>NC_058524.1:86062791-87312791 GCF_904849725.1 Hordeum vulgare subsp. vulgare | reverse complement strand
TAAAAGAACAATTCATGCACATCAAGTAAAGGCCAATACATAGCATAAGCAGTTTCTTGCAATTTTATCGTATTGGAAACATAGAGAGGTGGAGATGTAGTTCCTCTCTCATAATAATTGCAAGTAGGAGCAGAAAGCACATGCATATTATATTCATCAAAATCATCATGTGTAATAGTAGAAGGCAACCCATCTATGTAATCCCTAATAAGAGCAAACTTCTCCGATATAGTGTAGTTGGGAGAGTTCAAAAAGATAATAGGACTATCATAAGTGGGTGCAATAGCAACAATTTCATGTTTAACATAAGGAACTATAGCAAGTTCATCTTCATAAGCATCATTCATATTGGCATCATGGCCACAAGCATAGCAAGCATCAAGTTCATCAAAAAGGGATATTTCAAACGAATCCAAGGGATCATAGCAATCAACATAGCATTCATCCTTCGGTAAGAACGAAGGGGAATTAAACAATGTATGAGTTGAAGAGTTACTCTCATTAGAAGGTGGGCACGAGTAGCTAGTCCGCTCTTCCTCCTTTTGTTCTTCGCTCTCCTCGTCATCTTTTTCATCTAATGAGCTCACAGTTTCAGCATTTTCTTCTTCCATAGTTTCCTACAAAATATTAGTCTCTTCTTGGGCAGCGTAGAATTTCTCCATAAATCAATAAATATGGGCATTATATTCATAATGAGTATAACAATAATGAAGCATAACCAAATTTTCAAATCGGTAAGCAGCATCATCATTATCATCACACCCTTTAAATAGAGCTTCAATTTCATAAGCACCCATAAAAGCAACAAACTCTTCTATTTGTTCCACATCGTAGTAATCATATAAATCATTAGCATAGGAAGCCAAGGTTTCATTAGCATTAAATTTACAAAAAGGGAAGGTGTTTAGCCTTCATCCTAGAGCAACAAGTAATATCATATCTCGACCATAGCTCCCCAGCATACCATTTCAACATATGAATTTGATCCCATAATAGTTTCCCTTTTTGAGTCAAGTGATAATCCCTAAAGTATTCACGTTGATCCAACGTGTATCCCATTATATAATTTAATGGGATTTTCTCAGGATTATTAAAAAGGAAAAAATATTTTCCACATAACGAGCATCGAGGGTTTTAGGAGGTTCCCCATCTCCATGAGTAGCAAGTACACCTATTTTTTTGGTATTTCGTGTTCATATCCATAACTAAAGATAGGGAACAACTTAGAACAGCAAATAAATCTACTTAGTGATAAAGCAAACAAGCACACACGAGAATATTCACCCGACGCTATTGCTCCCCGGCAACGGCGCCAGAAAAAGGTCTTGATAACCCACAAGTATAGGGGATCAATTGTAGACTTTCTCGATAAGTAAGAGTGTCGAACCCAACGAGGAGCTAAAGGTAGGACAAATATTCCCTCAAGTTCTATCGACCACCGATACAACTCTACGCACACTTTACGTTCGCTTTACCTAGAACAAGTATGAAACTAGAAGTACTTTGTAGGAGTCATAGGATAGGCTAGCAAGAAAGTAAAGAACACGTAAATAAAAACTAGGGGCTGGTTAGATAAAGAAACAATTACGAGTGTGGAAAAGTGGTGGTAGGAGTTGCGGAATTGTCCCTAAGCAATTGACTACGTTACTAGACCGATAGCAAGTTTTATGTGGGAGAGGATGCTGCTAGCATGTCATCCCTTACTTGGAATTCAATACACTTATGATTGGAACTATTAGCAAGCATCCGCAACTACTAACGTTCATTAAGGTAAAACCAAACCATAGCAATACGATATATTGGTCCCCCTTCAATCCCATATGCATCAATTTCTATGCTAGGCTGAAGCTTCTGTCACCCTTGCCCTCCAATACATAGTCCTATCAACATACTACTAACCCTATGGTGTGATCCACGCGCGTGCTCATATGATGGGCACCAAAGGACAGCAACATAACCACAAGCAAATTAAACCAATCATAGCAATTCATCAATCACCGATAGGACAACAAAAATCTACTCAGACATCATAGGATGGAAACACATCATTGGATAATAATATGAAGCATAAAGCACCATGTTCAAGTAGAGGGTACAACGGATTGCGGGAGAGTGGACCGCTGAATATAGATGGGGGAAGGTGACGGAGGTGTTGGTGAAGATGACGAAGGTGTTGGTGTAGATCGTCGTCACACGATGATGCCCCGGGCGGCGTTCCGGCGCCGCCGGGAGAGAGGGGGAGAGAGCCCCCCTTCTTATTCTTCTTCCTTGACCTCCTCCCTAGATGGGAGAAGGGTTTACCCTCTGGTCCATGGTCTCCATGGCGGCGGAGGGGCGAGAGCCCCTCCGATATTGGATCTCTCTCTCTCTCTGTGTCCTTCTATTTCTGCGCTCCCAGATTTTACCTTTCACCGTTTCTTAAATTCCTGGAGATCCGTAACTCCGATTGGGCTGAAAGTTTAACACGATTTTCTTCCGGATATTATATTTCTTGCGGTGAAAGAAGGGCCCCAACCGCATTAGGGATTGGTCACAAGCCTTCCAGGCGCGGCCCCACCCCCAGGCCACGGCTAGGGGCGCTTGTGACCCCCTCGGGCATCGTTTCGCGTTGATTCTTCTTCCCAAAAATCATAAATATTCCAAAAAAAAGTCCCCGTAGGTTTTTTATTGCATTTGGACTTCGTTTGGTATGGATAATCTGTGAAACAAAAAACATACAACAAACAGGAACTGACACAGGGCACTGGATCAATATGTTAGTCCCAAAAATAGTATAAAAGTTGCCAAAAGTATATGAAAGTTGTAGAATATTGGCATGAAACAATCAAAAATTATAGATTCGACGGAGACGTATCACTGGACGAGCCTCCCCCAAGCTTGTGGGAGACTCTCTTCTTCAACTTGCGCAAAGTTATATATTTCCTGCAAGGCAGCTTGCTTCTTATGGGCAGGGAAATATTTTTCAGAGAAGTAGTAGATCATATCCTAGGGACTACGCACACAACTAGGAGCAAGAGAAGTGAACCAAGTCTTAGCATCATCCTTTAGTGAGAAAGGAAACAACTTGAGTATATAGTAGTGGCGGATCTTTTCCTCACTCGTGAATAGGGTGGCTAAATCGTGCAGTTTGGTAAGATGGGCTACAACCGTTTCAGACTCATAACCGTGAAAAGGATAAGATTCGACCAGAGTGATTAACTCAGGGTCAACAGAGAATTCATAATCCTTATCGGTCACAAAGATAGGCGAAGTAGCAAACTTCGGGTCGTATTTCATCCTAGCGTTCAAAGATTTTTCCTCAACATCATAGCTATCCTTACAAGCAAGAAAGTACTCACCTATCTCTCCCTCCATAACATAACCCTCAGGCATATCAGGCAATTCATATCTAGGAGAGCTAGTTCTAACAGGTGAAATAGCAGGTTCTACTTCAATAATCTCAGCGGTTTCAGAAGTATCATCACATTTAGCAGCAACTCTAGCAATTTGTGCATCAAGGAGTGCACCTAGTGGCCAAGCAGTATCAAGCATAGCATCATCACAAGTATCATGGATAGCAGAGGTAGCATCATCAAGCACAGGCGACATATCAGAATTTCTAGCAGGAGGTGTGTTGCAAACTTACTCATAACTGAAGGTGAATCAAGTGCAGAGCTAGATGGAAGTTCCTTACCTGTCCTCGTAGTTGAGGGCAAGACTTTAGTTCTTGGATATTTCAGATTCCTCATTGTGATCAGCAGACATAAATCCCAAGTGACTCAGAGAATATAGCTATGCTTCCCCGTCAACGGCGCCAGAAAATAGTCTTGATAACGCACAAGTATAGGGGACCGCAACAGTTTTCGAGGGTAGAGTATTCAACCCAAATTTATTGATTCGACACAAGGGGAAGACAAAGAATATTCTCAAGTATTAGCAGTTGAGTTGTCAATTCAACCACACCTGAAAGATTTAGTATATGCAGCAAAGTACCAGTAGCAAGGTAGTATGATAGCAACAGTAGGAACAGTAACCAGTAGCAGCAAAGTTACAGCAGTAGCAGAAAAGTAACATCAGTAGCAACAGAGTAACAGTAGCAGCAGTGACAACAGCAGTGGCAAAGTAATGTAGCAAGGACCAGTAGGAAAAGACTCGTAGGCATTGGATCGGTGATGAATGATTATGCCGGATGTTATTCATCATGCAACAGTTATAACACGGAGAGATATGTAACTAACTCCAGTTCGTCAATGTAATGTAGGCATGTATTCCGTATGTAGTCATACGTGGTTAGGGAAAAGAACTTGCATGACATCTGTTGTCCATCCCTCCCGTGACAGCGGGGTCCTTATGGAAACTACGGGATATTAAGGTGTAGGGGAACGTCGCATGGGAAACAAAAATTTTCCTACGCGCACGAAGACCTATCATGGTGATGTCCATCTACGAGAGGGGATGAGTGATCTACGTACCCTTGTAGATCGTACAACAGAAGCGCTAGAGAACGCGGTTGATGTAGTGGAACGTCCTCACGTCCCTCGATCCGCCCCGCGAACAATCCCGCGATCAGTCCCACGATCTAGTACCGAACGGACGGCACCTCCGCGTTCAGCACACGTACAGCTCGACGATGATCTCGGCCTTCTTGATCCAGCAAGAGAGACGGAGAGGTAGAAGAGTTCTCCGGCAGTGTGATGGCGCTCTGGAGGTTGGTGATGACCTTGTCTCAGCAGGGCTCCGCCCGAGCTCCGCAGAAACGCGATCTAGAGGAAAAACTATTGAGGTATGTGGTCGGGCAGCCGTGAGAAAGTCGTCTCAAATCTGCCCTAAAAGCTCCATATATATAGGAGGAGGGAGGGGGACCTTGCCTTGGGGTCCAAGGGACCCTCAAGGGGTCGGCCGAGCCAAGGGGGGGAGGACTCCCCCCCCCAAACCGAGTTGGACTTGGTTTGGTGGGAGGAGTCCCCCTCCCTTCCCACTTCCTCCCTCTTTTTTTTTCTTTTCCTTTGATTTCTTTTTCTTGGAGCATAGGCCCCCTTGGGGCTGTCCCACCAGCCCACTAAGGGCTGGTGTGTCTCCCCAAAGCCTATGGGCTTCCCCGGGGTGGGTTCCCCCCCCCCCCCCGGTGAACTCCCGGAACCCATTCGTCATTCCCGGTACATTCCCGGTAACTCCGAAAACCTTCCGGTAATCAAATGAGGTCATCCTATATATCAATCTTCGTTTCCGGACCATTCCGTAAACCCTCGTGACGTCCGTGATCTCATCCGGGACTCCGAACAACATTCGGTAACCAACCATATAACTCAAATACGCATAAAACAACGTCGAACCTTAAGTGTGCAGACCCTGCGGGTTCGAGAACTATGTAGACATGACCCGAGAGACTCCTCGGTCAATATCCAATAGCGGGACCTGGATGCCCATATTGGATCCTACATATTCTACGAAGATCTTATCGTTTGAACCTCAGTGCCAAGGATTCGTATAATCCCGTATGTCATTCCCTTTGTCCTTCGGTATGTTAGTTGCCCGAGATTCGATCGTCGGTATCCGCATACCTATTTCAATCTCGTTTACCGGCAAGTCTCTTTACTCGTTCCGTAATACAAGATCCCGCAACTTACACTAAGTTACATTGCTTGCAAGGCTTATGTGTGATGTTGTATTACCGAGTGGGCCCCGAGATACCTCTCCGTCACACGGAGTGACAAATCCCAGTCTTGATCCATACTAACTCAACTAACACCTTCGGAGATACCTGTAGAGCATCTTTATAGTCACCCAGTTACGTTGCGACGTTTGATACACACAAAGCATTCCTCCGGTGTCAGTGAGTTATATGATCTCATGGTCATAGGAATAAATACTTGACACGCAGAAAACAGTAGCAACAAAATGACACGATCAACATGCTACGTCTATTAGTTTGGGTCTAGTCCATCACGTGATTCTCCCAATGACGTGATCCAGTTATCAAGCAACAACACCTTGTTCATAATCAGAAGACACTGACTATCATCGATCAACTGGCTAGCCAACTAGAGGCATGCTAGGGACGGTGTTTTGTCTATGTATCCACACATGTAAATGAGTCTTCATTCAATACAATTATAGCATGGATAATAAACTATCATCTTGATACAGGAATTATAATAATAACTATACATTTATTATTGCCTCTAGGGCATAATTCCAACAGTCTCCCACTTGCACTAGAGTCAATAATCTAGCCCTCACATCACCATGTGAATTACATTGTAATAAATCTAACACCCATACAGTTCTGGTGTCGATCATGTTTTGGCCGTGGAAGAGGTTTAGTCAGCGGGTCTGCTACATTCAGATCCGTGTGCACCTTGCATATATTTACGTCCTCTTCCTCGACGTAGTCGCGGATGAGGTTGAAGCGTCGTTTGATGTGTCTGGTCTTCTTGTGAAACCGTGGTTCCTTTGCTAAGGCAATGGCACCAGTGTTGTCACAGAACAAGGTTATTGGATCCAGTGCACTTGGCACCACTCCAAGATCCGTCATGAACTGCTTCATCCAGACACCCTCCTTAGCCGCCTCCGAGGCAGCCATGTACTCTGCTTCACATGTAGAATCTGCTACGACGCTTTGCTTGGAACTGCACCAGCTTATTGCACCCCCATTAAGAATAAATACGTATCCGGTTTGCGACTTAGAGTCGTCCGGATCTGTGTCAAAGCTTGCATCGACGTAACCTTTTACGGCGAGCTCTTCGTCACCTCCATACACGAGAAACATCTCCTTAGTCCTTTTCAGGTACTTCAGGATATTCTTGACCGCTGTCCAGTGATCCACTCCTGGATTACTCTGGAACCTACCTGCCATACTTATGGCCAGGCTAACATCCGGTCTAGTGCACAGCATTGCATACATGATAGAACCTATGGCTGAAGCATAGGGGACGGAGCGCATATGCTCTCTATCTTCATCAGTTGCTGGGCACTGAGTCTTACTCAATCTCGTACCTTGTAACACTGGCAAGAACCCTTTCTTGGACTGTTCCATTTTGAACCTCTTCAAAACTTTTATCAAGGTATGTGCTTTGTGAAAGTCCTATCAGGCGTTTTGATCTATCCCTATAGATCTTAATGCCTAGAATGTAAGCAGCTTCTCCTAGGTCCTTCATAGAGAAACTTTTATTCAAGTAACCTTTTATGCTCTCCAAAAGCTCTACGTTGTTTCCAATCAGTAATATGTCATCCACATATAATATTAGAAACGTCACAGAGCTCCCACTCACTTTCTTGTAAATACAAGATTCTCCAACCACTTGTATAAACCCAAATGCCTTGATCACCTCATCAAAGCGTTTGTTCCAACTCCGAGATGCTTGCACCAATCCATAAATGGATCGCTGGAGCTTGCACACGTTGTCAGCATTTTTAGGATCGACAAAACCTTCGGGTTGCATCATATACAACTCTTCCTTAAGAAAACCGTTAAGGAACGCCGTTTTGACATCCATCTGCCAGATTTCATAATCGAAAAATGCAGCTATTGCCAACATGATTCTGACGGACTTAAGCATCGCTACGGGTGAGAAGGTCTCATCGTAGTCAACTCCTGGAACTTGTGAAAAACCCTTTGCCACAAGTCGAGCTTTATAAACGGTCACATTACCGTCAGCGTCCGTCTTCTTCTTAAAGATCCATTTGTTCTGAATAGCCTTGCGGCCCTCAGGCAGTATCTCGAAAGTCCACACTTTGTTCTCATACATGGATCCTATCTCGGATTTCATGGCTTCTAGCCATTTGTTGGAATCTGGGCCCACCATTGCTTCTTCACAATTTGCAGGTTCATTGTTGTCTAACAACATGATTGATAATACGGGATTACCGTACCACTCTGGAGCAGCGCGTGATCTCGTTGACCTGCGTGGTTCAATAGAAACTTGAACTGGAGTTTCATGATCATCATCATTAACTTCCTCCTCAACCGGCGTTGCAATGACAGAGGTTTCCCCTTGCCCTGCGCCACCATCCAGAGGGATGAGAGGTTCGACAACCTCGTCAAGTTCTATCTTCCTCCCACTCAATTCTCTCGAGAGAAACTCCTTCTCGAGAAAAGTTCTGTTCTTAGCAACAAACACTTTGCCCTCGGATTTGAGATAGAAGGTGTACCCAACTGTCTCTTTTGGGTAACCTATGAAGACGCACTTTTCCGCTTTGGGTTCCAGCTTTTCAGGCTGAAGCTTTTTGACATAAGCATCACATCCCCAAACTTTAAGAAACGACAACTTTCGCCTTTTGCCATACCACAGTTCGTATGGTGTCGTCTCAACGGATTTCGATGGTGCCCTATTTAAAGTGAACGCAGTTGTTTCTAATGCATAACCCCAAAATGATAACGGCAAATCAGTAAGAGACATCATAGATCGCACCATCTCTAACAAAGTACGATTTCGACGTTCGGACACACCATTACGCTGTGGTGTTCCAGGCGGTGTTAACTGCGAAACAATTCCACATTGTCTTAAGTGAGTACCAAACTCGAAACTCAGATATTCACCCCCACGATCAGACCGTAGGAACTTGATCTTCTTGTTACGATGATTTTCCACTTCACTCTGAAATTGCTTGAACTTTTCAAATGTCTCAGACTTGTGCTTCATCAAGTAGACATAACCATATCTACTTAAATCGTCAGTGAAGGTGAGGAAATAACGATATCCGCCGCGTGCCTCCACGCTCATTGGACCACACACATTGGTATGTATGATTTCCAACGAGTCACTTGCACGCTCCATTGTTCCGGAGAATGGAGTTTTAGTCATCTTGCCCATGAGGCATGGTTTGCACGTGTCAAGTGAATCAAAGTCAAGTGACTCCAAAAGTCCATCAGCATGGAGTTTCTTCATGCGCTTTACACCAATATGACCCAAGCGGCAGTGCCACAAAAATATGGCGCTATCATCGTTCACTCTAACTCTTTTGGTCTCAATGTTATGTATATGCATATCGCTATCAAGATTCAATATGAACAATCCTCTCACATTCGGTGCATGACCATAAAAGATGTTACTCATAGAAATAGAACAACCATTATTCTCGGACTTAAAAGAGTAACCGTCTCGCAATAAACAAGATCCAGATATAATGTTCATGCTCAACGCAGGCACTAAATAACAATGATTTAAGTTCATCACTAATCCCGATGGTAGCTGAAGTGACACTGTGCCGACGGCGATTGCATCAACCTTGGAACCGTTTCCTACGCGCATCGTCACTTCGTCTTTGCCAGCCTTCGTCTATTCCGCAGTTCCTGCTTCGAGTTGCAAATGTGAGCAACAGAACCGGTATCGAATACCCAGGCACTACTACGAGAGCCGGTTAAGTACACATCAATAACATGTATATCAAATATACCTGATTTTTCTTTGCCCACCTTCTTATCTGCCAGATACTTGGGGCAATTGCGCTTCCAGTGACCCATACCCTTAAAATAGAAGCACTCTGTTTCAGGCTTAGGTCCAGCCTTGGGTTTCTTCGACGGATTGGCAACAAGCTTGCCGCTCTTCTTCGAATTGCCCTTCTTGCCTTTGCCGTTTCTCTTGAAACTAGTGGTCTTGCTCACCATCAACACTTGATGCTCTTTACGGAGTTCAGACTCTGCGACTTTCAGCATCGCAAACAACTCGCCGGGAGACTTGTTCATCCCTTGCATGTTGTAGTTCAACACAAAGCCTTTATAGCTTGGCGGCAGTGATTGAAGGATTCTGTCAGTGATAGCCACTTGCGGGAGTTCAATCCCCAGCTCAGCTAGACGGTTTGAGTACCCAGACATTTTGAGCACATGTTCACTGACAGACGAGTTCTCCTCCATCTTGCAAGCATAGAATTTATCGGAGGTCTCATACCTCTCGATCCGGGCGTTCTTCTGAAAGATAAAGTTCAACTCCTGGAACATCTCAAATGCTCCATGATGCTCAAAGCAACGTTGAAGTCCCGGTTCTAAGCCATACAAGACTGCACATTGAACTACTGAGTAGTCCTCCTTACGTGCTAACCAAGCGTTCTTAACATCCTGATCAGCCGTAGCGGGTGGTTCATCTCCTAGCGCAGCATTAAGGACATAATCCTTCTTCCCAGCTTGTAAGATTAGCTTAAGATTACGAGCCCAGTCTACAAAGTTGCTTCCATCATCTTTCAACTTAGCTTTCTCTAGGAACGCATTAAAATTCAGGATGACACTTGCGTGAGCCATGATCTACAACACAAATATATTCAAAGTGGACTTAGACTATGTTCAAGATAATTAGAGTTTAACTTAATCAAAGTATATGCTAAACTCCCACTCAAAAAGTACATCTCTCTAGTCATTTGAGTGGTTCATGATCCACTTACACTATCCCAAGTCCGATCATCACGTGAGTTGAGTATAGTTTCAGTGGTAAGCATCCCTATGCTAATCATATCAACTATATGATTCATGATCGACCTTTCGGTCTCATGTGTTCCGAGGCCATGTCTGCACATGCTAGGCTCGTCAAGCTAAACCCGAGTGTTCTGCGTGCGCAACTGTTTTGCACCCGTTGTATGTGAACGTTGAGTCTATCACACCCGATCATCACGTGGTGTCTCGAAACGACGAACTGTAGCAACGGTGCACAGTCGGGGAGAACACAATTTCGTCTTGAAATTTTAGTGAGAGATCACCTCATAATGCTACCGTCGTTCTAAGCAAAATAAGGTGCATAAAAGGATTAACATCACATGCAATTCATAAGTGACATGATATGGCCATCATCACGTGCTTCTTGATCTCCATCACTAAAGCACCGGCACGATCTTCTTGTCACCGGCGCCACACCATGATCATCCATCAACGTGTTGCCATCGGGGTTGTCGTGCTACTTATGCTATTACTACTAAAGCTACAAACTAGCAAAATAGTAAACGCATCTGCAAGCACATATGTTAGTATAAAGACAACCCTATGGCTCCTGCCGGTTGTCGTACCATCGACGTGCAAGTCGATATTTCTATTACAACATGATCATCTCATACATCCAATATATCACATCACATCGTTGGCCATATCACATCACAATCATACCCTGCAAAAACAAGTTAGACGTCCTCTAATTTTATTGTTGCATGTTTTACGTGGTGACCAAGGGTATCTAGTAGGATCGCATCTTACTTACGCAAACACCACAACGGAGATATATGAGTTGCTATTTAACCTCATCCAAGGACCTCCTCGGTCAAATCCGATTCAACTAAAGTTGGAGAAACCGTCACTTGCCAGTCATCTTTGAGCAAAGGGGGTTACTCGTAACGATGAAACCAGTCTCTCGTAAGCGTACGAGTAATGTCGGTCCAAGCCGCTTCAATCCAACAATACCGCGGAATCAAGAAAAGACTAAGGAGGGCAGCAAAACGCACATCACCGCCCACAAAAACTTTTGTGTTCTACTCGAGAAGACATCTACGCATGAACCTAGCTCATGATGCCACTGTAGGGGAACGTCGCATGGGAAACAAAAAATTTCCTACGCGCACGAAGACCTATCATGGTGATGTCCATCTACGAGAGGGGATGAGGGATCTACGTACCCTTGTAGATCGTACAGCAGAAGCGTTAGAGAACGCGGTTGATGTAGTGGAACGTCCTCACGTCCCTCGATCCGCCCCGCGAACAATCCCGCGATCAGTCCCACGATCTAGTACCGAACGGACGGCACCTCCGCGTTCAGCACACGTACAGCTCGACGATGATCTCGGCCTTCTTGATCCAGCAAGAGAGACGGAGAGGTAGAAGAGTTCTCCGGCAGCGTGATGGCGCTCCGGAGGTTGGTGATGACCTTGTCTCAGCAGGGCTCCGCCCGAGCTCCGCAGAAACGCGATCTAGAGGAAAAACTATTGAGGTATGTGGTCGGGCAGCCGTGAGAAAGTCGTCTCAAATCTGCCCTAAAAGCTCCATATATATAGGAGGAGGGAGGGGGCCTTGCCTTGGGGTCCAAGGGACCCTCAAGGGGTCGGCCGAGCCAAGGGGGGGAGGACTCCTCCCCCAAACCGAGTTGGACTTGGTTTGGTGGGAGGAGTCCCCCTCCCTTCCCACTTCCTCCCTCTTTTTTTTTTCTTTTCCTTTGATTTCTTTTTCTTGGCGCATAGGCCCCCTTGGGGCTGTCCCACCAGCCCACTAAGGGCTGGTGTGTCTCCCCAAAGCCTATGGGCTTCCCCGGGGTGGGTTGCCCCCCCCCCCGGTGAACTCCCGGAACCCATTCGTCATTCCCGATACATTCCCGGTAACTCCGAAAACCTTCCGGTAATCAAATGAGGTCATCCTATATATCAATCTTCGTTTCCGGACCATTCCGGAAACCCTCGTGATGTCCGTGATCTCATCCGGGACTCCGAACAACATTTGGTAACCAACCATATAACTCAAATACGCATAAAACAACGTCGAACCTTAAGTGTGCAGACCCTGCGGGTTTGAGAACTATGTAGACATGACCCGAGAGACTCCTCGGTCAATATCCAATAGCGGGACCTGGATGCCCATATTGGATCCTACATATTCTACGAAGATCTTATCGTTTGAACCTCAGTGCCAAGGATTCGTATAATCCCGTATGTCATTCCCTTTGTCCTTCGGTATGTTACTTGCCCGAGATTCGATCGTCGGTATCCGCATACCTATTTCAATCTCGTTTACCGGCAAGTCTCTTTACTCGTTCCGTAATACAAGATCCCGCAACTTACACTAAGTTACATTGCTTGCAAGGCTTATGTGTGATGTTGTATTACCGAGTGGGCCCCGAGATACCTCTCCGTCACACGGAGTGACAAATCCCAGTCTTGATCCATACTAACTCAACTAACACCTTCGGAGATACCTGTAGAGCACCTTTATAGTCACCCAGTTACGTTGCGATGTTTGATACACACAAAGCATTCCTCCGGTGTCAGTGAGTTATATGATCTCATGGTCATAGGAATAAATACTTGACACGCAGAAAACAGTAGCAACAAAATGACACGATCAACATGCTACGTCTATTAGTTTGGGTCTAGTCCATCACGTGATTCTCCCAATGACGTGATCCAGTTATCAAGCAACAACACCTTGTTCATAATCAGAAGACACTGACTATCATCGATCAACTGGCTAGCCAACTAGAGGCATGCTAGGGACGGTGTTTTGTCTATGTATCCACACATGTAAATGAGTCTTCATTCAATACAATTATAGCATGGATAATAAACTATTATCTTGATACAGGATTTATAATAATAACTATACATTTATTATTGCCTCTAGGGCATAATTCCAACATAAGGTTCTCCTTTTAATAAAGAACCGGACCAACACATTAACACTTGGTGAATACATGAACTACTCATACTATGGTTATCTTCGGGAGTGGTTCCGGCTATTGTCACTCCGGGGTTGCCGGGTCACATAGTAGGTGACTACAACTTGCAAGATAGGATCAAGGGCACACATATATTGGCGACTACATAATAGGTTCAGATCTGAAATCATGGCACTCGGGCCCTAGTGACAAGCATTAAGCATGGCAAAGTAGTAGCAACATCAATCTCAAAACATAGTGGATACTAGGGATCAATCCCCTTCAAAACTAACTCGATTACATGATAGATCTCATCCAACCCATCACCGTCCAGCAAGCCTACGATGAGATTACTCACGAACGGTGAAGAGCATCATGGAATTGGCGATGAAGGAAGGTTGGTGATGACGATGGCGACGTTCTCCCCTCTCCGGAGCCTAGAACGGATCCATATCTGCCCTCCACAGGAAGAACGGGAGGTGGCGGCGCCTCCGTATCGTAAAACGCGATGAACTCTTCTCCTTGATTTTTTTTTCGGACGAAACAGACTAAATAGAGATGAGATCGGCGGCGGTGGAGCTTTGTGGGCCCCACAAGCCTGCCATGCGCGACCAGGGGGGCCCGCCCCTGGTGGGCTTGTGGGCTCACACCTCCACCCCTCCAGTTGATTCTTGCGCCAGTATTTTTTATATATTCCACAAAAAATCCCCGTAAATTTCCAGGTCATTCCGAGAACTTTTATTTCTGCGCAAAAACAAAACCATGGCAATTCTGCTGAAAACAGTGTTAGTCCGGGTTAGTTCCATTCAAATCATGCAAATTAGAGTCCAAAACAAGGGCAAAAGAGTTTGGAGAAGTAGATACGATGGAGACATATCACTGTCTCTAATGCATAACCACAAAACAATAACGGCAAATCGGTAAGAGTCATCATAGATCGCACCATTTCTAACAAAGTACGATTACGACGTTCGGACACACCATTACGTTATGGTGTTCCAAGCGGTGTCAACTGTGAAACAATTCCACATTGTCTTAAGTGAGCACCAAACTCAAAACTCAGATATTCACCCCCACAATCAGAACATAGGAACTTGACTTCTTGTTACGATGATTTTCAACTTCACTCTGAAATTGCTTGAACTTCTCAAACGTTTCAGACTTGTGTTCCATTAAGTAGATATATCCATACCTACTCAAATCGTCACTGAAGGTGAGAAAATAACGATATCCGCCGCGCGCCTCCACACTTATCGGACCGCACACATCGGTATGTATGATTTCCAACAAGTCACTTGCACGCTCCATTGTTTCGGAGAACGGAGTCTCAGTCATCTTGCCCATGAGGCATGGTTCGCACGTGTCAAGTGATTCAAAATCAAGTGACTCCAAAAGTCCATTGGAATGGAGTTTCTTCATGCGCTTTACACCAATATGACATAAGCAGCAGTGCCACAAAAACATGGCGCTATCATTGTTAACTCTACATATTTTGGTCTCACTGTTATGTATATGTGTATCATCGCTATCAAGATTCAATATGAACAATCCTCTCACATTGGGTGCATGACCATAAAAGATATTACTCACAGATATAGAACAACCATTATTCTCTGACTTAAACGTGTAACCGTCTCGCAATAAACAAGATCCAGATATAATGTCCATGCTTAACGCATGCACTAAATAACAATTATTTAAGTTCATAATTAATCCTGATGGTAACTGAAGTGAAACTATGCCGACGGTGATTGCATCAACCTTGGAACCATTTCCCACGCGCATCGTCACTTCATCCTTCGCCAGCCTTCGTTTATTCCGCAGTTCCTACTTCGAGTTGCAAATATGAGCAACAGAACCGGTATCGAATACCCACGCACTACTACAAGAGTTGGTTAAGTACACATTAATAACATGTATATCGAATATACCTGATTTTTCCTTGGCCGCCTTCTTATCAGCCAAATACTTGGGGCAGTTGCACTTCCAGTGACCCAGTCCCTTGCAATAATAACACTCTGTTTCAGGCTTAGGTCCAGCCTTGGGTTTCTTCGTCGGATTGGCAATAGGCTTGCCGCTCTTCTTGGATTTACCCTTCTTGCCTTTGTCGTTTCTCTTGAAACCAGTAGTCTTATTGACCATCAACACTTGATGCTCTTTCCGGAGTTCTGACTCTACGACTTTCAACATCGCGAATAACTCGCTGGGTGACTTGTTCATCCCTTGCATGTTATAGTTCAACACAAAGCTCTTATAGCTAGGTGGCAGTGATTGAAGAATTCTGTCAGTGATAGCCTCTTGCGGGAGTTCAATCCCCAGCTCAGCTAGACGGTTTGAGTACCCATACATTTTGAGCACATGTTCACTGACACACGATTTCTCCTCCATCTTGCAAGCATAGAATTTATCGGAGGTCTCATACCTCTCGATCCGGAAATTCTTCTGAAAGATAAACTAGGCCCATCTTCTCCTATATTACCATATTTGACCTATCAAAAATCAAGAGATAACTTTCTGGATGAAGCGCCGCCGTCTCAAGGCAGAACCTGGACACGAGCACTTTTGCTCTACGGCAGAGCGATTCCTTCAGGGAATCTTCCCTTTCGGAGGGGGAATCGAAGCCATCGTCATCACCATGCTTAATCCATCATGGGAGGACCAATATTCATCAACATATTCATGGGCACCATATCATCTCAAACCCTAGTTCATGTCTTGTACTCAATCTTTGTCTCCAAACCTTAGATTGGTACGTGCGGGTTGCTAGTAGTGTTGACAACATCTTGTAGTTGATGCTAGTTGGTTTACTTGGTGGAAGGTTATATCTTCAGATACTTAAGAATATTCATTAAACCCGTGATCTTGAACATGATGATGATTTGTGAGTAGTTACTTTTTTTATTAAGTACATGGGACAAGTCTTGTTATAAGTAATCGTGTGAAGTTGGTATTCATTCGATATTTTGATGATGTGTATGTTGCTTTTCCTTTAGTGGTGTCATGTGAATGTTAACTACATTAAATTCACCATATGTGGACCTAAGCAAAAGCATTAGGGAGTAATAAGTAGATGATGGGTTGCAAGAGTGACAAAAGTTTAAACCCTAGTTTATGTGCTATTCTCTAAGGGGCTGTTTTGGATCCAAATGTTTCATGCTATGGTTAGATTTGTCTTACTTCTTCTTTTGTAGTTGCATATGCTTGCGAGAGGGGATAATAATAAGAGGGTTGTTTGTTCGAGTAAGCCCAAGACCCTAGCACCGGTCCAACCACATATCAAATTATCAAAGTACCGAACCCAAATAAACTAAACATGATGAACGTGACTAGACGACAATTCGCATGTGTCCTCGTGAGCTCTTTACTTCATATAAGAGAACTTTTTGGCTTGTACTTTGATGAAAAAAGGATTGGGCCACCTTGTTGTACCTTTGATGTAATTGTTACTTGTTACTTGTTACTTGTTACGAGTTGCCTCACTACAAAACTATCTGTTACCGCTACTTTCAGTGCTTGCAGAGGCTACCTTACTAAAACCACTTGTCATTTTCTTCTTCTCCTTGTTGGGTTCGACACTCTTACTTATAGAAAGGGCTACGATTTATCCTCTATACTTGTGGGTCATCAAGTTGTACTTGGAGTTGTTGGACTTGAATTTCCTCTTGTTGGCCCAAAAACGCTCGGGTAGGCGGAGGCATGTGCTCATTGAAAGCATATTTGGTATCTTCGGGGCAACACTCCTCCTCATACCCATCTTATTTCTCCTTCGAATTAGTATCTGTCTCTCCCTCTCCCCCCTCTCTCTCTCCCTCTCTCTCTCCTCTCTCTATCTCCCTCCCCTCCCTCCCCTTCCTCTCTCCCTCCCCTCCCTCCCTCCCTCTCCCCGCTCCCTCCCCTACCTCTCTCTCCCTCTTCCTCTCTCGCTCTCTCCCTCCCTCTCCCCCTCTCCCTCTCCCTCTTCCTCTCTCTCCCTCTCTCTCTCTCCCACACACACATACACAAACACCCCTCCTTATTATTACTCTCTCTCTCTCTCTTGGGTCACACTCCTCCTTCTTCTTAGTATTAGCCTCTCTCTCTCTTTCTCTCTCTCTCACACACACGTGCACGCGCATATGTACATAGACGAGCAACACCCGACGTCATGGGGTGGATCCAGACGTCGTGACTCAACCTCCTCAAGGTGCCACACTCCTTGTCCAATTCTTAAGCCCTCTGTCAACTTGTACCCAGAGCATGCGAGCAGTGTACAAAGGGCGTCCGCGTGGGCACCGGTCGTCGTTTTTGCAGCGAGAGGCCTCCCGAGCCATGCAACCATGTCAGACAACTCCATAGTGTCGCCCAATTGTCTTTATCGAAGGAATCTGACCGGGGTGACCTCAACGACGTCATTGTACACTTCCCCACCTTCAACATGACGACACCCCTTTCCATCTCCTCAAATACGCCGCAGTAGTGTTTTCTCTTGGCTTACTCGCCTTCATGCGGTGCAATCAAAGTCATACACATCCTCCCCGATGAGTATCTCTTAGTCACCTCCCTACGAGCAGTGGGACAACAGAACGTCATCGATGATGTGGAGGTCGTCTCAGTGCCCCTTTGACCTCCTAGATCACCTGTGCATGCTCAAGGTCACTGTGTGTAGCTTTTGGGTTGTCCTTCGCCGCTCTCCCTTGTTGGGGAACGTAGCATGGGAAACAAAAAATTTCCTACGCACACGCAATACCTATCCATGGTGATGATCATCTACGAGAGGGGAGAGTGAATGTACATACCCTTGTAGATCGCTAAGCAGAAGCGTATAGAACATGGTTGATGTAGTGGAACATCTTCGCGATTCAAATCGCAGCCCGTCCTGTGATCTCATCACGATCCGTCCCGCGATCCCATCACAATCCATTCCGATCTAGTGCCGAACAGACGGCACCTCCGCGTTCAACACACGTACAGCTCGATGACGATCCCCACCTTCTTGATCCAGCAAAAGGGGGCGGAGAGGTAGATGAGTTCTCCAGCACAACGGCGTGGTGGTGATGGTGGTGAACTAATCCAGCAGGTCTTCATCTAAGCACCGCCGAACTAGACTAGAGGAGAAACCGATTTAGATGAAGTAGAGGGAGCACGTGGAAATTAGGGTTAGGGCTGCCTCTAATTCCTCTAGTGTATATATGAGGGAGGGTGGGGAGGAGGCAGCCTCAAACCCTCAAGGTTTGGTCGAAATTAGAGGTGGAGGAGTCCTACTCCAATCCTACTAGGATTAGGATTCCTCCTCTACACTTGGAAACCCTTTCCTCCTCTTCCACCTTTGGGTTTTTTCCTTCTCAAACCTCGTGGACCTTACTCGGGGCTTAGGCCAGCCCACTAGGGGCTGGTTTGTCTCCTCCCACAGCCCATGAGGCCCCTCGGGGCATGAAACCCCTCCTGATGGTCCCCGGTACCCTCCCGGCACTCCCGGTACAATACCAAAGTACCCGAAACTTTTCCGGTGACCAAAACAGGACTTCCTATATATCAATCTTTACCTCTGGACCATTCCGGAGCTCCTCGTGACGTCCGGGATCTCATCCGGTACTCCGAACAACTTTCTCTTACCAACACCTATAACTCAACTATACTGAAACGTCACCGATCCTTAAGTGTGCAGACCCTGCGGGTTCGAGAACTATGTAGACATGACGTGAGACATTCTCCGGTCAATAACCAATAGCGGGACTTGGATGTCCATATTGGCTCCTACATATTCTACGAAGATCTCTATCGGTTGAACCTCTATGTCAAGGATTCATTTAACCCCGTATGTTGTTCCCTTTGTCCTTCGGTATGTTACTTGCCCGAGATTCGATCGTCGGTATCTCCATACCTAGTTCAATCTCGTTACCAGCAAGTCTCTTTACTCGTTCCGTAATACACGATCCCGTGACTAACTCCTTAGTCACATTGCTTGCAAGGCTTGTTGTGATGTTGTATTACCGAGTGGGCCCCGAGATACCTCTCCGTCACATGGAGTGACAAATCCCAGTCTTGATCCATGCTGATCGAACATACATCTGCGGAGATACGTGTAGAGCACCTTTATAGTCATCCAGTTACGGTGCGATGTTTGATACAAACAAGGTATTCCTCAGGTGTGCGGGAGTTGCATGATATCATGGTCATAGGAACACATACATTGGCATGCAAAAAATAGTAGCAATAAGCTGACACGATCATATGCTACGTTCATAGTTTGGGTCTAGTCCATCACATCATTCTCCTAATGATGTGATCCCATTATCAAGTAATAACACTTGTCTATGGCCAGGAAACCTTGACCATCTTTGATCAACAAGCTAGTCAACTAGAGCTCACTAGGGACAGTGTGTTGTCTATGTATCCGCACATGTATTTAAGTTTCCAATCAATACAATTCTAGTATGGATAATAAACGATTATTATGAACAAGAAATATAATAATAGCCAATATATTATTGCCTCTAGGGCATATTTTCCAACATCCCTATACTCACCGCTCGCCGTCGTTGCATCTTGCTACCAGCGAGCTTCCCGACCATCCCTTGTACGGCCACCATCCCAAGGTGGTGCAACTTTGCGTCTGCAACCCTGTGAGATAGCTCATGTAGCCCCTAGCCCTTTCACGCCCCCCGATACGTCATCGCCTTGCCTCGCGCACACACGCCTACAGTGATCATCGTTTGACCGGATGGGCCCCCATTGTCAGGTGATTAGCTTAAGGCTAATCTCCTGTTATCCCTAACCCTCTTACCTATTTAATACCGTTTACATCGTGACTTTGTTCTATAGTGTCACTGGATCTCAGTCTAGGATTTTCATATAGCAGTTACAAAATTCCAAAGGTATAAACTAGGCAAAAAACAAATAATACTAAATTTCTACCCCATTCCTCCTTTCCGTCGCTTAATTGTTTGTCCTGACGTAACGCTCAGATGGGTCACACAGAGCTATAAAGTTATTCCGTACCATAGATTCGGTCGCCCATGATCCACGTGCTCACAATCCTATCCTCGACATCGGAACGCACACCATCTAACGTGGAAGGGGTTGGGCTTCTTGGACCACATACAGAAGCGGGAAAGTGGGAATAACGGCCTTGTCGGATGAGGGGAGGAAAACCTACCAGTGTCGAGAATACTACCAAATGACTCTTTTCTAGATAATATTAAATGGATAAACTAGCAAAAAAATCAGTAAAATCCCTAAAAAAGTATTCTATGAGTACCTGTATGCTCGATTGCTCTCGATAGTAGTTGTGGTAGATATGGATAGGTGCGCAACGTTCGGACCGATGACGCCCAGCTGTAAATTAAAATCGGCCCAGATTGAGAAGGAATTGCAGCGCCCATCCCACACCTTATCTGTCACACGTACGCGTACACAAGAAGAGGAAAGAAATCAAAATCACGGCCTGTTCCCTTAACCAAAAAAAAAAAAGTTCACGGCGTCTGTCGCTATCCTTTCATCCAGTCTCCAGGCAAAACGGGTATAAATACGGGCGTCCCATCTGCACACGGCCTCAGACTGAGAGCGATCTGTTCCACAAGATCTCTCGCCTCCCGGCCCCTCCTCCAGAGGGAATAGCTGATTGGCCGCGCCCCGCTCCGCTCGCTCTCCGCGATGTTCATCTCCGCCGCCGCAGCCGCCACCGACCTCGGCCTCCGGACCCTGATCGCCGCCCACGAGGACGCGAACCGCAACGTTGCCACGCGAACCATAGCCGCCTCGCGCCTCGCGGTCCGCTGCCTCGGTGGCGGAGAGCGCGATCCGGAGGTCTTTGAGGAGGGGGAGGAGGGCTGGGACGAGGGCGAGGCGGGGGAGGGTCGCGGGTGCTGGGTGACGTACGGGTGGCGCCGGGGCCGCCTCCACCGCCTCCCGCCGCTGATCCCGTCGCTGCGCCGGGCGGGGAGCTCGCCGTGGGCGCTGACGCGCACGCGCACCGCGGACGGGCGTGTCGTGGTCCTGCGGGAGCCCGCCCCGCGCCGCGGCCGCGTCGTCGCCAGGAGGATGGACGGCCGCCTCATCCTCGACCTCGTCGACAGCAGTCCGGTGCCACCGCCGCTGACGCCGCGCCGGGCGCATCCTTGTATCGCGCACGGAACCGATGACGCGCTCGACGCTGAGGAAGTTGCAGGGTACGAGGAGGAGACGGCGGCCGGCGCCGACATTGTGAACCCCCGCGGTCTTGACGTGCCAGCCACGGTGCGGGCCAAGATAGCGGCGGCGTCGTCATCTCCGGTGGGCTCTGCTTCGCCTGTCCCATCGATGGGCTGCTTCGAGGCCGTGATCCGCACGTCCCCGCTGCGCAAGGTGCCAGTGAGCATGCCCAGGATGGTGCACTGAGATTATATGAGATGATGATACCAGACCGCGGAAGTCATTTGAGATTCAAGAAATTCTAGGGGAAATTTTCCCAGTCGTATGTAGAACTCCTTCGCCATTGTGCGTCCAAGAATTTGATCTCTAGTTACTGTTGCTGAAAGTAAATCTGCGTCCAAAACCGTAGGATCCAATCCATGCCAAGAGAGAGAGAGAGCGAGAGAGAGTACATGCCTTGCCGAAAAAAGAAAGATATTGCTAGAACTAGGGTTCTAATGTGCAGTACTGTACCAAGCTAGGTTTTGTGATCAAATAGGAAGACCGTACGTGGTCTCCCTTAACTCCATGGCGCAGTAATAATTTGCATATGTGCTGTTAAAAAAAAAGAGAGATAATCCGCATATGTGTGGATGAAGGAGTTATTAATTTCCTCCCAATCGATCGTTGCACCGCAGCTGGCAGTGACCAGCAGGGCGGTAACTCCACCAGTCTGTTTCTGACTTTACCTCCAACCGAGAAACTTGCTATGACAGCCCGCTCGGTCAATGCGGGAGAGAAAAACACGCCGATGGCCAGCCGTACGTTACTACGCCGCGTTGTGAATTAAATTTGTTGTTTGTTTATAAAGTGGCAGTTTGTGTAAGTTACTTGTTGCAGTGGCAGTTTGTGCAAGTTACTTGTTGCAGCGGCAGTTCTGTGTAAGTTACTTGTTGCGACCCTGCAGATTTTGGTTTCATGCACCGAGATGAGTTGTATCCATGGTTTCACATCTGGCTAGGCAACTGTTGCCCTTCTTGAAGCTTCCTGATGGCTTATGTGCTCTCTTTGCTCCATCCCCTAGCTGGCAACACATTAAACGTGGCCTTGATCTTCTGAAAAGTGTGGCCATCATAGGATGAGGATGCCTATCATGTTCTTGTTAATTTCAGTAAAGCACACACAATGTATTCTGGTCTCCATGATGTTTTGGAGCTACTAGCAAAGGAGAATTATGCGAAGATCGTCCCAGCTCAGTTGCTTAATTTATCGAGTCATGTTGATTCAGCTATGTGGTGCAAGTGTTTTGGGTGTGCTTGTATTCTTCGGAATAACGTAATTTTGGCAATGGTAAATCTACCAATGGCGTTTGGGTCATCTTCTTTGACAATTACTTTTCAGGTTCTTGTGGAGCTTCCACACAACGATATTTTGGTCATTATGGTAAGGGGAAATAGTTCTTCTTTATGCATGTCAATGGTGTCTTGGATGATACGGAGACACATGATACTCCCTCTCTCTTATAATATAGTGTGCATTGGTCTTCACGGAAGTCAAAAATTTATCAAGTTTATAGAGAAAATTATATATACGCAATATCAAATATATATGTACCATGCGGAAATATATTTCATGATGAATCTCATGGTATTCATTTGATTTCTAAAAGCTGATGATTTTTCTATGTACTTGGTCAAAGTTTACAAATTTTGACTTGAAAATATATTACACACTATCTTTTAGAAAAGAGGGAGTAATCGTATGGCTGCTTGTGAGGCTCCTCATGTTGGTCGTGTGTGGGTTAATGTCGATGTTGGCTTTGACACATCTTCGACCTTTGGTTAGCGAGTGCATTGTGAGGGATCTATGTTGGGAGAACTCTTATAGTAATTTGGGAGTCTTTAGCTCCGTGTAAGAGACATTTTCGGCGTGAAGCTTGATCATACTCCTTCAACCTTTTCAAGACACCTCGGATGAAGTCCGGCATTAGAGCTCGACTGTAGGAAGATACTGATTGGGGAAAGTTCTTGTTGAACCAATTTCAGGACCGGTAACCAAAGATGACGACCAACTCACATAAACCAAGGTGTGGCTAGAATTGAAGATTAGTACATGGGGCTACTGACGGTGTCCCGGTTGGGGCCTTTTACCATATCGACTCCCGACCAGGTGGGTCGGCCTCGGGAGCCCCCTTGTGAGTTCCGTCCTCGACCACATTTGGCGGCGCATGGCGCATACAAGGAAGGTTTGAGAAGCTTTGTCGTTTAAGACGAGCACTCCTTTCCACCAGCGTATCTGACTAGGACTCTTGTAATCCTATGCCATAAGTAACTTATATAAACCGGGGATGGGAATTCGATACAACATCATTAGACAATCTCATAACATCTTAGAGATAGGACACACCAATCTTGCGATCGATTACATGTACTTTGTACTAGAGACAAAATCAATACAATCACAAGCAGGACATGGGGTATTATATCTGTGAGAGCCAGAACCTAAGTAAAACCTCATGTCCTTGTTACCATCATATCTAGACTACAAGTTCATGACCCTAACCAAAGATTCACCGGAGTCGACTCCGTCACCTTCTAGAGTGGTTGCCTCTATGAATGTCGGCTTTTATGTTGCATCTTCTGATAGGTCTGTGCTCGTTGATTTGAAGAAGGAACCATTAGGCATCATACGTATCTCCAAGAGATCGAGCTAATCAAGATCAAGTGACATGCGAATATGGTTCTTACTGTGAATTATTATAGCAGGGAGAGATGTAGTTGTATTGTGCCATACATCATATTACGTCGCATTACAAATTGAGTTTTTTTGTTGCAGTGGCACTCTGCGTACTTGTTGCAATAGTAGCATATTTTGGTTGCATACACCAAGAAGAGTCGTATCCATGGTTCACATCTCTCTAGGCAAGTTTGGCGCTTTGTTCGAGTTTGGTGCTTTCTTATACACGTCCTTAGTTAAGGCCAAGTTTTACCTTGATGGCGACCTGTTGGATACCACCTTCTCGTACAACTCACCCCCTAGCTCGCGATGCATTGAACATGGCCCTGATTTTCTAAAATACGACGGGGTTTGTAGAGTTTACATTGGTAAAAACACGTTAATAAAAAGGAGTAATGTTTGGAGTGTATAATGGCCAAAGTATTTGGGGTGTATTATTGCCCAATAATTAATATTCAGAATATATAATGGCCAAAGAATGAATATTTGGAGTCCAACGAACTTATGTACAGTTACCATGAACAAAAATAGATTGTGATTAAATAGGTGTCCCCCTATTTGTGACGAGGGAGAAATGATGTAATGTAAACTTCGTGAGCCATCTTTTCTTTCCTCGTGACACAAAGTTGGCTCTTATTATGCGGCTCCTGACCCAACTTTATGATCATTTTACAACCTACGGCCTAGCACGTGGAGAGATCATGTTGCTTCTTGCGTAGGAGTCTTATAGATTTACTTTGCATAGAATATTTTTGGAGAAAGCTACAAGGAAACACAATAATGTCGGAAATGGATAAAGAAAATTTTGAGAACTGATATGGCATGATGAAGTTCCAAAATATCACAATTTCTATCCTTGTGAGCGATGACCAAGAGCTTAGTAGTCCAACAAAAGGGCAATGCACCATCTCAAAGTTTTTCCATCCTATAACATTTTTGGTACGGAAGACGAGGGCATATTTAATGGTCTTGTTAATGGCACCAAAGCATACATCTTGAACTCCACTATTCTTTTAGTTTTGGAGCTACTATCAAAAGAGATTTGTTTTTCTATATTTGAGATATGTTCACTCGCCTACGCGTTGTAAGGTTTTCCTTTGGGCGCGCTTGGATTCTTTGGAATGACATGTTTCTTGGTGATGGTAAATTTGTTAATGGTGATTTGTTCATTTTCTTGTACAAATATTATTTTTATTCTTTTGGAGATCATTTATGGGTGTATTTTGGTTATCATGGTAAGGGGAAAGCTACCTTGTTTACGCATGTCGGTGTGTTCTTTGTTGATATGGAGATGCGTGATATTTCTATGATCATGGTACGGGGAAGTGCCTATGATGTGGGCATGTCTAGATTTTTATCATGTTTACCTCATGCTGCACTAAGACAACCTACCACAAGATGAGTCTAAAAGTGGTGCCATCATAAAGCAATGAGAACATATGCTGGATACAAAACATTCCCTTTTGGATTTGGTTTGACTGACAGCAAGGTGGGAATTTAAATAGGTGTAGAGTTCATATATGTGCTTCAAATAAGGCAAATAGATACAAATTTGGGAAGGTTGGATCCATGTGCTTTAGAAACTATATGTTGCCAACCTTTAATTTGGGGAGATCGGGTTGCTATCTTCCAAACAATATGTTGTTGTTATTCACAAGTAGGTTTCTTTTGAACACCAACCTTATGTTGGATGTCCAGAGGTATTTATATATCCATGTAAGCCATTGCTTTGAAGGGAGGTTGTGTTTTAGGTTTTAAACTGGTGTTGAAGCTTTGCTTCTGTGATGTAAGCAAGATGGGACCATGAGGCGCCATTTATTTTCATATTTTACCAAGTGATTGCAAGAAGGTTCTTATGTTATCAAGCATTGTGATTACATGGCATGACGTTCATTGTAACCAATTGATTGCTTGCTCATTACTCTGCTTCAGCATGAGGTTACTCGTTTGCCAAGGGATTCCTTGTTGCTTATCATTACCCCAACTTTACTTTATGCATACTAGTAATGTAATTGGGATATTTTATTGGTTTATTTCGGAGGAGGATGTTGCATTATCAAAGATCGGGCCAAATTAGACGCACATATGAGGCTATGTCTATATTAGCTGGTATCAAATTTATGGGCTTCTCACGATGCAAATTTTTGGTCCATTGAGATTAATTGGCGAGGCAACAAGTTAGTGCTTGATGCCCCATAATTATAGGGGATCAATTGTAGTCCTTTCTATAAGTAAGATTGTCAAACCCAACGAGGAGCAGAAGGAAATGACAAGTGGTTTTTGTCAAGGTATTCTTTGTAAGTACTGAAAGTAGCGGTAACATATATTTTTGTAGCAAGGCAATTTGTAACAAGCAATAAGTGGCAATAGTAATAAATGTGCAGCAAGGTGGACCAATACTTTTATAGCAAAGGACAAGCCGAAAAGTTCTCTTATAGCAAGCAATGCATTCTTGAGGACACATGGGGATTCTCATCTAGTCATGTTCATCATGTTAAGTTGATTCACATTTGTTACTTTGATAATTTGATATGTGGGTGGACCAGCGATAGGGTGTTGTTCTTACTTGAACATGCAACCCTATTATGATTACCCCCTCTCGCAAGCATGTGCAACTACGAAAGAAGAAATAAGATATATCTAATCATATCATGAAACATATGGATCTACATCAGCCGAATTTTATTTCCTATGACAACATTGCTTAGTTTGTTTACATATGTGATGACCCACAAGTATAGGGGGTCAATCTTAGTCCTTTCCATAAGTAAGAGTGTTGAACCCAACGAGGAGAGGAAGGAAATGGTAAGCAGTTTTCAGTAAGGTATTCTGTGCAAGCACTGAAAATAGTAGTAATGTGTAGTTTGATAGCAAGATAATTCATAACAAGTAACAAGTAACAAAGGTAGGAAAGTGCAACAAGGTAGCCCAATCCTTTTGAGACAAAGTACATGCCAAAATTGTTTCTTATAGTGAGCAAGCATTCTCAAGGACACGTCGGAATATTGCCTAGTCATGTCTATCATGTTTGAGTTGATTCACGTTCACTACTTTGATAAATTGTGCGAGTGGACCATTTCTAAGGTGTTGTTCTTACTTGAACAAGCAACCACTTATGATTACTCCCTTTCACGAGCATATGCAACTATGAACGAAGAATTAAGATAAATGTAACCATAGCATGAAACATATAGATCCATAACAACCCGTTACAGAATAGTACATAAACTAGGGTTTAAGTTTCTATCACTCTTGCAACTTATCATCTACTTCCTACTACACAATGCTTTCCTCTAGGCACAAGTATGGTGAAGTGTCATGTAGTAGACATTCACATGAAACCACTAGAGGAAACATAACATACATGACATCAAAATATTGAACGGATATCAACTACACATGATAGTTTATAACAAGACTTCTTCCATGTCCTCAAAAACAAAAGTAACTACTCACAAACCATGTTCATTTTCAAGAATATTTTTGAGGATCTCAACATATAATCTTACACCAAATAAACCAACTAACATCAACTACAAGATGTAACCAACACTACTTGCAACCACCGGTACCAATATGAGATTTAGGAACAAAGATTAGATACAAGAGTTCAACTACGACTTTAGATGACATGGTGCTCGTGAAGATGTTGATGGAGATGAGTCCTCGCATGATGGAGGGATAGTTGGTGATGACGATGGATTTGATTTCACCCTCCCAGAGGGAAGTATCCCCGACGCAGCCGCCCCATCGGAGATAAAAGGTGCTCCTGGACAGGTTCGACCTCGAGACAACGTTGCTTCGTCTCGAAAGTATTCTTCTGATTTTTTTTTCTAAGGAAAATAGCATCATATAGGAGAATATGGGCCTCACATGCCTGATGGTGGAGCCACGAGCTCACTAGGCATGCCGAGGGGAGTAGGGAGCGCTCCTCAGGTCGTGACTCCTCCGTGAGTCCCCCTCTCGTAATTCTTCTGCCAATGTTTTTTATATATTCCAAAATAATCGTCTGTAAGTTTTCATGTCATTTGGAGCTCTAGAGAATATCCAACTATGATGTAGCCTTTTTAGGTCCAGAATTGCAGCTGCCAGTAATTTCCCTCTTCAAATTAAGAGAGAAAAGGAATAAGAATTGCATCATAATGATAAAAAACATTGTAATTTACAGTAGTAAATCATGATGCGAAATGGACGTATCAACTCCCCCAAGTTTATTCCTCGCTTGTACTCAAGCAAATACCAAACTCGATAATCATGACCTCATGCTGAGAGAGAGAGAGAGAGGGATAGAGAAGGATATGGATAGAGGGAGGGAGAGGGAGAGAGGGAGGGAGAGGGAGAGAGGGGGAGAGAGAGAGGGAGGAGAGAGAGATAGAGGGAAGAGAAGAGAGAGAGAGCAAGCGAGAGAGAGAGAGAGAGAGAGATCGAGGACAGAGAGAGCGAGAGAGAGAGAGAGAGAGATCTAGGTATTACCTATGGACCCTTAGGTCTATGGTGAACTACTCACACATCACGATGGGAGCAGCAAGGTTGATGTAGAGTCCCTCCGTGATGGATCCCTCCTCTGGAAGGGCACCGAAAAAGAGCTCTACATGGGCACACGGCACAACAGAGACTTGCTATGGTGGAAAAAGTGTTTCGGGAGACTCTCTAGCGTTTTACTATTTATTAGAAGTTATAGGAAACATATGGACACCGGAGGCCAAGGGAGGTGGCCCCAAGCCATCAAGGCACGGCCACCCCCTGGGCGCGCCATGTTGTCTTGGTGCCACCCCGTAGGGCCTCCGGCCTCCTTTCGAAGCTTCCAGGTCCTTATGTTGTCTAGAAAAAAATCGTCAAAAACTTTCGGGCTATTTGGACTTTGTTTGGTACAGTTTTCCTGAAAAGCCAAAAAACATGCAGAAAACAACAAGTCGCACTTGGCACTGAGTTAATAGGTTAGTGCTCATAAATAATATAAAAACTCAAGTAAATGGCTAAAAGGTATCCTAGAATGATAATATTATAGCACGGAACAATAAAAAATTATAGATACGTTGGAGACGTATCAGCATCCTGCTACGACAACAAAAATCCTTCCCCGGAAACGTCGGCAGAAATTCTTCTTGCTACTTGCTACTGCAACAAAAGACCTTCCAACGACGCCAGAAATAGGAGTGTTGATTGGAGAATGTTCTTGTCTTGATACTCCCCAGCAACGGCACCGGGAATCCTTCTGCTACGGCTACGCCTTAAGGGACTTCCTAGGCAAATATGCAAAGGATTTCCCCCATGGCCTTGGAGCCTTGCGTTGGTGTTCCCTCGAAGCGGAAAGGGTGATGTAGCGCAGCGGTGGTAAGTATTTTCCTCAGTTTGAGAACCAAGGTATCGATCCAGTGAAGGAGTATCACAAGTGCCTGCACAAACACAAAAAGCTTGCTCCCAACGCTATGAAGGGGTTGTCAATCCCTTATAGATTGTTCGCCAAGTGAGAACTGAAAGCAACAAAGTAACAAAGCAAAGTAAAAGCAAAAGTGGAAACGATAGGTGTGAATAGACCGGGGGGCCGTAGTGTTTACTAGTGGCTTATCACATGAAATCAAGTAGACGGTGGGTGAACAACTTACTGTCGAGCAATTGATAGAACCGCGTAAAGTCGTGACGTCATCTATGGCAATGATTATATCTATATGCATCACGTCCAAAACAAGTAGACCGATACTTTCTGCATCTACTACTATTACTCCACACGTCGACCGCTATCCAGCATGCATCTAGTGTATTAAGTCCGAAAGAACAGAGTAACGCCTTAAGCAAGATGACATGATGTAGATGGACAATCTCATATCTACGACAAAGCCCACCTTGTTACCCTTGATGGCAACTACACGATGTGTGCCTTGCTGCCCCTACTGTCACTGGGAAAGGTCACCACACGGTAAGAACCCAAAACCAAGCACTTCTCCCATTGCAAGAATCATAGATATAGTTGGCCAAACAAAACCCAAGACTCGGAGAGACTTACAAGGATATCAAATCATGCATATAAGAAATCAGCAAAGACTCAAATATATATCATAGATAATCTGATCACAAATCCACAATTCATCGGATCTCGACAAACACACCGCCAAAGAGGATTACATCGGATAGATCTCCATGAAGATCATGGAGAACTTTGTATTGAAGATCCAAGAGAGAGAAGAAGCCATCTAGCTACTAACTACGGACCCGTAGGTCTGAAGTGAACTACTCATGAGTCATTGGAGGGGCGATGATGTTGATGTAGAAGCCCTCCAACTCCAAAGCCCCCTCCGGCAGGGCACCGGGAAGGGTCTCCAGATGAGATCTCGCGGAAACGTAAGCTTGCGGCGGCGGAAAAGTATTTTCGTGGATTCCCTGATTTTTTCTGTATTTTAGGGAATATATAAGCGAAGGATCTAGGTCAGGGGGCGCGAGGGAGTCCACAAGCCTGCCATCCGCCGCCCCATGGTGGCGGATGGGGAGCTTGTGGGCCCCTGTAGCCCTCCTGGCTTGGCCCTCAATCCCCCTGATCTTCTTCCGTTCGGGAAAAATTTATTTCGGGGATTTTATTCCGTTTGGACTCCGTTCCAAAATCAGATCTGAAAAGAGCCAAAAACACAGAAAAAACAGGAACTAGCACTGAATTAATAAGTTAGTCCCAAAAAAGATATAAAAAGTACATAAAACATCCAAGGATGACAAGATAACAACATGAAACCATCAAAAATTGTAGATACGTTTGAGATGTATCAAGCATCCACAAGCTTAACTCCTGCTCGTCCTCGAGTAGGGAAGTGATAAAGAATGAATTTTTGATGCTTTCATGCTACCTAGCATAGATGTCCTTTGTAACTCCTCTTATGTGACGTGAATGTTCATATCCATTAGATTCAAAACAATAGTTTGCTATTGACGTGGAAACAATAATAATTCAAGCAAATTAGCAAGGTAATCATGAACTTTCAAAATAACAAGGCCAAAAGAAAGTTATCCCTACAAAGCATATAGTCTGGCTATGCTCTATCATCATTGCACAACGAATTTAAATCATGCACAACCCCGGTATTGGCCAAGTAATTGTTTTCACACCTTTACTTTCTCAAACCTTTTCAACTCTCACGCAATACATGAGCGTGAGCCAAGGTTTTAACACGATAAGTGGTGTGGAGTGTGGTGGAGGTTGCAAGACAAAATAAGGAGAAGATGATCACATTAACTAGGCATATCAATGAGCTGTGGATATGCTCATCAATAGATATCAATGTGAATGAGTAGGGATTGCCATACAAATGATGCACTAGAGCTAAGAGTATGTGAAAGCTCTTAAAGAAAACTAGTAGGTGTGCATCCAACTTGCTTGCTCACGAAGACCTAAGGCAATTTTGAGGAAGCCTATCATTGGAATATACAAGCCAAGTTATATAATGAAAATTTCCCACTAGCTATATGGTGATGACAAAACGAGAGACTCTCAATCATGAAGATCATGGTGCTTAATATGCACAAGTGTGGAAAGGTGGCAGCATTGTCCCTTCTCTCTTTTTCTCTCATATTTTTTTATTTTTTTGGTGGGCTCTTTGACCTCTTTTTTTTGTGCGCATATTTGGCCTCTTTTATTTCCTCACATGGGACAATGCCCCATCAATGATGATCATCACACTTTCAACTCAAAACATAGAGCAATGATGACTCTATATGGAATGCCTTCGGTAGTGTACCGTGACAATGATCTAGCATGGCATAGACATTAATGGAAACATCATGCTAGCTATCTTACGATCATGCATGGGCAATGTAGACGTGGTGGCACATGTCATGGTGGTAGTTGCATGGCAATATATCTCGGAATGACTTTGAAAAAGCCATAGTAGGTAGGTATGGTGGCTGTTTTGAGGGAGGCTAATGGTGGGTTTTGTGCACCGGCGAAAGTTGCACGTCACTAAGAAGATAGTGATGGTGGAAGGTGAAAGTGCATCTAAACCCTGGACTCAACATTAGTCATGAAGAACTCATATACTTGTTGCAAAAGTTTTATTAGTAATCGAAACAAATCAGTCAACAGATACTCCTAGGGGAAGGGTTGGTAGGTATAAACCATCGCGCGATCCCGACCGCCACGCAAAGGATGACAATCAATAGACTAATCATGCTCAGATTTCATCACATAGCGGTTCACCATACGTGCATGCTACGGGAATCACTAACTTCGACACAAGTATTTCTAGGTCCACAACACCTTACTAGCATGACTTTAATATTACCAAGACCACAACTCAAAACTAATTGAGATGAATCAAACTTCTCTAACTATTCAATGTACATGAAGGTGTAAGTTTTCGTATCCCTTTGGGTAACTACCCCTTTTGAGACTACTTTCAAAGCATAGATCAACTACCAAGCCACGCACCGCTGTGCTCTAAAAGATATAAGTGAAGCACACAGAGCAAAAGTATCTAGCTCAAGAGATATAAGTGAAGCACATGTGAGCTGAATTCTCTACCAAAAGATATAAGTGAAGCTCAACAAAATCACGGTGAGTGCATGTCTCTCTCTATAGGTGTGCAGCAAGGATGATTGTGACACAACAAAAATAAAAGACTCCTACGATCCAAGACGCTCCAAGCAAAAACACATAACATGTAGTGAATAAAAATATAGCCCCAAGTAACGTTACTGATGGATTGAAGACGAGAGAGGGGGTGCCTTCCCAGGGCATCCCCAAGCTTAGGCTTTTACGACACCCTTGAATCTCTTGGGGTGCCTTGGGTATCCCCAATCTTGAGATCTTGCCACTCTTTATCTCTTTGTCCATAAGAACTTCACCCAAAACTTGAAAACTTCACAATACGAAACTTAAACAGAAACTCGTGATAACATTAGTATGAGAAAGCAAACCACCACTTCCTTAGGTACTCTAGAAAACTTAAATTCTACTTATGCTGATGTTGGGTTACTGTATTTTCAATCTTCCATGGCTAATACCCCCGATACTATCCATGGTTTCATCAAAATAAGCAACCAACACAACAAAAACAGAACCTGTTAACAGCAGACCAGTCTGTAGCAATCTGTATATTTCGTATACTTCTGTTACTTCACAAATTCTGAAACATTACAACAATCTGAAGAATGTGTGTAGAAATCTGCAGCAAAAAGAATCAACTCAAAAGCTCTTACAGAAAAAAAAGAAAATTCTTTTCGTGAGCAGAAAGTTTCTGTGTTTTCCAGCATGACCAAACGATCATCCCCAAGACTAATCATAACGGTTTTGCTTGGCACAAACGCAAAAAAAACACAAAAAACACAATCATAACAGAATTATGAAAGTGTGGAAAACACAAAACAGAAATAAAAAGGATAGATTCGTTTGGTTGCCTCCCAACAAGCGCTTTTGTTTAGCGCCCTTAGCTAGGCAAAAGGTGATGGAATCACGTATAGTCATCTTTGGTGCTCAAACCATAAGTAGCCCTCATCATACATTCATAAGGCAATCTTATTTTCTTTCTAGGAAAGTGCTCCATGCCCTTCTTTAAAGGAAATTGAAATCTAATATTCCCTTCCTTCATATCGATGATAGCACCAATAGTCCTTAGGAAAGGTCTACCAAGAATAATGAGACATGAAGGATTGCAATCTATGTCAAGTACAATGAAATCCATGGGTATATAGTTATTATTTGCAACAATAAGAACATCATCGATCCTTCCCATGGGTTTCTTGACAGTAGAATCCGCAAGATGCAAATTAAGAGAACACTCTTCAATCTCATGAAAACCAAGAATATCACATAAAGACTTTGGAATCACGGAAACACTAGCACCCAAATCACACAAAGCATTGCACTCATAGTTTTTGATCTTGATTTTGATAGTAGTCCCACTCATCATGAAGTTTTCTAGGTATAGAGACTTCTAGTTCGAGCTTCTCTTCAAGAGATTTCATCATAGCATCTACGATATGCGTGGTAAAGGCTTTGCTTTGGCTATAAGCGTGTGGAGAGTTTGCAATGGATTGCATCAAAGAAATGCATTCAAACAAGGATCAATTATCATAATTGAATTCCTTGAAATCCAAAGTGGGAGTTTCATTACTACCCAAAATTTTGATTTCTTCTACTCCACTCTCCACACCTTTATCATCAAGATGGGTGGACTCCGAATCATTGGGGCGTTTTTCAACCAAAGTGGATTCATATCCAGCCCCTCCATCAATAGGTTTGACACGCGAAAACAAATATTCATGAGGAGACACACCAAGCACTTTAAGATCTTCGTGATTTGCATCATTAGAACGCACCCTTTTAAACCATTCATGCCTAGCGCGAATTTGGGCGGTTCTTTCTTTGCTCTCATTCATGGAGACACGCATATCTTTCAAAGTTTCATCCAAGTTGACCTTGAGAGGAGCACATCTAACTTTCAAAGCATCAATATCACAAGACATCCTATCAACGCTCTTAGCCAAATCGTCTATTTTGAGTAGTTTTTCCTCTATGGACGCATTGAAAATCTTTTGAGAGTCGATGAACTATTTGATATTACTCTCTAAATCAGAGGGTAATTTGTTGTGATTTCCATAAGTGTTGTTGTAGGAATTTCCCTAATTGTTAGAGGAGTTACTAGGAAAAGGCCTAGGAATATAGTTTCCTCTAAAAGCATTGTTGTTGCCAAAATTGTTTCTACCAACAAAATTCACGTCCAAACTAGCGTTGCTACTCTCAATCAAAGAAGATAGTGGCATGTCATTAGGATCTACAGTAGCGTTTCTACTAGCAACCAAATTCATCAACTCGCCCATCTTAGCACTAGGCGAGTTAATCTCTTCTATAGCGTGTATCTTTTTGCTAGCAGGTGACCTTTCACTGTGCCACTGAGAGTAGTTGGTCATGATATTGTCTAGGAGTTTTGTAGCGTCTCCTAACGTGATTTCCATGAACGTTCCACCTGAGGCGGAGTCCAAGATATTGCGAGAAGCGAAATTCAAGCCAGCGTAAAAGATTTGTATAACCATCCACAAACTCAAGCCATGAGCGGGACAATTTCTAATCATAAGCTTCATCCTCTCCCAAGATTGTGCAACGTGTTCATGATCAAGTTGCTTGAAATTCATGATATCGTTACGTAAGGAGATGATCTTAGCCGGCGGAAAATACTTGGATATGTAAGCATCTTTGCACTTATCCCAAGAATCGATACTATTTTTAGTTAAAGAAGAAAACCAAGTTTTTGCATGATCTCGCAACGAGAAAGGAAAAAGTTTCAACTTAATCACGTCATTATCCACATCTCTTTTCTTCTGCATATCACAAAGCTCAATGAAGGTATTGAGATGGGATGCGTCATCTTCACTAGGAAGGCCTGATAATTGCTCTTTCATAACAAGATTCAGCAAAGCTGCGTTGATTTCATACGATTCCGCACTAGTGGTGGGAGCAATCGGAGTACTAATAAAATCATTATTATTGGTACTCGAGAAGTCGCAAAGTTTGGTGTTTTCATACATGATGACTTCAACAAACAAACAAGACCACAAGCAAGCAAGAAAAGTGGCAGAGGAAAATGGCAAAAAGGCAAAAGGCAAAAGAAAACGACAAAGGAGAAAGGCAAATGAAAATGGCAAATGTGATGTGGGGGAGAGGAAAACGAGAGGCAACTGGCAAAAAAGTAAATGCAAGAGATGAGTTTGTGAGACCTACTTGGATAGATCTCTCCTTCGCCGGCAAAGGCGCCAGAAATACTTCTGCTACTGCAACAAAAGACCTTCCAACGGCGCCAGAAATAGGAGTGTTGATGGGAGACTGTTCTTGTCTTGATACTCCCCAGCAACGGCACCAGGAATCCTTCTGCTACGGCTACGCCTTAAGGGACTTCCTAGGAAAATATGCAAAGGATTTCCCCCGTGGCCTTGGAGCCTTGCGTTGGTGTTCCCTCGAAGCGGAAAGGGTGATGTAGCGCAGCGGTGGTAAGTATTTCCCTCAGTTTGAGAACCAAGGTATCGATCCAGTGAAGGAGTATCACAAGTGCCTGGACAAACGCCTTAAGCAAGATGACATGATGTAGATGGACAATCTCATATCTACGACAAAGCCCACCTTGTTACCCTTGATGGCAACTACACGATGTGTGCCTTGCTGCCCCTACTGTCACTGGGAAAGGTCACCACACGGTAAGAACCCAAAACCAAACACTTCTCCCATTGCAAGAATCATAGATCTAGTTGGCCAAACAAAACCCAAGACTCGGAGAGACTTACAAGGATATCAAATCATGCATATAAGAAATCAGCAAAGACTCAAATATATATCATAGATAATCTGATCACAAATCCACAATTCATCGGATCTCGACAAACACACCGCCAAAGAGGATTACATCGGATAGATCTCCATGAAGATCATGGAGAACTTTGTATTGAAGATCAAGGAGAGAGAAGAAGCCATCTAGCTACTAACTACGGACCCGTAGGTCTGAAGTGAACTACTCATGAGGTATTGGAGGGGCGATGATGTTGATGTAGAAGCCCTCCAACTCCAAAGTCCCCTCCGACAAGGCATCAGTAAGGGTCTCCACATGAGATCTCGCGGAAACGGAAGCTTGCGTCGACGGAAAAGTATTTTCGTGGATCCCCTGATTTTTTTTCTGTATTTTAGGGAATATATAGGCGAAGGATCTAGGTCAGGGGGGCGCCAGGGAGGCCACAAGCCTGCCATCCGCCGCCCCCTGGTGGCGGATGGGGGGCTTGTGGCCCCCCTGTAGTCCTTCTGGCTTGGCCCTCAATCCCCCTGATCTTCTTCCATTCGGGAAAAATTTATTTCGGGGATTTTATTCCGTTTGGACTCCGTTCCAAAATCAGATCTGAAAAGAGCCAAAAACACAGAAAAAACAAAAACTGGCACTTGGCACTGAATTAATAAGTTAGTCCCAAAAAAGATATAAAAAGTACATAAAACATCCTAGGATGACAAGATAACAGCATGAAACCATCAAAAATTATAGATACGTTTGAGACGTATCACTACTTCTCAAACAACAGCGCCAAAAATTGACATGTTGATGGAGACTTGCTTGCGTCGGTTTTTCCCTTGAAGAGGAAAGGGTAATGCAGCACAGGAGCAGTAAGTATTTCCCTCAGTTTGAGAACCAAGGAATCAATCCTGTAGGAGAATCTCGTCAAGTCCAGAGTACCTGCGCAAACACAAACGAGCTTCCACCCAACGCTATAAAGGGGTTGTCAATCCCTTCAAGATTGATTGCAAAGTGAGATCTGAAGGCAGAAAGTGCAACGAAGTACAAGAGTAAGGCTGAAAATATGGTGTGGAGTAGACCCGGGGGCCATGGTGTTCACTAGAGGCTTCTCTCAAAATAGCAAATATTACGGTGGGCGAAAAAATTACTGTCAAGCAATTGATAGAACCGCAAAGTCATGACGATATCTAAGGCAATGATCAAACATATAGGCATCACGTCCGAGACAAGTAGACCGATACTTTCTGCATCTACTACTATTACTCCACACATCGACCGCTATCCAGCATGCATCTAGTGTATTGAGTTCATGACGAACAGAGTAACGCCTTAAGCAAGATGACATGATGTAGAGGGATAATCTCAAACCAATTATGAAAACCCCATCTTTTTACCCTTGATGGCAACAACACGATGCGTGCCTCGCTACCCCTTCTGTCAATGGGTGAGGTCACCGCATCGTATGAACCCAAAACCAAGCACTTCTCCCATTGCAAGAATCCTAGATCAAGTTGGCCAAACAAAACCCACAAATTGAAGAGAATTACAAGGATATGAAATCATGCATATAAGAGATGAGAAGAAACCCAAATAAGATTCATAGATAATCTGATCATAAATCCACAATTCATCGGATCTCGACAAACATACCGCAAAACAAGATTACATCGGATAGATCTCCATGAAGATCATGGAGAACTTTGTATTGAAGATCCAAGAGAGAGAACAAGCCATCTAGCTACTGGCTATGGACCCGTAGGTCTATGGTGAACTACTCATGCATCATTGGAGAGGTCATGGTGTTGATGAAGAAGCCCTCCGTATCCGAATCCCCCTTCGGCAGGGCACCAGAACGTGCCCCAGATGGGATCTTGCATAGACAGAAGCTTGCGGCGGCGGAAAAGTACTTTCGATGATCTCCTGATTTTTTCTGGAATATTTGGGAATATATAGGCAAAAGACCTGGGGCGGAGGTGGCCCAGGGAGCGCACAAGCCTGGGAGGTGCGGCCCCCTGGCCGCAGCTAGGGGGCTTGTGGGGTCCCTGGTGGCCCCCTGCCCTGGTTCTCAGGCTCCCCGATCTTCTTCTGTTCCGGAAAAAATCTTTTTGGAAGCTTCGTTCCGTTTGGACTCCGTTTAAAATCCTCCTCTGAAAAGGGTCAAAAACACGGAAAAAACATGAACTGGCACCTGGCACTGAGTTAATAAGTCAGTCCCAAAAAAGATATAAAAGGCATACAAAACATCCAAAGTTTGACAAGATAATATCATGAAACCATCAAAAATTATAGATACGTTGGAGACGTATCACATCCCGAAGCTTAATCCATGCTCGTCCTCGAGTAGGTAAATGATAAAAACAATAATAATAATAATATGACATGCTACCCAACATGTAATATTTTGCACGTATGATCATTGAGAAATGATGAATTAACAAACATCAACATAGTAATATCCATGAACATAAGTAACATAATCATCAATGTTCAAAACATACGATCCTTAAAGAATGTTTACCCCCCCCCCCATTCATTTTCTCATATTAGCATGGCATGGACCCATCTTCACCACATAAATACAAAATTTAAGCACCACAGTGTTAATCCAAGAAATTGGATCGTAATTTTTAACGCGCTTTAACTTTTTATTACACACTCAATAGATGAGTGTGAACCATGAACATAGCATATAGGTGTAATAGAATATGGTGGTAGATATCAAAGGGTAAAAAGTGGATAAGAAAGTCTTGCATAAAGTAGGCGTATGAGCGGGCTATGGAGATGCCCATCAATCTATACCTAATAATAAAGCGGCTATTGCTTCCGTCGGAAAACCCACCGCGACATTTTTATAAAAAAAACCTGTAATTTTTGTTATTCAACCCGCGCTCCATCATTTATCTGCAATGCAAAAGGAAAAACCGATTCGCTGCAAAAATTATACCCGTACGCATCACCTCCTCCCGTCGACCCTAGGCCACCCTGGCCTGTGCCCAGGCCACCGCCACAGCACTCGTCGCCGCGCCCGACCTGAACCGCCACCGTTGCCGGTCTCAACCCATCCGCCTCCGCGGCCGTACCTCTCCCCGCTCATTGCCCCCGTTGCGGCGCTCGAGCGCATCGGGTTGACCCTGGTCCACCCTGGCTTGTGCCCAGGCCGCTGCCGCACCACTCGCTGCCGCGGCCGACCTCAACCACCACTGTTGTCAATCTCAACCCACCCGCCTCCGCGGCCGTACCTCTGCCCGCTTGCTGCCCCTGTTTCGGCGCTCGAGCACAGCTTCTGGATCAAATCAACGCGACAGCTGCAGTGACTGGGGATGATGCGTCTGCTCGATGCAGAACGGCGGCGGTGCGCGGATAAGGCGCGGTGGAGCGAAGTACTTGCAGGTGGAGGCGGGCCTCCATGGCTCACACGGGGAACTCCGAGGTTATGGCGCGGCAACGGCGACTCCTTATGGCCAGATAGAGGCGCCTAACCCTTGCTCTCCTCATCGTATCCCCTCCTCCGGCAGGAACTCATCATCTGGTGAGATCCCCTCCCATGCCTCCAACCGTGTGCCAAGCACCGGCAAGAAATTTTGTTTTGTGGGGATTTGTTTGCTGATGAATGAATGTATTGAATGTAAGATTGTATTATTGTTGAGATAGAGAATGAAACTCCACCTTCAGTTTGTCATCTGATCCCACATTCTCTACCCCATGAGTGAAATAAGATAACAGTCCATTGATCAATTTATGTAGCCTCTTTGTTTTGATTTGCTTGTCCCGCTCAATTTCTCATCATGGTGGAATTAACAATGGACGGGTTGATTTCTCAACAAAATAGGATAGGACTGACTACATTAGTTAGTTAGCTTATTATTTTAATAAATCAAAATGATTATAAAAAGATTAAATGCGTGTGGTATTTTTTCTCCCGTTGCAACGCACGGGCCCTTTTGCTAGTAGATATCAATGCGAGGAGTAGGGATTACCATGCAACACATGCACTCGAGCTATAAGTGTATGAAAGCTTGAATGAAGCTAAGTAGGTGTGAATCCAACTTGCTTCATCATGAAGACCTCGGGCATTTGCGGAATCTCGCCATCGGAATATACAAGGCAAGTTCTATAATGAAAAATACCCACAATCATATGAAAGTGACAAAACATGAGACTCTTTATATGAAAATATGGTGCTGCTTTGAAGCACCAATGTGGAAAAACAGGTAGTACCACTGTCCCTTCTCTCTTTTTCTTACTTTTTCCATTTTTTCTTTTATTTTTCATCAAGAGTCTCATCCCGACTTCTGTGAGAATCATTGTCTCCATCGTCCTTTCCTCACCGAGGCAATGCCATAATAATGAATTGCATCATACTTCTATTTACTTACAACTTGATATGAAAAAGTACTAAAAATATGACTCTATATCAATGCCTCTCACAGTGTACTGATACGTCTCCAACGTATCCATAATTCTTATTGTTCCATGCTATTATGTTATCATTTTAGAACACTTTTTAGGCACTTATCTACCAATTTATATTATTTTTGAGCACTAACCTATTGACCCAGTGCCTAGTGCGAGTTGCTATTTTCTTCACGTTTTTCCACTTTTCATGTTCTAGTTGATGAATCTTTTTGTGAATTTTTTCTCGACCAAAATAAGACCGTGGAGCATCGGAACAAGGCCAGGAGGTACACGAGGCCCCCACAAGCCATCAGATCGCGACCTAGGGGGTTGATGGCTTGTGGCCGCCTCGTGGCTCTCCCGACCCTGCTGTCTCACTTTTAAATTCCTATTTACCCTAAAAACTCTAGAGGAGGTCCCCAAACACTTTTTATGCCGCCGCAAGTCTTCGTTCCGACGAGAGGCCATCTAGAGCTCTGTTCCGACACTCTGCCGGAAGGGGGATTGTTACTTCCATTTTGCATCATGTTTTACTACTGTTATTTATAGTTTTTTTATGTATTATACCACTTTATGTAGTAATTCCAATGCCTTTTCTCTCATAACATGCAAGGTTTACACCAAGAGCGAGAATGCCGACAGATGGAATTCTGGACGTGAAAAAGCTACGTCAAGATATCTATTCTACACATCTCCAGATGGGCTAAAACTTCACAAGGATTTTTATGGAATATATAAGAAATATTGGAGGAAAGAAGTACCTAAGGGGGAATGAAAGGTGCCCACTAGGCACCAGGGCGCGCCAGCCCCCTTGTCGCGGCCTGGTGGGTAGTGAGCCACCCAAACCACCTCTCTCGGCCATCTTCTGGTATATAATCTCTTTTGACATGAAAAAATTTATGAGAGGACTTTCGGGACGAAGCACCATCGTCTCGAGGCGGAACCTAGGCACGAGCACTTTTTTCCTTCGGCAGAGCGATTCCGTCGGAGAAACTTCCCTCCCATAGGGGCAAATCGAGGCCATCATCATCACCAACAACCCTCTCATCTTTGGGAGGCCAATCTTCATCAACATCTTCATCGACACCATCTCCTCTCAAAACCATAGTTCATCTCTTGTGCTCAATCTTGTACCGAAACCTCAGATAGGTACCTCGGGGTGAGTAGTAGTGTTGATTACATCTTGTAGTTGATGCATTATAGTTTATTTGGTGTAAGATCACATGTTCAGATTCAATATGCTATTTAATATCCCTCTGATTGTGAGAATGTTTATCACTTGTAAGTAGTTACTTTTGTTCTTGAGTCCACGGGAGAATTCATGTTGCAAGTAGTCATGTGAAGTTGATATTTGTTCGATATTTTGATGATATGAATGTTGTGATTCCCTTAGTGCTCTTATGTGAACGTCAACTACATAACACTTCACCATCTTTGGGCCTAAGGGAATGCATTGTGGAGTAGTAATTAGATAATGGGTTGCTAGAGTGACACGAACTTAAACACCAGTTTATGCGCTATTTCGTAAGGGGCTGATTTGGATCCCTATGTTTAATGCTATGGTTAGAATTTATTCTTAATACTTTTTTCATAGTTGCGGATGCTTACAGGAGGGTTAATCATAAGTGGGAGGCTTGTTCAAGTAAGAACAGCACACAAGCACCGGCCCATCCACATATCAAATTATCAAAGTAATAAACACGAACTAACCCAAAATGACGAAAGTGATGAGATGAAATTCCCGTGTGTCCTCAAGAATGCTTTGCCTATTCTACGAAAATGTTCCGGCCTACCCTTTGGCACAAAAGGATTGGGCAACCTTAGTGCACCTATTGTTACTATTGTTACTCATTACTTGTTACAATTATCTTGCTATCAAACAACTTGTTATCGCTATTTCAGTGCTTGCAAAAATTACCCTGCTAAAAACCGCTTGTCATTTCCTTCTACTCCTCGTTGGGTTTGACACTCTTACTTATCGAAAGAACTATGATTGATACCGTATACTTGTGGGTCATCAAGACTCTTTTATAGCACCATTGCTGGGGAGTGAAGCGCCTTTGGTAAGCGGAATTTGGTAAGGGAAAATATATATTACGTGCTGAAATTTACTGTTACTTGTCACTATAGAAAGTAATCCTTTGAGGGGTTTGTTCGTGGTATCTTCACCTTGACCGAAAACACCAAGAGTTCTCCTTCAAGCTGCTGAACCTACTGAAAATGTTTATTATGAAATTCCTTCAGGTATGATAGAGAAAGTGCTAGCTAATCCTTATGCAGGAGATGGAACAAAACATCCTCATATGCACCTAATCTATGTGGATGAAGTTTGTGGATTATTTAAACTTGCAGGTTTATCCGAAGATGAAGTCAAGAAGAAGTTTTTCCCTTTATCTTTGGGGGTAAAACATTGACATGGTATAGGCTATGTGATGATACAACATCTTAGAAGTGGAATCGATTGCAATTGGACTTTCATAAAAATATATATTGTATGCATCTTGTTCATCATGATCGGAATTTCATCTATAAATTTTGGCCTGGTGAAGGAGAAAGTATCGATGTAGCTTGGGGGAGGCTTAATTCAATGTTATATTCGTTCCCCAATCATGATCTCCCAAGAAAAATTATTATTCAGATTTTTTATGCTCGGCTTTCTCGTAATGATCAAACCATGTTCGATACTTCTTGTTATGGTTCTTTATGAAGAAGACTATTGAATTCAGGTGGGATTTTTTGGAAAGAATTAAACACAGCTCTGAAGATTGGGAACTCAACGAAGGTAAAGTGTCGGGTATAAAACTTAAGTTTGATTGTGTTAAATATTTTATGAATACTAATGATTTCAATGATTTTAGCTCTAAATATGGACTTGACTCTGAGATAGTAGCCTCGTTTTGTGAAACCTTTGCTACTCATGTTGATCTCCCTAGAGATAAATGGTTTATATATCATCCAACTATTAAAGAGAAAGTTGAATAACAAATTAAAGTTGAGGATGAAACTATCATTTTCAATGTTGACACAGTTGTGCCTATTGCTTATATTGAGAAACCACCTTTCCTGTTAGGATAAAGGAACATGCTAAAGCTTCAACTATGGTTAACAAAAGTTATGTTAGAAAAACCAAACCCTCTAAGCAAATCAAGGTAGAACCTAGTATTACTATGGTTAAAGATCTCTTGGTCGATAATATTGATGGGCATGTTATTTATTCTTGTGATGAAGCTGCTAGAATTTCCAAACCAAATACTAAAGATAAGAATAGACCCGTTGTTGGCATGCAAGTCGTCTCAATCAAAATAGGAGTTCATTGTTATCATGGTTTATGTGATATGGGTGCTAGTGTTAGTGCTATTCATTTTACCTTATATCAACAAATTATGCATGAGACAACACCTGCTAAAATAGAAGACATAGATGTTACTATTAAACTTGTTAATAGAGACACCATCACACCACTTGGGATTGTTAGAGATGCTGAAGTCTTGTGTGGAAAAGTAAAACACCCTACTAATTTTCTAGTACTTGGCTCACCACAAGATGATTTTTGTCCCATAATATTTGGTAGGCCCTTCTTGAACACTGTCAATGCTCAAATAGATTGCAAAAGGGAAACTGTCAGTGTTAATTTTGGTGGTATGTCTCATGAGTTTCATTTCTCCAAGTTCAGTAACCAACCTCATGATAAAGAACTGACTAGTAAAGATGAAGTAATTGGTCTTGATTCTATGTCCATTCCTCCAACTTATCCATTAGAAGAATGTTTCTTAGACCATGAAAATGATATGCATATGCATGGAAGAAATTAACTAGATAATATGTTCTTTGATCAAAAGCCTATCCTTCAACACAACTTGCCTCTTGAAACTATAGGAAGTCCTCCTCCACCCAAGGGTGATTCTATGCTTGAATTAAAGAAATTACCTGACACTTTGAAATATGCTTATCTTGATGAAAAGAGGATATATCATGTTATTATCAGGGCTAACCTTACAGAGAATGAAGAAGAAAGATTGTTAAATTGTCGGTAACAAGTGATTCTGTTGTGAGATGATTCCTAGCAAGCAACAACTAACAAAAGTAGCAATGGTGTAGCAAAGTGGCCCAATCCCTTTTGTAGCAAGGGACAAGCCTGGACAAAGTCTTATAGGAGGAAAAACGCTCCCGACGACACATGAGAATTTTTGTCATGCTAGTTTTCATCATGTTCATATGATTCACGTTCGTTACTTTGATAGTTTGATATGTGGGTGGACCGGCGCTTGGGTACTGCCCTTACTTGCACAAGCATCCCACTTATGATTAACCCCTCTCACAAGCATCCGCAACTACCAAATAAGAATTAAGACAAAGTCTAACCATAGCATTAAACTAGGGGATCCAAATCAGCCCCTTACGAAGCAACGCATAAACTAGGGTTTAATCTTCTATCACTCTAGCAATCCATCATCTACTTACTACTTCCCAATGCCTTCCTCTAGGCCCAAATAATGGTGAAGTGTTATGTAGTCGATGTTCACATAACACCACTAGAGGAAAAACAACATACAACACATCAAATTACCGAACGAATACCAAATTCACATGACTACTATTAGCATGACTTATCTCATGTCCTTAGGAACAAAAGTAACTACTCACAAAGCATAATCATATTCATGACCAGAGAGGTAATGAGTAGCATCAAGGATCTGAACATAAACTCTTCCACCAAGTAATCCAACTAGCATCAACTACAAAGAGTAATCAACACTACTAGCAACCTTACAAGTACCAATCGGAGTCGCGAGACGGAGATTGGTTACAAGTGATGAACTAGGGTTTGGAGATGAGATGGTGCTGATGAAGATGTTGATGGTGACGAGTCCCCTCCAATGAGAGGAGTGTTGGTGATGACGATGGCGATGATTTCCCCCTCCGGGAGGGAAGTTTCCCCGGCAGGATCATCCTGCCGAAGCTCTAGATTGGTTCTGCTCAAGTTCCGCCTCGTGGTGGCGGTGAATCCACGAAAAAGCTCCTCCCTGATTTTTTTCCTGGATGAAATCCTTAATATAGCAGAAGAGTGGGCCAGTGGGCTAGCAGGCTACCCACAAGCCCCCTTGGCGCGGCCTGGGGGGTGGCCGTGCCGTGCAGGCTTGTGGCCACCTGCTGACGCCCCTCTGGCGCTTCTTCGGCCCAGTATTTTTTATAAATCCGGAAAAAAATCCTTGTTGATTTTTACGGCATTTGGAGTTGCGTAGAATAGGTATCTCAACTTTGCTCCACTTTCAGGTCAGAATTCCAGCTGTCGGCATTCTCCCTCTTCATGTAAACCTTGCAAAATAAGAGAGAAAAGGCATAAGTATTGTACCGTGAAGTGAAATAATAGCCCAAGAAGCGATAAATATCAACATGAAAACATGATGCAAAATGGACGTATCAGTCCCCAATGATAAAAATGAACTCATTCGACAAAGAATTGTGACCCGCTATAGAATGGTAATTGATTTTAGAAAACTAAACAAAGCTACTAGAAAAGGTCATTATCCTTTACCTTTCATAGACCAAATGCTAGAAGGATTGTTGAAGCACACACATTTTTTGCTTTCTAGATGGTTATTCTGGTTTTTCTCAAATACCTGTGTCACAACCTGATCAAGGGAAAACCACCTTTACTTGCCCTTTTGGAACCTATGCTTATAGACGTATGCCTTTTGGATTATGCAATGCACTTGCTACCTTTCAAAGATGTATAACTACTATATTCTCTATTTTTTTGAAAATACTGTCGAGGTTTTCATGCATGATTTTTCTGTTTATGGAACTTCTTTTGATGATTGCTTAAGAAACCTTGATCGAGTTTTGGAGAGATGTGAGCAAACTAACCTTGTCTTGGACTGGGAGAAGTGTCGCATTATGGTAAATGAAGGTATTGTCTTGGGCCACAAAATTTATGAACGGGGTATTGAGGTGGACAAGGCTAAAGTTGATGCAATTGAGAAGATCCCATTTCCTAAATATATTAAAGGTATGTGTACTTTCCTTGGTCATGTCGGTTTCTATAGGAGGTTTATCAAAGTCTTCTCTAAATTTTTTAGGCCTCTTACTAATTTATTGTTCGAAATATGCCCTAGAGGCAATAATAAAATAGTTATTATTATATTTCATATTTCAAGGTAATCATTTATTATCCATGCTAGAATTGTATTGAATGGAAACATAAATACATGTGTGGATATATATACAAAACAATTATAGGCCTCTAGTTAACTAGCTCGTTGATCAAAGATGGTTAAGGCTTCCTAGCCATAGACAAGTGTTGTCACTTAACAAACAGGATCACATCATTAGGAGAATAATGTGATGGATAAGACCCAAAATATAAACGTAGCATGTGATCGTGTTATTTTGTTGCTATTGTTTTCTGCATGTCAAGTATACATTCCTATGACCATGAGATCATGTAACTCACTGACACCGGAGGAATGCCTTATGTGTATCAAACATCACAACGTAACTGGGTGACTATAAAGGTGCTCTACAGGTATCTCCAAAGGTGTCCATTGAGTTAGCATGGATCAAGACTGGGACTTGTCACTCCGTATGACGGAGAGGTATCTTGGGGCCCACTCGGTAATACAACATCACAAACAAGGCTTGCAAGCAATGTGACTAAAGAGTTATCCATGAGATCTTGTATTATGGAACGAGTAAAGAGACTTGCCGGTAACGAGACTGAAATAGGTATGGAGATACCAACGATCGAATCTCGGGCAAGTAACATTCCGAAGGACAAAGGGAATGATATACGGCATTAACTGAATCCTTGACATGGAGGTTCAACCTATAAGATCTTTGTAGAATATGTAGGATCCAATATGGGCATCCAGGTCCTCCTATTGGATATTGAGCGGAGAATGTCTCGGTCATGTCTACATAGTTCTCGAACCCGTAGGGTCTGCACACTTAAGGTTCGGTGACTTTTCGGTATAGTTGAATTATTGATGTTGGTAATCGAATGTTATTCGGAGTTCCGGGTGAGATCCCGGACGTCACGAGGGTTTCTCGAATGGTCCAAAGACAGATATTTATATATAGGAAGTATCCATTTGGCTACCAGAAGGTTTTCGGGCATTATTGGTAAAGTATCAGGAGTGACGAATGGGTTCCGGAGTTCCACCGGGAGGGGCCACCCACCCGGGAGAGAACCAAATAGGCCCAAGGGTGGTGCACCAGCCCTTAGTGGGATGGTGGCCAGCCCAAGAAGGGCCACTTCGGCCGAAGAAGGAGAAAAGAAAAGAGAGGTGGGCAAACTGAATTGGGGAAGGAGGACTCCACCTTCCAAGTTGTGTTGGAGGAGGACTCCTCCCTCTCCTCTTGCGCCGGCCGAATCCTAGGGATTTTTCCCTAGGGCACCACCCCTCCCTCCCACCTATATATAGTGGAGGTGAGAGAGGCTTTTGGCACCTCAAGCCATAGTGCAACCCTCTCTCCCTCCACCACTTCGTGACACCATGTAGCTAGTTCGGTACGGCACGACGAAGCCCTGTCGGAGTAGCTCCACCACCATCGCCACCACGCCGTCGTGCTGCCGAAGAATTCAGCTACCTCTTCATATATCTTGCTGGATCAAGAAGGCGGAGATCGTCATCGAGCTGTACGTGTGCTGAACGCGGAGGTGCCCTCCATTCGGTACTAGATCGGGACGGAGTTCGTGGGATGCTTGCGATTCGGATCGCGAAGACATTCCACTACATCAACCGCGTTCCTTAACGCTTCCCACTTAGCGATCTACAAGGGTATGTGGATCCGATCTTCCCTTTCGTAGATGATCATCACCATGATAGGTCTTGCATGTGCGTAGGAAAATTTTGGTTTCCTATGCAACGTTCCCCATCATTTATTACAAAAAGGATGTTCCTTTCATTTTTTATGATGATTGTGTAGAAGCCTTGGAAACACTAAAGAAAGACATAACTTCTGCACCTATTGTTCAACCACCTGATTGGAACTTTCCTTTTGAAATTATGTGTGATGCTAGTGATTATGCTCTTGGTGTTGTTCTAGTACAAAGAGTTGATAAGAAGTTAAGTGTTATCCATTATGCTAGTAAAACTCTAGAAAGTGCCTAGAGAAATTATGCTACCACTAAAAAAGAATTCTTAGCAGTTGTATTTGTTTGTGATAAATTCAGATCTTACATTGTTGATTCCAAAGTAATTGTTCAAAGTGATCATGCTCCTATTAAATATCTTATGGAAAGGAAGATACTAAACCTAGGCTTATTAGGTTGGTTATTTTGTTACAAGAATTTTATTTGCATATCATTGACAGGAAAGGAGCTGAGAACCCCGTAGCCGATAACTTGTCTAGGTTAGAAAATGTTCTTGATGACCCACTACCTATTGATGATAGCTTCCGTGATGAACAACTAGCCGTGGTCAATATTTCTCTTAACACACCATGGTTAGCTGATTATGCTAATTACATTGTTGTTAAATACATACCACCTAGTTTCACCTATCAATAAAAGAAAAAAAACCTTCTTTGATTTAAGACATTACTTTTGGGATGACCCCTGTCTTTATAAAGAGGGAATAGATGGTATTATTAGATGTTGTATACCTGAGCATGAACAGGAACAAATCCTTCAGAAGTGTCACTCCCACGCTCATGGAGGACACCATGCGGGAGATAGAACTGCAAGCAAGGTATTATAGTCTGGATTTTATTAGCCTACTCTTTTCAAAGATGCTCGTAAGTTTGTCCTCTCTTGCGATGAATGTCAAAGAATTGGTAATATTAGTAGATGTCAAGAAATTCCTATGAATTATTCACTTGTTATTGAACCATTTGATGTTTGGGGACTTGATTATATGGGATATTTTCCTTCCTCTAATGGGTATACACATATTTTGGTTGTTGTTGATTATGTCACTAAATGGGTAGAAGCCATTCCAACTAATAGTATTGATCATAACACCTATATTAAAATGCTTAAGGAAGTTATTTTCCCATGTTTTGGAGTTCCTAGATACTTAATGACTGATGGTGGTTCATATTTTATTCATGGTGCTTTTAGTAAGTTGCTTGCTAGTTAAGATGTTAACCATAGAATTGCATCTCGCTATCATCCTCAATCTACTCGTCAAGTAGAATTAACCAATAGAGAAATAAAATTAATATTGGAAAATACTGTCAATAGGTCCTGAAAGAATTGGTCTAAGAAATTGGACGATTCATTGTGGGCCAAAAAAATATCTTATAAAATACCCATGGGCATGTCTCCTTATAAAATGGTTTATGGAAAAGCATGCCATTTACCTCTTGAGTCAGAACATAAAGCTTATTGGACAATTAAAGAACTCAACTATGATTTCAAACATGCTAGTGAAAAGAGGTTATTTGATATTAGCTCACTGGATGAATGGAGAATCCAAGCTTATGAAAATGCCAAACTATTCAAAAAAAAGTTAAAAGATGGCATGACAAACGAATCCAAAATCAAGAATTCAAATTTGGTGAATATGTACTATTGTACAATTCTCGTCTTAGATTTTTTGCAGGAAAACTTCTTTCCAAATGAGAAGGACCATATATCATCGAAGAAGTTTATTGGTTTGGAGGGATTAAGATCAATAATCCCGAAGGCACTAACGCGAAGGTCGACAATGGACAAAGAATAAAGCACTACATTTCAGGTACACCTATTAATGTCGAAACAAATATTATTCAAACCATGACACCGGAGGAACACATAAAGGAGACTTTCTAGAACAATCCAAAACCCTTAAAAGGAAGAGGTATGTGATACGGTAAGTAAACGGACTCCATAAAATCCGCAAAACTATGTTTTGTTAGTTTTGGAATATTAGAAAAAATAGGAAATTGATAAATACATGGGAAGGCAACCGAGGTGCCCACTAGGCATTGATGTCCCACAAGTATAGGGGATCAATCATAGTCCTTTCGATAAGTAAGAGTGTCGAACCCAACGAGGAGCAGAAGGATCTGACAAGTGGTTTTCTGCAAGGTAATATCTACAAGCACTAAAATTATCGGTAACAAGTGATTGTGTGGTGAGACGATTCGTAGCGAGCAACAAGTAACAAAAGTAGCAACGGCGCAGCAAAGTGGCCCAATCCCTTTTGTAGCAAGGGACAAGCCTGTACAAAGTCTTATAGGAGGAAAAACGCTCCCGAGGACACACGGGAATTTCTGTCAGACTAGTTTTCATCATGTTCATATGATTCACGTTCGTTACTTTGATAGTTTGATATGTGGGTGGACCGGCGCTTGGGTACTGCCCTTACTTGGACAAGCATCCCACTTATGATTAACCCCTCTCGCAAGCATCCGCAACTATGAAAGAAGAATTAAGACAAAGTCTAACCATAGCATTAAACTAGTGGATCCAAATCAACCCCTTACGAAGCAACGCATAAACTAGGGTTTAAGCTTCTATCACTCTAGCAACCCATCATCTACTTACTACTTCACAATGCCTTCCTCTAGTCCCAAATAATGGTATAGTGTTATGTAGTCGACGTTCACATAACACCACTAGAGGAAAAACAACATACAACACATCAAATTACCGAACGAATACCAAATTCACATGACTACTATTAGCATGACTTATCTCATGTCCTTAGGAACAAAAGTAACTACTCACAAAGCATAATCATATTCATGACCAGAGAGGTAATGAGTAGCATCAAGGATCTGAACATAAACTCTTCCACCAAGTAATCCAACTAGCATCAACTACAAAGAGTAATCAACACTACTAGCAACCTTACAAGTACCAATCGGAGTCGCGAGACGGAGATTGGTTACAAGTGATGAACTAGGGTTTGGAGATGAGATGGTGCTGATGAAGATGTTGATGGTGACGAGTCCCCTCCAATGAGAGGAGTGTTGGTGATGACGATGGCGATGATTTCCCCCTCCGGGAGGGAAGTTTCCCCGGCAGGATCATCCTGCCGGAGCTCTAGATTGGTTCTGCTCAAGTTCCGCCTCGTGGCAGCGGCGAATCCTCAGAAAAGCCTCCTCCTGATTTTTTTCCGGATGAAACCCTTCTTGTAGCAAAAGGGGGGAGCCAAAGGGCCAGTTGGGTGCCCACAAGCCTCCGAGGCGCGGCCAGGGGGGTGGTCGCGCCTAGCAGGCTTGTGGCCATCTGCTGGCGCCCCTTTGGCACATCTTTGGCCCAGTATTTTTTATAAATCCCAAAAAAAATCATCATTGATTTTCACGGCGTTTGGAGTTGCGCAGAATAGGTATCTCAAACTTGCTCCACTTTCAGGCCAGAATTCCAGCTGTCGGCATTCTCCTTCTTCATGTAAACCTTGCAAAATAAGAGAGAAAAAGCATAAGTATTGTACCGTGAAGTGAAATAACAGCCCAAAAAGCGATAAATATCAACATGAAAACATGATGCAAAATGGACGTATCAACTCCCCCAAGCTTAGACCTCGCTTGTCCTCAAGCGAAAGCCTAGCTCAATAAATATGTCCACATGTTTAGGGAGAGAGGTGTCGACAAAACCAGATACGGACCTACAGGCATCATGATCATGATCAGAACAACAATACCAACATATAATCTCTCATGCTAAAGTGACAATTCCTTCACAAAGTAAAGTATGGATCAAGCTTACCGAGAAGAACAACCGATAGCCTTTAGTCATTGAAGCAATTGCAATTTATCACAACATCAGAAAGAGTCAAATAAGAGCTTGTAAAGCAAATCCACATACTCAATCATCCTTTCGTTCTCTACAATTGCTACAACTCACGTGGTACTCATGAGATCAGAGTTTCAGCTGGACACACAGAAAGATAGGGGCTTATAGTTTTGCCTCCCAACTGCTTACCTCAAGGGTAGTGTCAACAATAATAATTCATGAATACTTACTTCCAAGTTGACATATGAATATAGATCTTTCCCTAGCGTATGACGTTAACCAAGATAAAGGCGAAATAAGGAATTGGTGAAGATCACCATGACTCTTTCAAGGGCAAAAAGTAAAGGTACAAGATAGGCCCTTCGCAGAGGGAAGCAGAGGTTGTCATGCGTTTTGAGGTCTGGATGCGTGTCCTCTTAGTGCGGAGGAACGTCACTTTATATTGCCTCCTGTGATAAAGAACTTTATTTTGCAGTCTGTATATTTTATGTCTTCCTCATCACAGGTTCGTACAAAGCTTATTTTCCACAAACTAATAGATCATACATATTAGAGAGAAATTTTTATTGCTTGCACCGATGACAACTTACTTGAGGGATATTATTCAATCCATAGGTAGGTATGGTGGACACTCATGGCAAAATTGGGTTGAAGGTTTATGGATGCACAAGTAGTATCTCTACTTAGTGCGGAAGGTTTGGGTAATATGAGGTGGAAGCAATCGTCACATGCTAAGGGATCTCTAGTCATATAACATTGTTCGGAACCAAGCATACACAATTCATTATGTTGTCTTCCTTGTCCAACATCTACTTCTAGGCATGCAATAGTTTAGTGAGTGTTCACAATCATAGATGGTGTGAGAGATGATATATTTATATGTGAACCTCTCCTTCTTTATCACTTCCTATTAATTGCAAAAATGACCAAGGTCTACATTTGTCTACCCTCAACAAGTTTCAATCATCATTCTTTTTATATGTGAAGCCATCACTTCCCATAAGATAATTACATGATCTTTCATGCTTTTGTTCTTTCTCAATCTTTTGATCATGGCATGAGGCAAAACCCTTCAACTAAGACACTGTTTATTATATGGCTCACGAGCTCGAATACATCGGGGGTGACAAAAAGCAAAACTCAAGACTAAAACACTAAGACTTTTATTCTACTAAAGAAAGAGAAGACTGAAAAGGAACCAACTAAACCAAAGGTAAAGGCAAAAGATGTGATGGTGATACGATACCGGGGCAACTCCCCCAAGCTTGGTACAAGCCAAGGGGATTGCCCATACCCATGCTTAGTTGTCTTCCTATGGAGGTGATGGTGGTGGAGTTGTTGCAATCTTTGATTCCAAGAGGGCCATTGATACGTCTCAAACGTATCTATAATTTTTGATGGTTTCACGCTGTTATCTTGTCTTCTTTGGATGTTTTATGTACCTTTTATATCGTTTTTTGTACTAACTTATTAATTCAGTGCCAAGTGCCAGTTCCTGTTTTTTCTATGTTTTTGACTCTTTTCAGATCTGATTTTGGAACGGAGTCCAAACGGAAGAAAAACCCCGAAATGATTTTTTCCCGAACGGAAGAAGATCAGGGGGGCTTTGGGCCAAGCCAGGTGGGCTCCAGGGAGCCCACAAGCCCCCACTCTGCCACCGGGGGGAGGCGGCGGTGGCAGGGCTTGTGACCTCCCTGGCCGCCCCCTGACCTAGATCCTTGGCCTATATATTCCCAAATATTCAGCAAAAAATCGGGGGAGCCTCGAAAATACTTTTTCGCCACCGCAAGCTTCCATTTCCGCGAGATCTCATCTGGAGACCCTTCCCGGCGCCCTGCCGGAGGGGACTTTGGAGTTGGAGGGCTTCTTCATCATCATCATCGCCCCTCCAATGACTTGTGAGTAGTTCACTTCAGACCTACGGGTCCGTAGTTAGTAGCTAGATGGCTTCTTCTCTCTCTTGGATCTTCAATACAAAGTTTTCCATGATCTTCATGGAGATCTATCCGATGTAATCTTCTTTTGTGGTGTGTTTGTCGAGATCCGATGAATTGTGGATTTGTGATCAGATTATCTATGATATATATTTGAATCTTTGCTGATTTCTTATATGCATGATTTGATATCCTTGTAAGTCTCTCCGAGTCTTGGGTTTTGTTTGGCCAACTAGATCTATGATTCTTGCAATGGGAGAAGTGCTTGGTTTTGGGTTCTACCATGTGGTGACCTTTCCCAGTGACACTAGGGGCAGCAAGGCACACATCAAGTAGTTGCCATCAAGGGTAAAAAGATGGGGGTTTTTATCATTGGTTTGAGATTATCCCTCTACATCATGTCATCTTGCTTAAGGCGTTACTATGTTCTTATGGACTTAATACACTAGATGCATGCTGGATAGCGGTCGACGTGTGGAGTAATAGTATTAGATGCAGAAAGTATCGGTCTACTTGTTTTGGACGTGATGCCTATAGATATAATCATTGCATAGATATCGTCACGACTTTGCGCGGTTCTATCAATTGCTCGACAGTAATTTGTTCACCCATCGTCTACTTGCTTTCATGAGAGAAGCCACTAGTAAATACTACGGCCCCCGGGTCTATTCACATCCATCGTTTACACCTCTATTTTTCCTTTGCTTTGTTACTTTGTTGCTTTCAGTTCTCACTTGGCAAACAATCTATAAGGGATTGACAACCCCTTCATAGCGTTGGGAGCAAGCTTTTGTGTTTGTGCAGGATCTTGCGATACTCCTCCACTGGATTGATACCTTGGTTCTCAAACTGAGGGAAATACTTACCACCGCTGTGCTACATCACCCTTTCCGCTTCGAGGGAACACCAACGCAAGGCTCCAAGGCCACGGGGAAAATCCTTTGCATACTTGCCTAGGAAGTCCCTTAAGGCATAGCCGCAGCTGAAGTATTCCTGGTGCCGTCGACACGACTATTCTTGGCGCCGTTGCTAGGGAAGCACGGCTGACATCAACCATCAATCTTTGATTTATGCCTTGGAGATCTGTGATGTGTTTCTCCAGCAAAACAACTTCACGAGTGAGATAAGTATTGCGAGCACGAGTTGTTTCACAAAACCTCAAGAGTTCAATCAAGGATGGAGACAGTAGGTGGAGGTAGGGTTGGAGGAATCCACTTCTTCAACTTCTTCCTTGTTGAGCACAGATTGCACTTCGTCCCATGCCTGATTCTTCTCCTTAGCTTTGCCTTGGTTTCTTTGGGTAGCCTTTCCTTAGCCTCCATGACCTCCATCCTTTTCAGATCAGCACTTACTTCTCTATAAACTTGAGGGAGATTGTTCTCCCCCAGAGATTCCTGAGACGACATCTTACTCTAAATCTGTGACAAACAGAGGCTCGGAACAAAAACAAAGGAAATTTGCGTGATACGAGGGTCAGACCTTACGGGAGAATATATAATGATTTTTTCCAGACCAGAAGGAGTACTCCGCACGAAAATGGAGTCCGGGAGGCACATGAGGTAGCCACAAGCCCCCCAGGCACGGCCAGGGGGTGGGCCCGCCCCTGGCAGGCTCGACGCCTCCTCGCGCGCTTTCCGGACTACTTCCATTTTTTGTATTTTTTCAAATATTCCAAAACAGAGAAAAATTCCTACTCGAAAGGTTTTGGAGTCTGTTTTTTACCGAATCACATACCTCTTCGTTTTCGGAGTCTGAAACAGGCTGATAAATATCCCTTAGGTATTCTTCCGGAGTTATGGTATTGATAATATTACTTTCAACATTTATGGGAGTACGTGAGATATAATGCTTGATTCTCTGCCCATTTACAACTCTCGGACAATTACCTTCCGTGTTGTTGATCTTGATAGCACCGGAACGATATACTTCCTAAACAATATAGGGACCTTCCCATTTAGAGATAAGATTGCCTGCAAAGAATCTTAAACGAGAATTATATAGCAAGACATAATCACCTACATTGAACTCACGCTTTTGTATCCTCTTATCATGCCACCTCTTAACCATCTCTTTGAACAGCTTGGCATTCTCATATGCCTGAGTTCTCCATTCATCAAGCGAGCTAATATCAAATAACCTCTTCTCACGAGCAAGTTTGAAACCAAAGTTGAGCTCTTTGATTGCCCAATAAGCTTCATGCTCTAGCTCAAGAGGTAAATGACATGCTTTTCCGTACACCATTTTGTACGGAGACATGCCCATGGGATTCTTATAGGCAGTTCTATAAGCCCACAGTGCATCATCGAGCTTCTTAGACGAATTCTTTCTAGACCTGTTGACAGTTTTTGTAGAATTAGTTTAATCTATCTGTTGCTTAGCTCTACTTGACCACTGGACTAAGGGTGATAGGGAGACGCAATTCTATGGTTGACATCTCACTTAGCAAGTGTTTTACGGAAAGCACCATGAATGAAATGTGAACCACCGTCGGTCATTAGATATATAGGGACTCCAAATCTAGGGAAAATAACTTCTTTAAGCATCCTGATAGAGGTGTTGTGATCAGCACTACTAGTGGGGATAGCTTCTACCCACTTAGTGACGTAATCAACAACAACTAGGATATGAGTATACCCATTGGATTTTGGAAAAGGTCCCATATAATCAAAGCCCCAAACATCAAATGGTTCAATGACAAGTGAATAGTTCATAGGCATTTCCTGACGTTTACCGATATTACTTATTCTTTGACATTCGTCACAAGACAAGACAAACTTACGTGCATCCTTGAAGAGGGTGGGCCAATAGAAACCTGATTGCAATACCTTGTGTGTAGTTCTATCTCCCGCATGGTGTCCTCCGTAGGCCTCAGAGTGACACTTCTGTAGGATATGTCCATGTTCATGTTTAGGTACACAACGTCTAATAACACCATCTACTCCTTCCTTATAAAGGTGAGGATCATCCCAAAAGTAATGTCTCAAGTCAAAGAAGAATTTCTTCTTTTGCTGGTATGTGAAACTAGGTGGTATATATTTGGCAACGATATAGTTTGCATAATCAGCATACCACGGTGCACTACGTGAAGCATTGATGACATTCAATTGCTCATCAAGAAAGCTATCATCAATAGGTTGTGGGTCATCAAGAACTTTCTCCAACCTAGACAAGTTATCTACTACGGGGTTATCAGCACCCTTCCTGTCGACAACATGCAAATCAAATTCTTGTAGCAAGAGAACCCATCTGATGAGTCTAGGTTTAGCGTCTTTCTTCTCCATTAGGTACTTGATAGCAGCATGATCAGTGTGAATAGTGACTTTGGAATCAACTATGTAAGACCTGAACTTTTCACATGAAAACACAACTGCTAAAAATTCCTTTTCCATAGTAGCATAGTTTCTTTGGGTACTGTCTAGAGTTTTACTAGCATAGTGAATAACATTCAACTTCTTATCAACTCTTTGCCCTAGAACAGCACCAACAGCATAATCACTAGCATCACACATGATTTCAAAGGGTAAGTTCCAATCAGGTGGTTGAACTATAGGTGCAGTTATCAAAGCCTTCTTAAGTATTTTGAAGGCTTCCTCACAATCATCGTCAAAGACAAAAGGAATATCCTTTTGCAAGAGATTGGTAAGAGGCCTAGAAATCTTGGAGAAGTCTTTAATGAACCTTCTATAGAAACCAGCATGACCAAGGAAACTTCTTATACCTTTGATATCTATGGGGTATGGCATTTTCTCGATTGCATCAACCTTAGCCTTATCGACTTCAATACCTCTTTCATTAATTTTATGTCCTAAGACGATGCCTTCATTAACCATAAAGTGGCACTTCTCCCAATTCAAGACAAGATTGGTGTCTTTACATCTCTGCAAGACCCGATCAAGGTTGCTGAGGCAACCATCATAAGAAGACCCGTAAACGGAGAAGTCATCCATGAAAACCTCAACAATCTTTTCACAAAAGTCAGAGAATATAGCCATCATACATCTCTCAAAGGTGGCAGGTGCATTACATAAGCCAAAAGGCATACGTCTATAAGCAAAGGTACCGAAAGGGCAGGTGAAAGTGGTTTTCTCCTGATCAGATTGTGCAATTCGTATTTGGGAGAAACCAGAATAACCGTCTAGAAAGCAGAAGTGTATGTGTTTAGACAGTCTTTCTAGCATTTGGTCGATAAAAGGCAAAGGGTAATGATCTTTCCTAGTGGCCTTATTCAATTTCCTAAAATCGATCACCATCCTATAGCTAGTAATAATCCTCTATGGGATCAATTCATCCTTATCATTAGGGACAACGGTAATGCCTCCCTTCTTAGGGACGCAATGCACCGGCCTCACCCAATCACTATGAGCAACAGGATAGATAATACCTGCTTCCAGGAGCTTTAGTATTTCTTTTCTTACTACTTCTTTCATCTTAGGATTTAATCTCCGTTGATGATCAGCAATTGGCTTGGAATCAGGATCAGTTTTAATCTTGTGTTGGCATAGAGTGGGACTAATGCCCTTAAGATCATCAAGAATATATCGAATAGCAGCACGGTGCTTTCTCAGAGTTTTTAGTAACTTCTTTTCTTCATGCTCTGAGAGGCTAGCACTAATTATAACAGGATATATCTCTTTTTCATCAAGATAAGCATACTTAAGAGTATCTGGCAACTGTTTAAGCTCGAACACAGGATCACCCTTTGGTGGGGGTGGATCCCCAAGCAGTTCAACTCACGGCACGTCCAGGAAGCGTCCATGGCGGTGGAGAAGCTCCCGGAGGTCAATCCTCCCTCCGGCAGGGTGCCGGGAAGAGGTTTCCTGACGCTCCCGATCTTGGAAGCGATGCTGCAGCGGAACAATGGAGAAATTCGCGATTCTGGATATCATGGAAGGGTTTCCGATCAGAGAGGTAAATATAGGCCAAAGGAGGGCTTCACAGGAGGTGGGGCCCACCCAGGCGACCTATGGGCGCGGCCAGGGGCCAGGCCGCGTGGGGAGGCCGCCTGAGCAGCCCCTGGCTCCCCTGTGGCCCGTATTCGATGCTTTGGAAGCTTCCGTCATGCTGATTTTCATATATATTTCTCGGGATTTTTGGGGCTCCGGAAATTTGGGTAAAAGCCCATGCAAAAAAAGACATCAGAAGATAGAAACTGGCACTCGGTGCACTGAGTTAGTAGGTTAGTCCAAATATGTGGAAAAATATATAAAAGTGTAGCAAAACATATAACAATGTCACCCAAAAGATCATGGAACAAGAAGAAATTATAGATATGTTTGGGACGTATCAGTGACAAAGAACTCACATACTATGTGAGGAGAAACACGCAATCCAAACTTCAAATGATATAAGTGAAGCACATGAAGCATTCTATAAAGCCATACTAAAAATAATATAAGTGAAGTGCAATGATCATTCTATAAATAAACCATGGACTATATCATACCAGCATGGTTCATAAAATAAAAGTGAAAACTAAACACAAAAGACGCTCCAAAGCTTATATGCTTGAGTCTCCTTGGATATTTACTTGTGGTGCCTTGGGAATCCCCAAGCTTGAACTCTTGCCTCTCCTCCATCTCCTCATATCGAGACCTCCTCGAACTTTGAACACTTCATCCACACAAAACTTAACAGATAACTTGTGAGATATGTTAGTATAATAATGCAAATTACTAGCTTAAGTATTGTTGCAAACACATTAATGTTTTGTTTTTGCATTATATCTAATGTAATATAACTTCTCCATGGCTTATACAATCGATTCAATCGATAGTTTCATCAAAACGAGCAAAACAATGCATCAAAAACAGAATATGTCAAAAACAGGACAATATGTAGTAATCTAAACGTTTACCATATTTATGTAACTTAAACAATTCTGAAAAGTTATTAAGAAATAAAAATTCTCCATAAAATTATTGTGTAAAAATTTCAGAAACTTTTGACGTTTGAGTAAAAAAATGTAAATTCACGCACTACAGCCAAAGTTTCTGTTTTTGCACCGCATATACCAACAAGCAGTCTAATCATCCTAAAGGAAAATCTTGGCACATTATTTTTATTATACAATGGATTTCTATAAGGTTATAATAACTTTTTTTATAAACTCATGAAAAATTCTACATTGTTTCCATGAGCATGAACACAAGTGTTCTAGGTCGGCCCTCACTTCACCAATGCATAACCTTCCAATCGCTTCTCTTTTTGCAAATGTTTTAAGTTCCCCTCTATATTTTTTTGTTTTTAAATATTTTAAAAGCACACAATAGAAATAAATGACTCTCTAAAACTTCCAGGTTGTCTCCCTGGCAGTGCAAGCTAGGCATGAAGTGCTCAAGTAATGGATCCACGAGGATCCCAAGGTATATCAAAGCCAATTTTAACTAACAATTAGTTGTAATTTAGTAGTGAGCACAAAGCAACATATATCATGTGACAACGAAGTATAACTATTTTCCTATGCATTGGCATGTCATAAAAGAACAATTCATTCACACAATGTAAAGCCCAATACATATCATAAGTAGTTTCTTGCAATTTTATCGTATTAGAAACATAGAGAGGTGGAGATTTGGTTCCTCTATCATAATAATTGCAAGTAGGAGAAAAAAGCACATGCACTTTATATCCATCAAAATCATCATCTGAAGTGGTAAAACGCAACCCATCAATATAATCCTTAATAAGTGCAAACTTCTCCAATATAGTGTAGTTGGGACAATTCAAGAGTATAATAGGACTATCATGTGTGGGTGTAATAGCAACAATTTCATGCTTAACATAAGGAACTACAGAAAGTTCATCTCCACAAGCATAATTCATATTGGCATCATGGCCACAAGCATAACAAGTATCAATTTCATCAAAAAGGTATATTTCAAATGAATCCAAGGGATCAAAGCAATCAACATAGCATTCATCCTTCAGTATGTGCGAAGGGAAATTAAAAAATGTATAGGTTGAAGAGTTACTCTCATTAGAAGGTGTCATGGGTATCTAATCCGCTCTTCCTCCTTTTGTTCTTCGCTCTCCTCCTTATCTTTTTCATCTAATGAGCTCACAATTTCAGCAATTTCTTCTTCCATAGACTCCTACAAAATAGTGATATCTTCCAACGCAGGAGACATTCTCTCAATAAATTTATTAATATCAACATTTTATTCATAATTATCATAGCAATATTTAAATATGGTAAAAAATTCAGATTTTTAAGGAACATCATCATACATTTCAAGCAAAGAAGAAATTTCATAAGCACCTTTAAAAGCAACAAATTCTTTTATTCGTTCCACGTCATAGTAATCATATATACCATTATCATAAGAAGCCAAGGTTTTATTATCAATAATTCACATTGAAAGGGAAGGTCTAGATCCGTATTCTTGGAGCAACAAGTATAATCACATCTCAAACATGCATCCCAAGCAAACCAACACAAAATTCTAATTTGATCCCATACGTGCTTCCTTTTTTGACATAAGTGATAATACCTAAAGTACTCACGTTGATCCAATGCGTCTCCCATTATAAAGTTTAATGAGAATTTCTCAAGATTATCAAAGGAGTAATTAACGCATTTCACATAACTAGCATCGAGGGTTTTAGGAGGTTCCCCATCTCCATGAGTAGCAAGTGCACCTTTTTTTTGGTATTTCGTGTTCCATATCCATAACTATAAGTGCATCTAGTGCCCGTTAGTGATTTTGGTGGTTTGAAGACTTATAGGTTAAGAGAATGATTTGTTTGTGAGTGTACACATGCTCTATAAGTCGCTGAGGAGTTTGAGTTATCCGATGAATATCGACCCCTAAAAATGTATGTCTTCGGGTGAAGACTTTGATCGCAAAGAAATTTCAAAGAAATTGATATTACTCATGAAGATATTGAAGATGAGGAATTCGGTGTGTCCTGAAGAAAACACTATGAAGACTTTGAAGCATGAAGATTTACTCTTTCTATTTCATTTTCTTTACACTTGAGTCATAGGAACACTGTACTGTTAAAAGGGGGCGAGGTAAAACTATGGAATGATTTTCCTCATGATGCTCAACCCAAGCCTAAATCTACCAAATCCTCAAAGTGAGGAATATGAGAGACATGAGGACTTCCATAGTTGATTGTGGATTGCCGGGTGACCGAGTTTGTGAAGGTTTGGAAGTGTGCCCTGAAGACTTACCATGAGTGTTGGGTCTTGATAACCCACAAGTATAGGGGATTGCAACAGTTTTCAAGGGTAGAGTATTCAACCCAAATTTATTGATTCGACACAAGGGGAGCCAAAGAATACTCTCGAGTATTAGCAGTTGAGTTGTCAATTCAACCACACCTGAAAGACTTAGTATCGGCAACAAAGTTTTAGTAGCAAAGTAGTATGATAGTAACGTTAGCGGCGGTAACAGTAGTAGTAGTAGTAATTTGTATAGCAAGTGTGACAGCAGTAGCGGTAAAGTAACTTAGCAAGGACCAGTATAGGAAAAGCTCATAGACATTGGATCGGTGATGGATAATTATGTAGGATGGCATTCATCATGTAACAGTTATAACATAGGGTGATATGTAACTAGCTCCAGTTCGTCAATGTAATGTAGGCATGTATTCCGTATTTAGTCATGCGTGCTTATGGAAAAGAACTTGCATATCTTTTGTCCTACCCTCCCATGGCAGAGGGGTCCTAATGGAAACTAAGGGATATTAAGGTCTCCTTTTAATAGAGAACCGGAACAAAACATTAGCACATGGTGAATACATGGGATCCTCATACTATGGTCATCTCTGGGAGTGGTTCCGGCTATTGTCACTCCGGAATTGCCGGGTCATAACACATAGTAGGTGACTACAACTTGCAAGATAGGATCAAGAACACACATATATTGATGAAAACATAATAGGTTCAGATCTGAAATCATGGCACTCGGGCCCTAGGGACAAGCATTAAGCATAGCAAAGTAGTAGCAACATCAATCTTAGAACATAGTGGATACTAGGGATCAAACCCCATCAAAACTAACTCGATTACATGATAGATCTCATCCAACCTATCACCGTCCAGCAAGCCTACGGTAAGATTACTCACAAACGATGGAGAGCATCATGGAATTGGCGATGGAGGATGGTTTATGATGACGACGGCATCGATTTCCCCTCTCACGAGCCCAGAACGGACTCCAGATCTGCCCTCCCGAGAAAGAACAGGCGGTGGCGGAGGCTCCGTATCATGAAACGCGAGGAACTCTTCTCTCTCCTTTTTTTCTGGGCGAGAGAGGTTATATAGAGTTGGAGATGAAGTCGGTCGAGCCACGTGGGCCCCACGAGCCTGTTAGGCGCGCCCTAGGGGGTGCGCCTGCAGGGCTCGTGGCCCACTGGCAGCATATCTTTAGTTGATTCTTTCTTTGATATTTTTTATATATTCCATAAAAAATCCTCGTAAGTTTCTAGGTCATTCTGAGAACTTTTATTTCTGCACAAAAACAACACCATGGCAGTTCTGCTGAAAACAACGTCAGTCTGGGTTAGTTTCATTCAAATCATGCAAATTAGAGTCCAAAACAAGGGCAAAAGAGTTTGGAAAAGTAGATACGTTGGAGACGTATCAACTCCCCCAAGCTTAAAGCCTTGCTTGTACTCAGGCAATTCAGTTGGTAAACTGAAAGAGACAAAAGAAAAATCTTTTACGAACTCTGTTTGATATTGTTGTTGTAATTATGTCTAACTCATATTCATATTTTCAGCAAGATCATAAGCTAACCACATAAGCAATGACATTTAGGTTTCATGGTATACTCATATCAATGGCGTAATTAACTAGCGAGCAATAATAATAAGTTTCAAACATCAACACTTCAATCAAAATAATCATGATACAATATGCATAAATGGTATCTCGCTAGCCGTTTCTGAGACCACAAAACATAAATGCAGAGCACCTTCAAAGACCAAAGGCCGACTGGAAATTGTAATTCATGGCAAAGAAGATCCAGTCATAGTCATACTCAATATAAATTAATAGCAAAGCATATAAATGAAAGAGGTGCTCTCTAACTGGTGCTTTTTAATAAGAAGAGGATGACTCAACAGAAACATAAATAGATAGGCCCTTCGCAAAGGGAAGCATTGATTTGCAGAGGTGCGAGAGCTCAAGCTTTTTAAAATAGAGATAAATAATTTTGGGTGGCATGCTTTCATTGTCAACGCGATGACCAAGAGTTTTCACCATCTTCCATGCTACAGATATTATAGGCGGTTCCCAAACAGAATAGTAAAGTTTTGACTCCCCCACCACCGATAAATCACACTCCACGACTAGCTGAATCCTCGGGTGCCGTCCATACCAACAACAATCTAGGGGGAGTTTTGTTTGCAATTATATTTTTGATTTGATTTGAGCATGGAATTGGGCATTCCGATTACCGGCCCCTTTCTCGTGAGTGATAGTGAATAAACACATATCGAGGATAACACGCCTAGCATGGAAGATACTGACCGCCCCTTGTCACCACATGAGTTGTTCGGGCATACAAAACAGATTATTATTTGAAGATTTAGAGAGTGGCACATGCAAATTTACTTGGAACGGCAGGTAGATACCACATATAGGTAGGTATGGTGGACTCATATGGCACAACTTTGGGTTTATGGAGGTGGATGCACAAGCAGTATTCCCGCTTAGTACAAGTGAAGGCTAGCAAAAGACTGGGAAGCGACCAACTAGAGAGCGATAACAGTCATCAATATGCATTGAAATTAACCAATGTTGAGTGCAAGCATGAGTAGGATATAAATCACCATAAACATGAATATTTTAGAGGCTATGTTGATTTTGTTTCAACTAAATGCGTGAACATGTGCCAAGTCAATCCACTTGAACCATTCAAAGGAGGATACCATCCTATCATACTACATCATAATCATCTTGAAATTCATGTTGGCATCCAAGACAAACCATCATAAGCTCCTAGCTAATTAAGCATGGCATCAGAAACTATGATCTCTAAGTTGTCATTGCAAACATGTTTCTCTCATAACAATGCTGAATTAGGAACGATGAGCTAGTCATATTTACAAAAACAAAATAGGTCGAGTTAATACCAGCTTTTCCAGGCTCAGTCACTTCATCATATATCGTCATTATTGCCTTTCACTTGCACGACCGAATGATGTGAATAATAATAAGAGTGTCCGTGCATTGGACTAAGCTGGAATCTGCAAGCAAATTGGGAGGAGAAGAAAAAGTAATATGGCTCTTTGACGGATAAACAATAATGCATATGAGAGCCACTAATCATTTTAATCATGGTCTTCTACCTCGACCGAAAGAAAAAGAAAACTATTTACACGGGAAAGCTCCCATCAAGCAAAAGAAGAACGAGAAACCTTTTTGGGTTTTCTTTTCAATTACCACTAAGCATGCTGGAAAGTAAACTTACAACTAATTTTTTTGTTTTTCTCATTTTTAAACAAACACACGAGAAGAATGCAAGAAAAAGAAATGAACTAGCATGGACGATACAATGGAAGAGTGTGAACACCGACTATCAAAGTGAATGTGTGAGCATGAATATAAAGTCGGTGGGAGACACGTATTCCCCCAAGCTTAGGCTTTTGGCCTAAGTTGGTCTAGTTCCACGGCTGGTCCGAGCGATCTCCAAAATCATAATGGGGGTTGTACTGGGACGCAACAGCTACCGCCTGAATAGCTGCCTCACGGAGGCGAGCAGCCTTCACCTCCCTCTCATACTCCTCTGCCTCTCCTCAGGTTATGTAATATCTCCATTTTCCCTGAAAGTCAAAGAAGGCAGGAGCAGGAAGGGTAATATGGAAAACACGTTGTTGGTTAAATATTAACCGGTATACGAGGGATTCGTTATCCCTCTCAAGGAACTGATAACATATCATAGCGGCGCGATCAAGGAAAGCTGTGTGGAGCGGGGGATCTCCTGTGCGGATGGGTATTCCAAGAGAATTTGCTATGCAAGTGGCATAGATCCCACCGAAGAAATCCCCTCCATTAGCATTATTATTTAGCCTCCTAGCAATTATAGCTCCCATGTTGAAACTTCTATCACCCGTTACTGCGCTCTTAAGAATACTAAGGTCAGGTGCGTAGAGGTGACTATGGTGATGCTTACCGTTAATGCATCTACCTATGAAGAGGGCAAAATAATGTAAGGCAAGAAAATGAATGCTCCCCATGGTACCTGCGTAATATCTCTAGTTTCTCCAACAGTTATACTAGAAATAAAATCTCTAACCGAAGACTTAGGACGGTCATTGGGACTACCCCAGTCAGGTATCTTGCATATTCTATTAAAATCCTCTAAATCCATAGTATATGATTTGTCATGAAGATCAAACAGTATGGATGTGTCACGGCCAACTGAAAATTTGAATCTACGAACAAAAGAGGCAGTGAGTGTAGTATACTGTTCACATTTATTGGAGATGAATTCTTCGAGCCCGGCGTTGGGAACAAATGTATCAAACTCGTCCTTGAAACCTGCATCAATCACGAATTCATCGAAAGGCCATTCACATGGTTGCACCGATGCGTTCCTCTGCTGATAAGGATCGGGCTCCCGAATCGCGAGACGGGGACCCCTTTTGCTTGAGGAACCACCATGATAGTTCTTCCTGGACATCTTCCTTTTTCTGAAGTAATTCTGAAATTTTTAGTGACTCAAAGTAAAAGTGAACAAATTTAACAAAACTCATAGCAACTACTCCTACAAGTGCCTAGAGGCCATATCATGCATCAAAACTACTTGGGACCAACTAAAATTAACATGCAAAGCTCAAGAACAGGGTCACCAAGGCAGCAATAATATGCAATGAATAAAGCACTAGAATAAAAACTAATTGGACCAATGGAGGGGTCACATACCAAGGAACAATTCCCCAAAATAGTTTGGTGAATGGGGCTTTGCACAAGGAGATCGGAAAATGCAACAAAATGAGCAAGAACACGGGTTTGAGCTGTGGAATGATTTTTTTTGGAGGTAGACGAAGCAGATGTGTGCTGGAATAAGTGGAGGGGGGAAGGTGGGACCCACGAGCCTGCCAGGCACGACCAGGGGGGTGGGCGCGCCTCCTGGGCTCGTGGCCCACTGATGCATCCCCTTGACTAGTTATCTTTTTAGAAATTCTTAAATATTCCAGAAAAATCATACTTGAATTTCAGGGCATTTGGAGAACTTTTATTTTTAGGTCATTTTTTATTGAACGGATAATGGAGAAAACAGGAAAATAATGCTATATTTATTATTTTTCTACTAAATAACAGAAAGTAAAAGTTGGGAACAAAAGATTGTGACTTCCAGATTCATCCATCTCATGGTCATCAAAAGAAATCTGTCAATGAGGTTGATCAAGTCTCCTTGACTAACTTTTTTTCGAATCACATAAAACCGGAGAATTTTCGAATAATCACTAGGTTACCTCAACCGGGGTGTGCATATCCCCAATAACAAGTATATCATATTTCATCTTGACAGTAGGTATGGGGATTTCAAAGCTTCCAATAATAATTGACGAAGATTTTTCAATAGTATTAATGCAATGAACTCGATATTGTTTGTTCGGAAAGTGCACCATGTGCTCATTACCATTAACATGGAAAGTGACATTGCCTTTGTTGCAATCAATAATAGCCCCTGAAGTGTTTAAAAAGGGTCTTCCAAGGATGACCGCCATGGCATCATCCTCGGGAATATCAAGAATAACAAAGTTTGTTAAGATAGTAACGTTCGCAACCAGAACAGGCACATCCTCGCAAATGCCGATAGGTAAAGCAGTTGATTTGTCGGCCATTTGCAGAGAAATTTCAGTAGGTGTCAACTTATCCAATTCAAGTCTATGATATAAAGAGAGAGGCATAACACTAACACCGGCTCCAAGATCACATAAAGCAGTTCTAACATAATTTCCTTTAATGGAGCAAGGTATAGTGGGCACTCCGGGATCACCTAGTTTCTTAGGAGTCCCACCCTTAAAAGTGTAATTAGCAAGCATGGTGGAAATCTCAACATCAGGTATCTTTCTTTTATTAGTCACAATATCTTTCATGTACTTAGCATAAGGAGGCATTTTAAGCATATCAGTCAAACGCATTTGCAAAAAGATAGGTCTAATCATTTCAACAAAGCGCTCAAAATCCTCATCATCCTTTTTCTTGGATGGTTTGGGAGGAAAGGGCATGGGTTTCTGAACCCATGGTTCTCTTTCTTTACCATGCTTCCTAGCAATAAAATCATTCTTATCATATCTCTTGTTCTTACGTTGTGGGCTATCAAGATCAACAACAGGTTCAATCTCCACATCATTATCATTACTAGGTTGAGCATCATCATGAACACCATTATCAATATTATCACTAAGCTCATGTTCATCACCAGATTGTGTTTCAGCGTCAGAAATAGAAACATTGTTTGGATTCTCAGGTGTAACAGCAATAGGTTTACTAGCATGCAAGTTCCTATCATCTTTCTTTTTCTTCCTATTACCAGGATGACTAGGTGCATCAGTATCAACTCCTTGAGAATCTTGTTTAATTCTCTTAGGATGGCCCTCAGGATACAAAGGTTCCTGAGTCATTCTACCAGCTCTAGTAACAACTCTAATAGAATTATCATGCAATTCATTAAGCAAGTCACTTTGAGCCTTAAGTACTTGTTCTACTTGAGTAGTGACCATAGAAGCATGTTTACCAATAAGCTTAAGATCATTAACACTTCTATCCACACAAGCACTTATATGATTAATCATACGAGCATTTTGTTTCAGTTGTCTGCTAACATAATCATTAAAACTTTGTAGTTTGGCAACAAAGTTATCAAATTCATCTAAGCACAAGCTAGCAGGTTTATCATAAGGAATATCACTCTCATTGAATCTACGAAGAGAATTTACCTCTACTACCTGTGTCGGGTTATCAAGACCATGTATTTCTTCAATAGGTGGTAGATTCTTAACATCTTCAGATTTAATACCTTTCTCTTGCATAGATTTCTTGGCTTCTTGCATATCTTCAGGACTGAGGAATAGAATACCTCTTTTCTTCGGAGTTGGCTTTGGAGGTGGTTCGGGAATAGTCCAAGCATTATAATTGCTCAAGATATTATTCAATAGAATTTCAGCTTGTTCCACAGTTCGTTCCCTGAAAACACAACTAGCACAACTATCTAGGTGGTCCCTAGAAGCATCGGTTAGTCCATTATAAAAGATATCAAGTATTTCATTTTTCGTAAGAGGGTGATCAGGCAAAGCATTAAGTAACTGGACAAGCCTCCCGCAAGCTTGTGGGAGACTGCACAAAGTTATAAATATCCTGCAAGGCAGCTTGTTTCTTATGGGCAGGAAAATATTTCTCAGAGAAGTAGTATATCATATCCTGGGGACTACGCACACAACCAGGAGCAAGAGAAGTAAACCAAGTTTTAGCATCACCCTTTAGTGAGAAAGGAAACAACTTAAGGATATAGTAATAGCAAAAAAAATTCTCATTAGTGAATAGGGTGGCTATATCATTTAGTTTAGTAAGATGTGCTACAACGGTTTCAGATTCATAACCATGAAAAGGATCAGATTCAACCAAAGTTATTAACTCAGGATCGACAAAGAATTCATAATCCTTATCATTAACAAAGATGGGTGAAGTAGCAAACTTAGGATCATATTTCATTCTAGCATTCAGAGATTTTTCTTTCCACTTGCGTAATAAATTCTCAAGATCATAGCTATCCTTACGAGCATTAAAGTCTTCAGCTACCTCTCCCTCCATAACATAACCCTTAGGTATATTAGGCAATTCATATCTAGGAGAGCTAGGTCTAACAGGTGTCACAGCAGGTTCAACTTCAATAATTTCAACAGTTTCAGAATTATCATCAGATTCAGCAGTAACTCTAGCAATTTGTGCATCAAGAAATTCACCCAGTGGCATATAATTATCAAGAAAAACATCATCATAAGCATCATGGACAGCATAAGTAGCATCATCAAGCATAGGCGACATATGAGAATTACTAGTAGGTGGTGGTGTCACAAATTTACTCATAACAAAAGGTGAATCAAGTGTAGAGCTAGATGGCAGATCCTTACCTGTCCTCGTAGTTGAGGGCAAGACTTTAGTTTTTGGATCTCTCGGATTCCTCATAGTGATCAACAGATACAAATCCCAAGTGACTCAGAGAATAGAGCTATGCTTCCCGGCAACGGCGCCAGAAAAAGGTCTTGATAACCCACAAGTATAGGGGATCGCAACAGTTTTCGAGGGTAGAGTATTCAACCCAAATTTATTGATTCGACACAAGGGGAGCCAAAGAATACTCTCGAGTATTAGCAGTTGAGTTGTCAATTCAACCACACCTGAAAGACTTAGTATCTGCAACAAAGTTTTAGTAACAAAGTAGTATGATAGTAACGGTAGCGGCGGTAACAGTAGCAGTTGTAATTTGTATAGCAAGTGCGACAGCAGTAGCGGTAAAGTAACTTAGCAAGGACCAGTATAGGAAAATCTCGTAGGCATTGGATCGGTGATGGATAATTATGTCGGATGGCATTCATCATGTAACAGTTATAACATAGGGTGATATGTAACTAGCTCCAGTTCGTCAATGTAATGTAGGCATGTATTCCGTATTTAGTCATACGTGCTTATGAAAAAGAACTTGCATGACATCTTTTGTCCTACCCTCCCGTGGCAGCGGGGTCCTACTGGAAACTAAGGGATATTAAGGTATCCTTTTAATAGAGAACCGGAACAAATAATTAGTACATGGTGAATACATGGGATCCTCATACTATGGACATCTCCGGGAGTGGTTCCGGCTATTGTCACTCCGGGGTTGCCGGGTCATAACACATAGTAGGTGACTACAACTTGCAAGATAGGATCAAGAACACACATATATTGATGAAAACATAATAGGTGCAGATCTGAAATCATGGCACTCGGGCCCTAGTGACAAGCATTAAGCATAGCAAAGTAGTAGCAACATCAATCCTATAACATAGTGGATACTAGGGATCAAACCCCATCAAAACTAACTCGATTACATGATAGATCTCATCCAACCCATCACCCTCCAGCAAGCCTACGATAAGATTACACGCGAACGATGGAGAGCATCATGGAATTGGCGATGGAGGATGGTTGATGATGACGACGGTGTCGATTTCCCCTCTTCGAAGCCCAGAACGGACTCCAGATCTGCCCTCCCGAGGAAGAACAGGCGGTGGCGGCGGCTCTGTATCGTGAAACGCGATGAACTCTTCTCTCTCCTTTTTTCTGGGTGAGAGAGGTTATATAGAGTTGGAGATGAAGTCGGTGGAGCCATGTGGGCCCCACGAGCCTGCTAGGCGCGCCCTAGGGGGGCCCGCCTGCAGGGCTCGTGGCCCACTAGCAGCGTATCTTCAGTTGATTCTTTCTCTGATATTTTTATATATTCCATAAAAATCCTCGTAAGTTTCCAGGTCATTCCGAGAACTTTTATTTCTACACAAAAACAACACCATGGCAGTTCTGCTGAAAACAACATCAGTCCGGGTTAGTTTCATTCAAATCATGCAAATTAGAGTCCAAAACAAGGGCAAAAGAGTTTGGAAAATTAGATACGTTGGAGATGTATCATTGGGCGAGGACTTTGTGTCCTTATCTCAAGGATAATACGGTAGGGACTGTGTGTCCTTTGGTGTCAATACCAAGCCGCTCCGGACCAGATGTACAACCGTCACAACAGTTAGAACTGGGCCATCAAACACATGTCTTCATCGAGCTACGGGTTCTATTTCTTCAACTCTTTTATTTCCTCAATTGTATGTTGAAGACTTTCTTCTATACTGTTTGAAGAATTTGTCTAAAGACTTTCTCTGAATTTCCTCAACCTCAAATTCTTCACTTGAGTTAATCTTCACCTTCTTACTCTGTACTTGGGAACTGTGCAAACCGAATGTCTAAAATCTCATCGAGTAATTTGTTGTAGATGTTGTTGCACACCTGATCTGTACTATTTCCTGTGCACTCAGTTCATGACTGAGGACTTTCCTCGCAAGGAATTTCCTCAGTGATGAAATTCTAAAAATCTCCTATTCACCCCCCCCCCCTCTAGTCGATATAACACACTTTCAATAACTAAAGAAGAGAACAACTTAGAACATAAAATAAAAACTACTTGGTGATAAAGCAAACAAGCACACACGAGAATATTCACCCCCACGCTATTGCTCCCCGATAACAGCGCAAGAAAAAGGTCTTGATAATCCACAATTGTAGGGGATCGTTAGTAGCCTTTTACAATAAGTAAGAGTATCGAACCCAACGAGGAGTTAAAGGTAGAATTAATATTCTCTCAAGTTCTATCGATCACCGATACAACTTTACGCGTGCAAATGCTTACTTTACCTAGAACAAGTATGAAACTATTTTGCGGAAAAATAAATACCAAGTAAATTAAAGTTTGGGGCTGTTAGTAGAAAGATTTTTGTGTAACGCAAGAAAAACATTATCCGTAGGCAATTGAATATAACATGATATGTACTTATCATGTGCAATGCGGGAGAGGCATACACTAACACACTTTTATATGGTTACAATTTATGAAGTATTCATGCCATATTCACCTATGTTTACAATACTTTTATATGGTTTTGATGCACTTTATATGATTTATTTAGAACTAACCTGGACTGACACTATTTTCAGCAGAATTACCGTGGTGTTGTTGTTGTGCAGAAAATGGAAGTTCTCGGAATCGCCCGAAAATTTTTGACAACTTTTTTGGAAGAAAATAGACCCTCGGAGCTTCGTGGGAGGGCCAGAAGATCCACGAGGAGGGCACCACCCAGCACGGCGCGCCAGAGGGCCCAGGGGTGCCTGCTACTTCTCAAACAACAGCGCCAGAATTTGACACGTTGACGGAGATTGGGCTTGCGTTGGTTTTTCCCTTGAAGAGGAAAGGGTGATGCAGCACAGGAGCAGTAATTATTTCCCTTAGTTTGAGAACCAAGGTATCGATCTAGAAGGAGGGTCTCGTCAAGTCCAGAGTACCTGCGCAAACACAAACAAGCTTGCACCCAACGCTTCAAAGGGGTTGTCAATCCCTTCAAGCTTGTTTGCAAAGTGAGATCTGAAGGCGGAAAGTGCAACGAAGTAAAAAAGTGTAAGGCTAAAAATATGGTGTGGAGTAGACCCTGGGGGCCATAGTGTTCACTTGAGGCTTCTCTCGAAACAGCAAGTATTATGGTGGGTGAACAAATTACTGTCGAGCAATTGATAGAACCGCGCAAAGTCATGACGATATCTAAGGCAATGATCATGCATATAGGCATCACTTCTAAGACAAGTAGACCGATACTTTCTGCATCTACTAGTATTACTCCACACATCAACCGCTATCCAGCATGCATCTAGTGTATTGAGTTCATGACGAACAGAGTAACGCTTTAAGCAAGATTACATGATGTAGAGGGGTAATCTCAAACCAATGATGAAAACCCCATCTTTTTACCCTTGATGGCAACAACATGATGCGTGCCTCGCTACCCCTTCTATCACTTTGTGAGGTCACCGCACAGTATGAACCCAAAACCAAGCACTTCTCCCATTGCAAGAATCATAGATCTAGTTGGCCAGACAAAACCCACAACTCAAAGAGAATTACAAGGATATGAAATCATGCATAAGAGAGATGAGAAGAAACTAAAATAAGATTCATAGATAATCTGATCATAAATCCACAATTCATCGGATCTCGACAAACACACCGCAAAAGAAGATAACATCGGACAGATCTCCATGAAGATCATGGAGAACTTTGTATTGAAGATCCAAGAGAGAGAAGAAGCCATCTAGTTACTAGCTATGGACCCGTAGGTCTGTGGTGAACTACTCACGTATCATCGGAGAGGTCATGGTGTTGATGGAGAAGACTTCCGTGTCCGAATCCCCCCTCCGGTAGGGCACCAAGACGTGCCTAGATGGGATCTTGCGGAGACAGAAGCTTGCGGCGGCGCAAAAGTGATTACGATGCTCCCCTGATTTTTTTGCGAATATTTGAGAATTTATAGGTGCAAGATCTAGGTCAGGGGACCTCCAGGGGGCCCACAAGCCTCCATGCCCCCCCTAGCTGCGGGGTGGGGGCTTGTGGGGCCCCTGGGGCTCTTATGGCTTGTCCCCCAAGCTCTCCGATCTTCTTCCGTTCCAGAAAAAATCTTTTCGGGGATTTTCTTCCGTTTGGACTCCATTTCAAAATCTCCTCTGAAAGGGGTCAAAAACATGGAAAAAATAGGAACTGGCACTTGGCACTGAGTTAATAAGTTAGTCCCAGAAAATAAATAAAAGGCATGCAAAACATCCAAAGTTTGACAAGATAATAGCATGAAACCATCAAAAATTATAGAGATGTTGGAGACGTATCAAGCATCCACAAGCTTAACTCCTGCTCGTCCTCGAGTAGGGAACTGATAAAGAATGAATTTTTGAGGTGGAATGCTACCTACAATAGTTGTCCTTTGCAACTTCTTTCACGTGGCATGAATGTTCAGATCCGTAAGATTCAAAACAATAGTTTGCTATTGACATGAAAACAATAATACTTCAAGCAAACAAGCAAGGTAATCATGAACTTTCAAAATAACAAGGCCAAATAAAGTTATCCCTACAAAATCAAATAGTCTGGCTATGCTCCATCATCCTTACACAACTAATGTGAATCATGCACAACCCCGGAATTGGCCAAGTAATTGTTTTCGCACTCTTACTTTCTCAAACTTTTTATAACTTGTAGCAACCCGACTGAAAACGAGTCAAGCCTGTGTGTATCGGTGCCATCCCTAGATCAGTATGCTGGCACACACAGTACATCAGTGTATATATCAAAGTGCAATGACATGTAATAACGTAAAACTGATATATACCTTAAAATCTCAGCGGAAACAGTCAAGGGAGTGGAGTCCCAATAAACACCAACGGCAAGTTGAGTGCAGACCGTAACCCTGAATCGTACTCTTACTCGTCGAAGAAAGTATATGCACCATAAGACGTTGTAGCCGTGTAGGTCAGCATATTGAATATGCCAGCAAGTCACAAAAGAGAGGGTAAAAATATCATCTGTACTATATGCATATATGGCAGGTGGGGCTGTAGTTTGAGTTTTGCGTAAAGCAAATTTTCCTACAACAAGAGAGAGGGTAAAAGAAAATTTTACTACATTGTTGGTTGTTAATGAGAAGGTTCCACCAACCATTTCTCATACCCAAGTTATAAATATTACCCACATCAAATATATATAATGGTGTTGAGCATTCTTGATAGTTTCAGTTCCTTTGGCCCAAGTTGTCCATGACCGTGGACACGGCTAATCGATTAGGTTTGAGTACTCTGCAGACTTTTGCACACGTTCCCCACAAGATTTGATCGCCTCCGTGTATGTCCTCGCACTTTAGGGTGTTTGAAGACTGGATTATCAAAACATGGTCTTTCAACGGGTCCCTCTGATCCTCTGTCGGTGCCCATCCAATCCTACCGTTCTTCTACATCTGCTAGCACCGCCTGTCCAGAGTCGCCACATTGTCCAACCAAGCCATTGCCCATAATGACTTGTGGCTGTGCAGGTAAGCCTTGGGTCTTGAAAATATCCGCCCGTCTCTTTGAGTCTGGGTGAAGCTTTCCGCAAGATGTCATGGCGCTTCCCCATGCATCCCGGGTCGTCCACTGGTTTCTCCAGGGAGCCCATCTAAACCGTCCTTCACCCAGAGGTTTATTTCGTTCTGAGGTCTTGCAAGTCTTGGAATTCTTCACGTCTTAATTATTAAGTTCTCACAACACTCATGGTAAACACTCAACCAAAACCCCCTCTACTAGGAGCATAGCATAATAACGTCCCGGCCAAAGTAACAAGGGGGGGTGCCTACCACATGATACTACATCAAGATCCAAAATTTCCAAGTACCTACTTTGCATGCAATTGGGTGAAGAAAGGTAGAACTACAATGCATATAAAAACATAGGTAATAATATGATCAACGTGACTTGCCTGGTATTACTTGATGAAGATAGTCGCTCTCATAATCCTGATAATTCTACTCGTCACACTCCGAGCAATCTATCGTAAATGAAATAGCATTCAATAAACATTCATGCCAAAAGGAAGAACCAAAAGAACATAAGAACAAAACATGTCTTGGTGCAAAATAAAAATAAAAAAACACACTAAGGTTTAATAAAAAAATCTATGTATTTTGTAAAGTGAAGGTGCAGGAATGAGATCAAAAGAGTTAATGGACGATGAACTATTGCTATATAAGCTCGACTTGCATACACTATGAGAGATGATCAAAAATATTGGGAGAACAACATGAATGTTGTTTGACAAATAGTATAAGACATAAGAATTTATTTGTATAAAGAATTTCTTGAAATGGAGCACTACAACACAAGTTATAGCGAATTGAAGTATGAATTGAATTTGCATTCAGAAGGTCAAGAGAAGTTGAACTAAATTACGATGGTTACATACAAAAATATATGACATGGGTGTTTAGGGGTAAAAGGAATCAATTGAAAAGGTGGTACGATTTGCAAGATAAGATCAAATGAATGTTCAAACACAAATTTGAATCGCTCAAATTTGTAATGTTCAAAGGTCGAAACTAATGATGCTACTGGATATAGGAGATCAATATGAGCGTGTAGAAAAAAGAATTACTAGATTTGAAATAGCGGATCAAAAGATACAAATACTACAATATAACATTGAATCGGCTTAGAACGATGTGAACACTATTGGGCACTAATAGATAAATCTGACTTGATCAAAATTATAAGCTGGAAAGTTAAAACTAATGATACAAACGGGAAGATGACTTTGATACGAATCTGACGCAATTGGATTCATCTAAAACGGAGCTACGGATAAAAAGATGTGATCAAAAGAAGTTTGAATATGAATCTGAACAAATTTCGAAATTTGAAAACTTCAAAAGGTTGATATGATAGGTTCACCGGATAGGTGGGATCAAGACAAAACTTTAGGCGTTGGTTTGATCTAATTCGGATAAACGAGTAAAAAGTTATGGCTATTTGAAAAATCAGGGCCAAGCTGTTTTACGGAAGAAAAGCGCTATGTCTAAAAGAATTCTAGTGCTAATGTATAAATACGAAGACTAATTAATATATCTAATTACTCTACCGTATACTTGTGTAGGAATACTAGTCTAGAAATAATAAACTATGGGAGTATAAAAGAAAAATACGAAGAGAAATACCTTTAGAATGCAAAGTAAGAATTAATTCCAATGAGAAGACGACTTCTAGAAATTCCGCCGAAGAGAAGAAAAATATTTTTATTTAATAAATCTAGTTAAACCAAAAGATTGATCTAACCCGAAATAGATGATTTTTGGATGATCCTATGGATCTATATTTATAGGTGAAAGGGAGGTATAATGGTCTATAGATAGGCAATGTGGGACTAAACATATACGTATTGTGGAGAAAAAAGAAAAGAAACAAGAACTGTATGGGCAATAAGGTTCGGCCGGCTGTATCACGCAATTCGGCACAGCCTTGGCCTTTTTTCTATGAGCAGTTTTTTAAAAAACAAAGTAAAGAAAAACGTATAAACGAAAAAGAGAGAACATTTTATATAGGCATATTATATATCAAATTTTTCAGAATAAAATTTCCTACAACATGAACATATTTTAAAGACCAAATAAAATACTTTATAAAAAACTATTTTTTTGCAATAACTTTAAAATTGAAAAGGAATTTGAATTTCAAATAAATTTCAAATACTTAAAATTTGAATCGAGGCATTGTCTCTGATTTGGGAGTGTCATTTACCTCCTATCTTTCTTGCTTGGCAAGTATATTGTCAGGAAAAAAATTGTGGTTGAAATATTGTGCCAAAAATAAAATTCAAATCAAAAACCAAAGGAAAAAAATCAAATGCCACATTCATTCAAATTCTTTATAGTTGAAGAAGTCATCTTATCTTCTCTCACTCATTTTAAATGGATGAATTAGAATTCAAAAGAAAATGGGAAAGTCATTTTATTCCCTCTCATTCAAAAGTTTTAAAATAGTTTCAAATTTCACTCAAGTTTCAATCACTCAAACAAACAAACAATGAATCTAATAATTATATTAACATTCCAAAGTTTATAATTTTGGGATGTTACAAACTACCACACTTAAAATGAATCTCGTCCTCGAGATTCGAAGAGGCTAGAAAGAAAAGGTTTAGGTTTTGGAGGTCTTCTAACAAATCCAATCTCCTGCAAAGTGGGGTGCTACCACACTTAAAATGAGAGTTATCGGTCCCTAAAATTATTAACAATCCTCTGGGATCTTGGCATCTGACTCCTCACATTCTTCATGGTAACTACTTTGGTGAAGCTCTTCCATTATATTCATAATGTTTCCATCAAAATCAAGGGTTCTTCTGTTGATATAAGCTTCTTCCGTCACTCGGTCTTCTTAACTGACAAGTCTCGTGACCATTCTAAATAACCTATCTATAATTCTCATGGTGGTCTACCATTTTTGGTTATCATGCAGAGAGAAGGGTCTTGGCTTCATCCTCACCGTAAAATTTCCTACGCGTGACAACTATTGCCATGTACATGGGCTTTCATCATACCATTCTAAGGCTTAAACAGAAGCTTCAAAGAGCGTCGTCTCTCACTATGGGTAAGTCTCTCAGATTTACCATTCCGAATAGCAAGAGAATGATAAGAGTAAGTCGTCATGGTGGCCAAGCCATGTCGCACTGAAATCATTACCTTGTATAAGGTTCAGGGAATCTCGTATTCTAACACTTGGGCGTACTCACAAGCATTGCAGAATTTTTCTTGTACACGAACGAAGTTCATACGAATCCATGCATTCTGCAAGCTGAACAAAACATCTATTGTAACTTCACAACTCTCAGGTTTTCGTATGCTTCTAAGAAAACGTTTGCTGATCCATCATAGCTTTTTCCTTCATGCTCTTGGGGCAACCTTCATGAAATCTTGAGATGCATCCTTGGTACATGTTGTATTCCTTGAACTCATTTTCCTTTCCATTGGTCTGTTTATCCTCAGGTATTGGTTCCTCATAATGATTCCTTTATTTCATCCTCATTCTATTCTCGAAATTCCACTTCAAAAGTACTTGGTTACAAATGTTGTCACCCACATAGTTTGATATGGTCCAACATTTCCTTCAATGTTGTTTAGTGGGTTTGGCTCCTTGGTATGCATGGTATATTTCTACTCATTGGATCCTGTGGGTTTACTGATTACTACCACACTTAAAATGAAATGTATTCATGCCTGCATAGACCATATTTTCTCATATCCTCATAAATGTTCAGAGATCTTTGTTCATAGAGAAACAACTCATACAATTTCAACATAGGAAATCATGACACAATAAGTTCCATTGATTCATGAAGTTATTACAATCTCTAAGTCTTCTATTACAAAATTCAACTCCATAATCTCATGAAAACAAGAGTGCTTCATGTCACACTTATTGCCATTGTCAAAACTTAACTACTCCATTTTAGCTTTCTTCCCCTATGGACAATTACTAGCATAATGTCCTGCTTCCTTGCAATGAAAACAAATGAGTTCTGACAAGTCTCGGAGCTTCTTGGTGTTTGCTATTACTCCTTGGTTTTCCTGCTTCCTTCTTGGGCACATATCGTTGTAGTGGCCCAACTCCTTACACTTGAAACATCTGATATGACTCAGGTCTTTATGTGCAGTGATTTGGCTCTCGCTGTTGTATTTTCTCTTCTTTCCTGACTCCTTCATTTTGGCCAGTTCTTCTATTTCAAGTGGATCAAACTCTACTTTTTCCGTCGGGAAGTTTCCCAGATATTCATGGCTTTCCTTCATGCAATCCGTTGAGAAATGTCCTTCTTCTCCACATGAGTAACAGGCATTGGAGAAAAATTGGGTTAGGCCTTATCCATCAGGGTCTTCAATATTTTCGTTCATCACAGGTTCTTCTAGAATCTTCTTCTTGAGTGTTTCCTTCATTGCTTCTTTATGTTGATGTACAACTTGTTGCACCTAAAGGTAGCACTGGGCTGGGTAGTGGGTGTTCCTTCACAAAGGAAACAAGTCACCTAACTACTTGGGCAATCCTTAGCTGGGTGATTTTAAATGGATGAATTTGAATTCAAAAGAAAATGGGAAAGTCATTTTATTCCCTCTCATTCAAAAGTTTTAAAAAAGTTTCAAATTCCACTCAAGTTTCAATAACTCAAACAAACAAACAATGAATCTAATAATTATATTAACATTCCAAAATTTATAATTTTTGGATGTTACATAACTATCACGCAATACATGAGCGCGAGCCATGGATATAGCACTATAAGTGGAATAGAGTGTGGTGGTGGTTGTGAGACAAAAAGGAGGAGATGGTCACATTGACTCGGCGTATCAATAGGCTATGGAGATGCCCATTAATACATATCAATGTGAATGAGTAGGGATTGCCATACAAGTGATGCACTAGAGCTATAAGTATGTGAAAGCTCAAAAGGAAAGCTAGTGGGTGTGCATCCAACTTGCTTCCTCATGAAGACCTAGGGCAATTTTGAGGAAGCCCATCATTGGAATATACAAGCCAAGTTATAAAACGAAAATTCCCACTAGCATATGGTAGTGACAAAGCAAGAAGCTCTCAATCATGAAGAAGATGGTGCTAACATGAAGCACAAGTGTGGAAAAAGATAGTAGCATTGTCCCTTCTCTCTTTTTTTATTTGGGCTCTTAGGCCTCTTTTTTCTTTTCTCTCTTTTTTTGTTTTTGGGCTCTTTGGCCTTTTTTATTTCCTCACATGGGACAATGCTCTAATAATGATGATCATCACACTTTTTAGTTACTCAAAGCTCAAAGATCACAATGATGATGACTCCTAGGAAATGCCTTCGGCAGTGTACCGGGATGTGCAACGATCTAGTATGATCATGCAATGGCAATATGAGAGTGACGGCACAAGTCATGAGACGGAACGGTGGGAGTTGCATGGCAATGTATCTCGGAATGGCTATGAAAATGCCATAGTAGGTAGGTATGGTGGCTATTTTGAGGAAGGAATTTGGTGGGTTTTTGCACCGGCGAGAATTGCGCGGCACTAGAGAGGCTAGCAATGGTGGAAGGTGAAAGTGCATCTCTACCATGGACTCAACATTAGTCATAAAGAACTCACATACTTATTGTGAAAGTTTTTATTAGTAATCAAAACAAAGTGTTAAACGCATACTCCGAGGGGAAGGGTTGGTAGGTGTAAACTATCGCGCGATCCCGACCTCAACACAAAGGATGACAATCAATAGATCAATTATGCTCCGACTTCCTAACATAACGGTTCGCCATACGTGCATGCTACGGGAATCACTAACTCCAACACAAGTATCTCTAGATTCACAACACCCTACTAACATAACTTTTAATATTACCGAATCCACGTCTCAAAACTAATTGAGAGGAATCAAAACTTCTCTTTCTACTCAATGCACATGAAGATGGAAGTTTTTGCATCCTCTTTGGGTACTAGCACATGGGACTACTTTCATAGCATAAGCCAACTACCAAATCACGCACCGTCGTGCTCTAAAGATATAAGTGAAGCACAAGAGCATAAGTATCTAGCTCAAGAGATATAAGTGGAGCACTAGAGCAAAAGTATCTAGCACAAAAGATATAAGTAAAGCACAAGAGCAAAAGTATCTAGCTCAAAAGATATAAGTGAAGCACTATGAGCATTCTAGCAAAATCACGATGAGTGCATGTATCTCTCTCAAAACGGTGTGCAGCAAGGATGATTGTGACACAAAAAAAATAATAAACTCCTAAGATACAAGACGCTCCAATAAAAACACATATCATGTGGTGAATAAAAATATAGCTCCAAGTAATGTTACCAATGGATTGAAGACGAAAGAGGGGATGCCTTCCCGGGGCATCCCCAAGCTTAGGCTTTTTGGTGTCCTTGAATTTGGCTTGGCGGGCCTTGGGCATCCCCAAGCTTGAGCTCTTTCCACTCCTTATCTCTTTTTCCATGAGAACATCACCCAAAACTAGAAAACTTCACAACACAAAACTTAAACAGAAACTTGTAATAACATTAGTACAAGAAAACAAACTACCACTTCTTTTGGTACTGTAGCAAACTTGAATTCCATCTATATTGATGATGGGATATTGTATTCTCACTTTCCCATGGCTAGTACCCCCCCCCCCCGATACTAACCATAGTTTCATCAAAACAAGCAACCAACTCAACAAAAACATAATCTGTCAAAAACAGACCAGTCTGCAGCAATATGTATACTTCATATACTTGTGGTACCTCAAAAAATCTGAAAAATTACTACGGTCTGGGAAAACGCATATCAATCAGCAGAAAAAAGAATCAACTCAAAAGATCTTTCTTAATAAAAATTAAAAATCATCTCGTGAGCGAAAAGTTTCTGTCTTTTTCCAGCAGGATCAAACAACCATTACCAAGACCAATCATAAAGGTTTTGCTTCGCTCAAACACAAAAAGAAACACACACAAAAACACAATCACAAAAGAATTATGAAAGTGTGGACGCAACAAAACAGAAAGAAAAAGATAAATTCATTGGGTTGCCTCCCAACAAGCGCTATTGTTTAACGCCCTTAGCTAGGCATAGTAGCGATAGAATCACGTATCGTCGTCTTTGGTGCTCAAACCATAAGTAGCCCTCATCGTGGATTCATAAGGTAATCTTATTTTCTTTCTAGGAAAGTGTTACATGCCCTTCCTTAAAGGAAATTGAAATCTAATATTCCCTTCCTTCATATCGGTGATAGCACCGATAGTCCTTAGGAAAGGTCTACCAAGAATAATAGGGCATGTAGGATTGCAATCAATGTCAAGCACAATGAAATCCACGGGTACATAGTTACTATTTGCAATAATAAGAACATCATTGATCCTTCCCATGGGTTTCTTGATAGTAGAATTAGCAAGATGCAAATTAAGAGAACACTCTTCAATCTCATTAAAACCCAGAATATCACATAAAGACTTTGGAATCGCAGAAACACTAGCACCCAAATCACACAAAGCATTGCACTCATAGTTTTTGATTTTGATTTTGATGGTAGGTTCCCACTCATCATGAAGCTTTCTAGGGATAGAGACTTCCAATTCAAGTTTCTCTTCAAGAGCTTTTATCATAGCTTCGACGATATGATCGGTAAAGGCTTTGTTTTGGCTATAAGTGTGTGGAGAGTTGAACATGGATTGCATCAAAGAAATGCATTCAATCAAGGAGCAACTATCATAATTGAATTCCTTGAAATCCACGGTAGTAATTTCATTACTACTCAAAGTTTTAACGTCTTCTACTCCACTTTTAATGCTTTTAGCATCAAGATAGATGGACTCCGAATCATTGGGGCACTTTTCAACCAAAGTGGATTCATATCCAGCCCCATAATCATTAGGTTTGACACAAGAAAACAAAGATTCAATGGGAGTCACACGAAGCACTTTAAGATCTTCGTGATTCTCATTACGAGAACACGCCTTTTTAAGCCATTCATGCTAGCACGAATTTGGGTGGTTCTTTCTTGGATCTTAATCATGGAAACACGCATAGCTTTCAAAGTTTCGTCCATGTTGATTTTGGGAAGAGAACATCTAACTTTCAAAGCATCAACATCACAAGAAATCATATCAACGCTCTTAGCCAAATCGTCAATATTGGGTAGTTTTTCCTCTATGGACGCATTGAAAATCTTTTGAGAGTTGATGAACTCTTTGATATTACTCTCTAGATCAGAGGGTAATCTATTGTGATTTCCATGGGTATTGTTGTAGGAGTTGCCAAAGTTATTAGAGGAGTTACTAGGAAAAGGCCTAGGAACATAGTTTCATCTAAAAGCGTTGTTGTTGCCAAAGTTATTCCTACCAACAAAATTAACGTCCAAGCTAGCGTTGCTACTATCAATCAAATAAGACAAAGGCAAATCATTAGGATCCAAAGGATCACTTCTACTAGCAACCAAATTCATTAACTCGTCCATCTTAGCACTCAACGAGTTAATTTCCTCTATAGTGTGTACCTTCTTACTAGTAGGTGACCTTTCAGTGTGCCACTGAGAGTAGTTCGTCATGATGTTCTCTAAGAGCTTTGTGGCTTCTCCTAACGTGATTTCCATGAATGTTCCACCTGAGGCGGAGTCCAAGACATTTCTAGAAGCGAAATTCAAGCCAGCGTAAAACATTTGAATAATCATCCAAAGACTCAAGCCATGAGCGGGACAATTTATAATCATTAATTTCATTCTCTCCCAAGCTTGTGCAACATGTTCATGATCAAGTTGCTTGAAATTCATGATATCATTACGGAGAGAGATGATCTTAGCCGGCAGAAAATACTTGGATATATAAGCATATTTGCACTTATCCCAAGAATCGATACTATTTTTGGGCAAAGAAGAAAACCAAGTTTTTGCGCGATCTCGCAACGAGAAAGGAAAAAAGCTTCAATTTAATCATGTCATTATCCACATCTCTTTTATTTTGCATATCGCAAAGCTCAATGAAGGTATTGAGATGGGATGCGGCATCTTCACTAGGAAGGCCAGAGAATTGCTCTTTCATAACAAGATTCAGTAAAGCGGCATTGATTTCGTATGACTCCGCACTAGTGGCGGGAGCAATCGGAGTACTAATAAAATCATTATTATTAGTATTCGAGAAGTCACAAAGCTTGGTGTTTTTGTTCATGGTAACTTCAGCAAGCAAGCAAGCACACGAGCAGACAAAAAGCGGGCGAGAAAAAGGGCAAACGAAAAGGCGAACAAAAAAGGCAAATTGGTGAAGTGGGGGAGAGGAAAACGAGAGGCAACTGGCAAACAAAGTAAATGCAAGAGATGAGTTTGCGACACTTACTTGGATGAGTTCTTGACTTGATCTTCCTCCCCGGCAACGGTGCTAGAAATCCTTATGCTACTTCTCAAACAACAGCGCCAGAATTTGACACGTTGACAGAGATTGGGCTTGCGTTGGTTTTTCCCTTGAAGAGGAAAGGGTGATACAGCATAGGAGCAGTAAGTATTTCCCTCAGTTTGAGAACCAAGGTGTCGATCCAAAAGGAGGGTCTCTTCAAGTCCAGAGTACCTGCGCAAACACAAACAAGCTTGCACCCAACGCTTCAAAGGGGTTGTCAATCCCTTCAAGATTGTTTGCAAAGTGAGATCTGAAGGCAGAAAGTGCAACGAAGTAAAAAGTGTAAGCCTGAAAATATGGTGTGGAGTAGACCTTGGGGGCCATAGTGTTCACTAGAGGCTTCTCTCAAAATAGCAAGTATTACGGTGGGTGAACAAATTACTGTCGAGCAATTGATAGAACCGCGCAAAGTCATGATGATATCTAAGGCAATGATATAGCATATAGGCATCACGTCCGAGACAAGTAGACCGATACTTTCTGCATATACTACTATTACTCCACACATCGACCGCTATCCAGCATGCATCTAGTGTATTGAGTTCATGACGAACAGAGTAACGCTTTAAGCAAGATGACATGATGTAGAGGGATAATCTCAAACCAATGATGAAAACCCCATCTTTTTACCCTTGATGGCAACAACACGATACGTGCCTTGCTACCCCTTCTGTCACTGGATGAGGTCACCGCACGGTATGAACCCAAAATCAAGCACTTCTCCCATGGCAAGAATCATAGATCTAGTTGGCCAAACAAAACCCACAACTCGAAGAGAATTACAAGGATATGAAATCATGCATAAGAGAGATCAGAAGAAAATCAAATAAGATTCATAGATAATCTGATCATAAATCCACAATTCATCGGATCTCGACAAACACACCGCAAAAGAAGATTACATCGGATAGATCTCCATGAAGATCATGGAGAACTTTGTATTGAAGATCCAAGAGAGAGAAGAAGCCATCTAGTTACTAGCTATGGACCCGTAGGTCTATGATGGACTACTCACGCATCATCGGAGAGGTCATTGTGTTGATGGAGAAGCCTTCCGTGTCCGAATCCCCCTCCGGCAGGGCACGAGGACATGCCCCATATGGGATCTTGCAGAGACAGAAGCTTGCGGCGGCGGAAAAGTGATTACGATGCTCCCCTGATTTTTTGGGGAATATTTGGGAATTTATAGGCACAAGATCTAGGTCAGGGGACCTCCAGGGGGCCCACAAGCCTGCATGGCGCCCCCCTGGCCGCGGGGTGGGGGCTTGTGGGGCCCGTGGGGCCCGTGGGGCTCTTCTGGCTTGGCCCCCAAGCTCTCCAATCTTCTTCCGTTCCAGAAAAAATCTTTTCAGGGATTTTGTTCCATTTGGACTCCGTTCCAAAATCTCCTCTGAAAGGGGTCAAAAACATGGAAAAAACAAGAACTGGCACTTGGCACTAAGTTAATAAGTTAGTCCCAGAAAATAAATAAAAGGCATGCAAAACATCCAAAGTTTGACAAGATAATAGCATGAAACCATCAAAAATTATAGATACGTTGGAGACGTATCAGTGCCCTGGTGTCTTGTGGTCACCTCGTGGCCCATCTTCGCGTGAAACCAACACCAAAAATTCCTATAAATATAGAAAACAGCAGAAATAACCCTGGACAAGAATTTATGATGCCGCAAGGCCGTTGTATCAACAAATAACCAATCTGGAGAGAAAACAGTATCCTACCAAAGAGGGTAGATCATCTCCAGTGGCCATCATCATCATCATCCCGACGGAGGCCATGACGAGGAGGACGTAGTCCACCCTCGGGGCTGGAGGTTTGTACCAGTAGCTATGTGTTCAATATCTCTCTCTCTTTCTCTCTCTCTCTCTCTCGCTTGTGTTCTTGAGATGGCACGATCTTGATGTATCACGGGTTTGTCAATATAGTCGGATCATATGGTGTTTTCCCCTCTCTATCTTGTTGTGGTGAATCAAGCTTTCCCTTTGAGATTTCTTATCGGATTGAGTACTTGTATGGATTTGAGAACACTTGATGTATTTCTTGTTATGAATACTCGTGGTGACAATGGGGTATCATATTGATTCACTTGGTGTGTGTTTTGGTACTCAACTTGCGGATTCCCGAGGTGACATTGGGGTAATCTATGCATACGGGTTGATACACGCTCTTGCCAACTTTATCCGGTAGAAATCTTGGGGTACTCTTTGAGGTTCTTTGTGTTGGATTGAGTATTATGAATTTGAAATTGTTTGATGCGTATCGTATAATTAACTCATGGATACTTGTGGTGACATTGGAGTATCTAGGTGACACTAGAGTTGGTTGATGTGTATCATATCGTGTTATTTTAGTATGAACTCTTGAATAGATCGATCGAAATGGATAACTTTGTATTATCTTAGTACAGACTCTTGCATAGATTGATCGAAAAGGATAGATTTAAGGTGGTTTCATACCCTACAAACAATTTCTTCTTACGTTCTCCGCTATATAAGAACTTTGGAGTGATTCTTCATTGCACGTTGAGGGATGGTTATGTGATCCAATTATATTAGCATTGCTGAGAGATTGCACTACCGAAAGTACAGATCGTCGGCCTTGTTTTCAAGCATTGCAATATCGCATGTGCTCACTTTTGTTACTTGCTACCTTGCTGTTTTTATTGTTACTATTACAAAAATCAATATATGATATCATTGCTACACTTGTATCACCATCTCTTCGCCGAACTAGTGTACATATACAATTTTCCATTGTACTGGGTGTGTTGGGGACACAAGAGAATTGTTGTATTTGATTGCAGGGTTGTTTGAGAGAGACCATCTTCAACCTACACCTCCCACGGAATGATAAACCTTAGGTCATCCACTTGAGGGAAAATTGTTACTCTCCTACAAAACTCTACGCTTGGAGGCCCAACATAGTCTGCAAGAATAAAGTTGCATAATAGACATCAAGCTCTCTTCTGGCGCCGTTGTCGAGGAGGTTAGGTAAGCGGCACTCACATCCCGTCAACGAAGCTCTTTTGTGGAACCGTTGTCGTGGAGGTGAGTGCTTGAAGGTATATCTTTAGATCTTGCAATTGAATATTTTAGTTTCTTGTTTTTCACTAGTTTGGTTTTATAAACAGAAAATTAAAAAAATGCAATTGAGGTGGTCTCATATTGTTCATCTTTATCATGTCTTTCATGAAAATGATGGAAAGGAAAATTGTGCTCAATTGGTAGAGCAAGAAATTACGGAAATGCTTAATATGAATTCCTTGAATGATGAGCATGATAGAAATATTGTTAGTATGAATTCTCTGAATATTTATGATGCTAATGATATGCAAAGCCCCAAGCTTGGGATGCTATGTTTGATGAAGATGATATTTTTAGTCCCCCAAGTTATGATGAGCAAATTTATTATGATGAAATCATGCCTCCTATTTATGATAATTATATTGATGAAAGTGGGTTTGTAAGAGTGTCAACTCTAGGTACTAATGATCCCACTATTTTGGAGGGTGTTGAATTTTTTTATAATGATAAAAGTGGATTTGGAGAGGTCATGACTCTGTTTAGGGATGATTCCACAATTTTGGAAGAGGTTTCAATTGACTATTATGAGAACAGAGTTGCTATCTGATGGGGTTATAGTCCCACGGTAGGGTCATAGGACTGCCCTATAGGTCCTACCCAAGGACTACCCTTCATAGAGGACAAGGCCCTTAGACAGTTCCGACTGAACTAAGGACTCCCCCATCATCCAGTCGGTGACGAGCACTTGGAGCGTATTTAACGTACCGACTGGATTCCACTCTGTACATCGTAACCTCCCAGGAGGGCAACGGTCATACGTTTTCATACACCATTATTAACATTTAAGGTTTACATTACCTATAACGTAAGCATTTATTCATCGCTATTCCACCCCTGTCCATCGGGCCATTATGAAGGGCAGCGCACTCTATATAAGTCGCCCTTCCCCACTGGTGCAGGGGTTAGCATTTACTGTAATCCTATATTCCACTCGACACAAAGCTCCCAAGAGCACTGAGACGTAGGGCTTTTACCTCCACCGTAGAGGGGCCTGAACTCATACATCCTCGTCGTAGCTAAGGCTCTGCCCATACTTTCGTACCCTACACATCTACTGTCAGACTTATACCCACGACAGTTGGCGCCCACCGTGGGGCTTGCGTCTAAGCGACTTCCGGCGAGTTTGCGACTTCATCTTTTCATCATGTCGTCCGGCGAAGATTTGTGCATGGGTCATGAGATCAACTTCGGCGCACTCTCCTTCATCGTCGATGATTCGGCATGGCTTCGGGATGCGCCCCTCGATGTCGAGGCGCTCCCCAGTCGCGGGGCTACGCACTTCCGTGCCGGTTCCCGCGGCGTCCTTCTTCTCCAGCAATCGGCCCCGGTGTCGATCTTCGCCCCTCTCACGCACCGCAACAAGCGGTCCCGCCGTTCGCGGCTCCAGCGTTGGGTACGACACGCCCAGGCGCGACAGAACGCGTCCTCTCAAGTGGCGGTCCTCAAGTCGGTTGTGGTCGCACCGCCATCCCAGTGCTTGGACTCAGTTCCGACTGAGTTACCTTCCGAGTACTTGGGTCGCGGGCCTGCAGCCGAAGTTCTCATGGCCGATTCCCATGACAGTCCCCTCCGAACTGGTCGGAACAAGCATGAGGTCGGCGAATCATCCGCCGCTCGTCGTCAACACCACCGTTCTACGAGTCGACGCACTCGCCAGAGCAACGTCGAGGTGTTCCGCACACCCGTCCTCAACCTGGCTGCCGCTGCCAAGATAGTCGATTCCCTCCAACCGACTGATTCAGAGGCTGGTAGAGGGATCGAGCAGATCCGTGCCCTGTTGCATACGGCGCAGCAGCAGAATTCGGCGGTCTCCCAGTCGCACAACAGGATCCACAACAGTTCTGTTCACGCGAACACGCATCAGTCGGTTTTCAGCCCCGACTCTCATCAGCGATGCAGAGGGGGCAGCCGTTCCACGAATCCCGAAGATCGTCGCCGTTCACGCACCCCTCCGCGGGGTGGGCCTTACGGGCCCCGGCATCACGATGATCGGCGTTCAGTCGGTGACGCGTATGATCCAAGGCCCGACGCAAGAGGGTACATCGCCCAGAAGAAGGAGAACAGAAGTCGAGCCCACCGTGATGGTCATGATAGAGACCGTCCGAGTGGAGGCAGGACCGTCGTTTCTGGTCCCGAGTGCTTCACTCGGGCCATCCGCTCAGCTGACATCCCTCCCAACTTCCGATTGGCGACGGGAATCAGCAAGTTCAAAGGAGAGTCCAAGCCAGAAACTTGGTTGGATGACTACCGAGTGGCAGTCCAGATTGGTGGCGGAGATGACCAGGTCGCCATGAAACATCTCCCCCTGATGCTCGGCGCGAGCTTGGCTGATCCAGTTAGATCCGTCAAGCATCTACAGCTGGGCAGATCTGTCCCGAGTCTTCATCAAGACCTTCGAGGGTACGTGCAAGCGCCCTGCTGGTCTCGTGGAGCTCCAACACTGTGTCCAGAAGCAGAACGAGCCCCTGCGCGATTTCATCCAGCGCTGGACGACCCTCTACCACACGGTGGAGAACGTCACAGAGCACCAAGCAGTCTGCGCCTTCAAGGCAGGCGTGCGGTACAGAGATCTGTACCTGAAGTTCGGTCGGACAGGCGACATCTCCATGAGCAAGATGATGGAGATAGCCGCACGCTATGCAAATGGCGAAGAAGAGGACCGCATACGTAGCGGCAAGCATAAGGCAGTTGCCGACGGAGATGGGAACAGCAATCGGAAGCAGAAGCAGAAAGCTCCATCCACTCCGCAGGCAGAGGCAGCAGCCGTTACGAATGCCAAGTTCAAGGGAAAGGGGAAAGCTCAGTATACCCCCAAGAAGAAACAATTCGGAAACTCCGTCCTGGATCAGCCGTGTCCAATACACACGAAGATGGACGAAGAGGGCAATCCCATATTCCCGAAGCATCCCACTCGGCAATGTCGCCTCCTGATCCAAGGGTTCGGCGAGGGGCAGCTGAGTGAAAAGGACAACGAGCAGGATGATGAGGACAAGGAGGATCCGTTCCCCCAAGTCCATGCAATATTGATGATTTTTGCTGACGTGGAAAGCAAGAGTCGACTGAAGCTGGTGAACAGGGAGGTGAACATGGCAACTCCAACCAACCCCATGTTCCTCAAATGGTCTCAGACTGCGATCACCTTTGATCAGTCGGACCATCCAGCACATGTGCCCACCCCAGGGAGGCAAGCTCTGGTCGTCGACCCGGTGGTGGAAGGAGTCCGACTGCGCAAAGTACTCATGGACGACGGCAGTGGCTTGAACATCATGTACGCCGACACTCTCAAGGGGATGGGCATTCCGATGTCCAAACTTAGCGAGAGCAGCATGCAGTTCCACGGAGTCGTCCCAGGACGAAAGGCCAAGTCACTCGGCCAGATCGCGTTGGACGTCGTTTTCGGCTCCGACAAGAACTTCTGCAAGGAAAAGCTGACATTCGAGGTGGTGGACTTCCAGAGTGCATACCATGCGATTCTGCGCCGTCCGGCGTATGCGCGTTTCATGGCCCATCCATGTTACGTGTACTTGAAGCTGAAGATGCCGGGTCCCAAAGGTGTGATCACGGTCACAGGCAATCGGCAGCGGGCCGAGGAGTGTCTGCAGCAGGGGTCGAGGATTGCCGATCAGCAGATGGCTATCCTCGAGCTGGATGAGTACAAGAAGACAGCCGACCCCGCTGACTTGATGCGTTCGAAGAAGCCAGCTTCGGAGTCCGCATTCCAGTCGGCGGGAGACACGAAGAAAGTCAGCATCCACCCAACGGACGACGCCGCTGCCCCGACGAACATCTCCACCACCCTTGATCGAAAATAGGAAGCCGAGCTTATCCAATTCCTCCGTGAGAACTGGGACATTTTCGCATGGAAGCCCGCTGACATGCCAGGTGTACCCAGGGAGTTGGCTGAGCACCGACTGCATGTGGATCCTGCTTCTCGGCCCGTCTGAGAACGCCTGCGTTGGTCCGCCGCGCACAAAAGGAAGGCAATCGGAGAGGAGGTGGCTAAACTTTTGGCGGCCAACTTCATTCGCGAGGTACACCACTCCGAGTGGCTCGCCAATGTTGTCATGGTGCCCAAGAAGGACAAGTCTCTCCGTATGTGCATCGATTTCAAGCATCCCAATAAGGTCTGCCCGAAAGATCATTTCCCGCTCCCCCGCATTGATCAAATTGTTGATTCGACTGTGGGCTGCGAGCGTTTATCATTCCTTGACGCCTATTCGGGCTATCATCAAATCCGTCTGTATGGTCCGGATGAATTAAAAACAGCCTTCATCACCCCATTCGGGTGTTTCTGCTACATCACTATGCCATTCGGTTTGAAGAATGCAGGAGCAACTTTTATGCGCATGAACCAAAAATGCCTCCTTGACCAGATCGGTCGAAATGGGGAGGCATATATGGACGATATCGTAGTCAAGTCACGCAAAGGTTCCGACCTGCTGACTGACTTGGCAGAAACATTCGCCAACCTACGTAGGTACAATATCAAGCTCAACCCAGCCAAGTGTTCATTCGGCGTTCCCGGCGGGAAGTTACTCGGTTTCTTCGTTTCCGAACGAGGGATCGATGTCAACCCCGAAAAGATCGGGACCATTGTCCGAATGGAACGGCCGGTCAGAATACATGATGTTCAAAGGCTCACAGGTTGCCTAGCGGCTTTGAGCAGGTTTATCGCTCGACTCGGCGAGAAGGCGTTAACTCTGTACTGACTCATGAAGAAATCAGATACTTTCGAGTGGACAGATGAAGCCCAAATTGCATTCAACGACCTCAAAGCCCTGCTTTCCACCCAGCCGGTTCTTACTGCCCCGCTCAGTAAAGAACCCCTTCTTCTGTACATCGCGGCTACAAATCAAGTCGTCAGCACTGTTCTCACAGTCGAACGCGAAGAAGAAGGCAAAGCGTACAAGGTTCAGCGGCCAGTATATTATGTCTCCGAAGTCCTCACTCCTTCCAAGCAGAGGTATCCCCATTATCAAAAGCTTATTTATGGGATTTACATTACTGCAAAGAAGGTGGCTCATTATTTCCAAGACCACTCGGTGTCTGTCATTTCTGATGCTCCGTTGTCGGAAATCCTCCACAATCGGGACGCATTAGGCCGAGTGACGAAGTGGGCAATGGAGATGTTATACTGCGACATCAAGTTCGAAGCCAAGAAGGCTATAAAGTCTCAAGCTCTGGCTGACTTCATAGCAGAATGGGTAGAACAACAGCAACCGACTCACATCTACTCGGCTCATTGGACCATGTTCTTCGATGGGTCCAAGATGTCGAATGGCTCCGGAGCTGGCGTAGTGATCATATCGCCAAAAGGTGATAAACTCAAGTATGTGTTGCAGATACATTTTGATTCTTCCAACAACAAGGCAGAGTACGAAGCTCTCCTTTACGGATTGCGCATCGCCATCACACTCGGCGTCCGTCGCCTGATGGTCTATGGCGACTCGGATTTGGTGGTTAATCAAGTGATGAAGGAGTGGGATGTAAGGAACCCCACCATGACTGCATACTGCAACGCAGTAAGGAAGCTCGAGAAGAAGTTTGAAGGTCTGGAACTTCACCATGTTCCCCGACTGAAAAACCAAGCGACAGACGAATTGGCGAAACTTGGATCCACTCGGAGACCGGTCCCGAGTGATGTCTGCCTCGAGCACCTACGCCTCCCCTCAGTAAAAGAAGATCCTTTTACAGAGGAACCAGTACAACCGAAGAGCTCAACAGATCCGACTGAAGTCGAGGTCCCAGCTGTGGTTGATTTGATCATAGAGATTATTGCTCTCATCCCCGAATGGAATGTACCGTTCATTGCGTACATCCTGAGGCAAGAGTTACCAGAAGACGAAGTTCAAGCTAGGCAGATCGTCCGCAGATCGAAGTCCTTCACCGTCATTGATGGCCAGTTGTACAGGGAAAGTGTTTCAGGTGTCCTTCAGCGGTGCATCTCCCCTGAGGAGGGACAGTTAATCTTGGAAGAAATTCACTCGGGAACCTGCGGCCATCATGCCTCCTCAAGGGCAATCGTCGCCAAAGCATTCAGAGCTGGTTTCTTTTGGTTGCAGGCGAATGAAATGGCAAAGGACATGGTCGACCGTTGTGAAGGCTGTCAGTTCTATTCGAACAAGTCCCACAAGCCAACGTCTACGCTAAAGACAATTCCTCTCGTCTGGCCATTCGCTGTGTGGGGATTAGATACAGTCGGACCATTCAGAACAGGCCAAGGAGGATTCACTCATCTGCTGGTAGCAGTCGACAAGTTCACCAAGTGGATTGAAGCCAAGCCCATCAAGAAGCTTGACGCCCTTACGGCCATCAAATTTATCAGGGACATCATCTCCAGATACGGGGTTCCGCACAGCATAATCACCGACAACGGCACAAACTTCGACTCGGACAGGTTCAAAGGCTTTTGCACAGGCCAAGGAATCCGAGTGGATTTTGCATCCGTGGCACACCCCCAAACAAACGGGCAAGCAGAGCGGGCGAATGGACTTATTCTTCAAGGGTTGAAGCCTCGACTCCTGCGAGAAGTTGGACATGTCGCCGACGCATGGGTCACCGAACTGCCTTCGGTGCTGTGGGGCCTCCGCACAACTCCGAATAGATCCACAGGGCGATCCCCGTTCTTCCTTGTTTATGGAGCAGAGGCGGTCCTTCCGAGTGACCTGCTTCACAACTCTCCATGAGTCGAACTCTTCTCCGAAGCCGAAGCAGAGCAAGCTAGGCAAGACGGTGTGGATCTTCTGGAAGAAGAGCGCGAGATGGCACTGACTCGCTCAACAATCTATCAACAAGATCTGCGGCGATTTCACGCGCGACACGTCAGGAGTCACACATTCCAAGCAAGCGACCTGGTGCTCCGAGTGGATCAGCAGAGACCACACAAGTTGGCTCCCGCCTGGGAAGGACCCTTCATAATCTCTAAGGTGCTGAACAATGGAGCGTATCGACTGTACAACCTCGATAGGGAAGCGGACGAGCCGCGAGCATGGAATGGAGATCTCCTGAAGCGTTTCTACACATGACCGCCGACGGAGACAATGTATCATTGAAGTAATATAAAGCAGATTGATTTCTTGCCAATTCAAAATTCTTCCGCGTTTGCAGACTCCGGTCTAAAAAACTCTGTCTGAGTGTGCACTAAAAGTCGCACTCGGAGACTTACCTGCGACCCAGAGTCGCCTAAGTAAAAATTCGCTCCGAGTGCGCACTAAAAGTCGCACTCGGGGACTTAGCTGTGACCCAGAATCGCCTAAGTACAAACACGCTCCGAGTGCGCACTAAAAGTCGCACTCGAGGACTTAGCCGCGACCCAGAATCGCCTAAGTACAAACACGCTCCGAGTGCACACTAAAAGTCGCACTCGGGGACTTAGCTGCGACCCAGAATCACCTAAGTACAAACTCGCTCTGAGTGCGCACTAAAAATTGCACTCGGGGACTTAGCTGCGACCCAGAATCGCCTAAGTACAAACTCGCTCCGAGTGCGCACTAAAAGTCGCATTCGGAGACTTAGCTGCGACCCAGAGTCGCCTAAGTAAAAAATTCGCTCTGAGTGCGCACTAAAAGTCGCACTCGGGGACTTAGCAGCGACCCAGAATCGCCTAAGTACAAACATGCTCCGAGTGCGCACTAAAAGTCGCACTCGGGGACTTAGCTGCGACCCAAAATCGCCTAAGTACAAACTCGCTCCGAGTGCTTACTAAAAATTGCACTCGGGGACTTAGCTGCGACCCAGAATCGCCTAAGTACAAACTCGCTCCGAGTGCGCACTAAAAGTCGCATTCGGGGACTTAGCTACGACCCAGAATCGCCTAAGTACAGACTCGCTCCGAGTGTGCACTAAAATTCGCACTCGGGGACTTAGCTGCGACCCAGAATCGCCTAAGTACAGACTCGCTCCGAGTGCGCACTAAAAGCCGCACTCGGGGACTTAGCTGCGATCAAGAGTCGCCTAAGTAAAAAAGCTTCCTCCGAGTGTATTCTCGAGATCCACTCGGAGGCTTAGCAGACCCTCATTGAGGCTCATGTGGATGTGAAGACAACTGACAACTACATGAGTAACAACTCGCTCCGAGTGCGAGCTTATAGTCACGCTCGGAGACTTAGCTGCGACCCAGAGTCGCCTAAGTACAAACTCACCCCGAGTGTGCACTAAAAGTCACACTCGGAGACTTAGCCGCGACCCAAAGTCGCCTAAGTAAAAGCTTCCTCCGAGTGTATTTTCGAGATCCACTCGGAGGCTTGGTAGACCCTCATGGAGGCTCAAGTGGATGTGAAGGCAATTGACAACTACATGTTCCGCATGTTTGTCATCGACTTCACCAAGAAACGCCAAACAAAAACCACGAGCCAAAATCGTGTCAAAAAAACTTAGCGAAAGAAGAGCGAAATATTCGATTCGAATTCAAAGTTGGAACCACGAATGTGACGGCCAACAACAGTGGCCAAAGTTTGATACAGATACCACTCGGCATACCGAGGTAAATGTGCGTTCACCATAAAGTTTTTCAAGCGTCACCGGGACTGGCAGGCTCCACAAAGGTGTCAAGGTCGATCCCGTCTGCGATGCGAGTGGCTGTGTTGAGGAAGGTCTCCATGAAATCTTCGAATCAAAGCTTCTTGGTGTTGGCGACCTGCAACGTCTTCAGCTTTTCTTCGCGAGCTTCCTTGCAGTGCACTCGGACCAGAGATAGCGCCACGTCCGCACCACAACGAGCGGCAGACTTCTTCCATGCCTGCACTCTGCTCGGGACGTCCTCCAGCCGAGTCATCAACCCATCTATTTCTTGCCGGGAATCGTCTTCGGGCCACAGCTCCTTGTTGATCCGCCCGATGGCTTCTCTCAGGCGGCCAATGAAAGGTCCCACTGTGCTAAGGTGAATATGCGCTCGGAGCAAGTCCCGGTTGGCTTCGTCGCCGAGTGGAACGTTCAGAACAACCGAACGTTCAATGTCGGCTACTTCAGCCTCAGCGTCCCGACAAAAGTCTGCAAAGAAAAGACAAGCAGAAAGTAAGCGCATAATGAACTCCAAAGTCAAGAAGCACTCGGCAAAAAACTTACCACCAAGCAGTGCAACCATCTTCCTTGCCCAGTCGCTGACGTACTTCTCCTGCGCCATGCACCGAGTGTTCATCAACTTCAGCTGGCCCATCCGTTCGGTTCTTTGACTCTTCAATTTTTCAATTTCGGCTAGCAATGCCTTGTTGGTCTCCCGGGACTCCTCCAAAGACTTCTCTCGGTCAGCAAGAGCCCCCGTAACACCAGCCAGGTCATTCACAGTCGCCTCCAAGTCCGCAGCAAGCTGAATCTTCTCAGCCTTCAGAGCATTGTAAGCGGATCCCATTTCGCAAGTCTTCTGCCAAATAAGCGCAAAGAGAAGATCAGACACATTCAATAAGGAAAAAGTAGCGACACATATGACAAAACAATTAAAGCTCAAAGTTCTTCAGACCCCTGCCGATGCAAGCAATCGACAGCGGTCTCGGGGACTACACCCAGTGGGTTCACTAAGAGTGACCCCACTGGCATGAAGCTCGAACAGGTCGACCCTATTGAGCTCCATGACAAACAGACGAATCTATGAGACTACCATTACCCGACCTGAGTAACACTACTCTCGGGGACTACACCCATTGGGTGCACCCGGAGTGCCCCCACTGGTACCATTCGGGCAGATCAGCTCTGATCTGTTCAGGTCACGGAAAATACATATGAAGACAACTGCCGGTGCAAGCACTCGACAGAAGTCTCGGGGACTACACCCACTGGGTTCACCCGGAGTGAACCCACTACAAAATCATCCTACTGTATCCGAGTATATCACTGAAACCCCCAGTGGGTGACAAGAGGAAAGTAAACACTTACTAGCGCACTTACTCGGATATCGTCCCGAAGTTCCAAGATTTTCTTGTACAAAGACGAGATGGAGTCATACGCTCCCTTGGCGTCACCCACCATCAGCTCCACCTGCACCATGGCGTCCTTGGCGGCCCCCACCTAGTCTTTCGGGAGGTGTCGGGCATCATATTGAACGGTTGACGGACCCGACACGACAGAAGACTCCTTGGCCATCCCGAGCCCCGCTCGAGTCGGTTCCGCCGTGAGGGGCACCGTCTCAGTCGGCGGCACCGTCTCGGTCGGCGGCACGTTCATGGTGGGAGCAGCAGCAGATGGGACAACCTCAAGGACAGGCGCCAAAGCTGGCCCCGACCCCCTCTGGTCGTCGTCCTCCAGATGGATCACCTCCGAAGGAAGCCCGACTGAACAGCATGGAATTACAGAAAAAGGGGCAAGATTAAAGACAGCACTCGCGAAACAATAATGCAAACTCTCGGAGTCGTGACAACGTACCTTGCTGGGATGTGGCGGCGTTATCCGTGTCCATAGGATCATTGTCCTGGCGCGACAGAGAGGTGGCGGAAGTAGCAGCTCTATTGAGTGAAATCTACTCGACGGATAAGCAAGAGTTCAATCACATACTGAAGGAAGATAGGAGAACAAGGCACTTACACTGAGGCGACTGGAACAGTGATCCTCATCCGAGGCAAAGCTTTCCGAGGCTTAGGCCCACTAGGTTTGGCCACCTTGGACGGCTGGTCCGTGGGCTCGGCAGCAGCGTCCCTGGTCCTATTCACACTCTGAGCACTCGGAGCCGCGGGAGGGACTGGCGGAGCACTTGGGGTCGCTGGAGGAGCCGGCGGAGCAGCGGGATCGTGACGGCGCTTCGTTCGGTGCTCTGGTGGTGGAGGTGGCGAGCTCTGCTCCCCATCCTCCTCCTCCTCTTCTTCCGTCTCCTCCTCCGTCTCCCCACTGTCGGAGACATACTCGGTGCTATCCGCGCTGCCCTCCTGGCTGCCCTCCTCTTCCTCAGCTAGATTCCCGTTCGAGACAGCAGAGTACCAGTTGGTCCACTCCTGCACAAAACACAGTCGGCAACGTCAGGCGGCGAGACAAGAAAAGCGACAAATCTAAAGAGAGCAAATGCACTCGACAAGATGTGCTCACCTCATTCGGAGGAGGATTGTCGGCACGGAAGGGCTTCACCCACTGGGCTCCTTCAGGGTTATCACACGCGCCGGTGATGCCGCGGACCCACGCTCTCACAGTCTCCCCGGTCACGCACTCTGGATGAGTCCGGGTGGAATCCAAAGGCCCCGCGTAGTGCCACATGGCGTGGTGTCGGGCTTGCAGCGGCTGGATGCGCCGACCCAGAAAAGTCTCCAACAGGTCCGTACCAGTGACTTCCTTGCGGACGATGGCTATCAACGCGTCGACCAAAGGCTGGATCTGGATCCTTTCCCCCTTAGAGAGCGCAAGCTGCCTCGGAGGGCCCGGACGGTCTAGGCTAAAAGGTGGCAACCCAATCGAAGCATTCGGACAAGCAATGTCCTGGCAACAGAACCAGGTCGATTGCCAGTTCCTAACTGACTCGGACAACTGGAGAGAGGGGTAGCTACTCTTTGTTTTCTTCTGGAAACCTAAACCCCCGCAGAGCTGGAGGAGATGGGTCTTATCGTCCGACTGGCTAAGCTTTTTGACGGTTTGGGATCTAGCAGAGAAAACGTACTTAAAGAGCCCCCAGTGGGGGGACATCCAATAAAGCACTCGCAAAGGGTGGCGAATGCACCGAGGTGGGCTATTGCGTTCGGAGGAAAATGATGGAGCTGCGCCCCGAAGTAAGTCATGATACCTCGGAAGAAGGGGTGGGGAGGCAAGGAGAAGCCCCTGAACACATGGCTGAGCAGCAGAACGCGCTCCCCCTCCTTCGGCGCCGGCTCCGTCTCGCCCTCTGGCAGCCTCCACGACTTGTCGACGATCATGCCGTGCTCCACCAGCTCCAGCAAGTCGTCCTCCGTCACCGTGGAGGGGAGGAAATCCCCCTGGATCCAACCCGCCGGCAGTGCCCGCTGTCGCCGCTGAGCAGGGGCCGTCCCCTTCTTCTTCTTCTTTTGCGACTCGAGTTTGCTGGTCTGCCCCTTCATCATGGCGAAGGCAACAGATCCGCAGAGGAGGAGAGGAAGGAGGAGGCTTGGGACGCGCAGGGAGCTGCGGGAGGAGCGAGGTTAATGCGAGGAAGATGAGCAGCGCAACAAGAAATCCCCGCGGGAGGGGCTTAAATAAGCTTCCGACTGAGTCACTAACAGGTGGACCTGAAATCTTATCTCCCCGACCGGCTGTTGCGATGTTAGTGGAGAAGATAAAGGCATGGTAATCGAGGTGGCAAAATCTACTCGATGGCGATGTCGTCATCCCCGCTGAGCGTGCGGCAACCGAAATTTGAGGATCCCGGAAAATCCGCCGCTGTCAGTTTGACCAGTCACATCGAAAGATTACGCGGAAGCACCCGGTCCCTGACGGTTCATTTCACTGGTATATTCACTCGGATCACTTGTTGAAAGGATAAAATGGATCGAGGCAAACAACGCCAAAGTCACATCCATACCAGTCGGATCCATACTCCAGACATCACTTCATCGTTCCAACCCCGATCCGTTCGGGGACTAATGATGGGGTTATAGTCCCAGGGTAGGGTCACAGGCCTGCCCTATAGGTCCTACCCAAGGACTACCCTTCATAGGGGACAAGGCCCTTAGACAGTTCCGACTGAACTAAGGACTCCCCCATCATCCAGTCGGTGACGAGCACTCGGAGCGTATTTAACGTACCGACTGGATTCCACTATGTACATCGTAACCTCCCAGGAGGGCAACGGTCATACGTTTTCATACACCATTATTAACATTTAAGGCTTACGTTACCTGTAACGTAAGCATTTATTCATCGCTATTCCACCCCTGTCCACCGGGCCATTATGAAGGGCAGCGCACTCTATATAAGCCGCCCTTCCCCACTGGTGCAGGGGTTGGCATTTACTGTAATCCTATATTCCACTCGACACAAAGCTCCCAAGAGCACTGAGACGTAGGGCTTTTACCTCCACCGTAGAGGGGCCTGAACTCATACATCCTCGTTGTAGCTAAGGCTCTGCCCATCCTTTCGTACCCTACACATCTACTGTTAGACTTATACCCACGACACTATCTATGATGATTATTGGATGACATGTATGCTATAAAGAGTAATAATAACCATGAAACTTTTCATCATGATTTTAGTTTTCATTTGGATTATGCCAATCAAGTATCACATGGTAGCTATTTTGTTGAGTTTGCTCCCACTATTATGAATGAGAATAAGTTTGCTTATGTGGAAAGTGATAAATTTTCTATGCTTGTGCATCATGAAAAGAATGTTGTATGTGATAGTTATATTGTTGAATTCATTCATGATGCTACTGAAAATTATGATGAGGGGGGAACTTATGCTTGTAGGAATTGCAATAATATCAAGTTTCCTCCCTATGTGTTTAAAGTTTTGAAGTCATGCTTGTTTTGCCTTCCTATGCAAGATGATTCTTGCTGCAGTAAATTGTTTTCTTGCAAAATCCATATGCATAGGAAGTGGGTTAGACTTAAATGTTATTGCCATGTGATTCATGATGCTCTCTTGCATGTTTCAATTACTACTTTTTATGTGAGCATCATTGAAATCATCATGCCTAGCTAAAAAGACATGAAAGAAAAGCGCTTGTTGGAACACAACCCAACATTTAACCCTAATGGTTTTGTGTGTTCACATGATTAAGATACTGTATTAATCATGTTTTATAGCTTTTTTCAATAAAGTTCCAAGTAAAACCTTTGGGATAGTGTGGATGATAGTTGATCTGAATCTGTGCAAAAACAGAAACTTTTACGTCCAGTGTAGAATTTCTATGTTTTTACTGGACCATGAAATAATTCTGAAATGTTAACACAGTTTTGGTATGCAAATTCTCTATGTTTTCCTAAGTTTTCAAAAAAATTAGAGTCTAATAAGTATTAGTTTAATGCAGATCTTCACAGACTGTTCTGTTTTTAACAGATTCTGTTTTTCATGCATAGTTTGCTTGTTTTAGTGTTTCCGTAACTTATATTGAGTGATATAAATTATGGAAATCATAGAATACATGTAGCGACCCGACTCAAAACGAGTCAAGCCTCTGTGTATTTGTGTCATCCCTGGGTCAGTATGCTGGCACACACAGTACATCAGTGTATATATCAAAGTGCAATCACATGTAAATAGCATAAAACTGATATATACCTTAAAAATCTCAGCGGAAGCAGTCAAGGGAGTGGAGTCCCAATAAACACCAACGGCAAGTTGAGTGTAGACCGTAACCCTAAATCGTACACTTACTCGTCGAGAAAATATCTGCAACATAAGACGTTGCAGCCGTGTAGGTCAGCATATTGAATATGCCGGCAAGTCACAAAAGAGAGGGGTAAAAATATCATCCATACTATATGCATATATGGCAGGTGGGGCTGTAAGTTTTTAGCGGAAAGCAAAGTTTTCGCCTACAACAAGAGAGGGGCTAAAAGCAAAATATTACTACGTTGTTGGTTGTTAATGAGAAGGTTCCACCAACCAGTTCTCATACCCAAGTTATCAATATTACCCACATCAAATATATATATAATGGTGTTGAGAATTCCTCATAGTTTCAGTTCCTTCGGCTCAAGTTGTCCATGACCGTGGACAAGGCTAATCGATTAGGCTTGAGTACTCTGCAGAGTTTTGCACACGTTCCCCACAAGATTTGATCGCCTCCGTGTATGTCTTCACACTTCAGGGTGTTTGAAGACCGGATGATCAAAACATGGTTTTTCAACGGATTCCTCTGATCCTCTGTCGGTGCCCATCCAATCCTACCGTTCTTCTACATCTCGTAGCACCGCCTGTCCAGAGTCGCCGTTGTCCAACCAAACGAGAGCCCATAATGACTTGTGGTTGTGCAGGTAAGCCTTGGGTCTTGAAAATATCCGTCCATCTCTTTGAGCCTAGGTGAAGCTTTCCGCAAGATGTCATGGCGCTTCCCCATGCATCTCGGGTCATCCACTGGTTTCTCCACGGAGTGATGCCAGCTGTGCTTCCCTGCCAATGGCTCCAGAAAAGGGCTGATCCTGCAATCTCTGGTGTTAGCTAGACGAATGCTTATAACAACTAACCTTCTCCCGCAACAGCACAAGAAGAATGTTGATAGCACTCCCGGCAATGAAACTGGAAGAATGTTGTTGATGGCCCACCAGCGCGTGGGTTCGCGGCAGTTTTCGAGGGTAGAGTATTCGACCCAATTTGTTGGTTTGCACGATGGGAGGTGAGAGTATACTCTCAAGTATTAGCAGCTGAATTTGTCAGATTCAACCACACCTGACAGATTAGTAACTGCAAGCACAGTAGTAACAGCAAAGTAGCGAGTAAGGGCAGTGTAACGAGCAATAGCAGTGGCAAGGAACAGCAGTAGTGACAGCAGTAGCAAGTAGCAACAGTAGCAAGCGACAATAGTAGCAACAGTAGCAGCAGAGCAAAACAAGTAACAGTAGTAGCAGCAGCAGAGCAAGACAAGTAACAGCAGTAGCAACAGTAGTAGCAGCAGCGCAAGACAAGCTCGTAGGCAATGGGTCGGTGATTTGTTTGGATGATATTCATCATGCAACAGCTATAACATGGAGAGATATGTGGCTAGCTCCCGTTCGTCAATGTGATGTAGGCATGCATTCCGTGTGTCGTCATACGTGCTTAGGGAAAAGAACTTGCATGACATCTATTGTCCATCCCTCCCGTGGCAGCGGGGTCCAAAAGGAAACTACGGGATATTAAGGTTCTCCTTTTAATAAAGAACCGGACCAACGCATTAGCACTTGGTGAACACATGAACTCCTCAAACTATGGTCATCACCGGGAGTGGTTCCGGTTATTGTCACTACGGGGTTGCCGGATCATAACACATAGTAGGTAACTACAACTTGCAAGATCGGATCTAAAACACACATATATTGGTGACAACATAATAATTTCAGATTTGAAATCATGGCACTCGGGCCCTAGTGACAAGCATTAAGCACGGCAAAGTAGTAGCAACATCAAATCTCAGAACATAGTGGATACTAGGGATCAATCCCCATAAAAACTAACTCGATTACATGATAGATCTCATCCTACTCATCACCGCCCAGCGAGCATACGAATAGATTACTCATGAACGACGAAGAGCTTCATGGAATTGGAGAGGGAAGAAGGTTGATGATGACGATGGAGACGATTTCCCCTCTCCGGAGCCCAAGAGGACTCCAGATCTGCCCTCCAGATGAAGAATAGGTGGTGGCGGCGCCTCCGTATCGTAAACGCGACGAAAACTTCTCTTTTTTTTCTGGGACGAAAGACAACTTATAGAGCTGGAGTTGGGGGCGGCAGGTGCCTGTGGGCCCCACAAGCCTGCCCACCGCCACCAGGGGGAGGTGGCGGAGCAGGGGCTTGTGGCCCACTGGCCCACCCCCTAACGTGGAACTTGGCGCAGATATTTTTGATATTTTCCAAAACTGCTCCCCGTAAATTTTCAGGACGTTTGGAGAACTTTGATTTCTGCACAAAAATAACACCAAGGCAATTCTGCTAAAAACAGCGTCACTCCAGGTTAGTTCCATTCAAATCATGCAAATTATAGTCCAAAACAAGGGCAAAAGAGTTTGGAAAAGTAGATACGTTGGAGACGTATCAACTCCCCCAAGCTTACCTTGCTTGTCCTCAAGCAACTCAGTTGACAAACTGAGAGAGAAAGAAAAACTTTGACAAACTCTGTTTGATCTTGTTGTTGCAACTATGTCTAACTCATAACCAGAATTTCAGCAAGATCACAAGTTAACCACATAAGCAAATGACACAAAGGTCTCATGGTAAACTAATATCAATGGCATAATTAGCTAACGAGCAAATAATAATGAGTTTCAAATACCAACACTTCAATCAAAGCAAGCATGAAGCAATATGAATAGGTGGTATCTCGCTAGCTCTTTCCGAGACCGCAAAACATAAATGCACAGCACTTTCAAATATCAAGGGCTGACTAAACATTGTAATTCATAGCAACGAAGATCCAGTCATAGTCATACTCAATATCAATCAAAAGCAAAGCATAAAAATGACAGAGGTGCTCTCTAATTGGTGCTTATAAAAGAGGAGGATGACTCGACAGGAAAATAAATAGACAGGCCCTTCGCAGAGGGAAGCAATGATTTGTAGAGGTGCCAGAGCTCAAGCTTTGAAAACAGAGATAATAATTTTGGGTGGCATGATTTCATTGTCAACGCAATGACCAAGAGTTCTCAATATCTTCCATGCTACTCATGCTAGAGGCGGTTCCCAAACAGAAAAGTAAAGTTTTAACTCCCCCACCACCAATCAATCACACTCCACGGCTAGCCGAATCCTCGGGTACCGTCCATACTAACATCAATCTGGGGGGAGTCTTGTTTTATAGTTATGTTTTCGATTTAAGCATGGAACTGGGCATCCCAAATACCGGCCCCTTTCTCGTGAATGATTGTCAATAAACACATGTCGAGGATAACACTCCTAGCATGGAAGATACCAATAGCCCTCTGTCACCACATGAGCGGTTCAGGCATGCAAAACAGATTTATTTCTTGAAGGTTTAGAGAATGGCACATGCAAATTTACTTGGAACGGCAGGTAGATACCGCAAATAGGTAGGTATGGTGGACTCTCATGGAAAAACTTTTGGGTTCATGGAAGTGGATGCACAAGCAGTATTCCCGCTTAGTACAAGTGAAGGCTAGCAAAAGACAGGGAAGCGACAAACTAGAGAGCGACAACGGTCATCAAGATGCAATGAGTTTGACTAACATTAAATGCAAGCATGAACATGATATAAATCACCATGAACACGAACATCATAGAGGCTATGTTGATTTTGTTTCAACTACATGCATGAACATGCGCCAAGTCAAGCCACTTGAAACATTCAAAGGAGAATACCATCCTATCGTACTACATCACAGTCATCTCAAAATCTATGTTGGCAATCAAGACAAACCATTATAAGCTCTAAGCTAAATAAGCATGGCATCAAAAACTATGATCTCTAAGTTGTCATTGCAAACATGGTTCTCTCACAACAAAGCTAAATCTGGGTCGACAAGCTAGTCATATTTACAAAAACAAGATAGATAGAGTTCATACCAACTTTTCAGTCTCAGTCACTTCATCATATATCATCATTGTTGCCTTCCATTTGCACGATCGAACGATGAAAACGATAATAAGCGCATTGGACTAAGCTGAATCTGCATGCAAACAAAAAGGAGAAGACAAAAAATATGGCTCTTTTGAAAGCTAAACAGGTAAGCATGTAAGAACCACTAAACATTGTAACCAATATCTTCTACCTTGACACAAAGAAAAAGAAAAGTATTTACACGGGAAAGCTCCCAACAAGCAAAAGAAGAGAGAAAAATCTTTTTGGGTTTTCTCAAAAGGACACAAAACAAGAAAACAAGAAAACGAAAAGAAACTAGCATGGATAATACAGTGGCAAAGTGTAAACACCGGCTAACAAAGTGAAAGCATAAGCATGAATGTAAAGTCGGTGAGAACACGTACTCCCCCAAGCTTAGGCTTTTGGCCTAGCTTGGTCTACTCCCATGGTGGGAAATAACCAGCTCCAGGATACTCCGGAGCAGACTGTGGATGCCACTGTTGTGTGAGCTCCTCTGGCTCCCACTGATAAACTGGCGTCTGGTACTCGACTAGCGGCTCGGGCACGGGCGCCTGTGGTTGGGCCAAGCCTCGATATGCGTAGATGTCCGCGGGCATAATAGTGTACCTACCTGCATGAAGATTAAACAAAGAAGGAGCAGGCAAAGTAATAGTCTCTCGAGTACCCTGACTAAACACCAGGTTATAAATCATCCGTCTACTAGCATCTCTATCCAGAAAATCATGGCGAACCATGCTGTCATAATCCAGATATCTCTCAGGGAGAAGCATCTCTCCTTCCTCTCCCAGTCTAATGGGTATCTCAAAGTGTCTGGCAAGACGGGTAGCGTAGATACCTCCATAGACAACACCTTTAGAACAGTTCAGGTTCAACCGTTGAGCTACTATAGCGCCCAAGCTATAAGTCTTATCGTTATAAAGGCCTTCGCGCAAAACCGCAAGGTCTCGAGAACTAAGTGATCCAGCCTCCCCACGGCCAATCAAACATTTTCCCACAAATAGTGAGAAGTACCGAAGCATAGGAAAATGTATGCTAGCAATTCTAGCGCGATACACTCCTCTCTCCTCTCCAACGGCAATAGAACCAATGAAATCCTCCAAGTCCCGTGGACGAGGGTCACGGATATCCCCAACATAAGGTAATTTGCATACATTGCAAAAATCCTGTAGCGTCATGCACTGGGGGATATCGTATATCATGAACTCTACCATGGGAGGATTCTTCCTCGGATAAAAGTTGAAGCTTTGAACAAAAATATTCGTGAGGAGGAGATATTGTGGGCACTTATCTTCAACGAACGCAGTAAGATCTGCGTTCTTCACCAAGTAATAAAAGTCTTCATAAAGTCCGGCGGCGCGCAAAAATTCATCACTTGGCCACTCGCATGCTCGAACTTCTCTGACTCGAGGGACTACGTACTTGGGGTGGTTCTTCTCATCCTCCTTGTGGTTACGGCTTGAAGAGCCTCTCAAGAACCTCCTCATCTTTTCCTTTTTTTAGCTCTGAAAAATTCTGAAATTTTTAGAGACTTCAAAAGAAAAGTGAACAAGGATCAACCCAACTTGTAGCAACTACTCCTACTAGTGCCTAGAGACCGTATCACGCGCTAAAACTATTTGGGACCAGCTAAAATCAAATTTTATAGCTCAAGAACAGGGTCACCAAGGTAGCAAGAATTCGCGAAGGATAAAGCACTAGAGCAAAAACTAATTGGACCAATGGAGAAAAAACTAATTGGGCCCCACAATCCTGCCCACCGCCACCAGGGGGTGGTGGTGGAGCACGGGCTTGTGGCCCACTGGCCCACCCCATGAGGTGGAACTTGGCGCAGATATTTTTGATATTTTCCAAAACTGCTCCCCATAAATTTTTAGGACGTTTGGAGAACTTTGATTTCTGCACAAAAATAACACCAAGGAAATTCTGCTGAAAACAGCGTCAGTCCAGGTTGGTTCCATTCAAATCATGCAAATTATAGTCCAAAACAACGGCAAAAGACTTTGGAAAAGTAGATACGTTGGAGACGTATCAGGGAGCCCATCTAAACCGTCCTTCCCCGAGAGGTATATTTAGTTCTGAGGTCTTGCAAGTCTTGGAGTCTTCAGGTCTTGATTATTAAATTCTCACAACACTCATGGTAAACACTCAACCAATCCCCATCTACTAGGAGCATAGCATAGTAACGTCCCGGCCAAAGTAACAAGGGGGTTGGGTGCCTACCACATGATACTACATCAAGATCCAAAATTTCCAAGTACCTACTTTGCATGCAATTGGGTGAGGAAAGGTAGAACTACAATGCATATTAAACATAGGTAAAATATGATCAACGTGACTTGCCTGGTGAGGTTGGTGAAGAAGAATTATCGTTCTCGAGAAATAACTTGATAGAACTATTTGTCGCTCTCCGATGAAATCTATATAATCAAACATAGTATTCACATAAGCACTCACACTAGCAATCATTCTAGCGATCAAATAACAAACAAAAATAAAAGTTGATGCAATCAAAATCAATAAGAGAGAGCGAATAAGAATCCAAAGGAAATTTCAAAGAACACAAGGGAGTCTTCTACTACATCAAACACTAAATAGTTTTTGTTCTAACTGAAAAATAAAACACTAAAATAAAAGAGAATAAAATATAAATTTAACTAAGATAAAGTAAAGTATTTTTCATAAAACTATTTGAAAGTATTTTCAAATGGGAGTAAACTAGTAGGGAAATCAATTGCAAGTTATTAGAGAACTAGAATTGATTTCATGATAAAAAATAAAAATAAAATTTTGTTTTTGTTGAAAACCTACTGTTATCTAACAAAAAACAAAATATAAACTTTATCAAATATAAAAGAAACTAATTTAAAAACAAATATAGAAAAAGAAATAGCTATAATCCTAAAAGAACTAAAACAGAATCTGTTTTGGTAAAAAACCCGAGTAAAAATATTTAAAAAAAATGAAATTTAAACTACTAAAATATATGATCAATAGGAAACAGTAGCAAAAAGAATTAATTTAAAAGCTATTTTTAAACTCCAGGTATAAGCAAAACAAGCTTTAAATCAAATCTGTTCTAACTCAAATTTTATAAATCCAAATATAGACAAATTATATATTTTCGGAAACTACAAGAAATTTTTGATCTAAAGCAAAAAGAATCACCTAATTCGGAGTTATAGACTAATAGATATGAATTTTATAAGATTGCAATTTTTTGAAGAAAAAAACTGCAATACGGGATTTTGTGGATCTCACTGGAGTTAGTCGCCGAAGTTGGAGAAGATGGTAGGAAGTTGGCTCCGATGGCCGGCCGAGGCGGTGGAGGGGTCTAGGCGAAGGAGGAGGGCTCGGACCGAAGGTTGGTGGCGTCGGCGGGGCGTGGGGGAGACGGGAGGGAGCAGCAGGAGCTTCGGTGAGTTCCTGTTGGAGGCGAACTCCGGCGAGGTGGGGGCTGCGTTCTGACGAGGGGAGGGGCTGGGCTACGGGGAAAATGGGGAGAGAAGGTTGAGGGGAGTATTTATAGGGGCTCGGGGTGCTCGGAGAAGGAAGGAGCAAGGATATCGGGAAGGTGGAGATTTCCTGTCTCCATTCCTAAGGAAGGTTCTGTGAACGGGAGGAAGGAGAACGTGAGGAAGAAGATGATTCTTGTCGGGCCAGATTTGGAAAGGTCTTAATGGGCCAGCTCTATTTCCATTTAAAAGAGATATCTTCCCTATTTTCAAAAAGCGGAAAGTAAACGATTAAAAAGGAAACCAAATAAATTCGGAATAAATAGTTTTTATATACTAAAATTATTAGAAAAATAAAATATAAATGATGGACATTTTTCCACGACCAAAATAAAAACTTAAAAAAATGTTTTTTTTTCAGAAAAAATCCCTAAATGCTTTATTTCTTTTTGCAAATATTTTCTCAATTAAATTTTGGTTTTCTTGGCTCAAAATATTTCAATGAATGCCCCTGGTTTTGGAGGGTCATGTTCCTCCTCTCTTTCTTGCTTGGCAAGAATTTATTCCCGGGACGACCTGGGATGGCGACTCCCACCTCCCACCTCCCACCGCGGCGACCCAATGGCGATCTGGCACTCTAGCCGGCGTATCCTCCATCCTCGCCGCTCCTCTGCTCAGGTGAACCCTCCCGACCCTCCACACGTGGTCGTGCATGGCTTGCATGGTTGGTTCTACGTTGGATCTGGATTTTTCGCATGGTTTGGCTTTCTGTGATGAGGTTTATCGCCACTCTGGTGTTACGGTGCACCCTATGAAACACCGCCGCTCTTTCATCATGGTGGTTTCCTTTGGTCGTCATGTGTTCCGTCTCTCCACGGACACAGTCGCAGCAGCTTTGGAATCGGTGATTGGGGGCTCGGCTATAGAGTTTCGTGTCTCTCAAGTGACAGATTCGGTTTTCTCATTTGAAGTGTCTTGCATGCAAGTCGGTATTCATATTCTGGATTTACGTTCTTTCAAGTGCTCAAGTTTTAAGTGCTTTTTCCATCTATGGGGACATGGTGGTCCTAATTGGCGTCGGGAATTTGCTCTGTGGAAGAAGCAATGTGATGCTGAATGGATTATTGTGAGTCCTTCTAAGAGGAGAGCCTCATTAGGTCTGATGGCGATGCATTCCAGACCCCTCAAATCTTCTCTTAAATCTGAATCATCTGTTCGTAAGAAGCTCACATTCGCATCCCTTCAGCAATATGAAGTTTGCAAGGGCTACAGATGTCATGTTTCCCAAGATGAGCTACTCACCCTTGAACAGGCTGGTTATTCGGTGCCTTCTCCTGAACGTGTCATCATCTCCGCGCCACCGCCGGCAGAACTCCGGTGGACAACAGCCACGCCGCATATTACGTTCGGGACAGTTTCACGCCAAGATTCATCTCCCAGATCTCCCGACGATGATTTTCCAATTGCCAAATTAAACAGAACTTCTCCCGTGCAACAAGGAGCTACAGCTGATCCCGCCGAGATTCATGGTACTCTAAATGATGGGAATCACTTATCGGGGGCAAGTTTGGATTTTGGGCCTATTTCCACACTCATTAATGAGTCTGCTGAGGTTACCTCCTTCTCGCAGCCCGACCCTAATCCTTCGATGGATATTCCATCCTCGCAGGAGGCCCATCTGGCCTTTGATGAACTCATTAATGGCATGGTTGAGGATATCTTTTCTTGCTCAATTTGCAACGCTCAGGGCCATCTAGCTGCGAACTGCACGGCTTCGCCTGGATTCGCTGTCAGTACTGTGGGCCACGCACGATCTAGAGGAGCCTCTTTTATGCGTAATAATTGTCTTACTTGGAACTGTAAGAGACCCACCACCTCCCATGTCATATCTCGGGAACTGCTGATACTCTTGGTGAAACTGCAACGCCTGCGGCACAGTTCCGTCCTGTCTCATCGCCGTCTCATCCTCGAACTCCCTCCGAGACGCCACCTGCCACTCCTCCACCGCCTCCCGCAATGGCAAACTTCGAGCTTGATCCTGAGTTCTTCCTACCGCCTGGCCACAACATCATCGATGGAGCACCGGACCGGATGCCTCGGACCTACACCAAGCCTGCGGTCCCCATCACCAGACGTCATGAGCATTTTGTCATCGCTGACGTTCATCCCGCACCCCCGGCTGACAACGTGATTCAGGTACGGCAAGAAGTGGCTGCTTTTCTTCTTCACCGAGGGTTTCATGTTCGGTCTGCCCAGCCTTGGATTGAGGGTGTTGGATTGTTTGAGCTCCGAGATGCGGCGGAAATTTATGTTGCGGTCCACATGGTTCCGCAGGAAGTTGCTCATAACTCTGTGGTGCGCTTCCTGCGTCATGATCAGGGTCTTGGTTTCCGTGGTCAAGAGGGTTTTCGTCAGGGCTGCCTCATGATTCTGGGGGTCCCCCTGGACTTCCGCAACACTGAAGATCTCCGGGCTGCTGTCAACACCTTCGGAGAGTTTCACCATTGGGTCAGTGATGATCCTTATTTGGTACGCTCTATCGTGTTTGCTTCGTTCCCAGATGACCGGCTGGTCCCTCGCAGTATCAACTTCTCTGAATATGCTGCTTGGGGAGGCGCCAAAGTTTCCTGGTCTGTGCCGGTTTACATCCTTGGTGCGGAGGCTGCAGAGATTTTGCCTAATGATGAGGATCCCATGCCCCTCAATGGCAACCCTCACCCACTCCCTGGACATCTCGTTCATGATAATCTGCAATTTGCTCTGCCACCGTATCCTGCGCTGGGTTGGAATGCGGTGCCGCTGGCACCTGAAGATCTAGTGGTTCCTGCTGCTGATGCTAGAGGTTGGGGACAGCCGCCTGCTGCCGCTGATGGAGAAGGATGGGAACCTAAAGCGGCCCCAGAAGCACCTGCTGCCGATCCTGTTCAGGATCAAGAGTCTATGGTAATTGATCAACCAAGTCCTTCTTCTTCGGACTCGGTTCATGAGCTTGTGGACCTAGACCCTCAGCCGCAGGGTGACATGGAGGTGGAACCTGCTGATCAAGAACCCCCGCTGGCTAACCCGGATGCCCCTGATGCTGACATGCCACTGGCTGCCCAGGGTCATGATGCTGAGTCGGAGGAAGATGTGCCTGTGATGGAGGAGGCACACGATGACAATCCTTTGGCAATTGTCCTCTACAAACCCCCTCACATTCAGACAGACAACATCTTTGTTGGGGCTGCAAGGGTTGTGTACGGGCCTCCTTTGCCGCCAGTTAGTTCCTGGGCACGCACCTTCGATGCTCTCATGGGAGCTGCTACTTCTATGCACGTGCCTCGTCAACTGCAGATGCCAATTCTGGAGCCCATTATGATCCCCAAGCGATCCTGGGCGACGACTTTCGACCCTGATGCTCCAGAACCACCATCATCAGAGCCTGCTAGTACTTCTCTCTCAATGCAGGACGTAATACCGCTCAGTCCTTCTTCATCTGCAGAGGACTTATCTTTTCTTTCTCCTACTCCATCCAAGAAGGGGACCCGCAAGAAGGCCACTCCGGTCGTTGACTCCTCTGTCCGACGTTGTACTCGCGGCTCCATCAAGTGCGATGGCTTCAAGCCAATCCTGCAGGAGCTGCATGCGCACGTTCCCAGGAAGAGGAAGCCCAAGGACAAGCCAATGCCCTCTACATCGCAGGAGACTGAGGATGTGCAAGTACCTCCTGCCACTCCTATCCAAGTGATTCAGGAGGTTGGGCAGTCACTAGGCATTGCCCTTGAGCAGCTTACGGTGGATCGACTTATGGAAGATCTTGCTGATTCCGTGCCATCGTCTACTGATGTTTAATTCATCTATGTTAATCTGTTACTGTACTGGCTCCATGTACTGTCGAACTCCTGCTTGCCCTGTCTTTTGGTTTTCGGAACCTTGCTCGCACTGGCTATTACATAGCCCTAATCTTGCTATATATATATTTTGCAATGGATAGTCGTTCTACGAGAAGTTGGCGTGTGCTGTGTTGGAATGTGCGTGGCCTAAATTTAGACCATAGGCAGCGTGCGGTCCGTAACAAGATTGATGAGAGCCTAGCTGATGTGGTATGCTTACAGGAAACAAAAATGCAATCAATAGAGTTTCGTACAGTCAAATGTTTCTGTCCCAAACGCTTTGATCAGTTTGCTTACTCTCCTTCCAGGGGTGCATCAGGGGGGCTTATCACCCTTTGGAACTCTTCCATTCTCACTGGTCAATTAGTGGAATGCACACCCTATGGATTGATCATCTCTTTTACCTCAAATCACACGGGTGAATCATGGACTCTAGTGAATGTCTATGGTCCATGTCAAGGTGAAGCTAGAGATCTTTTTGTTAGCTGGCTCTATAATCTGAATATTCCCAGTGGGGCTAATTGGTTGCTTCTTGGAGATTTTAATTTCATTAGATCCCCTGACAACAGAAACCTTCCTGGGGCTGATGTAAATGACATGTTCATCTTCAATGAAATTATTGGGCATCTGGGATTGCTGGAACTACCTGTTAAAGGCAGATCTTACACTTGGTCCAATATGCAAGATTCCCCTCTTCTGGAGCAGCTTGACTGGTTTTTCACATCAGACAACTGGATCTCCTCATATCCTCTTACACAAGTGCTACCCCTTGCAAAGACTGCTTCTGATCATGTTCCTTGTGTGGTCACTATCAACACTTCCATCCCTAAATGCAACCTATTTTGCTTTGAAAACTACTGGGTTGAAATGGAGGGCTTCATGGAATGTGTCCAGCAATCCTGGCTCATTCCTTCAAGGAAAACCCACATTACTGCTGTTATTATGGATAAGATGAAGCATCTTAGGCAGGCTTTGAAAAAATGGCAGACAAATCTATCACAGTTAAAAACTTTTATTTCCAGATGTAATCAAGTTGTGTTGTGTTTGGATGAGCTTGAGGAGTTGAGGTCACTTTTCAGACCAGAAGCTAATTTCAGGAAAATTGTTAAATTACATTTGGAACATCTTCTGCATCTTCAGTGCTTGTACTGGAAGAAGAGAGCCAATATCAGATTTGTTAAGGTTGGTGAGGAAAACACTAAATTCTTCCATGCTATGGCTACTGAGAGATATAGGAGGAATTCCATTGCATCCCTCAAGTTAAATGATGGTTCTACCATATCTGATCATGATCAAATTGGTGCATGCTTTTGGGCATCTTTTAAGGATAGAATGAGAACTTCTATTGGCATTAACATGGCATTTGATTTACAATCCATGCTACATGAGGTGGAGGGTCTAGATATTCTCACAGAACCTTTCTCTAAGTCTGAAATGGACAAGACTATTCAGGATATGCCCATTGACAAAGCTCCAGGTCCTGATGGTTTCAATGGTCTTTTCTTCAAGAAATGCTGGCACATTATCTCCCCTGAGTTTTATCAACTTGCTGCTACTTTTCATGCTAGTCAGGCTCAGCTTCAGAATATGAACTCATCTTATATAACTCTGATTCCAAAGAAGAGATCACCTGAACATGTGGGAGATTACAGACCAATATCACTGACTGGAATGGGTCTCAAATTTCAGTCCTAAATGATTGCTAACAGGCTGCAGTTGCAGATTGTGAAGTGTCTTCACAAGAATCAGTACGGTTTTATCAAATCTAGGACCATTCAAGATTATGTGGGATGGACTCTGGAGTACCTGCACCAATGTCATCAATCCAAGAAACCTATAGTTATTCTTAAGCTGGATTTTGAAAAGGCCTTTGATTCTGTGGAACATGAGTTCATTTTCCAGATTCTTAAGCACAAAGGCTTCAATGACAGATGGATCCTTTGGGTTAAGCAGCTCCTAACTTCTGGCTCATCTTCAGTTCTGATCAATGGTGTGCCTGGAAAGAAGTTCATGTGCAAGAAAGGTGTCAGGCAGGGAGATCCCATGCCTCCACTGCTCTTTGCTATTGCTGCTGATTTTTTACAAACTCTGGTTAATCAACTTTTGGTGGAGGGGCTGATACAGCTGCCCATACCTTGTCATGATAAGGATTTCCCCATAGTGCAATATGTTGATGATACCCTTATCATCCTACCTGCTGATAAATCCCGGTTGTTGCAGTTCAAGAAAATGCTCTTACTTTTCTCCTAGTACAGTGGATTACAGGTGAACTACCACAAATCTGCCCTTCTACCTGTTAACACTTCTCCTCAGCATCTACAGGATCTGGCAGACTCTATTGGTTGCAAGGTGGGATATTTGTCCTTCACATATCTTGGCCTTTCTGTTGGGACAACTAAACCAAGAATCATTGATCTCATGCCTCTGGTTGATAACATGCAAAGAAGACTCAGTGCTAGTTCATATTTTCTTGCTCAGGGGGGAAGGCTGCAGTATTTAAACTCAGCCCTGTCTTCTGTGCCTATCTTCTTTCTATGCAGTCTGGATATCCCACCAGGCATACTAAAGCAGCTGGAGAGGATTCAAAGGCAATGTCTATGGAGAAGAAATGGGAATGATCATGCACCCTCTCTTGCTGCTTGGCCTATGGTGTGCAGGCCTAAAAATAAAGGGGGGCTAGGGATTATGAACCTAGCAGTCCAGAATGAAGCACTACTGCTCAAACATGTTGATAAATTCCTCAATCATGCTGATATCCCTTGGGTTCACTTGATTTGGAACACTTACTATCATGACACAGTACCTCAGGTGTCACATCCCTAACCCTTAAGCAAGATAGCATTGTGCTCATGTCTTCTTTGCATTTGCATCTAAGAAGTTTCAACAAAAACAACAAAGTGGCAAAGGAAAAACTCAAAACCCTAGCCACCATTTCAATTAAAGGAAATCTCAAACTAGTTCAAAATCAATGAACCCAAAATGGCCTCAAGAAATGTTCAAACTTTCTGATAAATCATGAAAGTAAATGAGCATTGGAGAAAACTATTTTCTTGACACTTTAAGCTTTTTGAATAAATGAAAAAGGCTACTGGTTTCAAGTTTTAAATTTGAAATCAGAAACTATAAATTTCCAAAAATGTTGAAAACCTTGGAAATGGTTGGGATATTATAACAAATATTTCAGGAGGTCTAAAATAGTTTTTACTTTTTGTTTTGGAGCTTAATTAATTAGCAAAACAATAATTAGCAAAACAGAAAAACAAAAACAGAAAAAAAAGGAAAAACCTTACCTGTCGCCTAAGCCTGGCCCGGCCCATCCCTGGCTCGTCCCCTCCCTCGCGCCAGTAGGCAGCAGGAGGTGGCCGCCGCCCCCTCCGACGCGGCCACGCACCTGCGTGCCTGCCTGGCCGCCGCCTCGCGCTGGCGACGACGGGGATAAGCTCCCCAGGGCCTCCCCTATCCATTCCCCGCCTCGGTTCTCTTCCTCCTCCCGGATCTCCTCCTCCTCCTTGCTGCCGCCATTAGAGTCGAGCTCGAGCTCGAGCTGCCCGTGCCCCTAGCCATAGGATTCCATCCCAGAGCACACCATTAGCTCCGCCTCGTCGCCCTGGTCATCTGTGCAGAAGCCGAAGCTTCCTCGAGCCCTGCAACGCCCGCAACGCCGTCATCTTCCACCTCCGGCCGCCGGACCTCTCCCATCGATTCGTTGCCCCCAGGCCTTCCCCAAGCCGTCTAAGCTCTGCTCTGCACTCCCCGTGAGCATGCGGTCGTTTCCCCTAAGTTTTCCCCGTCGATCCCCTCCTCTAGCTCTAGTTTCACCGGAGCCCGACGAGGACCGCCGCTGCCGCTCGTCGCCGGTAGCCCTCCCATGATCAGCTCGTCCTTCCGAGGGCACCAGCAGCTCCAGGTCGACGCGTAGATGCTGTAGCAGCTAAGAACCGAGCGTAGATCCCTCTGATTCAAAGACCCCGATGACGCCCGAGCCTTGGCCGCCGCCAAGCTCATCGCCGGCGTCATCTCCGGCCAGATCAGCCCCGGCTAAGTGCAGAAATGAAGCTGTGGGAGACGTGTCGTTCCTCTGGTGCTCTCCGCGCAGCATTTGGCCCCCTGTGCGCCGTTTCCGAGCCCCTCCGCCGTGCTGGTGGTCGCCGGAGGCTCCCCGCCGGCGAGGACGACCTCGCCGCCGGTGGATGTCGACGTGGCAAAGCTAACCCAGCAGCTCAGCACCTAATCACTCGCTGACAAGTGGGCCCAAGGACAAGTCAAACCTCAGTTAGGGCTGGTCAGCGCGGGATTAGTCCCAGAGAGGCTGACCAGTGGGGCCCCCCTGTCAGGTTTGACCTGAACAGGTCGGCTGACCTGCTGACATCAGCCTGATGCAATAAATAGAATTTCCAGTATAAAACTAATTCAGGAAACTGCTAAAAATTGTAAAAATCATAGAAATTAATCTGTAACTCCAATGAAAATAATTTATATATGAAAAAGTATCAGAAAAATTCAAGGATTCTTATTATGCTATTTTCAACCATGTTTAAAAAAGTTACAGAACCCTAAATTGTGGAATAAGGAATAATTCAATTCTTATAATCACCTTTTAAATGGAATTTGCAAAAATATTCAAATTTCATTATATATACAATGTTCACCACTGTCCTAATTACAAATCAGTACCATAACATGACATTTCATGCATGTTAACATCAAGTTGATCTGAGCATCAGGTCGAATCAATTAAACCGGTATCCGAGAATACCCCGTTTGAATTGCTATTCGAATGTGATTCAAATCAACTCTAAACCTAATACATGTTGAAAATAATAACTTATCACCTTGCATTCTCATGCCATGCTCATGCATCATTTTGAGTGCATATGATTGTTATTGAATGTTGCCATTCATTTCGGTAGGCTCCGCACCCCCGGATTCCACCGAATATCCGTCTGACGGATATCGTTCCTCCTCTGAGCAACAAGGCAAGCAACCCTTTTGATCATCCCGATAATTCCCATGTTCTTGCTCCTGCACCTATTTATTGCATTTAAGATCAAATGCTTCAACTGCTTTTGCCACGATAGTTGAACCCACTTCCTTTGCATGACTTAACCTTGTCACAGTAAATAGCCAAACCTTGCAACCTAGCATACCTCGTAGTTGTTTGAGCTATGATGTGCCTTATCCTGCTATGCATGCTATGCTTAGAGTTGTGTATGGTCTGTCATCTGGGAGATGAACAGAAATGTGGAATGTGTTCGGTAGGAAAGGGTTGTGTGTTGAACTTGAGTTGGTAAAGGTACCGGTGAAAGGCTGTGTAGGAGTACATGGCGGGTTGTTTCATTGGAACCATCCTTAGGAACTGAGTTCCGTGTATGTATTCCAAGACTAGATACTACCACATGCTGGGCCCTGAAATATGACCCCGCTCGGCCTATTAATCGCGTAGTACCCGGTCCAGGAGTTGCAAGTAGTTTCTGGTGTTTATAGTAATGCTGGAGGCCGTGCATGGTGCTGACCTGAGAGGTGGGCCGTGATGCGGTAGGCAGTGGCACGGTGTACCAAGTGGCACCCGGATGGTGGGCTTGGGAACCCTGCGCACATCGTTTGAGGCCGTGGCGGAAACCTCGGCCGGACTTCCGTACGGGTTACTCTCAGATAGGCGATAAACCTGGACTAGGTACTAGTGTGGTTAACGGTCGTGGCCGACTCCCTCGCTGGGCTTCCGCTTGAAGGTTGCCGAGGTGCATGACGTGCACATAGCGATAAGTGGCGAGAGCGTGTGTGACGAAGTACACCCCTGCAGGGTTATGATATATTCGAATAGCCGCGTCCGCGGATATGGACTACTTGGAGACATATGGTGTTCATAGATAACTTCAATGGCTACTCATAAAATTGTCAAGATAAGCGTGAGTGTCGTGGACGGCATTTCCGTATGGAGACGGAATGATTCCATGATAGTGTATTGTTGTGGTGTTAGTGGACTCATGTGCGAGAAATCAAGTTGTCAAAACTAATTTCAAAATGCAAGTTGTCTAGCCACGAGTCAAATGCTGGCTTCCCGCATGAAACCCCACAATACCTTTTGATACCTTGCATGAGTAGTTAGTTCTCCTAAAGTCTTGTTGAGTACCTTCGTACTCATGTTTGCTTAATAAATGTTGCAGAGGTTGCTAATGACCCTAATGGAGGGTTCTTCGTAGACATCGACGACGACGAGTAGCTGGTGTCCCAGCTACGATCTGGCCCTACGTCGGCTCTGTAGTATAGTCAGGCCATGTGCCTTCTAGTTGCACTGTCTGTTCCCAGACAGTTTATAACTCTTCCGCTGGCTTGTATTGTATGACTGCTATTATGGGTCGTGAGACCCTTAATGTGTAATATTATGTGTGTGGCTCTTCCGAGCCTCCTAAATAAAGGTTGTGTGTTTATGGTTATGTTGTGATGCCATCGATGTATCTATACATATCGGTATGCCATGCGTACGTGTGTCGTACTTGATATGTATGGGGTTCGATTACCTAGTCGTGAACTTTAGTAGCACTCCTTACAAGGAAATGCCCCTTTGTGATCCAACGAGCCTTGGTAGTTCGCTACTGCTCCGGACACATTGGTTGACCGGCATGTGTCCTTCTTAGCTGCTATGTATGTCCCCTTTGGGGAAATGTCACGCGATGTAATGGAATCCTTGTAGCTTGCTACGACTCGTCTACATTCGCTGATGACCGACACCTGCTTTGTTGGGTCATGTATGCATGTCCTTGTGCGGTACTGCCACTTTGGTTTATGACTAGACATGTCGATCCGGGTTCTTTGACATTGGATTGCTAGCGACACTATCACATACGTGAGTCAAAAGACGCAAACGGTCCCGGCTAAGGTAAGGCTGCAGCCATGGAGTTAACCGTGCGTGAGACCACAAAGGGATGCGGTGTGTTACAGGCTGGATTCCTATGGCTTAGGATCGGGGTCCCGACATCAGGGAACTGTCCTTTGTGGTTCTTTTTGGTGGAAGGATATCTGTAAACGGCTTGACAAATTCAGATCAGTTACATATGTTCTGCCGAACAAGGGTGACTCCTTCCTATTTTGGTCTGATTCCTGGTTGATTGGAAACTCCATTATGCCACTGGCTGCCAGATTCCAAAGACTGTTTTCTTTTGTGACTGATCCTTTCTGCACAGCTCAAGAGGTCTTTACAGCCTTTTATGATGACAACATGCTCTCCATGTTTCACTTACCACTGTCTGCTCAAGCTTATCAGGAACTGCTTTCGGTCCAATCTTTGCTTCAGGGCCTGGTTCTTGATCACCAAGCCTCTGACAGATGGGTATGGGGAAAGGATGCTAAGGTTTACACAGCCAAGAGTTACTATGCTCATATTCATAGCAGTATTATACCAAACCCTTTACTCCACTGGATCTGGAGAAGTTGTTGTACCATGAGGATTAAGATGTTTGCCTGGATGCTCATCATGGACAGGCTAAATACTCAAGATATGCTTGAACGGCGTCACTGGAATGTTTCTGACTCCAACCTTTGTGTTCTATGTCACGCTCGAGTCAAGGAAGACAGAGATCACTTATTCTTCAACTGTCTTTTCAGTACCAGGGTTTGGAATTACGTGCAGATCACATGGCAAGGTCCATCCATGTGGAGTGTTGCTGTTGCTGCTAAAAGGGACTTTCATAACCCTTTCTTTCCTGAGGTGGTCTTTATTGCATGTTGGAACATCTGGACTATCAGAAATGCAAAGGTCTTCAATCAGGAGCAGCCAAAGTTCAGAAAATGGAGATCTGGATTCATTCATGACATTTCTCTGTTAGCTCATAGAATTAAGGCTAGTTTCAGGGATGATCTCCTTAAATGGGTTTCCTTTTTGCCTCCTTGAGGTTTGTAATATTTGCTCCTCTTCCCCTTTGTACATTCTAATTTCCTCTTGTACATATTGCTCTCATATATGGGAATAAAGGAAAAATGGTTGTGGGGGGTTTTCCCTACAGTAGCCGGTCAAAAAAAAGAATTTATTCCCGGCATTTCCTGAGTGGAGAAAAATAGAATTGCAAAACAAAAATCGAAAGAAAATTCAAATGCCACCTTCATTAAAATTCTTTATAGTTGAAGAAGTCATGTCATCTTCTCTCATTGATTTTAAATGGATGAATTTGAATTCACAGGAAAAGGGGAAAGTCATTTTATTCCCTCTCATTCAAAAGTTTTTTAAAAGTTTCAAACTTCACTCAAGTTTCAATCACTCAAACAAACAAACAATCAATCTAATAATTATATTAACATTCCAAAATTTGGGATGTTACAATACAGTAGGTATTATGTTATAAAAAATATGAATCTTGTCTTGGTAGTACCTAAGGGAATGATCTATATTTATCATACAAACCCATCTCACGAAGTTCCATTAAGTTTTCTGTGATTGAAGTTTTCAAGTTTTGGGTGAGATACCAGTATGATTAGAATAAGGAGCAGCAAGAACATAATCTTGGGGATTCCCAAGGAACCCCCAAGGTAATATCCAAGGAATACTCAAGCGTCTAATCTTGGGGATGCCCCGGAAGGCATCCCCTCTTTCATCTCCAACATTATCGGTATATCTTACTTGAAGCTATATTTTTATTCGTCACATGATATGTTTTTTGCTTGGAGCATCATTTTATTTTATTTTTATATGTTATATGCTATTTATAATCTTGTTTTTCAATAAAAACTTCCAAGAATTGCCTTTATAATGCTTGAATTGCATGTGTGATGTGTGATGTATAAAAACAGAAACTTATGCTATAGTATTTGAATTATCATATTTTACTGGAACGTGGAAAGTTTCTGAAATTTTTATACCGCACCATCATACAAATTAGTTACCACGTCCTACATTTTTAGAATTTTTGGAGATACATAAGTACACTTTTTATATAGATTACTACAGACTGTTCTGTTCTGACAGATTGCTGCCATAGTTTTGTTATCTACTTATCCTATAGTTTCCATAGCTTACATTGGTCCATACAAATTGTGGAAATGATAGTAGACAGTACCTAATGTTCAAAAATTATTATGCACCTTGTCTTGTCAGTACATGAAGAGTTGGTTTACTTTTATGTGTACTAACCTATCTCATGAGTTCTTTTCAAGTTTTGTGTGGATGAAGTTTTTTGAGACTTATGTGAAATTGTGATATGAGAGGATTGAACGAGATACAAAAGATCAAGCTTGGGGATTCCCAATGCACCCCAAGTAGATATTACAATAAGTCTCAAGCATCTAAGCTTGTGGATGGTACGCCTCCCACCTCCCTCCATCAAAACTATCGGTTAGCCTATGTTGAGCCTAAATTTCTATTTGTCCACATGATATGTGCTATTCTTGGAGTGTATTTTTTTTGCTATTTTAATAAAATACTCAGATCTAAAAATCTTTATTGAGAGAGAGTCCTCACATAGCTACATAATTGTTTAACTACTCATTGATCTTCACCTATATCTTTTAAGAGTGGTTTGATATTTACTCTTGAGCTTCACTTATATCCTATGAGTAAATTGTTGAATGAATTGAATACCATGAAGTTGAAATTATATGTTCATATCATGCCTAGTAGTAGCTTCACTTTGGGTTTATAAAGTGAAATCTTTTGAAGCTTTACAATCACAATATTGGTCATACAAGCAATTCATGAATGATTAGTATGAGGAAGAGAACTTTCACATACAAATATATTATCTTGGACATCTTCTATGATTGTGAATACCCATTAATTATTTTCAAACTTGAGCAAGTAGTTGAAGTTGGACAACGAAGACAACGCAATGAGTTATGGTTGTGTATATTTTCATAGAAGTTATATTGTTATGGGTCCTCCAACATGTGGTGTTTGTTTAGAACCTTTTGCTAGCCAAAACTTCGTACTAAGTAGAGATACTACTTGTGCATACAAAAAACCTTAATCCCAGTTTCTTGCCATGAGAGTCCACTATAGCTAACTATACGCGGTATTACCCTACCGTTCCAAGTAAATTTGCATGTGCCACCTCTCAAACTTCAATGGGCATATGTTTTGTGTGCCTGGACCGCTCATGGAGCGACAGGGGGCGATCAGTATCTTCAATGTTAAGCGGGTTATTCTCATGATGAGTGTTTATTCACTCGTACTTGCACGAGAGGGGTGGTAGTAGGGATTCCCAGTCCCGAAGAAAAATGCAAATAATTAAACAAAACTCCCCCGAGAATGTTGTTGGTATGGACGGTACCCGTGGATTCAGCTAGCCTTGGAGTGTGTTTGTTGGTGGAGGGGAGTAAACCTTTACTTTTACTGCTAATGTGTTTAACATGGAAGATATTGATAACTCTTGGTCGTAATGTTGACAGGAAGGGTGGACCTCCCAAAATTACATATCATCTCTGTTTTAAACAATGAGCTCTGGCACATATGCAGATCCCTGCTTCCCTCTGTGAAGGGACAATCTATTTACTTTCATGTTATTTATTTTTCATGTTGAGTCAACTTCCTATTCCAACCTCAATCTATTAATTGGCAAGCATCATGTTGTGGGGAATTGCCACGCCCAAGATGCGACCCTATCCTCAATTTGGCACGAGGGCCTCGTCAGGGATAGAAGCGCATCTCGTCGTGTCGCAAGAATGGATATCGTTACAAGTACATGTACTGAAAAGAAGAGATATATAATAGAATTGGCTTACACTTGCCACAAGCTACATCAGAGACACATCAGTACAATACATAATCATCGATAAGAAGAGCAGGGTCCGACTACGGGCGAAAACAAACGAGAAAATAAGAACGACGTCCATCCTTGCTATCCGAGGCTGCCGGCCTGGAACCCATCCTAGATCGATGAAGAAGAAGAAGAAGAAGAAGAAGCAACTCCAAATGAACAATCAACGCGCTCACGTCGAGTAACCTTTACTTGTACCTGCAACTGGTTTTGTAGCAATCTGTGAGCCACACGGGACTCGGCAATCTCATTTCCAAAGGTATCAAGACTAGCAAAGCTTAATGGGTGAGGTATGGTTAAGTGGTGAGGTTGCAGCAGCGGCTAAGCATATATTTGGTGGCTAAACTTACAAGTACAAGAATATGGGAGGGAGAAGATCTATGCATAGCGGACGTGAACTACTGATGATCAGACGAATGATCCTGAACACCTACCTACATCAGACATAACCCCACCATGTCTTCGACCGGAGAAGGAACTCACGAAAGAGACAGTCACGGTTACGCACACAGTTGGCATATTTTAATTAATTAACTTCAAGTTATCTAGAACCAATGTTAAACAAAGTTTCCACGTTGCCACATAACCGTGGGCACGGCTTTCCGAAAGATTTAACCCTGCAGGGGTGCTCCAACTAGTCCATCACAAATTACCACAAGCCGCATAGAAATCCTCAATCACGAAGCTCGTGATCTCATCGAATTCCCTAGTGGAAAACCTCAACTCTGAGATTACCCAAAGCATCACCGTAATCCCGATGCACAAGATATTCCGTCAAAGGTAAAACAAATCCAGCAAGGCCGCCCGACGTGTTGACGATCCTGATAGGAGTCGTGTACCTCGTTCTCAGGACACGACGGATGGGCGATGGTTACCACGCCAAATGCCGAGTTGCCCCGGGTAGCGTTAATAAGCTGCTCTGTTTTGGACCAACACTCATGAGGAGCACTGGCCCGGGGGTTGATTAAATTTCCTCGGGTTAATTACTCCCTATGCAGTTCATTAGTTATTAGGCAAATGTAGTACCAAAGTTGGGCCTTGCCAGACCAGCTTTAATCTAAAACGAATTATCAAGGGGGTCCCCATAACAACCCCGGTCGTGTTAGGAGCACTCGTTTATGGAACATAACACCGGTAGCCGAAAACTAAGGGGGCAAAGGTGGAACAAAACACCAGGCTAGAAAGGCCGAGCCTTCCACCTTTTACCAAGTATATAGGTGCATTAAGTTAAATAGCAATTAAATATGGTGATATAACAAGGAACCCATGTTATCACATGGAAGCAACTACACCTGCAACTAGCAACGCTAACACAAGGATAAGCAAGCGGTAACATAGCCAATCAGTGGTTTGCTAGGTCGAACAGGTTGAAGGTTATCATGGCATTGTTGAGAGGTTGATATTTAACATGTGGTAGGCAACGAGACATAATCGATAGAAGCGATAAAACTAGCATGGCAATGATAGTAATGGTATCTGGGGAAATGGTCATCTTGCCTGAGATCCCACTTGGAAGAAGAATGACTCCGTGAAGTCGGCGATCCAACGTAGTCGAACGGGTCCTCACATTCCGACACGCTTGTGGAACTCTATCGGAACGAAGCAAACCGGAAACAAACATCAACACAAATATTTACCACACGATGCACAACATGATGCACAACCTACTATGATGCATGATCAGGTCAACTTGCAAGGGATGGCATGGCAATTCACCTCACGCAAACACTACACATTAAGTGAAGCTCGATATGCAACGAGTTACATATCGACAAAACTCCACGATTAATTATTTAGTTCACTCCCGGTTATTTACACGGCAATATTAAATTGTAGTTAACATCGCAAGGGGTGAAGCGATGGTCCTACATGTCATCCTAGTCGGTTAACACACGGGACTTAGAACGGATGCTACGTCACAACAGACATGCAACACAAGATATATGCCATGAATGCGTCATGCATGCAAGTTCATCAACACGGGCAAGGGGAGAAAGAAACAAGTGTCGCCGCGGCGAGCAAGAGGGAACCATGGCGGCAACACGGAAACGATGCCACGGCAACGTTCCTATCCCGATAACTCATCGAGATAACGTGCCAACAAATAGGAAGCGTGTGCGGGAACGCTAAATAAAGATGGGGTGATCCCGCTTACCGGGTTCCCATGTGTCGAGGCACAACAAAATAAGTACAACGTGCAATGGGAAACATACGGTGCAACACATGATACAACTCATACATCACATTCGTTCGTTACACGACACGTCTCATCCGTATACCTTCGAAGCGTGCGATTCGAAGCGGATCGTATCAGTGAAGGAGATCAACAATCGTCGTGGTCGTCATGGAAGTAGTTGTCGTCGTGGTACTCGGGTCTCGTCGACGGTAGTTGTTCGCTCGGCGTCGGTTCACGGGTCTTCGGCGTCGGTGCATGATCTTCACATCGGTAGCGAACACGTCTCCGGGGATTCGTCGAGGACGACGTGGACTCGTCGAACTTGTCAGATTCACGGAGGCGGGGACGGTGCACGGGGTCTTCGCCGACATAACCAGCGACAGCAGCAACAGCTACAACAAGCAACAGCGGAATAGCAACAACAGCACGCTACGGCAGTGGCATCAACTAGCGGACCACAGCGACGACGGCAAGCGGTAGCACGCAACAGCTAAGCAGCAACTAACAATAGCAGCAAGCAACCTACATCAACTAGAGCGGTGACAGCACAAGTAACAGCACAGGCAGCAGCTAGCATCTAACAGCAGATAAGCAGGCAAACAGCAAGCAGCAATGCATCAACTACAACAACTAGCTTGCAGCTACGGCCAGCAACAGCATCGGCAACAGCCAGCGATAGGCAGGCAAGGCATCTAGCAGCAGCTAACACATGGCACAAGCAACACAGACAGGCAGGCAAGCAAACAACAACAAGGACAGCGGCGGCAGCATCAATATTCGGCAACAGCACAGCTCGGCAGCAAGCAAGCACGCACCAGCAATCTACAACAGCCTACAGGAAGAGCAACAGAACGGCAACAGCACCGCATGGCAGCAGCAAGGCAGGCAATCGGCACAGCGGCAGGTCGGCACGGGGTCTGGCCAAGGCGACACAGCAGCAAGCATGCTCGGGAGGGACGAGACCGCAGGCCCCTGGCGCGGGAGGCGAGCTCGGCGGGGAAGAACGGCGGCACAGCTCCTGGAGCAGGGCGGGGCGCAGCGCGGCCGTCGAGCAAGGAGGCAGAGGAGGTCGGGGGCGAGGGCGAGGCCATGGCGGCGAGGTCGAGGGAGGTGCCACAGCGGGCGATGCAGGGAGCAGCGCGGCGGCGCGGCACCGGCGCGGGCGGCATGGCGACGGGGCGCACGGGACCTGCAGCGAGGCGGCACGATGGCCATGCCGAGGTCGGGCACCGGCAACCTAGGGGGTGGGGCGGCGCGGGGAGGCGACCAGCTACTAGCGGCGGGGCGAGCACTGAGGAGGAGGAGGGGAATCGGGGAAGATGGGGTTGCGGCAGAGGGAGGAGACGAGAGGGATCAAGGGGCTGGCCTCCCTGTCGCTAGAGCAGGCACGGGTCGGCTGGGCCTTGGGCCTGGCCGGCTGGCTCCTCTCCCTCTCTCTCTATTTTGGCTTTGCTGTTTTTCTTAAATCAAAACACACAAAAGAAAAGATCTTAACAAAATTTAAAAAAATGCCTTTTGACCTCTTTTAAAAATATACCCCAACTATAAAATAGATTGGGCATTTTTTAAATAAATAAAAATGAAACCCTTTTAAGAATTAAAATAAAACCCTTTTAACAAGAGAATAAAATAAATCCCTTTTCTTACAAAAGAATAAAACCAACCCCTTTTATTTAAAGATTAAAATAAAGGCTCTTTAAAGGAGAAAAGAAAAGAGTGTGTTTTAGAAAATAAACAAAGGGAAAAAATGAAGGAAACCCAAGGGGTTGTCCCCACATTTAATAAAAGGACTTTTATTGAAAAGAAGAAGACGAACCCTTGTAAAAAGGGGTTTAAAACGGGAAACTTTAGCAACCCGCAAAAACGAAATAAGAGGGGAGAGGGGGAGTTTCTATCGCACTACGGCTCGGTGAGCACTCGAAGCACACACTCTCAAAACACCACACGCGACAGACGATGCAAGATGCCATGCATGATGCGATGATGCAAACTAAATGATGATGCAACAAATAAAACTAATCACACGATGGAAACGGAAAAGAAGGGAGAATCTTCTGGGCGTCGGTCTCGGGCTGTCACAGGAATGATCTAGGCACATATGATCAGTCAATATATTTGATCATGACTTATTATTGTTGACAATTATCTCTATGTTAAATGAGTTGGGAGGCGAAACATTAAGCCCCTATCTTTCTCTGTGTTCGATGGATGCCATTTGTTGTACAAATATGCTTTGAGTACTAGCAATCATAGAAGACTATATGATGATTGAGTATATGGAGCTCTTACTTAGACTCTGTTGAATAAGTTGAATTGCAATTGTTTGGTGACTAAGAACATGGGTTGTTGAATTTCAAGAGAATTATTTGTTTGAACCATAACATGTGAATTGGTTGCTACTTTATCATGATGAGTTTTACGAGAAAGAGTTGCTGTTATGATGTGAGGAAAATTGATTGAAATTATGATTGATCAAACTTATACACTTTGCTAGCATTCACACTTCATAAATTATTTCTTTTATCATTTACCTACTCGGGGACGAGTAGGAATTAAGCTTGGGGATGTTGATACGTCTCAACTGTATCTATAATTTATGAAGTACTCATGCCATATTCACCTATGTTTACAATACTTTTATATGGTTTTGATGCACTTTATATGATTTATTTAGAACTAACCCGGACTACCGTTGTTTTCAGCAGAACTACCGTGGTGTTGTTTTTGTGCAGAAAATAGAAGTTCTCGGAATCGCCTGAAACTTTTTGATGATTTTTTTATGTAAGAAAAGAGACCCTCGAAGCTTCACGGGAGGTCCATAAGAGCCACGAGGAGGGCACCACCCACCACGGCACGCTAGAGGGCCCAGGGGTGCCCTGGTGTCTTGTGCTCATCTCGTGTCCCATCTTCACGTGAAACCAACGCCAAAAATTCATATAAATATAGAAACCATCAGAAATAACCCTAGACGAGAAGTTCCACCACCACAAGCCTCTGTATCAATGAAAAACCAATCTGGAGAGAAAACAGTACCCTATTGGAGAGGGTAAATCATCTCCGGTGGCCATCTTCATCATCCCGGCAAAGGCCATGACAAGGAGGGAGTAGTCCACCCTCGGGGCTGACGGTTTGTACCAGTAGCTATGTGTTCAATCTCTCTCTCGTGTTCTTGAGATGGCACAATCTTGATGTATAACGGGCTTTGTTAATATGGTTAGATCATATGGTGTTTCTCCCTCTCTATCTTGTCGTGATGAATCAAGTTTTCTCTTTGAGAATTCTTATCGGACTGAATACTTTTATGGATTTGAGAACACTTGATGTATGTATTGATATGAATACTCGTGGTGACAATGCGGTATCATATTGATTCACTTGATGTGCATTTTGGTACTCAACTTGCGGATTCCCGAGGTGACATTGGGGTAATCTATGCATAGGGGTTGATATACTTTCTTGTCCTACTTTCTTGGGTAGAAATCTTGGGGCACTCTTTGAGGTTCTTTCTGTTGGATTGAGTATTATGAATCTGAAATTGTTTGATGTGTATCATATAATTAACTCGTGGATACTTGTGGTGACATTGGAGTATCTAGGTGACATTAGAGTTGGTTGATGCGTATCATATGGTGTTATTTTAGTAAGAAATCTTGAATAGATCGATCGGAAAGGTTAACTTGGTATTATCTTAGTACGGACTCTTGGATAGATTGATCGGAAACATAGCTTTAAGGTGGTTTCGTACCCTACAAACAATTCCTTCTTATGTTCTCCACTAGATAAGAACTTTGGAGTGATTCTTCCTTGCACGTTGAGGGATGGTTATGTGATCCAATTATATTAGCATTGTTGAGAGATTGCACTAGCGAAAGTACAAACCGTAGGCCTTGTTTTCAAGCATTACAATACCGTTTGTGCTCACTTTTTTTACTTGTTACCTTGCTGTTTTTATTGCTACTATTACAAAAATCAATATCTACTATCATTACTACACTTGTATCACCATCTCTTCGCAGAACTAATGCACCTATACAACTTTCCATTGTATTGGGTGTCTTGGGGACACAAGATAATTATTGTATTTCATTGCAGGGTTGTTTGAGAAAGACCATCTTCAACCTACACCTCCCACGGATTGATAAACCTTAGGTCATCCACTTGAGGGAAAATTGCTACTGTCCTACAAAACTCTGCGCTTGGAGGCCCAACATAGTCTACAAGAATAAAGTTGCATAGTAGACATCAATTGCACCTCCCAAAAAACACATATATTCCAAAGTATATCTCCGTAAATTCTTATCGCGTTTGGACTTTGTTTGATATGGATATTCTATTAAATAATAAACATGCAACAAATAGGAACTGGCACTTGGCACTGGATCAATATATTAGTCCAATAAATCATATAAAATGTTGCCAAAAATATGTGAAAGTTGTATAATATTGGTATGGAACAATCAAAAATTATAGATACGACAGAGACATATCAATGAGGTCAATAAAGAAGTGTCTAATCTTCAATCACAATTTTCTAAAACAGAAGAGTTGCTAGGAAAGATTTTTGATAAGCAAACCACTCTAGTAAATAGGATGGCTGCTAAACCGGAGTCTTTACCGATTGGGAATCATGATGAATACCTTAAAACGATTGGTACATATCCTATTGAATCTTTGTTTACTTCTTTGAATACTAATGATAAAGGGACATGAGATGAGTCAACTTTAGTTAAGGAGCGTCTCGTTTGCTTGGAGGGTGATGATCCTAATGATAAAATTGAAAAACTGGGTTTCGAGAGGTCAAAACTTTTACTAGTGATGTGCCCATTATCATGGATTACAAGGACTTTAAATACGATAATTGCTCCTTAGTAGAATGTATTTCCTTTGTGCAATCCACTGTTAGCTCACCCAATGCTTATGAACAAAATAAAGCTTTTACTCAACATATAGTAAAAGCTTATGATGAAAAACTTGAGCTTGAAGTTTCTATTCCTAGAAAATTTCATGATGAGTGTGAACCTACTATCAAAATTAAGATAAATAAATATGAATTAAACGCTTTGTGTGACCTTGGTGCTAGTGTTTCAACTATACCTAAAGCTTTATGTGATGTGTTTGGTCTCACTAATATTGAAGAATGTTCCCTTAACTTGCATATTGCGGATTCTACCATTAAGAAACCCTTAGGTAGAATTAATGATGTTATTATCATTGCTAATAAAAGTATGTGCGTGTAGATTTTATTGTGCTTGATATTGATTGCAATCCTATTTGTCCTATTATACTTGGAAGACCTTTCCTACGAACTATAGGTGCAATCATTGATATGAAAGAGGGCAACATAAGGTTCCAACTCCCATTAAATAAAGGGAAGGAACACTTCCTTAGAAATAGAATCAAACCGCACCTTATGAATCTATCAAGAGGGCCAATTAAGGATTAAATGTCAAAGATGACAACACTTCAAACTATGCATTATGCCTAGCTAGGGGCATAAAACAATAGCGCTTGTTGGGAGACAACCCAATAGTTATCTTAAATTCTTCCTTTATTTTCTGTTAGTATGTGATAACATGATTATTTCTGATGTAATTATCGTGTTTTTATGTTTTAATTAGTGTTTGTGCCAAGTAAAACCTTTGGGATGATTTGCATGATCAGTAGAATTGATACAGTGCAAAAACAGAAACTTTGATGCCCACTCCAGAATTTCTCTGATTTTACTAAAACGTATTTTTAAGCTGATTATTTTAGAAGTACTGATATAAAAAATTCCCACGTATTCCTAGTTTTTCAGAATTTGTGGAGTTACAGAAATATGGCAATTAAATACATTACTAGAGATTGTTTTGTTTTAAACAGATTATGTTTTTGCATGCATAGTTTGCTTGTTTTGATTATGCTATGGATTATATCGGGGGATATAAGCCATGGAGAAGTTAGAATATAAAAGAAGAATCAATTTATAACAGTACCTAAAGTTTTTATTTTGCTGTCTATACTAACGAATCTCACGAAGTTTTTTTGAGTTGTGTGTGATTGAATTTTTCAAGTTTTGGGTATTATTTCGATGGACAAAGGAATGAGAAGTGGCAAGAGCTCAAGCTTGGGGATTCCCAAGGCACCCCAAGGTAACATTTTAGCGAGACTCAAGCGTCTAAGCTTCGGGATGCCCCGGGAAGGCATCCCCTCTTTAGTCTCAATCTATCGGTATGTTACTTGAAGCTACATTTTTATTCATCACATGATATGAGTTTTTCTTGGAGCGTCGTTTGCTTTCATTTACTTTTACTTCCAGTTTGCCACAATCATTGTTTACTGGACACACCTATTTGAGATAGAGATACCATCATAATGATTTGTTAGAATACTCTATGTGCTTCACTTATATCTTTTGAGCTTAGCAGTTGCTCTAGTACTTCACTTATATATTTTTGAGCATGGTGGCGTGTAGATTTTGTAGAAATAATATGCTCTCGTTCTTCACTTATATTTGTTTGAGATCTGGACAAATAGTGACGGTAATTTGCATGGATCATAAGACTAGATCAAAAATAATGAGTGTTCAATAAGTGATAATTAAAACCATCATGTATCACATATAGAGAAATTGTGGTTAATGATATTGATGTGGTGATATGAAAAGGTGTGAGTGCATAACTATTAATTCAGAGAGGTGTTTATATTAAGAGATGTTAAAACTTCTTGAACATCTGAAAAAATAAAAGGGCATGGTGATGGTGTGGGAGCATTTCTATTCCTTGTTGAAAACCTAGTGTTGTTTCAAGTCGGAGTCGTGTGATGGTTAATTCCTACCAACCCTCTCCTTCGGGGCATGCGAGTAGTAATTTGATTTCTGATAAGACTAATAAAACTTTACAATAAGTATATGAGTTCTTTATGACTAATGTGACACCATGGACATACGCAGTCTCACCTCCTCATATTTGCTAGCCTCTCTAGTACCGCGCATAGCCCATTCTCACCTCGAGGATTGGTGCGACTTTCGCCAGTGAATCCAAACCTCGTGACATGATACACTCTATTGCACATAAGCCTTATTATATCCTCCTCAAAACAGCCACCATACCTACCTATTATGGCATTTCCATAGCCATTCCGAGATATACTGTCGTGCAAATCCCATCGTCACTTCACATGACTAGTTCGTTTATCATCATATTTCTTTGCATGATCATATAGAGCTGAAATAGCATTTGCGGCAAAGCCACCATTCATAATAGTATTTGTGGCAAAGCCACCAAAATTCATATGCTGAATACATGTCATGCTAGATCATTGCACATCCTGGTACACTGTCACAGGCATTCATATTGGAGTCATTTTTCCTCATTCATCATATCGAGTTATCCATGAGTTGTAAGTAAATAAAAGTGTGATGATCATCATCATATTGGCGTCCTCAAATGCCCGAGGTCTCCATGAGCAAGCAAGTTGGATGCACACCCCCACTTAGTTTCAGTGGAGCTTTCATACACTCATAGCTCTAGTGCATCATTCACATGGAAATCCCTACTCCTTGTATCATTATCTATCAATGGGTATCTCCATAACCCGTTGGTACGCCTAGTTGATACGAGACTATCTTCTTCACCTCTCAACCCCCTTTGAAACCTACCAACTTACTCTATTCCACCTATCTGCTATGTCCAGTGGTTCACGCTCATGTATTGCATGAAGAATAAAAAGTTGATGCATATTGAAAAAGTATGATCCAACTACCCTACTTGGGCACGTGGTGCTTGACATTTATAGTTTTGCGATGAAGATGGAGTCATGCCTTGCTAATATAATAAAGATGGAAAGGGTTGAAACAATCTTTGAGGATCGTACACTTTGAAAGATTAATTGTTTTGCTGCTTATACTTATAAATATTGATGTGTTAATATTTGTTAATTCATCATTTCTCAATAAGCATACATGCATAAGAATACATCATGGATAGCATGTCACCTAGATGGCAACTCTCTCTCTTTGATCTTCAATGCAATGATCCTCGCATCTTCGCTTTGATCCATATGATGTAACTCTTTTGTATGGTGCGCTTGTTGGGATCTGATGAATTGTAGTTTTATGTTCAGATTATTCATGATAAATATTTGAGTATCCTCTGATATATAATATGGTTCTTATGTGCATGATTATGATAGCTTCGTAATCGATCTATTGAAATAGTTTGGCCAGCTAGATTGACATTTCTTCGGTGGGAGAGGTGCGTTGTAGTAGGTTCAACCTGGCGAGTTTCTATATCCAAGTAACAGAAGGGGAAAAGTTGTGTATTTGTGTTGCTGCTACTAAGGGTAAAACCATGGGGTTTATTCATATTAGTTGAGTTTATTTTGTCTATGTCATGTCATCTTACTCCAAGTATTACTTCATTTGTCATGAACTTAATACATAGAGAGGCAAGCATAGAAGCGCTCTTGAAGTGAAGTAATAGTAATAGGTGCAGGCAGGAGCCGGCCTATTTGTTTATGAACGTGATGCCTATACTTACATGATCATTGCCTTAAAAATTGCATAACTATCCGCTCTTCTATCAATTGTCCAACAGTAATTTGTTTACCAACCGTATGCTTATTTTCATGAGAGATGCCACTAGGGAAAGCTATGGACCCCGGATCTATTCACAACATATTGCTAAAACCTCCAACACCTTGCTTCCATTTATTTTCTTTTATTTTATTTTGCATTTTACAATTATCTACACACCTCATTCGCTTGCAAATAACGACACCAAGGGGATTGACAACCCTCTTGCCAGCATTGGGTGCAAGCTGTTTATTCTTTTGTGTGTAGCTGCTGAAGACGGTTGTGGATTGACCATTGGTTCGATAAACCTTGGTTTCATAACTAAGGCCAAATAGTTACCCACTTTGTGCTGAGATTACCCGTTCCTCTTCACAGAAAACCCAAAGCAGATCACGAGTATCATGTACCAGGATGTGCAATGATCTATCATAACATGTATGATAATTATTAACGGTAGCTTTGCCACAAATACTATGTGAGCTACATGATCATGCAAATCAATATGACAATGAGTGTACTAGACATATGATGTGACGGTGGAAGTTGCATGGCAATATATCTCAGAATGGCTATGGAAATGCCATGATATGTAGGTATGGTGATTGTTCTGAGGAAGATACAAGGTGACCTATGAGCAACAGAGTGTATCATGTCACGGGGTTTGGATGCACCGACGAAGCTCGCACCGATCCTTGAGGTGAGAATGTGCAATGCACGGTACCGAAGAGGCTAGCAAATATGAGGTGGTGAGAGTGCGTACATCGATAGATTCATATTAGTCATAAAGAACTCATATACTTATCGCGAGGTTTTATTAGATCCCTCAAAGCAAACTAATACTCGCATGACCCTAGGGGGAGGTTGGTAAGAGTTAACCATCATGCGTCCCTGATCTAATCAACACAGGGTTTTAACGAGGAATGAGAATGCTCACACATCATCACCATTCCATAACCAATATTTGGATGAAAAGGAAATTAACATCCTTTAACTATCAATATTTTTACTAACCAACAACCATGCACTCACACCCTTTCATATTACCACATCAATATCATTAACTCACAGTTTCTCTTTTATGTGCTACATGTGGTTTTGATTGTGCACTCCTTGAATACCTATTATTTTTGGACTAGTCTTATAACCCATGCAAATTACCATCACTATTTATTAACCCTCAAACAAATTTAAGTGAAGAGTGACAGTGCACTTATTTATATGCAATATATACGCCAACGTGCTCTAAAATACATAAGTGAAGTACTAGAGCAACCGTGAGCTCAAAAGATTTAAGTGAAGCATAAAGAGTATTCTAATAAATCTTGGTGAACATGTGTATCTCTCAAGTGCATGTGTACAGCAAACAATGGTTGTAGAAAACTAAAACAAAAGAAAACTATAATACATGATGCTCCAAGCAAAACTTATATCATGTGATGAATAGAAATATAGCTCCAAGTGACATACTCATGGATTGAGATGAAAAAGGGGGTGCCTTCTCGTGCATCCCCAAGCTTAGACACTTGAGTATTACTAGAATTTACTTGGGTGCCTTGGTAAGCCCCAATCTTAGGCACTTTTCCGCTCCGTATTCCTTCATCCATCGTGATAACACTCAAAAATGAAAACTTCGTCACACAAAACTCAACAGAAAACTCGTGAGATTCGTTACTATGATAGGCAAACTTAAACGTTAGGTACTATTGTAAATTGATTCATATTTTATTATTTAATAAAGTACTATATTATAACTTCTCCATGACTTATACTCGCCGATATAATCCATAACATCATCAAAACAAGAAAACTATGAAAGCAAAAATAGAATATGTCTAAAGCAGAACAGTCTGTAGTGATAAGCAAAGACAGCCTACTTATGTAACTCCAAAAATTCTAAAAATTTAGAAAAGCTGATAAATTTGTATATAAATACTTTGTGAAAAAATCAGATCAAAAAGATGTTCTAGTAAAATCAGAGAAATTCTACATTGGACACAAAAGTTTTGTTTTTCCACCATATCAATTCTACGTATCATTCAAATCATCCCAAAGTCTTTACTTGTCACAAACACTAACTTAAACATAAAAACACAATAAAAAAGTTATCAATAATCATGTTATCACACACCAACAGAAAGTAGGACAAGAAAAATAAGATAACTATTGGGTTGCCTCCCAACTAGCACTATTTTTTTACACTCGTAGCTAGGCATAATGATAGAGGTGAAGTTGTCCCTGTCTTTCGATGAGATGGTGGCTATCGTTTTTGGTGGAATAGACTTGGATGATTCGACTATGAATGTGCGAAGACATCGTGCCTTAGCAATCGCTAAACCAACTCCGAGAGGTTATTGACCACGACGGAGCACGATCAACCTGACCACGAGGGTCTGTTTCTTGCACGCAAGTAAAGAACAAGCAAGAAACTAAAATTGCAATCTGGATATTGCGAACATAAGAGGAAAGCTTTATTGATGAAAGTGGGGTTCTATGACATCTTGCTCTGATCGTAGAACACAAACGAAGAACGCGAAGTTGCAGCTATGCCAAACTTATAATCTAAACAAAACTCAAGTCTAAACTGTGCCCTAATGGTCGTATATATGAGGGTCTAATTTAGGCAGCATCATATGTTCATGAACAATAGAAGGATTTCCAAGAAACAAAAGTACCTAGTAATTCAATTGGCGTGCGCGAGCTCTAGTAACTGGTCCAGTAGGTATAGCAGGTGCAACAGTGGTATCGATGTCCTCATCACATAATGCATAGTTTCAAGTGTTGTCATTCCTCTTATCAAGCTCCTAAATAACACAACCATGCTTAGAAAAATAGGAGGCTTCAAAATAGGGTCTCTTATCAAGTTTATAAAATGGGATGCACACTTATCATTTTAAGATCCTCGTTTCTTTTGGTAGGAGTGCTACTAGTGTACTTGCGAACATATATAACCCTAGGATTATTCTTTTGAGAGGTACTAGCATTAGCTTTGGAGGGAGTGAAAGTGGATCCCAGTTTGACAATGACTTCCTTCATTTTATCAATTCTATTCAAACCTTGCTCTACCCGCTCATTAATAGTTGTATCTTTCTCCTTTAATGATTTCAAAGTAATTCCTACCCTTGACCCAAATTGAGTGATGTGATTATGAAGCTTTTTATCCAACTCCTCAATTTGTTCTTTGGTAGTAATTTTATTTTCAATAACATCAAGGCTTTGCATAACATGCTCCAAGGTAAAATATAGTTTCATTAATGATAATAGATGGTTACCCAACTAAATTTCCCATGGCTTTAAAAGCATATGAAGTGTGACTCATTAAGAATCACCACCGGTAATAGTATCATGTACAAATCTATACCAAGTAGTAATACCCACATAAAAATTACGAAGCAAGATGTTGGGGGATCCCTTATGAGTTGATTTATTTTGAGAATTTCAAATCATATGCCAAGCATCTCTTAAACTTTTTCGTCCCATTTTTTTAAAATTAAGCACCTCATTATCGAAAGTAAATGGAACAAAGGAAGAACTAGCCATAGCAACAAGCAAAAATAAATATTTTGTATTTTTGATTTTTATAGAAAGAAAAATATAACATAAAATAAAGTAGAAGAAGTGAATCATCATTTGTGAGAAGGTGCTTGGTAGTAAGTTGATGATACTCCCTGGCAACGGCACCAGAAATCCTTCCTCATACTTGTGATCTGCATTGGGTTTTCCCCGAAGAGGAGGGGATGATGCATCATAGTATAGATAAGTATTTACCTGAGTGGTAACTAAGGTTATCGAACAAATAGGAGGATCACACAACTTCCCATCTTCAGCACCTATACACATAAGAGCACACACTTGCACCCAACACGGGCAAGAGGGTTGTCAATCCCCTTGAACTCGGTGAGTTGCAAGCAAATGAGTAGTGTGGGTGATAGTTGTTAATTGTAAATTGCAAAATAAAAATAAAACAAATAAATGGTAGCAAGGTATTGATAATGCTTGTATATATATATTTATCTTTGCTTGTTGTGTGCGTGTGAATAGACCCGGGGGCCATACTGTTCGCTAGAGGCTTCTCTCTTGAAGAAGGCATACGACGGGTAAACAAATTACTGTTGGTCAACTGATAGAACAGCGCATAGTTATGCAATATTTATTCACGACAATGATCATGTGTATATCGGCATCACGTTCATACACAAGTAGACCGACTCCTGCCTGCATCTACTGTTATTACTCCACCCATCGACCGCTATCCAGCATGCATCTAGAGTATTAAGTAAAACAGAGTAATGCTTGGAGAATGATGACATGATGTAGACAAAGTAAATTCAATTAACATGAATAAACCCCATCATTTTATCCTTAGTGGCATCAATGCATATGCGTTTCTTGTCCCCTGCTTTCTCACTGGGATATAGAGTACCGCAAGATTGAACCCACCACAACGCACCTCTCTCACTGAAGATAAACCAATCTAGTTGTCTAAACTAAACCGATAGATCAGAGAGAATTACGAAGATATAATGATCATGCAAATAAGAATAGAATAATAATTCAGAGGAGACTCAAATCTTTTTCATCAATAACCTAAACATAAACCCACAATTCATCGGATCCCAACAAACACACCGCACAAAGTGATTACATAAGATAGATCAACGCGGGAATCCGGATGATCTTGGCAATGACGAACATATATTTTAGCAATGATGATTATATATATATAGGACAAATTTTATCTACCACCGGTGGTAGTTACCACCACTTGTGTTTTGTATGTTGTATGTAGTATCTATCAAATCGAAGAGTATGTATGCGTAGTATGTAGTATATAATCATGTTTAGGTAGTATATATATACTATTTTTTTGATGGTATGTATCATATTTTGTGTATGCTTTTTTTTACATACAAATATATGCGTATTTCACAAATATAATAAAAACTATGGATCAATTTATAATTTTTTCATGTAACTCACTTTGAAAAATCTTATATATAGTATATGAACATAATACGAATGATAAATTAGTATATATACTCCCGCGTGGTAGTATATGGAACACGTGAGGTAACTACCCCTGGGTGGTAGGATGTATTCTTATATATATATAGAGAGAGAGAGAGAGAGTCATCTTGTACTAGCAATGGACCTGAAGGTTTATGGTGAAATACTCACACATCACCATGAGAGCTGCAAGGTTGATATAGAGGCCCTCCGTGATTGGTCCCCCCTCCGGCAGGGCACCGAAACACGGCTCCATATAGGCACACGACGGAACAAAGACTTGCGGCGGTGAAAAAAGTGTTTCGGAAGTCTCTCTAGGGTTTTTTGAATTTATTAGAATTTATAGGATACAGAGGGACACCGGAGGCCAAGGGACCTGCATTCTTGCTTGGTACCTGGGTCTGCGGAACCTAACCTGCATTCTTGGAGCTTGGGGCTGCGGGAACTAGAAAAACTTTGTAATTTAAATCATCATGTGCTATGCAGGACCAGCTTGGAGCTTGGGGCTGCGGAAACTAGAAAAACATTGTAACTCAGTTGCTTTGTTTGATTGGTCCTATGGAGATCAATCAATTGTTACCTTCATCTAACTGGTGTTATGCATATCATTTGGTTGATGAAGTGAATAACAAAATATTGTCGTTAATTTAAATCATCATGTGCAATGGAAAATTAGTAATCTTGACAAGGAACACAATCGATTGTCACTGTTGCCCTCTCTCTCGAAAGCCGTTTAATTCTGAACCATATATCACTATCAAAATCTCCGCGACAGCAAAAAGTAGATGACCAACTAGTCTTCACAACCCTCTACAAACTTGCCTCGACTAATCTTTGTAGCTGAAACATAACTTAAATGCATGGTCGTTCAGTGGCTCTCTCTAAGTTGTTGGTTTCCTTTTGTCCACAAGGTCTTTAAGCTGTGAATTTCTTGTGTGAACAATGGTATTTCTATTTAAAGAAAACATCATGAACAATGGTATTTCTATTTAAAGAAGAGATCATCTGTACAGTAAGTAACTGAAAGCTTTTTCTTGTTGTACTAAGCTGTGAAAGTTTTTTTATTGCATTACTGTAACTTACTGAAATTGTAGAAGCAATGGTAATAATGTTGCTCATTCCACATTTTCTGTAGGAAGTGTAGCCTTCAAGCTTCTCAAATCTGGATATTGCTTTGTACAGGAATGCCATTTTTTGTTGTGAAGTTCTGGACATTTATCTATTAATTTGAGTCGTGGCCATGCTTACTTTGGTGCGTTTATGGATCCCTGGATGCCGAATTCACCTAGGTTGCACCGCTGTGGTGATTGCGATGTCATGTCTAAAGTTAGTTATCCAGATTTTCAGTCTTATAAGTTGCTTCAGTATTAATTGTTGGACTCTGAATTAAGTAAAAATAGCTAGGGGGGTTACTGCTCCATGCTGCACGGTACATAATTTAGTTAATAAATAAAAATGCAGTCAAGGTTGGGCTTTGGATGGCCTTGCTCCAACAAACTAATTTCTAGTAGGCTCATACGAGTTGTTTGTGTGCTGGTCTGGCATTTATGCTATCTTTTCTGCCAAAACAGGGTTTTTTGATTTGCAGGGAACACGTGTTGGGCGTAACGTCAGAACAGCCGCGGGTAAGGAAAAAATCAGTTCGGTCCAGACATTGTGTTCTTCCGCAAGATTTGACGTCATAATTAACTGATCTAAAGCAACTTCTTAATCCAGGGCACTATAGATAGTTGCCGCCTTCATTTTTTCTCCGTATTGATGCACTTAGTTTTTCAGTATCTGCAACAGAGTCTCAGGGCAGAGCAGCGAGCATGAGCTGATCGACATGTATCCTCGCAGGCGTGGAGGTTTGAACCAAGCTCTGGGTGATCAAAGCAGAAGTGTAGGCCTGTACGGATTACATATTCGGTCCCTGTAGCATTCCCTACGTGCTTACGTCTTCTGTTTACTTTCACGTTCAACACTTAAGTTGTTAATTTAGATAGAGTTGAGCTTCAGTTTCAAAGCAACATTCTCTGAGTCTACCCCGTCATGGATTCAGTGTGCGGGTATCTGAAATTTATGCTGTCCAATTCATCACCATGTCGGAATCTTCCTGACAAAACCAGTTTGATTGTTTCATTTATTGGGCATTTCTTGAAAACCAGCTGCATTGCAAGCATCTCAACCGAGGTGTTGTACACTGTTGCTCTCGGTATTTGGCACAGGTTGCTCCAATGACATGTCACATGTACCTGCTGCGTCCCTGCACGATCTTTGGAAATCAGACCCGTTCGTACATATATACTTATACTCAAATTAATGAAAATTACTGTAGAATGATTGTTCTACGGTTTCAGGTCAAAAAGAATCTTTAAAGAACAGTCAGCCAACAGGTATTCTGAAAAAAAGGAAAGATTTTTGACACATCGTACTGTTTGTGACCTAAAGATATCAAATCTCTAAGAAAATACCAGTGTTACAGGCTACGTATAAGAGGAACGAAACGATGGCGTGAACATCTACAACTTATGAAACTGTCTTTTGTCATCATGCTTTGCAGATAGTGCAGAGTTTCAGAGATTGAACGGCTAATGAGTGAGTGCTTCATTTTTTTCCTTTCAAGTTACAATACATTCTTGATTTGGTTGCGTGAACATCTACAAATTCCTGTAGCCCGGTTCCTGTTCTCCATCGTCTACCCAAGAACTGTCCGAGTTCATCTGCAGAGAGGGGGGCTGATTTCATCATCGCAAACTGCTACATATTTCTGTATGTCAGAGATATATCGAGGTTGTGCAGGCATGGTTTTCAAGATATAATGTCAGTTTCTTATCATATTGTACCTACTATGCGCATGATAATACATTGCATTGACATTCAGGTACTGAGTGTGTGACCGACTGATCATTTTCAACCAGCCAGCAGCTCAACACAGCAAACATACTACAGTCTACAAGGAGAACAATTTTCTCATAGATTGGACTGCGAGAGAGCAGGACATCAAAGGTTGTATCTCTTTTTCCATAGTTGAGACATCAACATAAGAAGACCATCGTCATTACTTGGAAGACAATCGTCATTACTTGATAAGAACGTAAAAATAAGTAAATGATCTTTCTGTGTCTTACAGATGACAGCATAAGATTCCTGCAAACCAAACAAAAAGATTACATGAAGGAAATTAACTGTAAGTTCACAATAAAGAAGGGGGTCTCGAGTATGCCTCCTATCAAAATTTCAATGTAAGCCAACTTAGGCCCTGTTTGGAACCACCTAAATTATATAATCCGGTTTTTATAATCTATTATGTCTTCAAACAGGACAGATTATATTGCAGTTTATAAAAACTAGATGACCAGATTATTAAAAACTCATAATCTACTCTACCCCAGCTAAAATCAGATTATGGATTACTAATGACCCATTACCCTTGGAAAGTTGGAGATAATTACCTACTGCCACCACCACCGTCCTCCAAACATGTCCACCTAGATTATTACCTTTGCAGCTAAAAACAGAGGGTAGACATGTCATTGTGTAATATAAAACCTAGATTACAGTTTATATAATCTGGCCTCCAAACATGCCCACCTAGATTATTTTTATAAACCAGATTATATAATTTATCTTCACAATCTAGATTATTATAATCTATTGTGGTTCCAAACAGGGCCTTAGCCTGACAATGAATAACGAATGAACATCAACAAGAATATTTTTCTGAAGAATCCAAAAATTGGAAATCGATGCCAAGTATAATAGGTGAAGTACATATATCAAGTTCCTCTGCTGCTGTGCACATACTTACCAAGAACACGCAGCCGCCGCCGCAATTATAATAGGATTTTTCGTTTTGGAGCTACCAAGACATCACGCAGCCGCACCTCCCGGGTCGCTCGCGCGAGCGATTCCGGAGGCCCCAACCCTAGATCGAGCGGGCGGCCAATCTCCTCCCTTCCTCGGCCGTTGTCGCCGCCGGTGCTGGCGGGGGCGACCACGCCCGTTTGCCAAAGGCGGGGGCGAGGCGGCGCGCCCCTTCGCGCGCTGGGGGTTGTCCCATGGGGCGCCCAGGTGGCGGTGCGGGCAGCGGCGCGTCGTCGTGGGCGCACCTCTGGGCCGTGTGGTGAGCGGAACTCCTGGTGGCCGGTGTGCCTCGTGCGGGCGGCACTAGGACAACCCTCGTGTGGTCAGCCGTCGCGTGGCTGCTATGGCGGCCGGCGGGGCAAGATCTGGCCGCTATTCTCCGGCCCTGATCTGTGGGCCTCTCCCGTGCGGATTCTTGGCGGTGTCGACGTGGTTGTCGGGGCCCTGCCCGCGGATGAAGCTGGTGGAGGAGATTCGGATTGGGGGAAACCCCTTGGTTGGCCCAGGCCGGCCGCGCCGACGACGACGCTCAAGGACGTCGTTTTTCTTCTTAGAGACGTCGGTATACATCTGCTCCCCTGCTCCCGTTCCTTGACTCTCAGGTGAAAACCCTAACTCCGGTGGGCGGCGGCGGCGTCCTTGACGTCGTGACCTTCCTGAAGGCGTCGCCTTGAGGGTTGAGTGGTGGTGGGCACTGTGTGGGTCCTAAACGGTTGCTGGTGATGGGCACTGCTTCGGGGGAAACCCTAGGATCTGGTCTTCCAGATCGGACGATGGCGGTACTGCGGTGTCGTTTCTCTCTTGAGGGCATCGTTTGTGGAGCAGCGCTGCAGACTGAGACAGGAGGTGGAGCGGCTTCGTCTTGCACGGTATTTCGGTGGAGCTGTCAAGTCATGCCTGGCCGACACGTGCTACGCTGAGTCATGCCTGGGCGACAGGTGCTACGCTGAGTCATGCTTGGTTGGCAGGTGCTACGCACGACAGATCTTCCGAAGTCTTCGCATCTGGACGGATGAGTGCAGGGCAGTGGCGTCGTGGTGGCGATGACGGATGTTTGGACTCGCAAGGATGATGCGGATCTCTTTCCTGAAGATGGGTCAGTGGTTCGATGATGATGGCGGCTTGTAAAACGTGTGCGTGAGGTGTGGGTTTTAGGTGTGCTGCACCGACTGTTGTTCCCGATACGTTATGCGGATGGATTGACGACAACACCGGTCTTAGATATGTGGAGTGAGTACTCCACATTATCGAATTTGTAGGTGTGAGTGGTGGTTTTGGATGGATTGATGTATAATCTTGTTAGACCTTTGTGGAATAATTAATAAAGATGACTGCATGCATCGATTGATGCAGAGGCCGAGGATTTAACTTCCTTTTCCAAAAAAAAAATACCAAGAACACGAGCTCTCCCTATAAAATTCAAAAGCTTCGGTTACACATGCCTCTGCTTTGAGTTTTATGCTTCCTGTATATTTCAGTCTAAGCAACTTAGCATGACAATGAATGACTGATCAACATCAGCATGAATAATCCAGTTATTTTCCTGATATAATTCGAAATTTAGATCAATGCGTTGTAGATTTTAGAGGCCGGGATAAACTCCATCGGCAACAACAAGGTGTAGCTCGTTTTACGGTGTCAATGGTTATAATTCGGATCATGCGTAAGTAAAGTTAAGTGTTATTTTTGTTATGGAATGTGAAAAATTACCTAACTTTATTTATGGAAAGCACTATTCTAGGGTTCCTTGCTTTTTGGCTATGCTGGGTGTTTGTTTCAACTTGGTGGATGGTCCATAGCTATGTGCTTGAAATGATTGGCAAACCAGCAGAAATATCTTGGAGAAAAAAATCAAAAAGAATCGGATATGTTCAGGGAGTTTGAACCCTACGTGAATCGAACACGCAACCTTCTGATCTGGAGTCAGACGCGCTACCATTGCGCCAAGGATCCGATGTGATGATCTCCCTTCAATAACGTATTTAACATAGAAGTCTCAATTTATCAGTGCAGACAACCAAGGTAGCAGAGACCTCCACGGGCCCCTCGTGGCTCCAAATCTGTCGTATAAAATCATATCTTGACTTGACTTAGCTAACATACGAGCCATCATTAGCGTACAGCTACTGCCTACTGCTACGACACAATCGATGTAGAGAACAACCAATTAGTGAACGCTCCTTCATAAACATTTCAGCAATCACTTTCATTACCTGTCGCGTTTTGAGCGGGGGTTTTTTTCGTACGCGTTTTTGCTTTTTTTAAGTAGTCTTTTTTCAGTTTTGCGTCGATCTTTCGTAACTTTGGACGGAAAAATTTAGGTTTTTTTTACACGAAAAAACATGTTTTTTGTTTTTTTTGGAAGACACGGTTTTGCTTTCACGAGAGGCACGACCGTGTCTCTCACAAAGGGTAAAAAACGCATTTTTTTGCAAGACACGTGGTTTTGCTTCCGCGAAAGGCACGGTTTTATCCTCGCGAGTCGGAAAAGAAAAAACGTGTTTTTTTTACGAGAGGCAAGGTTTTGCTTCCGCGAAAGGCACGGTTTTACCCTCGCGAGTCGGAAAAGAAAAAACGTGTTTTTTTACGAGAGGCAAGGTTTTGCTTTCGCGAAAGGCACGGTTTTGCCTTCGCGAGAGGCACGCCCGTGCCTCTTCCGGGAAAAAAATATGTTTTCTGTTTTTTTACGAGAGGCAGGTTTTGCTTCCGCGAAAAGCACGGTTTTGCGTCCGTGCCTCTCCCAAAAGAAAAAAAATGTATTTTCTTCTGGGTTTTTTTCGGAGGTACGATTTTGCTTCCGCGAGAGGCACGGTTTTGCCTTCGCGAGAGGCACGACCCATGCCTTTCGAAAAGAGAAAAAACGTATTTTCTGGGTTTTTTCTATCGCATGAGTCACGGTTTTTCGTTCGGTTTTTTTGTGAAAAAAAGTTCGTCAAAACCTATCAACATGGGATCTAGTTTTGAAGATCTCGGCGCGAGAAAGCCAACGATGAAAACGGTTCGAGATTTGGACGCACGGTTTAGGAGATAAAACGTTTTGAAAATGCGGATCTACGAAAAAGGGAAAACTCCGTGGTTGCGACAAGTGGCACGCATGCAGTGCGCCACTTGTCGTAACCTGTGAAGATGAGATTAGTCGTTGGAAGGTCTACTCGCTAACTAGTGATTTCGCGTGCAAGGTGCCTAGAGCATCTATTCCCGGACCCCTTAAAACTCCCTCATATGCGCGGATGAATGGGGTAGGTTTGGATAGGTTAGTGACCGCTCAGAAAAACTTAATTCGGAGGGATGGTTTAAACCGACATCAAACGTCAGGGTTGATCAGTTCCCCTCATATAAATATGAGACATATGTGGAAAGGTTTGGGCGTGTCTGCCATGTCAGATTTGACATATGCTGGCGCACCCGACCTCACATATATTCGCCCCCATCCACTTCTCTTCCTCCTACTCTACTCTCAAGCTCTCGTCCGACGATCTTCGCACTTCTCCACCATGATGGTCAACGGATCCGAGTCCTACACATCTAGATCCATCGACCATGTGCTCATCGCACGCGGCCCTAAGGAGGAAATGACCGTCCTACTTACGATAAACTCTCGAGAGAGGATGGCGCCCGACGACAGCACTCAGTCTCCTTCCATCGGGAATCCATCGCGTTCGTCCAAATGGCGCATGGATCCACTGATATGGGTGTCATCGCTGCCTCACTGGAGACGGTGTGGTCCCTATGGTGTTCGAACACGACGATGAATGCGCAACCCCTCATTGTCACGCCGAACTGGAGGACGCATCATGGACGTCCTCCGACGCAAACATGACGCGGCGTGCCCGTTGTGGGAGGCATCCAGAAAATGAAAAAATAGAACGATGCATGGATCCACTGATAGAGGTGTTATCACCGTTTAACTGAAAACTATGTAGTCCGTCTGGCATCCGAACATGACAGCAAATGCCTAAACCCGTGTTTGCATGTCGAGCTGGAGGACACACTATAAACGTCATTCGATGAAAACATAGCGCAGCGTGGGCGTGCGAGGCAATCAAAAAATGAAAAAAAATAGAACGATGCATGGATCCAATAATAAAGGTGTTATCATCGTTTAACTGAAGACTGTGCATTCCGTCTCGCATCCGAACACGAGAGCAAACGTCTAAACCCGTGTTTGCATGTCGAGCTGGAGGACACACCTGTTGGGGAACGTCGCATGGGAAACAAAAAATTTCCTACGCGCACGAAGACCTATCATGGTGATGTCCATCTACGAGAGGGGATGAGTGATCTACGTACCCTTGTAGATCGTACAGCAGAAGCGTTAGTGAACGCGGTTGATGTAGTGGAACGTCCTCACGTCCCTCGATCCGCCCCGCGAACAATCCCGCGATCAGTCCCACGATCTAGTACCGAACGGACGGCACCTCCGCGTTCAGCACACGTACAGCTCGACGATGATCTCGGCCTTCTTGATCCAGCAAGAGAGACGGAGAGGTAGAAGAGTTCTCCGGCAGCGTGACAGCGCTCCGGAGGTTGGTGATGACCTTGTCTCAGCAGGGCTCCGCCCGAGCTCTGCAGAAACGCGATCTAGAGGAAAAACCGTGGAGGTATGTGGTCGGGCTGCCGTGGAAAAGTCGTCTCAAATCAGCCCTAAAACCTCCGTATATATAGGTGGGAGGAAGGGGAGGAGGCAGCCTCAAAACCTAAAGGTTTGGCCGAAATTGGAGGTGGAGGAGTCCTACTCCAATCCTACTTGGAGTAGGATTCCACCTTCCCACTTGGAAACTCTTTCCACCTTGTGTTTTTTCCTTCTCAAACCTTATGGGCCTTAGTGGGAACTTATTCCAGTCCACTAGGGGCTGGTTTATCTCTTCCCATAGCCCATGAGACCCCTTGGGGCGTGACACCCCTCCCGATGGTCCCCGGTACCCCTCCCGGCACTCCCGGTACACTACCGATGAGCCCGAAACTTTTCCGGTAATGCACGAAAACCTTCCGGTAACCAAATGAGGTCATCCTATATATCAATCTTCGTTTCCGGACCATTCCGGAAACCCTCGTGACGTCTGTGGTCTCATTCGGGACTCCGAACAACATTCGGTAACCAACCATATAACTCAAATACGCATAAAACAACGTCGAACCTTAAGCGTGCAGACCCTGCGGGTTCGAGAACTATGTAGACATGACCCGAGAGACTCCTTGGTCAATATCCAATAGAGGGACCCGGATGCCCATATTGGATCCTACATATTCTATGAAGATCTTATCGTTTGAACCTCAGTGCCAAGGATTCATATAATCCCGTATGTCATTCCCTTTGTCCTTCGGTATGTTACTTGCCCGAGATTCGTTCGTTAGTATCCGCATACCTATTTCAATCTCGTTTACCGGCAAGTCTCTTTACTCGTTCCGTAATACAAGATCCCGCAACTTACATTAAGTTACATTGCTTGCAAGGCTTGTGTGTGATGTTGTATTACTGAGTGGGCCCCGAGATACCTCTCCGTCACACGGAGTGACAAATCCCAGTCTCGATCTATACTAACTCAACGAACACCTTCGGAGATACCTGTAGAGCATCTTTATAGTCACCCAGTTACGTTGCGGCGTTTGATACACACAAAGCATTCCTCCGGTGTCCGTGAGTTATATGATCTCATGGTCATAGGAACAAATACTTGACACGTAGAAAACAGTAGCAACAAAATGACACGATCAACATGCTACGTCTATTAGTTTGGGTCTAGTCCATCACATGATTCTCCTAATGATGTGATCCCGTTATCAAGTGACAACACTTGCCTATGGCCAGGAAACCTTGACCATCTTTGATCAACGAGCTAGTCAACTAGAGGCTTACTAGGGACAGTGTTTTGTCTATGTATCCACACAAGTATTGTGTTTCCAATCAATACAATTATAGCATGGATAATAAACGATTATCATGAACTAAGAAATATAATAATAACTAATTTATTATTGCCTCTAGGGCATATTTCCAACAGTCTCCCACTTGTACTAGAGTCAATTATCTAGTTCACATCACCATGTGATTCCAACGAATCCAACACCCATATAGTTATGGGGTCTGATCACGTCTTGCTCGTGAGAGAGGTTTTAGTCAACGGTTCTGAAACTTTCAGATTCGTGCGTTCTTTACAAATCTTTATGTCATCTTATAGATGCTGCTACTACATGCTATTCGGAAATGCTCCAAATATCTACTCTACTATACAAATCCATTTCACTACTCATAGTTATCCGGATTAGTGTCAAAGCTTGCATTGACGTAACCCTTTACGACAAACTCTTTAACCACCTCCATAATCGAGAAAAATTCCTTAGTCCATTAGTTACTAAGGATAAATTTCGACCGATGCTAGTGATTCAATCATGGATCACTCTGTGTACCTCTCAACATACTTTGAGTCAAGGCACACTTCAGGTGCGGTACACAGCATGGCATACTTTAGATTCTACGGCTAAGGCATAGAAGACGACCTTCGTCTATTCTCTTTATTCTGCCGTGGTCGGGTTTTGAGTCTTACTCAAATTCACACCTCACAACGCAACCAAGAACTCCTTCTTTGCTGGTCTATTTTAAACTCTTTCAAAAACTTGTCAAGGCATGCATCTTGTTGAAACTTCTATTAAGCGCTTTCGATCTATCTCCATAGATCTTTGATGCTCAACGTTCAAGTAGCGTAATCCAGGTACTCCTTTGAAAACTTCTTTCAAACAACCTTGTATGCTTTACAGAAATTCTACATTACTTCTGATCCACAATATGTCAACCACATATACCTATCAGAAATTCTATAGTGCTCCCACTCACTTCTTTGGAAATACAAGTTTCTCATAAACCTTGTACAAACCCAAAAACTTTGATCATCTCATCAAAGTGTATATTCCAACTCCGAGATGCTTGCACCAGTCCATTGAAGGATCACTGGAGCTTGCATACTTGCTAGTATCTTTAGGATCGACAAAACCTTCAGGTTGTATCACATACAATGTTTGCTCAAGGAAACCGTCGAGAAAACAATGTTTTGACATCCTACGTGCAATATTTCATAAATAATGCATCAACAACTAACATAATTCTAACAGACTTTTAGCATCGCTACGAGTGAGAAAGTCTCATCATAGTCAACTGTTTGATCTTATCGAAAACATCTTTGCGACAAGTCGAGCTTTTCTTAATAGTGACTTATCACCATCATCGTCTGTCTTCTTTTAAAGATCCATTTTTACTCAATAGTCCTATGAACATCAAGTAGTTCTACCAAAGTCTACACTTTGTTTTCACACATGGATCCTCTCTCGGATTTCATGGCTTCCAGCCATTTGTCAGAATCTGGGCCCACCATCGCTTTCTCCATAACTCGTAGGTTCACTGTTTCTCAACAACATGACCTCCAAGACAGGGTTACCGTACTACTCTGCAGCAGTATGCGACCTTGTCGACCTACGAGGTTTGTAGTAACTTGATTCGAAGCTCAATGATCATCATCATCAGCTTCCACTTCAATTGGTGTAGGCGCCACATGAACAACTTCCTGCGCCCTGCTACACACTGGTTGAAGTGATGGTTCAATAACCTCATCAAGTTCTACTACCCTCCCACTCAATTCTTTCGAGAGAAACCTTTCCTCGAGAAAGGATCCGTTTCTAGAAACAAACACTTTGCTTTCGGATCTGAGATAGGAGATGTACCCAACTGTTTTGGATATCCTATGAAGATGCATTTATCCGCTTTGGGTTCGAGTTTATCAGACTGAAACTTTTTCACATAAGTGTCGAAACCCCAAACTTTCAAGAAACGACAGTTTAGATTTCTCTAAACCTCAGTCTATACTGTGTCATCTCAACGGAAATACGCGGTGCCCTATTTAAAGTGAGTGCGGTTGTCTCTAATGCATAACCCATAAACGATAGTGGTAATCCGATAAGAGACATCATAGTATGCACCATACCAAATAGTGTGTGGCTATGACGTTCAGACACATCATCACACTATGATGTTCCAGGTGGCATGAACTGCGAAACAATTTCCACATTGTCTTAACTGTGTACCAAAACTCGTAACTCAGATATTCATTTCCATGATCATATCGTAGACAGTTTATCCTCTTGTTACGACGAACTTCACTCTGAAACGGAATTGAACTTTTCAACATTTTAGACTTGTGATTCATTTAAGTAAATACTCCTGTATCTACTCAAATCGTCAGTGAAGTAAGAACATAATGATATCCATTGCGTGCCTCAACACCCATTGGACTGCATACATCAAAATGTATCACTTCCAACAAGTTACTATCTTATTTCATCTCAATGAAAACAAGGCCTTGCTCATGTGGTATGATTCGCATGTCACTAGTGATTCGAAATCAGGTGAGTACAAAGATCCATCAGCATGGAGCCTCTTCATGCAATTTATACTAACATAACTCAAGCGGCAGTGCCACAAGTAAGTGGTACTATCATCATCAACTCGTATCTTTTGGCACCAATATCATGAACATGTGTAACACTACGATCGAGATTCAATAAACCATTGAAGGTGATTATTCAAGAAAATAGAGTAACCATTATTCTCTTTAAATGAATAATCGTATTGCAATAAACACGATCCAATCATGTTCATGCTTAACGCAAGCACCAAATAACAATTATTTAGGTTTAACACCAATCCCGATGGTAGAGGGAGCGTGCGACGTTTGATCATCTCAATCTTGGAAACACTTCCAACACGTATCGTCACCTCGCCTTTAGCTAGTCTCTGTTTATGTCGTAGCTTTCATTTCGCGTCACTAATCACTTAGCAACCGAACCGGTATCCAATACCCTCATGCTACTAGGAGTACTAGTAAAGTACACATCAACATCATGTATATCAAATACACTTCTTTCGACTTTTGCCAGCCTTCTTATCTACCAAGTATCTTGAGTTGCTCCGCCTCAGTGATTGTTCCCCTCATTACAGAAGCACTTAGTCTCGGGTTTGGGTTTAATCTTGGGTCTCTTCATTAGTGCAGCAACTGTTTTGCCGTCTCACGAAGTATCCCTTCTAGCCCTTGCCTTTCTTGAAACTTAGTGGTTTTACAAACCATCAACTATTGATGCTCCTTCTTGATTTCTACTTTCGCAGTGTCAAACATCACGAATCGCTCAAGGATCATTGTATGTATCCTTGATATGTTATAGTTCATCACGAAGCTCTCACAGCTTGGTGGCAGTGACTTTGGAGAACTATCACTATCTCATCTGGAAGATTAACTCCCACTTGATTCAAGCAATTGTCGTACTCAGACAATCTGAGCACATGCTCAACAATTGAGCCTTTTCTCCTGTGCTTTGTGGACAAAGAATCTTGTCGGAGGTCTCGTACCTCTTAACAAGGGCACAAGCATGAAATCACAATTTCATCTCTTTAGAACATCACTTATGTTCCGTGACGTTTTACAACGTTTTCGGCGCCTTGCTTCTAAGCCATTAAGTATTTTTGTACTGAACTATCGTGTAGTCATCAGAAACGTGTATGTCGGTTGTTCACAGCATCCACAGACGACGCTCGAGGTGCAGCACACCGAGTGGTGCATTAAGGACATAAGCCTTCTGTGCAGCAACGAGGACAATCCTCGGTTTTACAGACTCAGTCTGCAAAGTTTGCTACTATCAACTTTCAACTAAATTTTCTCTAGGAACATATAAAACAGTAGAGCTATAGCACAAGCTACATCGTAATTCGCAAAGACCATTAGACTATGTTCATGACAATTAGTTCAGTTAATCATATTACTTAAGAACTCCCACTCAAAAAGTACATCTCTCTAGTCATTTGAGTGGTACATGATCCAAATCCACTATCTCAAGTCCGATCATCACGTGAGTCGAGAATAGTTTCAGTGGTAAGCATCTCTATGCTAATCATATCAACTATACGATTCATGCTCGACCTTTCGGTCTCATGTGTTCCGAGGCCATGTCTGCACATGCTAGGCTCGTCAAGCTTAACCCGAGTGTTCCACGTGCGAACTGTTTTGCACCCGTTGTATGTGAACGTTGAGTCTATCACACCCGATCATCACGTGGTGTCTCGAAACGACGAACTGTAGCAACGGTGCACAGTCGGGGAGAACACAATTTCGTCTTGAAATTTTAGTGAGAGATCACCTCATAATGCTACCGTCGTTCTAAGCAAAATAAGGTGCATAAAAGGATTAACATCACATGCAATTCATAAGTGACATGATATGGCCATCATCACCTGCTTCTTAATCTCCATCACCAAAGCACCGGCACGATCTTCTTGTCACCGGCGTCACACCATGATCTCCATCATCATGATCTCCATCAACGTGTCGCCATCGGGGTTGTCGTGCTACTCATGCTATTACTACTAAATCTACGTCCTAGCAAAATAGTAAACGCATCTGCAAGCACAAACGTTAGTTATAAAGACAACCCTATGGCTCCTGCCGGTTGCCGTACCATCGACGTGCAAGTCGATATTATCTATTACAACATGATCATCTCATACATCCAATATATCACATCACATCGTTGGCCATATCACATCACAAGCATACCCTGCAAAAACAAGTTAGACGTCCTCTAATTTTGTTGTTGCATGTTTTACGTGGTGACCATGGGTATCTAGTAGGATCGCATCTTACTTACGCAAACACCACAACGGAGATATATAAGTTGCTATTTAACCTCATCCAAGGACCTCCTCGGTCAAATCCGATTCAACTAAAGTTGGAGAAACCGACACTTGCCAGTCATCTTTGAGCAACGGGGTTACTCGTAGCGATGAAACCAGTCTCTCGTAAGCGTACGAGTAATGTCGGTCCAAGCCGCTTCAATCCAACAATACCGCGGAATCAAGAAAATACTAAGGAGGGCAGCAAAAACGCACATCACCGCCCACAAAAACTTTTGTGTTCTACTCGAGAAGACATCTACGCATGAACCTAGCTCATGATGCCACTGTTGGGGAACGTCGCATGGGAAACAAAAATTTTCCTACGCGCACGAAGACCTATCATGGTGATGTCCATCTACGAGAGGGGATGAGTGATCTACGTACCCTTGTAGATCGTACAGCAGAAGCGTTAGTGAACGCGGTTGATGTAGTGGAACGTCCTCACGTCCCTCGATCCGCCCCGCGAACAATCCCGCGATCAGTCCCACGATCTAGTACCGAACGGACGGCACCTCCGCGTTCAGCACACGTATAGCTCGACGATGATCTCGGCCTTCTTGATCCAGCAAGAGAGACGGAGAGGTAGAAGAGTTCTCCGGCAGCATGACGGCGCTCCGGAGGTTGGTGATGACCTTGTCTCAGCAGGGCTCCGCCCGAGCTCTGCAGAAACGCGATCTAGAGGAAAAACCGTGGAGGTATGTGGTCGGGCTGCCGTGGAAAAGTCGTCTCAAATCAGCCCTAAAACCTCCGTATATATAGGTGGGAGGGAGGGGAGGAGGCAGCCTCAAAACCTAAAGGTTTGGCCGAAATTGGAGGTGGAGGAGTCCTACTCCAATCCTACTTGGAGTAGGATTCCACCTTCCCACTTGGAAACTCTTTCCACCTTGTGTTTTTTCCTTCTCAAACCTTATGGGCCTTAGTGGGAACTTATTCCAGTCCACTAGGGGCTCGTTTATCTCTTCCCATAGCCCATGAGACCCCTTGGGGCGTGACACCCCTCCCGATGGTCCCCGGCACCCCTCCCGGCACTCCCGGTACACTACCGATGAGCCCGAAACTTTTCCGGTAATGCACGAAAACCTTCCGGTAACCAAATGAGGTCATCCTATATATCAATCTTCGTTTCCGGACCATTCCGGAAACCCTCGTGACGTCTGTGATCTCATCCGGGACTCCGAACAACATTCGGTAACCAACCATATAACTCAAATACGCATAAAACAACATCGAGCCTTAAGTGTGCAGACCCTGCGGGTTCGAGAACTATGTAGACATGACCCGAGAGACTCCTCGGTCAATATCCAATAGCGGGACCCGGATGCCCATATTGGATCCTACATATTCTACGAAGATCTTATCGTTTGAACCTCAGTGCCAAGGATTCATATAATCCCGTATGTCATTCCCTTTGTCCTTCGGTATGTTACTTGCCCGAGATTCGATCGTTAGTATCCGCATACCTATTTCAATCTCGTTTACCGGCAAGTCTCTTTACTCGTTCCGTAATACAAGATCCCGCAACTTACATTAAGTTACATTGCTTGCAAGGCTTGTGTGTGATGTTGTATTACTGAGTGGGCCCCGAGATACCTCTCCGTCACACGGAGTGACAAATCCTAGTCTCGATCTATACTAACTCAACGAACACCTTCGGAGATACCTGTAGAGCATCTTTATAGTCACCCAGTTACGTTGCGACGTTTGATACACACAAAGCATTCCTCCGGTGTCCGTGAGTTATATGATCTCATGGTCATAGGAACAAATACTTGACACGCAGAAAACAGTAGCAACAAAATGACACGATCAACATGCTACGTCTATTAGTTTGGGTCTAGTCCATCACATGATTCTCCTAATGATGTGATCCCGTTATCAAGTGACAACACTTGCCTATGGCCAGGAAACCTTGACCATCTTTGATCAACGAGCTAGTCAACTAGAGGCTTACTAGGGACAGTGTTTTGTCTATGTATCCACACAAGTATTGTGTTTCCAATCAATACAATTATAGCATGGATAATAAACGATTATCATGAACTAAGAAATATAATAATAACTAATTTATTATTGCCTCTAGGGCATATTTCCAACAACACCATGAACGTCATAGCGCGGCGTGGGCGAGACAACCATGAAAGAAAAAAGGAACCAGGCCGTCATGAAAAGTAAAAGAGGAATCGGAAATGTTCAGGGACTTTGAACCCTACGTGAATCGAACACGTCATGTGAGACAGCCAGGAAAAGAAAAAGAATCGGATATTAGCTCAGGGAGTTTGAACCCTACGTGAATCGAACACGTCATGCGAGACAAGCATGAAAAGAACACGTCGTTCGAACACGACGACGAATGCGCAACCCCTCATTGGCACGCCGAACTGGAGGACGCATCATGGACGTCCTCCAACGCAAACATGACGCGACGTGCCCGTTGTGCGAGGCATCCAGAAAATGGAAAAATAGAAGATGCATGGATCCACTGATAGAGGTGTTATCACCGTTTAACTGAAGACTATGTAGTCCGTCTGGCATCCGAACATGACAGCAAATGCCTAAACCCGTGTTTGCATGTCGAGCTGGAGGACACACTATAAACGTCATTCGATGAAAACATAGCGCAGCGTGGGCATGCGAGGCAATCAGAAAATGAAAAAACAGAACGATGCATGGATCCAATAATAAAGGTGTTATCATCGTTTAACTGAAGACTGTGCAATCTGTCTCGCATCCGAACACGAGAGCAAACGTCTAAACCAGTGTTTGCATGTCGAGCTAGAGGACACACCATGAACGTCATAGCGCGGCGTGGGCGAGACAACCATGAAAGAAAAAAGGAACCAGGCCGTCATTAAAAGTAAAAAAGGAATCGGAAATGTTCAGGGACTTTGAACCCTACGTGAATGGAACACGTCATGCGAGACAGCCATGAAAAGAAAAAGAATCGGATATTAGTTCAGGGAGTTTGAACCCTACGTGAATCGAACACGTCATGCGAGACAGCCATGAAAAGAACACGTCGTTCGAACACGACGACGAATGCGCAACCCCTCATTGGCACGCCGAACTGGAGGACGCATCATGGACGTCCTCCAACGCAAACATGACGCGACGTGCCCGTTGTGGGAGGCATCCAGAAAATGAAAAAATAGAACGATGCATGGATCCACTGATAGAGGTGTTATCACCGTTTAACTGAAGACTATGTAGTCCGTCTGACATCCGAACATGACAGCAAATGCCTAAACCCGTGTTTGCATGTCGAGCTGGAGGACACACTATAAACGTCATTCGATGAAAACATAGCGCAGTGTGGGCGTGCGAGGCAATCAGAAAATGAAAAAATAGAACGATGCATGGATCCAATAATAAAGGTGTTATTATCGTTTAACTGAAGACTCGCATCCGAACACGAGAGCAAACGTCTAAACCAGTGTTTGCATGTCGAGCTGGAGGACACACCATGAACGTCGTTTGACGAAAACATAGCGCGGCGTGGGCGAGACAACCATGAAAGAAAAAAGGAACCAGGCCGTCATGAAAAGTTAAAAAAGAATCGGATATTAGTTCAGGGACTTTGAAAATCGAACACGTCATGCGAGACAGCCATGAAAAAAAAATGAATCAGATATTTGTTCAGGGAGTTTGAACCCTACGTGAATCGAACACGCAACCTTCTGATCTGGAGTCAGACGCGCTACCATTGCGCCAAGGATCCGATGTGATCTCTCTACTTCAAGACATTATTTAACGTAAGCTTCCGGATGTAACAGGCTAGCTGAAGCTTCCATGGGCTCCTCGTGGTTCTAAATCTGCCGTAATACGGCCCACGACAATTAGCACACAACCCATGTACTCTGACACCAGTAAAATGTGCTTCCTACTGCTGTCCAGTCGCTGCCCTGCCCTTGGGCGGTTGGAGGCATCAATTGCAAAAAAAGCTTCTGATTCTGTGCAGCGCAGGCACCACGCGGGCGGAAGATTCTATTCGGCGCTGCTGCGGCTGTCACCGTCAGCTGTACGCGCACGTTCCACGATGCCGGTGCGGTGGCCGTCGCAGCCGCGAGGCCCCCACACACCACATGCGCAGAAATGCTACTACTCTACTTGCTCCTCCTCACGGAGAGAAAAGACCACAGCAGCCACTGCTGGATCCTGGATCCTGGATGGGTGCCATGTAGCAGTACAGTTTGGCCACGTTTAAGAGAAGAGGTGATCTGGAGTGCATGATTGATGATTCCGTCGATGCTCCCGCGAGGAGATGATCGATCTGTGTCAGCAGGAATGTTTCGGGGCAGGGGTTCTCTCGGTTCAGAATTCAGATGCGTGCGTGCGTGCGGAGCAAAGGAGGAAGATGCTACTGCGGATCAGTATGTCAATTCTTCGGTGTGGCGCCTAGCTACGTATCACCCTGTGGCTGTGGGGGTTTGGTTGTTGGAACTGATGCGATGACTCTCCCCTATGCAAAGTTCTGGAGTACTATTTTGTTGAGAAACAAAATGTTCCATCATGACACTTTCATGAGTCCCAGATAGGTCAACTGATCTAGAAAAGGGACAGTACATTTTGCTAACCCCTTAACAAACTAGCTTAGCACATACTCCAGCGTCGCGTCACAAGAAGCTCGAATTGGTCTCTCGCCGTCACGCGCAAGGAAGCCTTGCCATGTGACGGTGATGAACTCGCTAGATACAACTACCCCTGTCCAGGTTTATTAGGTCCCTGTTATTTGTGGCTAAACTTTGATCATAAATTTAACAAATACTCACTCAGTTCTAAAATAACTGTCTCAACTTTATCCTAACTCTTGTATAAAATTGTACTAAGCTTAAGACACTTATTTTAAGACGGAGGGAGTAATATGTAAAATAATATATGTCATAAAGATTACAGTATGGAAAAGTTGTTCCAAATACAAACAAGACAATATATTTCTTGTATCATATAATATATATATGTTAGCTTTATAGATGGTCAAAGATGGATCAAACTTCGAGGGCCCAATAAATCCGGATGAAGGCGGTAGTAGCTCGAGTTATCCCTCCCTCCCCGCATTGCTCCCGCGAGCAACCGGGGGGAACCCTTGCACCACCGCTGCCCAAATCCCTCCCCCTCGGCCTCCCTCCCTCCCCCCCCCCCCCCCGAGGCGTCGTCGGGCAAAGCTCGGCCGGTGTGGCCAACGGAGGCTGCTCCCTCTCCTCACGGCTCGGGCCCAGCGGGGGATGGCTCTACGTGTGGAGATGCCGGACTGGTGCCAGGCCTGCGGGCGTGGCGGTCGACGTGCGGGGCGTCGTCGTCTTTCCTTGGCGGTGGTGCAGCGGCGCCCAGCTGCGTTGATTCGGCGCGTCGACTGCGAGGTCGTCTCCCGCCTTCCTCCTTCCCCATCGCGGGCGTGCGTCAGTGCTCCTCGGTCAGCTGTGGTTCTGGCGACCGTGTGTGGCCTCGGATGACGCTGCTCCGGGTGGTTTGCCCGCGATGGCGCAACCACTTGGCTGCAGGCTGACGCGGCGGCACGCGGCGATGCCTTCCCGGCCCAGATCTAGGCCCTTTTGGGGCCCATCTAGGTCTGGGCGAGCCTCGCTCGGGCTCGCCTGCGACTGCTCCGGCGGACGGGGATTCGGCTCGTGCAGGGGGTTGCGAAGACGGCGGCGCGTCTACTGCAACGCGGTGACGGGAGCTTCACGAGCACCTTTCGGGCTCGGGCGGGTCTAGAGGGCCTTGCATGCCCCCTTGTTGCGTTCGGTCGGTGACCGCCCTTGGCGGTGGAGGTTGTCCCCTCTCGCGTGGCTGCTAACCCTACTGCTCCTCGTTCCCAGTTGCTTTCTCTCAGCTCCGTCGGGCTCGCGCCGTTTACCATACGAAGGCGGCGGTGATGATTGCAAGACAGTGGTGACGCATGTTGCTGAGCGGCAAGTTCCGTGGAGCGTGATGGATCGTCCAAGGGTTGGCGGACGGGAGAAATCCCTGACGGCTTGTTGACACCAGCGTGGCGATGTCCTATGGGCGCCGCCATTCCTTCCTGAAGTGCATCGGGTATTCCCCTTCCCCACGCTTCGCCGCGTATCAGGGGAAACCCTAGGACCAGTTCGGGCGACAACGTCATCGTCGTCGCGTTCCTTCTTGAAGGCGTTGCTTGGTATGTGGAGGTTAAAGTGCTAGGAGCGTGGTGGAAATCCTCCGCTGAGCGCAACGGTTACGGGTCATCATTGTTTTCGTCGATCCGACGCTGTCGACATTTCTTTCTTTCTTTTTCTTTTTTGTTTCTTTTGAACATGTTTGTGCTGTTTGTTCCAGCATTGGACTCATAATTGTATTGGATGTTTGATATATCTATATGTCCCGAATGCCTATTTCAGAAGCGATGGTAGCTCATACTAGCTCATGCAGTCAATGGTTGTCATGTTTATGCATCGCAGATGCTTCCCTCATCGGATTTACAAGGCACAATTTATGTGTGTTGTTAATTCAAATATTTTAAAATTTAATCGAGTTAACAAAAAATAGAATATACAATAGAAAATACACTTGACGGTGTAACTATCTACTGATACTCATTTGGTAGATGTTGATTTTTTTTCTTGATAAACTCAATCAAATTTTTGAAAAAATTGTCTTAGACAAGCAAAATGTGGTTCAACCATTTCGCTGCGGCTTTGTTCCAATTTCTTCTACGGAATCCTGATCAAAACTTATAAACCTCGCAAGGGGAAACAAACTCAACCTGTAGTTACTTTATAAGCTAGCAAGTCCAGCTTTCCGTTCGTAGATATTATTGGGTCAAAGGATTTTAATTTATACTAGTAGAACATTATGGATCTTAGTATCGTTTTTGTAGAAATCCCGCAGAGCGTGACCAGAAAATAGTTCATTGTATTGTTTTCCTACACATAATTTCTTAGGATTCGGTTGTGCTTATGCAGGAGCTCTCGTTTGGTGCCAACACACACAAGACGATTTGGAGTATTTTAGTTGATCAAGCTGTGGGACCGATTTTGAGTATTGCTGTTTATCAAGCATTAATAGATTTAATCGATGGAGATCTAAAGGAGTTTAGAGCATCTCTAGCAGATCTCGTACAATGATTAAATCCGTAAAAGAAATGCATTTACAATTTCGGTCGGAAAAATGGTGCCTAGCAGACCCCGTAACACGTCTTCAACCCGTAAAATTTTAAAGGGCACGTTAAATTCATCCGCGAAAACCTTATATATGCAGTTTTGGAGGTAGTATACAGTTCAACCTATAAACTGATCAAACCTCGTCGGTGTTGGGTAACGTTGCATGGGAAATAAAAAAATTCCTACGCAAACCAAGACCTATCATGGTGATGATCATCTACGAGAGGGAGATCGGATCCACATACCCTTGTAGATCGCTAAGCAGAAGCGTTCAGAAACACGGTTGATGTAGTGGAACGTATTCGCGATCCAAATCGTCGGCGTCCCACGATCCGTCCCGATCTAGCACCGAACGGACGACACCTTCGCGTTCAGCACACGTACAGCTCGACGATGATCTCCGCCTTCTTGATTCAGCAAGAGGGAGCGGAGAGGTAGATGAGTTCTTCGGCAGCGCGACGGCGTGACGGCGATGGTGGTGGAGCTAGTCCAGTAGGGCTTCACCTAAGCACCGTCAAAAACTAGACTAGAGGAGAAACAGATCTAGAGAGAGGGCAACACGTGGCTAGTTATTGTGTCTCAAAAACCCTCAAAACCTCTAGTATATATAGGAGAAGAGGAGAGGAGGCTGTCTTGGCCCCTCTTCCAAGCAGAGGGGTCGGCTGAACCAAAGGAGGAGTCCACCTCCTTGTGGGAAGTTGTACTACTTTGAAAGGACTCCTCCTTTCCCTTCCTTTCAAAAGTTCTTTGCCTTTTATCTCTTAGCCTCATGGGCCCTTGAGAGAGGATTTGGCCAGTCCACTAGGGGCTGGTCCACCTCTTCTCACAGCCCACAAGGCTCTTGGATCGTCGCACCCCTTTCGGTGGTTCCCCGGCACCCTCCCGGCACTTCCGGTACACTACCGATAAGCCCAAAAAAAATCGGTGACCAAAACAAGACTTCCTATATATCAAACTTTACCTACGGACCATTTCGGAGCTCCTCATGACGTCCAGGATCTCATCCGGGGCTCTGAATAACCTTCGATCACCAACACCTATAACTCAACTATACCGAAACGTCATCGAACCTTAAGTGTGCAGACCCCGCGGGTTCGAGAACTATGCAGACATGACCGAGACACTCTCCTATCAATATCCAATAACGGGACCTGGATGTCCATATTGGATCCTACATATTCTACAAAGATCTTATCGGTTGAACCTCTGTGTCAAGGATTGACACAATCCTGTATATCATTCCCTTTGTCCTTCGGTATGTTACTTGCCCGAGATTCGATCATCGGTATCGACATACCTATTTCAATCTCGTTACCGGCAAGTATCTTTACTCGTTCCGTAATACAAGATCTCGTGGCTAACTCTTTAGTCACATTGCTTGCAAGGCTTGTTTGTGATGTTGTATTACCAAGTGGGCCCCGAGATACCTCTCCGTCACACGGAGTGACAAATCTGAGTCTTGATCCATGCTAACTCAACGGACACCTTCGGAGATACTTGTAGAGCACCTTTATAGTCGCCTAGTAACGTTGTGACATTTGATACACATAAGGTATTTCTCCGGTGTAAGTGAGTTACATGATTTCATGGTCATAGGAATGTATACTTGACATGCAGAAAACAATAGCAACAAAATGACACGATCATATGCTAAGTTTATAGTTTAGGTCTTGTCCATCACTTCATTCTCCTAATGATGTGATCCCGTCATCAAGTGACAACACTTGTCTATGGCTAGGAAACCTTAACCATCCTTGATCAACGAGCCAGTCAACTAGAGGCTCACTAGGGACATTGTTTTGTCTATGTATCCACACATGCATTTATGTTTCCATTCAATACAATTATAGCATGGATAATAAACGATTATCTTGAAACAGAAAATATAATAATAACTATTTTATTATTGCCTCTAGGGTATATTTCCAACAGTCGGAGCAAATGCGCCACCGCGGAACTGGTCGAAATCTACCGGAACTCATCGGAATCCGTCGCCGCATATCGGAAGAAGCCGCCACACGCCGGAATGTGTCGCCACGGGTCCGAATTGCAGCGAGCTCAACCTCCACTACCGAGGCAAGTCCGTCCACACGAAGAATGGAGAAGACCACCGGCAGCCTGAATCCGGGGTAATTTCGCACCGTAAAAAGGTTTACGGTGCCCCTTATACAGTTTTTTAAGGGTCGGTTTTGATGGGGTCTCCTAGAGATGCTCCTAGTCCTTCTAAGAGCATCTACAACTGAACATCTCATAACCATCTCAGAGGCCTGTGCAAACCGCTCGATCACAGATAGGACACAAAAACGCGACCCAACCGAACCCTCAAACGGGTCTCAAACGTCCGGACTGATCGACACCCCTCATACCCGGGTGATGTCTACTACGCAACCTTCTCCTTGTAGACGTTGTTGGTCCTCCAAGTGCAGAGGGTTGTAGGACAGTAGCAATTTTCCCTCAAGTGGGTGACCTAAGGTTTATCAATCCGTGGGAGGCGTAGGATGAAGATGGTCTCTCTCAAGCAACCCTGCAACCAAATAACAAAGAGTCTCTTGTGTCCCCAACACACCTAATATAGTAGTAAGTTGTATAGGTGCACTAGTTCGGCGAAGAGATGGTGATACAAGTGCAATATGGATGGTAGATATAGGTTTTTGTAATCTGAAATTACAAAAACAGCAAGGTAACAAATGGTAAAAGTGAGCACGAACGGTATTGCAAAGCATGGAAACAAGGCCTAGGGTTCATACTTTCACTAGTGAAGTTCTCTCAACAATGATAACATAATTGGATCATATAACTAGCCCTCAACATGCAACAAAGAGTCACTCCAAAGTCACTAATAGCGGGGAACAAACGAAGAGATTATTGTCGGGTACGAAACCACCACAAAGTTATTCTTTCTAATCGATCTATTCAAGAGTCCGTAGTAAAATAACACTAAGCTATTCTTTCAGTTTGATCCATCATAGAGTTCGTACTAGAATAACACCTTAAGATACATATCAACCAAGACCCTAATGTCACCTAGATACTCCATTGTCACCTCAAGTATCCGTGGGTATGATTATACGATATGCATCACACAATCTCAGAATCATCTATTCAACCAACACATAGAACTTCAAAGAGTGTCCCAAAGTTTCTACCAGAGAGTCAAAACGTGTGCCAACCCCTGTGCATAGGTTCCCAATGTCACGAACCCGCAAGTTGATCACCAAAACATACATCAAGTACTCGCATGAATCCACGTGTGCCACCCATATGCATAGGTTCCCAATGTCACAAACCCACAAGTTGATCACAGCAGATAGACACGTGCAAGACATACATCAAGTGTTCTCAAAGACTCAATCCGATAAGATAACTCCAAAGGGGAAACTCAATTCATTACAAGAGGAAGAGGGGGAATAACATCATAAGATACAACTATAGTAGCAAAGCCCATGGTACATCGAGATCAAGACATCTCAAGAACACGAGAGAGAGAGAGAGATCAAACACACAACTACTGGTACATACCCTCAACCCCGAGGGAGAACTACTCCCTCCTCGTCATGGAGATCGCGGGGGTGATGAAGATGGCCACCGGAGATGGATTCCCCCTCCGTCAGGGTGCTAGAATGGGCTCCAGATTGGTTTTTGGTGGCTACACAGGCTTGCGGCAGCGAAACTCCCGATCTAGGTTTCTTTTGAGGGGTTTCTGAATTTACAGGAATTTATGGTGGTGGAATTACGTCGGTTGGGCCCACGAGGAGGTCACAAACCTGCCCTGCGCCACCTAGGGGGGTGGTGGCGGCGTCAGGGCTTGTGACTCCCTCGTGGATCTTCTGGCCTTCTTCCAAAGCTTCAGGGGTCTCTTTTGGTCCAAAAAATCATCATAAAGTTTCATTCCATTTGGACTCCGTCTGAAAATGGGCCAAAAACACGGAAAAAACAGAGACTGGCACTTGGCACTGAGTTAATAGGTTAGTCCCAAAAAAGATATAAAATAGCATATTCATGCATATAAAACATCCAAAGTTGACAAGATAATAGCATGGAACCATAAAAAATTATAGATACGTTGGAGACGTATCAAGCATCCCCAAGCTTAACTCATGCTCGTCCTCGAGTAGGGAAGTGATAAAGAATGAATTTTTGATGCTTTCATGCTACCTAGCATAGATGTCCTTTGTAACTCCTCTTATGTGACATGAATGTTCAGATCCGTTAGATTCAAAACAATAGTTTGCTATTGATGTGGAGACAATAATACTTCAAGCAAACTAGCAAGGTAATCATGAAATTTCCAAATAACAAGGCCAAAAGAAAGTTATCCCTACAAAATAATATAGTCTGTCTATGCTCTATCATCATTGCACAACAAATTTAAATGATGCACAACTCCGGTATTGGCCAAGTAATTGTTTTCACACCTTTACTTTCTCAAACTTTTTCGATTCTCATGCAATACATGAGCGTGAGCCATGGTTATAGCACTATAGGTGGAATGGAGTGGTGGAGGTTGTGAGACAAAAAAGGAGAAGATGGTCACATTGACTAGGCATATCAATGATCTATGGAGATGCTTATCAATAGATATCAATGTGAATGAGTAGGGATTGCCATGCAAGAGATGCACTAGAGTTATGAGTATGTGAAAGCTCTTAAGAAAAACTAGTGGGTGTGCATCCAACTTGCTTGCTCACGAAGACCTAAGGCAATTTTGAGGAAGCCTATCATTGGAATATACAAGCCAAGTTATATAATGAAAATTTCCACTAGCTATATGGTGGTGACAAAACGAGAGACTCTCAATCATGAAGATCATGGTGCTTAATATGCACAAGTGTGGAAAAGTGGTAACATTGTCCCTTCTCTCATTTTCTCTCATTTTTTTGGTGGGCTCTTTGGCCTCTTTTTTTCTGGTGGGCTTCTTTGGCCTCTTTTATTTCCTCACATGGGACAATGCTCCATCAATGATGATCATCACATTTTCAACTCAAAACTTAGAGCAACGATGACTCTATATGGAATGCCTTCGGTAGTGTACCATGACAATGATCTAGCATGGCATAGACAATAATGGAAACATCATGCTAGCTATCTTACGATCATGCAATGGCAATGTAGACGTGATGGCACATGTCATGGTGGTAATTGCATGGCAATATATCTCAGAATGACTTTGAAAAAGCCATAGTAGGTAGGTATGGTGGCTGTTTTGAGGGAGGCTAATGGTGGGTTTTGTGCACCGGCGAAAGTTGCACGACACTAAGAAGATAGTGATGGTGGAAGGTGAAAGTGCATCTAAACCATGGACTCAACATTAGTCATGAAGAACTCATATACTTGTTGCAAAAGTTTTATTAGTAATCGAAACAAAGCATTCAACGCATACTCCTATGGGAAGGGTTGGTAGGTATAAACCATCGCGCGATCCCGACCGCCACGCAAACGATGACAATCAAAAGACTAATAATGCTCAGACTTCATCACATAGAGGTTGACCATACGTGCATGCTACGGGAATCACTAACTTCAACACAAGTATTTCTAGATCCACAACACCTTACTAGCATGACTTCAATATTACCAAAACCACAACTCAAAACTAATTGAGATGAATTAAATTTCTCTAACTATTCAATGCACATGAAGGTGGAAATTTTTGTATCCCTTTGGATAACTACCCCTTTTGAGACTACTTTCAAAGCATAGATCAACTACCAAGCCACGCACCGCTGCGCTCTAAAAGATATAAGTGAAGCACATAGAGCAAAAGTATCTAGCTCAAAAGACATAAGTGAAGCACATGTGAGCTGAATTGTCTACCAAAGGATATAAGTGAAGCTCGACAAAATCACGGTGAGTGCATGTCTATCTCTCTAGGTGTGCATCAAGGAAGATTGTGACACAACAAAATAAAAGACTCCTATGATACAAGACGCTCCAAGCAAAACACATATCATGTGGTGAATAAAAATATAGCTCCAAGTAACATTACCGATGGATTGAAGACGAAAGAGGGGATGCCTTCCCGGTGCATCCCCAAGCTTAGGATTTTACGACATCCTTGAATCTCTTGGGGTGCCTTGGGCATCCCCAAGCTTGAGCTCTTGCCACTCTTTATCTCTTTGTCCATAAGAACTTCACCCAAAACTTGAAAACTTCACAACACGAAACTTAAACAGAAACTCGTGATATCATTAGTATAAGAAAGAAAATCACAACTTCCTTAGGTACTGTAGCAAACTTAAATTCTACTTATGTTGGTGTTGGGTTGCTGTATTTTCATTTTTCCATGGCTAGTACCCTCCGATACTATCCATAGTTTCATCAAAATAAGCAACCAACTCAACAAAAACAGAATCTGTTAACAGCAGACCAGTCTGTAGCAATCTGTATACTTCGTATACTTCTGGTACTTCAAAAAATCTGAAACATTACGACAGTCTGAAGAAATTGCATAGAAGTCAGTAGCAAAAAGAATCAACTCAAAATCTCTTACATAATAAAAATGAAAATTCTTTTCGTGAGCAGAAAGTTTTTGTCTTTTTCCAGCATGATCAAACAATCATCACCAAGACTAATCATAATGGTTTTGCTTGGCACAAACACAAAAAGAAACACAAATGACACAATCATAACAAAATTATGAAGGTGTGGATAAAACAAAATATGAAGCAAAAAGCAAAGAAAAATTTATTCATTGGGTTGCCTCCCAACAAGCGCTATCATTTAACGTCCTTAGCTAGGCATTGATTTCAATGATGCTCACATAAAAGGTAAGGATTGAAACACAACGAGAGCATCATGGAGCAAATGGCTAGCACATTTGAGTCTAACCCACTTCCTATGCATAGGGATTTTGTGATCAAATAATTTATTGGAGCAAGAATCAACTAGCATAAGAAGGCAAAACAAGCATAGCTTCAAAAATTTCAACATATGGAGAGGAAGCTTGATACTATTGCAATAAGTAGAAGCATATGATCTTGTCTCATAGTAATTTTCAGTAGCATCATGAATGAATTCAACAATATAACCAGCACCTAAAGCTTTCTTTTCATGATCTACAAGCATAGAAATTTTACTACTCTCCACATAAGGAAATCTATTCTCAAGAATAGTAGTGGGAGTATCGTAAAAGACTTGAGCACTACAAATTGTGTCCACAATGAAAAAGCAAGGTTTAGCAAAGGGGTTTTCGAAAGTATGACAAGCTTTATCATCCCTCTTCTTCAAAGCATAAGTATCCTCACAATAATCATCATAGATAGGGGGCATGCTTTCATCAAAATAATTTTGATCATTCAAAGTGGAAGAACTAAAAAGATCATCTTTATCAAATATAGCATCCCCAAGCTTGTGGCTTTGCATATCATTAGCATCATGGGTATTCAAAGAATTTGTGCTAACAACATTGCAATCATGCTCATCATTCACATATTCTATGCCAAGCATTCTATGTAATTCTTCTTTCAGCACTTGAGCACAATTTTCCTTCCCATCATGCTCACGAAAAATATTGAAAAGATGGAGCATATGAGGCATCCTCAATTCCATTTTTTGTAGTTTTCTAGCGAAAGAACAAGAAACAAAAAGATTCGATTGCAAGATCTAAAGATATACCTTCAAGCGCTAACCTCCCCGGCAACGGCGCCATAAAAGAGCTTGATGTCTACTACGCAACCTTCTCCTTGTAGACGTTGTTGGTCCTCCAAGTGCAGAGGGTTGTAGGACAGTAGCAATTTTCCCTCAAGTGGGTGACGTAAGGTTTATCAATCCGCGGAAGGCGTAGGATGAAGATGGTCTCTCTCAAGCAACCCTGCAACCAAATAACAAAGAGTCTCTTGTGTCTCCAACACACCTAATACAATGGTAAGTTGTATAGGTGCACTAGTTCGGCGAAAAGATGGTGATACAAGTGCAATATGGATGGTAGATATAGGTTTTTGTAATCTGAAATTACAAAACCAGCAAGGTAACAAATGGTAAAAGTGAGCACGAACGGTATTGCAATGCGTGGAAACAAGGCCTAGGGTTCATACTTTCACTAGTGAAGTTCTCTCAACAATGATAACATAATTGGATCATATAACTAGCCCTCAACATGCAACAAAGAGTCACTCCAAAGTCACTAATAGCGGGGAACAAACGAAGAGATTATTGCCGGGTACGAAACCATCACAAAGTTATTCTTTCTAATCGATCTATTCAAGAGTCCGTAGTAAAATAACACTAAGCTATTCTTTCAGTTTGATCCATCATAGAGTTCGTACTAGAATAACACCTTAAGATACATATCAACCAAGACCCTAATGTCACCTAGATACTCCATTGTCACCTCAAGTATCCGTGGGTATGATTATACGATATGCATCACACAATCTCAGAATCATCTATTCAACCAACACATAGAACTTCAAAGAGTGCCCCAAAGTTTCTACCAGAGAGTCAAAACGTGAGCCAACCCCTGTGCATAGGTTCCCAATGTCACGAACCCGCAAGTTGATCACCAAAACATACATCAAGTACTCACATGAATCCACGTGTGCCAACCCATATGCATAGGTTCCCAATGTCACAAACCCACAAGTTGATCACAGCAGATAGACACGTGCAAGACATACATCAAGTGTTCTCAAAGACTCAATCCGATAAGATAACTCCAAAGGGGAAACTCAATTCATTACAAGAGGAAGAGGGGGAATAACATCATAAGATCCACACTATAGTAGCAAAGCCCATGGTACATCGATATCAAGACATCTCAAGATCACGAGAGAGAGAGACCAAACACATAGCTACTGGTACATACCCTCAGCCCCGAGGGAGAACTACTCCCTCCTCGTCATGGTGATCCCCGGGATGATGAAGATGGCCACCGGAGATGGATTCCCCCTCCGGCAGGGTGCTGGAATGGGCTCCAGATTGGTTTTTGGTGGCTACACAGGCTTGCAGCGGCGAAACTCCCGATCTAGGTTTCTTTTTGGGGGTTTCTGAATTTATAGGAATTTATGGCGGGGGAATTACGTCGGTTGGGCCCACGAGGAGGTCACAAGCCTGCCCTGCGCCACCTAGGGGGGTGGTGGCGGCGTCAGGGCTTGTGACTCCCTCGTGGCTCTTCTGGCCTTCTTCCAAAGCTTCAGGGGTCTCTTTTGGTCCAAAAAAATCATCGTAAAGTTTCATTCCATTTGGACTCCGTCTGAAAATGGGCAAAAACACGGAAAAAACAGAAACTGACACTTGGCACTGAGTTAATAGGTTAGTCCCAAAAAAGATATAAAATAGCATATTCATCCATATAAAACATCCAAAGTTGACAAGATAATAGCATGGAGCCATAAAAAATTATAGATACGTTGGAGACGTATCAACGGGCTGCGGCGGAGACGGCGCATGCGGCTTAGACCATCTCTGACGACGATGGAGAATAGTATAATACGTAGTCGTAGGCTATTTATTATACATGATTTGTATGGATTTAGAGGTGAAATATGAGGGCGTTCGATGTTGATGAACAGATTTAAGATGTGATTGGTGAGTGTTTGTGCGTGTCATAAATGTTTGAGGGACCGGATGCTCTAGCGTGCACCTAAAAGATGATATTTGTACCCGTCGGAATGTCATAAAATCAACAGCCAACAAAAAAATGTTGCTTGTACAACTCAAAAGGAAAATGCTGCCAGTAGTAGTACTATCTCCTCTTATGCCCAAATATGGGCGGATATGAGGGAGCCCGGACACACCCGTCATGTCAGCCTGACGGCGGAGTCCCACACGAACTCGTCCGAAAACCTGAAGGCTCGACGGGCGCCTCGCCCGTCGTCACGGTGTGAACGTCGTGTGCCCCGCTCCGGCTCGGTGCATGAGCCCATAGCCGGCCATTTAAGTCGGTTGATGCCCCCTCCCCCAGCCCTAGCACATACATCTGCTCTATCCCCCCGCTGTAGCCCGAGCCCGTCAATCATGCCCCCACGCCACCGCCACTAGACGATCTAGCATCGTCTGTGACTCCATGAGCAGGTCCGGATCTGAAGGGCCGCGGGGCTACCTCTGGATTCGGAGGAGGATTTTAAGGACGAGGAGGAGGAGGTGTCGTCGTTGGGTGTGGGGGAGGACCAATAGGAGCCGACTTAGGAGGCGTCACTAGTGGATATGGGGGACGAGGAGTTGCCGACGATGGAGGAGGACGTGGATCTGCGGGTGGAGCAGCAGGCCATCCTCAACTCCATCCGCTCGGAGTCGGCTGTGGAGGCCAAGCGTCTTCGTCGGATGGAGACGATGCATGCGGCTCAGACTCCGGCGCAGGTGGCTCAGGCCATCTTCGACGATGACGAAGAGTGGTATAATATGTAGTACGTAGGCTATTTATTCTGGATCTAGGAGATGAAATATGAAATAGTTGGATCTGAACGACAGAACAAGTAGATTTGAGATGTGACTCGTCAGTGTCCACGGACGCGTCCCACGGGTGTTTGACGGACCGGATTTGTAAGTCACAACTGTAGGTGCTCTGAGGTGCACCCAAACAATGATTAAAAAAAAGATGCTGCTTGTACAACTCAAAAGGAAAATGCTGCCAGTAGTAGTACTACCTCAATATACTACCCCGTGAAATTTAAAATACGCCCCCCTATCGGCTGGGCAGAAGCTGGCAGCCGTCGTCGCATAGCTAGCGCGGAGTCAAACGCCGAACCGACACATGCATGCGCTAATAAATACTCCACACGCAATCAAGTCCAACCGTGGATAATAATCGATTCGTTAAGCACGAATAGCTTAGCTAGCCATGCATGCACTGGCAGTTTATGCGGTTGCGCCGTCGCATTCGCCCGAAGAAACAACGTCGCCACCGGCCGCTGCGCCGTCGACGTCCTGCCGTCGTAACGGAGGAGGAAAAAACGCGGTAGCTTCGCCGTCAATCCTCACCCAATCTCTCCCTTTCCGGCTTTTCCCCGTGGATCTGGGATTCTCCCGTTTACCCCCACTCGAACAAAACATGCCGCATGGCAGGACAAAACTGGCAACCGGATACGTAATGGCAGAAGGATCGAAGTCTCGGGGATAAAAGTGAAAACTTGTTCCAAAAGGCGTTGGCCACTGCCGCCTGCTTTCCCGTAGATTAACCTGAAGCGGTGGTCAATAATTGAGTGATCATCCTGCACATGGGGGATGTGGGAGCGCCGGTTGCCAGCTCGGATTGCAACTCCCGGGGGCTGCCTCGTCTTTTTACTCCGTGTGGTCTGAAATTTGTCACACACAAAAAACTGTATGGTCCGAGACACGCAGTAGCCTGCTGAGTGCTGATTGGGCAATCCCTTCTAAATATATATAAAAAGAGTTAATTACACCCGTTGCTTAAAATTAACAGATCCATACATAAACTTGAAAACTTCACAAAACTCATACATGAACTTGATTACTGTAACGGTTGACTATAAAATAGCCCTGTATTGACATGTAGGCTGCCACGTCGAAAAGGGCCCGCATATGAATTATTGAATTATTGCACAAACCATCCTTGTCTTATGCCGGGGTAACAAGGCACGTATGTAACATATTAAGGTTCAAAAGTGGGATGAAGTGATTTTTGTTAGATATATTATCATAACACGATGGTTGTGGACTATAGCATTATAACACATGTCCACTCCTCCTGTGTTTGATCCCCAAATGAAATGTTTTTAACTGATTTTTTTTGACAATGATTGTACATAATAAGCTTATAGATTACTAAAAAACTTTTTTGTGATGAAGAAAGAGGAGAGCATACAAAATAAATTCAGTGCATAACGTAGGAGAACATAACATCAAAAGGGCATACTAAACATGTTTGCATTCACACTTCTGTGCAATTAACAGATTCACAACATCAAAAGGGCATAGAAGTTCAGTGCAACTAACAAGTTCATAACATCAAAAGGGCATAAAGGTTCAGAACATGTATGGTTCATTACTGGAACGAAACGAAACGACAATTCATTCATGAACTAGTACACATAGCTACTCTTCTTGTTGGATTTGTGGTGCGTGCTGAGATAGTGGGATTTCTTCACCACTCATGTCTTTGTTAAGGCGAGGGATATGTGCGGCTCTTCATGTAGCACCATCATTTCCAAACATTAGGTTGAAAAGTGGCTCCTCTTGTGTTGTACCTCTTCCTTTACCTCTTACAACAGTTCTTCCCACCTCTTGTTCTAGTGTTTAAACTGGTTCTATGTCTCTTATTTCCTCTAACGATGCCAGAACTTGTGCCTGTGTCATTTGTTTGAGCTTGTTCAACACTGCTTCCCCTACGTCCACCTCTTCCAGCAGTTCTTCCCCTGCATTTGCCTCTTCCTCTTATTGCACCTCTTATTTCCTCTAATGATGCCAGAACGTGCATGTGTTATGACCGACGTGCATTATAGACGGAGGAGGCCCACAGGCACGGGCAATTAGGCCCAATGGAAAACCAAACCTATAGAATCATTGGATTTTCAAACTCATCTTCCTCATCATCATCTTTTTCCTTCACCTCAGTTGTACAAACAAGAAATCTACTGGCTGGGTTTGACCTTCTCAGCTCCTGGCCAAAATTCCACAACTTGTTGTACTGTGATGCTTCATCCCCATGAATTATGTCAAGTGCAACTTTCCTTGCCCTGCCTAAATTCATCTTGTTACGCATGCTAGTCACGCATGGCACTGTTCAATATCAACAATACCTATCATGTCTACGTCGCATTCCCATACAATCAGGTGTTCATAATACTGCCCTCAATTCTCCACTCAAATCTAGACAATCACACGTTCGCATGCTGGTCAAGATCACCAATCGACGAATCCATGCGCAAAAAAAGTCCCCAATTGTCGAATTCGTGCACAAAAAAGGGATGATCTTCCCTGCCCTCAGAACCTAACGAAACAGGGGGAAAAAGAAACGCCGCAAGGGTGTGGGGAAGGGAGGGAATCAACACATATCGTACGTTGGCGCAAACTCGGTCGCCGCCCGTATGACCGGCCGCATGCCGCCTCCCTCTCCTTCAACGGGTTCAAAACGACGAACTGTTGATCACCTCGGAGAGCTCGAGGAGCGAGACGACCAAGCAGGGCTTTCGAGAGAGTTAGCGAGGCTGATTCGTAAAATTGTGATAATATGGGGTTGCTCTCAAAATATTTCCATCCGCACACTCAACTCAGGACCAATACACGCTAATAATCCAACTTTTAGGTTTCTTTTGTAAAACACAAGGTCGTGGCGTGTGCCAAATTCTGACGTGGTGCACCACGTGTGCCGAGTCAGGTTATTTTGTAGTCAACTATTACAGCAAACGAGTTCATGTATGAGTTTTGTGGGATTTTCAAGTTTATGTATGAGTCTGTTAATATCAAGCAAGTTGTTGTATTTCGGGTGTAATGAACTCTAAAAAAAGCCTACTGATTGGGCAATCCCAAGAAGCATACTATGAAGAACCACTTCCCTCTCCACCTTTTTTAGACAATCTCGCGAAGCTTTATTTAACTGGGACCAATGTTTACACGAATGAATGCAAGATCACCGGGATTGCCCAACCAGCTTTGTGTCTTGTCCTCAACTTGAGAGTCGTGTGAAGCTTCCACTACTAGAAAAAGGCATATCCCCAATATCACTATTAGTGGCGCACCATGATGGTGGTGCGCCGCTGCTATATATAGCAGGGGCGCACCAGAATCAGGTGCGCCATTGCTATGTTTTTAATAATGGCGCATCACATGAGTAGTGCGTCATTGCTATATTTTGGTCCAACGCCCACCCCCACCAGACATAGCAATGGCGCACCACACCTAGGTGTGCCACTGCTATGCTACATAGTAGTGGCGCACCTGGGCATGGTGCGTCATTACTAACGTCACACGCACACAAACACCCCCTCGATCGCTTTTAGGTTTTTTAAAAAATAAAAGAAAATGACAAAAGATTCACACAATGTAGCATAGCAATGGCGCACCAGTGCAAGGTGCGCCACTGCTATTTTCCCGCCTTCACAATTCAAAAAAATAGCAATGGCGCACTAGTGCAAGGTGCGCCACTGCTAAGTTGGGCTAAAAGGGTCGGCCAGCCACTTACACCTTCATTCTTCTCCTCCTCTCCTCCACTCCATCTCCTCCTCTCCTCCACTCCATCTCCTCCTCTCCTCCACTCCATCTCCTCCTCTCCGGCAACCTCCTCCTCCCCACGGTGCTCCTCCTCCGGTGAACTCCTCCTCACGGTGCTCCTCCTCTGGTGAACTCCTCCTCACGGTGCTCCTCCTCCGGCGACCTCCTCCTCGCGGTGCTCCTCCTCCGGTGACCTCCTCCTCTGGCGACCTCCTCCTCCCTCCTATCCTCCTCACGGTGCTCCTCCTCCGGCGACCTCCTCCTACCTCCTCTCCTCCTCACGGTGCTCCTCCTTCCTCTCCTGCTCACGGTCCTCCTCCTTCTCTCCGGCGACCTCCTTCTCCCTCCTCTCCGGCGACCTCCTCCTCCTCCTCCCTCCTCACGGTCTCTCCTCCCTCCTCTCCTCCTCACTGTCTCTCCTCCCTCCTCTACTTCCGACCACATGTGGAGCTCCCCCGGCACAAAGAACGTACCAGATCCAGGTCGAGAATGACATTTGAAAAAATTCAAGCAACAAAAAAGAGCAAAAAAACAAGCCAAAAAAATGAGCCAGATCTAGATCCAGAACCAAATTCAAAATCCAAAAATAGCAATGGCGCGCGGTGGGGGTTAGTCGTTGCGCCACTACTATTTTCCCGCCTTCAAAATTAAAAAAAAAAGTTACCAGCGGCGCACCAGAGGTGCGCCATTGCTATTTGTTACTAGTAATGGCGCACTACAAGGTGCGCCACTGTTACCTGCAATACAAATGGCGCACCAGAGGTGCGCCATTAGTATTTTTTACTAGTGGAGTGGTAATAATGGCGCACCTATAGTGCACCATTAATAGCAAAAAGTGGTGCGCCACTAATAGCCTTTTTTCTAGTAGTGTTCCCGGCCTCCTCACCTCTTCCTCGGGTGGCATCACCGAATGGAGATGATGAGATAGGTGGTAGGGCCGTCGAAGTAGATGTTAGGGTACCATTTAGATCTAGTTTAGGATTGCCCTCAAAGCGTGTGGCGTCATGACATGAAGGAGATGATATTCGGTGCCTACGACGACATAGGCTAGCGATGGGGTATTGCTTCCTCTCGGTGTCCATGGTGGACAATGGAGCAGGAAGAAAGATATGACGATGTCTCCTTCAATAAGCTCAACTAAGCTGGGGGGTGGGGTGCACATCACATCTCATGCCCCCCTCCATCATCATGGAGGCAAAAGAAGGATACTAGGTCAGTTTGTTGCCCACTCAAATATGGCATTCCAAGGGATTTGAAGGACATCTTGATCGTTTATTGGTCGATCCTACACCGTTACATCAACCTCAACTATTGGCACAAGGGATCATAGAAGCAAGTGGTTCCGGCGAGCCTACTTCAACTTCTACCCTTTGCCCAGTAATATGTCATTAGCAGCTCCAAACGGGGTTGTTTGTTACAACATGGCTACATAGCAATCTAGTTTTATTTTTAGGTCTTGTATGCAAAAAAGCAAGGACATGCAGTTTTAAACTTCTTTCGGAGTCCTTTCTAGTGTTCTATCACTTTTGATATAATTTTGTCGTTTCGGTGACCTTTGGCCCCATCCCCTAAATAAATAAATAAATAAATAAGCATATGAACTATATGCCTTTTAAATAATCAATCACGGCGATGAAAGTACCACCAGATACGTTAATTAGATTTCCATGAGACCAAACTAGTATATTCAGCTTGATTTAAGCATGAATTACATCATTGGTATGTATTTATAGTATAATATTCTTTTACATATCAATGATCTAGTCTTAGTTTACGGTTGTTGAATTTTGATGAGCTAAACTAATTTTATAATCCACTACAAAATATAACCATGACAACATGGTCGGTCGCGAGTCAAACATGACAGACCATCCCGAGTGTGAAGGAATGAAGGCCCTTGTCGCACATACTAATTATATATTTTTAACCACTACACACAATAGTTACTACCTCCAACAGCCTAATAAACACTTAAAAATAGTAGAGATAGTGAGCCAAACATCAACATAAAAACATACAATTTGCATGTGTAAGCCCACATTAGATATTTATAGCAATGCACCACGAAAAAAAAAAGAATCTGACTGGTACTTAGTTTAGTTAGGTTGCTAGTCTATCTCTCATGAATGCCATATGTGTTATACTGAAGGGTATCTTATGTAGAGTGGTTTTATTTAAGTACCGAATATAAGGCGCATACATATATCGATTGCATATTTAACATGTTGTATCATGTGAGATACACTGACCCAAAAGGGTAAAGCAACACACTAATGATTCAGTAACCGGCTCCTCGCAAACATTTTACATACTCCAGAATGCTATCAAGATATTTCTGAGCCATACGTTTTAGAAATTTTAACATGATATATATGTTTACACAAAGAGATATACATTTTATCATGCGAGTATCACAAATCTAAGAAGAGGAGTGTAATGAAAGAACACAAAAAATGTATTTTTATTAATAACGAATTTCAAATTTGACATAGGGTATGTTCATTTCACTACAATCATAGCATAGAAACATCATTATTAAAATTTAGCTACATTATCACCTAAATTAACTTTTATAACTATGTCATAAACAATACACATTTGATAAATTTAGTTATAAATAAGTATAAAAGTTTAGTATGAATATATAATTTATTTTTTATAAAAGTCTTGTTCGGTTTTCGATGATAATAATAAAATAGTATTAAGAAACTATATTATCATAAAGTACTGTGGCGAGTAAAGTTCAGCAGAGAAATGGTCCATATATAAATAGTTCGATCTAAACCCAAAAAAGTCATTCGACTTCTTTCTGCAAAGTGATGTAATTTAAAAAACATAACACAAATTGTCATTTATTTATACTTATTCTTAGTATTAAAAGGATGAGTTATTGGCCAGGATAATATAATACAAAACTTGATTAATATAGAATTTCCCTAAAAAGTAAATTCATATCTTATACCTTTTTTACACCCTGCAACATTTAATTATTCAGTCTTGTAGCGTCACATTTTAAGTGTCAATTCAAGAAAATTCATAATCATTAACAATAATGATTTTGTAGGAGCCATCATTAACTCCGTTATACCCCGATCATATTTTTTACGTTTTTTTCTTGAATCATATGCTCGATCGCTATTTCATCTGGTCCATTCTTAAAAATATGCATTGTCTACGCAAGATAGTTAATGACGCATTGTTGAACCTTTTATTTTCCAATGGCATTGTGCTACGTAACTCATAAGTGGTTACGCTATTATTTTGAATTCAAATGAATATATCAAAGATGATACTAATTTACATAACAAACTATTCATACTAACTACCTAAGGTTGTGTTTGTAGCATATAAAATTATGATAATTTAAGTGTTGGAAATATGCCCTAGAAGCAATGATAAAATAGTTATTATTATATTTCCTGTTTCAAGATAATCGTTTATTATCCATGTTATAATTGTATTAAATGAAAACATAGATACATGTGTGGATATATAGACAAAACAATGTCCCTAGCAGGCCTCTAGTTGGATAGCGAGTTGATCAAGGATAGTCAAGGTTTTCTGACTATATGCAAGTGTTGTCACTTGATAATTGGATCACATCATTAGGAGAATAATATGATGGACTAGACCCAAACTATGAACGTAGCATGTGATCGTGCCATTTTATTGCTATTATTTTCTGCATGTCAAGTATTTGTTCCTGTGACCATGAGATCATATAACTCACTAACACCGGAGGAATACCTTGTGTGTATCAAACGTCGCAACGTAGCTGGGTGACTACAAAGGTGCTCTACAGGTATCTCCGTCCGTTGAGTTAGTATGGATCGAGACTGGGATTTGTCACTCCGTGTGACGGAGAGGTATCTCGGGGCCCACTCGGTAATACAACATCACACACAAGCCTTGCAAGCAATGTGACTAAGTGTAAGTCACGGGATCTTGTATTATGGAACGAGTAAAAAGACTTGTCGGTAACGAGATTGAAATAGGTATGTGGATACCGACGATCGAATCTCGGGCAAGTAACATACCGAAGGACAAAGGGAATGACATACGGGATTATATTAATCCTTGGCACTAAGGTTCAACCGATAAGATCTTCAGAGAATATGTAGGATCCAATATGGCATCCAGGTCCCGGTATTGGATATTGACCGAGGAGTGTCTCGGGTCATGTCTACATAGTTCTCGAACCCGCGGGGTCTGCACACTTAAGGTTCGATGATGTTTTAGTATAGTTGAGTTATATGTATGGTTACAGAATATTGTTCAGAGTCCCAGATGAGATCACGGACGTCACGAGGGTTACCGGAATGGTCCGAAGACGAAGATTGATATATAGGATGGTTTCATTTGGTCACCGAAAAGTTTCGGGCATTACGGCAGTGTACCGAGAGTGACGAATGAGTTCCGAGTATTCACCAGGAGGTGCCCACCCACCCGGGAGTGAGCCCGGTGACCCTAGGGTGGCGCACCAGCCCTTAGTGGGCTGGTGAGGCCAGCCCAATAGGGCCATAGCGCCACAAGTGGAAAAACACCAAAGGGAAAAAAAGAGGAAAGATGGAGCTGGGAAGGAAGGAGTGGACTCCTTCCCCCAAACCGAATTGGGGCGGGAGTCCACCTCCTCCCTTCGGCCGGCGCACCTTGGGGCTTTGAGCCCCAAGGCTAGCCCCTCCCCTCCTCCTATATATACTCGTGGTTTTAGGGCTTTTGAGACACAACTTTGCCACGTGCAACTCATACCTATACCACGTAGTTTTACCTCTAGATCGGATTTCTGCGGAGCTCGGGCGGAGCCCTACAGGAGTCGATCATCACCACCACCGGAGCACCATCACGCTGCCGGAGAACTCATCTACTTCTCCGTCTCTCTTGCTGGATCAAGAAGGCCGAGATCGTCATCGAGCTGTACATGTGCTGAACGCGGAGGTGCCGCCCGTTCGGCGCTAGATCGGAACGGATCGTGGGACGGAGGTGATTTGAATCACGAAGTTGTACCACTACATCAACCACGTTTCTAAATGCTTCCCGCTTAGAGATCTACAAGGGTATGTAGATCTAATCTCCTCTCGTAGATGGACATCACCATGATAGGTCTTCATGTGCATAGGATTTTTTTGTTTCCCATGCAACGTTCTCCAATAGTGGCATCATGAGCTAGGTTCATGCGTAGATGTTATGTCGAGTACAACACAAAAGGTTTTTTGGACGTTGATGTTTGATTTGCTGCCCTCCTTAGACTTTTCTCGATTCGGCGTTATTGTTGGATGGAAGTGGCCCGGACCGACATTACTCGTACGTTTACGAGAGACTGGTTTCATCGACTCACATGCAACTCGTTGCATAAAGATAACTGACGGGTGTCGGTTTCTTCAACTTTAATTGAATTGGTTTTGACCGAGGCGGTCCTTGGAGAGAGGTTAAATAGCAATTTGCACATCTCCGTTGTGGTTTTTGCGTAAGTAAGATGCGATCATACTAGATACCCATAGCAGCCACGTAAAACATGCAACAACAAATTAGAGGACGTCTAACTTGTTTTTGCAGGGTATGCTTGTGATATGATATGGCCAATGACGTGATGTAATATATTGGATGTATGAGATGATCGTGTTGTAATAGTTAATATCGACTTGCACGTCGATGCTACGGCAATCGACAGGAGCCATAGGGTTGTCTTTAGACTAACGTTTGTGTTTGCAGATGCGTTTACTATATTGCTAGGTCGTAGCTTTAGTAGTAATAGCATAGATAGCACGACAACCTCGATGGCGGCACGATGATGGAGATCATGGTGTGGCGCCGGTGACAAGAAGATCATGTCGGTGCTTTGGTGATGGAGATCAAGAAGCACAAGATGATGGTCATATCATGTCACTTATGAATTGCATGTGATGTTAATCCTTTTATGCACCTTATTTTGCTTAGAACGACGGTAGCATTATAAGGTGATCTCTCACTAAAATTTTAAGATGAAATTGTGTTCTCCCCGACTGTGCACCATTGCGATAGTTCATCGTTTCGAGACACCACGTGATGATCGGGTGTGATAGAATCAACGTTCACATACAACGGGTGCAAAACAGTTGCACACGCGGAACACTCGGGTTAAACTTGACGAGCCTAGCATGTGCAGACATGGCCTCGGAACACATGAGATCAAAAGGTCGAGCATGAATCGTATAGTTGATATGATTAACATAGAGATGCTTACCACTGAAACTATTCTCAACTCACGTACGTGATAATCGAACTTGAGTTAGTGAATTTGGATCATGTACCACTCAAATGACTAGAGAGATGTACTTTTTGAGTGGGAGTTTATCAATAATTTGATTAGTTAAACTCTAATTATGTTAAACATAGTCTAAGTCCACCTTGCAATATTTGTGTTGTAGATCAATGGCTCACGCAGTAGCAACCCTGAATTTTAATACGTTCCTAGAGAAAGCTAAGTTGAAAGATGATGGAAACAACTTTGTAGACTGGGCTCATAATCTAAAGCTGCTCCTGCAAGCTAGGAAGAAGGATTATGTCCTTAATGTTGCGCTAGGATATGAACCACCCGCTACATCTAGCCAAGATGTTTTGAACGCCTGGTTAACACGTAAGGAGGACTACTCAGTAGTTCAATGTGCAGTCTTGTATGGCTTGGAACCGAGACTTCAACGTCGCTTTGAGTGTCATGGAGCATATGAGATGTTCCAAGAGTTGAAGTTTATCTTTCAGAAGAACGCCCGGATCGAGAGGTATGAGACCTCCGATAAATTCTATGCTTGCAAGATGGAGGAGAATTCGTTTGTCAGTGAACATGTGCTAAAAATGTCCGGGTACTCAAACCGTCTAGCTGAGCCGGGGTTGAACTCCCGCAAGAGGCTATCACTGACAGAATTCTTCAATCACTGCCACCTAGCTATAAGAGCTTTGTGTTGAACTATATCATGCAAGGGATGAACAAATCACCCGGCGAATTATTCGTGATGCTGAAAGTCACAGAGTGAGAACTCCGAAAAGAGTATCAAGTGTTGATGGCCAATAAGACCACCGGTTTCAAGAGAAATAGCAAAGGCAAGAAGGATAACTCCAAGAAGATCGGCAAACCAGTTGCCAATCCGACGAAGACACCCATGTTGAAAATATGCCCTAGAGGCAATAATAAATTAGTTATTATTATATTTCTTAGTTCATGATAATCGTTTATTATCCATGCTATAATTGTATTGATTGGAAACACAATACTTGTGTGGATACATAGACAAAACACTGTCCCTAGTAAGCCTCTAGTTGACTAGCTCGTTCATCAAAGATGGTCAAGGTTTCCTGGCCATAGGCAAGTGTTGTTACTTGATAACAGGATCACATCATTAGGAGAATCATGTGATGGACTAGACCCAGAACTAATAGACGTAGCATGTTGATCGTGTCATTTTGTTGCTACTGTTTTCTGCGTGTCAAGTATTTGTTCCTATGACCATGAGATCATATAACTCACTGACACCGGAGGAATGCTTTGTGTGTATCAAACGTCGCAACTTAACTGGGTGACTATAAAGATGCTCTACAGGTATCTCCGAAGGTGTTCATTGAGTTAGTATGGATCGAGACTGGGATTTGTCACTCCGTGTGACGGAGAGGTATCTCGGGGCCCACTCGGTAATACAACATCACACACAAGCCTTGCAAGCAATGTGACTTAGTGTAAGTTGCGGGATCTTGTATTACTGAACGAGTAAAGAGACTTGCCGGTAAACGAGATTGAAATAGGTATGCGAATACTGACGATCGAATCTCGGGCAAGTAACATACCGAAGGACAAAGGGAATGACATAGATTATATGAATCCTTGGCACTGAGGTTCAAACGATAAGATCTTCGTAGAATATGTGGGATCCAATATGGGCATCCAGGTCCCGCTATTGGATATTGACCGAGGAGTCACTCGGGTCATGTCTACATAGTTCTCGAACCCGCAGGTTCTGCACACTTAAGGTTCGACGTTGTTTTATGCGTATTTGAGTTATATGGTTGGTTAACGAATGTTGTTCGGAATCCCGGATGAGATCACGGACGTCACGAGGGTTTCCGGAATGGTCCAAAAACGAAGATTGATATATAGGATGACCTCATTTGATTACCGGAAGGTTTTCAGAGTTACCGGGAATGTACCGGGAATGACGAATGGGTTCCGGGTGTTCACCGAGGGGGGGGGGGCAACCCACCCCGGGGAAGCCCATAGGCCTTGGGGGTGGTGCACCAGCCCTTGGTGGGCTGGTGGGACAGCCCAATAAGGCCCTATTGTTGGGGAACGTCGCATGGGAAACAAAAATTTTCCTACGCGCACGAAGACCTATCATGGTGATGTCCATCTACGAGAGGGGATGAGTGATCTACGTACCCTCGTAGACCGTACAGCAGAAGCGTTAGAGAACGCGGTTGATGTAGTGGAACGTCCTCACGTCCCTCGATCCGCCCCGCGAACAATCCCGCGATCAGTCCCACGATCTAGTACCGAACGGACGGCACCTCCGCGTTCAGCACACGTACAGCTCGACGATGATCTCGGCCTTCTTGATCCAGCAAGAGAGACGGAGAGGTAGAAGATTTCTCCGGCAGCGTGACGGCGCTCCGGAGGTTGGTGATGACCTTGTCTCAGCAGGGCTCCGCCCGAGCTCTGCAGAAACGCGATCTAGAGGAAAAACCGTGGAGGTATGTGGTCGGGCTGCCGTGGAAAAGTCGTCTCAAATCAGCCCTTAAACCTCCGTATATATAGGTGGGAGGGAGGGGGCCTTGCCTTGGGGCTCAAGGAGCCCAAAGGGGGTCGGCCGAGTCCAAGGGGGAGGACTCTCCCCCCCCCAAACCGAGTTGGACTAGGTTTGGTGGGAGGGAGTCCCCCTTCCTTCCCACCTCCTCCCTTTTTTTCTTTCTCTCTTGATTTTCTTCTCCTTGGCGCATAGGGCACTTGTGGGCTGTTCCACCAGCCCACTAAGGGCTGGTGTGTCTCCCCCAAGGCCTATGGGCTTCCCTGGGGTGGGTTGCCCCCCCGGTGAACTCCCGGAACCCATTCGTCATTCCCGGTACATTCCCGGTAACTCCGAAAACCTTCCGGTAATCAAATGAGGTCATCCTATATATCAATCTTCATTTCCGGACCATTCCGGAAACCCTCGTGACGTCCGTGATCTCATACGGGACTCTGAACAACATTCGGTAACCAACCATATAACTCAAATACGCATAAAACAACGTCGAACTTTAAGTGTGCAGACCCTGCGGGTTCGAGAACTATGTAGACATGACCCGAGAGACTCCTCGGTCAATATCCAATAGCGGGACCTGGATGCCCATATTGGATCCTACATATTCTACGAAGATCTTATCGTTTGAACCTCAGTATCAAGGATTCGTATAATCCCGTATGTCATTCCCTTTGTCCTTCGGTATGTTACTTGCCCGAGATTCGATCGTCAGTATCCGCATACCTATTTCAATCTCGTTTATCGGAAAGTCTCTTTACTCGTTCCGTAATACAAGATCCCACAACTTACACTAAGTTACATTGCTTGCAAGGCTTGTGTGTGATGTTATATTACCGAGTGGGCCCCGAGATACCTCTCCGTCACACGGAGTGACAAATCCCAGTCTTGATCCATACTAACTCAACTAACACCTTCGGAGATACATGTAGAGCATCTTTATAGTCACCCAGTTACGTTGCGACGTTTGATACACACAAAGTATTCCTCCGGTGTCAGTGAGTTATATGATCTCATGGTCATAGGAATAAATACTTGACACGCAGAAAACAGTAGCAACAAAATGACACGATCAACATACTACGTCTATTAGTTTGGGTCTAGTCCATCACGTGATTCTCCTAATGACGTGATCCAGTTATCAAGCAACAACACCTTGTTCATAATCAGAAGACACTGACTATCTTTGATCAACTGGCTAGCCAACTAGAGGCATGCTAGGGACGGTGTTTTGTCTATGTATCCACACATGTAAATGAGTCTTCATTCAATACAATTATAGCATGGATAATAAACTATTATCTTGATACAGGAATTATAATAATAACTATATTTATTATTGCCTCTAGGGCATAATTCCAACAGTCTCCCACTTGCACTAGAGTCAATAATCTAGCCCTCACATCACCACGCGAATTACATTTTAATAAATCTAACACCCATACAGTTCTGGTGTCGATCATGTTTTGGCCGTGGAAGAGGTTTAGTCAGCGGGTCTGCTACATTCAGATCCGTGTGCACTTTGCATATATTTACGTCCTCTTCCTCGACGTAGTCGCGGATGAGGTTGAAGCGTCGTTTGATGTGTCTGGTCTTCTTGTGAAACCGTGGTTCCTTTGCTAAGGCAATGGCACCAGTGTTGTCACAGAACAAGGTTATTGGATTCAGTGCGCTTGGCACCACTCCAAGATCCGTCATGAACTGCTTCATCCAGACACCCTCCTTAGCCGCCTCCGAGGCAGCCATGTACTCCGCTTCACATGTAGAATCTGCTACGACGCTTTGCTTGGAACTGCACCAGCTTACTGCACCCCCATTAAGAATAAATACGTATCCGATTTGCGACTTAGAGTCGTCCGGATCTGTGTCAAAGCTTGCATCGACGTAACCTTTTACGGCGAACTCTTCGTCACCTCCATATACGAGAAACATCTCCTTAGTCCTTTTCAGGTACTTCAGGATATTCTTGACCGCTGTCCAGTGATCCACTCCTGGATTACTCTGGAACCTACCTGCCATACTTATGGCCAGGCTAACATCCGGTCTAGTGCACAACATCGCATACATGATAGAACCTATGGCTGAAGCATAGGGGACGGAGCGCATATGCTCTCTATCTTCATCGGTTGCTGGGCACTGAGTCTTACTCAATCTCGTACCTTGTAAAACTGGCAAGAACCCTTTCTTGGACTGTTCCATTTTGAACCTCTTCAAAACTTTATCAAGGTATGTGCTTTGTGAAAGTCCTATCAGGCGTTTTGATCTATCCCTATAGATCTTAATGCCTAGAATGTAAGCAACTTCTCCTAGGTCCTTCATAGAGAAACTTTTATTCAAGTAACCTTTTATGCTCTCCAAAAGCTCTACGTTGTTTCCAATCAGTAATATGTCATCCACATATAATATTAGAAACGCCACAGAGCTCCCACTCACTTTCTTGTAAATACAAGATTCTCCAACCACTTGTATGAACCCAAATGCCTTGATCACCTCATCAAAGCGTTTGTTCCAACTCCGAGATGCTTGCACCAGTCCATAAATGGATCGCTGGAGCTTGCACACCTTGTTAGCATTCTTAGGATCGACAAAACCTTCGGGTTGCATCATATACAACTCTTCCTTAAGGAAACCGTTAAGGAACGCCGTTTTGACATCCATCTGCCAGATTTCATAATCGAAAAATGCAGCTATTGCTAACATGATTCTGACGGACTTAAGCATCGCTACGGGTGAGAAAGTCTCATCGTAGTCAACTCCTGGAACTTGTGAAAAACCCTTTGCCACAAGTCGAGCTTTATAAACGGTCACATTACCGTCAGCGTCCGTCTTCTTCTTAAAGATCCATTTGTTCTGAATAGCCTTGCGGCCCTCAGGTAGTATCTCCAAAGTCCACACTTTGTTCTCATACATGGATCCTATCTCGGATTTCATGGCTTCTAGCCATTTGTTGGAATCTGGGCCCACCATTGCTTCTTCATAACTCGCAGGTCCATTGTTGTCTAACAACATGATTGATAAGACGGGATTACCGTACCACTCTGGAGCAGCACGTGATCTCGTCGACCTGCGTGGTTCAACAGAAACTTGAACCGGAGTTTCATGATCATCATCATTAACTTCCTCCTCAACTGGCGTCGCAACGACAGAGGTTTCCCCTTGCCCTGCGCCACCATCCAGAGGGATGAGAGGTTCGACAACCTCGTCAAGTTCTATCTTCCTCCCACTCAATTCTCTCGAGAGAAACTCCTTCTCGAGAAAAGTTCCGTTCTTAGCAACAAACACTTTGCCCTCGGATTTGAGATAGAAGGTGTACCCAACTGTCTCTTTTGGGTAACCTATGAAGACGCATTTTTCCGCTTTGGGTTCCAGCTTTTCAGGCTGAAGCTTTTTGACATAAGCATCACATCCCCAAACTTTAAGAAACGACAACTTTGGCCTTTTGCCATACCACAGTTCGTATGGTGTCGTCTCAACGGATTTTGATGGTGCCCTATTTAAAGTGAATGCAGCTGTTTCTAATGCATAACCCCAAAATGATAACGGCAAATCAGTAAGAGACATCATAGATCGCACCATCTCTAACAAAGTACGATTACGACGTTCGGACACACCATTACGCTGTGGTGTTCCAGGCGGTGTTAACTGTGAAACAATTCCACATTGTCTTAAGTGAGCACCAAACTCGAAACTCAGATATTCACCCCCACGATCAGACCGTAGGAATTTGATCTTATTGTTACGATGATTTTCCACTTCACTCTGAAATTGCTTGAACTTTTAAAATGTTTCAGACTTGTGCTTCATCAAGTAGACATAGCCATATCTACTTAAATCGTCAGTGAAGGTGAGAAAATAACGATATCCGCCGCGCGCCTCCACGCTCATTGGACCACACACATCGGTATGTATGATTTCCAATAAGTCACTAGCACGCTCCATTGTTCCGGAGAACGGAGTCTTAGTCATCTTGCCCATGAGGCATGGTTCGCACGTGTCAAGTGAATCAAAGTCAAGTGACTCCAAAAGTCCATCAGCATGGAGTTTCTTCATGCGCTTTACACCAATATGACCCAAGCGGCAGTGCCACACAAATATGGCGCTATCATTGTTTACTCTAACTCTTTTGGACTCAATGCTATGTATATGCGTATCGTTATCAAGATTCATTATGAACAATCCTCTCACATTCGGTGCATGACCATAAAAGATGTTACTCATAGAAATAGAACAACCATTATTCTCAGACTTAAAAGAGTAACCGTCTCGCAATAAACAAGATCTAGATATAATGTTCATGCTCAACGCAGGCACTAAATAAAAATGATTTAAGTTCATCACTAATCCCGATGGTAGCTGAAGTGACACTGTGCCGACGACGATTGCATCAACCTTGGAACCATTTCCTACGCGCATCGTCACTTCATCTTTCGCCAACCTTCGCCTATTCCGCAGTTCCTGTTTTGAGTTGCAAATATGAGCAACAGAACCGGTATCAAATACCCAGGCACTACTACGAGAGCCGGTTAAGTACACATCAATAACATGTATATCAAATATACCTGAATTTTCTTTGCCCGCCTTCTTATCTGCCACATACTTGGGGCAATTGCGCTTCCAGTGACCCATACCCTTGCAATAGAAGCACTCTGTTTCAGGCTTAGGTCCAGCCTTGGGTTTCTTCGGCGGATTGGCAACAGGCTTGCCGCTCTTCTTCGAATTGCCCTTCTTGCCTTTGCCGTTTCTCTTGAAACTAGTGGTCTTGCTCACCATCAACACTTGATGCTCTTTACGGAGTTCAGACTCTGCGACTTTCAGCATCGCAAACAACTCGCCGGGAGACTTGTTCATCCCTTGCATGTTGTAGTTCAACACAAAGCCTTTATAGCTTGGCGGCAGTGATTGAAGGATTCTGTCAGTGATAGCTTCTTGCGGGAGTTCAATCCCCAGCTCAGTTAGACGGTTTGAGTACCCAGACATTTTGAGCACATGTTCACTGACAGACGAGTTTTCCTCCATCTTCCAAGCATAGAATTTATCGGAGGTCTCATACCTCTCGATCCGGGCGTTCTTCTGAAAGATAAACTCCAACTCCTGGAACATCTCAAATGCTCCATGACGCTCAAAGCGACGTTGAAGTCCCGGTTCTAAGCCATACAAGACTGCACATTGAACTATTGAGTAGTCCTCCTTACGTGCTAACCAAGCGTTCTTAACATCCTGATCAGCCGTAGCGGGTGGTTCATCTCCTAGCTCAGCATTAAGGACATAATCCTTCTTCCCAGCTTGTAAGATTAACTTAAGATTATGAGCCCAGTCTACAAAGTTGCTTCCATCATCTTTCAACTTAGCTTTCTCTAGGAACGTATTAAAATTCAGGATGACAGTCGCGTGAGCCATGATCTATAACACAAATATATTCAAAGTGGACTTAGACTATGTTCAAGATAATTAGAGTTTAACTTAATCAAATTATTCGCTAAACTCCCACTCAAAAAGTACATCTCTCTAGTCATTTGAGTGGTTCATGATCCACTTACACTAGCTCAAGTCCGATCATCACGTGAGTTGAGTATAGTTTCAGTGGTAAGCATCCCTATGCTAATCATATCATCTATATGATTCATGATCGACCTTTCGGTCTCATGTGTTCAGAGGCCATGTCTGCACATGCTAGGCTCGTCAAGCTTAACCCGAGTGTTCCGCGTGTGCAACTGTTTTGCACCCGTTGTATGTGAACGTTGAGTCTATCACACCCGATCATCACGTGGTGTCTCGAAACGACGAACTGTAGCAACGGTGCACAGTCGGGGAGAACACAATTTCGTCTTGAAGTTTTAGTGAGAGATCACCTCATAATGCTACCGTCGTTCTAAGCAAAATAAGGTGCATAAAAGGATTAACATCACATGCAATTCATAAGTGACATGATATGGCCATCATCACGTGCTTCTTGATCTCCATCACCAAAGCACCGACACGATCTTCTTGTCACCGGCGCCACACCATGATCATCCATCAATGTGTTGCCATCGGGGTGGTCGTGCTACTTATGCTATTACTACTAAAGCTACATCCTAGCAAAATAGTAAACGCATCTGCAAGCACAAACGTTAGTATAAAGACAACCCTATGGCTCCTGCCGGTTGCCGTACCATCGACGTGCAAGTCGATATTTCTATTATAACATGATCATATCATACATCCAATATATCACATCACATCGTTGGCCATATCACATCACAATCATACCCTGCAAAAACAAGTTAGACGTCCTCTAATATTGTTGTTGCATGTTTTACGTGGTGACCAAGGGTATCTAGTAGGATCGCATCTTACTTACGCAAACACCACAACGGAGATATATGAGTTGCTATTTAACCTCATCCAAGGACCTCCTCGGTCAAATCCGATTCAACTAAAGTTGGAGAAACCGTCACTTGCCAGTCATCTTTGAGCAAAGGGGGTTACTCGTAACGATGAAACCAGTCTCTCGTAAGCGTACGAGTAATGTCGGTCCAAGCCGCTTCAATCCAACAATACCGCGGAATCAAGAAAAGACTAAGGAGGGCAGCAAAACGCACATCACCGCCCACAAAACTTTTGTGTTCTACTCGAGAAGACATCTACGCATGAACCTAGCTCATGATGCCACTGTTGGGGAACGTCGCATGGGAAACAAAAAATTTCCTACGCGCACGAAGACCTATCATGGTGATGTCCATCTACGAGAGGGGATGAGTGATCTACGTACCCTCGTAGACCGTACAACAGAAGCGTTAGAGAACGTGGTTGATGTAGTGGAACTTCCTCACGTCCCTCGATCCGCCCCGCGAACAATCCCGCGATCAGTCCCACGATCTAGTACCGAACGGACGACACCTCCGCATTCAGCACACGTACAGCTCGACGATGATCTCGGCCTTCTTGATCCAGCAAAAGAGACGGAGAGGTAGAAGAGTTCTCCGGCAGCGTGACGGCGCTCCGGAGGTTGGTGATGACCTTGTCTCAGCAGGGCTCCGCCCGAGCTCTGCAGAAACGCGATCTAGAGGAAAAACCGTGGAGGTATGTGGTCGGGCTGCCGTGGAAAAGTCGTCTCAAATCAGCCCTAAAACCTCCGTATATATAGGTGGGAGGGAGGGGGCCTTGCCTTGGGGCTCAAGGAGCCCCAAGGGGGTCGGCCGAGTCCAAGGGGGAGGACTCTCCCCCCCAAACCGAGTTGGACTAGGTTTGGTGGGAGGGAGTCCCCCTTCCTTCCCACCTCCTCCCTTTTTTTTCTTTCTCTCTTGATTTTCTTCTCCTTGGCGCATAGGGCACTTGTGGGCTGTTCCACCAGCCCACTAAGGGCTGGTGTGTATCCCCCAAGGCCTATGGGCTTCCCCGGGGTGGGTTGCCCCCCCGGTGAACTCCCGGAACCCATTCGTCATTCCCGGTACATTCCCGGTAACTCCGAAAACCTTCCAGTAATCAAATGAGGTCATCCTATATATCAATCTTCGTTTCCGGACCATTCCGGAAACCCTCGTGACGTCCGTGATCTCATCCGGGACTCCGAACAACATTCGGTAACCAACCATATAACTCAAATACGCATAAAACAACGTCGAACTTTAAGTGTGCAGACCCTGCGGGTTCGAGAACTATGTAGACATGACCCGAGAGACTCCTCGGTCAATATCCAATAGCGGGACCTGGATGCCCATATTGGATCCTACATATTCTACGAAGATCTTATCGTTTGAACCTCAGTATCAAGGATTCGTATAATCCCGTATGTCATTCCCTTTGTCCTTCGGTATGTTACTTGCCCGAGATTCGATCGTCAGTATCCGCATACCTATTTCAATCTCGTTTATCGGCAAGTCTCTTTACTCATTCCGTAATACAAGATCCCGCAACTTACACTAAGTTACATTGCTTGCAAGGCTTGTGTGTGATGTTGTATTACCGAGTGGGCCCCGAGATACCTCTCCGTCACACGGAGTGACAAATCCCAGTCTTGATCCATACTAACTCAACTAACACCTTCGGAGATACATGTAGAGCATCTTTATAGTCACCCAGTTACGTTGCGACGTTTGATACACACAAAGTATTCCTCCGGTGTCAGTGAGTTATATGATCTCATGGTCATAGGAATAAATACTTGACACGCAGAAAACAGTAGCAACAAAATGACACGATCAACATGCTACGTCTATTAGTTTGGGTCTAGTCCATCACGTGATTCTCCTAATGACGTGATCCAGTTATCAAGCAACAACACCTTGTTCATAATCAGAAGACACTGACTATCTTTGATCAACTGGCTAGCCAACTAGAGGCATGCTAGGGACGGTGTTTTGTCTATGTATCCACACATGTAAATGAGTCTTCATTCAATACAATTATAGCATGGATAATAAACTATTATCTTGATACAGGAATTATAATAATAACTATATTTATTATTGCCTCTAGGGCATAATTCCAACACCTATGCGCCAAGGATAGAAAATCAAAGAGAAAAGAAAAAAAAGAGGTGGGAAAGGAGAGAAGGACTCCACTTTCCAATCCTAGTTGGACTAGGATTGGAGGAGGACTCCTCCTCCCTTGGTGGCGCAGCCCTTGGGGCTCCTTGAGCCTCAAGGCAAGCCTCCCCTCCCTCCTCCTATATATATGGAGCAATTAGGGCTGATTTGAGACAACTTTTAAGGCAGCCCGACCACATACCTCCACGGTTTTACCTCTAGATCGCGTTTCGGCGGAGCTCGGGCGGAGCTCGGGCGGAGCCCTCCTAAGATTAGATCACCACCAACCTCCGGAGCGCCGTCACGCTGCCGGAGAACTCATCTACCTCTACGTCTCTCTTGCTGGATCAAGAAGGCCGAGATCATCGTCGAGCTGTACGTGTGCTGAACGCGGAGGTGCCGTCCGTTCGGCACTAGATCGTGGGACGGATCGCGGGACGGTTCGTGGGACGGTTCGCGGGGCGGATCGAGGGACATGAGGACGTTCCACTACATCAACCGCGTTCACTAACGCTTCTGCTGTGCGATCTACAAGGGTACGTAGATCGGAAATCCCCTCTCGTAGAGGGACATCACCATGATAGGACTTCGTGCGCGTAGGAAATTTTTTGTTTCCCATGCGACGTTCCCAACAGTGGCATCATGAGCTAGGTTCATGCGTAGATGTCTTCTCGAGTAGAATACAAAAGTTTTTGTGGGCGGTGATGTGCGTTTTGCTGCCCTCCTTAGTCTTTTCTTATTTCCGCGGCATTGTTGGATCGAAGCGGCTCGGACCGACATTACTCGTACGCTTACGAGAGACTGGTTTCATCCCTACGAGTAACTCTGTTGCTCAAAGATGACTGGCGGGTGTCGGTTTCTCCAACTTTAGTTGAATCAGATTTGACCGAGGAGGTCCTTGGATGAGGTTAAATAGCAATTCATACATCTCCGTTGTGGTGTTTGCGTAAGTAAGATGCGGTCCTACTAGATACCCATGGTCACCACGTAAAACATGCAACAACAATTAGAGGACGTCTAACTTGTTTTTGGAGGGTATGCTTGTGATGTGATATGGCCAACGATGTGATGTGATATATTGGATGTATGAGATGATCATGTTGTAATAGTTAATATCGACTTGCACGTCGATGGTACGGCAACCGGCAGGAGCCATAGGGTTGTCTTTAAACTAACATTTGTGCTTGCAGATGCGTTTACTATATTGCTAGGACGTAGCTTTTGTAGTAATAGCATGAGTAGCACGACAACCCCGATGGCGACACGTTGATGGAGATCATGATGATGGAGATCATGGTGTGACGCCGGTGAAAAGAAGATCGTGCATGTGCTTTGGTGATGGAGATCAAGAAGCACATGATGATGGCCATATCATGTCACTTATGAATTGCATGTGATGTTAATCCTTTATGCACCTTATCTTGCTTAGAACGACGGTAGCATTATGAGGTGATCTCTCACTAAAATTTCAAGATGAAATTGTGTTCTCCCCGACTGTGCACCGTTGCGACAGTTCTTCGTTTCGAGACACCACGTGATGATCGGGTGTGATAGACCCAACGTTCACATACAACGGGTGCAAAACAGTTGCACACGCGGAACACTCGGGTTAAGCTTGACGAGCCTAGCATGTGCAGACATGGCCTCAGAACACATGAGACCGAAAGGTCGAGCATGAATCGTATAGTTTATATGATTACCATAGAGATGCTTACCACTGAAACTATTCTCGACTCACGTGATGATCAGACTTGAGATAGTGGATTTGGATCATGTACCACTCAAATGACTAGAGAGATGTACTTTTTGAGTGGGAGTTCTTAAGTAATATGATTAATTGAACTAATTGTCATGAACATAGTCTAATGGTCTTTGCGAATTACGATGTAGCTTGCGCTATAGCTCTACTATTTTTATATGTTCCTAGAGAAAATTTAGTTGAAAGTTGATAGTAGCAAACTTCGCAGAGGATTGTCCTCGTTGCTGCGCAGAAGGCTTATGTCCTTAATGGACCACTCGGCGTGCTGCACCTCGAGCATCGTCTGTGGATGTTGTGAACATCTGACATACACGTTTCTGATGACTGCACGATAGTTTAGTAGAAAATACTTAATGGCTTAGAAGCAAGGCGCCGAAGACGTTTTGAAACGTCACGGAACATAAGAGATGTTCTAAAGAGATGAAATTGTGATTTCATGCTTGTGCCCTTGTTAAGAGGTACGAGACCTCTGACAAGATTCTTTGTCCACAAAGTAAGGGAGAAAAGCTCAATCGTTGAGCGTGTGCTCAGATTATCTCAGTACGACAATCGCTTGAATCAAGTGGGAGTTAATCTTCCAGATGAGATAGTGATGGTTCTCCAAAGTCACTGCCACCAAGCTGTGAGAGCTTCGTGATGAACTATAACATATCAAGGATAGATACAATGATCCTTGAGCAATTCGCGATGTTTGACACTGCGAAAGTAGAAATCAAGAAGGAGCATCAATAGTTGATGGTTAGTAAAACCACTAAGTTTCAAGAAAGGCAAGGGCTAGAAGGGATACTTCGTGAAACAGCAAAACAATTGCTGCACTAATGAAGAGACCCAAGATTAAACCCAAACCCGAGACTAAGTGTTTCTGTAATGAGGGGAACAGTCACTGAGGCGGAGCAACTCTAGATACTTGGTAGATAAGAAGGCTGGCAAAAGTCGAAAGAAGTATATTTGATATACATGATGTTGATGTGTACTTTACTGGTACTCATAGTAGCACGAGGGTATTGGATACCGGTTCGGTTGCTAAGTGATTAGTAACACGAAATGAAAGCTACGGCATAAACGGAGACTAGCTAAAGGCGAGGTGACGATACGTGTTGGAAGTGTTTCCAAGGTTGATATGATCAAACGTCGCACGCTCCCTCTACCATCGGGATTGGTGTTAAACCTAAATAATTGTTATTTGGTGCTTGCGTTAAGCATGAACATGATTGGATCGTGTTTATTGCAATACGATTATTCATTTAAAGAGAATAATGGTTACTCTATTTGCTTGAATAATCACCTTCAATGGTTTATTGAATCTCGATTGTAGTGTTACACATGTTCATGATATTGGTGCCAAAAGATACGAGGTAATGATGATAGTACCACTTATTTGTGGCACTGCCGCTTGAGTCATGTTGGTATAAATTGCATGAAGAGGCTCCATGCTGATGGATCTTTATACTCACTTGATTTTGAATCACTAGTGACATGCAAATCACACCACATGAGCAAGGCCTTGTTTTTGTTGAGATGAAACAAGATAGTAACTTGTTGGAAGTGATACATTTTGATGTATGCAGTCCAATGGGTGCTGAGGCACGCAGTGGATGTCATTATGTTCTTACTTCAATGACGATTTGAGTAGATACAAGAGTATTTACTTAATGAATCACAAGTCTGAAATATTGAAAAGTTCAATTCTGTTTCGGAGTGAAGTTCGTCGTAACAAGAGGATAAACTGTCTACGATATGATCATAGAAATGAATATCTAAGTTACGAGTTTTGGTACGCAGTTAAGACAATGTGGAAATTGTTTCGCAGTTCATGCCACCTGGAACATCATAGTGTGATGATGTGTCTGAACGTCATAGCCACGCACTATTTGGTATGGTGCATACTATGATGTCTCTTATCGAATTACCACTATCGTTTATGGGTTATGCATTAGAGACAACCGCATTCACTTTAAATAGGGCACCGCGTATTTCCATTGAGATGACACAGTATAGACTGAGGTTTAGAGAAATCTAAACTGTCGTTTCTTGAAAGTTTGGGGCTTCGACACTTATGTGAAAAAGTTTCAGTCTGATAAGCTCGAACCCAAAGCGGATAAATGCATCTTCATAGGATATCCAAAACAGTTGGGTACATCTCCTATCTCAGATCCGAAAGCAAAGTGTTTGTTTCTAGAAACGGATCCTTTCTCGAGGAAAGGTTTCTCTCTAAAGAATTGAGTGGGAGGGTGGTAGAACTTGATAAGGTTATTGAACCATCACTTCAACCAGTGTGTAGCAGGGCGCAGGAAGTTGTTCCTGTGGCGCCTACACCAATTGAAGTGAAAGCTGATGATGGTGATCATCGAGCATCGAATCAAGTTACTACAAATCTCATAGGTTGACAAGGTCGCGTACTACTGCAGAGTGGTACGGTAACCCTGTCTTGGAGGTCATGTTGTTGAGCAAGAATGAACCTACGAGTTATGGAGAAAGCAATGGTGGGCCGGATTCTGACAAATGGCTGGAGGCCATGAAATCCGAGAGAGGATCCATGTATGAAAACAAAGTGTAGACTTTGGAAGAACTACTTGATGGTCATAGGACTATTGAGTAAAGATGGATCTTTAAAAGGAAGACAGACGATGATGGTGATAAGTCACTATTAAGAAAAGCTCGACTTGTCGCAAAGATGTTTCCGACAAGATCAAACAGTTGACTATGATGAGACTTTCTTACTCGTAGCGATGCTAAAAGTCTGTTAGAATTATGTTAGTAGTTGTTGCATTATTTATGAAATATTGCACATAGGATGTCAAACATTGTTTCCTCGACGGTTTCCTTGAGCAAACATTGTATGTGATACAACCAGGAGGTTTTGTCAATCCTAAAGATACTAGCAAGTATGCAAGCTCCAGCGATCCTTCAATGGACTGGTGCAAGCATCTCGGAGTTGGAATATACACTTTGATGAGATGATCAAAGATTTTGGGTTTGTACAAGGTTTATGAGAAACTTGTATTTCCAAAGAAGTGAGTGGGAGCACTATAGAATTTCTGATAAGTATATGTGGTTGACATATTGTGGATCAGAAGTAATGTAGAATTTCTGTAAAGCATACAAGGTTGTTTGAAAGGAGTTTTCAAAGGAATACCTGGATTGCGCTACTTGAACGTTGAGCATCAAAGATCTATGAAGATAGATCGAAAGCGCTTAATAGATGTTTCAACAAGATGCATGCCTTGACAAGTTTTTGAAGGAGTTCAAAATAGATCAGCAAAGAATGAGTTCTTGGTTGCGTTGTGAGGTGTGAATTTGAGTAAGACTCAAAACCCGACCCCGGCAGAATAAATAGAATAGACGAAGGTCGTCTTCTATGCCTTGGCCGTGGAATCTGAAGTATGCCATGCTGGGTACCGCACCTGATGAGTGCCTTGACTCAAAGTCTGTTGAGAGGTACAGAGAGTGATCCATGATTGAATCACTAGCAGCGGTCAAAATTTATCCTTAGTAACTGATGGACTAAGGAATTTTTCTCGATTATGGAGGTGGTTAAAGAGTTCGTCGTAAAGGGTTACATCGATGCAAGCTTTGACACTAATCCGAATAACTATGAGTAGTGAAACGGATTCGTATAGTAGAGTAGATATTTGGAGTATTCCTGAATAGCACATAGTAGCAGCATCTATAAGATGACATAAAGATTTGTAAAGAACACACGGATCTGAAAGTTTCAGAACGACTAAAACCTCTCTCACGAGCAAAACGTGATCAGACCCCATAACTATATGGGTGTTGGATTCGTTGGAATCACATGGTGATGTGAACTAGATTATTGACTCTAGTGCAAGTGGGAGACTGTTGGAAATATGCCCTAGAGGCAATAATAAATTAGTTATTACTATATTTCTTAGTTCATGATAATCGTTTATTATCCATGCTATAATTGTATTGATTGGAAACACAATACTTCTGTGGACACATAGACAAAACAATGTCCCTAGTAAGCCTCTAGTTGACTAGCTCGTTGATCAAAGATGGTCAAGGTTTCCTGGCCATAGACAAGTGTTGTTACTTGATAACGGGATCACATCATTAGGAGAATCATGTGATGGACTAGACCCAAAACTAATAGACGTAGCATGTTGATCGTGTCATTTTGTTGCTACTGTTTTATGCGTGTCAAGTATTTGTTCCTATGACCATGAGATCATATAACTCACTGACACCGGAGGAATGCTTTGTGTGTATCAAACGTCGCAACTTAACTGGGTGACTATAAAGATGCTCTACAGGTATCTCCGAAGGTGTTCATTGAGTTAGTATGGACCGAGACTGGGATTTGTCACTCCGTGTGACGGAGAGGTATCTCGGGGCCCACTCGGTAATACAACATCACACACAAGCCTTGCAAGCAATGTGACTTAGTGTAAGTTGCGGGATCTTGTATTACGGAACGAGTAAAGAGACTTGCCGGTAAACGAGATTGAAAGAGGTATGCGAATACTGACGATTGAATCTCGGGCAAGTAACATACCGGAGGACAAAGGGAATGACATAGATTATATGAATCCTTGGCACTGAGGTTCAAACGATAAGATCTTCGTAGAATATGTGGGATCCAATATGGGCATCCAGGTCCCGCTATTGGATATTGACCGAGGAGTCACTCGGGTCATGTCTACATAGTTCTCGAACCCGCAGGTTCTGCACACTTAAGGTTCGACGTTGTTTTATGCGTATTTGAGTTATATGGTTGGTTAACGAATGTTGTTTGGAATCCCGGATGAGATCACGGATGTCACGAGGGTTTCCGGAATGGTCCGAAAACGAAGATTGATATATAGGATGACCTCATTTGATTACCGGAAGGTTTTCGGAGTTACCGGGAATGTACCGGGAATGACGAATGGGTTCCGGGTGTTCACCGGGGGGGGGGGGGGGGCAACCCACCCCGGGGAAGCCCATAGGCCTTGGGGGTGGCGCACCAGCCCTTGGTGGGCTGGTGGGACAGCCCAAGAAGGCCCTATGCGCCAAGGATAGAAAATCAAAGAGAAAAGAAAAAAAAAGAGGTGGGAAAGGAGAGAAGGACTCCACTTTCCAATCCTAGTTGGACTAGGATTGGAGGAGGACTCCTCCTCCCTTGGTGGCGCAGCCCTTGAGGCTCCTTGAGCCTCAAGGCAAGCCTCCCCTCCCTCCTCCTATATATATGGAGCAATTAGGGCTAATTTGAGACAACTTTTAAGGCAGCCCGACCACATACCTCCACGGTTTTACCTCTAGATCGCGTTTCTGCGGAGCTCGGGGCGGAGCCCTGCTGAGATTAGATCACCACCAACCTCCGGAGCGCCGTCACGCTGCCGGAGAACTCATCTACCTCTCCGTCTCTCTTGCTAGATCAAGAAGGCCGAGATCATCGTCGAGCTGTACGTGTGCTGAACGCGGAGGTGCCGTCCGTTCGGCACTAGATCGTGGGACGGATCGCGGGACGGTTCGTGGGACGGTTCGCGGGGCAGATCGAGGGACGTGAGGACGTTCCACTACATCAACCGCGTTCACTAACGCTTCTGCTGTGCGATCTACAAGGTACGTAGATCGGAAATCCCCTCTCGTAGATGGACATCATCATGATAGGACTTCGTGCGTGTAGGAAAATTTGTGTTTCCCATGCGACGTTCCCAACAACCCAAGGCTGGACCTAAGCCTAAAACAGAGTGTTATTATTGCAAGGGAATGGGTCAATGGAAGCGCAACTGCCCCAAGTATTTGGCTGATAAGAAGGTGGCCAAGGAAAAATCAGGTATATTTGATATACATGTTATTGATGTGTACTTAACATCCTCTCGTAGTAGTGCCTGGGTATTTGATACCGGTTTTGTTGCTCATATTTGCAACTCGAAGCAGGAACTGCGGAATAAACGAAGGCTGGCGAAGGATGAAGTGACGATGCGCGTGGGAAATGGTTCCAAGGTTGATGCAATCGCCGTCGGCACAGTCTCACTTCAATTATCATCAGGATTAGTTATGAACTTAAGTAATTGTTATTTAGTGCCTGCGTTAAGCATGAACATTATATCTGGATCTTGTTTATTGCGAGACGGTTACTCGTTTAGGTCAGAGAATAATGGTTGTTTCATTTCTATGAGTAATATCTTTTATGGTCATGCACCCAATGTGAGAGGATTGTTCATATTGAATCTTGATAGTGATGATACACGTATACATAACATTGAGACCAAAAGATGTAGAGTTAACAATGACAGCGCCATGTTTTTGTGGCACTACCGCTTAGGTCATATTGGTGTAAAGCGCATGAAGAAACTCCATTCCGACGGGCTTTTGGAGTCACTTGATTTTGAATCACTTGACACATGCGAACCATGCCTCATGGGCAAGATGACTAAGACTCCGTTCTCCGGAACAATGGAGCGTGCAAGTGACTTGTTGGAGATCATAATACCGATGTGTGCGGTCCAATGAGTGTGGAGGCGCGCGGTGAATATCGTTATTTTCTCACCTTCACTGACGGTTTTGGTAATTGATGACAATTCCTATGGACTAATGGTTGCCTTAAGTTATATTTATAGGATTTGTCCATAGGCACTTCTTGAAGTCCATCTGTTGGGTTTAAGGAGTTTATATGATGACCAAGATGGTATTCAAGGTATTATCCAAAGAATGGTCATAGAGACAGAAGGTTGATCAAGATCTCAGACAAAGAGTAAATCAAGATGATCAACACACAAAGCATACAAGATGTACCGAGAGGGATCAAGTGATCCCATGGTTTGGTAAGCATTGTCCATTACGTGTTTGTGTACTAACCCATGGTCTTCGTGAGAGTTCTATGTGGGGTTAGGTGTGTCTCCATGGGCCTGCGTCTAGAGGAAGATCTCATACAACCCATGAAGGATGACGTCAAGTGGTGATCGTCATCAAGATTGCGGTGTGCAAGTTCAAGTGGATCAACACGAAGATATCATGCTTGAAGCCTGCCGTCCATTGTGGTGGCAATGGACTTGTGAAGATATACTGAAGAGCGGCTCACCCATGTTGTGTATGGGGGAGCAATCAACTAGTCTTCATCAAGCCAACGCAATCAAGAAGGTGGTCCATCTTGAGGAAACCAAGATCATCGTCATCTAGCTCAAGAGGACGAGGTGCAAGGTACAGGTTTGCCCTTGATAGGTTTTCTGTTTTAGGATAGATTGCCGTTCTGTCAAGGGGGGCTCTCAAGTGAGTAGCTCGATCGTATCGTTCGTTGAGAGCTCAAACCATTTCCATCCTTGCATCATACTTCTTGGTTCTTATTTGGTGTTTCTCTTTGTGAGTTTTAGAGCTTATGGTCATCTTCATGACAAGCTCGAGTTCATCGAAAACGGAGTCCATATGCATCTACTATGATGTTTTCGATGTTGGAGTTTTTGTCGGTTCTTCATTCATAGAGGTCTCACATCTCTATATCATTGGCATTTTCACATCTGTTTGGATAGCTCTTGTCGTCCTGAATCCAACAAGCTTGGGTTTGCTCGATTCGGAGCTCGTATGCGAAAGTTATGGCTGTTTCAGTGGCGAGCGGTAGTACCGCTCCAGTCCTAGCGGTAGTACGCCAGGGGCAGCGGTAGTACCGCTCCGGGTGGGCGGTAGTACCGCTTCGGGACAGTAGTACCTCTCTCTGAGCGGTTGCTCTCCGTCGGACTTTTTGCGAAGACTTTCTCTAGAGGTAGTAGAGCCAGGGTCTAGCGGTAGTACCGCCACGGCTAGCGGTAGTACCGCTAGGGGCTGTACGTGTGCTGAACGCGGAGGTGCCGTCCGTTCGGCGCTAGATCGGAACGGATCGTTGGACGACGGTGATTTGAATCACGAACCTGTACCACTACATCAACCGCGTTTCTTAACGCTTCCCGCTTAGAGATCTACAAGGGTACGTAGATCTAATCTCCTCTCGTAGATGGACATCACCATGATAGGTTTTCGTGTGCGTAGATTTTTTTGTTTCCCATGCAACGTTCTCCAACATTAAGTGCATTGAACCGACTATATTTTGCTTGTTTCTTTCGTCTTATTTTTGGATCCAACTATTTTATGGATAACATTTCAAGCCAGACTATTAAGAAAAAAAAAGTACATACATCATACTTCCTCTTTTTCGGTTTATAGGGCTCAAATCTAAAATCTCATCAGGTGAGTTGTGAGTGGATGACACTAGTTTTAACTAGTCACTGAAATATTTTTCACATATTCAATTTTCGAGGCAATAAATGTAGCATCCTCCTCATTGAACTTGCATGATGGATATAGAAAACGATGAATGCATGACCACTCATTTCCTTTCTCTAAACTCTATGAATTAAATATGACATGTGACTCAAAACACTTTAACTCAATTAGACTCAAAATGAGCCTAATAAAATGGAAAACTGAATTTTTTGAGATGAGCCGTATAAACCGGAAAGGAGGGAGTAGTTCCTTAACCTTAACTGAGTTATTTGTGTGGACTTGTCACGTTCTTATGAGGGCGTCTGCACAATTTAGTGTTTTGTTTCGCAAATCAGAACGTAATTAAATAAGCTCCCGTACACCAAACCAAGACTAGTACACCCAGCACACAGTCCGACACATTTCCTATTTTCTTGGGTCAAACGGGATTTTATATTGTACTCCCTCCGTCCGAAAATACTTGTCTTAGAAATGGATATAATTGATGTATCTATAACTAAAATAAATCTAGATACATTTATCTCTAGGACAAGTATTTCCGGACGAAGGGAGTATATCAGAAACCAGAAACCCAAAAGATTCCTCAATGGAATTACACCCCAATGTCACATGTATATATAACAGAGCTTATTACCAACGACATGTTTCATACTCCCTCCGTACCTAAATATAAGTCTTTTAAGATATTTTACTAGGTGTCTACATACGGAACACAATGAATGAATCTATACTCTAAAGTGTGTCTATATACATCTGTATGTAGTACATTAGTTGAATCTCTAGAAAGACTTATATTTAGGAACGGAGGAAGTACATATTCACGTAAAACTATATCTAACGCCCAATTCGCAGAAAATATTGAGGTTTTATAGGAACAGAAACGGGCGTCACAAATGAACGGAAGAAAACAGGCGCGGTGACGTAAATTAATCAGCTTGTGCAACATGTTCTTCCGAAGGAAGAAGGCCGGTACGAAAACACCCTCCACTCGTTTTACAGCTATGCACAAGTTGGCGGATACCTCTCCCTCCTATCCTACCTGTTGATTTTCTGGCTCCGCAAGACAAAAACCCCTCCAGCCCATGCAGACTGGCGCTAATCAACAAACACCGCACCTCTACCAGCCTACAATCCATTGTTTAGTCCAATCGATATCGCCTACTAAACTAGAATAATCATGATGTTGCACACACATCCTTTAGAATCTAAACATCTTGCGCAATGCCCTTTGCTACCCCCCCAAAAAATTAAAATACCGAGGTCACACTGAGCAAAGGTTACCTACCCATCATCATCTGGCTAAAATTATACGTACTTATATATGTTTTTTTCGTATGATGCCTACTGAATGTGAAAACAAAAACTTCCATTTCACAATTCATGAATGTGGAAAGGAAAAAACAAAAAACTCGTCTAGTTTTGCAAATACGAGAAACGGGAAGGGTGTTGACGCAAGAGCGCCAGTACGAAGCTCCAAGCAGAGTTGCTCCGCACTGCCACTGTCGGCGGTAGGTCGCTGCCGCGCTGGGAAGAGGAGGCTCGCTCACTCACTCACTGGGAGGTGGAGGCTATATAAATTGCGGCTCCCTTTTAGGCCCCCCATAATTAGCGTTAATAATAAAAGTTTCCGCGCCAGGGAGGGAAAAAGATCGAGAGCGTAACAGACGCCTCTCTCTCGGCTGTGCGTGCATGGGCGGCGCCCCCCTCCCCACTGGATCTGCACTGCCGGCGTAGCAAACTGGGAGGCGGGCGGCCGAGCGAGCTCCCGGAGATTCCTCGCAGAAATCTCGCGCCGGTTCCATGAGAGGTTCGCCCCATCTTCCGATTCTCCTTTGCTTTTTTCCCCCCCTTCCCTTCCGCGGCGATTCCGGCTGCGGCGTGCTGCTCCAGTCGAGCTCGAGCTCCGGGGGGGATTGCGCGCGATCTAGCTTGCCGCGCGACGAATTCGCGGGGCAATTAGCGCCCAATGAGGCGATTCGCGGGGGCTGGTGTGGGAAGTTGGGAGTGTCGGTGATCCGCTCGGCAGCGGCGGCGGCAGCTGCCGCGCCCGTCCGCGCCTAGATCCGGGGCCGCGCGCCGGCGGTCAGCTGCGCCCGACGCAAAATCCGGCCGTAGCTCGGCGCCGGAATGCGATTTCTCTTCACTGCGTGGATCTGACGCAGCTGTTTTTCCTTTTTCCACTTTTACTGTCGGTTTCAGGTTGAGAGCTCGGAGGCAGTGAGGAAGAAGCGGGTAGCCTGATCTGCCCGGCTCCAGGGGGTCACGCACGGCTAAGATGGCGGCGGCACTGGCGTGGAGGTTCAACGGAACCAACGGCGGCAGCCACGGCGGCGCAGATCTGGTAGGTGCCCCTCTCGCTACTACTGGACGTCGTGGTTCTGAGCTACTGTAGTAGACAGTGGCAGGCAGCCCGTCGCTTTCCGAGTTTTTCTTCAACTGCAATCTTCGGTTCCGTGATTAAATACTACTCCTACTAGTAAAGTAGCGGGATAAGGATACTCTTTGAGAGTGAGATCGGTTGTCACTTGTCAGCCTACCTGATACAAGCCTATCCTGGGTTTCGTATCGGTCGAATTTCGTGCTCTGGGGTTCTAGTTGAGATGCAGTTTTACTTACTAGCCTTTCAACTAGGCCTATCGACTTTTACTGTGGTGTGTGGACATAACGTAGTTTTCAGTATCTGTATCTTTGGATCGAGGGGCTAGGAAGCTGTTACTCTCTTTTGGCAGGAGTGGCAATACCATTCTTGGCAGAACATGGCCTGAATAAATCCATATGCTCGTGTTTGGCATTTATAAGCATTCGAAAGCTTTGTTGTGAGATAGGCATGTAGCTATTTTGGATTAAACGAAAGTGTGGAAAAGTTAAACTGATTGAATTGACTGCATTTTTGTTGCTGCATCTTTGCATAGTATTCATGTACTGAATCTCAGGTTCATTTTTGTATGGACGAATACAACCTTTTTTAGTTCTTCATCTCCGTGGATTTCCATGACTTCCATCTTAGCCTTCTGCATATAAAGTCATGTCATGTAAGTAATTTGACTAACTATAATCTAGAGAAATTATTCTGGAACTTCGAAGTCATGCCATAGAAAACTCTGTTATGCTTCCGTGGAATTAGAGGGAGTCCTGAGAAAGTGCTTGTCATGAAACTTCAATGGTGTTGTTATCACTACATATTTCTACAGTGATTTCATAGGCATCTTTGAAACACCTTTGTCATAATTCTTGTATAGTTCTTTTTGTATTACCCGTAACCATGTGATTTCCGTCAATTAGATACATACTCTTGAGACTTCATGTACTAGAGAACAGTGATTTATCACACTGCAAGAATGATGATTGTTTTCAGTCTTGCTTGCACTTTGAGGGAGAATATGGGATTGATCTGACAACATGATCATCATTTTGAACACCCGACCTATGTTTTGGAGTCATTACATTGTATTCACCGTTGTAATTCTGTACATTTTATTGTAATGATTGTTTCATGTTCAAAAGCCTTCATTTGAATCTAGTGCTTATGGTGTTCAACACTTTGTGCAATGCAATGCTATCAGCTCATGTAAAGTTCAAAAAAGTATGTCTTGGATTCTTTAATGCTAATCACTCTTGCTTCGCTATCAACAGGATAAAGTTCAAGATTCAGAGCCACCAACTCCTGTCTCGGTCATGAGAATGGGCAAGTAAGTTGTGATTCTTTCTTGGTTTGTACCTTGTAGTGCAAAATGCTCATAGTCGTGTATAGCATGATTGATGAAATGTGATTTACCACAAAAACATTTCCACTACTCTTACCTTCTCTTATTGTTTTTCTGCTTGATATGTCTGTTGCATCTCTTGGACTTTTCTTTCATATAACATCATGCAATACAACAACTGTAAAGTCGTCAAAAGGTGATCTTAGAATTTCTGAATATCAAATGGGAAAAAGAAAATGTCCATTTTGTCAACTTAAGGGATATTTTTTTAGAAGTGACTTATATGTCAACCAAACTAGTAAAGAAATGGTAATGAGTAATCTATATAATGACTACCCTGCACCTCAACAAATTTCTGCTCCAAATAAAGGGACCCCTAGATAAAAGTTTTTTGATGCCCTGGTTTAACATTACTTGGATGTGTAAGAAATTATGAAAGCAACAAGAGTCAAAACCTACACCTACATTTAGATAGGCAATTGCATTGGTTATTCGAGTTACAGTATTACAATTGTAATAAGGTGCTATTGTAGATTTAAATAGGTCCTGCAATTTTAGCTTCAAAGGCAGGAATGCAATTTGGAAATGTTTTGAACCTTACTTCACAAAGAGGGGAACTTGAGCGTTTTTCAGTCGCCTAGAACGGGACTGCATGCCTAGTCTACCCAGGTCCAAGGCTTCGCCTCCGCAGAGTGTGCTCCTCGTAGTTTCTTTTAAATTAAAATCACATGGATGCTAGTGCCGGTTGGTCGAGTTCTTTTTTTACCTCATGAGCGAGTAAAGGGCAGGGACAGGTGCATCTCGAAGGAAATGAGATACTTGAATATGGAGAAATTGACCACATACAGGAGAGAAGATTTTTCATGAGCAAAATTCTAACTATTCCTTCTTCCTTGATCTCATAAGTTACAATGCAAACACATTGACTTGCCACCTAAGACTAACTCTATCTCAAACTCAAATCTATCTTGAATTTTTTTAAAGGGATAAATTCCTAATCAAGCCAACAGATCAAGATCAAAGCAAAGTAACGTGCAGCAGCCAAATGAGCATTCCAGGAAATATGTTAGAATCGAGAGATCACATGACTTTTTCCCTTCCAAATCATGCAGGAGAACTGCATAGACAACTGGGCGATAAATACAAAGAGGGGGTAATCTAAACCTAAAATGACAAATACATAGATGCAAGAGCTATGGGCAGAGCGTGGGGAACAGCCAAGCACCAGTTCTTGCAGGCTGTCTTAAGTTAGCCGACCACTGCATTAAGCCATTAAGCGAAGTCATCTTGGCAGAAGATCACACAGCATTTATAAATCATCTGATACACCTGTTTAATGAAAATGCCACATGGATTTGACCATCTGTAAGTAAAGAATCACAAACTTCCAAAATATCAAATCGGTATTACTATATTTATCATGAAATACACTTATATAATTATTTCTCTATGAGGCGACATTTTTATACAGAAATTGATGGGTCAGAGTACCATCTTGAATACATTTTGGATCAGATGTAGTATCTTAGTTGTGAACTTCTGATAAACTACTATGCTCTTGTAAATTATACCACATCAAAATCATTGTGAAGTATTGGACACCAGAACTAACTGATCATATGTAATTGCAGGAACCGAGTCAATATGGAGGATGAGGAGACACTTTCAAGTGTTGCTCATTGTATTGAGCAGTTGCGGCAGAGTTCTTCGTCCACTCAAGAAAAAGAAAGCTCATTGAAGCAGTTATTGGATCTTGTTCAAACACGTGATACTGCATTTGGAGCTGTTGTGTCGCATTCACAGGCTGTTCCAATACTTGTTTCTCTCCTCAGGTCTGGCTCATCTGGAATTAAGATGCTGTCTGCTACTGTTCTAGGGTCTCTTTGCAAGGAAGAGGAGCTAAGGGTGAAGGTTCTGCTTGGTGGTTGCATCCCTCCATTGCTTGCTCTTCTCAGGTCCAAGTCAGCTGAAAGTCAGACTGCAGCTGCCAAAACAATTTATGCTGTTTCTCAAGGTGGGATAAGGGATCATGTTGGATCAAAGATATTCTCAACAGAAAATGTTGTCCCAGTACTGTGGGAGCAACTCAAAGTTAGCCTCAAGAATGAGAGTTTGGTGGATGGCCTGCTAACCGGAGCACTGAAGAACTTGTCAAAAAGCACAGAGGGGTTTTGGTCAGCAACTGTGCGATGTGGTGGAGTTGATATACTTATAAAACTGATTGGTTCTGGACAGACAAATACCCTAGCAAATGTGTGCAATCTTCTTGGGGCTTTAATGATGGAAGACTCATCAGTTTGTTCAAAAGTTTTATCAGGAGAAACAACAAAACAGCTCCTAAAGTTACTTGGTCCTGGTAATGAAACTTCCATTAGAGCAGAAGCTGCTGGTGCTCTGAAATCCCTTTCCGCGCAGAGTAAAGAAGCTCGGCGTGAGGTAGCTAGTTCTAATGGGATTCCTGCTCTTATAAATGCTACTATTGCTCCATCAAAAGAGTTCATGCATGGAGAATCTGCCCAAGCGCTGCAAGAAAATGCCATGTGTGCATTAGCAAATATTTCTGGTGGTTTATCTTATGTAATCTCAAGCCTTGGTGACAGTCTTGAATCATGCTCTTCCTCTGCACAGATTGCTGACACTCTTGGTGCATTAGCCTCAGCCTTGATGATATATGACACAAATGCAGAATCAATCAGTGCATCAGACCCTCTGGTCATTGAGAAGACATTGATGAAACAGTTTAAGCCTAAGGCGCCCTTCCTTGTACAGGAGCGTGTAATTGAAGCCTTGGCCAGCTTGTATAGTAACCCAGTTCTCTGCAAGACACTTGCAGATTCGGATGCAAAACGTTTGCTTGTTGGTTTGATAACCATGGCAGGCACTGAGGTGCAAGATGACCTGATGACATCACTCTTTGCTCTCTGCAAGAAAGATTGTGATTTATGGCAAGCTCTGCAAGGTCGTGAGGGTGTTCAGCTATTGATTTCTTTACTTGGTCTATCCTCAGAACAGCAGCAGGAATGTGCTGTTGCTCTGCTCGCTCTTCTGTCAAAGGAGAACGATGAGTGCAAATGGGCTATCACTGCTGCTGGTGGTATACCTCCTCTTGTTCAAATATTAGAAACTGGTTCTCCGAAAGCTAAAGAAGATTCAGCAACCATCATTGGCAATTTGTGCAATCACAGTGAAGACATACGAGCATGTGTTGAAAGTGCTGATGCAGTTCCTGCTTTACTATGGCTTCTCAAAAATGGAAGTGACAACGGCAAAGAGATAGCATCCAAAACACTGAATCATCTCATTCACAAGTCAGATACTGGAACTATTAGTCAGTTATCTGCTCTGTTGACAAGTGAACAGCCTGAATCAAAAATTTATGTTCTTGATGCTTTGAAAAGCTTGCTTTCTGTTGCACCACTTACTGATATTCTGCATGAAGGAAGTGCTGCAAATGATGCAGTTGAGACAATGATCAAAATTCTAAGCTCCCCTAAAGAAGAAACTCAGGCTACATCAGCATCTGCTCTTGCTGGTCTATTCCATTGCCGCAAAGACTTGCGAGAAACACATATTGCAGTGAAGACACTTTGGTCAGTCATGAAACTGATTGACGTGCAGTCCGACAGAATACTAATGGAGGCCTCATGTTGCCTTGCTGCTATTTTTCTTTCAGTCAAGCAAAATAAGGAGGTTGCTGCAGTTGGACGGGATGCACTTGCTCCACTAGTCTCACTTGCAAGTTCAACAGTTCTTGAAGTAGCAGAGCAAGCAACCCGAGCTTTGGCAAACCTTTTTCTTGATCATGAATTGTCTGCCCTGGTATCTTTTGAAGAAATTCTGTTCCCTTTAACTCGTGTTCTTAAGGAGGGTACTCTGGATGGAAGAATTCATGGAGCAGCAGCAATAGCTCGCCTTTTGCAGTGCCGACCCATTAACCAAACCATCTCTGATACTATTAATCGCTCTGGTGCTGTCCTTGCTCTAGCTGGTCTCTTGGAAGCTGCTAATGGTGATGCTTCAGCAACATCAGAAGTTCTTGATGCACTGGTGCTATTATCAAGATCGAAGGTGTCAAGTGGGCATACCAAGGCTCCCTGGACAGCTCTTGCAGAAAATCCTCACACCATACTTCCCCTTGTTTCTTGTGTAGCTGATGCAGTGCCCTCCTTGCAAGATAAAGCCATAGAAGTTTTGTCAAGGCTCTGTTTGGACCAACATGATGTTGTGGGTGGTTTAGTTTCTGAAATTCCAGGTTGCATATCATCAGCAGCACGGCGAGTCATTGGTTCTAACCTTCTGAAAGTTAAAGTTGGTGGATGTGCTCTCCTTGTTTGTGCAGCAAAAGAGCATTGCCAAAAGCAGATTGAGATACTGAGTGATTCAAGCCTGTACATTCAGCTAATCCATTCTCTAGTTGGTATGATCAATACAGCAAACTTACCTTCTGAAAATGGAGATGGTGAAAGTATAGCAGACATTAAAATTTCCAGACACTCAAAAGAAAATAGCAACGACGCTGAAATGGTGTCCCACACTGCTGTTATCTCGGGTAACATGATTCCACTCTGGCTACTTGCTGTCTTTGCTCGCCATGACGACAAAACAAGAGCAGAAATTCTAGAAGCTGGAGCAGTTCAAATGCTCACTGAGAAGATATCTCAAAATGCATTTCTATATGTGGTATGTGGATGCTAGTTATTCCATTTTACTTATTCTTTGTACACATACAAGTTGGTATATGAATGTTAGTATCTCTTACACACTTCATTATCTTGCATTACCATTTCAATTTTTTTTATCTTGCATTACATACCCACTTTACATTCATAGCTCCTTTTTTTTAAAAGTTTGCTCCTAAATGTGCTTAGACTGAATAATATTTAGGTTTTATGTAGGCAATAACTTATTGAATGGATCACCTCCTACCTAACTGATTTCTAGTATTCCATCTATTGTACAACTAAGGAACCTTGATTTAATTATCACCTGCTAAGTCTTAGTACCCTAAGTAAAGTTTCATACTTTTCCATGAAACATTAGCTTGTGTTGATTCATCGTTACACTAGGGGCTATTGTTTCCTTGGCACGACCATTGCCTGTGCATACGATCCCATGTTTGCCCTTTTTACCACTCTTCATTATTTTGAGTAAAGGTTCCAGAGGAACCAAAGGTCTACATAACCTGGCATGACTAAACAAGAGAGCTAATGAAAAGTTAACAGAAATGAAGTGCTTCCTTCAAATGGATATTTCCAAAACCAATCAATTCCCCCATTCTTCTTCTGAGATGGGCTGTAAACCATACAAAACCAATCACATATCCCCTGGCACAGCACGTTTAGTTACTCCAGTTCGTTGTTGACCCATTGTTGAGGAGTTCTAGTTTTTCAAAATCAACTATAATATTGCCATCTATTTTATTTGGGGGTACCTTTTTGAACTTACGTTTGCATTGTTGTCCTAATATTCTAGCATCAAAATGCCTTGTGATGTATCCCAAAAAACTTGAATTGTAGCAACTAACTGAATTGACACTCAAAAGAAAAGATTTGTGGTATCTTCGACCATACTTGCATTCTGAAGTACACGATCAACTGAATCAACTCTCAAGTTCTATTTGGATAGCATATACAACATAACAATAATAAAATTCTGTGCTCGATTATACATGATAAGTTCTGTTTGGTGTTTTGTTTTTGAAACTTGTCTAATACTACTTCTGGAGACCCATCATATATCTTACTGCTGCACTGGTCTCCAATTTCTTATCAGATAAAAGACTTATTTTGGTATTCATATCGCAAAGATAGTTTACACCCTTTAATACCTCACATACTTCAAAATTAGATAAGATCAAAAGTAACTTTACATTGTGATTTTTTTTTGGTTGGACACACCATGATTGGCATTTGGAAGTTCTCATGGCATTCATTTTTGTCTGTGTTAAATCTTTGGCATTATATTGCGCTGCAGCTGACTAGTTCAGTTCCCTAAAGTTTTCATTTTGATGAGAAAAGATCCACCGCAAATATCTAATAGAGCTTAAATTATTCATTTGCTAGTTTTTATGTTCACACAATGCATTGTCTTGTTGCTCATAGCTTGTCAAGTTTTTGTTTTCCTTTTAATTGCCGGGACTGCTCGTAATGTATGTTTATGCTTTTATCAGGGTGAAGAAGATAATACCGCATGGGTCTGTGCCTTACTTCTTGCATTGCTATTTCAAGAAAGAGAGGTCAATCGATCTAATTCAGTATCCCATTCAATTCCTGTGCTCTCAAACTTGTTAAGGTCAGATGAGCCAGCATACAGGTACTTTGCTGCACAAGCTTTGGCAAGTCTGGTTAGCAACGGTAGCAGAGGAACTCTTCTGGCTGTTGCTAATTCTGGGGCTGCCAGCGGACTTATATCTTTGCTTGGATGTGCTAATGTTGATATAGCTGATCTTTTGGAGTTATCAGAGGAATTCATGTTGGTGCCTAATCCTGATGAAACTACGCTGGAAAGGCTATTCAGAGTTGATGATATCAGGGTTGGTTCAACTTCCAGAAAATCTATTCCTCTTCTTGTTGATCTACTTAAACCCATTCCAGAAAGACCTGGTGCTCCTTTCTTGGCATTGGGTCTTCTGACACAATTGGCTGTTGATTGTGTTCCAAACATGCTGCTAATGGCTGAAGTTGGAATACTAGAAGCACTTACCAAATATCTATCACTTAGCCCACAAGACGCAACAGAAGAAGCTACAACTGAGTTGTTGGGCATTCTTTTCAGTTGTGCGGAAATAAGGCAACATGAATCAGCACTTGGTACTGTAAACCAGCTTGTGGCAGTCCTTCGTCTAGGAGGAAGAAATTCACGCTATAGTGCGGCAAAGGCACTGGAAAGTTTGTTTTGTGCTGACCATGTCAGGAACAGTGAGTCAGCTCGACAGGCTATTCAGCCGCTTGTAGAAGTTCTGAGTACTGGCATGGAGAGGGAGCAGCATGCAGCCATATCAGCACTTGTTAGACTGCTTTGTGACAATCCGTCAAGAGCACTTGCAGTTGCCGATGTTGAGATGAACGCAGTGGATGTTCTGTGCCGGATTCTGTCCTCAGATTGTTCAGCTGAGTTGAAAGGTGATGCCGCTGAACTGTGCGGTGTTCTGTTTACAAATACAAGGATCCGCTCTACAATGGCTGCAGCCCGCTGTGTGGAACCTTTGGTCGGTTTACTGGTTAGTGAAGCTAACCCGGCCCAGCTTTCTGTAGTCCGTGCACTGGATAAGCTCCTTGATGATGAACAACTCGCTGAATTAGTGGCAGCGCATGGGGCAGTCGTTCCTCTTGTTGGGCTTTTGTTTGGCAAAAATTTCATGCTTCATGAGGCAGTTGCCAGAGCTTTGGTGAAGATTGGAAAAGATAGGCCGGCTTGCAAATTGGAAATGGTTAAGGCTGGTGTAATTGAGAGCATTCTTGATATTCTTCATGATGCTCCAGATTTTCTTTGCACAGCATTGGCAGAAATGCTTCGGATTTTGACAAACAATGCTAGCATAGCAAAAGGTCCATCTGCAGCCAAAGTAGTACAGCCTCTTTTCTCTTTGCTATCAAAGGCAGATACCGGTCCTGAGGGGCAGTATAGCACTTTGCAGGTTCTTGTCAATATTTTGGAGCATCCTGAATGCCGTGCTGATTACAACTTGACACCCCGCCAAACAATTGAGCCAGTCATTACCTTGCTGAATTCATCTCCACCAGCTGTGCAGCAATTGGCCGCGGAGCTCCTATCTCATCTTCTCCTGGAAGAACACCTCCAGAAGGATACAGTAGCAGAGCAATCCATTACTGCCCTCATTCAAATTCTCTCATCGGGTTTGCCAAATTTACAGCAGAGGGCTATAAAAGCTCTTGCTAATCTTGCATTAGCCTGGCCAAATACAATTGCAAAGGAGGGTGGTGTCTTTGAGTTGTCCAAGGTGTTGTTGCAATCTGATCCTCCTTTGCCTCATGTTGTATGGGAATCTGCAGCAGCTGTCCTGTCTAGCATTTTGCAGTACAGTACTGAGTTTTTCCTCGAGGTTCCTGTTGCGGTACTAGTGCAGTTGCTCAGATCAGGGACTGAAAGCACCGTTGTGGGCGCACTGAATGCCCTGCTTGTATTGGAGAGTGATGATTCAACAAGTGCAGAAGCAATGGCTGAGAGTGGTGCTGTAGAAGCTCTTCTGGATCTCTTGAGGAGTCATCAGTGTGAGGAAGCTGCTGCAAGACTCATTGAGGCATTGCTGAACAATATAAGAATAAGGGAGGCGAAGGCTGCTAAAAATGCTATCGCACCTTTATCCATGTACCTTCTGGATCCACAGACACAGTCTCAACAGGGAAGATTGCTTGCTGCTCTTGCTCTTGGAGATCTTTTCCAAAATGAAGGTCTTGCTCGTTCTACTGATGCTGTCGCAGCATGCCGTGCTCTGGTCAATCTTCTTGAAGACCAGCCAACAGAAGAGATGAAAGTGGTAGCCATTTGTGCCTTGCAGAATCTAGTAATGTACAGCCGAGCAAATAAAAGAGCAGTTGCAGAATCTGGTGGCGTCCAGGTCTTGCTGGACCTTATCAGTTCAAGCAATCCTGACACTTCTGTTCAGGCAGCAATGTTTGTCAAACTTCTATTCAACAATCACACTATCCAAGAGTATGCCACGAGTGAAACAGTCAGAGTTATAACTGGTAAAGCAATACCCCTTTCTTCTTTGTGTTGGATCACTTGCATTAGTCATTTTTTATTTTTCTACCCAGAGTTTATGTACCTGATGATGGTGCTCTGCATGCAGCTTCAATCGAGAAGGATATATGGGCATCTGGGAGTGCCAATGAGGAGTATCTTAAAGCGCTCAATGCTTTACTTAGCAATTTCCCTCGTCTGAGAGTCACTGAACCTGCTACAATATGCATTCCGCATCTTGTAACATCCCTTAAAACTGGTTCTGAAGCAACTCAAGAAGCAGCACTGGATTCACTATATCTGCTAAGACAAGCATGGTCGGCTTGCCCAGCGGAAGTGTTTAAAGCTCAATCAGTTGCTGCCTCAGAGGCTATTCCTCTACTTCAGTACTTGATACAGTCTGGCCCACCACGGTTTCAAGAGAAGGCAGAGTTGCTACTTCAGTGCTTGCCTGGGACACTTACAGTTACTATAAAGCGTGGCAACAATCTGAGGCAATCAGTGGGAAATGCTAGCGCATTCTGCAAGCTTACTCTTGGAAATAATCCAGCAAGGCTGACAAAGGTACGTCTATATTTTGTGTGCTTCTCATTTCAGGGATATAAGTCCATACACAATTCATTACTTCCATGCCGACAATAAATAATTGCTATGCCTGCAGTTAATATTGTTTATCTTTTACCTATTTATTCATCTTTATGTGCACTTCTATGATCTATTAGCAAGATCACGGTTTGACGGTCCATATCAAAGCTTGGACGGTTTATGGATTAATTATGGGTCCTACTAGTTCTTGTGCTGTCGTGCCTCCAAGTATTTATTTAAGCCTATGATGTTTGGAAGAGAGATATTTCTTGCTAAACTTTCGGTATCTAGTCTTATCTGGGGTTCGCTGGTCCTGTAAAGCCCTGTTTGTTTCAGCTTTAGGCAGCAGATTCTCGTAGAAAAAATCAGAAGCTGAAACAAACAGCTATTTGGAATCAGCTTTAGGTACCCTGATGCAAAAGCACTTAGGGGCTGTATTTTTCTGCAACTGATAAGTGGAGCATTGGAATATGGTGCATCAGTCTCCAATGTTGCCATTAAGAGTAGAAATTGGAATGACTCCTAATCGTAGTGCCTTTGCATTTGGTGCCTAACTTGAAGCATAAATATTTACTAGTTTATTTTCTTAATGATGATGTATATAGGTATATTTGATTTTGAGCAGCTTCTTTTTGCACTTGACCATGTGCGCACATGCATGCAGTGTAACAAAGTTGATTGACCTAACTCACTCTACTATACGCAGATTGTCTCGACTGGTGAGTCACCTGAATGGGATGAGGCCTTCGCATGGGCTTTTGACAGCCCTCCTAAGGGCCAGAAACTTCATATCTCTTGCAAAAACAACAGCAAATTCGGAAAGGTACTGAAATGTGATACATTCATTATATTTACCACTTAATATCCTTTTGCTGTTTCGTGTCATTGTATTTGCGTCCTCAAGCTCCACGTCCGTTGTTGCAGAAATCATTTGGTAAGGTGACGATCCAGATTGACCGGGTTGTCATGCTGGGATCAGTCGCTGGAGAATACACCCTGCTGCCGGAGAGCAAAAGCGGTCCGAATAGGAACCTGGAAATCGAATTCCAATGGTCGAACAAATGACAGCATCTACAGAATTAGGCGCCCCTGTGTAAGTTAAAATATATAAAGTCACGAGTGGTTTTCTTGTTCCATATCCTCTGCTATAATGTTACCCTGTTTGTGCATCAGTGTAAATAGCCGGCAGAGAAAGTCGTTCTTTTGTTGTTGTTGTTGTTGTACCTTTTTGTGAGATAAAAACAGATGAGATCAGTTGTTTTTTGTACTGATTGTAATGGACCGACCGATTCATTATTTTTTTCGACGGGATTTTTTCGTTTGTATAATCTTTATAAGGCCATGTTTGGAAGCAAGGGAACCGGGTGTGTTTGGTTGTTGGGGAATCAAGTGGCTCCACAGGGCGTGGGTTTAAATTTTTGGGTCAATCCTGTTGCTTGGTTTGCGGAATGAACCAGATTGAATATTGGTCCCAGTTTGTCGCAACTTTACGTTCCCCCTTCCAATTTCATCCCCTAGAACAGCAATTATGTACTTTGTACTGATTTAATGTGAAGAAAACCCTATCAAATGATCAGTGGGTCAATCAAACACATATTCGGCATGGCCTATCCGGGCTTCACATATAGATAATTAAATGAAAATTCAAATATATTCAGCCGCCTCTTGCCTGCAAGATGATCAGTGGACATTTGATATATTGAAGCGTTCATGATTGCCTAGGATTTGGATCATGATAATGAGTGGATTTGGACCTTGACAACAACTCATGAAATAATGTACCAACAGTCATGAATTACCAGCATCCACGTATCTTCGTTAGATCACCTATCCGAGTTTGTCAGCCTTTGGGAAAAGCTCTCTATCGTCCACCTAAATCCGGATAGGACGGATATCATCTCATGGAAGCTAACGATCCGGATAGGGCAGATATCTCATGGAAGCTAACGATTGAAAAACTAACGATGGATGTCCATTACTCGGCTGCCTTTGTCTACAAGGTTCAATTTCGGGGCTTAGTGGACACAGACCTTGTGCAGAATGTCTGGAAGATTTGGGCCCCTCAAAGTGCAAGTTTTTTGTGTGGCTCGTTATTAACAACAGGATTTGGACGGCTGATCGTGTGCAAGGGCGGGGATGGCCTAATTGCAACTTATGCCCCCTTTGTAAACAAGTTCAAGAGACGGCGGCACATCTACTTCTCCGATGCAGATACACTGTTAGAGTTTGGTATATGATTAAAGTTTGGTTTGGCCTTCGTGACGTGAACCTCCTGGATTGAGGCCACATGAACTCCGTTAAAGGTTGGTGGGGCCACAACGCGTTCAGGATGACGCAATCCCGAAGGCCGCTCATCTCCCTCATGCTGCTCATTTCGTGGGAGGTTTGGAAGGAACGAAATGCGAGGGTCTTCCGCAATGCTGCAGTACCGGTTGGAGGTATTGTCGCAAAGACTAAAGAGGAGTGTAGCGTGTGGTGTCTTGCTGGGGCTAAGCATTTGCGTAATTTAATGCCACGAGAGTGATGTTTTGTAATTCGGCCTCTGGCCACAAACTCTAAACTTTCTTCCTTATTTAATAAAAATGACAAATCTTTTATCTTGTTTCAGAAAAATAATGGCCAAGGACTTCCTCACCATCCTAGGAGGTTTGGTGCGAGTGGAACGCCCGATTCTTCAACAACATCGCCACCTTGCTTTCCATCAAGAATGATATTGGAAATTGGAGCATCATGGGCACTAAACATTTGAGTGCTATTTTACCAGAGATCAATCCCTTTGTATTGGCCTTTGTTGTCTTAGTATGTGAACTCCTTGATGAGATGAGGCAAATGTTTCGCCTCCGTTGGAAATGAAGTGAAACACAATTACCTTTATCATAAAAAGATTGAATGTTATATATCCTTCCGCTAAACCTTTTTTCCTATAAACAATAGATGTACGACTAGAGGAACACATTTGTAGACCCACACTAGGCCCTGATGGCTGGCCCATTTCGTAGTGAAGAAGGTGAAGATCAATCATTTGGGTGCGTCTATGCCTCTCTCTTAGTGAGCAATAGGTAGCGCCCATCCATTGTCGTTCCCGTGTCTGTCGTTCCCTTGGGCATAGAACATTTTTCTGAAAACATTTTGGACATCATTTTAAAATTACATGAACATATTTCAGATACATGTGGACATTTGTTTCCAATAATATAACCTTTTTCCACACACATTGTTTTTGCCTGAATATGTTTTACCAGTGCGTTGACATATTTTCTTTCTTCCATATATTCGTTTTTGCTTCTTTTTCCTCCGGTCTTTTATATAAAATACATTTATGTTTCTATACAAGATAAATGATTTTTCTAAAAAATGTATGAACATTATTTTTCCAAAACCTGTGCACACTCTCCGAGCTGTATGAACATTTCTTTTCATATACAATATTTTTCTGAATATAAGTTTAAACATTTACTTTATATGTTGCTTGAATATTTATATTATACATATATGCCTTTTTGCAAACCTTTTTTGAATGAAATATATGTGCATTTCTTACACACATGAACAAACAATTGTGAGATTGGTTTAATAGTTCTAACAATGTAAAAAAACTTGCATTTTATAATAATGTTGTATGTCAAAAAATGTTCATATATCTTAAAGACATGTTCATGCTTTAAAACAATCATTCATCAGACAAAAATATAATGTACTACTCCCATAAATATAATAAATGAAATAAGAAAGAACAAAGTAAAAAACAAAAAGGGAAAAAGGTACACAAGAAAATAAAAAATAAGAGATAAAAGAGGAAGCAAAAATAAATAAATGATGATAAATGAAAAATAAAATAAAATAAAATGAAACAACAAAATAACATGAAAACAAATCGAAATATAAATATAAAAACAAAAACTTCTCCAATCCACACTAGGAGGGACTGAGCGCCTACAAGAAAATTAAAAATACCAACATAATTATCCTGTCGAATCTAGGAGTGACTATAAAAAGGCAAAAAAGAAATGTCATATTAGGCCAGCCCATGTGTAGAGTTTCTGCTAACAAGCGCTAGCTATTGCTCGCAAGGAGCGAAATATTGGGTCTGTTTGGAATGCAGCCGGGCGGTGAGCTAGCATGATGGAGCTTTTAGATCGGAGCCTGACTTTTCTATCCACACTAATTTGGGGACGCTTGGTTCATCCTTTATGCCCGGGCGATGGAGGTGATGAAATCGTTGTGAATTTATTGGTGTGCCTGATTTTGATATGCTGACCGGGGGCGTGATCCAAACATATCCATGGCTTAACAATCTTTTAACTATGAAATTTCCTTATTTTGTTTGTCATTAACTAGTACAAATGCATGTGCGGGAAAAAAAAACTTAACATGTTTCATGTACCATTGTGCATCATTTTTTATATCCATTTTTAATAAACGTTCATAATATGGTATAAAAGTTAACGTTTTAACAAAAAAACCTGTATGTTGCAATATGTATGAAATAAATTCAGCTATTTGATCTATAGCCGGTGTGCGGGGCGTAATAAGACGCATCCCCTCCTCTAGACCCAGTTCAAGCAAGATGCATCATTTTGTCGTACTCTCTCAACTCTCCATCCATCCCTCCTCTCTATCTCATCAACGGTATCACGAACATCCTGACTCAGAGGAATATATTGATGATTAGATAGTCCATAGGTGAGCCCTAAATATCTTTTCCCTTAAGAAATAGTATTTCTTTCCAATATTTTTTGAACAAATCTTTCCAATATCTCAGTCACACATCTTTGAAGTACTCTAACTACTATTGTATTCATAATTAAGATTAAGATATGGTAGGCTTAAACAGCAGCCAAGTAAATTGTATGCTAGCAGAGATCAAGATCTAGCTCTATGCAAAAAAAAAGAGATCGACATTGCATCATTTAAAAAAAGCAGTAGAGCAACAGACATCTACGCATACTGTCCAGTGTGTTATGTAAAAGTTTCAAATGGCATGAAACAACCAATTCAAGAATTGGCGTCACATACAAGCTATATGCTCGAGTCGGCCTGACCATGTTTGTTAGTGTTGCAGACCAAATATTTCTTGAGAACTTGCAAGTAATTATTACGATTAAAATCTAGAGAACTACCTTGTCCAACTAAAGAAGAAACAATCCAAACACAACCCCCCTTGCTCAGTTGTAACATTAGACCACAAGTAGCATCTGATTCTAATCTCACATTCCCTTATTGGTTATGAACTTCAGCTGACCTACTCATATAATAAGAGGGTTGTTCAGTTGGTATAAAAGGGGAATTGCTTCTGGAACTGTGACGAGCAGTGCTGTTTTCAAGGGATGATGACATACTCATGTCTGAACTCCCTCTCGATTCCTTTACAGGAGCATTAGTTCCATTGCTCTGTCCTCGCTGCATACTCCTTTTACTTGGAATAGCTCTTGTCTCCTCATAGGCAACTTCCACTTGCTTTTCTGGAGGGAGGTCGTCTGCCTCGTCATGGATCCTTTTCCTGCTCCTGTCGTCAGAGCTCTTGCTTCCAGCCCTGCTATTTTGTTTCCCTGGTCGAGAAATTTGTTGAGAGGTAGCTTCAGCTTGTTTCTTCAGAGGGCGGTTAACTAATAGATTAGCTTCTTTGTCTTCTCTAGGCTTAGCTTGTTTCTTCACCGGGAAGTTGGCCTTTCTGGCTGCTTTCTCTTCTCCAGGTCTATCTTGTTTCTTCACAAGGTGGTCATCTGATGGACTAACCTCTCTGACAGAGCATGCCACCTTCTGCCTTCTCTCTTCTGCTTTTCCCGATGGACCATCCTCCATGATATAAGCTGCAGGGAATAGCAATCCTCTGGATTAACAACAAAATTATTCACTTGCATATTTGGTATGTGGATCTTTTAGTACATGGGAAAATTAGAAGCTACAATACTTTAAATTGACAACAAATAACAACAGAAGGGGCAGGATCCAAAATAAACTCCCACGTCTCCCTCCCTCCCAACCCTAGCCGCCTCCCCTCCCCCTTCCTTCCTCGTCGTCGCCTGAGGCAGCCGCCGGGCAAGCCCGGGGCGCCAAGGATGGTGGCGGCGGGGCCTAGGCTGCCCTGCATCTGCATGCGGAGACCCGGATCTGGAGCGGCGGCTCCATTGACGAGGCACGGCAGGCTAGCAACCGTGCGGGAGGTGGATCCGGCGTCTCGGCCGCGCGGGCGACGAGATCCGGTGATCGTTGGCGTCCTGCGGCGGCTTTTGCGGTGGCCGGTGCGCGCGATCTGGCGCCTCTCCCCTCCTCCCCTGTTCGGCGTGCGGGGCGGCCTGGTCGGGCCCCGCTTTCTTGAATTGCCGGTTTTGTACAGGAAGTGCTGGTGGTGGTGGGGATCTAGTTCGGGCGAAATCCCTGGTCGGCCATGGCCGGCCGCATCGATGGCGACGCATGAGGGCGCCGTTCCACTCCTTGGAGGCGTCGGTATGGACTGATCCCCTCATTTCCCCTTCCCCTAGGTCTCCCGGGCGAAAGCCTTAACTTTGTTGGGCGGCGGCGGCGCTCACGGCGCCGTTCCCTTCTTGAAGGCGCCGCTTTGGGAACCTTGGGGCTGGGTGGCGCTTGTGGGTGGTGGGCGGCGGCGGTGGTGCGGTCCTATCCTAGCATGGATCTCCGTCCGTTGCTTGGAGATGGACTCGCGTAGGTGGAGGTCGTCGTTTGGCGTCATGATGGCGTCGATGGCGGAGGCACCTGCCAAGGCTGGTACCTCAATTTGATCTGAAGATGGACCAGTGGAAGATGGCGGCGACGACACATGTGAGTGCGTCGGATCGGTTTGTGCCCCGGACCCGGTATGTGGCTCGGTCAGGGTCTCCGGCTTTAGATGTTAGGCTTAGGTGAGAGGTCTGGGTATTTGGTCCAGCTTGCACCCCTTTATCATATGAATAGGAGTAGAGACAGATGTTGCCAAGATGGCGGATTCAGACATATTGTTGTACTGCTTTGTAAGGTCCTCGAAAATAATCAATAAAATGGCTGCATGCATCTCCCAGATGCAGAGGCCGGGGGTCATCCTCCTTTTCTAAAAAAAAAAAAACAACAGAAAGGACAACTCGTTATATGCCTACACTAAATTGGTCTGCTCATTTTACTCCTTTGATTATTTTCAATTATATACATGTTCTCACTACTGCTACTGAATATCAAGGCGTTTTTCATACTGCATTTTTTCACGCTTCAGCTTACATGTTTTTTCCTAAGCTTCCATGTCTGGAATGTAGTTAGCACTCTGTACTCATACATGATTTATAACCATACATATAGGCATTTCGCAATGGCAGAAGAAGATACTGTGGAATGTAAAATCTGAAAATTGTAAAATAAAAAAAATGATGACATGAACATAGAAGGCACGAGTCTCCTACAACTACATCCTGTCCATCTAACAAACTAAAGCAATCACCAGTCTAATATATTTTCAGATTAGGCTCGCTCGTTACCATACAACTTTTAGAAGGAATGAATCATACATTACACAAAAACTATAGAGAAAAATAGAATAAGGGAAAGGACCTTGAACCAGCAACACACACAACTTACGACATAGAACCTTTGGTGAAGTTGCAACATTTGCATCTCTTCAAGCGGCAACCCCCCATGCGAAGTCTCTACTTCTAAGCCAATCAGTAAAACAACGGCAACAATCAATTATTCGGTTTATTAAATCTACATGCTATTTGATCCACTATAATCTTTGCTCACATGCATTTGTTAGATAATTAGAGGCATCCTGAAGCAAACAAAGAAATTAAGAGAAGACCAAAACAAAGGAGAAACACGTTTGATAAGGACTTGAAGTGCTATTTTTCTCATACCGTAATTACATAAGAAGTTTTAGTTGGATCAAACTAACAACACATAAATATAAATCACATAGTTACTGTTGGGAAGCGTTGCATGGGAAACAAAAAATTTCCTACACACACGAAGACCTATCATGGTGATGTCCATCTACGAGTGGAGATTAGATCTACGTACCGTTGTAGATCGCACAGCGGGAAGCGTTAAGAAACACGGTTGATGTAGTGGAACATCTTCACATCCCTCGAACCGTCCCACGAACCGTCCCGCGATCCGTTCCGATCTAGCGCCGGACGGACGACACCTCCGCGTTCAGCACACGTACAGCTCGACGATGATCTCGGCCTTCTTGATCCAGCAAGCAAGACGGAGAAGTAGATAAGTTCTTCGACAGCGTGACGGCGCGCCAGTGTTGGTGATGATCTATTCGTGCAGGGCTCCGCCCGAGCTCCGCAGAAATCTAATCTAGAGGTAAAACTATATGGTATAGGCTAGAGTTGCACGTGGCAAAGTTGTCTCTCAAAAAGCCCTAAACCACCAATATATATAGGAGGAGGGGAGGGGCTAGCCTTGGGGCACAAGGGCCCCAAGGGTGCGCTGGCCGAAGTGGAGAGGAGGACTCCTTCCCCAATTCGGTTTGGGAAGGAGGAGTCCTCCTCTTCCTTCCCACCTCCCTCTTTCCTTTTTTTCTTTCTTTCCTTTGGTTTTTTTACTTATGGCGCCATAACCCTCTTGGGCTGGCTCCACCAGCCCACTAAGGGCTGGTGCCCCACCCTAAGGCTACTGGGCTCACTCCCGGGTGGGTGGGCCCCTCCCGGTGAACACTCAGAACCCATTCGTCACTCCCGGTACACTGTCGAAATGCCCAAAACTTTCCGGTGACCAAATGAAACCATCCTATATATCGATCTTCATTTCCAGACCATTCTGGAAACCCTCGTGACGTCCGTGATCTCATCCGAGACTCCGAACAACATTTGGTAACCACACATATAACTCAACTATACTAAAACATCATCGAACCTTAAGTGTGCAGACCCTGCGGGTTCGAGAACTATGTAGACATGACCCGAGACACTCCTCGGTCAATATCCAATAGCGGGACCTGGATGCCCATATTGGATCCTACATATTCTCTGAAGATCTTATCGGTTGAACCTCAGTGTGAAGGATTCATATAATCCCGTATGTCATTCCCTTTGTCCTTCGCTATGTTACTTGCTCGAGATTTGATCATTGCTATCCGCATACCTATTTCAATCTCGTTACCGGCAAGTCTCTTTACTCGTTCTGTAATACAAGATCCGGTGACTTAGACTTAGTCACATTGCTTGCAAGGCTTGTGTGTGATGTTGTATTACCAAGTGGGCCTCGAGATATCTCTCCATCACACGGAGTGATAAATTCCAGTCTTAATCCATACTAACTCAACGGACACCTTCGGAGATACCTGTAGAGTACCTTTATAGTCACCCAGTTACGTTGTGACGTCTGATACACACAAGGTATTCCTCCGATGCCAGTGAGTTATATGATCTCATGGTCATAGGAATAAATACTTGACACGCAGAAAACAATAGCAATAAAATGACACGATCAATATGCTACGTTCATAGTTTGGGTCTTGTCCATCACATGATTCTCCTAATGATGTGATCCAGTTATTAAGTGACAACACTTGTAAATAGCCAGAAAACCTTGACTATCCTTGATCAACTGGCTAGCCAACTAGAGACTTGATAGGGACATTGTTTTGTCTATGTATCCACACATGTATCTATGTTTTCATTCAATACAATTACAACATGGATAATAAACGATTATCATGAACAAAGAAATATAATAATAACTAATTTATTATTGCCTCTAGGGCATATTTCCAACAGTTACTACCTATCATAAATCCAAATCAGATTGTCAAGCAAAAGTACACGCCGAGAATTACAACAGAAAGGGAGCATGCTACTTTCAGGTTATTCATGATCTGATCATACAGAATCTAGTACTCATGTTGTACAATGGGGTACCTCTCATATGGAGGACTCGCAGATGGCGTTCAAATCCTACTTTTCTTTTTCTGAAAAAAATAACAACATCTTCTGTGATCTAGAGAGAAGAGATAACAAATAGTCAGTTCAATTTGCAAGAATTTAGAACAAGCCGTACTTTCCATCAGCAAACACGCAACACACAGACACACGCACGCGAGCCATGTACGCACGCAACAGCAGGCAAACACGCTAAGCACACACTAACACGCACTCACACCACGCGGTCACCTCGGGCGTCCGGGCTGCATAGGTCATGGAGGAGGTGAGGGTGGAGGCGGCTGGAGCCGATCCGCCGGACCGCCGGCTGCCGGCATGTACTCCGTTCGTCGGAGTTCCCATGGGTCCCGACAAGACGGGAACTGGTGAATTCATCTTAAAGACTTGTTGGTTTAGTTTGACTGCAGACAGACACTGACAGACATGTTTGGTTCAGCAGTTTAACCGAAGACAAAGGGCTAGCTAGTTACCTTCATGAGGCAGGGGCGGAGCCCCTCCTCTGGTGGCCGCCTCCTTCTTCTCCATCGAGTTGAAGCAGCAGTACTCCTCCTCCTTGGTCGTCACTCTGGAGGCGGAGCCCCTCCTCTGGTGGATCCCGACGCCGTCCAGCGCCACCTCCTTGGAGGCTTTGTCGTTGGGCTTGACCGGCGGCTCGCAGCAGTGCACCTCGCAGCCGGCCACGTCGGGAGCAGCGGAGCCGTCGGGTAGGCGGCCGCGGTGCGGATGGGACATGGTGGCCGACGAGAAGCGATGGGAGGTGACGTCGTCCTCCTCGACGACCTCGACGGGGAGCGCGTCGTGGGACAGGTCGACGCACTTCGCCTGCGAGCGGATCCTGCCGATCTCGTCCGGACTCGACGACCGCGGAACGAGGATGGGCATCGTGGAGCGAGGGATATGGGGTCGCGGCGGCGGAGGAAACCCTCGCGTTCTCGTGCGGGGCAACAATTTGATGGAGGCGGCCTCCCTCCCCCCACGCGAGCACGACCGGCGACGACCAGATGGAGGTGGCCTCCCTCCTCCTGCGCCGCCCCTCACGTTGCCGCCCCTCACCTCGTTGCGGCTGGAGAGGGAACGTCTGTATAAGATGAGACAAAGGATCGCGATTGAAATTCTTACAAATGTAGGGGGATTTTTGAAAAAATGAAGCGTTTTCTCGATCCACTTACGTAGGGACCGCGGGTTGAATACCCAAAAACGGAGGGACTTTTGTGCAAAAGTGCCGACGACGGACGACAGATGCACTACGTGCTTTATTATTATTAGGGAGAGATTAGGAAATTTTGGGTCAACCACTTGATGCATGCAATTTTTAAAAGTATTTTTTTTGTACCTAAATAATTATAGTTGGAAGACTAGTTTTTTTAACTACAATTATTTAGGAGTGTATGGTTGAATTTTTTTGGATGTAAGGTGGAGTATGTCTTATTAGATCTTTTCGTTGCAGGAAAGTATGGCATGTAGCCTCGACAGTTGGCAGTGCATGTACATGTTTCTCTAGATGTTGCAGCTGTACAAAAATGTGGCGTGCTGCCTTGACAGTTGACGATGTGTGCCTTGTTTTTAGTCAAGAAAGTTTATGATGTAAGCGACTTTACATGGGATACTGCGAGGTTAACTTTCGCTTGTTAGAGCAACTCTAGCAGACCCCGCGTCCGTTCGACCCGCAAAACGTGTTTGCAGTTCGCGGAAAAACGTCTTTGCGGGCCGGCGCGCACGGCCATGGATGCAGACCCCGCATAACGGACCCGTAAAAAAACATATTCGTGAAATATGTTTTTTCAGACCCCGCGCGGGCTGAAATGTCCCCCCACCAACCGTTTTCGCTCATATGCAGGGCACCGCAACGGCGAGGGAGAAACCCGCGGATGCAGGGTCTGATCGGACAGGTTTTTCCGCCCCGACCCGCATTTTGGTGGTTATTTTTCGGGTCGGGGCGAGATGCGGGGTCCGCTAGAGTTGCTCTTATTACTACACAATGAGTAGTTACTGATTTATGAAGCTTAAAATCCAGCAAAATGCCAGCTGCACGCGTGGTTCCCTGTCATGAGACAAATATAACTAAGCAAATGAGTTGACCAAAGGTTTACATTTTTTTTGCAACTACCAAATGGTGAATGAGAGTTGACCAAAGGTTTACATATTCATCAAGAATGGTGAAGGCCGGCTAGGTTTAGAGCAGATCTTCTTATTTTTTAGGTCTCGAAGCTACCTAGGCAGAGGTCAATATTTGCAATCCACTCGGCAATTCAAGTCTCATTCACCAAAATATTCCAAGTTTGCAAGCATTGAATTCACTAGTATCTAAATGAATGTTGACAAGTCACTACAAAATTATAAACACAGTGCCACTTGCACTGCTAGAATACGTATAGATTGATGTAGAAGGATATGGAAGCACTGCATATTTTTACGTTTCGAGTTGTACATGGATGAATGTACGCATGTGCATGCAGGGCTGGCAATCGTGCTATCATGGATATAGGAGACACAGTTCACATGCCTTGACGCGTCAGAGTGGCTTGTGTTGTAGACTGTGGGTGACCTACACAGTCAGTTAGTGATTTATAAAAAATTGCCATTGCTTTACGTAGGAAGTAGGCGAATAATCATGTGTCTTTTCAACAAAAGAAAAGTGTTTGAAGGACGACACTTGTAACTGCAAGTATCTTGTCCCTTGAAATAAGAGAAAGGGCAGCCTATCTGTGGAAAGAAATGGACAGAACATTTGGGTAGTTGGAATCCTTTTTTAAAATGCTGGTACTTAGAATCCTGTCCTTTTCAGGTATTAAAGCTCTGAGCTAATTAGCAACACAGAAACTTGCCAAATATGGCCTCTAATGACATCCCAGTAGAGGATCCACATGGGTCACATCCAAATTAAGACTACATTTGTTGGTGCAAATTTCAGCAGAAGTTTGCCCTATAACAAAGAGAGATGCTATAGAGTTAGATCATCTACAACCGGACTTAGCAAATTCGCCCCCCTATACTCCCGCGGGCGTGTCCGCGGAGAGCGCCCGCCGGCCCCTCATATGTTGCATCACACATCCACGTACTTCAAGTGCAATCCTCAAATCCATACAATCCATGCACGTCGATCATCCGATACAAATTGTTCGAATTCAGTAGATCAAAACAAAAGCAAATGAAATCATAGTTCAACTAACCGGACATGTCAAAATGAAATCAATGTCCGAGTGACAAGGGGCGCTTGTCTGATCATTGGCTGAACGTGTTCATCCATGCATCATGCTCGTCCAGCTTGTCCTGCTTCGCCTGCATCCGGGCTGCATCCTGGCCACCTGCATCCTGGCCGCCTGATGAGCTGCCACAGCTGCCCTCGCCGCCTCGAACGTCCTACGGCTGTTGATATCTTTATTGTTCTCCACAAGTCATCTCTTGGCATGCTCATCCAAGACGGATTTGTCCGCCAACATGATCTTCACATCCTCCGCGCCATGTGCGAGTTGCAAGCTTTCCTTCTGGAGCTCAGTCTCTCCAAATGTCTTGGCCTTCTGGAGTTCCCATTTGATGGCCGCCTCTTGCTTCTCCAACTCGATCTTCTCCCTCTCAATTCCAAGCCTCCTCTCTGCTCTCATCTCGTTCGAGTCCATCCTCTCCTTTTGCGCATCCAACATGAGCTTGTATCTCTCCTCTTTCTTGTTCTCCCTTGCCTTCTCCCACTTGTTTCCCATGACTTGTCGGTTATCCTTTGGCACGGTAGCTGTTCTATTGGTGACGACAACCTCATCGTCCAACCCAATGGATTGGTGAGAGCTTGAACCATCATCCATCTTCTTGCTGGCTTTGAGATCGCCACAACTTGTATACACTTTGGCTTGCCATTCAATAAGAGCCAACAATGGCTAAAATCAAATGGCTTCTTCTCGACCTTGTGTTACAAAGTGGCCGCCACCACCATCTAGCATATGAGCACAAGAAACATGCATATGAGCACAAGAAGCATATTAAAATGACAATAAGATGAGGCAATTGAGCTTACATGAGTTGCCACTTCCATCCCACTTTGAGGCCGTTTGGTCACTTGTGAGTAGTAGCCGACATACTTTTTCCCTTCTCCTTGAATCACCGCCATCAATGTTGGAGACATGCCACATTGCGAATGGTCACGATAGGATGTGGCTCCACATACTCCTTTCGTTCATGATAGTCCTTCCAAATCTTCTTCCAATACGTGTTTCCCTTTCGCTTGGTGCCGCTTATTGGATCCAATGATGTGTTCAACCAAGATTTGACCAACAAGATGTCTGCAAATTTTGAGAAAGCCAGACCTCTTGCCTTAGCTGTCTTGCTCTTCTTCTTCTTCTTGCTCGGATTGGAATCGGATGTTGCCCCAACTACAAATGCGGTGGTGTCCTCCAATTCAGAATCCATTTCGACAGGATCTTCATTGTCATTGATCATGCTTACCTAGTATGCCGCCTAGATGATGTTGGTTTGCAAGCATTCAACATGTGCGACGCTTGCTCCGTGCTCCCGTGCGGCCGTGCTGGGCCGCACCGGGGCAGCCCCTTCCGGCCTTCTCGAGGCCTCCTCCATGCGAATCTTCTCCCTGCCGTCGCTCCTATTGGGGCGTCACCGGGCAAAGCCCGTGTGGCGTGGCAGCGGCAGTAGATCTCCTTGGCCATAGATCGGATCGAGGCGACGACATTCCACACCGGTCATTCAATGGATGTGCCTCAGGGAGACATCGACTAGGATATGCAACGTGCAATGGCAGACGGTCAAGGTCAGTGGGTGGTGGCGGCGGTGGACGCGCCCGATCTAGGCCCAGATCAGTCCAGACCGTTAGCCACCGAGATCATTATACCGGCTGCATCTCAATGTCTCCGACGTTTTCTCGAGCTAGTCCTGCAGCACGAGGAAGCCAGAGGCTCCGACCCCGGCTGTGGCGGTGGTGGCCTCCTCCTTCCCCGGAGGTGGTCGACCGACTGGTTGTGGTGGATCCCTAGATCCTGCGGCTAGTCCCAGCGGCAATTTAGGGAGGCGTGGTTGCCGGTGAAAACCGAACTTCGACTACTGTCATGGCAGGTGATGGCAGCGTCTACATGTCGTTACTTTGTTGAAGGCATCACAATTGCAACCACCTTCTACTCACTCGTGCTGCTTCGGGGAGAAACCCTAGATCTGGGTATTTTGGAACAGATGATGATGACGCTCTTGGTGTCGATCTCTCTCATGAGTGAATTGTTTTGGAGAAGCTACTGGTCGAAGGACGCAAATAATAGAGCGGTGTACATCTACCGCGTCGATGACGCTGAGTCTCGGCGGCATGGTGCAATAGAGTCTCGGTGACGGCTGTGAGATGATGGACCCGTGTAGGGCGGGGGCGTTGTCTGGTGTTGTGGTGACTCGATGACAGGCATGCCAAGGTCAATTCGTCATTATCTACTCTGAAGATGGATCAGTGCAAGACGATGTCGACGACCTCTATAGCGGGTGTATGCAGTTCCCACTGAGAGCGGGTCACATGGGTGTGTGTCAGACCTGGCATTACGGCTTGGTTGAGGTCTTCGGCTTTAGATGTTAGGCTTTCGTGTGAAGTCTGGGTATATGGCTGAGACAATCTGCATCCGTTCATCAAGTGGATAAGAGTAGCAAGAAATGTTGTGAAGATGGTGGGTTCAGACTTATTGATGTATTACTTTATAAGATCTCGATGAATAATTAATAAAATAGTTGCATGCATCATCTAGATGCAAAGACCGAGAGTCATCCTCCTTTTCGAAAAAAGAAAAAAAATCATATACAAACTAGTGATCTATGCAAAACATTGAACATTTAATCGGACAGGAGCGAACAAAACGTACTCGGTCTTATTCAATCATTTCGTCGAAGATTTGAAATGCAGCCCGGGCGGTGGCGATGCCCGTGCTCATCCGCCCACGAATGAGCAACGGCGCATCACCAAAGAGATATGATACGGTACTAGATACTTCTACACATTGCAAATACTCAATGTTGAGATGATGTCCACGTCCAAAATACTTAATGCGGCCACTTGCGAGCTGCAAGTGGACGACCAGGACCTTGAGCTGAGCAAACAACAACGAAACACACATTATTTCTTTCCCCGTCACGTATAGCTATCTTCCACCCGTTGGCACTCCATATTTGTTACTCCTCCCGTTGCCAGGCGCTGGCCCTAGCATGCGCACGTGACCGACGCCCTCCAGCCCGTTGGCCGGCTGGTCGTAGTCCGCCACTATCATGCCGTCCTTCGTCCGTATTCATGACACGATGAAGACGATGCGGGAGTCATGGAGAATGCGACTCGGTTAAGACTTATAGAGTGTGAGCAAATTGTAACCCACAATTAGATGCACGCCATTCATGTTTAACTTTCGGACACTCTTCCCATACCTATCACTCCTATCCAATGGTTAGGCTGTCGAGATAGCAAGCCAGAAAGTGAAATAGAAGAACAACAAACCTAGCATTGTCGCTTACTTCTTCAACTCTTGAAAAGTGACATCTCAAATATACGTTGGTAGGAAAGTGAGAATGTGTAAATATGTAGGCAGTAGCTGAACTTGAGAATCTCTACAATGAAGGTGAGAGATTGCATGACATGAAGAGCAAAGATTACGTATGATATTAGGTGACGAGGGTTATTCTTTACAGAAAAGATAACGTCCATACGTATGAGCGTTTGCAAACCGTTCACATGCATAAATCTGCGTTCGTTTGTGGTTTACACTAATCTTGACATTTTTTAACAGTTTTTTGTGCCACGTAGGAAGGGGCTGGTGTGTGGGTGTTAAGGAGTTCGCCCACACGCCTGTTCGCGCACGGCCACACACAACTGCCAACCCGATGTGTGGTGGAACTGACGCCGCGCTCATACGCCCGCATGCCTGTTAGCTGCCATGTCTTCCCAATGTTACATGACAACTGAGTGGAATTGCCGTGTCCGCATGCCTGACAATTGCCATGTCTTTCATAGTGTTACATGACAACTGAGTGGAACTGTGTGTCCGCATGCGTGTGAGTTGTCATATCTTTCCCATGACAACTAAGTGGAACTGCCGTGTCCGCATGCCTGTCAGTTGCCATGTCTTTTCAGTGTTATATAGCAACTGAGTGAAAGTGGCCGTGCCCGCATACATGTGAGTTGCCATGTCTTTTCAATATTACATATGGCAACTAAGTGAAACTGGCCATGCCCACATGCCTGTCAGTTGTTATGTCTTTCCAGTGTTACATGACAACTGAGTGAAACTGTCATGCGGGGGCATGCAGGACAGCGAGGTGGCAGCATGACGAATGTGCGGACGCAAGGGCAGGAGGCCGGACATGTGGACGTTAGCTGTTTTGCTCACACGCACGCGTATGGTCTGTTTTCCTTACACATCACACGAGACGTGTGGGCAACCCCTTAACCCCCACACGTTAGGACCCATTCTTTATAGGTTAAAAATATGAATAATTTAAGGCTACAACTTTTACTTATATTGAGAACTAGCTTCATTTTTCACGGAAGTGTACATGCATGTTGTAAGGGGAAGATGATTTAATTCTGCTCCGTGTCTCCCTCCAGTGACGTGCATAGCACAAATTGACAAGATAAAACGACCACCTACAACAGCATGTGATAAGACCGACAATCACCTAAAATGTGTAAGGCTGGACATGGCCCGACTCGATCCTGATTCGGTCTGGCTCGGCCATCGGATCACACAAGAATTATCTTTCACGTGATGTAAATCCAGAAAAAAATGCCTTGAACTACAAGCCAACACAGGGTCAGAGTGCCATGATTTCAGATCCAAACCTATTATGTTCTCATAAATATTTATGTGTTCCTATCCTATCTTACAAGTTATAGACACCTATTACGACTTATGATTCGCATCCCTTAGGGTGATAATAACTGGGATTCTTTCCGTTGATTATCGTAATTTGAGGAGTTCATGTATTCACTAAGCGCTAATGCTTTGGTCCGGTTCTCTATTAAAAGGAGACCTTAATATCCCTTTGTAACATCCCAAATCTTGATATGTTATAATAATACTAGATTGATTGATTGATTGATTGAGTGATTGAAACTTGAGTGAAATTCGAAACTTTTTAAAACTTTTGAATGAGAGGGAATAAAATGACTTTCCCAGTTTTTTTTAATTCCAATTTCATCCAATACAAATCACTGAGAGAAGATAACATGACTTCTTCAAAATAAAGGACTTGAAAAAAAAGGTGGTCCGTGAAAATAATTCATTTCACAATCTATTTCATATTTAGTCCTATTTGAAAGTTTAAATGAATTCAAAATCCCCTTACCCAAAATTCAAAATCTTGAGAGGTGCAATATGACACTCCAAACCAGGGGCCATTTGAAATTTTATTTAAACTTATGAAACTCACAAGACTATTTCGAAAATGTTTTATATTATGTTTCAAAAACAATTTTTGAAGCGGTTTTCAAATTTACTTTTCTCCAAAATAAAATACATGGAAAATAGGATAAAATGATTCCCTTCAATATAAAAATGGAGAGAAATTAATTTGAATCCATTTTAGTATTTTCAAAATGTTTTCTTTTCCTTTTATTTAAAACAGTAGCACTGTTTGAATTATTAGAATTTGTGAGATTTTTGTTTGACCTTGAAAATATGTTCATCTCGTAGGAAATCTTTTTCTGCAAATTTTGATATATAATATGTCTATATAAAAGTATTATAAATTTTATTTTATTTAGGATTTCTTTCCTGTTTTATTTAAAAGGAAACATATCGCTTTTAATAGGAAAACCTAATTTGGGCCCGTACCAAATCTGGCCTGAATCTTCTTCTCCTTCCTCCAACCGATCTCCTTCCTCCTCCCACATACATGACCTTCCATGGCTAGAGTAGAACGAATCCCACCCTGATCTCCTCGCTCCTTCCTTCTCCGAGCACCCCGAGCCCCTATAAATACTCCCCTCAACCTCCTCTCCCCATTTTCCCCGTAGCCCCGCCCCTCCCCTCGTCGGAACGCAACCCTCGCCTCGCCGGAGTTCGCCTTCAACAGGAACTCGCCGGAGCTCCTGCTGCCTCCTCCCGTCGCCCCCAGCCCCTGCCGACGCCACCAAGCTTAGGCGGAGCTCCCCCTCCTCCGCCTGGACCCCTCCGCCGCCTCGGCTGGTCACCGGAGCCACCTCCCTGTCGTCTTCTTCAACTCCGGCGACTATCTCCGGTGAGCTTCAAAAATCCCGTAACATTTTTTTTTGAGAAAAATAGCAAACTTAGAAAATTTATATCTATTAGTCTATAACTCCTAATTAGGTAATTTTTTGAAATTAGGGTTTTAAGCAAAACAGATTCTGTTCTAGCCCTTTTTAGTTTTCTTGCTATTTCTTTTGTATTAATTGTCCTTAATTTGTTTTTTTGTAATTGTGACAAGATATATTTTGTTTTCTTATATTTACGAGTAACTTTTCAACGACAATAAAATTTTATTTTATTTATTCTTATTTGTTTGCATGGAATCAATTCTAGTTCTATACTAACCTGCGAATTGATTTCATTGCTAGTTCAATTTCGTATTTGAAAATACTTTCAAAATAATATTGTTTTGTAAATTTTACTTCTGTTATCTTAGTTATTTTATATTTTCTTTTCTGTCATTTTACTATTTTAGTGTTTTATTTCCTGTTAAGTTTCATTAGAACAAAAACTACTTAGTGATTGTTATAGTAGAAGGCTCCAAAGTTTTCTTTGAAGTTTCTTTTGGATTGTCGTTTGATTTGATTTATTGGATAAATTTTATTTGTTGTCATGATATTGATTATTAGAATGATTGCTAGTATGATTTCTTATATGAATACTATGTTTGATTATATAGATTTCATCGGAGAGTGACGTATAGTTCTATCAAGTTATTTTCTGTGAGCGATAATCATCTTCATCAACCTTACCAGGCAAGTTCACATTGATCATACTTTTACCTATGGTTTTATTGCATTAGTTTCAACCTTCTCCACCCATTGCATGCAAGTACGTACTTGGAAATTTTGGTTCTTGATGTAGTATCATGTGCTAGGCACTCATCAACTCTTGGTACTTGGCCGGGATGTTAATTTGCTATGCTCCTAGTAGACGGGGTCTGGTTGAGTGTTTACCATGAGTGTTGTGAGAACTTAATAATCAAGACCTGAAGACTTCAAGACTTTCAAGACCTCGTGATGCAATATACCTCTGGGTGAAGGACGGTTTTGATGGGCTCCCTAGGGAAACCAGTGGATGACCCGGGATGCATGGGGAAGCGCCATGACATCTTGCGGAAAGCTTCACCCAGGCATGAAGAGATGGATGGATAATTCAAGACCCGAGGCTTACCTGCACAGCCACAAGTCATTATGGGCTCTGGCTTGGTTGGACAACATGGTGACTCTGGACGGGCGGTGCTAAGAGATGTAGAAGAACGGTAGGATTGGATGGGCACCGACAGTGGCTCAGAGGAATCCGTTGGAAGACCATGTTTTGATCATCCGGTTCTCAAATACCCTGAAGTGCGAGGACTCCAACGGAGGCGATCAAATATTGTGTGGAACGTGTGCAAAACTCTGTAGAGTACTCAAACCTAATCGATTAGCCGTGTCCACGGTCATGGACAACTTGAGCCAAAGGAACTGAAGCTATCAGGAATTCTCAACACCATTAACTTATTGATGTGGGTAATATTGATAACTTGGGTATGAGAAATGGTTGGTGGAACCTTTCTCATTAACAACCAACAATGTAGTAAATTTTGCTTTTACCTCTCTCTTGTTGTAGGAAAAATTTGCTTTACGCAAAACTTAAATTTCAGCCCCACCTGCCATATATGCATATAGTATAAATGATATTTTCACCCCTCTCTTTTGTGACTTGTCGGCATATTCAATATGCTGACCTACACGACTGCAATGTCTTATGTTGCATATACTTTCTTCGACGAGTAAGTGTACGATTCAGGGTTACGGTCTGCACTCAACCTGCCGTTGGTGTTTATTGGGACTCCACTCCCTTGACTGTTTCCGATGAGATTTTGAGGTATATATAAAATTTTATGTTATTTACATGTGATTGCACTTTGATATATACATTGATGTAATGTGTGTGTGCCAACAGACTGATCCAGGGATGGCACAGATACACACGGGCTTGACTCGTTTTGAGTCGGGTCGCTACACCCTTAGTTTCCATTAGGACCCCGCTGCCACGGGAGGGTAGGACAAAAGATGTCATGCAATTTCTTTTCCATAAGCACGTATGACTATATATGGAATATATGCCTACATTACATTGATGAATTGGAGCTAGTTCTGTATCACCCTATGTTATGCCTGTTGCATGATGAATGCCATCCAACATAATTATCCATCACTGATCCATTGCCTACGAGCTTTTCACATATTGTTCTTTGCTAAGTTAATTTTCCGTTGCTATTCTTACGATTACTACAAAACTGCTACTATCACGTTTGCCACCGTTACTGTTACTTCCATACTACTTTGTTGCAGATATTAAGTCTTTCATGTGTGGTTGAATTGACAACTCAGCCGCGAATACTCGAGAATATTCTTTGGCTCCCCTTCTGTCGAATCAATAAATTTGGGTTGAATACTCTACCCTCGAAAACTATTGTGATCCCCTATACTTGTGGGTTATCAGACTCCTTCCTCACCGCATAAGTCTAAATCATGAGCATTTCGTTGTCAAGTCTAGTAATTGGATTGTACTTCTAACGCGCTTCAACATTTTCAACCTCACTCAATACATGAGCGTGAACCATGGATATGGCATATGGGTGGTATATAATATGATGGTAGAGATCAAAATGAGTCGAAGTGGAAAAGAAAGTCTCAAATCAACTAGGCGGACCCACGGGCTATGGAGATGCTCATCAGTTTATACCGATGTGAGGAGTAAGGATTGTCATGCAACAGATGGACTAGAGCTATAAGTGTATGCAATCTCGACGGAAGCTAAGTGGGTGTGCATTCAAGTTGCTTGCTCATGAAGACCTCGGGCATTTGAGGAAGCCCATCATTGGAATATACAATCCAAGTTCTATAAACTAGCATATGAAAATGACAACTGAGGAGACTCTCTATATGAACAACTTCGTGCTCCCTCTAAGCACAACTGTGGAAAAATATAATATCACCGTCCCTTCTCTCTTTTGTCTCATTTTATTCTTGTTTTATTTCTCCTTTTATTTCTCTTTTTTCTATCTTTTTTTCCATCCAGAGTCTCATGCCGAATTGTGGGGTAATCATAGTCTCCAACATCCTTTTCTCACTGAGACACTGCCCTAATAATGATGGATCGTCACACTTTTATTTACTTAAAACTCGATATGAAAAACTATTATACAAGATGACTCTATGTGAATGCCTTTGGCAGTGTACCAGGATGTGCAATGATCTAGCATAACATGTAGGTAATGAAGAATGGTGGCTTTACAACAAATACTATGTCAGCTACATGATCACGCGAAGCAATACGATGATGAACACACAAATCATGAGACGGAACGGTGGAAGTTGCATGGCAATATATCTGAGAGTGGCTACGGAAATGTCATGATAGGTAGGTATGGTGGCTGTTTTGAGGAATATATAGGGTGGTTTATGTGTGATAGAGAGTAACATATCACGGGGTTTGGATTCACCGACGAAATCTGTACCGATCGTCGAGGTGAGAATGGGCAATGCACGGTACCGAGGAGGCTAGTAATTATGGAAAGGTGAGAGTGCGCATATCCATGGATTCACATTAGTCATAAAGATCTCATATACTTATTGCAAATCCTATTAGCTCTCTCGAAGCAAAATACAACCGCATACGCCTAGGGAGAAGGTTGGTAGGAGTTAACCATCGCGCGCCTCCGACCCAAACAACACCTAATTTCAATCACACATAAGAATGCTGACGCATCATCAGGCTACTCATAATGGGGAGTATCATATAGTAGTATCATGAATATGATACTATTGTATGATACTACCTCCATACTTCATAGTATAGTAAACTAGTATCATAGATGACCTCATTTATTGATATGCATGACACATAGTAGCATAACATTTAACATGATACGATATCTACCTATGTTACTTTAACCCTCTCTCTCTTCTTTAATTGGCTGCCACATTCATACTTCCATATTTCATCATGTTTTCCTACTATTATTTATAATGTTTTTATGCATAATAATGCTTTTGGGAGTGTTTCTAATGCATTTTCTCTCATAATATGCAAGGGTTGCACAAAAGGGAGATATACCAACAATTGGAAATCTGGACCTAAAAAAGCTATGTCAAGTTACCTATTCTGCACAACTCCAGATGAGATGAAACTTCACAGAGATTTATTGTGGGATATATAAAAAATATTGGAGCAAAGGGCTACCGGAAGGGGACCGCCTAGTGAGCACTAGACACCAGGGCGCGCCAGGCCTCCCACCTGCGCCCTCGTGGGTGGTGCTCAGCCCGGCCCACCTCATGTGCCCCCTTCTGGTATATATTTGGTTTTGACCTAAATAATAGAGAGGAGGACTTTCGGGATGAAGCTACGCCGTCTCGAGGCGAAACTTGGGCAGGAGCACTTTTGCCCTCCGGCGGAGCGATTCCACCGGGGGAACTTCCCTCCCGAAGGGGTAAATCATCGTCATCGTCATCACAAACAACCCTCCCATCTTGGAGAGGCCAATCTTCATCAACATCTTCAACAACGCCATCTCCTCTCAAACCCTAGTTCATCTCTTGTGTTCGATCTTTGAAGTGGAACCTTAGATTGTTGCTTGTGAAGGGCTAGTAGTGTTGATTACATCTTATAGTTGATTACTATATGGTTTATTTGGTGGAAGACAAAATTTTCAGATCATTTATGCAAATTAATACTCCTTTGATCTTGAGCATGTTTATCATTTGTGAGTAGTTACTTTTGTTCTTGAGGCCACGTGATAAATCATGTTGCAAGTAATCATGTGAACTTGATATGTGTTCAATATTTTGATGGTATGTATGTTGTGATTCCCTTAGTGGTGTCATGTGAACGTCTACTACATGACACTTCACCATATTTGGGTCCAAGGGAATGCATTGTGGAGTAGTTATTAGATGATGGGTTGCTAGAGTGACAGAAGCTTAAACCCTAGTTTATGCGCTACTTCGTAAGGGACAGATTTAGATACAAAAGTTTAATGCTATGGTCAGATATTTATATTAATACTTTTCTCGTAGTTGTGGATGCTTGCGAGGAAGTTAATCATAAGTAGGAGGTTTGTTCAAGTAAGAACAACACCTAAGCACCGGTCCACCAACATACCAAACTATCAAAGTATCAAACACAAATTAAGCTATCATGGCGAAAGTAACTAAATGAAATTCCCGTGTGCCCTCAAGAACGCTTTGCCTATTATAAGAAACCACTTTGGCCTGTACTTTGCCACAAAAAGATTGGGATACCTTGCTGCACTTATTGTTAGTCTTTCTACTTGTTACTTGTTACAACTATCTTGCTATCAAACAACTTGTTACCGCTATTTCAGTGCTTGCAGAAATTACATTGCTGAAAACCGCTTGCCATTTCCTTTTGCTCCTTGTTGGGTTCGACACTCTTATTTATCGAAAGGACTACGATTGATCCCCTATACTTGTGGGTCATCAAGACTCTTTTCTAGCGTCATTGCCGGGGAGTGAAGTGCTCTTGGTAAGTGGAAATTGGTAAGGAAATTTATTGCTACGTGCTGAAATTTATTGTCACTTGCTACTATGGAAAACAATCCTTTGAGGGGGGGTTTTCGGGGTATCTTCACCTCGACTGGAAGCACAATTAGTTACCCCTCAACCTACTGCACTTACTGAAAATATTAGTTATGAAATTCCGTCGGGTATGACAGAAAAACTGCTAGCTAATCCTTATGCGGGAGATGGAACCGAACATCCTGGTAAGCCCTTGATATATGTGGATGAAATTTGTGGATTATTTAAGCTTGCATGTCTACCCGGAGATGATGTTAAGAGGAAGGTTTTCCCTTTATCTTTGAACGGAAAAGCATTGTCATGGTATAGGCTATGTGATGATATCGGTTAATGGAATTGGAATCGATTGCAAATGGAATTTAATCATAAAATTTATCCTATGCATCTAGTTCATCGTGATCGGAATCATATATATAATTTTTTGCCTCATGAAGGAGAAAGTATCGCTATAGCTTGGGAGAGGCTTCAGTCAATGTTATATTCATGCCCCAATCATGAGCTCTCGAGAGAAATTATTATTCAAAACTTTTATGCTCGGCTTTCTCGTAATAATCAAACCATGCTCGACGTTTCTTGTATTGGTTCTTTTATGAAGAAGACTATTGAATTCAGGTGGTATCTCTTAGAAAAATTAAATGCAACTCTGAAGATTGTGAACTCGACGAAGGTAAAGAGTCAGCTTTTAATCTTAAGTATGATTGTGTTAAATGTTTTATGAATACCGATGCTTTTCAAAAGTTTAGCACTAAATATGGACTTGACTCTGAGATAGTAGCCTCTTTTGGTGGAACATTTGCTACTCATGTTGATCTCCCTAAGGATAAGTGGTTTAAACATCATCCCCCTATTAAATAAGAAATTAAAGAACCAATAATAGCCAAAGAAGAAACTATTATTTATAATGTTGACCCAGTTGTCCCTACCACTTATGTTGAAAAACCTCCTTTTCCGGTTAAGATAAAATAACATGCTAAGGTTTCAACTATGGTTCCCAAAGTGAAATTAAAGCAACTAAACCTTCTGAACAACTTAAGGTAGAACCTAATGTTGCTATGGTTAAAGATCTCTTGGAAGAAAATATTTGTGGGCATGTTATCTACTTCTGTGATGAAACTGCTAGAATTGCTAACCCTCATGGGAAAGATAAACATAGACCAGTTGTTGGCATGCCCATAGTATCAGTTAAAATAGGAGATCATTATTACCATGGTTTATGTGATATAGGTACTAGCGTAAGTGCTATTCCATTTACTTTATATCAATAAATTAGGGATGAAATAGCACCCACTAAAATAGAAGACATAGATGTTACTATTAAACCTGCTAATAGAGACACCATCACACCACTTGGGATTGTTAGAGATGTTGAAGTCTTGTGCAGGAAAAAAAATATCGTACTAATTTTCTTGTTCTTGGTTCCCCACAAGATGATTTTTGTCCCATTATCTTTGGTAGGCCTTTCTTGAAAACCGTTAATGCTACTATAGATTGTCATAAACAAACTGTCGGTGTTAATTTTGGTGGTGATTCTCATGAGTTTATTTTTTTTAAGTTTAATAGAAAACATCAAAATAAATAATTGCCTAATGAAGATGAGATAATTGGTATTGCTTCTATTGCAGTGCCTCCTACTGATCCTCTAGAACAATATTTGCTAGACCATGAAAATGATATGCATATGCATGAAAGAAATGAAATAGATAACATCTTCTTTGAACAACAACCTCTGCTTAAGCAGAATTTGCCTATTGAAACTCTAGGAGGTCCTCCTCCACCTAAATGTGATCCTGTGTTTGAATTGATACAATTGCCTGATACTTTGAAATATGCTTATATTGATGAAAAAAGATACATCCTGTTATTATTAGCGCTAACCTTTCAGAACATGAAGAAGGAAGATTGTTGAAAGTTCTGAAGAAGCACCGAGCTGCTATTGGATATACTCTTGATGACCTTAAGGGCATTAGTCCCACTCTATGTCAGCACAAGATTAATATGGAACCTGATGCTAAACCCGTTGTTGATCATCAACGTCGGTTGAATCCTAAAATGAAAGAAGTAGTGAGAACTGAAATTTTAAAGCTTCTGGAAGCAGGTATAATTTATCCCATAGCTGATAGTAGATGGGTAAACCCCGTTCATTGTGTCCTTAAGAAAGGAGGTATTACTGTTGTTCCTAATGATAAGAATGAACTTATTCCACAAAGAATTGTCACTCGCTATAGAATTGTAATTGATTTCAGAAAATTAAACAAACCAACTAGAAAGGATCATTACCCTCTACCTTTTACCAACCAAATGCTAGAAAGACTCTCTAAGCACACACATTTTTGCTTCTTAGATGGATATTCAGGTCTCTCTCAAATACCTGTTTCACAATCTAATGAAGAGAAAACCACTTTTACTTGTTGTTGGGGATATTACCTGCGGTGTAACCCGCCCTAACTGGGCCGGTCACTAAAGGGGTGACTCATACATGGTTAATGCAAGCCTTAGCCGAGGGGCCCATGAACCGGATGGCGGTTCAGGATTGATGCGGAAGATAAGCCGCCAAGGAGGTTTCCAGTCTTGGAAAGCATGGCGACTTAGAGATATGGAAGACCGTGATCTGTAGCATGGCTAGGACTCTTGTAAATCCTAGGGCCTCGACCTGTATATAAAGGCGAGTCTCTGGGGCAGATAGGGTAGGTTAGAAATCATCGAGAGCTAGGTTAGGCGAGTTACACCCTCCTTGTAATCGAATCCACCATCAATATACAAAAAGCAGGACGTAGGCTTTTACCTCTACACGAGGGGCCGAACCTGGGTAAATCTGAGTCTCGCTTCCGCTCACCCCCTTTGAGGCGCCACCAAGGTGCGATGACTCCTTCACTACGTCCTTTCACGAGGACATCTGCCGTGACAAAACCACGACACTTGTCCTTTTGGAACTTATGCTTATAGATGTATGCCTTTTGGTTTATGCAATGCACCTGCTACCTTTCAAAGATGTATGACCGCTATATTCTTTGATTTTTGTGAAAAGATTGTTGAAGTTTTCATGGATGATTTTTCTATTTATAGAACTTCTATTGATGATTGCTTGAGCAATCTTGATCGAGTTTTGCAGAGATGTGAGCAAACTAATCTTGTCTTGAATTGGGAGAAGTGCCACTTTATGGTTAATGAAGGTATTATCTTGGGTCATAAAGTTTCTGAACGAGGCACTGAGGTGGATAAAGCTAAAGTTGATGCAATTGAGAAAACGTCATGTCCTAAAGACATCAAAGGTATTCGTAGTTTCCTTGGTGATGCTGGTTTCTATAGGAGGTTTATTAAATACTTCTCTTAAATTTCTAGGCCTCTTACAAATCTTGTATAAAAGGATGTTCCATTTGTTTTTTATGATGATTTTTTCGAAGCCTTTGAAACACTTAAGAAAGCCTTGACCACTACACCGTTGTTCAACCACCTGATTGAAACTTGCCTTTCGAAATTACATGTGATGCTAGTGACTATAATGTTGGTGCTTTTCTAGGAGAAAGAGTTGATAAAAAATCAAATGTCATCCATTATGCTAGTAAAACTCTAGACAATGCTCAAAGGAATTATGCTACCACTAAGAAGGAATTTTTAGCAGTTGTATTTGCTTGTGATAAATTCAGATCTTATATTGTTGATTCCCAAGTAATTGTTTACACCGACCATGTTGCTATAAAATATCTTATGGAAAAGAAAGATGCTAAACCTTGACTCATTAGGTGGGTTCTCTTGCTACAAGAATGTGATTTACACATCACGGATAGGAAAGGAGTTGAAACCCCATTGTTGATAACTTGTCTAGGTTAGAAAATTTTCTTGATGACCCACTACCTATTGATGATAGTTTCCCTAATGAATATTTAGCTACAATAAATGTTTCTCACAACACACCTTGGTATGCTCACTATGCTAATTTTATTGTTGCCAGATATATACCACCTAGTTTCACATACCAACAAAAGAAAAAAAATTCTTCTATGATTTAAGACATTACTTTTGGGATGACCGACATCTTTATAAAGAAGGAATAGATTGTATTATTAGACATTGTGTACCCGAGCAGGAGCTGGAACAACTCATACGGAAATGTCGCTCCAAAGCTTATGCAGGACATCATGCGGGAGATAGAACTGCTCACAATGTATTGCAATCTGGTTTTTATTGGCCTACTCTTTTCAAGGATGCCCGTAAGTTTGTTTTATCTTGTGATGAATGTTAGAGAATTGGTAATATCGATAAGCGTCAAGAAATGCCTATGAATTATTCACTTGTTGTTGAACCATTTGATGTTTGGAGTTTTGATTATATGGGATCGCTTCCTTCCTCCAATGTGTATACTCATATTTTGGTTGTTGTTGATTACGTTACTGATGTCTACGCACGCTTCTATTCTTGTATACTATGTTGGGCCTCCAAGCGCAGAGGTTTGTAGGACAACAACAATTTCCCTCAAGTGGATGACCTAAGGTCTCTCAAGCAACCCCACAATTAAGAAACAAGAAGTCTCTTGTGTCCCTAACACACCTAATACAATGGTAAATTGTATAGGTGCACTAGTTCAGTGAAGAGATGGTAAAATATGGGTGATAAGTGTGGAAAAGCAAGGTAATATAAATCTGTAATAAAAATTACAGCAAGGTAGCAAGTGACAAAAGTAAGCATAAACGGTGTAACAATGGTGAGAAACAAGGCCTAGGCTTCATACTTTCACTAGTGGCAACTCCCAACAACATTAACATAGTCTAATCACATGATATTTACACTAAAACATGCAATGGAGACGTACTCGGAGGTCATTCCTTTGTGATCAAGAGAGGACGAGAATTATGTAGGGCTACAAAAGCACACCTCAGAGTTCGTAGTTCTCATCTATGGATTTCCCAATGTCACCGCGGCCATCCAAAGAGAGTACCACAATCACCACAATGTATCTCAAGGATAGTCAAAGACAAGCACCAAGAGACTCTCAATCTTCAATCAATTCACAAAAGAGGAAACCACTCATTAAAATATTCTTCTAATCCATGTCCAATAGACCGCTATCACCATGGTCGTGGAGATTATACTATATAAGATCAAGTGAGTACATCAATCCAATACAAAGAAGAAGGGGAAACATCATGGGATCACCCTAGGTTAACATAGCCTATGATCACAATCAAGATCACATCATGGGAGAGAGAATTAACCACATAGCTACTGTAGAAGACCTCAGCCCCGAGGAGGAACTACCCCCGCTTCATGGAGGGAGGAAGAAACGTCGATGGAGATGAATCCAGGGGCACTTCCCCGTCCCAGAAGGGTGCCGACACAGGAATTCTGGTCCCACGAAACTTGTTGGCGATGGCGGTGGAGATCGGCATTGCTTCTGGAGAAAAGGGTTCCCCAATCACGGTTTCCTCCATGGGGGTAAAAATAGGAGCCAAGGTAGGGCACCAGAGGGGGTGGACCCCACCCAGGTGGCCTCCCTGCGCAACCAAGGGGCAGGCCGCGCCACCAGGGTGCCTAGGGGTCTGGTGACCCCCCCTCTGGCCCTCCTTCGGCCGTCTGGAGTCTTGTGGAACGCTCATTGTTTTATATATTTTTTGTGGAATTTTTCAGGCACTGTAAATATGGGTATAAACCTGCAATTCACAGACATCAGCAAACACAAACTGGCACTGGGTGCACTGAGTTAGTAGGTTAGTCCAAATATGTTGAAAAAGGTACGAAAGTGTACAAAACACATAGCAATATCACCCAAAACTTGCATGGAGCAAGCAGAAATTATAGATACGTTTGGGACGTATCAACATCCCCAAGCTTAATTCCTGCTTGATAACAAGCATAATTACTGTTGTGACATGCTAACACACATATAAGAACTTCAAAGTAAAGCAAGTAATATATGCAATTCAAGTCAAGACAATAACAAGCAAGAGCCTATATCTAGTATTGAAACTAGGAAAGTAAGAACATAAATGTGCAAGAGCTCTCGATGTCCATGACTTGAATGTCTCCAAATGGTGTTTGCGTTCAAGAAGTGGGAGATGGGTTTAGAGCATAAAAATAATATATATTTTAATTGAGAACTCAATCTACTAAAACTTCACACTTGGTCTCCTTCGGAATCTTATTTTGACTCATCCCCAGACCACTAGTTAGGCACAAGTCAAAATGATCCTCTCCCTTTTGACTTTGAGAACTCATGCAATGGATGAGTGCAAGCAAGATATGTTGGCACTTAGGATGGCAAAGAGAATAATGATGGGGAAGGAAGACAAAAAAGTGTGAAATCCTCACATCAATGAGGACAATCGTAGGCAAGAGAAAGCCAAATGATAGATATGATGTGAGGAGTAGGGATTGCCATGCAACGGATGCACATATGAGCTAAGGTAAGCTCTCCAATGGAACTAGTGGGGGTGCATCCAACTTTCTTTCTCATGAATACCTAGAGCTCATTTGAGGGGGCTTATCATTGGAATATACAAGCCAAGTTCTATAGTGTAAAGGTCCCCACATAGTTATGCATGAATGATAATCTCTATGGAGTACAAATATAACAATGGAGTACGAGTGTGGATCTTTCAAAAGGAATAGTAGTGTTGCCCCCTTCTCTCTTTTTATTTCTCTTTATTTTATTTTTATTTTTTTGTGGCCTCTTTGGCTCTTTCTATTTATCTCTCATTTGTCCTCTTTGGGATCTTTTCATGTCTCCTTTTTTGGGATCTTTTAATTTGTCCTATATGGGATCTTTTCCTCACTTAAGGGCAACACTTTATATTCTACAAGAATAAAAAGAAGATCTTCACGCTTTATAAGATATACTCAACATAAAGACAAATGAAAACTATCATGATGTATGGATATGTATGCCTCTGCCAGTGTAGCAGGATATGCAATGAAACTAGCGCGTCATGTAGCAATAATAAGGGCAAGGCCCAACTAGCATGCGGCTCCTCGATCAAGCAAAAGCATGTATGACATGAAGATCAAGTCATGAGATGGTGGATGTTGCATGACAATGTATCTTGGAAAGGCTATGGAAATGCCTTAATAGGTAGGTATGGTGGCTGTTTTGAGGAAAGATATAATGAGGCTTATGATGACAGAGTGTATCATGCCAAGGGTTTGGATGCACTGGCGAAGTATGCACCGACTCTCAAGATGAGAAAGTGCAATGCACGGTACCGAAGAGGCTAGCAAAATATGGATGGTGGAAGTGCCAACAATTGAATACTCGCATTAGTCCGAAGAACTCAACAATTGCTAACATAATTTTAACACACTTTTAAGATCACAACGAGTGAGAAAGTCTCATCATAGTCAACTCGAATTTGTCAAAAACATCTTTGTGACAAATCGAGCTTTCTTAACTGTGACTTTTCACCATCATCGTTTGTCTTCCTTTTAAAGATCCATCTGTACTGCACAATCTTACGACCATCAAGTAGTTCTTCCAAAGTCCACACTTTGTTTTCATACATGGATCCTCTCTCGTATTTTATGGCCCCCCAGCCATTTGTCAGAATCTGGGCCCACGATCGCTTCTCCACAACTCGTAGGTTCATTGTTGTCCAACAACATGACCTCCAAGGCAGGGTTACCATACGATTCTGGAGTAGTACGTGACCTTGTCGACCTACGAGTTTTGTGGTAACTTGATCCGAAGCTTCATGATCACTATCATTAGCTTCCACTTCAATTGGTATAGGGCCACATGAACAACTTCCTGCGCTCTGCTACACTCTGGTTGAAGTGACGGTTCAATAACCTCATCAAGTTTCCACCATCCTCCCACTCAATTCTTTTGAGAGAAACTTTACCTCGAGAAAGGACCCGTTTCTCGAAACAAACACTTTGCTTCTGGATCTGAGATAGGAGGTATACCCAACTGTTTTGGGTGTCCTACGAAGATGCATTTATAAGCTTTGGGTTTGAGCTTATCATGCTAAAACTTTTTCACTTAAGCATCGCAACCCCAAACTTTTAAGAAATGACAGCTTAGGTTTGTCCAAACCATAGTTCATACGGTGTCATCTCAACGGAATTACGTGGTGCCCTATTCAAATTGAATGATGTTGTCTCTAATGCCTAACCCATAAACGATAGTGGTAATTCGATAAGAGACATCATAGTATGCACCGTATCAAATAGGGTGCGGCTATGACGTTTGGACACACCATCACACTATGGTGTTCCAGGCGGCATGAGATGTGAAGAATTTTTCACATTGTCTTAAATGTACCAAACTCGCAACTCAGACATTCATCTCTATGATCATATCGTAGACATTTGATCCTCTTGTCACGAGGATCTTCAACTTCACTCTGAAATTACTTGAACCTTTTAATAATTCAGACGCGTGTTTCATCAAGAAAATACACTAGTATCTACTGAAATCATCTGTGAAGTAAGAACATAATGATATCCACTGCACATACATCAAAATGTATTACTTCCAATAAGTAACTTTCAATCATCTTGCCCATGTGGCATGATTTGCATGTCTGAAGCGATCCATCTGCATAGAGTTTCTTCATGCGTTTACACCAATAGACAAGGTTCGCATGTCTCAAACGTTTCAAAAACGAGTGAGCCCAAAGATCCATCAGTATGGAGCTTCTTTATGCGTTTTATGCCAATATGACTTAAGAGGCAGTGGCACAAGTAAGTGGTACAATCATTACTATTTTGTATCTGTTGGCATTAATATTACGAACATTTGTAACACTACGATAGAGATTCAATTAACCATTGAAGGTTTCCATTTGTGTCACTTGCTTATGTGGTTAACTTGTGTTCTTGCTGAAATTCTGGTTATGAATTAGACATAGTTGCAACAACAAGATCAAACAGAGTTTGTCAAAGTTTTTCTTTCTCTTTCAGTTTGTCAACTGAGTTGCTTGAGGACAAGCAAGGTTTTAAGCTTGGGGGAGTTGATACGTCTCCATCGTATCTACTTTCCCAAACTCTTTTGCCCTTGTTTTGGACTCTAATTTGCATGATTTGAATGGAACTAACCCGGACTGACGCTGTTTTCAGCAGAATTGCCATGGTGTTGTTTTTGTGCAGAAATGAAAGTTCTCTGAACGTCCTGAAAATTTACGGAGAATATTTCTGGAAAATATGAAAAATACCTGCGCAAAGATCCACCTGAGGGGGTGAGCCATTGGGCCACAAGCCATGTGGCCGCGGCCACCCCCCAGGCCACCCCCCAAACTCAGCTCTATACATTCCCTTTCACCCCTAAAAAAATCAAGAGAGAAGATTTCATCGCGTTTCATGATCCAGAGGCGCCGCCACATCCCGTTCTTGCCCTGGAGGGCAGATCTGGAGTCCGTTTTGGGCTTCGGATCAAGGAGATCGTCGCCATTGTCATCATCAACCTTCTTCCCTCTCCAATTCCATGAAGCTCTTCATCGTTCGTGAGTAATCTATTAGTAGGCTCGCTGGGCGGTGATGAGTAGGATGAGATCTATCATGTAATCGAGTTAGTTTTGACGGGGATTGATCCCTAGTATCCACTATGTTCTGAGATTGATGTTGTTACTACTTTGCCATGCTTAATGCTTGTCACTAGGGCCCGAGTGCCATGATTTCATATCTGAAATTATTATGTTGTCACCAATATATGTGTGTTTTAGATCCGATATTGCAAGTTGTAGTTACCTACTATGTGTTATGATCCGGCAACCCCGGAGTGACAATAACCAGAACCACTCCCGGTGATGACCATAGTTTGAGGAGTTCATGTGTTCACCAAGTGCTAATGCGTTGGTCCGGTTCATTATTAAGGAGAACCTTAATATGCCGTAGTATCCATTTGGACCCCGCTGCCACGGGAGGGATGGACAATAGATGTCATGCAAGTTCTTTTCCCTAAGCACGTATGACTACACACGGAATGCATGCCTACATCACATTGACAAACAGGAGCTAACCACATATCTCTCCATGTTATAATTGTTGCATGATGAATGTCATCCGACAAATCACCGATCCATTGCCTATGAGTTTGTCCCACCGCTGCTGCTACTTGGTTTGCTCTGCTGCTGTTACTACTGTTGCTGCTACTGTTACTTGCTTTGTCCTGCTGATGTTGCCACTACTGTTGCTACTGCTGTTACTTGCTGCTGCTGTTACTTGCTACTGTTGCTACTTGCTACTGCTGTCACTATTGTTGTTCCTTGCCACTGCTGTTACTCGTTACACTGCTGCTACCTGCTACAATACTTTTTATTGGCGCTGTTGATACAACCGTTAGGAATAGTCTGCCTTATCACTAGATCGTTTCTGGCACCGTTGCTATCATACTACTTTGCTTGCAGACACTAATCTTTCAGGTGTGGTTGAATCTGACATATTCAGCTGCTAATACATGAGAATATTCTTTCACTTCCCATCGTGCGAACCAACAAATTTGGGTTGAATACTCTACCCTCGAAAACTGTCGCGATCCCACACGCTAGTGGGCCATTGCAAGACAATTGCTAGTTGTTGAGCAACTGGGAGCAGCTCTTTTCTGGCGCCGTTGCCGGGGAGGCATCAAGTCAGGAATAGTTGCACGTTAACACACACCAAGTGGTGCATTAAGGATATAAGCCTTCTGCGCAGCAATGAGGACAATCCTCAGTTTACGGACCCAGTTCGCATAATTGCTACTATCAACTTTCAACTAAACTTTCTCTAGGAACATATCTCAAACAGTAGAGCTACAACATAAGCTACAACATAATTTGCAAACACCTTTTGACTATGTTCATGATAATGAGTTCAATTAATTATATTACTTAAGAACTCCCACTCAAAAGACATCCCTCTAGTAATTCGAGTGGCTCATGATCAAAGTCCACTAACTCAAGTCCGATCATCACGTGAGTTGAGTATAGTTTCAACGGTGAACATCTCCATGTTGATCATATCAACTATATGATTCAAGCTCGACCTTTTGGTCTCTTGTGTTCCGAGGCCATGTCTATACATGCTAGGCTCATTAAGTTTAACCCGGGTGTTCCGCGTGTGCAACTGTTTTGCAGCCGTTGTATGTGAACGTTGAGTCTATCACACCCGATCATCCCGTGGTGTCTCGAAACGATGAGGTGTCGCAACGGTGCACAGTCGGGGAGAACACAATTTTATCTTGAAATTTTAGTGAGGGATCACCTTATAATGCTACCGTCGTTCTAAGAGAAATAAGGTGTATAAAAGGATTAACATCACATGCAAATCATAAGTGACATGATATGGCCATGAACTTGTGCTTCTTGATCTTCATCACCAAAGCACCAGCATGATCTCCATCGTCACACGCGCCGCACCATGATCTCCATCATCATGCCACCCTCGAGGTTGTCGCGCTATCTATGCTAGTACTAGTAAAGCTACAACCTAGCGATATAGTAAAAGCATCCGCAAGCACAAATGTTAGTTTAAAGACAACCCTATGTCTCCTGCCGGTTCCCGTAGCATCAACGTGAAAGTCGATATTTAACTATTACAACAAGATCATCTCATACATCCAATATATCATATCATGTATTTAGCCATATCACATCACATGCATACCCTGCAAAAACAAGTTAGACGTCCTCTAATTTAATATGGGTATCTAGTATGATCGTATCTTACTTACGCAAAGCCACAACGATGATATGTAAATTGTTACTTAACCTTCTCCAAGGACCGCCTTGGTTAAATCCGATTGAACTAAAGTTGAAGAAACAGACACCCGCAAGTCATCTTTATGCAACAAGTTGCATGTCAGTCGATGAAACCAGTCTCTCGTAAGCGTACGAGTAAAGTTGGTCCGGGCCGCTTCAATCCAACAATACCGCCGAATCAAGAAAAGACTAAGGAGGGCAGAAAATTGAACCTCAACGCCCACAAACTATTTTGTGTTCTACTCGAGATATCATCTACGCACGAACCTAGATCATGATGCCACTGTTGGGGAACGTTGCATGGGATACAAAAAATTCCCTACGCACACGCAATACCTATCCATGGTGATGATCATCTACAAGAGGGGAGAGTAAATCTACATACCCTTGTAGATATCTAAGCGGAAGTGTATATAACGTGGTTGATGTAGTGAAACATCTTCGCAATTCAAATCGCATCCCGTCCTGCAATCTCATCACGATCCATCCCGATCTAGTGCCGAACGGATGGCACCTCCGCGTTCAGCACACGTACAGCTCGATGACGATCCCCGCCTTCGTGATCCAGCAAGAGGGGCAGAGAGGTAGATGAGTTCTCTAGCACGGCGGCATGGTGGTGGTGGTGGTGGATCTATTCTAGCAGGGTTTCGCCTAAGTGCTGCTGAAAAACCTATGTAGAGGAAGAACAGATCTAGAGATAAGTAGAGGGAGCACGTGGCAATTAGGGTTAGCTCTCCCTTCTAATTCATCTAGTATATATAGGAGGGAGGGAGGGGAGGAGGCAGCCAAAAAACCCTCAAAGGGTTCGGTCGAAGTGGAGGAGGTGGAAGAGTACACCTACAATCCTACTCTTAGTAGGATTCCTCCCTTCCCCACTTAGGTTTCTTTCCTTCCCACCTCCAATCCGCCTTGGGATTTAGTGGAGGATTCGGCCTGCCCACTAAGGGCTGGTCCACTTCCTCCCATAGCCCATGACACCCTTTGGGATGGGTGGGCCCACCTGGTGGACCCCCGGAACCCATTCGTCACTCCCGCTACACTACTGGAAATGTCTGAATCTTTTCCGGAGTTCAAAAACCACTTTCCTATATATCAATCTTTACCTCCAGACCATTCCGAAGCTCCACGTGACGTCCAGGATCTCATCTGGGACTCCTAACAACCTTAGGTTACCAACACCTATAACTCAACTATACCGAAACATCACCGAACCTTAAGTGTGCAAACCCTGCGGGTTCGAGAACTATGCAGACATGACCTGAGACACTCCCGGTCAATAACCAATAGTGGGACCTGGATGTCCATATTGGCTCCTACATATTCTACGAAGATTTCTATCGGTTGAACCTCTATGTCAAGGATTCGGTTAATCCCGTATGGTGTTCCCTTTGTCCTTCGGTATGTTAGTTGCCCGAGATTCGATCGTCGGTATCTCCATATCTAGTATAATCCCGTTACCGGCAAGTCTCTTTACTCGTTACAGAATACAAGATCCCGTGACTAACTCCTTATTCACATTGCTTGCAAGGCTTATTGTGATGCCGTATTATCGAGTGGGCCCCGAGATACCTCTCTATAACAAGGAGTGACAAATCCCAGTCTTGATCGATGACAACCCAACATACACCGTTGGACATGCATGTAGGGCACCTTTATAGTCATCCAGTAACGTTGCGACATTTGATACACACAAGGTATTCCTCCGGTGTCCGGGAGTTGCATGATCTCATGGTCATAGGAATAAATACATTGACATGCAGAAAACAATAGCAATAAACTGACACGATCATACGCTACGTTATAGTTTGGGTCTTGTCCATCACATCATTCTCCTAATGACGTGATCCCGTTATCAAGTAACAACACTTGTCTCTGGCCAGGAAACCTAGACCATCTTTGTTCAACGAGCTAGTCAACTAGAGGCTTACTAGGGACAGTGTTTTGTCTATGTATCCACACATGTATTTGAGTTTCCAATCAATACAATTATAGCATGAATAATAAACGATTATCATGAACAAAGAAATATAATAGTAACTAATTTATTATTGCCTCTAGGGCATATTTCCAACACCCCCTTCTGGTAACTTTGGTTTTGACCTAAAAAAATATAGAGGAGGACTTTCGGGACGAAGCACCACCGTCTCGAGGCGGAACTTGGGAAGGAGCACTTTTACCCTCCGACGGAGCGATTCCGTCGGGGTAATTGCCCTCCCGGAGGGGGAAATCATCGTCATCATCATCACCAACAACCCTCTTATCTTGGGGAGGCCAAAATTCATCAACATCTTCAACAACACCATCTCCTCTCAAACCCTAGTTCATCTCTTGTGTTCAATCTTTGCACCGGAACCTTAGATTGTTGCTTGTGAAGGGCTAGTAGTGTTGATTACATCTTGTAGTTGATTATTATATGGTTTATTTGCTGGACGACAAAATTTTCAGATCCTTTATGCAAATTAATACTCCTCTGATCTTGAGCATGTTTATCATTTGTGAGTAGTTACTTTTGTTCTTGAGGCCACGGGAGAAATCATGTTGCAAGTAATCATGTGAACTTGATATGTGTTCAATATTTCGATGGTATGTATGTTGCGATTCCCTTAGTGGTGCCATGTGAACGTCGACTACATGACACTTCACCATATTTGGGCCTAAGGGAATGCATTGTGGAGTAGTTATTAGATGATGGGTTGCTAGAGTGACAGAAGCTTAAACCCTAGTTTATGCGCTACTTCGTAAGGGACCGATTTGGATCCAAAAGTTTAATGATATGGTTTTATATTTATCTTAATACTTTTCTCATAGTTGCGGATGCTTACGAGGGAGTTAATCATAAGTAGGAGGTTTGTTCAAGTAAGAACAACACCTGATCACCGGTCCACCCATATACCAAACTATCAAAGTATCAAACAGGAATTAAGCTATCATGGTTACAGTGACTAGATGAAATTCTTGTATGCCCTGAATAACGCTTTGCCTATTATAAGAGACCACTTTAGTATGTACTTTGCCACAAAAGGATTGGGCGACCTTGCTGCACTTATTGTTATTCTTGCTACTTGTTACTTGTTACAACTATCTTGCTATCAAACAACTTGTTGCCGCTATTTTAGTGCTTGTAGAAATTACCTTGCTGAAAACCACTTGTCATTTACTTCTGCTCCTCGTTGGGTTCGACACTCTTACTTATCAAAAGGACTACGATCGATCCCCTATACTTGTGGGTCATCACACATCAACATGTTTGCTAGTCCCAAGTACATGATACTACCTAAGTTGCACCCACTATGGCCAGCCTCATCATGCCATAATGAATATTTGGATGAGTAATTAATAACATGCTTTAATATCAATATTTCTACTAACAAACAATCATGTACTCATGTCATTTTATATTAGTACATCAATATAATTAACCCACCGTTCTCTTTTAGTGAGCTACATGAAAGTTTTTATTATATCCTCCTTGAATACCTATCCTTTTTGGACTAGTCTTATAACCCATGCATATTGCCATTGCTATTTATTAGACTCGTAAAAACATGAGTGAAGAATAACAGTACAATTATTTCTATAAAATCTTCATGTCGTCGTGCTCTAAAACATATAAGTGAAGCAATAGAGTAACTGCCTAGCTCAAAAGATATAAGTGAAGCATCTAGAGTATTCTAACAAATTGTGATGAACATGTGTCTCTCTAATATATGTGTGTCCAGAAAACAGTAATTGTGGCAAACTAAAATAAAATAAAACTATAATACACGATGCTCCAAGCAAAACACATATCATGTGATGAATAAAAATATAGCTCCAAGTGACATACCAATAGAATGGAGACGAAAGAGGGGATGCCTTTCGGGGCATCCCCAAGCATAGACGCTTGAGTATTCCTTGAATACAAACTTGGGATGCCTTGGGCATCTCCAAGCTTACGGTCGAGTTGCTCCTTATTCTGTCATCCATCTTTGTCTCACCCAAAACTTGAAAACTTCACCACACAAAACTCAACATAAACCTCATGAGATCCGTTAGTATATAGGTACTATTATAAGTTGAGTCATATTTAATTATTACATAAGATATTGTTTCTAACTTCCCCATCACTTATACCCCCCGATATAATCCATAGCATCACCAAAACAAGCAAACTATGCAAGCAAAAAACAGAATCTGTCTAAAACAGAATAGTTTGTAGTGACCGGCACTAAAAACATACTTTTGTAACACCAAAAATACTGAAAAATGAGAAAAATCTTGGGAATTTTTATATAAATGCTTAATAAGAAATTCAGGTTAAAAATATGTTCGATTAATATCATAGAAATTTTCCATTGGACGTAAAAGTTTTTGTTTTTTGCACACGATCAATTCTACTCTCATTCAAATCATCCCAAAGGCTTTACTTGGAACAAACACTTATTAACATGTAAAAACACAATCATTACAGTAGTAATAATCATTTCAACACACCAAAACATAAAGTAAAACAAAAAAAAGATAACTATTGGGTTGCCTCCCAACAAGCCTAGCTAGGCATAATGAATATTATCAAGTGTTGTCATTTTTCATGTTCAGTCCATAGGTGGACCTCATGAATGATTCATAAGGTGGTTTCGTTCTCTTTAGAGGGAAGTGTTGCATCCCTTTCTTTAGTGGGAATTGGACCCTTATATGTCCTTCCTTCATATCAATGATAACACCTATAGTTCGTAAGAAAGGCCTGATACGTCTCCAACGTATCTATAATTTTTGATGGTTTCATGCTATTATCTTGTCAAACTTTGGATATTTTGCATGCCTTCTATATATTTTTTGGGACTAACTTATTAACTCAGTGCCAAGTGTCAGTTCCTGTTTTTTTCATGTTTTTGACCCCTTTCACAGGAGATTTTGAAACGGAGACCAAACGGAATAAAATCCACGAAAAGATTTTTCCCGTAACAAAAGAAGATCAGGAGACTTGAGAGCCAAGGCAGGGGGTCCCGAGGGGCCCCACAAGCCCCCTCACCGCGGCCAGGGGGGAGGCCGCGGCCCCCAGGCTTGTGGGCCCCCTGGACCTCCTTTGCCCTAGGTTTTGCGCCTATATATCCCCAAAAATTCCACAAAAAATCAGGAGATCATCGAAAGTACTTTTCCGCCGCCGCAAACTTCTGTTTCCGCAAGATCCCATCTAGGGCACGTTCTGGTGCCCTGCCGGAGGGGGGATTCGGATACGGAGGGCTTCTTCATCAACACCGTGACCTCTCCGATGATGCGTGAGTAGTTCACCATAGACCTACGGGTCCATAGCTAGTAACTAGATGGCTTCTTCTCTCTCTTGGATCTTCAATACAAAGTTCTCCATGATCTTCATGGAGCTCTATCCGATGTAATCTTCTTTTGCGGTGTGTTTGTCGAGATCCGATGAATTGTGTATCTATGATCAGATTATCTACGAATCTTATTTGAGTTTCTTCTGATCTCTCTTATGCATGATTTCATATCCTTGTAATTCTCTTCGAGTTGTGGGTTTTGTTTCGCCAACTAGATCTATGATTCTTGCAATGGGATAAGTGCTTGGTTTTGGGTTCATACCGTGCGGTGACCTCACCCAGTGACAGAAGGGGTAGCGAGTCACGCATCGTGTTGTTGCCATCAAGGGTAAAAAGATGGGGTTTTCATCATTGGTTTGAGATTATCCCTCTACATCATGTCATCTTGCTTAAGGCGTTACTCTGTTCGTCATGAACTCAATACACTAGATGCATGCTGGATATTGGTCGATGTGTGGAGTAATAGTATTAGATGCAAAAAGTATCGGTCTACTTGTCTCGAACGTGATGCCTATATGTATGATCATTGCCTTAGATATCGTCATGACTTTGCACGGTTCTATCTATTGCTCGACAGTAATTTGTTTACCCACCGTGATATTTGTTATTTTGAGAGAAGCCTCTAGTGAACACTATGGCCCCCGGGTCTACTCCACACCATATTTTCAGCCTTACACTTTTTACTTCGTTGCACTTTTCGCCTTCACATCTCACTTTGCAAATAATCTTGAAGGGATTGACAACCCCTTTAAAGCGTTGGGTGCAAGCTCTTTTGTGTTTGTGCAGGTACTCTGGACTTGACGAGATTCTCCTACTGGATTGATACCTTGGTTCTCAAACTGAGGGAAATACTTACTGCTCCTGTGCTGCATCACCCTTTCCTCTTCAAGGGAAAAACCAACGCAAGCTCAAGAGACGACAGAAGGATCTCTGGCACCACTACCAGGGAAGGACTTTTGTTGCTGTAGCAGAAGTATTTCTGGCGCTGTTGCCTGGGAGGATCAAGTCAAGAACTCATCCAAGTAGGTGTCGCAAACTCATCTCTTGCATTTACTTTGTTTGCCAGTTGCCTCTCGTTTTCCTCTCCCCCACTTCACCAATTTGCCTTTTTTGTTTGCCTTTTTCGTTTGCCTTTTCGTTCGCCCTTTTTCTCGCTTGCTCTTTGTTCGCTCGTGTGCTTGCTTGCTTGACGAAGTCACCATGAATGAAAACACCAAACTTTGTGAATTCTCGAATACTAATAATAACGATTTTATTAGTACTTCGATTGCTCCCGCCACTAGTGCGGAGTCATACGAAATCAATGCCGCTTTGGTGAATCTTGTTATGAAAGAGCAATTCTCCGGCCTTCCTAGTGAAGATGCCGCATCCCATCTCAATACCTTCATTGAGCTTTGCGATATGTAAATAAGAAAGATGTGAATAATGACGTTATTAAATTGAAGCTTTTTTCCTTTCTCGTTGCGAGATCGCGCAAAAACTTGGTTTTCTTCTTTGCCCAAAAATAATATCGATTTTTGGGATAAGTGCAAAGATGCTTATATATCCAAGTATTTTCCGTCGGCTAAGATTATCTCTGTCTGTAATGATATCATGAATTTCAAGCAACTTGATCATGAACATGTTTCACAATCTTGGGAGAGAATGAAATTAATGATTAGAAATTGTCCCGCTCATGGCTTGAGTCTTTGGATGATTATTCAAATCTTTTACGTTGGCTTGAATTTCGCTTCTAGAAATATCTTGGACTCTGCCTCAGGTGGAACATTCATGGAAATCACGCTAGGGGAAGCCACAAAGCTCTTAGACAACATCATGATGAACTACTCTCAGTGGCACACTGAAAGGTCACCTACTAGTAAGAAGGTACACGCTATAGAAGAAATTAACTCGTTGAGTGCTAAGATGGACAAGTTAATGAATTAGGTTGCTAATAGAAGTGCTCCTTTGGATCCTAATGATATGCCCTTGTCTTCTTTGATTGAGAGTAGCAACGCTAGCTTGGACGTTAATTTTGTTGGTAGGAATAACTTTGGCAACAACAATGCTTTTAGAAGAAACTATGTTCCTAGGCCTTTTCCTAGTAACTCATCTAATAATTTTGGCAACTCCTACAACAATACTCATGGAAATTACTATTGATTACCCTCTGATCTAGAGAGTAATATCAAAGAGTTCATCAACTCTCAAAAGATTTTCAATGCGTCCATAGAGGAAAAGCTACTCAAAATTGACGATTTTGCTAAGAGCGTTGATAGAATGTCTAGTGATGTTGATGCTTTGAAAGTTAGATGTGCTCCTCCCGAGATCAACATGGATGAAACTTTGAAAGCTATGCGTGTTTCCATGATTGAGAGCCAAGAAATAACCGCCCAAATTCGTGCTAGACATGAATGGCTTAAAAAGGTATGTTCTCGTGATAAGAATCACGAAGATCTTAAAGTGCTTGGTGTGACTCCCATTGAATCTTTGTTTTCTTGTGTCAAACCTAATGATTATGGGTCTGGATATGAATCCACTTTGGTTGAGAAGTGCCCCAATGATTCGGAATCCATCTATCTTGATGCTAAAAGCATTGAAAGTGGAGTAGAAGATGTTAAAACTTTGAGTAGTAATGAAATTACTACCGTGGATTTCAAGGAATTCAATTATGATAATTGCTCCTTGATTGAATGCATTTCTTTGATGCAATCCATGTTAAACTCTCCACACACTTATAGCCAAAACAAGGCCTTTACGGATCATATCGTCGAAGCTATGATAAAATCTCTTGAAGAGAAACTTGAATTGGAAGTCCCTATCCCTAGAAAGATTCATAATGAGTGGGAACCTACCATCAAAATCAAAATCAAAAACTTATGAATGCAATGTTTTGTGTGATTTGGGTGCTAGTGTTTCTGCGAATCCAATGTCTTTATGTGATGTTCTGGGTTTTAATGAGATTGAAGAGTGTTCTTTTAATTTGCATCTTGCTGATTCTACTGTCAAGAAACCCATGGGAAGGATCAATGATGTTCTTATTATTGCAAATAGGAACTATGTACCCGTGGATTTCATTGTGCTTGACATTGATTGCAATCCTGCATGCCCTATTATTCTCGATAGACCTTTCCTAAGGACTATCGGTGCTATCATCGATATGAAGGAAGGGAATATTAGACTTCAATTTCCTTTAAGGAAGGGCATGGAACACTTTCCTAGAAAGAAAATAAGATTGCCTTATGAATCCATGATGAGGGCCACTTATGGTTTGAGAGCTAAAGATGACGATACATGATTCTATCGCTTTTATGCCTAGCTAAGGGCGTTAAACAATAGCGCTTGTTGGGAGGCAACCCAATGAATTTATCTTTTTTATTTCTGTTTTGTTGCGTACACACCATCACAATTCTGTTTTGATTGTGTTTTTTGTGTTTCTTTTTGTGTTTGAGCCAAGCAAAACCTTTATGACTAGTCTTGGTGATGGTTGTTTGATCCTGCTGGAAAAAGACAGAAACTTTTCGCTCACGAGATGATTTTTCATTTTTATTAAGAAATAGCTTCTGAGTTGATTCTTTTTTATGCTGGTTGATATGCCTTTTTCCCAGGCAGTCATAATTGTTCAGAATTTTTGAGGTACCAGAAGTATACGAAGTATACAGATTTCTACAGACTGGTCTGTTTTTGACAGATTATGTTTTTGTTGAGTTGGTTGCTTGTTTTGATGAAACTATGGTTAGTATCGGGGGGGGGGGGGGGTACTAGCCATGGAAAAGTGAGAATACAGTAGCCCAACACCAATATAGATGGAATTCAAGTTTGCTACAGTACCAAAAGAGGTAGTAGTTTGTTTTCTTGTGCTAATGTTATCACGAGATTCTGTTTAAGTTTTGTGTTGTGAAGTTTTCAAGTTTTGGGTGATGTTCTCATGGACGATGAGATAAGGAGTGGAAAGAGCTCAAGCTTGGGGATGCCCAAGGCATCCCAAGCCAAATTCAAGGACACCAAAAAGCCTAAGCTTGGGGATGCCCCGGGAAGGCATCCCCTCTTTCGTCTTCAATCCATCGGTAACATTACTTGGAGCTATATTTTTATTCACCACATGATATTTGTTTTGCTTGGAGCGTCTTGTATCGTAGGAGTCTTTTTTTTTTGTGTGTCACAATCATCCTTGCTGCACACCTTTTTGAGAGAGAGAGACATGCACTCATCGTGATTTTGCTAGAATGCTCATAGTGCTTCACTTATATCTTTTGAGCTAGATACTTTTGCTCTATGTGCTTCACTTATATCTTATAGAGCATGGAGGTGCGTGACTTGGTAGTTGGATTATGCTATGAAAGTAGTCCCAAAGGTGATAGGTACCCAAAGAGGATGCAAAAACCTCCATCTTCATGTGCAATGAGTAGAAAGAGAAGTCTTGATTCCTCTCAATTAGTTTTGAGACGTGGATTCGGTAATATTAAGAGCTATGTTAGTAGGGTGTTGTGAATCTAGAGATACTTGTGTTGAAGTTAGTGATTTCCGTAGCATGCACGTATGGTGAACCACTATGTTAGTAAGTAGGAGCATAATTGATCTATTGATTGTCATCCTTTGTGTTGAGGTCGGGATCGCGCGATGGTTAACACCTACCAACCCTTCCCCTAGGAGTATGCGTTTAGCACTTTGTTTTGATTAATAATAAAAACTTTCGCAACAAGTATGTGAGTTCTTCATGACTAATGTGAGTCCATGGTATAGATGCACTTTCACCTTCCACCTTTGCTAGCCTCTTTAGTGTCGCGCAATTCTCGCCGGTGCACCAACCCACCATATGCCTTCCTCAAAATAGCCACCATACCTACCTACTATGGCATTTTCATAGCCATTCCGAGATATATTGCCATGCAACTCCCACCGTTCTGTCTCATGACTTGTGCCGTCACTCTCATATTGCCATTGCATGATCGTAAGATAGCTAGCGAGATGTTTTCAACGTCATACGCCATGCTAGATCGTTGCACATCCCGGTACACTGCCGGAGGCATTTCCAATAGAGTCATCATCATTTTGAGCTTTGAGCTGTGAGTAAATAAAAGTGTGATGATCATCATTATTAGAGCATTGTTCCATGTGAGGAAATAAAAAAAAGAGCCCAAAGAGCCCAAAAAAGAGAAAAGAGAGAAAAAAGAGGCCTAAGAGCCCAAATAAAAAAAAGAGAAAAAGAGAGAAGGAACAATGTTACTATCCTTTTCCACACTTGTGCTTCATAATAGCACCATGTTCTTCATGATTGAGAACTTCTTGCTTTGTCACCACCATATGCTAGTGGGAATCTTCATTATATAACTTGGCTTGTATATTCCAATGATGGGCTTCCTCAAATTGCCCTAGGTCTTCATGAGCAAGCAAGTTGGATCCACACCCACTAGTTCTCCTTTTGAGCTTTCACATAATTATAGCTCTAGTGCATCTCTTGTATGTCAATACCTACTCATTCACATTGATATCTATTAATGGGCATCTCCATAGCCCTTCGATACGCCGAGTCAATGTGACCATCTCCTCCTTTTTGTCTCACAAACACCAGCACACACTATTCCACCTATAGTGCTATATCCATGGCTCACGCGCATGTCACTACTAGAAAAATGATTTTTAACGACGATATATGTGGTCGTTAAAGGTCTGATTGTGGTCGTTAAAGATCATTTACGACCACAATCTGCTGGTCATAGCAGGCTCCGTCGTTAAAAGTATAACGACGACATACCTTTTCTGGTCGTTATTCTTGTAGCGACGGGATGGTGTGCGGTCGTCCAACCAAAAGAAATAACGACCACAATTATAGTATTAACGACCGTTTTTGTCATTGCAAATAATGTTATCATGCTAATGAAAGTATCATTAGTGACCACTCTCTTCACGCTTTTGATATCCTCGAGAACAAGTTATATTTAGTGTAACTTTGCATTCATTTTATGCAACATCCAACATTTCGATATTAATATCCACATTAATATAGAAGCAAAAGGATGTGATTTGAAAGGTTCATAGCTTTTTTATTAATAGAAATACCAATATTCTGACACACATTAAAATATCCTTTAAGAAACATCATGTTGGCTTCCATGAGAACTATCACTTACTGATCTACCACACACAACACACTTAATTTCTATCACTTCTTGCTCCATGTCATTGAACTTTTCTTTGAACACTTGCAATTTTTTTTCTCTTCACTCAAGAGAAACCATCACAAGTCCTTATCATCCTTCACCAATGACTACAATGCCTCGTGATGTTACTTTTAAGGTGGACCATCCGTTCTACAAAAAACATTAATTATTTACAAGTTAGTACAAATAAAATAATTATCAAAGAGGATAATATCATAAAGGAACAAGCTTGCAATTGAATTCTTCTATAGTCCTTATCTTTATGCGACAAAGACAAACTATTTTAAGCGAATGTTAACTGGAATGTTTCTTGTCTAATTTGAGCAAAACCTGTGTTATTTTATTTCTTGGGAAAAACTGAACTTTTGTGATTGTTGTTATATAGGAGTACCCAACAAATTAACACCGAACATTATTCTCGTCCCCTTAAAATAACTACCACTCTCCTCAAGATTAAGTGATGTACATACCTCAAAACAACCTCTTTGCTTTTCTTTGTCACCCTGCAGGAGAAGAACATGAGCTTCTAAGTGGTGAGTATATGAAAAACAGAGCATGCAGGGAGACATCAATTTTTGATAAGTTTAAGCGTACAAGAAAATCTTACAATTACCTCGCCCTGGAACATGGAAACTGCACAACCTATATAACAACAACCAAAAAAGTTAATAAGCCATCCATTCAGAGGGTCATTCTGAAAATCAAACTCGGTAACTCTTCTTTTCAGTTCACACAAGACAAAATTATCATGTACGCACAAGTTAAAAATAATCAACAGCCAAACATATTGTCCTCACTTTTAGATCAGGTAAGTCAAAAAATGTATTTCTGCTGAAAAAGTGTATGCACGTACCTAGATCAGTGCCACGCGTATCTTCAAGCATTCCTTCACCTCCACTAACATGTATCCACGTTTTAGTAATCACTTTCAGATTGAAAAATATCAAACACAAATGGTCAAGTGAAGAGTTTAGTTAGTTAATCATCTGCTACATGGCATCCTTTGCAAGTCCCGACAATGCTCGTCCACAATATATGTCCTGTACATTGCATGCGAGGGACTACAACTCGAATTCAACCTCTGTTCGCATTGAGCAGCAACTATACTCCTTCTTCTAAACAAGTCATGCATCGTATCTGCCTCTGCTTCCCCTCCCATCTAACGACATGAACCAAGAACCGTTGGGAAACCATTAGCGATCCACTCCAAATATCATCAGCCGATGAGGTAGCAGTATTGACCTCATCACCGAGCGTAGGAGCATTGACCTCGTCACTAAACTACTAGATCCGATGGATGCGGTATTGTACTAACCTTTGCGTTGATCCTCTTGACTCCTCTGTGCTGCTCGTCGAGCACCCGGCCAAGGGATTTGTTCCACTCGGACGACCTCGGCAGCAATCGTTGATCCTCTCCTCCACTCGTACGACCTCGGTAGTAAGTGCTGGTCCTCTACTCCACTCGGACGACCTCGGCAGCGAGCGCATATGGGTCAGCGTCCTGCAACGAGGAGGCAAGGGGACGCTATGGGCATGCGCCGTTCATGACGGTGGCGACGGCATCCTGAGCGGAGCGGCTCAATCTGAGAGGGGATGCGCCGTCGTGGTTTACCTGGATGCGAGACTATAGGGATAGTTAGACGTGATTGTTATTTATCTTCCTTTTATCTCAGTCGTTTCCTTAGATAAGTACGCTCATTATTCTAAAAGAAAACTATCAAATATATGGACTAGTTAATCAACAACAACCACCAAACTAACGACGGGCACATCCACCGTTGTTGGGGAGGTTTCGTGGGGTTAGTTTAAACATGGGACTAGCTCATCGGACTAATAACAACCAAGACACTTTAGTTGCTGGTCGTTATTGACTTAATTTCTAGTAGTGTGTATTGCGTGATAGTTATAAAAAGTTTGAGAAAGTAAGAGTGCGAAAACAATTACTTGGCCAATACCGGGGTTGTGCATGATTTACATTAGTTGTGTGAGGATGATGGAGCATAGCCAGACTATATGATTTTGTAGGGATAACTTTCCTTGGCCTTGTCATTTTGAAATATCATGATTACCTTGCTAGTTTGCTTGAAGTATTATTGTTTCCATGTCAATAGCAAACTATTGTTTCGAATCTTACGGATCTGAACATTCATGTCACGTGAAAGAAGTTGCAAAGGACAACTATGCTAGGTAGCATTCCACATCAAAAATTCATTATTTATCACTTCCCTACTCAAGGACGGGCAGGAGTTAAGCTTGGGGATGCTTGATGCGTCTCCAACGTATCTATAATTTTTGATGGTTTCATGCTATTATCTTGTCAAACTTTGGATATTTTGCATGCCTTTTATATATTTTTTGGGACTAACTTATTAACTCAGTGCCAAGTGCCAGTTCTTGTTTTTCCCATGTTTTTGACCCCTTCCAGAGGAGATTTTGAAACGGAGTCCAAACGGAATAAAATCCCCGAAAAGATTTTTTCCGTAACAGAAGAAGATAAGAAGACTTGAGAGCCAAGGCAAGGGGTCCCCAGGGGCCCCACAAGCCCCCTCACCACGGCCAGGGGGAGGTCGCGGACCCTAGGCTTGTGGGCTCCCTAGAACTCCTTTACCCTAGGTTTTGCGCCTATATATCCCCAAAAATTCCACAAAAAATCAGGAGATCATCAAAAGTACTTTTCCGCCGCCGCAAGCTTCTGTCTCCGCAAGATCCCATCTGGGGCACGTTCTGGTGCCCTGCCGGAGGGGGGATTCGGATATGGAGGGCTTCTTTATCAACACCATGACCTCTACGATGATGCGTGAGTAGTTCACCATAGACCTACGGGCCCATAGCTAGTAACTAGATGGCTTCTTCTCTCTCTTGGATCTTCAATACAAAGTTCTCCATGATCTTCATGGAGATCTATCCGATGTAATCTTCTCTTGCGGTGTGTTTGTCGAGATCCGATGAATTGTGGATTTATGATCAGATTATCTATGAATCTTATTTGAGTTTCTTCTGATCTCTCTTATGCATGATTTCATATCCTTCTAATTCTCTTCGAGTTGTGGGTTTTGTTTGGCCAACTAGACCTATGATTCTTGCAATGGGAGAAGTGCTTGGTTTTGGGTTCATACCGTGCGGTGACCTCACCCAGTGACAGAAGGGGTAGCGAGGCACGCATCGTGTTGTTGCCATCAAGGGTAAAAAGATGGGGTTTTCATCATTGGTTTGAGATTATCCCTCTACATCATGTCATCTTGCTTAAGGCGTTACTCTGTTCGTCATGAACTCAATACACTAGATGCATGCTGGATAGCGGTCGATGTGTGGAGTAATAGTAGTAGATGCAGAAAGTATCGGTCTACTTGTCTCGGACGTGATGCCTATATGTATGATCATTGCCTTAGATATCGTCATGACTTTGCGCGGTTCTATCAATTGCTTGATAGTAATTTGTTTACCCACCGTGATATTTTCTATTTTGAGAGAAGCCTCTAGTGAACACTATGGCCCCCGGGTCTACTCCACACCATATTTTCCACCTTACACTTTTTACTTCGTTGCACTTTTCGCCTTCAGATCTCACTTTGCAAACAATCTTGAAGGGATTGACAACCCCTTTAAAGCGTTGGGTGCAAGCTCTTTTGTGTTTGCGTAGGTACTCTAGACTTGACGAGATTCTCCTACTGGATTAATACCTTGGTTCTCAAACTGAGGGAAATACTTACTGCTCCTGTGTTGCACCACCCTTTCCTCTTCAAGGGAAAAACCAACGCAAGCTCAAGAGACGACAGAAGGATCTCTGGCACCACTGCCAGGGAAGGACTTTTGTTGCCGTAGCAAGGCCTACCAAGTATTATTAGACAAGACGGATTTCATTCAATATCAAGCACAATGGAATCAACATGCACATAATTTCTATTAGCAATAATAATTGCATCATTTATTCTATCCAAAGATTTCTTAGTAGTGGAATCCGCAAGATGCAAGTTAAGGAAACATTCATGTATACCGGTGAGACCTAGCACATCACATAGAGATTTAGGAGTAGTGCAAACACTAGCACCAATGTCACACAAAGCATTGCATTCATATTATTTAAGCTTAATTTCAATAGTAGGTTCCCATTCATCATGCAATCTTCTAGGTATCAAAACCTATACTTCAAGTTTCTCCTCATGAGCTTTTACCATAGCTTCTACAATATGTTTAGTAAAAGTCTTAGTTTGTCCATAAGCATTAGGTGAGCTAATTATGGATTGCAACAAGGAAATACATTCAACTAAACTACAATTTTCATAATTAAATTCATTGTAATCCAAAATAGTGGGCACATCACTAGCTAAATAATTGACCTCTCCAAACCCACTTTTTTCATTTTTATCATTAGTATCATCCCCCTCCGGACAACCGAGACGCCTTCTAGCTAAAGTTGACTCATCTTAAGTCCCTTTTTCATCAACTTCAGATTAGTAAATAAAGATTCAATGAGAGAAACACCAATCATTTTAACGTCCTCGTTATGATTAGCAAGAGGATGTGATTCTCGTTTGGCTGTCATCCTATTCACTAGTGTGCTTTGTTTGTCAGAAATATTTCCTATCAAGTCTTTGGATTGAGCAAATTGTAATTGGATATTAGCTACTTGTCAGTTAACCGCATCAAGTTGTTTACTACTATCGTCTAGTAAAGTGGAATGTTCCTTAATCTCCTCCGCAAAGAATTTATTATGCTCATATTGTGTAGTCATGAAGCTTTTCATAGAACTCTCAAATTCAGTCATCCTTAGATAATAAGAACAATTGTAGAATCTACCTTGAGACATAGCAGCAACGCAAGCAAACTAACACGTGAACTAAACAAACAAGTAAACGAAACAAGTAAACAAACAAGGATAAATATTATTGTGTTTTTGAGTAAGCAAATATAAAGCCAAATGAAAAGTAGAACAAGTGACGATAATTTGTGTGAAGGGACCTGATAAAGATTTGATGATATCTCCCCAGCAACGGTGCGAGAAATTCCCAAGTTGACGGGAGACTACTTTCGCATCTCCTCCCTGGCAACGGCGCCAGAAATTCTGCCCGCTACTTGTAAACTACGTTGGAACTTTCCCCGAAGTGGAGGGGAAATGCAGCATAGTAGAGATAAGTATTTCCCTTAGTGAGAACCAAGGTTATCGAACCAATAGGAGAATCACGCAAACCTCCTTTAGCACCACCTACACACACACACAACCAAACAGTTGCACCCAACGCGGGCAAGAGGGTTGTCAAGCCCCTTGAACTTTTTACTTGCAAGGATTAAGTATTTGTAGATAGATAATAGAAATAAATAAAAGTAAATAACCATAAATAAATGCCAGCAAAGTATTTCTGGAGTTTTGGTATTTATATTTGAGTAGACCGGGGGCCATATTTTTTGCTAGAGGGTTCTCTCTTGAACATAGCATACCGAGGATAAACAAATTACTGTTGGGCAACTGATAGAATAGTGCATAGTTATGACATGTTATTCACAAAAATAATTATGTATATGGGCATCACGTCCATAAACAAGTAGATCAAATCTTGTGTGCATCTACTACTATTACTCCACTCATCGACCGCTATCGTGCATGCATCTCGAGTATTAAGTATGAAATAGAGTAATGCTTGGAGAAATATGATATGATGTAGAAAAAGTAAACTCAAGTAGGATGAATAAACCCCATCATTTTATCCTTGATGGAAGCAATACAATACATGCCATGTCCCTTTTTGTCACATGGATTGAGCAAAGCAAGGTTGAACCCATCACAACGCACCACTGCCACTGAAGATAAATCATTCTAGTTGGCCAAACCAAACCGATAGATCGGAGAGAAATACAAATTTATAACAATCATGCGTAAAATAATTCAGAGAAGGCTCGGTATATATTCATGAGTAATATGATCATAACCCACAATTCATCGGACCCCAACAAACACACCGCAAAGAAGATTACATCAAAGAAATCACTACGGGAATAACAGTGAACTTTGTATTGAAGATCAAAGAGATGGAAGAAGCCATCAAGGTACTAGATATGGACCCGTAGGTCTATGGTGAACTACTCACACATCATGATGGAGGCAACAAGGTTGATGTAGATGGCCTCCATGATTGATTCCCCCTCTAACATGGTTGTGGAAAAGGTCTTGAGCAAGCCTCCCGTCGGAATAGAAACTTAGGGCGGTGGTAAAAGTGTTTTGGGTGGCTCTCTGTTGGTTTCACGATTTTAGATTATTTATGGAGGAGGAATTAGGTCAGACGGAGCCTCCAAGGGCCGACAAGGCTTGAGGGCGCGCCTACCCCCTGGGCATGTTTCTTGCCTTGTCGTCTCCTCGTGTATCGTATGGTCTCCCTCCGATGCTTCCAGCTCCACTTTTGGTCTAGAAAAAATCATCAAAAAGTTTCACAGTGTTTGGACTCTGTTTGGTACTCGTACTATGTGAAAAGGATCAAGATGGACCTAGAGGGGGGTGAATAGGTACAGTTCCAAATTTTAATAATTACTTAGCAATTTTAGGCAAAGGTGCGGAATAAGAGCGTGAGCCTAATAATTGCAATGACAAGGAGTAAGCAATTTAGAGTGAAGTAAGGCAAACGGTAAAAAATAATCAAATGCAAGTACGTAATAAGGATTAACACAAGTAGAGAGTTAGGGTTAGGGATAACCGAAACTCCAAGAGAGACGAGGATGTATCCCGATGTTCACTTCCTTGGAGGGAAGCTACGTCACCGTTAGAGGGGCGGATGTTACCACGAAGGCACTGTTGGGGAACGTCGCATGGGAAACAAAAAATTTCCTACGCGCACGAAGACCTATCATGGTGATGTCCATCTACGAGAGGGGATTTCCGATCTACGTACCCTTGTAGATCGCACAGCAGAAGCGTTAGTGAACGCGGTTGATGTAGTGGAACATCCTCACGTCCCTCGATCTGCCCCGTGAACCGAACCACGAACGGTCCTGCAATCCGTCCCACGATCTAGTGCCGAACGGACGGCACCTCCGCGTTCAGCACACATACAGCTCGACGATGATCTCGGCCTTCTTGATCCAGCAAGAGAGACGGAGAGGTAGATGAGTTCTTCGGCAGCGTGACGGTGCTCCGGAGGTTGGTGGTGATCTAATCTCGGCAAGGCTCCGCCCGAGCTCCGCAGAAATGCGATCTAGAGGTAAAACCGTGGAGGTATGTGGTCGGGCTGCCTTCAAAAAGTTGTCTCAAATCAGCCCTAATTGCTCCATAAATATAGGAGGAGGGAGGGGAGGCTTGCCTTGAGGCTCAAGGAGCCCCAAAGGCTGCACCACCAAGGGAGGAGGAGTCCTCCTCCAATCCTAGTCCAACTAGGATTGGAAAGTGGAGTCCTTCTCTCCTTTCCCACCTCCTTTTTTTTTCTTTTCTCTTTGATTTTCTATCCTTGGTGCATAGAGCCCTCTTGGGCTGTCCCACCAGCCCACCAAGGGCTGGTGCGCCACCCCAAGGCCTATGGGCTTCCCCGGGGTGGGTTGCCCCCCCCCCCCCGGTGAACATCCGGAACCCATTCGTCATTCCCGGTACATTCCCGGTAACTCCGAAAACCTTCCGGTAATCAGATGAGGTCATCCTATATATCAATCTTCGTTTCCGGACCATTACGGAAACCCTCGTGACGTCCATGATCTCATCCGGGACTCCGAACAACATTCGGTAACCAACCATATAACTCAAATACGCATAAAACAACGTCGAACCTTAAGTGTGCAGACCCTGCAGGTTCGAGAACTATGTAGACATGACCCGAGTGACTCCTCGGTCAATATCCAATAGCGGGACCTGGATGCCCATATTGGATCCCACATATTCTACAAAGATCTTATCGTTTGAACCTCAGTGCCAAGGATTCATATAATCCCGTATGTCATTCCCTTTGTCCTTCGGTATGTTACTTGCCCGAGATTCGATCGTCGGTATCCGCATACCTATTTTAATCTCGTTTACCGGCAAGTCTCTTTACTCGTTCCGTAATACAAGATCCCGCAACTTACACTAAGTCACATTGCTTGCAAGGCTTGTGTGTGATGTTGTATTACCGAGTGGGCCCTGAGATACCTCTCCGTCACACGGAGTGACAAATCCCAGTCTTGATCCATACTAACTCAACGAACACCTTCGGAGATACCTGTAGAGCATCTTTATAGTCACCCAGTTACGTTGCGATGTTTGATACACACAAAGCATTCCTCCAGTGTCAGTGAGTTATATGATCTCATGGTCATAGGAACAAATACTTGACACGCAGAAAACAGTAGCAACAAAATGACACGATCAACATGCTATGTCTATTAATTTGGGTCTAGTCCATCACATGATTCTCCTAATGATGTGATCCGTTATCAAGTGACAACACTTGCCTATGGTCAGGAAACCTTGACCATCTTTGATCAACGAGCTAGTCAACTAGAGGCTTACTAGGGACAGTGTTTTGTCTATGTATCCACACATGCACTGTGTTTCCAATCAATACAATTATAGCATGGATAATAAACGATTATCATGAACTAAGAAATATAATAATAACTAATTTATTATTGCCTCTAGGTCATATTTCCAAGAGTCTCCCACTTGCACTAGAGTCAATAATCTAGTTCACATCACCATGTGATTCCAACGAATCCAACACCCATATAGTTATGGGGTCTGATCACGTTTTGCTCGTGAGAGAGGTTTTAGTCAACGGTTCTGAAACTTTCAGATCCGTGTGTTCTTTACAAATCTTTATGTCATCTTATAGATGTTGCTACTATGTGCTATTCGGAAATACTCCAAATATCTACTCTACTATACGAATCCGTTTCACTACTCATAGTTATTCGGATTAGTGTCAAAGCTTGCATCGACGTAACCCTTTAGACGAACTCTTTAACCACCTCCATAATCGAGAAAAGTTCCTTAGTCCATCAGTTACTAAGGATAAATTTTGACCGCTGCTAGTGATTCAATCATGGATCACTCTCTGTACCTCTCAACAGACTTTGAGTCAAGGCACTCATCAAGTGCGGTACCCAGCATGGCATACTTCAGATTCTACGGCCAAGGCATAGAAGACGACCTTCGTCTATTCTCTTTATTCTGCCGGGGTCGGGTTTTGAGTCTTACTCAAATTCACTCCTCACAACGCAACCAAGAACTCCTTCTTTGCTAATCTATTTTGAACTCCTTCAAAAACTTGTCAAGGCATGCATCTTGTCGAAACTTCTATTAAGCGCTTTTGATCTATCTTCATAGATCTTTGATGCTCAACGTTCAAGTAGCGCAATCCAGGTATTCCTTTGAAAACTCCTTTCAAACAACCTTGTATGCTTTACAGAAATTCTACATTACTTCTGATCCACAATATGTCAACCACATATACTTATCAGAAATTCTATAGTGCTCCCACTCACTTCTTTGGAAATACAAGTTTCTCATAAACCTTGTACAAACCCAAAATCTTTGATCATCTCATCAAAGTGTATATTCCAACTCCGAGATGCTTGCACCAGTCCATTGAAGGATCGCTGGAGTTTGCGTACTTGCTAGTATCTTTAGGATCGACAAAACCTCCTGGTTGTATCACATACAATGTTTGCTCAAGGAAATCGTCGAGGAAACAATGTTTTGACATCCTATGTGCAATATTTCATAAATAATGCAGCAACCACTAACATCATTCTAACAGACATTTAGCATCGCTACGAGTGAGAAAGTCTCATCATAGTCAACTGTTTGATCTTGTCGGAAACATCTTTTCGACAAGTCGAGCTTTTCTTAATAGTGACCTATCACCATCATCGTCTGTCTTCCTTTTAAAGATCCATCTTTACTCAACAGTCCTATGACCATCAAGTAGTTCTTCCAAAGTCTACACTTTGTTTTCATACATGGATCCTCTCTCGGATTTCATGGCTTTCAGCCATTTGTCGGAATCCGGGCCCACCATTGCTTTCTCCATAACTCGTAGGTTCACTGTTGCTCAACAACGTGACCTCCAAGACAGGGTTACCGTACCACTCTGCAGTAGTACGCGACCTTGTCAACCTACGAGGTTTGTAGTAACTTGATCCCATGCTCGATGATCACCATCATCAGCTTTCACTTCAATTGGTGTAGGCGCCACAGGAATAACTTCTTGCGCCCTGCTACACACTGGTTGAAGTGATGGTTCAATAACCTCATTAAGTTCTACCACCCTCCCACTCAATTCTTTCGAGAGAAACCTTTCCTCGAGAAAGGATCCATTTCTAGAAACAAACACTTTGCTTTCGGATCTGAGATAGGAGATGTACCCAACTGTTTTGGATATCCTATGAAGATGCATTTATCTGCTTTGGGTTTGAGCTTATTCGACTGAAACCTTTTCACACAAGTGTCTAAGCCCCAAACTTTCAAGAAACGACAGTTTCGATTTCTCCAAACCTCAATCTATATTGTGTCATCTCAACGGAAATACGCGGTGCCCTATTTAAAGTGAATGTGGTTGTCTCTAATGCATAACCCATAAACGATAGTGGTAATTCGATAAGAGACATCATAGCATGCACCATACCAAATAGTGTGTGGCTATGACGTTCAGACACATCATCACACTATGATGTTCCAGGTGGCATGAACTGCGAAACAATTTCCACATTGTCTTAACTACGTACCAAAACTCGTAACTCAGATATTCATTTCTATGATCATATCGTAGACACTTTATCCTCTTGTTACGACGAACTTCACTCCTGAAACAGAATTGAACCATTCAATATTTCAGACTTGTGATTCATTAAGTAAATACTCTTGTATCTGCTCAAATCGTCATTGAAGTAAGAACATAATGATATCCACTGCGTGCCTCAGCACCCATTGGACTGCATACATCAAAATGTATCACTTCCAACAAGTTACTATCTTGTTTCATCTCAATGAAAACAAGGCCTTGCTCATGTGGTATGATTTGCATGTCACTAGTGATTCAAAATCAAGTGAGTATAAAGATCCATCAGCACGGAGCTTCATCATGCAATTTATACCAACATGACTCAAGCGGCAGTGCCACAAGTAAGTGGTACTATCATCATTACCTCGTATCTTTTGGCACCAATATCATGAACATGTGTAACACTACGATCGAGATTCAATAAACCATTGAAGGTGATTATTCAAGCAAATAGAGTAACCATTATTCTCTTTAAATGAATAATCGTATTGCAATAAACACGATCCAATCATGTTCATGCTTAACGCAAGCACCAAATAACAATTATTTAGGTTTAACACCAATCCCGATGGTAGATGGAGTGTGCGACGTTTGATCATATCAACCTTGGAAACACTTCCAACACGTATCGTCACCTCGCCTTTAGCTAGTCTTTGTTTATGCCGTAGCTTTCATTTCGTGTTACTAATCACTTAGCAACCGAACCGGTATCAAATACCCTCGTGCTACTAGGAGTACTAGCAAAGTACACATCAACATCATGTATATCAAATATACTTCTTTCGACTTTTGCCAGCCTTCTTATCTACCAAGTATCTAGAGTTGCTCCGCCTCAGTGACTATTCCCCTCATTACAGAAGCACTTAGTCTCGGGTTTGGGTTTAATCTTGGGTCTCTTCATTAGTGCAGCAACTGTTTTGCCGTTTCACGAAGTATCCCTTCTAGCCCTTGCCTTTCTTGAAACTTAGTGGTTTTACTAACCATCAACTATTGATGCTCCTTCTTGACTTCTACTTTCGCAGTGTCAAACATTGCGAATCGCTCAAGGATCATTGTATCTATCCTTGATATGTTATAGTTCATCATGAAGCTCTCACAGCTTGGTGGCAGTGACTTTGGAGAACCATCACTATCTCATCTGGAAGATTAACTCCCACTTGATTCAAGCGATTGTCGTACTCAGACAATCTGAGCACACGCTCAACGATTGAGCTTTTCTCCATTACTTTGTGGACAAAGAATCTTGTCGGAGGTCTCGTACCTCTTAACAAGGGCACAAGCATGAAATTACAATTTCATCTCTTTAGAACATCACTTATGTTCTGTGACGTTTCAAAACGTCTTCCGCGCCTTGCTTCTAAGCCATTAAGTATTTTGCACTGAACTATCGTGTAGTCATCAGAAACGTGTATGTCGGATGTTCACAGCATCCACAGACGACGCTCGAGGTGCAGCACACCGAGTGGTGCATTAAGGACATAAGCCTTCTGCGCAGCAACGAGGACAATCCTGTGCAAAGTTTGCTACTATCAACTTTCAACTAAATTTTCTCTAGGATCATATAAAAACAGAAGAGCTATAGCGCAAGCTACATCGTAATTCGCAAAGACCATTAGACTATGTTCATGACAATTAGTTCAATTAATCATATTACTTAAGAACTCCCACTCAAAAAGTACATCTCTCTAGTCATTTGAGTGGTACATGATCCAAATCCACTATCTCAAGTCCGATCATCACGTGAGTCGAGAATAGTTTCAGTGGTAAGCATCTCTAGTCTCATGTGTTCCAAGGCCATGTCTGCACATGCTAGGCTTGTCAAGCTTAACTCGAGTGTTCAGCGTGTGCAACTGTTTTGCACCCGTTGTATGTGAACGTTGAGTCTATCACACCCGATCATCACGTGGTGTCTCAAAACGAAGAACTGTCGCAACGGTGCACAGTCGGGGAGAACACAATTTCGTCTTGAAATTTTAGTGAGAGATCACCTCATAATGCTACCGTCGTTCTAAGCAAGATAAGGCGCATAAAGGATTAACATCGCATGCAATTCATAAGTGACATGATATACCCATCATCATGTGCTTCTTGATCTCCATCATGAAAGCACCGGCACGATCTTCTTGTCACCGGCGTCACACCATGATCTCCATCATCATGATCTCCATCAACGTGTCGCCATCGGGGTTGTCGTGCTACTCATGCTATTACTACTAAAGCTACGTCCTAGCAATATAGTAAACGCATCTGCAAGCACAAACGTTAGTTTAAAGACAACCCTATGGCTCCTGCCGGTTGCCGTACCATCGACGTGCAAGTCGATATTAACTATTACAACATGATCATCTCATACATCCAATATATCACATCACATCGTTGTCCATATCACATCACAAGCATACCCTGCAAAAACAAGTTAGACGTCCTCTAATTGTTGTTGCCAGTTTTACGTGGTGACCATGGGTATCTAGTAGGATCGCATCTTACTTACGCAAACACCACAACGGAGATATATGAATTGCTATTTAACCTCATCCAAGGACCTCCTCGGTCAAATCCGATTCAACTAAAGTTGGAGAAACCGACACTCGCCAGTCATCTTTGAGCAACGGAGTTACTCGTAGCGATGAAACCAGCCTCTCGTAATCGTACGAGTAATGCCGGTCCGAGCCGCTTCGATCCAACAATACCGTGGAATCAAGAAAAGACTAAGGAGGGCAGAAAAACGCACATCACCGCCCACAAAAACTTTTGTGTTCTACTCGAGATTACATCTACGCATGAACCTAGCTCTGATACCACTGTTGGGGAACGTCGCATGGGAAACAAAAAATTTCCTACGCGCACGAAGACCTATCATGGTGATGTCCATCTACGAGAGGGGATTTCCGATCTACGTACCCTTATAGATCGCACAGCAGAAGCGTTAGTGAACGCGGTTGACGTAGTGGAACGTCCTCACGTCCCTCGATCTGCCCCGCGCACCATCCCACGAACCGTCCCGCGATCCGTCCCACGATCTGGTGCCGAACGGACGGCACCTCCGCGTTCAGCACACGTACAGCTCGACGATGATCTCGGCCTTCTTGATCCAGCAAGACAGACGGAGAGGTAGATGAGTTCTCCGGCAGCGTGACGGCGCTCCGGAGGTTGGTGGTGATCTAATCTCGGCAGGGCTCCGCCCGAGCTCCGCAGAAACGCGATCTAGAGGTAAAACCGTGGAGGTATGTGGTCGGGCTGCCTTGAAAAAGTTGTCTCAAATCATCCCTAATTGCTCCATATATATAGCAGGAGGGAGGGGAGGCTTGCCTTGAGGCTCAAGGAGCCCCAAGGGCTGCGCCACCAAGGGAGGAGGAGTCCTCCTCCAATCCTAGTCCAACTAGGATTGGAAAGTGGAGTCCTTCTTTCCTTTCCCAACTCATTTTTTTCTTTTCTCTTTGATTTTCTATCCTTGGCGCATAGAGCCCTCTTGTGCTGTCCCACCAGCCCACCAAGGGCTGGTGCGCCACCCCAAGGCCTATGGGCTTCCCCGGGGTGGGTTGCCCCCCCCCCGGTGAACATCCGGAACCCATTCGTCATTCCCGGTACATTCCCGGTAACTCCGAAAACCTTCCGGTAATCAAATGAGGTCATCCTATATATCAATCTTCGTTTCCGGACCATTCCGGAAACCCTCGTGACGTCCGTGATCTCATCCGGGACTCCGAACAACATTCGGTAACCAACCATATAACTCAAATACGCATAAAACAACGTCGAACCTTAAGTGTGCAGACCCTGCGGGTTCGAGAACTATGTAGACATGACCCGAGTGACTCTTCGGTCAATATCCAATAGCGGGACCTGGATGCCCATATTGGATCCCACATATTCTACGAATATCTTATCGTTTGAACCTCAGTGCCAAGGATTCATATAATCCTGTATGTCATTCCCTTTGTCCTTCGGTATGTTACTTGCCCGAGATTCGATCGTCGGTATCCGCATACCTATTTCAATCTCGTTTACCGGCAAGTCTCTTTACTCGTTCCGTAATACAAGATCCCGCAACTTACACTAAGTCACATTGCTTGCAAGGCTTGTGTGTGATGTTGTATTACCGAGTGGGCCCCGAGATACCTCTCCGTCACACGGAGTGACAAATCCCAGTCTTGATCCATACTAACTCAACGAACACCTTCTGAGATACCTGTAGAGCATCTTTATAGTCATCCAGTTACGTTGCGATGGTTGATACACACAAAGTATTCCTCCGGTGTTAGTGAGTTATATGATCTCATGGTCATAGGAACAAATACTTGACACGCAGAAATCAGTAGCAACAAAATGACACGATCAACATGCTATGTCTATTAATTTGGGTCTAGTCCATCACATGATTCTCCTAATGATGTGATCCCGTTATCAAGTGACAACACTTGCCTATGGTCAGGAAACCTTGACCATCTTTGATCAACGAGCTAGTCAACTAGAGGCTTACTAGGGACAGTGTTTTGTCTATGTATCCACACATGCACTGTGTTTCCAATCAATACAATTATAGCATGGGTAATAAACGATTATCATGAACTAAGAAATATAATAATAACTAATTTATTATTGCCTCTAGGGCATGTTTCCAACAGGCACACCAACGCCACGAAGGCTCACCCTATTCTCCCTTTGAGACAACTCCACGAAGGCGTTTCTCAACCACTAGTGGTAAGCCTTGAGGTGGCTTCCAAACCTTCACAAACTTTCCGGGGGTAATCACAATGGTTTGATTCCTCTCCAAAGACTCCTACCGCCTAGGAGTCTCCAACCTCCAAGAGTAACAAGATCACGGGGATTGCTCAAATCACAAATCACTTTGGTGGAGAGGAGGAGAAGGAGACGATCTATATTTTGATTGGAACAACACTCAAAGGGACTCACAAATGCTCTTAGGATCTAAGATTGTGTGTAGGCAAGAGTGAGTGAGGAGAAAGGTGTTCTTGTAAGTGTTCTAGCTGTGTTGAACACCCTCTCACGAAGTGGGAGGGGGGTATATATAGTGGGGAGAGTAAAACAACCGTTGGGGTCACTTAGGTCTGACACTGGTCGTACATCCGGCAGTTTCTCGGATGTCCGGACGCCCACAAGGTGTCGGACGTCCGACAGGGGTCGGTCGTCTCAGAGATGTATATATATCTAGAATCACTGTGTAGTTCAACAGGGACCGGACGTCCGGAGGAAGCCGGAAGTCCGAGTTATTCGACTCAAACTTCTCTGGTGCGAGATTCCGTATTTACGAAGGAGGTCGAACGTCCGGCCCTCGAACGTCCGGAGGGAGCCGGAAGTCCGAGTTATATGGCTCAAGTTTCTCTAGTGCAGAGTTCCGGATTTCCGAAGTTGGTCGGACGTCCGGCCCTCGGACGTCCGGAGGAAGCCGGAAGTCCGAGTTATATGGCTCAAGTTTCTCTGGTGCAAGGTTCCGAATTTCCGAAGGAGGTCGGACGTCCGGCCCTCGGACGTCCGGAGGAGGCCGGATGTCCGAGGCATTGGTTCTGTTTTGAGATAAGAGCAGAGTAGTGAAGATGTGGTATGAGCAGAAAAGTAGAGATGTAGTATGAGCAAGTTCATTGCAAAACCTGTGATCCCCTCTTAATAGTGCGGGATCCCTATACTCAAGAATAGTAATTTTAAAGGATAGGCTACATCATCTTTTCTCAATCCCGAGCCTTCTTGACATATAAGTCCCGATCTTCTCAGACCACCTTGGCACATAATTCTCAATCTACTAAAAGTACTTGCCATCCTCAGATACACTCAACAAATAGGATTAGTTTCCTATGTATGTGTTGTCATTAACACCAAAACTCGATTAAGGGCATGACTGCACTTTCAATCTCCCCCTTTTTGGTAGTTGATGACAACATATACATAGGTCTCAAAAATATTTAACATACATTATAGCTTTGGAGAGTTTAGTACGGAGTGCCCCTTAGTATGTGCATGCTAAAATATCGGAGCTCCCCTTTAATTAGTGTATCGAAAACATCATGTGACTTAGTAAAGATAATAGATCATCATATGAAGTAGTGGAGCAAAACATAATAGCATACGATGATATCATAGCAATCCATAGCAAGCACGACATTCATAGGTAGCCATACATAGTGCATCACAGTCGTTTATCCATTACATTACACAAACATGCAAATTTAGACTAAATCTCCAAAGACTAAAGCTAGGATACATTACTCCCCCTTTGGCACCAAGTACCAAAAAGGGAGGCACCAACAGCATCAACCATGCTTAGAGATCATCAGCATCATCATCATCATCATCATCATCATCATCATCATCCTCATCGTCAGGCAAGCCACTGCCACCAGCCTCGTCAAGAAAATCGGCCCACTCAGGACCATATGGGAAGCCAAAGTCAGAAGGAGGAGCAGCAGGAAGGGCCTCATCGTCACTCACATCAAGAGCGCCCGAGTCTCTCGGACGAGCCTTGAGGGCATTCTTGGAGGGGACGAGGCGAGAAACCACATCATGAGTTTGACCGCACTGGAAAGAGAAGGCCTTCATCATAGCAGAATGTGCCTTGCCAATGAATTTGGCAAAGCGGCCGAGAGGAGCTGAGCTGGATGAAGGGGTTGCTGTCCGGGCAGCAGTGCGGCGAGTGAGGTGGATGGTGGGGTTTTCTTGGGAGCATAGTTATCCGCCATGTGAGCGGGAATGACCCACTTGTGATGCGTGTGAGTGGGAGCAACAGTGAATTCAGCAACACGGTGAATAAAAGCCTGGATGAAGGGGGCATGAGGGAAGGCTCGCTTGTATTGAAAACTAGCGAGCCGAATCTCATGCCATAGAAAGTGAGGCACATTAATTTTGCGCTTGGGGTTCTTGTGCAAATGTGACATGATGTCAATATAGTAGCCACTGCAGGATCCCCTATCACCCATCTTGGGATAGATGGTGCGGATAAGACACTGAAAGATGATAAAGTAGGGAGAGTGCCAGATAGATACTTGGTTAAGATCCTTCATCCGTTCGTCTGCATCAAGTTCACGAAGTGGTTTGAAGAGAAACCCACACGCCTCAATTGGCTTATGTGCATGGTTAGGATCATTCTTATGGATTTTGAAGCCGGAGTCAGGGAAACCGAGTGCGGCAACAAACTCATCATAAGAGGATGTGAACTGAACATCAGAGGTCATCCAGCTAACAGTGTTGTTTGAGCCAAAGAAACATGTGGCATAAAATTGATGAATAGCAGCATCGTTAAAATCGCACCGAAAAGCAAAGGGGGCAGCAAGCCCCGATGACTCAATGAGCTCAATGGCACCCGGGTATTTCGCCGGGTGCGTGTGAATATGCTCAAGATCAATACAGTGATGGACAGAGAGACCCTTAGGAACAATGACAGTAGTAAAGATGTCTGCTTGGACGTTTGTGCAGAAAGGTGAGTCCATAGAGTCACGTACAACAGAAAATTGGTCAACGTCGCGGCGGAAAGTGAAGTAGGAAGACTTAGGAACCGTGGTGAAGTCCTTGACTTCACGACCTAAAGTAGGAGGAGGTTCAAGAGATATGCAACGAGCTTCACCTTCGGGCTGTTCAGGAGGAGGCGGTGGCATATAGGAGGGCCTGCGAGTCCCAGGCTTCGGCATAGTCTTCCGAACGGCGGGCTGTGCAGCACGGTCCTCAGCTGCAAGCTCATCCTCGAAGTCAGAGCCATCAGACGATGAGTGGAGCTGTCGAGGAGGACGCCGAGCGATCCGTTTGAAGGGACGGCGTTGCCCATCGGAGTCATCCAACCCCGTGCCAGTAGGGGCACGAGCGGATGAGCCAGCAGTGTTCTTCCGGGCGGTGTGCTTAATCTTGGGCATGATGAACAAGGCCTACACGGTTGGAAACCCAATGGGGAACGGTCACGGTCAAACCACATGAACGAACACATGAACTTGGGAGAAAAGGGAACCAAACGCGAGTGAGACCGAGGGGATACCTGCAGATCGAGAGAGGAGAGGAAGGGAAGACGGATCCCGCAGAGGAGATCGGATCCCGCGGAGGAGATCAGCCAGATCCTGAAGGTGGCGGCGCGGGCGAGCTCCCCTGGCGCTGGCGGCGGCGGCTGTGGTGGCGGCTGGGAGAAAAAGGAGGCGCGTGGGGGCTAGGGCAAGGCCGGGCCTACGCCCTTCTATTTATAGAGCTCCCGATGTGTCGGGCGTCCGACAGGCGTCGGACGTCCGGAGAGTATTCAGCCGTCGGACGACCGACATGGACCAGACGTCCGGAGTGTGTTTAGCCGTCGGACGTCCGAGACTCGTCGGACGACCGAGAGAGGAGTAGGCAGAGGCAAATTCTGGGATTTGGATGATGAGGTGATTGGATATGGTTTATCACAAGGGACACCGAACACAGTTGCCTACAAGAATTATATATACTACTTGTGGAAAGTAGTTGATTTATGCATATTCGTAGGATTAGAACACAAAATTATGACGTAAGTCCTAGTGACTCCCCCTAAATGCATGCCGACATCAAGACAAGAACATAATGTGAGTGTGTGCATATGTACAGGATTTCAAGTTATGTTATCAAGCTCCAAGGTACCAAATTCACGCCTAAGTTGATAGAATCTTGCTACGCTAAGTGGCTTGGTGAAAATGTCAGCGAGCTGCATGTCGGTACCCACATGGGCAATATCAATGTCACCCTTTTGCACATGGTCTCTCAAGAAATGATACCTAATATCAATATGTTTTGTGCGAGGGTGATCAATGGGGTTCTCGGAGATCTTTATGGCACTTTCATTATCACAGAGAAGAGGCACGTGTCGATACGTGATACCATAATCCTTTAGGGTTTGCCTCATCCATAGCAGTTGGGTTGCACAGCTTGCGGCTGCAATATATTCGGCCTCGACCATGGAGAGAGAAACACAATTCTGTTTTTTTGAGGACCAACTTACCAAGGAGCGTCCAAGAAACTGACATGCACCGGAACTGGATTTCCGTCCCACTTTGTCACCGGCCCAATCCGCATCGGAGTATCCAATAAGATCAAACTTTGCATCCTTAGGGTACCATAGGCCTAACTTTGGGGTGTGAACAAGGTATCTAAGAATATGCTTAACCGCCGTATGATGGCTTTCCCTAGGGGAAGCTTGAAATCTAGCACATATGCCTACACTTAACATGATGTCCGGTCTAGATGCGCAAAGATAAAGTAACGAACCAATCATAGAGCGGTAACTAGATGGGTCAAAAGGAATACCGTTGGTGTCTTCATTTAGAACAACATCTGTGGCCATGGGTGTCTTCATTGGTTTAGCATTTGTCATATCAATTTTTTCTAGAATGTCCTTGAGGTATTTAGTTTGAGACAAGAAAATTCCTTCTTGAAATTGTTGTATTTGAAACCCAAGAAAGAACTTCAAGTCCGTGTTGAGTGACATCTCAAAGGTCTTGGTCATGGAGGCCGCAAACTTCTTGCATAAATGGATGTTAGGAGAACCAAAAATGATGTCATCTACATAGATTTGGCATAAGATCAAATCACCATTTTCCCTCTTAGTAAAAAGAGTGGGATCGATCACCCCTACCACAAAGCCATCATCGAGTAAGAACTTCTTAAGATGATCGTACCAAGCACGGGGTGCTTGTTTGAGGCCATACAGAGCCTTGTGAAGTTTGTACACATGGTCTTTGTGATGGGGGTCAACAAACCCAGGTGGTTGTGATACATATACCTCTTCTTGTAGAGGATCGTTAAGAAAAGCACTTTTCACATCCATTTGATGCAAAGTAAAACCATTGAAAGCAGCATAGGCTAATAGAATGCAAATGGATTCAAGACGAGCAACAGGGGCGAAAGTCTCACCAAAGTCCAAACCTTCAACTTGGGAGTACCCCTGTGCTACTAACCTTGCCTTGTCGCGGAGGACAGTCCCATTCTCATCTTCCTTGTTCTTGAAGATCCATTTAGTTCCAATGACATTGTGTTCCTCAGTTGGTTGTTCTACCAATGACCATACTCCGTTGCGTGTAAAACTGTTTAACTCCTCTTGCATAGCAAGGAGCCAGTCATTGTCACACAATGCATCCTGAACCCTGTGTGGCACAGTACTAGAGACAAACGAAAAGTGAGCACAAAAGTTTGTTAATTGTTTACGAGTCACTCTACCTTCCGACACGCCGGTGAGGATTTGATCAATATCAACACGACCGGCCACACGTGGCATGATGGAGGTCAGGGTTTCACGAGGTTCGACTTCGTTTCCATCATCAACGTCCTCAACATATGGATCATTAACGTGCGGTGGAAGATATTCCTCTTCGCGTTGCACCTGTTGAGGTTCATCATCAACCATATCCATACTTTGGTCTAGCTCTTGAAGATCAACTTGTTCTTGAGTGTGTCAGGGTGAGAGACATGTTCTCCCACTTGATCCTCAACAACCGGCATGATATGTGTGCTAGTATCTTGTGGAGGTACGGGCAGTGAACTGTCTTGAGGATGAGAAATACTCTCATCATCTTCATCATTATCATGGGGTCTTTGTTCCATCGGAAGAAGTGTACCTACACCCATGTTCAAGATATCTTGCGAGGAATCTTCTTCACCTGCATCACTTAGATCAACTTACTCCCCATGGGAGCGGTTAAATTCATCAAACGTCACGTCACAGGTTTCTATAACACATCCAGTGGATTTGTTGTAGACTCTGTAGGCGTGAGAGTTTGATCCATAGCCAACAAAAATCCCTTCAGTTGTTTTGGATTGAAATTTTCCTAACCGTTCCCGTTTGTTGAGGATGAAACACTTGCATCCAAATACACTAAAGTACTTAACATTGGGCTTGTTCCCGGTTAAGAGCTCATATGGAGTCTTCTCCAATATTGATCGAAGGAAGAGCCGGTTTGATGCATGACATGCTGTGTTGACAGCCTCAGCCCAAAAACTATGTGGTGACTTGTATTCGTCTAACATGGACCTTGCCATTTCCACAAGTGTCCGGTTCTTCCTCTCTGCTACACCATTTTGCTGAGGGGTGTAAGGTGTGAAGTACTGATGTTCAATTCCCTCATCACTAAGAAATTCTTCTAGGGTGTAGTTCTTGAACTCGGAGCCATTATCACTTCTTATTGCCTTGATGTCCTTGTCAAACTTCCGCTGGACTTGTTTGGCAAAATCAATGAAGGTGATCTTCGTCTCGTCCTTGGACTTGAGAAAGAATACCCATGTGTATCTTGAGTAATCATCAACAATGACTAGGCCATACTTTTTCCCACCAAGACTTTCCCATGAAGGAGGCCCAAACAGATCCACATGAAGGAGCTCTAACGGCCTTGAAGTGGATACAATATTCTTGGGTGGATGTTTTGATTGATGTTGCTTCCCAGCTATGCATGCACTCCACACACGATCTTTATTAAAAGATACATTTGTTAGTCCAAGGATGTGATTGCCGTTTAAGAGATTTTGAAGATTTCTCATGCCGACATGGGCGAGCCGGCGATGCCACAGCCATCCCATGTCAGCCTTGGCCATCAGACAAGTTGTATGGAAAGTGCTCTCTTTCGAGAAATCAACCGTGTAAAGGTTGCCATCCAACTCTCCAACAAAGGCCACTTCGAGAGTGTCTCTCTTAAAGACTTTCACATCCGTTAGTCCGAATAGTGTGTCATAACCAACGGAAGCCAATTGGCGAACTGAAAGCAAATGATATTGAAGAGATTGGACAAGCGTGACATTTGCAAGAGACATGTCATTAGTGATTTCCACCTTGCCCAACCCAATTACCTGCCCTTTCGACCCTCCACCGAATACAATGCTCATGTATGGTCGAATGGCTTGCATGAAGTCATAGAGCAAGTTACTATCTCCGGTCATATGATTGGTGCATCCACTGTCGATCACCCATTTGACTCCTACGGAGAAAACAGCCTGTAACGAATTAAGACTTGGTTTGAGGTGCCCATTTCGTCATGGGGCCTCTCACATTAGTTACAAGAGTCTTAGGGACACAAATAGCATAAAACCGGAATGCATTACGGGGACTAACGAATTTAGCATAAACCTCTCCTTCCTTTGATTTGTGAAGTACATAGGATGGAGGCATGAATTCAGTTCTCTTGTTGAGAGTGGGCAAACCCCTAGTGGCCGACCCACTCACAACCTTACCTTTCTCCTTGTGTCCCTCTCGTACAAATATTTCTTTAAGCGGAGTGGTACACTTGAGAGGAGATGCACTTTTCTTGGTGGTGCTTGGATTGAACCCAAGCCCTTCCTTGGCAAAGACTTCATTGTGTTGACTTAAGATCGCATTGAGAGTCTTTTGTCCTTGTGCACATGTCATGAGACCTCTATCTAGCTGTGCCCTTAGCGAACAGTTTTCCTCAAGGATAGATGACAGTTCACTACTAGAGTTAGTAGTGCAGGTATCAACATTAATAATGGGTGAGGAGTAAGCCTTAGCTAGAGTGTCAAGATAAGTAACCTTGAGTGCCTCAAAGCTCTTTGTAAGAACAGTGAGTTTCTCTTCCTTGTCCTTGAGAGACAAGGATAGGCGCTCACAGTCCTTAGAAAGAGAAGCATGAGAGTTCACAAGTCGGTTTTTATCATTTAATAACTCTTTGCACACAGATTCAGCCTTTTTCAAGGAGGCAAGATCGTTAGCATGTTTATCAAGGTTTTCACCAACTTTTGAGCATAATGCATCATTTTGTGCTTCCTCATACAGGACTTTCTGCTCAAGGATTTCATTTCTTACCTTCTCCTCAGTGACGAGGGTTTCGAGTTCCTTGATGGTATTGGTGTGCTTACTCACCATTTTCATAAGTATGTGAAACATAGTGAGCTTCTTTCCTTTAAGAGAGCACATAAATTTGTTTATTTTGGCAAACATAGGATGATCTAAGTCATTATCCTCATAGTGATCTTCCGCATCAAGGTACTCATCAGGTGAGGTAGAAGCTAGACTGAAGGAGTTTAACCGTGGAGTTACCTTAACCTTATCATGGGAGCTTTGGTCTTCCTCATCTTCTATGGCAGTCTTTGCCATCAAACACTTGTGAGCGTTGCCCTTGTAGTCTTTCATATAGTTGTAGTGAACAACATCGCCACTTTTGTTGACTAGCCTCGAGGTGTTTTGTGTATCCTGAGCTACTCCGGCAACCCCACCAACCTCTTCTGGATCTGATTCTTCTTGTGCAACCATTGCTCTTCCATCTCTTATCTTGAGCTTGGAGTTCATTGGGTTTGGCAATTTCTTATTTACAAAGGTCTTCGGAAACCTTGGTTTATCTTCTCTTTTCTCATAGGGGCAGTCATTTGAGAAGTGGTTGGTTTCCTCACAGTTATAGCATTTCCTTACTTTCTTCTTTGGGAATCTTCCCTTGAATTTTCCTGCACTGAACTTCTTTACAAAGAGAGCAATGTCCTCATAAGATGGACTTTCATCAGAGTCAACATCATCACCATCTTCTCAGTCATCATCAATCTCTTCTTCTTCACTTTCTTCTTCGTCACATTCATGCTTGGCTTTCAAAGCAAGATTGATCTTTGATGTTGAAGTGCCATGCATGGCAAGGTGCTTTGTTGCATTTGCCTTTGACTCTTCAAATAATTGGAAAGTGGATATGATGTCATCGGGAGTCATTTCTTTGAACCCATGGTGCTGCCTCATGTCCCATACCATTTGATGGTGGTACGGAGCAAGAGCATGAAGTAACTTGTCCATGAGAAATCTCTTGGTCAGTTTGAAACCATCTTGCGTCTTGTCACAGTCACAGGACTCAATGTCTGCGGCGAGAGTCATGAGCCGTTCTAGCAGTTGCTTGGGAGATTCACCTTTTTCCATACAGAAATTCTGCAATTGCCCCTTGGCAATTTCATATTGAGCAACCGAAGAGTGGAGGTACCGGTCTTGGTCCTTATAATGCTATCCCACAGTTCCTTGGCGCTTGTGATGTGAATGTAAGGTCTCCGTTGCTTGTCATTCATTCCTTTTCTTACGCACATGATCGCAGTGTCATTGAGATGCTTGTCATAAGTTTCTCTGGGAGTGAGGCACCTTGGATCTACAGGATTGTAGCCATGCTCGAGGATGTCCAACATCTCATCATTGGCGTACCTAAGATGATCCTGCATACCAACTCTCCACAAAGCAAAATCGGAATTGTCATCAAGCAAAGGAGGTTTTCCTCCAGGAATGTACTTAGGTTTCTCAACTTGGGATCTAGCATAAAGCCATGGAACACTGGTTTGGTTATTGCATGGAGGTTGTTGGCCAAATGAAGAACCGTGCACATTTTGCCCTGAGGCCCTCGGGGACGTGGCTGTCCGCGTGGTTAATGATGCCAGTCTTAGTTGGACCAAGGCCTCAAGAGAAGCATCATGCTCCTCTTCTTGCTTGGCAAGGGCCCGTTCCAGGTCCTCAGAGGTGAAGGACCTGACTTCCGTGGAAGTACCGTCCCTCTCCACTGGAGCTACAGTAGTGGGAATCCCGTCCATCTCGCTCTAGGGCAGTTAAGCCACAAGAATAGAGCACGAGGCTCTGATACCAATTGAAAAGGATCGAGATGGGCCTAGAGGGGGGTGAATAGGTACAATTCCAAATTTTAATAATTACTTAGCAATTTTAGGCAAAGGTGCGGAATGAGAGCGTGAGCCTAATAATTGCAATGACAAGGAGTAAGCAATTTAGAGTGAAGTAAGGCAAACGGTAAACAATAATCAAATGCAAGTACGTAATAAGGATTAAGACAAGTAGAGAATTAGGGTTAGGGATAACCGAAACTCCAAGAGAGACGAGGATGTATCCCGATGTTCACTTCCTTGGAGGGAAGCTACGTCACCGTTAGAGGGGCGGATGTTACCACGAAGGCACACCAACGCCACGAAGGCTCACCCTATTATCCCTTTGAGACAACTCCATGAAGGCATTTCTCAACCACTAGTGGTAAGCCTTGAGGTGGCTTCCAAACCTTCACAAACTTTCCGATGGTAATCACAATGGTTTGATTCCTCTCCGAAGACTCTTACCGCCTAGGAGTCTCCAACCTCCAAGAGTAACAAGATCACGGGGATTACTCAAAAAATTGCTCAAATCACAAATCACTTTGGTGGAGAGGAGGAGAAGGAGAAGATCTATCTTTTGATTGGAACAACACTCAAAGGGACTCACAAATGCTCTTGGGATCTAAGATTGGGTGTAGGCAAGAGTGAGTGAGGAGAAAGGTGTTCTTGTAAGTGTTCTAGCTGTGTTGAACACCCTCTCACGAAGTGGGAGGGGGTATATATAGTGGGGAGAGTAAAACAGCTGTTTTGGTCACTTAAGTCTGACACTGGTCGGACATCCGGCAGTTTCTCGGATGTCCGGACGCCCACAAGGTGTCGGACGTCCGACAGGGGTCGGTCGTCCGAGAGATGTATATATATCTAGAATCACTGTGTAGTTGAACAGGGACCGGACGTCCGGAGGAAGCCGGAAGTCCGAGTTATTCGACTCAAACTTCTCTGGTGCGGGATTCCGTATTTCCGAAGGAGGTCGGACGTCCGGCCCTCGGACGTCCGGAGGGAGCCGGAAGTCCGAGTTATATGGCTCAAGTTTCTCTGGTGCAGAGTTCCGGATTTCTGAAGTTGGTCAGACGTCCGGCCCTCAGACGTCCAGAGGAAGCCGGAAGTCCGAGTTATATGGCTCAAGTTTCTCTGGTGCAAGGTTCCGGATTTCCGAAGGAGGTCGGACGTCTGACCCTCGGACGTCCGGAGGAGGCCGGATGTCCGAGGCATTGGTTCCGTTTTGAGATAAGAGCAGAGTAGTGAAGATGTGGTATGAGCAGAAAAATAGAGATGTAGTATGATCAAGTTCATCGCAAAACCTGTGATCCCCTCTTAATAGTGCGGGATCCCTATACTCAAGAATAGTAAATTTAAAGGATAGGCTACATCATCTTTTCTCAATCCCGAGCCTTCTTGACATATAAGTCCCGATCTTCTCAGACCACCTTGGCACATAATTCTCAATCTACTAAAAGTACTTGCCATCCTCAGATACACTCAACAAATAGGATTAGTTTCCTATGTATGTGTTGTCATTAACACCAAAACTCGATTAAGGGCATGACTGCACTTTCACTCTGAAAAGCCAAAAACTCGGAGAAAACAACAACTAACATTTGGCACTGGGTTAATAGGTTCGTTCCCAAAATTATATAAAATAGCATATAATTGCATATAAAGCATCCAAGATTGACAATATAATAGCATGGAACAATAAAAAATTATCGATAGGTTGGAGACATATCAGCATCCCCAAACTTAATTCCTGCTCGTCCTCGAGTAGGTAAATGATATAAACGGAATTATTGATGCGACATGCTACCCACATGTAATCTCTTTTAGGTATGATATTGGGAAATGATGAACTAATTGATATCAACATAATAATCTCCATAAACATAAACATTGTAATCATTCATATCCAAAATATATGATCCTTCAAGAATGTTATTCCCTATTCCTCTTAATATATTAGCATGACATGACTCCGTCCTCACCGCACAAGTCTAAATCATTGGCAGATTGGTGTTAAGTCAAGTAATTGGATTGTACTTCTAACGCGCTTTAGCATTTAAAACCTCACTCAATACATGAGTGTGAACCATGGATATGGCATATGGGTGGTATATAATATGATGGCAGAGATCAAAAGGAGTCAAAGTGGAAAAGAAAGTCTGAAATCAACTAGGCGGACCAACGGGCTATGGAGATGCCCATCAATCGATACCGATGTGATGAGTAAGAATTGTCATGCGACAGATGCACTAGACCTATGAGTGTATGAAATCTCAATGGAAGCTAAGTGGGTGTGCATCCAACTTTCTTGCTCATAAAGACCCAGGGCATTTGAGAAAGCCCATCATTGCATATACAATCCAAGTTCTATAATGTAAAATTCCCACTAGCATATGAAAATGACAACTCAGGAGACTCTCTATATGAAGAATTTTGTGTTCCCTCTAAGCACAAGTGTGGAAAAATATAGTATCACCGCCCCTTCTCTCTTTTCTCTCATTTTGTTCTTGTTTTATTTCTCCTTTTATTTCTCTTTTTTCTATCCTTATTTTTCATCCGGAGTCTCATCCCGACTTGTGGGGTAATCATAGACTCCAAAATCCTTTTCTCACTGAGACACTGCCCTAATAATGATGGATCGTCACACTTTTATTTACTTAAAACTCGATATGAAAAACTATTATACAAGATGACTCTATGTGAATGCCTTTGGCAGTGTATCAGGATGTGCAATGATTTAGCATAACATGTAGGTAATGAAGAATGGTGTCTTCGCCACAAATACTATGACAGCTACATGATCATGCAAAGCAATATAATGATGAACACACAAGTCAAGAGACGGAACATTGAAGTTGCACGACAATATATCTCAGAATGGCTATGGAAATACCATGATAGGTAGGTATGGTGGTTGTTTTGAGGAAGATATCGGTTGGTTTATGTGTGATAGAGAGTAACATATCATGGGGTTTGCATGCACCGATGAACGCTACGCCGATCCTCGAGGTCATAATGGGAAATGCATGGTACCGAGGAGGCAAGCAATTATGAAAAGGTGAGAGTGTGCATACCCATTGATTCACGTTAGCCATAAAAAAACTCATATACTTATTGCAAAGCATATTAGGTCTCTCGAAGCAAAGTACTACCACATATCCCTAGGGACAAGGTTGGTAGGAGTTAACCATCACGCGCCTCCAACCCAAACAACACCTAATTTCAATCACACATAAGAATGCTCACACATCATCATCATGCCATAACGAATATTTGAATGAGTAGTTAACAACATGCTTTAATATCGATATTTCTACTAACAAACAATCATGTACTCATGTCATTTCATATTACTACATTAATATAATTAATCCACGGTTCCCTTTTAGTGAGCCCTTTGTATCGTCTAGTCTCCCTCCGATGCTTCCGGACCTCTTTTGATCCAGAAAAAATCATAAAAAAGTTTCGTAGCGTTTAGACTTTGTTTGGTATTGGTTATGTGAAAAGCCAAAAACACGTAAAAACAACAACTTGCACTTGGCACTCGGTTAATAGGTTAGTTCCTAAAATTATATAAAATAGCATATAAGTGCATATAAAACATCAATGATTGATAATATAATAGCATGGAATAATAAAAATTACCGAGGAAGAAATCTCGTATGGTCTAGTGCTAGATAGCTTCAAGGCAAGCTATCGCCGACTTGAATTCGAGAACTCATCCTTCTATAGAATTCATTATGAATTAGTGTCTAATATAGACCGTTATTAAATTATAAACAACCTAATATAATTTTTTAGAGCTTAACAACCTAATAATTTGATGTGCCGTACAAGGAGTCGAAGGCAATACAATGATACCGTTACACAACAGTTGGAGAGCCCTCGTCCCACCCCACCCCTCATACGTGTCTTCTCCGACAAACGTTTCGTAATGGCATCTCCAACGCTAACACTTAAATCCAACACGGTCCTGCATCAGTTCGTCGAGCGACATGGCGTGCTTTTTTTTGCAAACAGAACACAACAAGAGGGGCTTTCTGAGCGTCGAGACTCTTGCCACGTCCGCTTCTGACTGGCCTTTCCCACCCTTAACCCTCCCTCGCCCGTGCGCGCTTCCCGTCCGAAACTGTTAGTGCCGCTCCAGAACGTCGGTGCAACATTCATGCCCGGTCAGAGCGGACGCAACCTCTCAGTGTTGCCAACATTGAAGCGGAGTGTTGGCCCACAGAGGACCGGACGTACCGCTTCCCGATGCACGCGATTGCTCCACGTTGAAACGACACCCCATAAATCCATCGCCCTACATTAATGATATACGGTTTTCGAGGAACTATTGTTGTCACACCCGTTCGGCCATCTTGCGCCCACCATTAACCACACCGCCACTGCCCATTGCTATCCACCGCTATATAAACTTCATCCCCGACCACATGCATAGTCATCCTCCTTTGTTTTCCTTCTCCTCACCGCACCATACCTGCCATGGCCTCCTCGTATCCCAAAGCCCTTTGGGACAGGCTCACGTCCGAGCAGAAGAGTGGGATGCGGCCATTTCCGTCGGCTGACACGTAGATGGTGGCCTGCGACGTCCTAATGAAGGACGCGGCCGAGGACGAGACGACGACACCCTCCTAGCTGGTGCATGCCGGAATCACCACCGGCGAGGTCTATTACTACTACACGGAAATGCTACGGAAGGAGTGGGAGGGTGCAGACCGACCAGGCCTACAACCTCCATCTTCTCGACGAGCACCGGCGCACAGAGGAGCTTCTTGCCGCCGACACATCCATCGTCCCGAACATGGACGTGACTGAGCAGGAGGCGTTGTTCGAGTCTTACCGCTTCGCACATGAGATTCTCCGCGTCCGCTCGCGGCGGCAAGCGCCATGCAGAGTTAGAAGCCGCGTGCATGGAGTTCGATGAGGTGGCGGATGAGGTGCGGGGCAAGAGCGAGACGAGGAGAACATCTCAAGCTCCGCCATGGCCGCGCCCGCCGTCGCGGTCATGAAGCCGACATGTCCGTCCGCGGGCATCGCCGACAGCGAGAAAGAGTAGTGCATGATAGGGCGTTGTCGCTTGGGTCGCAAGAGCGAGACGATGAGAAAATATTCAAAATGTAATGAATTCCATCCGGGTTATGCGAAAATTCGCCTTGTTTGCATGAATTTCATTCGATTTAGTTGAACCGTGTTTGAAATGTGTCTGCTGCATGGCCGGCTACAGTATTCAGGTCCGCAGACTGGTCCCTTGATTCGTAAAGTAATGCGAAACAAAATTTACAGATCAACATTGACGATGTCGTTGTGGACCAGTTGCAAAATGTCGACATGCCGTCCTAGGCACAAAACTACTTCCGCCAACTTGCGCATACAGCGACAAGATACGCATCGGTGACATGGTACGCGAGGAATATAGTAAAACGGAGCGGCCTCCCCATCCACGGCAACCGGTGGCTGCCAGCCGGTGTGGAACCCCGGGGGACGGGGAGCACAGGCACGCGCGCGCGCGCTTCCCCCGATCGAAAACCACATGACGCCAACCACAAACCTTCACCGGTGACGTGAGCCAACAAAGGTGATGGGCGCTTAAGCTAATTTAACCAAAGTGCATGTGCCAGAGATTAGCATAGTGATCCTAAACTACTAGTAATCTGATCCAAGTAGCAGCGGCTTACGAGGTGTGCGCTGCTCTGCTCCGCTCGGTTTGTGCACACCATGGTCAGAAAGGGGCCTGAAATTGAGAGGCGAGCATCGGATGGAGCATGTCTTGGTCACGTACGTTTCGCGTCCGGATTGGCCTCCCGGTGCCGTTAGAGGGAACAATGCAGTATTTTATGCTTCCGGCGGCTGTGTGCGTGTGAGAGAGAGAGAGAGAGCGCAAAGGCTCGCTTGCAAAGTAAACCATTCAACTTGCTCGAATCATCTGCTTTCTCGTATACACTCCATTAAGCATGTTACTACTGACGACATGCAGAGTGCAAAGTACCCTACTCTACTCTACTCCAGCATACTAATTATAAAACACAACTAGTTGCCTAACCGAGTGCTCAATATTATAAAAATCGCCTCAGTTTTTTTAATCTTCCAAGACTTCTAATTACACGAGTAATAATATATGCATTTTTTTAAATAGATAGAAATTTCTTTTAACATATGGAATTTCAAATTTTATGATTTTCTTTTTCGTATAGACCATTTTTCAGAAAAATATTTGCACATTATTTCAAAATTGCATGAATGTATTTCACCTACGCGTGGAAATTTGTTTCCAAAAATATAACCTTTTTCCACACACATTGTTTTTCCATGAATATGTGTTCCCATTGCATTGAAAGATTTTTTTTCTTCCATATATTGGTTTTTGCTTCTATTTCCTCCGGTCTTTTAGACAAAATACATTTATATTTCCACAAAATAAATGATTTTTCTAAAAAGTATCTCAACATTATTTTTTCAAAACATGAGCATATTTTCTGAGCTATATGAACATTTCTTTCCATATACAATATTTTTCTGAATATAAATTTAAACGTTTACTTTATATATTGCTTGAATATTTATATTATACATGTACCTTTTTTGTGCAAACTTTTTGGAATGAAATATATGTGCATTTCTTACACGCGTGAAAGAACAATTGAGAGATTGATTTAGTAGTTCTAACAATGTCATTCAAAAATCTTGCATTTTAAAATAATTTTGTATTTTAATAAATGTTCATATATCTTAAAGACATGTTCATGCTTTAAAAAAATTATTCATCAGACGAAAATATAATGTACTACTCCCATAAAAATAAGAAAGACCATAGAAAAACAAAAAGGCAAAAGACAAGACAAGAAAAGAAACAATAACAGAGAAGAGAAAATAATAATTAAATAAGTAAATGATGATAGATCAAAACTAAAAATAAAATAAAATGAAACAACCAAAGAACATGAAAATAAATAGAAAAAAAAAACAAAAACAAATACTTCTCCAATCCACAGTAGGAGGGACTGAGCGCCTACAAGAAAATTAAAAATACCAACAGAATTCTACGGTTGAAGCTAGGAGTGACTACAAAGAAGCAAACAAAAAAGTCATATTAGGCCAGCCCATGTGTGGAGTTTCTGCTAACGAGCGCTAGCTATTACTCGTACATAGCAACATATTGAGTCTGTTTGGAATGCTTCCAGGCTGTCCTACCTAAATTTTGGCTGTGAGGTAGCTTGAGGGAGCGTTTGGATCGGAGGCAAACTTTTCTATCCACATTAATTTTTCGGACGCTTGGTTCATCTTTTATGCCCGGATGATGGAGGTGACGAAATACTTTGTGAATTGATTGGCGTTCCTGATTTTGATATGCTGACCGACAACATGATCCAAATCGACCCATAGCTTAACAATTTCTAATTATGAAATTTCCATATTTGGTTTGGCATTAATTAAGAAATTTTGGGTCAACCACTTGATGCGTGCAGTTTCTAAAATGTATATGGTTGAATTGTTTTTTATGTTTATGGTGGAGCAGGTCTTATTAGATCTTTTAGTTGCAAGAAAGCGGGCATCATTGGCGTGTAGCATCGACAGTTGTAAGTGCGTGTACATGTTTCTGTAGATGTTGCAACTATATAATAAAATGTGGCGTACAGCCTTGACAGTTGACGATGTGTGCTTTGTTTTTAGTCAAGAGATGTATGGTGTAAGCGACTTTACATGGGATACTACGAGGTCAACTTGTGCTTGTTACTACATGAGTAGTTACTGATTTAGCTTAAAATCCAAGCAAAATGCCAGCTGCACGCGTGGTTCCCTGGCATGAGACAAATATAACTAAGCAAACGAGTTGACCAAAAGTTTAATTATTCACCCAGAATAGTGAAGGCCGGCTAGGTTCAGAGCAAATATTCTTATTTCTTTAAGGTCTCGAGACTACCTGACCAAGAGGTAAATATTTGCAATTTGCTACAAACTCACCGTCAGATGTAGGCATATTGTATGATACAATCCATTCGGCAGTTCAAGTCTCATTCACCAAAATATTCCAAGTTTGTGAGCTTTGGATTCACGGGTATCTAATGTATGTAGACTGGTCACCAAATAATTATAAACACGATGCCACTTGCACTAGTAGAATACGTATACCTCATCACATCGATGTAGAAGCGCATAAATATGAAAGTATATTTTTATGTTTTGATATGTACATGCATGAACGTACACATGTGCAGAGCTGGCAATTGTGCTATCTTGGATCTCGGATACACAGTTCACGCCTTAACGCGTTAGTGTGACCTACACAGTCAGTTTGTGTTTTATAAAATTTGCTATTGCTTTACGTAGGAAGTAGGTGAACAATAAGGAAAAAAAGAAAGAAAGAATCAAGAACAGTATCCTGCCTCTTGAAATAAGAGAAAGGGCAGCCCATTTTTGGAAAGAAATGGACAGAACATTTGGGTAGTTAGAATCCTTTTTGAAAATGCTGGTAGTTAGAATCCTGTCCTTTTCAGGTATTAAAGCCCTGATCTAACAAGCAACAGAGAAACTTACCGAATAGGGCCTGCGATGATACATCTCAATAGAGGATCCACATGGGTCACATCCAAATTAAGACTATATATATGTTGGTGCAAATTTGGGTACATCACTGCATCATGATATAACAAGCAACAGAGAAGTCTGCCCTATAGCAAAGAGAGGTGCTATAGAGTTATACTGCAACCATTAACCATGAGTGAACAAAGATATAAATAAACCACATGCTAACATTGTGACATGTAGACAAATCAAGTACATGAATACATCACTAGCAAGTTAGATTAAGAACTAGCTTGGACCAAAAATGACTCTTTACAAGTCGGCAGGGAATACTCATACGTCGAGTGCCTGGAACTATCGGTGGCATCACCAAAGAGATATGATACGATACTACATACTTCTATACGTTGCAATGCTTTTTTTCCTCCAAATAATACGTTACAATACTTAATGCAGACTATGAGATGATGTACACATTGCAATAATTTATGCAGCCACTTGCAAGCTGCAAGTGGAAGACCGGGACCTTGAGCAAGCAACAACCAACACACAATATTTCTTTCCCCGTCACGTATAGCTATGTTCCACCCGTTGCCACTCCATCCCGTTGCCGGGCGTAGGCCCTATCGTTCAGGTGATGTAAACCTAGGAAAAATGCCTTGAACTAGAAGCCAACAAATGTTTGGAATTGTTTATGTGTATTTACATCAAGTTGTGATCGAGCAGTGGGATCTTGATTCGGGACGATTGATAGAAATATATTGGTTCGCGGGATAAATCGTGGACGCGTCATGGTGCAATATATATAGATGACAGGAGTATATTTCATGAGCTCTTTTAAGATGCTCCAACAGTCCAACAGTCCAACTTATCACTTAGGTCGTATAAGAGCACCAAACATGAGGTGTGTTTAATTAACTCTTTTCCTTTATACTTTAACCTGTAGCAGGTTGTTCTCTTCCATCGTGCGATCTTCAGGCGAGGAAAATTATCCATCTTCTCTAAATCTTGTAGTCTTTGCTACAGTATTTCAATACATGCATGATTTCACTATCGTATTCGTATGAGTGTGAAAAATTGTGTGTGCGACGGACTGGTCGATATTACTCCCTCCGTTTCTTTTTAGTCTGCATATAAGGTTTGGCCAAAGTCAAGCTTTGTAAAGTTTGACTAAATTTATATTAAAAAATATTAACATTCACAACATGAAATCAATATTATCAGATGCATCACGAGATGTATTTTCATACTATATAATTTTAATATAATAGATATTCATATGTTTTGATATAAATTTGATCAAATTTTATGTTGTTTGACTTTGACCAAATCTTATATGCGGAGTAAAAAAAAAATGAAGGAAGTACTAGTTATGAATTACTATTTCTCTTTCAACGAACTGACTAAGCTTGCATGTTATTGATTTATTTATCATGTCACATTATAATTTTACCGCGTTACAATATTTACTGCATCATGTAGATTTACAAGATTACTACTATTACTATGTCTTTGCTACTCAAATAATGTAGACATGTCATGCCACAAGGTGAATAGCCCAATGTTTTCACATTAAATTGTCATGGTACAGGTTAATCACCTGAACCATCTGCCCTCGCAAAAAAAAGAGAGTGATCTGCGCCGGCGCGCCGGCCGAATCTTTGGGCCGGCCGCATGATCCACCAACCCCGCGCGTCCGCACCGTTGGATTTCCATGCAACATTATTTCCCCGATGCAGCAAAATTTTGATGCGATGCAGTAATTTTTTCAATGGTTGCACCAAAAAACAAAATTTGTAGAAAAAAACGAAGTTGATGGTACGTGGTAGCAAAAGTGAAACGCCGGTTGTAACAAATATTTACATGACGTGTATGCATTTTTTTTAGTGAACGGTTACAGCAAAAAATGATGTCGGTTGTAGCAAAAATTAACACGGTTGTAGCAAAAGTAAAAAACATCGATTGTAACAAAAAATTCGAAGAACTGGAATTGCAACCAAACGTATATACAGTTTTTTTACTAGACAAACGTAGGAAAAAAATAACGCTTGCAGCAAATATGACGCTGGTTGCAACAATTTAAACGAAAAAATGTTGCATGCCCAGTCAGCAGACGCGCGCGGTCGCGCGCAGCCGGCCGAACGGTTCGGCCGGCGCACCGGTCAGAAACGATTCCCAAATCACCTAAACCATCTAAGGAGTAAATCTGTGTCGCGGTGTTTCAGATGGAACAAAACAACCTTCTACGAAATTCATTATGAATCATAGTCTAATATACGCCGTTAAACCATACGACCAACCCAAAGTAAAAAAAAAAATTGAGGGTAACCTAAAGTAATTTGATGTGACGTAGAAGAGCTCAAAGACAACACAGCGATATCGAGACACAACGGTTGAAGAGCCCTCGCCCGCCATCACCCGCACACACGACACGGGTCATCTCTCCAAGCGTTTTTAGTATGGACGAGTGAGCAAAATGTCGACATGGCGTTCTAGATGGCAAAAAACTACTCCCGCCAGCTCAAGCATACAGCGACACTAGACAAGATGCGCGCGCCAGCTTGTCCCGCCACCCACCCACCAACCCGCCGCCCCCGCCACATCGGCGACACGCACACGAACAATATAAAACGGAGCGGCTTCCCCATCCACGGCAGCCGGTGGCAGCCCGCCGGTGTGGTGCCCAGCTCCGGGGGACGGGGGGCACCCGAGCGCGCGCTCCCCCGGATCGAAAACCACATGACATGATACCAACCACAAACACTCCACCGGTGACGTGCGTGAGCCAACAAAGGTGATGGACGACGCTCAAGCTAATTTAACCAAAGCGCATGTACTCCACCAGAGAGTAGCATATATAGCACTCCATTAATTCAGCTAAACTAGTAATCTAATCCAAGTGGCTGCGGCTTACGAGGTGTATGTGCACGGCGCCACCATGGTTAGAAAGGGGCCGAAAATTGAGAGGCCAGCGTCGGACGGAGCATGTCTTGGTCACGTACGTTTCGCGCCCGGATTGGCCTCCTGGTGCCGTCAGAGGGAACAATGTTGTATTTTATCCTTCTGGCTCCGTGTGTGTGTATGTGTAAGAGTGAAAGAGAGTAGCATGGATCTGAAACTACCTTTCTACACCGAGAAGCTTTGTACAGTGAAATAAAAAAATAGAAAACAAATTTAAAAAATTCTGAATTTTTTGTGTGACATACTTTCACAAAGGTATGGTGTGCATGCGGAATTTCATCATGAAATCACATTGATGAAAGTCGTGTCGAAAAAAACAAAATCAGAGCTCCAAAATGCATTTGTAAGTAAAATTTTCATAGCATCAATTTTGTTTTTTACCATGCCTTCCATCAATTTTAAATTAACAAAGCCATCAACCGATCAGGAGTACAAGATCAAGGTCATCAGCAAAGCAACGGCTAAAAGATACAAGGGAGAAATAAGAACAACTTACTACACTACACCTTTTTTTCGAAATGGAGGCTAAGCCCCGGCCTTTGCATCGAGAGATGCATAAAGCCATATATTAAAATTCAAATCAAGTCTCAGACAAGTACATGAAGGGTCTAGCAAAAGGAAAATAGAACGATACAAGTCATCTTTCTTGCCCAAGCCGGAGATGACAAAATATGTAGATAACTAAACACCTATCCTATTAACATGACGTCATCCAAACCGTTTGAAGATACCATGTGCTACCATCTCCCAACGGACACACCCAGTAACCATAGGCTCCCTGGCGTCCACAAGAGTGAGTAATGACCACGTGCGGATCAGTGCGGTAGCCCTGAAGATAACCTGCAGGAAACAACAAACAAAAAATTACAATGAAGAGGAGCTGATTGAGGATAAGCTCCCTACACAAAGGCACTTGAAACGACTACAAAAGAAGCAACGAGGTAATGCAACCGCTAGCAGAGGTCGGGCACATGACTAAAAGCAGAAACTGGAGATGACACAACAAATGCCTTCTCTAACATCGAAGGGGGTCCCTTCCCCTCGTGTAGGCTCCGAAGACGTCGTACCGTGGAAGAGTAGAGACGCTCACCCGAGAGCTAGAGCATTGGTTGGGCTCGAGTCCAGGCCAGCTATGGAACACAACCAACAACATGCCGAAGCACACACAAGCCAGCTGCACCACAGTCACCAAAGGAGATAGATGGAAGAGTGTAAGGCGCCGGGAGAGTCGCCGGAAGGAAGAAGCTGCCGAGCCACGTAGCGAAGATTAGGACCGAGGTGCAAATGAACCAGCAGAAGTTGGCACCAACGACACTGCTCCAGTCGGAAAGAGGAACCTGATCCCCTTCCGCCTAGGCTCGAGGGCGCCGACCCGCCGGGACTGCCAAAACACCACCAGAGAGCAACGCGTGGCTTGGTCTGAAACCTGCACGGAAGACGCTAGAGAGACTCCACAAACGCGAGGCACCCACCTGCAGCTGCTGCACACACCCAAAGCACCAAGCTTCCCCAGACAACGCCTCCAAGGAGAACACGACGCACCAGATGCCGCCGCCGCCCATCACCAGGATTCGAGCTTTCGCCCGGGAAGCAAGGTTGGGGTGTGGAGGAGAGTCCCCGACTGCGGCTCCAGGGAGCAGAACGACGCAAAAGGGCGCCGCCGCCGTCGCATTGGTAAAACCAACAGGGTTTTCCCTCGGGCTCATGCAACACCACCAGCTCGGGGAGCACACCCCCCCCCCCCCCCCACCCCGCCCCGACACCGGATCCGGTGACCAGAGGCCCCAGATCGGGCGTATCCAGTGGAGGGTGAGAGGAGAGAGGGGGAACAACATGTTCTTCGGATCTGGAGCAGAGAAGGGAAACCTCGCGCGCGCCGCGACCATTGTCCGTCGGGGCCTCGCTGACCGAGCAGCTGAGGGGACCGTCCCGCGCCGACTCACCGACTCGGCCGCCGCTCAGGCTTCCGGGATCCAACCCCAGCGAGGGGAGCGACGAAGTCCCCGCCGTCACCGTCATCGACGGTCATCCGTGCGAAGCCCGACGACCCCTTCAGGTGACGGCGAGGAAGGGGCAATGGAGGGGGCGGCGCCGAGGGAAACCCTAGGAGTCCTCGGGGTCGCCCTGGGAAGGACGACGTGAGGGGAGGGGGAGAGCACACCAATGTGGTTTTGTGATGAAATTTACATGCACAACAAACACGTGAAAATATGCCACAAAAAATTTCAGAATTTTCAAATATTTTGAATTATTATTTTTTATTTTAGTATTCACATCATGAGCACATTTGCTCGTGGGTGTAGAAACTCCACGTCCGGATCCCCGCATGGATCAAGCAAAGGCTCGCTTGCAAAGTTATTCATCTTGCTGGAATCATCTGCTTTCTCGTATGTACTCCATTAAACATATTTGTACTGACGACATGCAAAGTGCAAAGGACCCTACTCTACTCTACTCCAGCATACTAATTAACCTGGTAGATCGAACAGATTCTAAAGCAAAAGCACATGTGTTTGCTGATTAATTGATCTAGCGCGACATACAATACTATTCTAATCTGTGTCGCAGCAGCAGCAGCTAGACGATCGATCACTAACTCATATGATTGGTTCATGACATGGTAGTAGCAGCTAGACCATCGATGACTAACTCATATGATTGGTTCATGACATGGTGCAATCTTTCTTTATTTTTTCCTTCTAGTAGAGAGCATTAGCAGCTTGTAGCTAATCAACCTTGGGTAGAATAATCGTAAATAGATTTGGTAGATTTGACGTTGCTCTCGAGTGCGGGAGGCCCCATCGATCGATCGGCCCAACCATCGACTAATCAAAGTACACCATTGTTGTTGAGATAATGGACCGTCGTGACAGGGAGAGCAAGCTTTGAAAGTTTTTCTTCTTGTTCCTCACGCAGTGCGGCCGATGAGTTGGATGGTATCCAGTCTCCTCTCTCCATCCTAAAATAAATATCATTGTTTTAGGGGCCTGCTACGCATCCACCTAAACATCCATCATTTAGAGGGCCGTTCGATCTACACGTAGCCGTTGGATCTGCTCCGCTCAGGCGCCCCATAATTTCTGAAACGATGGCTGAGTTGCAGAAACTTTCGCTTTGTTGCAAGAAATAAACTTTGGACCCGTTAATTTCTAAAACAACGGTCGAGTTCAGAAACAATTTGCTTGTTGCAGGATTTTTTTCTTCGTCTTTCTTCAACATAGGTACTTTTGCGGAAGAATTTTTTGCAACAAAGGTCATGTTTCAGGAATTTTTACAACAAAGGTCAAGTTACGGAATTTTTTTGCAACGTTCATGAACGGCATGGGCGGCTGACGGCGGCCGGATGGTTAGAACATAAATCTATAGTAGACCACTGCAACATGGTATATGTTTCAGAAACATAGTCTTTGTTGCAGAACCGCATAGTCAGTTGGACGCGTGTCTTACGGGGGAGGTGGCTGATGCGGCCATTATATTCCGCCGGCTGATGGTTAGCTTTTCCCATTGTTTTAGTATTAAATTCGTATTAATTTAATATTAAATTTACTATACTTATTTGGAACGGAGGAAATAGTACGTATACAACAAGACGCTGCAGGGAAGAAGCGGTGTATATGGACCCAAGCAGCATGGTTCGATGGATGGCAGACGTCGTGCTGCGCTCTGGCGTCGTTCGCTTACGCACCGTCTGCATGGCACGACAAGCGGGCGTACTGTCCGGTAACAGTTGCAGTGCACTGCAGTCTGCACTCTGCAACCTCCGGTGACGGTGAGCGGCTCTCCGTTCCTCCTTTTGTCGTCTCTCTCTCTCTCTCCGGTGACGGTCGGCCATTTGACGAGAAGTCCGCTACCGCACGGACGGGCGCCTCGTAACCAAAAAGGTGACCGCCCGCCGCCGAGGCTCGCTCTCGGCACGAACGCGCGCTTGGCATCTACTCCCGGTCCCCGCGCACCATCGTCCTCCTCCCGCCGCGCGCCACGTCCGGATAAACAAACGCCGGAGACTCGACGGCCGGAGCGAATCGGATCCACCCTTCCGCTTTTATTTCCGAGACGACACAGTGGTGACCGGCCGGCCGACGACGACGTTGCGTCGCGTATCTTCGGTGTGGACGAAGCAACGACGACGAGGGTCGTTCGCGTCCCAGCCGTGGAGCAAAGCACACACAGTTCGAGTAGCCATCCCATCGTCGAGGTAAATAAATAAACCGTATGCAATGGAAAACGACGGCAACTACTACTAGGAATCGTGCTACGCATCGGCTCAAAAACGAGAAGGAGCGCGCCTATTTTCCCCGCTGCGTTCCCGTCGATTTCTGTCGGCGTCGTCGCCACCGCAGCAAGGTTTGGAAGCGCCCGCGGCTCCAGCAATTCGCCAGGCGACCATCTCTTTTTTCCCATTAAAAAGGAGGTATAGTATTCCGTTGCTTTCACGTAAAAAGAAAAAGAAAAAGAGAATAGTATTCTGTTGCTTCGCACTCCATCATCGCGCACTCGTCGTTTCATCGTAAGGAAGAAACAAAAATAAACGAGGAGAGGTTGTGCTTGATGCTCGCTCCATCTCAAAATAAATATCACAGATTTAGTATTATTATTTTGTGCCGCCACATCAAATTCGACCAGAAGAGCGTCGATCGCCGCCGATTCCTGCTAGATGAAACGTCGGTTGGTCTTTATATAGGACTTCGGGATGGCTTGCTGTTGTGTCATCTCGTTCGCTTTGGTCGGCCGCGAACTCCACCTCCACGTTCTCCATGCTGAAACCCGGAGCCTCAGCCAGCTCCTTCGCCTCCGGCTTCGGCGAGTCCGAAGGCAGGCTGGCAGGGCCGGCCCACAGGCCGGGGCAACGGGGTGCCTGCCCTGGCCCCCTGGGAGGTAGGGGCCCCGGCCCAGCACCGCGGTACCTAGCGGCTAGCGAGCCTGTTAGCACTCTCGTCGCCTCGCCTCCTGCGATCGCCTCGTCTCCAGAGTCCAGATGAGGAACAACGCCGCGGCCCCCGCAGTCCCGCACCTGATTCGAGGCGACGAGGCCGTCGATCCCGTGCCGCCATTAATGGAGACCAATGGCGATTTCCCTTCCTCAATTTTCTCCCTCCTTTCCCAATCCCGCAGTCCTGCGGATTTGATGTTAAATAGCTGAGAGACTCCTCCTTCAGATTCGGAATTTCAGAGCAGGGGGAACTGGGGAAGGACATCGCCTTCTCTACTCGCCGGTGCATGACCTGTGGCGGTGGAGAGCCCCTTCTCTACTCGCCGGTGGAGAGCCCCTCCTCCTGAGTCCAGATTCGAAGCATGGTCTCTGGAGGCTGGAGCAAGCAGGTTGCCATTTCTCATTTTCTCTGCTACTTGGTCCTTTACTCCTCTATGAAAACTGATTTATTCTTGATACAGAGAGAGTGTAGGGAGCACAGGGAAGATTTCACATCGACCCATATCCAGGTGCTTTTGTTCCCTGTATTGACTCTCTTTTTTGCAAATTGATTGGTTACATGTCTTTTAAAAAATGTTTATCTGGTAGTGAGAAAAGAAAGAGAAAAAAACAGAAAGATGAAATAATAGAATCCGATAAATTTCATGTGGCGTGCGTTTCATTGTCCTTGTTCAAAGACCATTGATCTATACTATGTACTGATTACTGAATTGTTGTTGAAATACGATAAATTTTAAATTTTTATCTGTCTACAAGGACCCAATTTTGTTGTCTTGCCCCAGGGCCTCTGAAATGTATGGACCGGCCCTGCAGGCTGGCAGTGATGGGTGCGGCATGCCTTGTTCAGATCTGCTCCTCGATCTAAAGGCGACGCGTCAACGTGAACATGGCATACGTAGTCTTTTTCTACTGGGCCATGACTATGCCGGATGGCGTGGACCAAACGTGAGAGCGAGAGAGAGGAGATGAATGGGCTCGGGTTGGTGACACGTGGGACGGGATGGATTGACTAGGGTTGAGGGACGTCGGTCGGCTTAAACAGCCGGATTTGACCTTTGGCGGAGCCGGGACAACGCCACACGGTGTTCACACATCCATCGGGGAAGACGTACGTCGGACCGTCGGATATTCAAGCAATAATTCGACGCGGTGGACATGCCCAAATGCGCCCTTATTCATTCTAGATTTAGGCTGAATATAGGAGGTGTCAGTCAGCCTGAATATTTGAGACCTGTTTGAAAAATCTGTCTAGATCACATTTTCATGATCTTGCAGTGACCGAGCCCGTCAGGACGTTTGAAACGAGTTTCCGGCCTTTGGTGTAGATGCTCTAACAATACCAGGGGAGGCTCTGTCTGATATTACTTTACTACATGGATACGGTTTTTATCGCTGTCACAAGCTTCAGATCCTGAAAATTTGAAGAAACCCTGGCCTGAGTGATGCTGTGGTAGTATAGTTTAATCAACTGTCTCAGGGTTTACCAAAAACTGCAATGGGATCTCATCTGAATTTAGCATCTGGGCTCTGATCAAGCACCACCATATTTAGTAAGCCACTAGTATGTGCCTGTACCTGCCTGTCAGATTCCACTAATATGTTGTGGCTTCATGCAGGGAGATGCACGACAGGTCGATGCCTAGGCAGATCTTGAATCTTGATCTAACCAAGCGTCACATAATTTGGCAGCATGGTCCGACGTGTCAGTGTCATGGTGCGCGTACCACCTGTTTATAACACGTAACCACATTGGAAGAAGGAATATTTGAGCACCATGTGATGTGATGAGTAATCGATGGATCACTTAGTTGCTAAGGTTAATGGTGAAATTCTTGATGGAGCGGTTTAAAAAAAGGCTTTGTCGAAGGGTCAACAAGCCCTAATTATCTACCTCAAGATTCTATAGAACAAAAACTACAGCAGGTAGGCAGCAGACTTCCACAACTTGGATAGCTCAAGTTCTTCGTTCATTTGGAAAAAAATGACAGTAGCAGCTCAAGTCTCATGATCTTATTAATGATTATAATCTTCCATTCCCTCAGAGCAGAAAATCATGCCCTTCATACCATCCATAACTTTGGCATATTCTGTTTGCCTAACAGAACTATGAGATCAACGGACAAGCTAAATGCCCGTGGACACGTGAACCGGCCATCTAACCACAGTAGCAAGCGCTCGCCCACGGTTAAAACGCTAATTGAACAGACCAGACTTAATTTAAGAAACTTTGATATATTACGTGCAAATCAAACGAAATCGCACAAGTTCAAAATAAAGTGTAACTAAACTACGCCAGGCACCGGGCGGCACCTCCATTCTTATCCCCTCTGCACTCATTGTTGTCACAGTCGTCATCGTTGTTGTTCTCGTCGCTGTCCTTCCAACAGAAGGCCGCGTCCGGGTCATGGCAGCCCTGATTGGCAGCGGCCGCAGTGCCGACGAGTCACCCATCTCATTGCCCTTTCCATTCCTCCTGAGATGACGAGTGGCGAGTAGGCAGTTTGTTAGGTCGATTTTGATGAGCCGGTCGTTGGGACGGCGCCGACGCCAAGCGAACGTTACCTCGATGGTCCGGGACCAGTTCTCGGACCATGCTAATGCGAGGTCCAGGTCGGACGGACACAGTCCGATACGGCTTTGTACGCGACGAACGGCGTGCTTACGACGATCCGGGCGTGACTCGAGGGCAGCCGCCCTATTGGCTGCGTTGTCACGTTCCTACTCCTTCACCGGGTGCAACGACGGTGTCTCCTCCTTCACGTGGCCTTTAGTTTGGACGTTGCGGTTGCACGACGGCGATAGGAAGCTCATCCTTCACGTGGTGCCCTATTCGGACGCTACGGTGGTGTGAGGGAGACGGCTCCTCCTCCTCCTTAGCGGGATGACACAAAATCGAGGGCGGCACCAGCCACGATCGCATCGAGACCTCTCGATCGCGTGCTCCATCATCCGATGGAACTCCTTGTTGATCAACACCACCTTGATGAGGAGGTGCAACGACTACTGCTCTTCGTAATCGGAGGAGGAGAGCATCGCCTCCTCCTTCATCGACACTGCACGAGACGAGGACGGCCTTGAAGACCTTGGACGGCGATGGAACGATCTAGAGCTCCTTCCATCGTCCGGTGCTGAGAGCCAGCCGATGTCGCTGGACTTGCCCATTGTGAGGTTGAGATGAGTAGAGGAAAGGGCTGGCGACGGTGTGCGTAGAGGATAGGAAAGGGGTGGGGGTTGGGGTGGAGTGGTCGTCACTTCCGCATTGAAGCATCGTCACCCTTTCGTACGGTCATGTTCTTCTAACCGCGTCGTCTAGTCGCTTCCACCATTAAGCGGCAGACTGGCATGGATGTGCGAAGACAGTTCTTGGGCAAGACGTGTGGAGATGACTATGGATGGGACCTAACAATCTGGCTCGGATGTGGCGAATATTCGGACACCAACAGACCACCTATCGGCTTTCTTCCAATTTATGAGAATTCAGACGCCCGGACCGGCCTATGAAATTTGAGAGATGGCGTTGGAGGCCTGGAAGCATCCACACAACGCAGTCCGGACATTTCCGGGCAGTTTGATGGATCACGTTCGAGATGTCGTTACATTTGCCTATACCCATATAAGATGACTGGCTGGTATATGTATGATTTTCTATTTTTTAAACTTGTACTCCCTTCGTTCGAAAATACTTGTTATAGAAATGGATACATTTATATGTATTTTAATTCTATATACATTTATTTTTATAAATTTGTGCGACAAGTAATTACGAAAGAAAAATATTTTTTTTCTAAAAAGATACCCGCCGCCAGTGGCAGTGAAGAAGGCGAAGGTCATTGACGCAGCATGGTGCCGGAGCTGCCACGTGTCATGAACCAGCTGGCCGGTGCAACGAGTGAGTGTGTAGGCCATCGCCATCATTCGGCAAGTCAGCCAGTCAGCACCCAAAGGCCAAAGCAGTCCGGCACCATATCGTACAATCATCTAGAAGAAGGGAGAGAGAGAAGGCAGTCCTCCGACGAAAGCAGATGGCCACATCACCAGCATTGTCCGTGACGACAACCCCCAATGGCTGCTCTGGTACGTGGTTTCTTTTCCGTCCTCTATGATGCATGCATCCTTTCCAATCCGTCCAGCCCATGGCCCTCTTCCGACGATCGACGATCCTTCTCGTCGTCGTCCGTCTCTTGCAAAGCAGCCGGGGGGTAGTGGAGCTTCACGCATGGTGACACCACCGGATCCAGCGATCCGCCACCCATTGGCAGAGCAGGGCACGAATGGAAGGTGATGCTCAGGTGGTGAGATGAACTCACTCACTCAGGTAGCTTTTCGTGTGGGTGCCAAACGCTTTTGCCTCCACAGTCCACTCCGTTACCATTGTTTTCTCCTCTCCGTGCGTGGCTGAGCGCGTACGTACGTGTGGGTCTGATTTTTACAAGGCTCTCGTGCCCATTTGATAGCTTAATTTACATCGTTTCATGGCACGTACTATGCCATCGTCATTTTCCTTGGTAGAACGCGTGGTTTATGACTAGGAAAACATTACGTCGTGTGGCTTTTTTCCTTTTGTCTCTTCTTCTATCAACATATGATACCCATGCTTGTACGTATTCTAGACTCTCTTTTTTTACGGATGAAATCTTATATTACCCAATCACAAAATTATTACAATCACCAAGAGCTAAAGACTAAAGATAAAGCAACTCATGAGCAAGACCCTAACAAAGTCATAGTTCTGCCCTCACCTCTAGCAAACTTAGCTAACCTCAATTGACATTATTACCCAGAAATACTGAATGTTATTTTTAAAGGCACAAACTCGAACCTGCTAAATTATACGGGAACAGTCATCTCGTAAATGTGAAGAAAGTTTGGAAAAAATATGTCAGAAGGATTCGGATCCAAATTTTATTTGCACATTTAGGTAAGGGGTGGGGGGGATGGCATGCACCGTGTATGATAAGATATTCTTGTCATAAACTTCCTATGTAATTTAGTGATAACAATAAAAACATATCCACAGTAGTTATCTCTTAGCCTTTTTTAAAATTGTTGATTAATGTTAAAAACAAACAGAGTGAATTCCGGTTTTTACATCCTATTTTGACAGTTTTGACACTAATTACCCTATTTAATGAGATTTCATTCGTTTTACTTCATTTAGCAAAATTTCTGCCATGATTTACCATGTTTAAAACTTTGCAAGCGTTCTATCACGTGAACCCTTTTTCCTGCCTATTTTTCTCTCTGCTGAACCGGTCATTGCAACTTCTCCCGATCAGGCCCGACCAAATGGAGGTCACTCGCATCACGTTCAACATACATTGTCTGAATCGGCTGCGCGCCACACTCGCCCCTAATCGATTGCATCGCTCGTCCAGGTTTTCGACTGCACGCATCCATCAGGCTCGCTCGAACATAGGGTTAGGAATTGTCACGTAGCGGCGATGGCGATGGCGGAGCGATTTTGTACCTCCTCGAGTAGGGCTGTATGGCTTCAACATCAAGGCAAGATACGACCCCATGGAGTGTGACGACTCCGTCAAGCTCGTCGATGTCGGCATGGACGTGTGCATGTACCTGACACCATCATAACATGCTCAGTTGTTCTTTCTACTTTGACAACATAACTGGACCCATCAGGTTATGCTCAATAGATAGCGGGTCTACGGCCCTCTCATTCGTACCCTATTCCACATGATTTTGACCATCACTATCATAGCAATTTGTATATTCTAAAATTTTCGTGACTCATGCATTGACCGATGAGGCGTTTGATTCGTGCATAATTAAGATGCTTATTAAAAGATCGTGTGTATACGTGTCATCCTTCTAAAATCGAGTTACGCATTGGCTGGTGACGCGAACAACCTGTATTGGTGCGATCATATCGAACCGGCCAAGTTGGGACCGTTCAACATGGAGCAAAATAGACAAAAAAACGTCGATTTGGCAATGCCAGTTGAACCTGACAATTGGGACTTTTTCATCAAGACGCTCAAAAAAGTTTAAATAGGGTAAATTGTGGCAGAACTTTTGCTAAATGATGTAAAACGGATGAAATCCCACTAAATGGGGTAACTATTGTCAAAATATCAAAACCTGGAGTAAAAACCAGAATTCATTCTTAAAAATATGATGAGACATATTATGTTAAACGGTCATCATTTAAATAAGAAAAGACATTTTTTTATCTCTTTCTCTTTCACCTTGACATTTATCTTACGTGGCAATCCTAAGATAATAACATTACACTTGCTCTTATGAACAGTGCACAGATAGAAAAGGCACATCAACTAGTACGCGTTGTGTTTCGAGCTGAGTTTTTCATTGTGTTTATACAGATCTTATGTAAATGCAAAGTTCTAGAAATCCGAATGGTTTTTACCTGCTTTCACGCTTCGGTGGGTAGCAAGCAAGGTAAAACTCACTGACGGTCTCACACACACACACACACACACACACCAGAACTCCTAGCTCCTCCCGGTCCACGTTGACGGCTGCGAAAGCTGCGCTGTCGAAGTAACTTGGTGCGGGCGGCGCGCCATGTTCTTACCAACACCGCGCCTTGGACACATCCAGGATCTTTTTGGGGGCGCGCGACGAGTCGACCGATGCGGACCGAACGATTGGAGAATGGAGACCGGAGGAGGCGTCAGTTTGTGGCGACGGGGACAGCTTGGCGTGTTCCCCGCCAGCTCATCCACCGGGAGGGACGGTGGCTCGTCGTACCGTCTCGCCTGTGGCTGTTACCCGCCGCTGCCGATCGCGGCCTGTACAAGTTTCTCGTGCGTGCCACACCCCGACGCGCCAACAGGAGAGGGAGACCCGGAGGCTCTTTGATCCCGCAAGGAAAACGAAAGCTCATGCGTGAGTTTGTGAGCAGTTGAACTCTATGGGAGTTGGAGCATCTACAGCCTTGACTTAGCAAATATGATCTCTAATAGTTTACAAACGTATCCGATTAGTGATCGGATGTGTTTCGAGCCTCTATTGTTTCATCCGTACAGTCATATTTTTTTTCTCATATGATCAATTACACATGATTGGTGGAGAAGAAGAGAGAAAAAATAAAGAAAGAAAGAGAAAAGATGATTCGGGATGGGATCGCATCCTACGTAACGGACGTACTGGGTGTGTCGTGGCGCGTCCGTGAGCGCTCATATTGTCCCTAGATTTAAAGTGGATATGAGGGGTATCAGTCAATCTAGACGTTTACGAAGGAAATGGGATTCCGGTTGAGTTAACTCTTTTTTGACCGGATATTGACCAAGAGGACGTTTGAGGCATATGTGGAGGATATAGGGGGTCCGGCCGTAAATGCTCTTATGGCCATCTGAATTTTATGTTTTATGTTTAAAGAGTCACGTTATAATGTACACCCACTATAAAAACATCTTATATTTTGGTATGGAGATAGTATGGTAATTAAGTCGTAAAACACCAACTAAACTAAGATTATAATGATGTACTCCCTCCGTCTCATAATGTAATACATTTTTATAAACGAGTAATACTACACAACACCTTATGTTGTGCTATTCAGTTTGACATGTATTTTAACATTTTTATTATTGTATTATAGAAGCACATGATGAGGTGATAAAGCATTACAAATATTACCGAACTGAGATGGAATAACGGTGATCCTGTAAAATGTCAAACACAAGTAAAATAATCGTTGATACTTGTGTTCTGTGTTGGGTTTTCCGTAAAGAGGAACGAATTATCACAACACAATCTGGGTAAGTATTTTCCTTACTTATGAAACCAAGGTTTATCGAATCAATAAGAATATCAACCACAACCGTCTTCAGCGGCTGCACACAAAAAGACAAACAACTTACACTCAATGCATGCAAAAGAGTTGCCAATCCTCTTGTCTTGTTATTTGCAATCAAGTGAGATGTGTAGATAATTGTAGATAGCAAGATAAAACAAAAACAAGTAAACGTCAGCAGGGTTTTACCAATATGTTGTGAACAGAACCGGGGGCCATAGTTTTTCCGAATAGCATCTATCATGAAAAATAGCGTACAGTGGGTAAACAAATTACTTTTGGACAATTAACAGAAAAGCCGATAGTTATGCGATATTCACGGCAACGATCATGTGTATATAGGCATTACGTCCATAAACAAATAGGCCGACTCATGCCTTCACCTATTACTATTACTCCACTCATCAACCACTGTCAAGCATGCATCTAGAGTATTAAGTAAAATAGACTGATACATGAAGAACAACGACATGATGTAGACAAAGTAAACTCAAACAATATTAATAAACCCCATCGTTTTATCCTTAGTAGCAACAACACAAAGATGCATCTTGTCCCCTTCTGTCACTGGGATATAGAAATTTGTAAGGTTGAACCTACCACAACGCACCTCTCTCACAGAAAAAATATCGATGTAGTTGGCAAAACTATTTCAATAGATCGAAGAGAATTATGAAGCTATCATAATCATGCACATAAGAATCATACAAGTATTCAGAGGGGACTTAAATATTTATCATGAATAATCTGAATAAAAACCCACAATTCATCGGATCCCAACAAACGCACCGCACAAAAGGAATTACGTCATATGGATCAAAGTAAAGATGCGACGATCATTGTATTGAAGATCAAAGAAAGAGAGAGATTGCCATCTAGGTACTGGCTATGAACACGTAGGTTTGTGGTGAACTACTCACACATCATCATGAGGGCAACAAGGTTGATGAAGAGCCCTCGGTGATCGATCCCCCCTCTCTGGCAGGATGTCGAAACAGAGCTTTAGATGGCCTCCCATCGGAACAGAGACGTGCGACGGTGTAAAAAGTGTTTCGGGGCTCCCTCTGATGTTTCAAGGATAGATGAGAATTTATAAACCAAAGAACGAAGTCGGGAGGGCCACGAGGGAGGCACAAGCCATCAGGACACGCCCCCCGGGCCGCCCCTGTTGGCTTGTGGGCCTCTTGTGAGGCCTTCAGCCTTCTTTCGATACTCGTTGGCCTTCTTTTGATTTAGAAAAAATGATCAAAAAGTTTCAGTCCAATTATGCTTCGTTTGGTATGAAAAAACTAAAAAATGAAAAAAATGTAGAAATCTACAGCTGACACCGGATCAAAATGTTTTCATTTGTTTAACACCATTCACAACGAACATTTGTAATTTTTGTACGTGAAGTTTAGTTTTATATTTAACCCGTCCGCGCACATCGTCAAGTTTTTTAACACCATTCACAACGAATATTTGTTTTCGTTTGTTTTCAATTTTTTGCATAACCTCCTAGTGGTGTACTACTGTTTCTTATGTTCGATCAAGTTTTGAAAAAAAAAACATAAAATCTACATTACCATAAGCCAAACAGGACAGAAATTTAACCTTTTAATAAACTGGACGAGTAAGTATTTCTCCTGTCGAGAAACTGGAATCCAGCAGGAGTATTTCTTTTGGAAGGGAGGCCGGTGTAGAAAAGGTGGGGAAGGGGAAGGTTGGTGGCGTCCGAGAGCGAAGATGCGCCTTCACACTGACAGCGGAGGAGAGGAGGAGGAGAAAGACGGCTGATGCCTGATGCTACAGAACGAGTGGCGAAGGGCAGCAAGCATCCAGCAAAAGCAGAGCCTCCGCCGCCGTCTCCTCTCCTTGTGTGCCGCGAGCTCCGTGTGCGCGTAGCCGGACCGGACGCCCCCGGAACAAAGCGAAGCCGGAAAGGTTCCATTCGCGATTGTTAATAAACCCGGAGAGAGAAACGCCGATGCCCAGCGCCCATCAAGTCCGAATCGCATCCCTCGAAAAAAGAAAGATGCAATGAAGTCGGAATCGCATCACTGACGAGGAGGGAGGAGGAGGAAAAGTATCCCCCCCGCAGATTCCGATGGACGGCCCAGATCCCCCGATCCCCTCCCCACCCCGCCGCCCCTCCTTAACTACCCCCCGCCCTCCCTCGCCACCACTCGCCATCTCCCACTCCCTCTCGCCTCCGCCCTCCCTCCCCGACTCCGTCCGTCCGTCCGGCCGGTGCAACCTAGGCGAGGGAGAGGGGGAGATGACGACGCTGGGGAAGCGGCACAGGAACAGCAGCTCGATGCGGCGGACCACGAGCATGTCGGGCTTCGCGGTGCCGCCGGAGGAGGAGGAGGCGGGACGCCAGCCGCCGACGCGGGCGGCGAGGGGCGCCTCGGCGGCGCCGGCGCAGACGGAGTGGGGCGCCTCCCAGCGGCGCCACTCGGGGGACTTCAACGCCGTCGTGGAGACGGCCGCCTTCCTCAAGGCCTGCGGCCTCTGCTGCCGCCGCCTCGGCCCCGGCCGCGACACCTTCATATACATGTAAGCACAGCTCCGGCCTCCAAGACAATCATTTCCCTATGATAGTTTAGCTTCGTTTTACTAGCAGATTTGATTCGCTCGCGCGCGCTGATCTCTGGGGTTTGTGGTTGATGCTTCATATTGCGCTTCTTGTTCCTCGGCACTGTTTTTGGTGAAGTCAATTTGGGACCTGGGGCTTCAGTTCGGTTGACGAAACGAACGCTGGCTAGCTTGATCCGACGGCATCCTGTTTTTGGAAGAACAAGAACCAAATGCAACAAAAGAATCGGTTGCTTCTAGTTGTTGCATTTCTCTTCTCGCCTCTTTTGGAGGGGAACAAGGAATCAATTTGTGTGATGACAACAAAAAAACACTCGAAAAACAATAACTTGTTTCCCTTTCATCCAGCTGCGCACTCCGTAACAACCTCTGCATCATTCATAGGATGTTGAGTGGGTCTCCTCCCACCTCCAATAATACCACCCACTCACAGACCACAGATCTGCGGTTCTTGTCCTGGCAGACATATCTCTGATTAACTGATGGAACATGGTATCTACGACGAATGATCACCGAGCTTAACATTTCTTATTATTGCCTCGTGCAGGGGCGAGGTGGCCTTCTGCAGCCTGGAATGCAGGCAGCAGCAGATGAACCTGGACGAGCTCAAGGACAAGAAATGCTTCCCGGCGACCGGCAGCGGCGGCTCGGACGGCGCCAGCGGCACCGTGGCCGCCGCCTAGCATCGACGCAGCAAAAGAACAGAAAATCGTTGGCGCCCTCTAGGGAACCAAACCCGTTAATTAGTTTCTGTCAGCATATGTGCATGATATATATATATCCTATATATGTCGTGTTATTGTGTATATTGCTGGTTCGGGTTGTGAGCCAGGATTAATGGAAGGGGATGTAGAGATTGGAATTGGGACTAGGTGAGGTGAAAGCTTGCAAGTGGCTTCGGCGCACCTGTTCTCAGGTGTGCTGAGCAGATCGGGGGATATTTTGTATCCTGGTGCAGAATTAGGTCATGCGATTTGGGGCTGCTACTGTTAAATTTTTGCATATGAATCAAGAACTTAAGCTCTCCAAGTTGTCTGAAATCCTGCCCCCTTTGCTGAACTTTTAAAGTGTTGTTTGTGCTCTGTAGAATCTTGACAGAGTAGATATTTCCACAAAGCCTTTTTTTTACCGCTCTAGCAGGAATTTCACCATTAACCTTGGCGACTGATTGATCAATCGATCACTCATCACATGGTGCTCCGATATTCTGGTTGTATGTGCAGCATGACACTGACATGTGGGACGATGATGCTAACCGTTTTTATTATTGACCTTGACTAAGCCACAAGCTCTGCAAATTATTTGGCACTTGGGTGGAATCGGATCAAGATCTGCCCAGCCATCGATCTGGCCTGCAATGCATGCATGGAGCAGCAACATATTAGGAGAATCTCACAGGTAGTACTACTACCTACTACTAGTGGCTTATTACTAAATCTGGTGGTACTTGATCAGAGCCCCGCTGCTAAATTCAGATGGGATTCTAATTTGCAGGTTTTGGCATGGTAAACCCCAAAACCTGAGACGGCCGCTCCATTAAACTACAGTGCTACTACAGCACTTGGGCGTAGTGCAACATTTGCAGGATCTGATGCCTGTGACGGTGATAAAAAACGTATCCAGGACAGGAGATCTCACCGCCATCTAAGTAATGTGAGAACCTCCCCTGGTTTAATGGTGGCTTGCTTGTTGCGCGATGGTGGAGCGCAAGGCAACAACGATGCCCCCCTCCTTTAAAATTGGAGAAATCGATCGCTGTCGTGCGATTATTGTTATTAGAACGGCCGATGCTTCCAAACCGTGCTGCAGTGTCGATGACGCCGACGGCAATCGCCAGTGAATGAAAATGAAGCGCCCAACGCAACGCCGGTGAAGGAAACAAACTAGGTGCGGTCATGGTGCTTTGAGTGGACGCGTACGATTCCTACGGTATGCAAAAGTGGGCACGCACACTTTGCTGGGTTCTTTTCTTCCTCTTCTGTCTAATGGCGATCCGCGAGCGGAATGGACGGTGGGAGTGGCGTGGGACGTAAAGGAACCGGGGATACGCGGACGTCGTCGCTGGTCACCACGGTATTGGCGCCGGTGCGGAGCGTCACTGCCCGTTCACTCCGGTGCCGCCGGCACCGCCCAAGCCCAACCAACCCCTGCTGCGCATTCACGTCACAGGCCACAGCCCAGCAGGACGGCGGGTCCGGTTCACCAACCCGGCCGTCCGGCCTCCGGCGATTAGCTCGACGTGGAGACGGGACGCCAAGTCGCGACGAATCCCCCGGCGGCTACTGCTCGGCGTGTGTGCGGGCGGGCGGTCCCTTTTGGCGAGGAGAGGCGTCCGTGTGCGTGCGTGGTGGCGCCTCAAGGTCGGGATCACATGGCTTGTCAAATGGCCGACCTGCAACCGTGAGCCGACTGTTCCGCCATACGACAAAAAAGAGGAAAGGAGAGGCTCGGCGCCGTCGCCGGTGGCGGCAGCGCACCGCCCGGCACTGTCGCCGGCACAGCGCGCCTGCTCGTCGTGACGTGCATGCAGACCACAAACGGTGCGTGGATGGATGACTCGGAAGCAAGCACGGCCTGCACTGTCTTCTGCTTCGTCCGGTCGGGCGACCGATCGACGGGGCCGATCACGCTCGATCGCGAGTAACGTCGAATTTACGAAATCCAGTCCGATCAGTCAAGTGAACATTGATCGACTACAGAGTGCTGATAGCTCTCCACATGGAAAAAAAAAAGAATGGATCGTACCATGTCATGAACCAATCATACAAGTTACTGATCGGTGGTCTAGCTACTACGCACGACTACATAGAGTAGCACAGTATGCCGCGCTAGAGCGGCCAATCAGTACTACTGGTACATTAGCTTGGCTTTGCTTTGCTTTAGAACCTGTTTCGATCGACCAGGTTAATTAGTTATGCTGGAGTAGAGTTAGAGCAGGGCGCTTTTGCACTTTGCAGGTCGTCAGTGCTGATATGCTTGATGGAGTACATGCTAGGAGAAAGCAGATGATTCGATCGAGCAAGTTGAATGGTGTTAGCGCGCCTAGGCTGTGATCGATCCATGCCGCGCGCGCTCTCTCTTTCTCTCGGGCGGAAGCATAAAATACCGGATTGTTCCCTCCGACGGCACCGGGAGGCCAATCCGGGCGCGAAACGTACGAGACCACGCCATGATGCCACATTGAGCAGGCCACGCTCGTCTCACAGTTTCCGGCCGCTTTGCAACCGGTGGTGGCGCCGTGCACGAACAGAGAGCACACGCACACCTCGTAAGCCGCGGCCACTTGAGTTAGATTAGTCCTAAGTATCTATCTCAAGTACATGCACTTTGGTTAAACTAGCTTAAGCGTCCATCATCACCTTTGTTGGCTCACGTCACCGATGGAGCGTTTGTGGTTGGCACCATGTGGTTTTCTATGGGGAGGGGGGAGCGCCCCGGGGCTGGGCACCACGCCGGCGCCACCGGTTTGCCGTGGATGCGGAGGCCGCTCCAATCCTTTTTATATTGCTTACCTACTCTCTGTGTTCCTAAATATAAGTCTTTTAAGAGATTTCACTAAGTGACTATATACGAAGCAAAATAAATGAATCTACACTTTAAAGTATGTTTATATACATCCGTATATAGTCCTCTAATGAAATATTTAAAAGAACTTATATTTAGGAAGAGAGGGAGTACATGTCACCGATGTGGCGGGGGCGGGTGGGTTGCGGACTTGCTGGACAAGCTGGCGCGCGCATCTTGTGGTGTTGAGTGAATTATAAAAAACCATCATATTTTAAATTCACATTCACATTTGCCATCACTTTTCTTTGGTGATACAAAAATCTATCTATTTTCTTGTAAATTTACTAAATAAACACTAACGATCAATTTAAAATGATTTAATCTAATTTCTGACCAAAAGGACCCGCGTGTAATCACTGCCATAGCACTAAAAGTCAAATAAAACTGTGTTGACTCTTAAATTAAACCGGGGGCCCACTTGTTAGCAACATCACCCCTTCCACGATCCCACGAGCTCCGCGTGTGTGGAGCCGCCCGCGCATCCTCGACAAGATGGCAGGTGTCATGGGAATGAACCTGATAGTAGAGGTGAGGAGTACGAAAGGAGAGGGCGGAGTCCTAGCTACGGCAAGCTTGTACACAAGATGTATGAGTTCATGCCCTTTCGTGGAGGTAACAACCCTACCTCTTAGTGCTCGGGAGCTCCTGCGATGTGGAATGTGTGTTACAGGGGGTGCGAACTCTTGTGCCAGAGGGGAGGGTGGCTTGTATAAAGTGCGCTGCCCCTCATCAATCCCAAGCAACCAAGGGTTCGATCAATGGAGCTTAAAGGCGTACGATACTAACAACGTATGTAACTAATGTTACTTATGACGACCAGCCGAATGCTCGCCTGTCGGCCTCCCTGGAGTAGCTTCTGATCTTCTGCGTTGACTGGCTTCTGGTTCTTCCAAGTGGAAGTTGATTGTCGAGTGAAGGGGGAGATTCTCCAAGTGATTGCTTACCGAGTGATTCAGACGCTATGGCTATCTAGTCGGAGCCCTTCTTGTAGTCTTCAAGTCTTTAATGAGGTGCCCTTAGGTAGGACATGTAGGTCAGGCATTATGGCCCTACCCTAGGCACATATTGTTGGAAATATGCCCTAGAGGCAATAATAAAATAGTTATTATCATATTTCCTTGTTCATGATAATCGTCTATTGTTCATGCTATAATTGTATTAACAAGAAACAATAATACATGTGTGAATAAATAGATCACAATGTGTCCCAAGCAAGCCTTTAGTTGGCTAGCTCGTTGATCAATAGATGGTCATGGTTGCCTGATCATGGACATTAGATGTCATTGATAACGGGATCACATCATTGGGAGAATGATGTGATGGACAAGACCCAATCCTAAGCATAACACTAGATCGTGTTGTTCGTATGCTAAAGCTTTTCTAATGTCAAGTGTCTTTTCCTTCGACCATGAGATTGTGCAACTCCCGGATACCGTAGGAGTGCTTTGGGTGTATCAAACATCACAACGTAACTGGGTGACTATAAAGGTGCACTACGGGTATCTCCAAAAGTGTCTATTGGGTTGGTACGAATCGAGATCGGGATTTGTCACTCCATGTGACGGAGAGGTATCTCTGGGCCACTCGGTAGAACATCATCATGAGCTCAGTGTGACTAAGGAGTTAGTCACAGGATGACGTGCTATGGAACGAGTAAAGAGACTTACCGGTAACGAGATTGAACAAGGTATGGGTATACCGACGATCGAATCTCGGGCAAGTTCTATACCGGTAGACAAAGGGAATTGTATACGGGATTGATTGAATCCTTGACATCGTGGTTCATCCGATGAGATCATCGTGGAACATGTGCTAGCCACCATGGGTATCCAGTTCCCGCTGATGGTTATTGGCCGGAGAGTGTCTCGGTCATGTCTGCATGCCTCCCGAACCCGTAGGGTCTACACACTTATGGTTCGATGACGCTAGGGTTATAGGGAATTGCTATACGAGGTTACCGAAGGTTGTTCGGAGTCCCAGATGAGATCCCGGACGTCACGAGGAGCTCCGGAATGGTCCGGAGGTAAAGATTGATATATAGGATGGATGGGTTTGGACGCTGGAAATGTTTCGGGCACCACCGACAAAGTGCCGGGACCACTGGAAGGGTTCCGGAGGCCCACCTGGAGGGGCCACAAGCACCAGAAGGCTACATGGGCCAAGTGCGGGAGGGGACCAGCCCCTGGTGGGCTGGTGCGCCCCCCACACTCAGCCCAGGCGCACCAGAGAGGGAGGGAGGGAAAACCCTAGGCGCTGGTGGGCCTAAGGCCCACCTAGGGGTGCGCCACCCCCTCTCCTCCGTGGCCGCCGCCCCCCTTTAGGGTGGGAAACCCTAAAGGGGGGCCACCCCCTTCCCCCTATATATAGCGGGGGTTTTTGGCCTTTGAGAACACGGTTTTCCATCTCTCTCGGCGCAGGCATGTCTCTCTTCTTCCTCCTTTCCCATGGTGCTTGGCGAAGCCGTGCCGGGAGACCTCGTCTCTCCATCGACACCACGCCGTCGTGCTGCTGGAGATCTTCCCCAACCTCTCCCTCCTCCTTGCTAGATCAAGGTGTGGGAGACGTCACCGGGCTGCACGTGTGTTGAACGCGGAGGTGTCGTGATTCGGCACTAGATCGGAATCACACCGCGATCTGAATCGCCGCGAGTACGACTCCATCAACTACGTTCTAGCAACGCTTCCGCTTAGGGATCCTCAAAGGTATGAAGATCCACTCACCCCTCTCTTGTTGCTGGTCTCTCCATAGTAAGATCTGAATATCGCGTAGGAAAATTTTGAATTTGTGCTACGTTTCCCAAAAGTGGCATCCGAGCCAGGTTTTCTATGCGTAGATTCTATGCACGAGTAGAACACAAAAGGTTGTGGGCGCTGATTTGTCAATTGCTTGCCGCTACTAGTCTTATTCTTTTCCGGCAGTATTGTGGGATGAAGCGGCCCGGACCGACATTACACGTACGCTTACGTGAGACAGGTTCCACTGGCCGACATGCACACCGTGCATAAGAGGTGGCTAGCGGGTGTCTGTCTCTCCCACTCTAGTCGGATTGGATTTGATGAAAAGGGTCCTTATGAAGGGTAAATAGCTTTGGCATATCATCGTTGTGGCTGTCATGTAGGTAAGAAGGCGTTCTTGCTAGAATCCCAAATCAGCCACGTAAAACTTGCGACTACAATTAGAGGATGTCTAACTTGTTTTTGCAGGGTTTGACATGTGATGTGATATGGCCAAAGTTGTGATGTTACATGTGTGATGTATGAGATGATCAAGTTATTGTAATAGGAATCACGACTTGCATGTCATTGAGTATGACAACCGGCAGGAGCCATAGGAGTTGTCTTAATTTATTGTATGAGATGCAACGCCATGTGTTTGCTACTTTTACTTCATTGCGAACGGTTAGCTATAGTAGTAGTAGTTGTAGTAGTAGTTGGCGTGACGACTTCACGGAGACACGATGATGGAGATCATGGTGTCACGCCGGTGACAATGATGATCATGCGATGCCCGAAGATGGAGATCGAAAGAGCAAAGATGATAATGGCCATATCATGTCACTAATATATTGCATGTGATGTTTATCATGTTTTTCATCTTATTGCTTAGAACAACGGTAGCATAATAAGATGATCCCTCATAATATTTCAAGAACGTGTTCCCCTAAGTGTGCACCGTTGCGAAGGATCGTTGTCTCGAAGCACCACGTGATGATCGGGTGTGATAGATTCTAACGTTCGCATACAACGGGTGTAAGCCAGATTTACACACGCGAAACACTTAGGTTGACTAGACGATTTTAGCATGTACAGACATGACCTCGAATACAAGAGACCGAAATATCGAACATGAGTCGTGTGGTTGAATACGGTCAGCATGAAGTTGCTCACCATGACGACTAGTCCGTCTCACGTGATGATCGGACACGGGTTAGTCGACATGGATCATGTATCACTTAGATGACTAGAGGGATCTCGATTTAAGTGGGAGTTCATGCTTAATTTGATTAAATGAACTTAATTGCCATGAATTTAGTCTAAAAAGTTGTCTTTATAAATATTGTAGATGGCCAATGTCAACCTCAATTTCAACGCATCCCTAGAGAAAAACAAGCTAAAAGATGATGGTAGCAACTATGCGGAGTGGGTCCGCAACTTGAAGCTCATCCTCGAAGCAGCTAAAAAGGCTTATGTCCTTGACGCGTCGCTAGGTGACCGTCCTGCTCCCGCAGCAGCCCAGCACATTCTAAACGTCTGGCAAACACGGAGTGATGACTACTCTCTCGTTAGGTGTGGCATGTTATACAGTTTGGAAACGGGGCTCCAAAGGCGTTTTGAGCAACACGGTGCATATGAGATGTTCCAAGAGCTGAAACTAGTTTTTCAAGCTCATGCCTGTGTCGAGAGATATGAAGTCTCCGATAAGTTCTTTAGCTGTAAGATGGAGGAGAATAGTTCTGTCAATGAGCATATACTCAAAATGTCTGGGTTACACGGTCATCTGACTTCACTTGGAGTCGAACTTCCGGATGACGCTATAATTGACAGAATCCTCGAGTCTCTCCCACCAAGCTACAAGGGTTTTGTGCTGAACTACAACATGCAAGGGATGGAAAAGACCATTCCCGAGTTGTACTCGATGCTGAAATCTGCAGAAGTAGAAATCAAGAAAGAGCATCAAGTGTTAATGGTCAATAAGACCACCAGTTTTAAGAAGGTCAAGGGTAAGAAGAACTTCAAGAAAGACGGCAAAGCCGTTGCCGCGCCCAGTAAGCCAGATACCGGGAAGAAGAAAAAGAATGGACCCAAGCCTCAGACTGAGTGCTTCTATTGTAAAGGAAAAGGTCACTGGAAGTGGAACTGCCCCAAGTACTTAGCGGACAAGAAGGCCGGCAACGTTAAAGGTATATATGATATATATGTTAGTGATGTGTACCTTACCAGCGCTCGTAGTAGCTCCTGGGTATTTGATACCGGTGCTGTTGCTCACATTTGCAACTCAAAGCAGGAATTGCGGAATAAGCGGAGACTGGCCAAGGACGAGGTGACGATGCGCGTCGGGAATGGCTCCAAGGTCAATGTGATCGCCGTCGGCACGCTGCCTCTACATCTACCTTCGGGGTTAGTTTTAAACCTTAATAATTGTTATTTAGTACCAGCTTTGAGCATAAATATTGTATCAGTGTCTTTCTTAATGCGAGATGGCTACTCATTTAAGTCAGAGAATAATGGTTGTTCTATTTATATGAGTGATATATTTTATGGTCATGCCCCGCTGGTGAATGGTTTATTCTTGATGAATCTCGATCGTGACATTACACACATTCATAGCGTGAGTACAAAAAGATGTAAAGTTGATAATGATAGTCCCACATACTTGTGGCACTACCGCCTTGGTCATATCGGTGTTAAGCGCATGAAGAAGCTCCATACTGATGGACTATTAGAGTCTCTTGACTTTGAATCATTTGACACATGCGAGCCGTGCCTCATGGGCAAGATGACTAAGACTTCATTCTCAGGAATAATGGAGAGAGCGACAGACTTATTAGAAATAATACATACTGATGTACGTGCTCCAATGAACGTTGAAGCTTGCGGTGGCTACCGTTATGTTCTCACTCTCATCGATGATTTGAGTAGGTATGGGTATATCTACTTGATGAAGCACAAATCTGAGACGTTTGAAAAGTTCAAGGAATTTTAGAGTGAGGTTGAGAATCAACGTGACATCAAAATTAAGTGTCTACGATCTGATCGTGGAGGAGAATATTTGAGTCACGAGTTTGGCACACACCTAAGGAAGCGTGGAATTGTTTCACAACTGACGCCGCCTAGCACACGCAACGCAACGGAGTGTCCGAACGTCGCAATCGCACTTTATTAGATATGGTACGATCTATGATGTCTCTTACCGACTTACCGCTATCATTTTGGGGATACGCATTAGAAACTGCAGCATTCACTTTAAATAGGGCATCGTCTAAATCCATTGAGATGAAACCGTATGAACTATGGTTTGGCAAGAAACCTAAGTTGTCGTTTCTTAAAGTTTGGGGCTGCGATGCTTATGTGAAGAAACTTCAACCAGAGAAGCTCGAACCCAAAGCGGAGAAATGCGTATTCATAGGATACCCTAAGGAAACTATTGGGTATACCTTCTATCTTAGATCCGAAGGTAAAACATTTGTTGTCAAGAACGGATTCTTTCTAGAGAAAGAGTTTCTCTCGAAAGAAGTAAGTGGGAGGAAAGTAGAAATTGATGAGGTAATTACACCCCCTCTCGAACCGGAGAGTAGCGCAGCGCGGGAAATTGTTCCTGTAGCGCCTACACCAACTGGAGAGGAAGTTAATGATAATGATCATGAAGCTTTGGATCAAGTTGCTACTGAACCACGAAGGTCCACAAGGGTACGATCCGTACCAGAGTGGTTCGGCAACCCTGTGATGGAAATCATGTTGTTAGACAATGATGAACCTTCAAACTATGAGGAAGCAATGGCGGGCCCGTATTCCAACAAATGGCTTGAGGCTATGAAATCCGAGATAGGATCCATGTATGAGAACAAAGTATGAGCTTTGGTGGACTTGCCCGATGATCGGCCAGCCATAGAAAATAAATGGATCTTTAAGAAGAAGACTGATGCAAACGATAATGTGACCGTTTACAAAGCTCGACTTGTCGCAAAGGGTTTTCGACAAATTCAAGGAGTTGACTACGATGAGACTTTCTCTCCCGTAGCGAAGCTGAAGTCAGTCCGAATCATGTTAGCAATTGCCGCTTTTCATGATTATGAAATTTGGCAAATGGACGTCAAAACAACGTTCCTTAACGGGTATCTTAAGGAAGAGTTGTTGAAAGGACGTGGATGTCGCCTAGAGGGGGGGGGGTGAATAGGCGCTTTAAAATAATTAAGGTTTAGGCTTGAACAAATGCGGAATAAAACTAACGTTTAATATGTCAAGCACAAAACCTCAAACAACTAGGCTCACCTATGCGCACCAACAACTTATGCTAAGCAAGATAAACAACTAAGTGATAGCAAGATATATGACAAGAGACAATATGGCTATCACAAAGTAAAGTGCATAAGTAAAGGGTTCGGGTAAGAGATAACCGAGGTACGCGGAGACGATGATGTATCCCGAAGTTCACACCCTTGCGGATGCTAATCTCCGTTGGAGCGGTGTGGAGGCACAATGCTCCCCAAGATGCCACTAAGGCCACCGTAATCTCCTCACGCCCTCGAACAATGCAAGATGCCATGATTCCACTAAGGGACCCTTGAGGGCGGTCACCGAACCCGTACAAATGGCAAACCTTGGGGGCGGTCACCGAACCCGTACACGTGACAACCCTTGGGGGCGGTTACCGGTACCCGTACAAATTGCTTGGGGCAATCTCCACAACCTAATTGGAGACCCCGACGCTTGCCCGGAGCTTCACACCACAATGATTGAGCTCCGAGACACCACCAAGCTTCTAGGACGCCAAAGCATCCACGAAGAACAATATCCAGGGTACTAAGTACCAAAGGTAATAAGCTTCTCAAACTTCACTTCCACGTATCACCGTGGAGAACTCAAACCGATGCAACTAATGCAATGGAAAGAACACACGAAGTGGTCAAGTCCCTCACACTCAAATCCCTCCACAACAACGAAAGCTATGGAGAAATATGAGAGGAAGAACAAGGAGCTCACAAAGAACTCCAAGATCAAGATCCAAGGGGTTCCCCTCACATAGAGGAGAAAGTGATCGGTGGAGATGTGGATCTAGATCTCCTCTCTCTTTTCCCTCAAGAACAAGCAAGAATCATTGGAGGGATTGAGAGTAAGCAAGCTCTAAGAATGTCAACAATGGAGGTAGAACAAGAGCTCAACGGATAGATAAGGCCAAGGGGGAAGAAGACCCCCTTTATATAGTGGGGGAAGGAATCAGACCGTTACCCCCACTTAAAGCCCGAGCCTAGCGGTACTACCGCTGACCCTCCGGCGGTACTACCGCTGGCTGCAGCGGTACTACCGCTGAGCCCATGGTAGCGCAAAGATACTACCGGGCCAACCACCGCCAAGAAAGTCTTCGCAAAAATGTCCGATGCAGTACAACCGCAAGGATGACGGTACTAAAAACTTGGAGCGGTACTACCGCTGGCCAGGGGCAGTACTACCGCTGGGACAGCAGTACTACTGCCAGCTCTAGCGGTACTACCGCTAGGGCCAGTGGTACTACCGCCAACTCTAGCGGTACTACCGCTAGGTCCAGCGGTACTACCGCTCGCCACTGAAACAACCATAACTTTCGCATACGAGCTCCGAATCGAGCAAACCCAAGCTTGTTGGATTCAGGACGACAAGAGCTATCCAAACAGCGACCATGCAGATATGAAAATGCCAAAGATATAGAGATGTGAGTCCTCTATGAATGAAGAACCGGCAAAAACTCCAACATCGAAAACATCATAGTAGATGCATATGGACTCCGTTTTCGATGAACTCGAGCTTGTCACGAAGATGACCATAAGCTCTAAAACTCACAAAGAGAAACACCAAACAAGAACCAAGAAGTATGATGCAAGGATGCAAATGGTTTGAGCTCTCAACGAACGATACGATCAAGCTACTCACTTGAGAGCCCCCCTTGATAGTACAGCAATCTATCCTAAACAGAAAACCTATCAAGGGCAAACCTATACCTTGCACCTCGTCCTCTTGAGCTAGATGATGATGATCTTGGCTTCCTCAAGATGGAACACCTTTCTTGATTGCGTTGGCTTGATGAAGACTAGTTGATTGCTCCCCTATACTGACTATGGGTGAGCTACTCTTCAGCATATCTTCACAAGTCCATTGCCACCACAATGGACGACAAGCTTCAAGCATGATATCTTCGTGCTAATCCACTTGAACTTGCACATCGCAATCTTGATGACGATCACAACTTGACGTCATACTTCATGGGTTGTATGAGATCTTCCCTTTGACGCAAGCCCATGGAAACACACCTAACCCCCACATAGAACTCTCACGAAGACCATGGGTTAGTACGCAAACACGTAATGGACAATGCTTACCATACCATGGGATCACTTGATCCCTCTCGGTACATCTTGTACGCTTTATGTGTTTATCATATTGATTTACTCTTTTTCTGAGATCTTGATCAACCTTGTGTCTCTATGACCATTCTTTGGATAATACCTTGAATACCACCTTGGTCATCATATAAACTCCTTGAACCCAACAGATGGACTTCAAGAAGTGCCTATGGACAAATCCTATAAATATAACTTAAGGCAACCATTGGTCTATAGGAATTGTCATCAATTACCAAAACCACATATGGATATATATGCTCTAACAGTTGTATATGATGCAACCAGAAGGTTTTGTCGACCCTAAGAGTGCTAACAAGGTATGCAAGCTCCAGCGCTCCATCTATGGGCTGGTGCAAGCATCTCGGAGTTGGAACATTCGCTTTAATGAGGTGATTAAAGCGTTTGGGTTCATACAGGTTTATGGAGAAGCCTGTCTGTACAAGAAAGTGAGTTGGAGCTCTATAGCTTTCCTCATATTATATGTGGATGACATATTATTGATGGGGAATATATAGAGTTATTGGAGAGCATAAAGGCCTATTTGAACAAGAGTTTTTCAATGAAGGACCTTGGAGAAGCTGCATACATATTAGGCATCAAGATCTATAGAGATAGATCGAGACGCCTCATAGGTCTTTCGCAAAGTACATACCTTGACAAGATATTGAAGAAGTTCAATATGGAAAACTCAAAGAAGGGGTTCTTGCCAGTTTTGTAAGGTATGAGATTGAGTAAGACTCAGTCACCGACCATGGCAGCAGATAGAGAGAAGATGAGTACTGTCCCCTACGTTTCAGCCGTAGGCTCTCTAATGTATGCCATGCTGTGTACCAGAACTGATATAAACCTTGCCATAAGTTTGGTAGGGAGGTACCAAAGTGATCCCGATATGGAACACTGGACAACGGTCAAGAATATCCTTAAGTACCCGAAGAGGACTCAGGAGATGTTTCTCGTTTATGGAGGTGACGAAGAGCTCGTTGTAAAGGGTTACGTTGATGCTAGATTCAACACAGATCTGGATGACTCTAAGTCACAGACCGGATACGTGTATGTTTTGAATGGCGGGGCAGTGAGCTGGTGCAGCAGCAAGCAAGAAGTCGTGGCAGCATCTACATGTGAAGCGGAGTACATACCTGCTTCAGAAGCGGCTCATGAAGGGATTTGGATGAAGGAGCTCATCACCGACCTTGGAGTGGTTCCAAGCGTGTCAGGTACGATGACACTATCCTGTGATAACACTGGGGCTATTGCCATAGCCAAGGAGCCCAGGTTTCACCGGAAGACCAAGCATATCAAACGTGACTACAACTCTATCCAGGACCATGTCCAGAGTGGAGTAATAGATATTTGTAAAGTGCACACGGATCTGAATATTGCAGATCCGTTGACTAAACCTCTTCCTCGAGCAAAACATGATCAACACCACAATTCTACGGGTGTTCGATACATCACAATGTAACTAGATTATTGACTCTAGTGCAAGTGGTAGACTATGGGAAATATGCCCTAGAGGCAATAATAAAATAGTTATTATCATATTTCCTTGTTCATGATAATCGTCTATTGTTCATGCTACAATTGTATTAACAAGAAACAATAATACATGTGTGAATAAATAGATCACAATGTGTCCCTAGCAAGCCTCTAGTTGGCTAGCTCGTTGATCAATAGATGATCATGGTTTCCTGATCATGGACATTAGATGTCATTGATAACGGGATCACATCATTGTGAGAATGATGTGATGGACAAGACCCAATTCTAAGCATATCACTAGATCGTGTTGTTCGTATGCTAAAGCTTTTCTAATGTCAAGTGTCTTTTCCTTCGACCGTGAGATTGTGCAACTCCCGGATACCGTAGGAGTGCTTTGGGTGTATCAAACGTCACAACGTAACTGGGTGACTATAAAGGTGCACTACGGGTATCTCCAAAAGGGTCTGTTGGGTTCGTACGAATCGAGATCGGGATTTGTCACTCCGTGTGATAGAGAGGTATCTCTGGCCCACTCGGTAGAACATCATCATGAGCTCAATGTGACTAAGGAGTTAGTCACAGGATGACGTGCTACGGAATGAGTAAAGAGACTTACCGGTAACAAGATTGAACAAGGTATGGGTATACCGACGATCGAATCTCGGGCAAGTTCTATACCGACAGACAAAGGGAATTGTATACGGGATTGATTGAATCCTTGACATCATGGTTCATCCGATGAGATCATCGTGGAACATGTGGGAGCCACCATGGGTATCCAGATCCCGCTGATGGTTATTGGCCGGAGAGTGTCTCGGTCATGTCTGCATGCCTCCCGAACCCGTAGGGTCTACACACTTAAGGTTCGATGACGCTAGGGTTATAGGGAATTGCTATACGAGGTTATCGAAGGTTGTTTGGAGTCCCGGATGAGATCCCGGACGTCACGAGGAGCTCCGAAATGGTCCGGAGGTAAATATTGATATATAGGATGGATGGGTTTGGACGCCAGAAATGTTTCGGGCACCACCGACAAAGCGCTGGGACCACCGGAAGGGTTCCGGAGGCCCACTGGGAGGGGTCACAATCCCCGGAAGGCTACATGGGCCAAGTGTGGGAGGGTACCAGCCCCTAGGTGGGCTGGTGCGCCCCCCACACACAGCCCAAGCGCACCAGAGAGGGACGGAGGGGAAACCCTAAGCTCTGGTGGGCCTAAGGCCCACCTAGGGGTGCGCCACCCCCTCTCCTCCCTGGCCGCCGCCCCCTCTCCCATCTAGGGCTGTCGCCCCCCTTTAGGGTGGGAAACCCTAAAGGGGGCGCCACCCTCCCTTCCCCCTATATATAGCGGGGGCTTTTGGCCTTTGAGAACACGGTTTTCCATCTCTCTCGGCGCAGCCTTGTCTCTCTTCTTCTTCCTCTCCCACGGTGCTTGGCGAAGCCCTGCCGAGAGACCTTGTCTCTCCACCGACACCACGCCGTCGTGCTGCTGGAGATCTTCCCCAACCTCTCCCTCCTCCTTGCTGGATCAAGGTGCAGGAGACGTCACCGAGCTGCACGTGTGTTGAACGCGGAGGTGCCGTGATTCGGCACTAGATCGGAATCACACCGCGATCTGAATCGCCCGAGTACGACTCCATCAACCGCGTTCTAGCAACGCTTCCGCTTAGCTATCTTCAAAAGTATGAAGATCCACTCATCCCTCTCTCGTTGCTGGTCTCTCCATAGTAAGATCTGAATATGGCGTAGGAAAATTTTGAATTTATGCTACGTTTGCCAACACATATCCCCATCATTAGCCCCCGAATGGATCGGTGTTCGAGTGGGGAAGGGGTCGATGGAAATTTTATCGAGGCATACAGATCTTGAACGTGCTTCAAGGCTTAGTAGAATTGTGCATCGATTGAAGTCTTCGTCATTCACCTTGATCGATTCTGCTGTGAAGTACGTTCGAGTGAATTTGAGTATTTAGGTTAATCCGAGTGACTAACAGGATCTTGAGATGTGACGGATCACTTCGTCAGGTCCAGATTTCACGGGATTAGAAATTTTGGTTAGCATGCACTGTGGGGTGATGGCGTAACAACCAGGACAAGTGGGATAACTACACCTCGATTATCGCGCCACCCTTATCGCCACATATCGCCTCATGTGTTATCGGGATAGAAAGAGAACCCGCCGCCCAACTCCATCAACACCTGGGCCGAGTTGAAGGAACGCTTCATAAGAAATTTCATAGGAACTTGCAAGCGCCCGATGACCATCATCGACCTACACTACGTCCAACGTCCATATGAGTCGGCCCATCATTGGATGCGGCAAGTTGCAGAAGTAATCCATTTGTCGGATGGCATCTCGGCGTCTCAGTCCATGCTGATCTTGGAGAAAAATTGTCACTACGATCTTTGGTGCTAAAGCTTGGGCGACTCAAACGTAAGGTGCAAGACATGGGAGAATTGATGGACACCCTGACCAGGTATGCCGAATCAGACGACACTAAAGATCCTGGGGAGGATGACGACAAAGTTAGCACCGCGAGGAGAGGCGAGTCATCAAAGGGCCACTCTCAGTTCCAAGGGCGAGGCAATCACAACCCCGCGGGACAAGGTAAAAGGAGGCAGCAGGAAGGCATCACAGACTTCGTCGCTAACACTAACGCAGGTAACGGGAACCAACATCAGAAGAAAAGGGGCTTCAGCGGGAAGAAACCATGCAATTATCATGAGATGCTCAAGGGTCCTTGCCCACAACACGCCACCGTGGAAGGTCCATCCACCCACTCTTGGGAGGATTGCTATGTGATGCAGGAGTTCTGCGTTGAGGCGCTAAAAATGGTCAAGAAGGTAACCAGGGCGGACATCAGGAACAATTTGGCACACACGGATCACACCGAAACCCGTTTGGTGGATTTCCCAACCCGGGCCCGCAAGGCGGATCGGAGTCTAATGTCGGGCAGTACCAGGTTCAAAACAGTCAGCGGTACAATACGCAGGGAGTGTTTTAGCAACCGCCCCTGCAAGGAGACCCCTAGCGGTAGGATGACAATGGCGGCTTCCAGAATAATCCTAAGAAATTAAACATTGGACAATATCATGTGTTCACTACCAGCACTTGCAAAAGGGCCCGAAAGGTGAAACACAGAGCTTTTAGTGTGGTTGAGCCGACGCTTCCTAGGTACCTCAATTGGTCTGAGCAACCCATTGTCTGGAGTAGGGAGGATCACCCGCCCCGGGTTGATAACCCCGGCGATTTGGCTTTGGTCGTGCCCCCCCAGGTCGGGGGCTACACCCTTTCCAAGGTCTTTATGGATGGCGGCAGCAGCATTAATATCTTATATTTCGATACCTTTTAGCGGATGAATTTCTCAAAGGGCGATTTGATGCCATCTTCCACGGTCTTCCACGGAATTGTTCCGGGTAAGTCGGCTTACCCTGTTGGACGGATCAAACTTAATATGGCTTTCGACACGGAGTCCAATTACAGGAGCGAATTCGTCATGTTTGAGGTGGTCAAGATCAAGAGCCCATACCACACACTGTTTGGGAGGCCGGCTTACGCTCGCTTCATGGCCCGCCCATGCTATGTCTACCTCAAGCTCAAAATGCCAGGCCCTAAGGAAACTATCACGATCAACGGGGACAGGAAAATAGCTCAAGAATGCGAGGAAGGAGACGCGGCTTATGCCGAGTCGGCTTGCGCGACTGAGGAACTCCAGTTTCACCAAGCTAATGTTGACCCGACAGATATGACACCGCTCAAGAGACCCGCAATCGATTTAGAGCCGCCCCTCAAGTTTAAGACGATGGACGACACGAAGGTGGTAGATTTCACGCCCGGCGACTCATCCAAGCAGTTCACCATTGGGACGGGTCTGGACCCCAAATAGAAAAGCGCTCATCGAATTCATCCGCGAGAATCAGGACATCTTCGCATGGAAGCCTTCACACATGCCAGGTGTATGGAGAGAATTCGCTGAGCACCACCTTAATATTGACCCTAAAATAAAGCCAGTTCGGCAGTATCTTCAACGGTTTAATGAAGAACGACGTAAAGAAATTGGGGAGGAAGTCGCCCGGCTCTTGGCCGCTGGATTCATTGTTGAGGTTTTTCATCCTGAGTGGTTGCCTAACCTAGTCTTGGTACTCAAGAAGAACGACACCTTCCGCATGTGCTTTGACTACACCGACCTCAACAGGGCCTGCACAAAGGACCCTTTTGCCCTCCCTCGCATTGATCAAATCATTGACTCTACGGCGGGTTGCGAACGACTATGTTTTCTGGATGCTTACTTGGGGTACCACCAGATCAAGATGGCTTTGGCGGATCAGGAGAAAACATCATTTATAACTCCCTTTGGGGCCTTCTGTTATGTGTCTATGCCGTTCGGGCTCAAGAGTGCGGGGGCGACTTATCAACGCTGTATCCAGAATTGCCTACACAGTTAGATTGGGCGCAATGTTCACGCCTACGTTGACGATATAGTGGTCAGATCCTAGAAAAAGGAATCACTGTTGGAGGACCTCAAGGAAACTTTCGACAATTTACGCGTGTACTAGATGAGGCTTAACCCGACCAAGTGTGTTTTTGGTGTTCCCGCAGGAAAGTTATTGGGTTTCTTGGTGTCAGAGCGAGGCATCGAAGCTAACCTGGATAAAATTGAAGCAATCACTTCGCTCGGCAAGCCGGCCAATGTCAATCAAGTTCAGCGCATGGCGGGTCGTATTGCGGCTCTGAGTCGTTTCATAAGTCGCCTGGGGGAGAAGGCCATCCCTCTGTATGAGCTGCTCAAGAAAACTAATCGCTTTGTTTGGACGAATGAAGCCAACGAAGCTTTCGAAGCCTTGAAGAAACAATTGGCTGAGCCGCTTGTCTTAGCTTCTCCGACTCACAAAGAGCCAATGCTCCTGTACATTGCTGCCAACTCTAAAGCAGTAAGCGTTGCAGTGGTCGTCGAGCGCAAAGAGGAAGGGAAGGAATACCCGGTTCAAAGATCGGTCTACGTTGTCAACGAAGTCCTAACCCTCTCCAAACAGCGCTATCCGCATTGGCAGAAGCTAGTCTTTGGGGTATTCATGGCGAGTCGGAAATTGAAACATTACTTTCAAGAGCATCCTATCACGATGGTCAGTTCTGCGCCACTTGGTGATATCATACAGAACCGAGAGGCAACTGGACGGATTGCTAAGTGGGCCATTGAGCTTGGACCCCACCATGTGAAATATACCCCTCGCACGGCTATTAAGTCTCAAGCTTTAGTGGACTTCATCAACGATTGGACCGAGTTGCAAATTCCAAAAGTCAGACCTGATCACACGTATTGGACTATCCATTTTGACCGGTCTAGGCAGCTGGAAGGCTCGAGGGCTGGCGTGTTATTGACTTCGCCTCAGGGTGAGAAATTTTGCTATGTCCTTCGACTCATGTTCCCGTGTACCAATAATGCGGCAGAATACGAGGCCTTGCTCCATGGGTTGAAAATCGCCAAAGAGATGAACCTCAGTCGAGTCAGATGTTTGGGCGACTCAGATCTAGTGGCGCGACAAGTTTCTGGCATACGGGATTCTAGAGATGGCGGCTTATAGACGTGCTGTGTCAGATGTGGCGGGTCATTTTCATGGCTATCAGGTCGATCACATTGATCGCCGACTCAATGAAGTGGCTGATGCGCTTTCATGACTCAGTTCACAACGTAAGCTCGTTCCCCCTAACGTCTTTTTGGATGTATTGCACAACCCATCAGTAAAATTGCCTTCAGAGGAAGACTTAGCAGTTCCTGATCCTGAGTCTCAACTTGTGGCGGCTCTCCATGCTACCCCAGATTGGGCAATCCCCTATATGGCATATGTGGCATGAGGCGAGTTACCTACAGATGAGTTGTTGGCCCACCAAATCATCCATCGATGCAAGTCCATGATCATACATAAAGGCGAGTTACACAAGCGAAGCACTTCTGGAGTTTTTCAAAGGTGTGTCTCCTCTGAGGAAGGGTGTGCGATTCTAAACGAGATACATGCAGGTGAGTGTGGTCATCACGCCGGGTCACACTCTCTGGTATCCAAAGCCTTTAGGCATGGGTTTTACTGGTTGACAGCTCATGCAGATGCTGAGGATATAGTACGCAGATGTGATGGTTGTCAAAAATTTGGACGTCAGATGCATGTGTCGGCTCAGGAATTACGGATGATTCCAATTACATGGCCTTTTACGGTCTGGGGGCTGGACATGGTTGGCCCTTTCAAGATGTCGTCCAATAAAAAGACTCACCTATTGGTGGCAATTGACAAGTTTACCAAGTGGGTTGAAGCAGAGCTGGTTAGCAGCTGTGATGCAGACACGGCAGTCAAGTTCCTCAAGAAGTTGATTTTTCGCTTCGGGTATCCTCATAGTATTATTATTGATAATGGTACTAATTTATCCAAAGGCGACATGCAAGAGTTTTGCGCAAAGGAGCACATCCGACTTGATGTTTCTGCCGTTGCACACCCCCAGTCTAATGGACAGGCAGAAAGGGCGAATCAAGAAATACTGCGAGGAATCAAGCCCCGACTTATGGTACCTCTGGAACGTACTCCGGGATGCTGGGTTGAAGAGTTGCCTTTAGTTTTATGGAGTATCAAAACCACCCCTAATCGGTCTACGGGTTACATGCCCTTTTTCCTGGTCTATGGAGCAGAGGCAGTATTACCAAGTGACATCAGACACGACTCACCATGAGTCGCCGCCTATGTGGAACAAGACAACGAGCTATCACGTCAAGATTCATTGGACGCCCTGGAGGAAGAGCGTGATTTGGCCGCGTCGCGATCGGCGATTTATCAACATGACTTACGACGCTATCATAGAAGCCGAGTCAAGAGCCGAGCCTTTCAAGAGGGCGACTTAGTGCTCCGGTTAATTCAGGATCATACTGGTATGCATAAGTTATCTCCTCCATGGGAAGGACCTTTTGTCCTCAGCAAAACTCTTCACAACGGTTCATACTACCTGGTGGATCTTTGCCCAGATAGGCCAACAACAGAGGTTGAGACAACCCGCCCATGGAACATCACCCACTTGCGGCCAGATTATACTTAGAGCCACTGGCTCCTTATCTATGTCTACAATTTCGACTTTGTAATCTCTTCTTTTATATATAAAGCAATAAAGCCAACGCCCACAAACTTCAGGGTTTTTTGCCGTTTTAGCTTCTTGAAAGCATGAGTCTTTATTGTTCCATAAGTCGTCCAAACATGGACGCTATCAGCATCAAAGAGTATAAGTTGCCACATTGCACTTATTTCAAAACTGGATGTTGATACGCCAAAGAGGACCAAAGTTGCCACGTTGCACGGTTCAAACATGGGCACCCTATATGGTTTTGAGAATTAAGCCGGCTTACTTGGGGGCTACTAGCTCCCAAGTTGTTTTGCAGTAAGAGCGTATATGCTTTTGCAATCCTATGTCTGGCTCTTCCCTAATCATAGGTCACTTGGGGGCTTCCACTTACTGAGTTCAGCCTGAATACCCTCTTGGCCAGCGAAAAATTAACGCATTACAATGGTTATACTGGACTGTGTGTTTGGCAACTCGCCCTATGGTCCCATGTACTCTTGGCAAGTCAATCGACCTTTTTGGACCCTGAACTTGCCTTGGTTAAAACATGAAAGGTACTAGCGAGAGCCGGCACATGGAAAATAGACAAACCATGGGTTCATTGAACCTGCTTCACTGAAGCTTGACTCGCGCCTGATCAGCCGGTCTAAACAACTCGGGCTATGGAAAAAGCCTTCTTGGGGTAGCACTAGAGTTTTGCAAACTCTTCCTTGATACGTCTCCATCGTATCTACTTTTCCAAACTCTTTTGCCCTTGTTTTGGACTCTAATTTGCATGATTTGAATGGAACTAACCTGGACCGACGCTGTTTTCAGCAGAATTGCCATGGTGTTGTTTTTGCGCAGAAATAAAAGTTCTCGGAATGACTTGGAAATTTACGAGGATTTTTTGTGGAATATATAAAAAATACTGGTGCAAGAATTGCCTGGAGGGACGGAGCCAGGAACACACAAGCCCAGGAGGCGCGCCCCCTACCGCGTGTGGCAGGCTTGTGAGGCCCTCGTGGCTCCGCCGCCTCCAGCTCCAGCTCTATATAGTCTCTCTCGCGCAGAAAAAATTAGGAGAGAAGAGTTCATCGCGTTTTATGACACGGAGCCGCCGCCACCACCTTTTATTTTTGTGGGGGGCAGATCTGGAGTCCGTTCAGAGCTCCGGAGAGGGGAAATCGTGGCCGTCGTCATCACTAACCTTCCTTCATCACCAATTCCATGATGCTCTTCATCGTTCGTGAGTAATCTCATCGTAGGCTTGTTGTACGGTGATGGGTTGGATGAGATCTATCATGTAATCGAGTTAGTTTTGATGGGATTTGATCCCTAATATCCACTATGTTCTGAGATTGATGTTGCTACTACTTTGCTATGCTTAATGCTTGTCACTAGGGCCCGAGTGCCATGATTTCAGATCTGAATCTATTATCTTTTCATCAATATATGTGTGTTCTTGATCCTATCTTGCAAGTTGTAGTCACCTACTATGTGTTATGACTCGGCAACCCCGGAGTGACAATAGCCGGAACCACTCCCGGAGATGACCATAGTATGAGGAGTTCATGTATTCACTAAGTGCTAATGGTTTTTTCCGGTTCTCTATTAAAAGGAGACCTTAATATCCCTTAGTTTCCATTAGGACCCCGCTGCCACGGGAGGGATGGACATTAGATGTCATGCAAGTTCTTTTCCATAAGCACGTATGACTATATATAGAATACATGCCTACATTACATTGACGAACTGGAGCTAGTTACATATCTCCCCATGTTATAACTGTTACATGATGAATGTCATCCGACATAATTATGCATCACCGATCCGATGCCTACGAGCTTTTCCTACTAGTCCTTGCTACGTTACTTTACCGCTACTGCTGTCACTACTGCTACTGTTACCGTTGCTACCATTACTATCACACTACTTTGCTACTGAAACTTTGCTGCAGATACTAAGTCTTTCAGGTGTGGTTGAATTGACAACTCAACTGCTAATACTCGAGAATATTCTTTGGCTTCCCCTTGTGTTGAATCAACAAATTTGGGTTGAATACTCTACCCTCGAAAACTGTTGCGATCCCCTATACTTGTGGGTTATCAAGACTATTTTCTCGCGCCGTTCCTGGGGAGGCATAGCTCTATTCTCCGAGTCACTTGGGATTTACGTCTGTTGATCACTATGAGGAATCCGAGAGATCCAAAAACTAAAGTCTTGCCCTCAACTACGAGGACATGTAAGGAACTGCCATCTAGCTCTACACTTGATTCACCTTCAGGTATGAGTAAGTTTGCGACATCACCACCTACTAAAAATTCTGATGTGTCGCCTGTGCTTGATGATGCTACTTCTTCTATCCATGATGCTTGTGATGATGCTTTTCTTGATACTGCTTTGCCACTAGGTGCATTCCTTGATGCACAAATTGCTAGAGTTGCTGCTGAATGTGATGATACTTATGAAACTGCTGAAATTGTTGAAGTAGAACCTGTTGTTTCACCTGTTAGAACTAGCTCTCCTAGATATGAATTGTCTGATATACCCGAGGGTTATGTTATGGAGGGAGAGGTAGCGGAGGACTTTCTTGCTTGTAAGGATAGCTATGATCTTGAGAATTTATTGCGCAAGTGGAAAGAAAAATCTCTGAATGCTAGAATGAAATATGATCCTAAGTTTTCTACTTCACCCATCTTTGTGACTAATAAGGATTATGAATTCTCTGTCGATCCTGAGTTAATCACTCTGGTGGAATCTGATCCTTTTCATGGTTATGAGTCTGAAACGGTTGTAGCACATCTTACCAAGCTGAATGATATAGCCACCCTATTCACGAGTGAGGAATAGATTCGCCATTACTTTATCCTTAAGTTGTTTCCTTTCTCGCTAAAGGGTGATGCTAAGACTTGGTTTACTTCTCTTGCTCCTGGTTGCGTGCGTAGTCCCCAGGATATGATCTACTACTTCTCTGAGAAATATTTTCCTGCCCATAAGAAACAAGCTGCCTTGCAGGATATATATAACTTTGTGCAAGTTGAAGAAGAGAGTCTCCCACAAGCTTGGGGGAGGCTTGTCTAGTTACTGAATGCTTTGCCTGATCACCCTCTTGAGAAAAATGAAATACTTGATATCTTTTATAATGGACTAACCGATGCTTCTAGGGACTACCTAGATAGTTGTGCTGGTTGTGTTTTCAGGGAACGAACTGTGGAACAAGCTGAAATTCTATTGAATAATATCTTGAGCAATGATAATGCTTGGACTATTCCCGAACCACCTCCAAAGCCAACTCCAAAGAAAATAGGTATTCTATTCCTCAGTCCTGAAGATATGCAAGAAGCCAAGAAATCTATGCAAGAGAAAGGTATTAAATCTGAAGATGTTAAGAATCTACCACCTATCGAAGAAATACATGGTCTTGATAACCCGACACAGGTAGTAGAGGTAAATTCTCTTTGTAGATTCAATGAGAGTGATATTCCTTTTGATAAACCTGCTAGCATATGCTTAGATGAATTTGATAACTTTGTTGCCAAACAACAAAGTTTCAATGATTATGGTAGCAGACAATTGGAACAAAATGCTTGCATGATTAATCATTTAATTGCTTGTGTGGATAGAAATGTCAATGATCTTAAGCTTTTGAGTAAACATGCCTCTATGGTCACTACTCAAGTAGAACAAGTACTTAAGGCTCAAAATGACTTTCTCAATGAGTTGAATGACAATTCTGTTAGAGTTGTCACTAGAGGTGGTAGAATGACTCAGGAACCTTTGTATCCTTAGGGCCATCCTAAGAGAATTGAATAAGATTCTCAAGGAGTTAACACTGATGCACCTAGTCATCCTGGTATTAGGAAGAAAAAGAAAGATGGTAGGAACTTGCATGCTAGCAAACCTGCTGTTGTTACACTTGAGAATCCAAATGATATCTCTGTTTCTGATGCCGAAACACAATCTGGTGATGAATATGAGCCTAGTGATAATATTGATAGTGGTGTTCATGATGATGCTCAACCTAGTAATGATAAGTATGTGGAGATTGAACATGCTGTTGATCTTGATAACCCACAACCTAAGAACAAGAGATACGATAAGAACGACTTCATTGCTAGGAAGCATGGTAAAGAAAGAGAACCATGGGTTGAGAAACCCATGCCCTTTCCTCCCAAACCATCCAAGAAAAAGGATGATGAGGACTTTGAGCGCTTTGTTGAAATGATTAGACCTGTATTTTTGCAAATGCGTTTGACAGATATGCTCAAAATGTCTCCTTATGCTAAGTACATGAAAGATATTGTGACTAACAAAAGGAAGATACCTGAGGTTGAGATTTCCACCCTGCTTGCTAATTACACCTTCAAGGGTGGAACTCCTAAGAAACTAGGTGATCCCGGAGTGCCCACTATACCTTGCTCCATTAAAGGAAATTATGTTAGAACCACTTTATGCGATCTTGGAGCTGGTGTTAGTGTTATGCCTCTCTCTCTTTATCATAGACTTGCATTGGATAAGTTGACACCCACTGAAATGTCTTTGCAAATGGCTGACAAATCAACCGCTTTTCCTATCGGCATTTGCGAGGATGTGCCTGTTGTGGTTGCTAACGTTACTATCTTAACGGACTTTGTTATTCTGGATATTCCCGAGGATGATGCCATGGCGGTCATCCTTGGAAGACCCTTTTTAAACACTGGAGGGGCTGTTATTGATTGCAACAAAGGCAATGTCACTTTCCATGTTAATGGTAATGAGCATATGGTGCACTTTGTGAAGAAACAATATCGAGTACATTGCATCAATGCTATTGAAAGAACTTCATCAATTCTTATTGGGAGCTTTGAATGCCCTATACCTACTGTCAAGATGAAGTATGATTTACTTGTTGGTGATATGCACATCCCCGTTGAGATAACCTAGTGATTATTCAAAAATTCTCCGGTTTTATGTGAATCGAAAAAAGTTCGTCAATGAGACTTGATCAACCTCATTGAAATATTTCTTTTGATGACCATGAGATGGATGAATCTAGGAGTCACAACCTTCTGTTCCGAACTTTTACTTTTGTTGTTTAGAAGAAAAATGATAAATTTAGCTTTATTTTCCTGTTTTGTGCTTTTTGCGTCCCTTAGAAAAGTGTCCCGAAAATAAAAGTTCTTCAAATGCCCTGAAATTCAATTATGATTTTTTCTGGAATTTTTGAAAAATTCTAAGATAAAGAGCTAGTCAGGGGGATGCACCAGTGGGCCACAAGCCCAGGAGGCGCGGGCACCCCCCTAGCCGCCCCTGGCAGGCTTGTGGGCCCCACGTGCCCCCTCCACTTATTCCAGCTCCCATCGCCTTCTTCTACCTCCAGAAAAAAATCATTCCATAGCTCAAACCCATGTTCTTGCTCTTCTTGCTGCATTTTTCGATCTCCTTGTGCAAAGCCCCATTTACCAAACTGTTTTGGGGGAATTGTTTCTTGGTATGTGACTCCTCCATTGGTCCAATTAGTTTTTGCTCTAGTGCTTTATTCTTTGCATATTTTTGCTGCCTTGGTGACCCTGTTCTGGAGCTTTGCATGCTAATTTTAGTTGGTCCGAAGTAGTTTTGATGCATGATATGGCCTCTAGGCACTTGTAGGAGTAGTTGCTATGATTTTTGTTGAGCCTTGTTCACTTTTGTTTTGAGTCACTAAAAATTTCAGAAATTTTCAAAGAAAGAAAAAGGAAAAGATGAGGAGGTTCCTAAGAGGATCTTCAAGCCGTGACCCCAAGGAAGATGAAAATGAGAAGAAGAAACCCAAGTATTCGGTCCCCTGAGTTGCAGAAGTTCGAGCGTGCGAGTGGCCAAGCGATGTGTTCTTACGTGCCGCTGGTCTTTATGAGGATTTTTATTACTTGGTGGAGAACGCACGCCTTACCGCATTTGTTGAAGATAAGTGTCCACAATACCTCCTCCTCACTAATATTTTCGTGCAAAGCTTTAATTTCTATCCAAGGAAGAGTCCTCCTATGGTTGAGTTCAAGTTATATGATATCCCCCAGCGCATGTCACTTCAGGATTTTTGGAATGTTTGCAAATTGCCTTATGTTGGGGATATTCATGAACCTCGTCCACGGGACTTGAAGGCTTTCATTGATACTATTGCTGTAGGAGAGGAGAGAGGAGTGTCTTGCGCTAGATTTGCTAGTGTACATTTTCCCGTGCTTCGGTATCTCTCATTATTTGTGGGAAAATGTTTGATTGGCCATGGGAAAGCTGGGGCTCTTAGCTCCCCAGATCTTGCGGGTTTGTACGAAGCTCTTTATAATGATAAACTTATAGCTTGGGCGCTATAGTGGCTCAACGGTTGAACACGAACCATACTAAAGACGCTGTTTATGGAGGTATCTATGCTACCCGTCTTGCTAAACATTTTGAGATACCTATTAGACTATACGAGGAAGAAGAGATGCTTCTTCCTGAGAGATATCTAGATTATGATAGCATGGTTCTCCATGACTTTCTTGATAAAGATATAAATAAGAGGATGATTTATAACTTGGTATTTAGTCAGGGTACTCGTGAGACTATTACTTTGCCTGCTCCTTCTTTGTTCAATGTTCATCTAGGCACGTACATTATTATGCCCTCAGACATCTACGCATATTGGGGCATAGCGCCACCACACGCGCCCGTGCCCGAGCTACCAATCGAGTACCAGACGCCAGTTTATCAGTGGGAGCCGGAGGAGCTCACCCAGCAGTGGCACCCTCAGTAGACTCCGGAGTACCCCGGAGACGGTTACTTCCCTCCTTGGGAGTAGACCAACTTAGGCCAATAGCCTAAGCTTGGGGGAGTACATGTTTCTCACCGACTTTATATTCATGCTCAAACTTTCACTTTGATAGTCGGTGTTCACACTTTGCCACTATATCATCCATGCTAGTTTATTTCTTTCTCTCGCTTTCTTCTCGTGTGTTTGTTTAGTTTGAGAAAAAAAATTAGTTGTAAGTTTACTTTCCAGCTTGCTTAGTGGTGTTTAAAAAATAAAACCCAAAAAGATTTCCCGTTCTTCTTTTGCTTGTTGGGAGCTTTCCCGTGTAAATAATTTTCTTTTTCTTTGGGTCAAGGTAGAAGACCATGGTTAAAATCTTTAGTGGCTCCCACATGCATATCTGTTTGTCCGTCAAAGAGCCATATTACTTTGTCTTCTCCTTTGAGTTTGCTTACAGATTCCACCTTAGTCCAATGCATGAACAGTGTCATTATGATTCACATCATTCGGTCATGCAAGTGAAAGGCAATAATGACGATATATGATGAAGTGAATGAGCCTGGAAAAGCTGGTATGAACTCGATCAATTTTGTTTTTGTAAATATGACTAGCTCATTGTTCCTAATTCATCTTTGTTATGAGAGAAACATGTTTGCAATGACAACTTAGAGATCATAGTTTCTGATGCCATGCTTAATTAGCTAGGAGCTTATAATGGTTTGTCTTGGATGCCAACATGAATTTCGAGATGATTTTGATGTAGTATGATAGGATGGTATCCTCCTTTGAATGATTCAAGTGGCTTGACTTGGCGCATGTTTACGCATGTAGTTGAAACAAAATCAACATAGCCTCTATGATATTCATGTTTATGGTGATTTATGTCCTACTCATGCTTGCACTCAATGTTGGTTAATTTCAATGCATATTGATGACCGTTGTCGCTCTCTAGTTGGTCGCTTCCCAGACTTTTGCTAGCCTTCACTTGTACTAAGCGGGAATACTGCTTGTGCATGCACCTCCCATAAACCCAAAGTTGTGCCATATGAGTCCACCATACCTACCTATGTGCGGTATCTACCTATCATTCCAAGTAAATTTGCATGTTCCATTCTCTAAACCTTCAAGAAATAATCTGTTTTGTATACCCGAACCGCTCATGTGGTGACAGGGGGCTGATGTCAACTGTTCTTCCCCTTTGCAACGGCACCAGAAGAATGCTGTTAGCACTCTTCGGCAATCGAAACTAGAAGAATGTTGTTGACGCCCACCAGCGCGTGGGATCGTAGTAGTTTTCGAGGGTAGAGTATTCGACTCAAATTTGTTGATTCGCACGACGGGAAGTGAGAGAATACTCTCAAGTATTAGCAGCTGAATTTATCAGATTCAACCACACCTGAAAGATTAGTATCTGCAAGCAAGGTAGTAACAGCAAAGTAGCGAGTAACGGCAGTGTAACGAGCAATAGCAGCGGCAAGGAAAAGCAGTAGTGACAACAGTAGCAAGTAGCAACAGTAGTAGCAACAGTAGCAGCAGAGCAAGACAAGTAACAGCAGTAGCAACAGTAGTAGCAGCAGCAGAGCAAGACAAGTAACAGCAGTAGGACAAACTCGTAGGCAATGGGTCGGTGATTTGTTTGGATGATATTGATCATGCAACAACTATAACACGGAGAGATATGTGGCTAGCTCCTGTTCGTCAATGTGATGTAGGCATGCATTCCGTGTGTCGTCATACGTGCTTAGGGAAAAGAACTTGCATGACATCTATTGTCCATCCCTCCCGTGGCAGCGGGGTCCAAAAGGAAACTATGGGATATTAAGGTTCTCCTTTTAATAAAGAATCGGACCAACTCATTAGCACTTGGTGAACACATGAACTCCTCAAACTATGGTCATCACCGGGAGTGGTTCCGGTTATTGTCACTCCGGGGTTGCCGGATCATAACACATAGTAGGTAACTACAACTTGCAAGATCGGATCTAAAACACACATATATTGGTGACACCATAATAATTTCAGATCTGAAATCATGGCACTCGGGCCCTAGTGACAAGCATTAAGCATGGCAAAGTAGTAGCAACATCAATCTCAGAACATAGTGGATACTAGGGATCAATCCCCATCAAAACTAACTCAATTACATGATAGATCTCATCCTTCTCATCACCGCCCAGCGAGCCTACGAATAGATTACTCACGAATGACGAAGAGCTTCATGGAATTGGAGAGGGAAGGAGGTTGATGATGACGATGGCGATGATTTTCCCTCTCCGGAGCCCAAGACGGACTCCAGATCTGCCCTCCAGATGAAGAATAGGTGGTGGCGGCGGCTCCGTATCGCAAACGCGACGAAAACTTCTCTTTTTATTTTTTCTGGGACGAAAGGGGACTTATAGACCTCAGGTTGGGGGAGGCAGAGCCATGTGGGCCCCACAAGCCTGCCCACCGCCACCAGGGGGTGGTGGCGGAGCCAAGGCTTGTGGCCCACTCGCCCACCCCCTCAGGTGGAACTTGGCACAGATATTTTTCTTATTTTCCAAAACTGCTGCCTGTAAATTTTCAGGATGTTTGGAGAACTTTGATTTGTGCACAAAAATAACATCAAGGCAATTCTGCTGAAAACAGCGTCAGTCCAGGTTAGTTCCATTCAAATCATGCAAATTAGAGTCCAAAACAAGGGCAAAAGAGTTTGGAAAAGTAGATACGATGGAGACGTATCAACTCCCCAAGCTTAAAACCTTGCTTGTCCTCAAGCAACTCAGTTGACAAACTGAGAGAGAAAGAAAAACTTTGACAAACTCTGTTTGATCTAGTTGTTGCAACTATGTCTAACTCATAACCAGAATTTCAGCAAGATCACAAGTTAACCACATAAGCAAGTGACACAAAGGTCTCACGGTAAACTAATATCAATGGCATAATCAGCTAACGAGCAAATAATAATGAGTTTCAAATACCAACACTTCAATCAAAACAAGCATGAAGCAATATGAATAGGTGGTACTCACGAGCTCTTTCTAAGACCGCAAAACATAAATGCAGAGCACTTTCAAAGATCAAGGGCCGACTAAACATTGTAATTCATAGCAATGAAGATCCAGTCATAGTCATACTCAATATCAATCAAAAGCAAAGCATAAAAATGACAGAGGTGCTCTCTAATTGGTGCTTATATAAGAGGAGGATGACTCGACAGGAGAATAAATAGATAGGCCCTTCGCAGAGGGAAGCATTGATTTGCAGATGTGCCAGAGCCCAAGCTTTGAAAACAGAGATAATAATTTTGGGTGACATGCTTTCATTGTCAACATAATGACCAAGAGTTCTCAATATCTTCCATGCTACTCATGCTATAGGCGGTTCCCAAACAGAAAAGTAAAGTTTTAACTCCCCCACCACCAATCAATCACACTCCACGGCTAGCCGAATCCTCGGGTACCGTCCATACTAACATCAATTCGGGGGGAGTCTTGTTTTACAGTTATGTTTTCGATTTAAGTGTGGAAATGGGCATTCCATTTACCGGCCCCTTTCTCATGAATGACAGTGAATAAACACATGTCGAGGATAACACTCCTAGCATGGAAGATACCAATAGCCCTCTGTCACCACATGAGCGGGTCGGGCATGCAAAACAGATTATTTCTTGAAGGTTTAGAGAATGGCACATGCAAATTTACTTAGAACGGCAGGTAGATACCGAAAATAGGTAGGTATGGTGGACTCTCATGGAAAAACATTTGGGTTTATGGAAGTGGATGCACAAGCAGTATTCCGCTTAGTACAAGTGAAGGCTAGCAAAAGACTGGGAAGCGACCAACTAGAGAGCGACAACAGTCATCAAGATGCAATGAGTTTGACTAACATTGAATGCAAGCATGAACAAGATATAAATCACTATGAACACGAACATCATAGAGGCTATGTTGATTTTGTTTCAACTACATGCATGAACATGCGCCAAGTCAAGCCACTTGAAACATTCAAAGGAGAATACCATCCTATCATACTACATCATAGTCATCTCAAAATCTATGTTGGCATTCAAGACAAACCATTATAAGCTCTCAGCTAAATAAGCATGGCATCAGAAACTATGATCTCTAAGTTGTCATTGCAAACATGGTTCTCTCACAACAAAGCTAAATCTGGGTCGACAAGCTAGTCATATTTACAAAAACAAAATAGATAGAGTTCATACCAGCTTTCCAGTCTCAGTCACTTCATCATATATCATCATTGTTGCCTTTCATTTGCACGATCGAACGATGTGAAGAATAATAAGTGCATTGGACTAAGCTGAATCTGCAGGCAAACACAAAGGAGAAGACAAAGTAATATGGCTCTTTTGAAAGCTAAACAGGTAAGCATGCAAGAACCAGTAAACATTATAACAAATATCTTCTACCTTGACACAAAGAAAATAACTATTTACACGGGAAAGCTCCCAACAAGCTAAAGAAGAAATAAAATCTTTTAGGGTTTTCTCAAAAGGACACAAAACAAGAAAACAAGAAAACGAAAATAAACTAGCATGGATAATACAGTGGCAAAGTGTAAACACCAGCTAACAAAGTGAAAGCATAAGCATGAATGTAAAGTCGGTGAGAACACGTACTCCCCCAAGCTTAGGCTTTTGGCCTAGCTTGGTCTACTCCCAAGGATGGTCCCGGAGAAACCCAAAGTCATAATGGGTGTTATACGGGAGTGTTGCAGCCACTGCCTGAATAGCTGCCTCACAAAGTCGAGCAGAAGTCGCCTCCCTCTCATACTCCTCTGCCTCTCCTGTGGTAATGTAGTATCTTCGTTTTACTTGAAAGTCAAAGAAAGCAGGAGCAGGAAGGGTAATATGGAAAACACGCTGCTGGTTAAATATCAAGCGGTATAGGAGGGATCCATGATCTCTCTCAAGGAACTGGTAGCATGTTAGAGCGACACGATCAAGGTAGGCTGTACGGAGAGGAGGGTCTTATGGACGGATGGATACTCCAAGAAAATTTGCTAAGCGTGTAGCATAAACTCCACCAAAGAAATCCCCCTCACTGGCATTTTTATTCAGCCTCCTTGCTATTATAGCCCCCATATTGAAGCTCCTGTCACCTGTTACTTCGCTCTTAAGGATACTAAGGTCGGAAGCGCATAGGTGACAATGTGCACCCTTGCCGTTAATGCACCTACCTATGAAGAGGGCAAGGTAGTGCAAGGCAGGGAAATGGATGCTTCCTATGGTGGCTTGCGTGATATCTCTGGTTTCTCCAATAGTTATACTAGAGACAAAGTCTTTGACCGAAGACTTAGAAGGATCATTAATACTACCTCCATCGGGTATCTTGCAAATCCTATTGAAATCCTCCAAATCCACGGTATATGATTTATCGTATAGATCAAACAGTATGGATGAGTCACGACCAACTGAAAATTTAAATCTACGCACGAAAGAGGCAGTGAGCATAGCATACTGTTCGCATTTATCTGAGAGGAATTATTCTAACCCGGCGTTGCGGACAAGTGTATCAAACTCATCCTTGAAACCTGCTTCGATCATGAACTCGTCAGAAGGCCATTCACATGGTTGTACCGGTGCGTCCCTTAGTTGAAAAGGTCCGGGCTCCCGAAAAGAAAGACGAGGACCCTTCTTACTTGAGGAACCACCATGAAACTTCCTCGTGAACATAATTTCCTTTTGCTGGAATTTTTGAAGTTCAAGAGAAAAGTGAATGAGAACCATCCACACCTTGTAGCAACTACTCTTACTAGTGCCTAGAGACTGTATCACGCACTAAAACTACTTGGGACCAGCTAAAATCAACCTTTCTAGCTCAAGAACAGGGTCACCAAGGTAGCAAGAATTCGGGAAGGATAAAGCACTAGAGCAAAAACTAATTGGACCAATGGAGGAGTCACTTACCAAGGAGTAATTTCCCCAAAACGGTTCGGAGAATGATACTTTGAGCAAGGAGATCGAAAATCACAGCAAAATGAGCAAGAACACGGGTTTGAGGTGCGAAACAATTTTTTCTGGAGGTGGAAGAAGAGGCTGGGAGCTGGAATGAGTGGAGGGGGTCCCTGTGGGCCCCACAAGCTTGCACTCCACCACCAGGGGGTAGGTGGCGGTTGTAGGGCTTGTGGCCCACTAGTCAGGCCCCCAGGCTAGCTCTTAGGCCCAGAAATTTTCAAAAATTCTAGAAAAAATCATACTAAATTTTCAGGACCATCGGAGAACTTTTATTTTAGAGGTATTTTTCTCCGGGACGCTAAAACAGAAAATAGGAAAAACTAAACTAATTCTATCATTTTTCTTCTAGGCAAAGAGAAAAGGAAAGCTCAAAACAGAGGTATGTGACTCTTTGATTCATCTGTTTCATGGTCATCGAAAGAAATCCGTGAATGGGATTGATCAAGTCCTTATGACAAAACTTTCTTGAATCGTAAGAGAGAACGGAGAATTTTCAAATAGCCACTAAGTCACCTCAATGGGGATATGTATCTCCCCAACAAGCAAATCATACTTCATCTTGACACGAGGAATAGGGCATTCAAAGCCCCTAATAAGAATCGATGAAGTCTTTTTGATAGCATTGATGCAATGTACTTGATATCGTTTCTTCGGAAAGTGCACTGTGTGCTCATTACCATTGACATGGAAAGTGACATTGCCTTTGTTGCAATCTATAACAGCCCCTGCAGTGTTTAAAAAGGGTCTTCCGAGGATGACAGCCATGGCATCGTCCTCGGGAATATCCAAGATAACAAAGTCTGTTAAGATAGTGGTGTTAGCAACCACAACAGGCACATCCTCACAAATGCCGATAGGGAAAGGAGTTGATTTGTCGGCCATTTGCAGAGAAATTTCAGTGGGTGTCAGCTTATCCAATTCAAGTCTACGATAAAGAGAGAGCGGCATAACACTAACACCGGCTCCAAGGTCACATAAGGTAGTTCTTACGTAGTTTCCTTTAATGGAGCAAGGTATAGTGGGCACTCCGGGATCACCAAGTTCCTTAGGAGTTGCACCTTTGAAAGTGTAATTGGCAAGCATGGTGGAGATCTCAAGATCTGGTATCTTCCGTTTATTAGTCACGATATCTTTCATGTACTTGGCATACGGAGACATTTTGAGCATATCAATTAACCGCATCTGCAGAAAGACGGGCTTATCATCTCAACGAAGCGCTCAAAATCCTCATCATCCTTTTTCTTGGATGAATTAGGAGGAAAGGGCATGGGTCTCTGAACCCATGGCTCCCTTTCTTTACCATGGTTCCTAGCAGTGAAGTCATTCTTATCGTTTTTCTTAGGTTGTGGGTTATCAGGATTAACCGTAGGTTCAATCTCCACATCCTCATCATTGCTAGGTTGAGAATTATTATGAACATCACTGTCCATATTGTCACCAGGTTCATGTTCATCACCAGATTGTGTTTCTGCATCAGACGCAAAAATATCATTAGGTTCTCCAGGTGTGATAGTATTTTCTGAACTGGCATGTAGGTTTCTATCATCCTTCTTCTTCTCCTTAGGATGACTAGGTGTATTAGCATTGATTCCTTGAGAATCTTGATCAATTATCTTAGGATGACCTTCAGGATACAAAGGTTCCTGAGTCATTTTGCCTCCTCTAGTGATGACTCTGACAGTGTTGTCATTTAATTCATTGAGCAGGTCATTCCGAGCTTTAAGTACTTGTTCTACCTGAGTAGTAATCATAGAGGCATGTTTACTCAGAAGCTTCAGATCATTGACGTTTCTGTCTACACAAGCACTTAAATGGCTAAGCATACGAGTACTTTGTTCCAAATGTCTGCTAACATAATCATTGAAACTCTGTTGTTTGGCAACAAAGTTGTCAAATTCATCAAAGCATTGGCTAGCAGGTTTATCAAAAGGAACATCACTCTCATCAAACCTACGCAGAGAATTCACTTCCACTACCTGTATCGGGTTATTGAGACCATGGATCTCTTTGATAGGTGGTAGATTTTTGACATCTTCAGATCTAATGCCTTTCTCTTGCGTAGATTTCTTGGCTTCTTGCATATCTTCGGGACTGAGGGATAGAATACCTCTTTTCTTAGGAGTTGGCTTAGGAGGTGGTTCGGGAATAGTCCAAGCATTATCGTTGATCAAGATGTTATTCAGTAGAGTCTCAGCTTGTTCTACAGTTCATTCCCTAAAAACACAACCGACACAACTATCTAGGTGGTCTCTAGGGGCATCGGTAAGTCCGTTATAGAGGATATCAAGTATCTCGTTCTTCTTAAGAGGGTGATCAGGCAAAGCATTCTGTAGCTGGACGAGCCTCCCCCAAGCTTGTGTAAGACTCTCTTCTTGGAGTTGAGCAAAGTTGTATATTTCCTGCAAGGCAACTTGCTTCTTATTGGCAGGGAAATATTTCTCACAGAAGTAATAGACCATCTCCTGGGGACTACGCACACATCCAGGAGCAAGAGAGGTGAACCAGGCTTTCGGTCATCCTTTAGAGAGAAAGGAAACATCTTTAGGATATAGTAGTGGCGGATCTTCTCTTCATTAGTGAAAAGGGTGGCTATATCGTGTAGTTTGGCAAGATGGGCTACGACCGTCTCAGACTCATAACCGTGAAAATGATCAGATTCGACTAGAGAGATTATCTCAGGATCGATAGAGAATTCATAATCCTTATCGGTGATGAAGATAGGTGAAGTGGCAAACTTCGGGTCGTATTTCATCTTAGCTTCCCGAGATTTTTTCTTCCACTTGAGAAGTAATTTCTCAGCGTCATAGGCATCCTTACACTAAAGAAAATCCTCAGCTATCTCTCCCTCCATAACGTAACCCTCAGGTATATCAGGCAATTCATATCTAGGAGAGCTAGATCTAGCAGGAGCAAAAGCAGGTTCTATCTCAATAGTATCGGCAGTATCAGAAGCATCACGAGCATTAGCAGTAACTCTAGCAATATGAGCATCAAGGAATACCCCTAGTGGAACATCAGGCAAAGTAGTATCTCTAGCAGTATCAAGCATAGCATCATCAGGCAAAATAGCATCTCTAGAATCATCAGGCAAAGCAGTATCAAGCATAGCATCTCTAGCAGTATCAGGCATAGCATCAGGCATAGTATCAAGCATAGTATCATCTGGCATAGTATCAAGCATAGCATCTCTAGCAGTAGTATCACAAGCATCATCAAGCACAGGCGACATATCAAGATTTCTAGCAGGAGGTGATGTCGCAAACTTACTCATAACTGAAGGTGAATCAAGTGCAGAGCTAGATGGCAATTCCTTACCTCCCCTCGTGGTTGACGGCAAGACTTTGGTCTTCGGATCCTTCAGATTCTTCATAGTGATCAGCAGATATAAATCCCAAGTGACTCAGAGAATATAGCAATACATCCCCGGCAACGGCGCCAGAAAAATGCTTGATGTCAACTGTTCTTCCCCTTTGCAACGGCACCAGAAGAATGCTGTTAGCACTCTCCGGCAATCGAAACTAGAAGAATGTTTTTGACGCCCACCAGGGCGTGGGATCGTAGCAGTTTTAGAGGGTAGAGTATTCGACCCAAATTTTTTGATTCGCACGATGGGAGGTGAGAGAATACTCTCAAGTATTAGCAGCTGAATTTATCAGATTCAACCACACCTGAAAGATTAGTATCCGCAAGCAAGGTAGTAACAGGAAAGTAGTGAGTAACGGCAGTGTAATGAGCAATAGCAGCGGCAAGGAAAAGCAGTAGTGACAGCAGTAGAAAGTAGCAATAGTAGCAAGCGACAGTAGTAGCAACAGTAGCAGCAGAGCAAGACAAGTAACAGCAATAGCAACAGTAGTAGCAGCCGCAGAGCAAGACAAGTAACAACAGTAGGACAAACACGTAGGCAATGGGTCAGTGATTTGTTTGGATGATATTCATCATGCAACAGCTATAACACGGAGAGATATGTGGCTAGCTCCCGTTCGTCAATGTGATGTAGGCATGCATTCCGTGTGTCGTCATACGTGCTTAGGGAAAAGAACTTGCATGACATCTATTGTCCATCCCTCCCATGGCAGCGGGGTCCAAAAGGAAACTACAGGATATTAAGGTTCTCCTTTTAATAAAGAACTGGACCAACGCATTACCACTTGGTGAACACATGAACTCCTCAAACTATGGTCATCACCGGGAGTGGTTCCGGTTATTGTCACTCCAGGGTTGCCGGATCATAACACATAGTAGGTAACTACAACTTGCAAGATCGGATCTAAAACACACATATATTGGTGACAGCATAATAATTTCAGATCTGAAATCATGGCACTCGGGCCCTAGTGACAAGCATTAAGCATGGCAAAGTAGTAGCAACATCAATCTCAAAATATTGTGGATACTAGGGATCAATCCCCATCAAAACTAACTCGATTACATGATAGATCTCATCCTACTCATCACCGCCCAGCGAGCCTACGAATCGATTACTCACGAACGACGAAAAGCTTCATGGAATTGGAGAGGGAAGAAGGTTGATGACGACGATGGCGACGATTTCCCCTCTCCGGAGCCCAAGACGGACTCCAGATCTACCCTCCAGATGAAGAACAGGTGGTAGCGGCGGCTCCGTATCGCAAACGCAACGAAAACTTCTCTTTTTATTTTTTCTGGGAGGAAAGGGGACTTATAGACCTGAGGTTGGGGGTGGCAGAGTCGTGTGGGCCCCACAAGCCTGCCCACCGCCACCAGGGGGGTGGTGGCGGAGCCAGGGCTTGTGGCCCACTGGCCCACCCCCTTAGGTGGAACTTGACGCATATATTTTTCTTATTTTCCAAAACTGCTCCGTGTAAATTTTCAGGATGTTTGGAGAACTTTGATTTGTGCACAAAAATAACACCAAGGCAATTCTGCTAAAAACAACGTTAGTCCAGGTTAGTTCCATTCAAATCATGCAAATTAGAGTCCAAAACAAGGGCAAAAGAGTTTGGAAAAGTAGATACGATGGAGACGTATCAGGGGCTATTGGTATCTTCCATGCTAGGCGTGTTATCCTCGATATGTGTTTATTCACTATCATTCACGAGAAAGGGGCCGGTAATTGGAACTCCCAGTTCCATGCTCAAATCGAAAAGATAATTGCAAACAAAACTCCCCCAGGATTGATGTTGGTTTGGAAGGTACCCGAGGATTCGGCTAGCCGTGGAGTGTGATTGATTGGTGGTGGGGGAGTCGAAACTTTACTTTTCTGTTTGGGAACCGCCTATAGCATGTGTAGAGGAGTGACTGGGATGGGCTTGCTTGAAACATTCCTCGATCGGGGTATTCAGCCTCTTTAGGCGAGGGATCATGCCATGTGGCATTATTCGTGCCCTCAGGATTCCACTCGGTTGCACATAGAGGAGGTTTCTGAAGAAACCGTGGCTCAGTGGCTCAAAGGCATCACTAGAGCCTGGGAAAATCCATTAGGATCCAAGCAGGTCTTTCCTTTCTGTGCTAAAAACAAGCCACAGAACCTAATGAGTTATTTCCTCACCAACTACCTTCATATCTTTGTCGAGTGATTGAATCTTCGGCCGACTGACTTTGGTGTTTTTACATCTTGTAGGAGTGGACAAACATGCATTCACTCATGCCGAACGGGGATCAACTTGATGTTGGAAATATGCCCTAGAGGCAATGATAAAATAGTTACTATTATATTTCCTGTTTCAAGATAATCGTTTATTATCCATGCTATAATTGTATTGAATGAAAACATAAATGCATGTGTGGATATATAGACAAAACAATGTCCCTAGTGAGCCTCTAGTTGACTAGCTCGTTGATCAAGGATGGTTAAGGTTTCTAAGCTATAGACAAGTGTTGTCACTTGATAACGGGATCATATCATTAGGGGAATGATGTGATGGACAAGACCCAAACTATACGCATAGCATATGATCGTGTCATTTTGTTTCAATTGTTTTGTGCATGTCAAGTATACATTCCTATGACCATGAGATCATGTAACTCACTAACACTGGAGGAATGCCTTTTGTGTATCAAACGTCGCAACGTTACTAGGTGATTATAAAGGTGCTCTAAAGGTATCTCCGAAGGTGTCTGTTGAGTTAGCTTGGATCAAGACTGGGATTTGTCACCCCATGTGACGGAGAGGTATCTCGGGGCCCACTCGGTAATACAACATCACAAACAAGCCTTGCAAGCAATGTGACTAAAGAGTTAGCCACGATATCTTGTATTAGGGAAAGAGTAAAGAGACTTGCCGGTAACGAGATTGAAATAGGTATGTCGATACCGATGATCGAATCTCGGGCAAGTAACATACCGAAGGACAAAGGGAATGATATACAGGATTATGTGAATCCTTGACATAGAGGTTCAACCGATAAGATCTTCATAGAATATGTAGGATCCAATAAGGACGTCCAGGTCCCGCTATTGGATATTGACCGGAGAGTGTCTCGGTCATGTCTACATAGTTCTCGAACCCGCGGGGTGTGCAGACTTAAGGATAGGTGACATTTTAGGTATAGGTGAATTACTGATGTTGGTAACCTGATGTTGTTCGGAGTTCCGGATGAGATCCTGGATGTCACGAGTGTCTCCGGAATGGTGTGGAAACGAAGCTTGATATATAGGATTGTTGCATTTGGCTTCGGGAAAAGTTTCGGGCATTACGGGTAAAGTACAGGGAGTGACGAATGGGTTCCGGGGTTTTATCGGGAGGGGTGATGTCGCACAAGCGTATGGGATCGCAGCAGTTTTTGAGGGTAGAGTATTCAACCCAAATTTATTGATTCGATCACAAGGGGAAGCTAAAGGATATTCTCAAGTATTAGCAGCTGAGTTGTCAATTCAACCACACCTGAAAGATTAGTGTCTGCAAGCAAAGTATCAGTAGCAAGGTAGTATGATAGCAACGACACCAGAAAAAGCTTTGGCAATTCCCAGCAATGGCGCTAGAAAAGGCCTTGTTGACGGGATGTTAGCGGCAATGAAGTCTTGCAACAAGTGATAGAGGAGTAGCAAGGAACAGTAGTAGCAGAAATAGCAAAGTAACGAGTAACAGCAGTAGCGACAGCAGCAACAAAGTAACAGCAACAAAGAAGCCCAATCCCTCTTGTAGCAAGGGAGAAGCCTAGGCAAAGTAACGTAGCGAGAACCAGTAGTAAAAGACTTCATCATGTAACAGGTATAACATGGAGAGATATGTGGCTAGCTCCCGTTAATCATTCTAATGTAGGCATGTATTCCGTATGTAGTCATACGTGCTTAGGGAAAAGAACTTGCATGACATCTATTGTCTATCCCTCCCATGGCAGCGGGGTCCTAATGGAAACTACGGGATATTAAGGTTCTCCTTTTAATAAAGAACCGGACCAACGCATTAACATGCGGTGAATACATGAACTCCTCATACTATGGTCATCTCCGGGAGTGGTTCCGGCTATTGTCACTCCGGGGTTGCCGGGTCATAACACATAGTAGGTGACTACAACTTGCAAGATAGGATCTAAAACACACATATATTGGCGACAACATAATAGGTTCAGATCTGAAATCATGGCACTCGGGCCCTAGTGACAAGCATTAAGCATAGCCAAGTAGTAGCAACATCAATCTTGAACATAGTGGATACTAGGGACCAATCCCCGTCAAGAACTAACTCGATTACATGATAGATCTCATCCAACTCATCACCGTCCAGCAAGCCTACGATGATATTACTCACGAACGATGAAGAGCATCATGGAATTGTCGATGGAGAAAGGTTGATGATGACGATGTCGACGATTTTCCCTCTCCGGAGCAGGAAACGGACTCCAGATCTGTCCTCCAGATGAAGAACAGGACGTGGCGGCGCCTGCGTATCACAAAGCGCGATGAAACCTTCTCTCTGATTTTTTCCAGGCGAAACGGAAGATATAGGACTGAGATTGGGGGTGGTGGTGCCTCGTGGGCCCCACAAGCCTGCATGGCATTGCCTTGGGGGGTGGCCGCGCCATGTGGGCTTGTGGCCCATTGGCACACCCCCTCACGTGGATCTTTGCGCAGGTATTTTTCTTTTATTCGAGAAAAAATCTCCGTAAATTTTCAAGACGTTCCGAGAACTTTCATTTCTGCACAAAAACAACACCATGGCAATTCTGCTGAAAACAGCGTCAGTACGGGTTAGTTCCATTCAAATCATGCAAATTAGAGTCCAAAACAAGGGCAAAAGAGTTTGGAAAAGAGATACGACGGAGACGTATCAACTCCCCCAAGCTTAAACCTTGCTTGTCCTCAAGCAACTCAGTTGACAAACTGAGAGAGACAAAAGAAAAACTTGGACGAACTCTGTTTGATCTTGTTGTTGCAACTATGTCTAACTCACAACCAGAATTTCAGCAACACCACAAGCAAACCACAAAAGCAACTGACATCTAGGTCTCACGGTAAACTCATATCAATGGCATAATCAACTAGCGAGCAAATAATAATAAGCCTCAAGTGTCAACACTTCAATCAAAATAACATGAAGCATTGATTTGCAGAGGTGCCAGAGCTCAAGCTTTTAAAATAGAGATAATAATTTTGGGTGGCATGCTTTCATTGTCAACGCAATGACTAAGAGTTCTCAATGTCTTCCACGCTACACATGCTATAGGCGGTTCCCAAACAGAAAAGTAAAGTTTTGACTCCCCGACCACCAATCAATCACACTCCATGGCTAGCCGAATCCTCGGGTAGCGTCCAAACCAACATCAATCCCGGGGGAGTTTTGTTTGCAATTATCTTTTCGATTTGAGCATGGAACTGGGAATTCCAATTACCGGCCCCTTTCTCGTGAATGATAGTGAATGAACACATATCGAGGATAACACGCCTAGCATGGAAGATACCAATAGCCCCGTGTCATCACATGAGCGGTTCGGGCATGCAAAACAGATTATTTCTTGAAGGTTTAGAGAATGGCACATGCAAATTTACTTGGAACGGCAGGTAGATACCGCACATAGGTAGGTATGGTGGACTCATATGGCACAACTTTGGGTTTATGGGAGGTGGATGCACAAGCAGTATTCCCGCTTAGTACAAGTGAAGGCTAGCAAAAGACTCGGAAGCGACCAACTAGAGAGCGACAACAGTCATCAAAATGCATTGAGATTAACCAACATTGAGTGCAAGCATGAGTAGGACATAAATCACCATGAACATGAACATCATAGAGCCTATGTTGATTTGTTTCAACTACATGCGTGAACATGCGCCAAGTCAAGCCACTTGAATCATTCAAAGGAGGATACCATCCTATCATACTACATCATAGTCATCTCAACATTCATGTTGGCAACCAAGACAGACGATTATAAGCTCCTAGCTAAGTAAGCATGGCATAAGCAACTATGATCTCTAAGTTGTCATTGCAAACATGTTTCCCTCACAACAAATCTGAATCAGGCATGATGAGCTAGTCATATTTACAAAAACAAAATAGATCAAGTTCATACCAGCTTTTCCAGGCTCAGTCACTTCATCATATATCGTCATTATTGCTTTCACTTGCACGACCGAACGATGTGAACAATAATAAGCGTGCTCGTGCATTGGACTAAAGCTGGAATCTACAGGCAAACACAAAGGAGAAGATAAAGTAATATGGCTCTTTGAAAGCTAAACAGGTATGCATGCAAGAGCCACTAAACATTGTAACCAATATCTTCTACCTTGACGCAAAGAAAAAGAAAACTATTTACACGACAAAGCTCCCAACAAGCAAAAGAAGAAAAAGAAAATCTTTTTGGGTTTTCTCAAACTAGACAGGCACACGAAAAGAAAACGAAAAAAAGAAAATAAACTAGCATGGATGATACAGTGGCAAAGTGTGAACACCGGCTAAAAAAGGAAAAGCATAAGCAAGAATGTAATGTCGGTGAGAACACGTACTCCCCCAAGCTTAGGCTTTTGGCCTAACTTGGTCTACTCCCAAGGATGGTCCTGGCGAAACCCAAAATCATAATCGGGGTTATACGGGAGCGTTGCAGCCACTCCCTGAATAGCTGCCTCACGAAGATGAGCAGCCTTCAGCTCCCTCTCATACTCCTCTGCCTCTCCTCTGGTTATGTAATATCTCTGTTTTACCTGAAAGTCAAAGAGAGCAGGAGAAGGAAGAGTAATATGTAAAACACGTTGCCGGTTAAATATCAATCGGTATAGGAGGGATTCATCATCCCTCTCAAGGAATTGGTAGCGTGTCAAAGCGACGCGGTCAAGGAAAGCAGTATGGAGAGGGGGATCTCTTTCGCGGATGGGTACTTTTCTACCGGACGCTAAAATAGAAACAGGGAAAACTAAACTAAATCTATCATTTTTCTTCTAAGCAACCTAAAGTGAAAGCTTGGAAAAAGGTTTGTGACTCCTTGATTCATCCATGTCATGGTCATCGAAAGAAATCCGTCAATGGGGTTGATCAAATCCCCTCGAAAAAACTTTCTCGAATCACAAAAGAAGATGGAGAATTTTTGAATAGTCACTAAGTCTCCTCAATGGGGATGTGTATCTCCCCAACAAGAAAATCATACTTCATCTTGACATGAGGAATAGGGCATTCAAAGCTCCCAATAAGAATCGATGAAGTCTTTTCAATAGCATTGATGCAATGTACTCGATATTGTTTCTTCGGAAAGTGCACCGTATGCTCGTTACCGTTGACATGGAAAGTGACATTGCCTTTGTTGCAATGTATAACAGCCCCTGCAGTGTTTAAAAAGGGTCTTCCGAGGATGACAGCAATGGCATCGTACTCGGGAATATCCTAGATAACAAAGTCTGTTAAGATAGTGGTGTTAGCAACCATAGAGGCACATCCTCGCAAATGCCGATAGGGAAAGCAGTTGATTTGTCAGCCATTTGCACAGAGATTTCAGTGGGTGTTAACTTATCCAGCTCAAGTCTACGATAAAGAGAGAGAGGCATAACACTAACACCAGCTCCAAGGTCGCCTAACGTAGTTGCCTTTAATGGAGCAAGGTATAGTGGGCACACCGGGATCCACTACAGGAATCAGCTTCTTTGCCGTCTGCCATCACAGACGGCAAAGACAAAATCCCGGACGGCAAAGACAAAACAGCAGACGGCAAAGACAAAACAGCAGACGGCAAAGATTCTCACGGCCGGCAAAATTTCTGCGTCAGCCTACGACGGCATAGGACCTTCTTTGCTGTCTGCCCCCCCAAAGCGGACGACAAAGCTCTTTGCCGCCAACTTTCCTTAGGAGCAGTCAGCAAAGTGCTCGAGACGGCAGCCGACATGCGTTGCCTCCGTTAGGGGTTAACGGAGGCTTTGCCGTCTGCCTCCCCCTTTATCTTTGCCGTCTGCCTCCCCCTTTATCTTTGCCATCTGCATCCTCCTCCTCTCCCCCTCCACTCTTTGCCGTCTGCCTCCCCCTTCATCTTTGCCGTGTGCCTCCTCCTCCCCTCCCCCTCCACTCTTTGCCGTCTGCCTCCCCCCTCCACTCTTTGCCGTCTGCCTCCTCCTCCCCCCCTCCTCCGTGCCCTCTTCTTTGCCGTCTGCCCACCCTGGAGGCTGACGACAAAGAGCCTATATAGACACCCCAGGATGCACAGCTGGGTGCCATGTGGCACCTTTGCCATCTGCCAGCTGATGGCACAGGTCTTGAAAGTGTAATTGGCAAGCATGGCGGAGATCTCAACATCAGGTATCCTCCTCTTATTAGTCACAATATCTTTCATGTACTTAGCATACGGAGACATTTTGAGCATATCTGTCGAACGCATCTGCGGAAAGACAGGTCTGATCATTTCAACGAAGCGCTCAAAATCCTCATCATCCTTTTTCTTGGATGGTTTGGGAGGAAAGGGCATGGGTTTCTGAACCCATGGTTCCCTTTCTTTACCATGCTTCCTAGCAGCGAAGTCATTCTTATCATATCTCTTATTCTTAGGCTGTAGGTTATCAAGATCAACACTAGGTTCAATCTCCACATCCTTTTCATTGCTAGGCTGAGCATCATCATGAACATCACTATTGATATTATCATTAGGCTCATGTTCATCACCAGATTGTGTTTCAACATCAGAGACAGAGGCATCGTTTGGACTCTCAGGTGTAGCAACAACGTTGCTAGCGTGCAAGTTCCTATCATCATTCTTCTTTCTAGGATGACTAGGTGCATCAGTGCTAACTCCTTGAGAATCTTGTTCAACTCTCTTCGGATGACCTCAGGATACAAAGGTTCCTGGGTCATTCTACCACCTCTAGTAACGACTCTGACAGAATTGTCATTCAACTCATTGCGCAAGTCATTTTGAGCCTTAAGTACTTGTTCCACCTGAGTAGTAACCATAGAGGCATGTTTATTCAGAAGCTTAAGATCATTGACATTTCTGTCCACACAAGCACTTAAATGACTAAGCATGCGAGCATTCTTTTCCAATTGTCTGCTAACATAATCATTGAAACTTTGTTGTTTGGCAACGAAGTTATCAAATTCATCCATGCATAAGCTAGCAGGTTCATCAAAAGGAATATCACTCTCATCAAACCTACGCAGAGAATTTACTTCTACTACCTGTATCGGGTTATCGAGACCATGGATCTCTTTGATAGGTGGTAGATTTTTGACATCTTCAGATTTAATGCCTTTCTCTCGCATAGATTTCTTGGCTTCTTGCATATCTTCGGGACTGAGGAATAGAATACCTCTTTTCTTCGGAGTTGGCTTAGGAGGTGGTTCGGGAATAGTCCAAGCATTCTCATTGCGCAAGATGTTATTCAGTAGGATCTCAGCTTGTTCTATGGTTTGTTCCCTAAAAACACTACCGACACAACTATCTAAGTGGTCTTTTGAAGCATCGGTAAGTGCATTATAGAATATATTTAGTATCTCATTCTTCTCAAGAGGGTGATCACGCAAAGCATTCAGTAGTTGGATAAGCCTCCCCCAAGCATGTGGGAGGCTCTCTTCTTCAGCTTGAGCAAAGTTGTATATTTCCTGCAAGGCAGATTGCTTCTTATGGGCAGGGAAATATTTTTCAGAGAAGTAGTAGACCATATCCTGGGGGCTACGCACACATCCAGGAGCAAGAGAAGTGAACCATGTCTTAGCATCATCCTTTAGCGAGAAAGGAAACAACTTGAGCATGCAGTAGTGGCGGATCTTTTCCTCACTAGTGAATAGGGTGGCTATATCGTGCAGTTTGGTAAGATGGGCTACAACCGTTCTATACTCGTAACCGTGAAAAGGATCATATTCGACCAGAGTGATTGACTCGGGGTCGACAGAGAATTCATAATCCTTATCGGTCACAAAGATAGGCGAAGTGGCAAACTTCGGGTCGTATTTCATCCTAGCGTTCAGAGATTTTTCTTTCCACTTGCGCAGTAGTTTCTCAACATCATAGCTATCCTTACACGCAAGAAATCCCTCAGCTATCTCTCCCTCCATAACATAGCGCATATCAGGCATAGCAGGCAATTCAGGCATAGTAGCAAGTTCTACTTCAATAGTATCTGCAGTTTCAGAAGTATCATCACATCTAGCAGCAACTCTAGCAATATGTGCATCAAGGGCACCAAGTGGCAAAACAGTACGAGACATAGCAGGCATAGTACCTAGCATAGCATCATCAGGCATAGTATCAAGCATAGCATCATGAGGCTTAGTATCTAGCATAGCATCATCAGGCATAGTATCAAGCATAGCATCATAAGCAGCAGAAGTAGCATCATCAAGCACAGGCGCCATATCAAGATTTCTAGCAGGAGGCGAAGTCGCAAACTTACTCAGAACTGAAGGTGAATCAAGTGCAGAGCTAGATGGCAGTTCCTTACCTCTCCTCGTAGTGGAAGGTAGGATTTTAGTTCTTGGATCTTTCGGATTCCTCATAGTGATCAGAAGACGTCAATCCCAAGTGACTTAGAGAATATAGCTGTGCCTCCGAGGCAACGACGCCAAAAAAGGCTTGATGTCCCACAAGCGTATGGGATCACAACAGTTTTCGAGGGTAGAGTATTCAACCCAAATTTATTGATTCGCTCACAAGGGGAAGCTAAAGGATATTCTCAAGTATTAGCAGCTGAGTTGTCAATTCAACCACACCTGAAAGATGAGTGTCTGCAAGCAAAGTATCAGTAGCAAGGTAGTATGATAGCAACGACACCGGAAAAAGCTTTGGCAATTCCCAGCAATGGCGCTAGAAAAGGCCTTGTTGACGGGATGTTAGCGCCAACGAAGTCTTGCAACAAGTGACAGAGGAGAAGCAAGGAACAGTAGTAGCAGCGGCAGCAAAGTAACGAGTAACAGCAGTAGCGACAAGAGCAGCAAAGTAACATCAGCAAAGTGGCCCAATCCCTCTTGTAGCAAGGGACAAGCCTAGGCAAAGTAACATAGCGAGAACCAGTAGTAAAAGACTCGTAGGCAGTGGATCGGTGACGGATGAGTGTGAAAGATGTGATTCATCATGTAACAGTGATAACACGGATAGATATGTGGCTAGCTCCCGTTCATCAATCTAATGTAGGCATGTATTCCGTATGTAGTCATACGTGCTTAGGGAAAAGAACTTGCATGACATCTATTGTCCATCCCTCCCGTGGCAGCGGGGTCCTAATGGAAACTACGAGATATTAAGGTTGTCCTTTTAATAAAGAACCGGACCAATGCATTAACACGCGGTGAATACATGAAGTCCTCATACTATGGTCATCTTCGGGAGTGGTTTCGGCTATTGTCACTCCGGGGTTGTCGGGTCATAACACATAGTAGGTGACTACAGCTTGCAAGATAGGATCTAAAACACACATATATTGGCGACAATATAATAGGTTCAGATCTGAAGTCATGGCACTCGGGCCCTAGTGACAAGCATTAAGCATAGCCAAGTAGTAGCAACATCAATCTAGAACATAGTGGATACTAGGGATCAATCCCCGTCAAGAACTAACTCGATTACATGATAGATCTCATCCAACTCATCACCGTCCAGCCTACGATGAGATTACTCACGAACGATGAAGAGCATCATGGAATTGTCGATGGAGAAAGGTTGATGATGACGATGGCGACGATTTCCCCTCTCTGGAGCCCGAAACGGACTCCAGATCTGCCCTCCAGATGAAGAAGAGGATGTGGCGGCGCCTCCGTATTGCAAAACGCGATGAAACCTTCTCTCTAATTTTTTTCCAGGCGAAACGAAAGATATAAGACTGAGATTGGGGGCGGTGGTGCCACGTGGGCCCCACAAGCCTGCATGGCGCGGCCTAGGGGTGAGGCTGCGTCGTGTGGGCTTGTGGCCCACTGGCACACCCCCCTCACGTGGATCTTTGCGCTGGTATTTTTCTTTTATTCCAGAAAAAATCTTTGTAAATTTTCAGGACGTTCCGAGAACTTTCATTTGTGCACAAAAAACAACACCATGGCAATTCTGCTGAAAACAGTGTTAGTCCGGGTTAGTTCCATTCAAATCATGCAAATTAGAGTCCAAAACAAGGGCAAAAGTGTTTCATTCAAATCATGCGATCTACAAGGGTATGTAGATCCGATCTCCCTCTCATAGATGATCATCACCATGATAGGTCTTCGTGTGCGTTGGAATTTTTTTGTTTCCCATGCAACGTTTCCCAACACTTGACATCTATGGGGAAAGCAAAGATGGCAGCATCGTCAGCGACTATGCTGAGGACAACGAGGTGAGCGAAGAAGAATTGGAGGAGAGTCAGGAAGATATCCAGTCTCTTCTGCGGACCGAGCCTCGATCCAAGCATCGCCATTATCCAACGGTTACCTTAAGCAAGACCTTAGTGTCAAGCACTAGGAATGTGTAGCGTGACCGAGCTACCACAACTGAGTCGACAGAAAAGGCCGCCAAACAACCCAAACCTGACGCTCCCAAGCCTCGGAAGGCTCTACCCGGAATGAGGATTGATGTGCCAATCGCTTCAGCGTGAGTGTTTACCTCTTTCTTTATTTTGTCGTTGTGAAATTTCATGCCTTTGATGTGCAAGTGGAATTTGCTTGCCACAGCTGCTACCTCGGTGACGTCGCCTCCTCGAGATGAAGATCCCATGGACGTGGATCTGCGGACATGGCCACCTCCCAAAGAGGTATGACAAGTCTTCATTCTGTTTTGTTTTGTAGATATGATTCGTCGATTAGACTAACTGACATTGTCGATTGACACCTACAGACGTCATCCACTTGGATGACGATGAAGAACGGCAGTAGCCGACCGCTGAATTAGCTAAAACCATGCCTCAAACGTCGGAGTCGAGTGCTCCTCCAGCTAGTTCGATTGTCGTGACTACAGTGCCGACTGCGCCTCTTCCGGTAACTCCTGTTACTTCTGCTGCAACGCTGACTCCTCCAATGCTGGCATATCCTCTGCACCGTGTCCCGGAAGACCATACTGGAGCTCCTAAAGAGGCCATGATTTAGGCCGAACAGATGATGCTGCGGACCTAGTAGGCGTTTGGGGCTAGCAAGCTGGCGTAAGATGCTAGCTCGACACTTCAGGCTAACGTCCGAGTAAGTGCGATTGTAAGTTCATTTCCTGTCCATCTTGACTTTGCACCCAGTGGGTGTTTTCTTGTGTTGTATGGTTGCTTGTTTCTGATCTAGTGGGGGCCCGCTGAGTGAACCCACTGGGCGTAGTCCCCGAGACCGCTGTCGAGTGCTTGCATCGGCAGGGATCTGATTGGAAGACACACTCTTCTCTTTTTTGACTCGGCCAGGCCGGACCTGGTCAAGTGGTTTTGTATCCAGTGGGGGCACGCTGAGTGCACCTACTGGGTGTAGTCCCCGAGACCGCTGTTGAGTGCTTTCATCGGCATGGGTCTAATTGGAAGACACACTCTTCTCTTTTTTGACTCGGCCAGGCCGGACCTGGTCGAGTGGTTTTGTATCCAGTGGGGGCATGCTGAGTGCACCCAGTGGGTGTAGTCCCCAAGACTATTGTCAATCGTTTACGAAGGGCAATAGTCTTAAGAACTTGGTTGCAAGTTCCTTTTTCGTACTTTGAGTACTTGCACCACTCTATCTGTCGAGTGAATATGTTTCTTTAGTATCTCCACCACTGAATCTTTATCTTAGTAATGGAAAGGTCCAAACCAGCAAGGATTATCATGCGAGTTTCATGGACATAATTTCCATCACCCATGATATGACGCTTTCTAGGGGAGTCTGGGTGGGGACGGCGGGCCGGCATTCGGTCGACTGAACTGCATTTCTCCACTCGGGAGTGGAGAATTATTAGTGTCAACTGAACTATTTCCTTGATGTTTCTGGAAAACCTGTGAGGTTGGAGCAAAGTATGCCAACTTGGAATCAGAGAAGAAACAACTTCAGCTGGATCTCAAAGTGACAACCAATGACTTGAATGTCTTGAAGAAGGCACTCTTGGATAAGGATAAGGTCCTCACAGAGGCTAAGGAGAAATCCGCGGCCGCTGAGGAGAAGCTCTTGGCAGTTGGCAAGATAGAAGAAGAGAACGCCAAACTGAAGAAAGAACGAGCCGAGTGGGGCAAAAAGCTTGAGTATATGGCCAAAAAGGGGAACGCCATGGAGAAGTATCTGGGGGACTTTGTGAGCAAGATGCTCGGCATGCTCACTGGTACGCTTCTTTCACCGAGTGAATCTCTTCAAACTTTACGGAATGAATTGCGCATGCCTTTTCATTTTTCCTTCACACAGAATTCTGCCAGAATTTTGATCAGGAGACTGAAGAGCCTCATCTGGACCCTATCAAGTCACCTATATCAAATGTTGTGTCCATGAATATGTGTTGCCTCAATGCTAGTCTTTTGAGGGTCCAAGGGTACGTCGCCCAACTGCGAACCGCGTTGGGGAAGATCAACAAGGAGTTGTGGCCTGAAGAGACCCTCCAGACTAATCTGGAGTCAATAATGAGCCACTTGGACCAGATTCCCAACAGGGTGCAGGCGTGGAAGAAGTCTGCTGCATGTTGCAGAGCCGATGTGACCCCTTCGCTCGTCCGAGTCCATTGCAAGGAGGCTAGGGAAGATAAGCTGAAGGCGCTCGAGGTGTCTAATACTAAGAAGCTCCGGTTTGAGGACTTCATGTAGACCTTCATCAACGTGGCCATTCACATTGCTGATGGGATCAATCTTGACACCTTCGTTGAGCCCGCGAGTCCTGGTGAGCCTTGAAAAGAAACTTCGATTACAGTCCAAACTTTTATCCGCCTCGGTATGCCGAGTGTTAATGTACCAGTTAAAATTTCGTTCGGGTGTTAAACCCGAGTACTTTCTCCGCATAGACAACTTTAATCCGTGCTGGATATCTTTGAGTTTATCTGCGTTTGGCTGAGTTTGTTTGGTTTTTGAATGTTCTTGACATTCGGGAAAATCCCTTACTTAATCGAACTCTAATTCGCAGCTAAGTATCCCAGTGGAAAGATTGTTTTTCACCCGGTTGAAGTCTAACTTAAGCGAAGAGTGATTCACTGCTAAGTCTCCGAGTTAATAGGTTGCTATTCACTCGGTGGGGTTTTCTAACTTAGGAGAAAACATGTTTTTAGCTAAGCCCCCGAGTGAGAGGATTGCTCGTCACTCAGAGTGAGTTTTATACTTAGGCGAAAACTGGTTCGTGGACAAGCCTCCGAGTGAGAGGATTGCTCGTCACTCGGAGTATGTTCTAAACTTAGGCGAAGGCTGGTTCGCGGCTAAGCATCCGAGTGAATAGGTTTCTATTCACTCGGAGGGGTCTTTAACTTAGGCGAAAACATGTTCGTAGCTAAGCCCTAGAGTGAGAGGATTGCTCGTCACTCAGAGTGAGTTCTATACTTAGGCGAAGTCATGTCCATGGCTAAGCATCCGAGTGAATAGGTTGCTATTCACTCGAAGAGGTTTATAACTTAGGCGAAAACATGTTCGCAGCTAAGCCCCCCGAGTGAGAGGATTGTTCGTCACTCGGAGTGAGTTCTATACTTAGGCGAAGGCTGGTTCGCGACTAAGCCCTCGAGTGAGAGGATTGCTCGCCACTCGGAGTATGTTCTAAACATAGGAGAAGGCTGGTTTGCGGCTAAGCATCCGAGTGAATAAGTTGCTATTCACTCAGATAAGTTTTTAACCTAGGCGAAAACATGTTCGCAGCTAAGCCCCCGAGTGAGAGGATTGCTCGTCACTCGGAGTGAGTTCTAAACTTAGGCGAAGACTGGTTCGCGGCTAAGCATCCGAGTGAATAGGTTTCTATTCACTCAGAGTGGTTTTTTAACTTAGGTGAAGACATGTTCGCAGCTATGCCCCCGAGTGAGAGGATTGCTCGTCACTCGGAGTGAGTTTTATACTTAGGCGAAGACATGTTCGTAGCTAAGCCCCCGAGTGAGAGGACTGATCGTCACTCGTAGTGAGTTTTATACTTAGGCGAAGACTGGTTCGCAGCTAAGCCCCCGAGTGGGAGGATTGCTCGTCACTCAGAGTATATTTTGAGTGTGAAATTGCACGATTAGAATTGGCAAAAACTGTAGGAATCATGCCTTTGATAGGCAACATTGTTCAGGGAACTCTCTTATTACATGAAACCAATCGCTTGTCAAGCGTAAAAGCGTCAGAGTAGGTGTGCATTCCAAGCACGCGGTTCGTCGATTATATTCTTGAGGTTGTAAAGGTGATATGATCCATTATTCAGTACTTTGGTGATGACGAAAGGTCCTTCCCATGTGGGGGCTAGCTTGTGAGGTTGCTGTTGATCCACTCGGAGCACAAGATCACCTTCGTGGAATGCCCGAGTCCTGACATGCCTCGCATGGAAGCGATGTAGATCGTGTTGGTATATTGTCGACCGAATCAAGGCCAGTTCACGCTCTTCTTCCAGGAGATCGACTCCGTCCTGTCGCGCGTGTTCAGCCTCAGCCTCAGAATATAGATCCACACGGGGAGAATTGTGAAGAAGATCACTCGGTAAAATGGCTGCAACTCCGTGCACCAAGAAGAAGGGTGTGCGTCCAGTCGACCGGTTGGGAGTTGTCCTCAAGCCCCACAGAACATACAGTAATTCAGATACCCAAGCTCCAGCTGCATGTTCCAAGTCTCGCATGAGTCGAGGCTTCAACCCTTGAATGATAAGGCCATTCGTCCGCTCAGCTTGTCCATTGGTTTGTGGGTGTGCGGCGGACGCATAATCCACCCGGGTGCCTTGAGTAGAGCAAGAGCGTCTGAACTCTTCCGAGTCGAAGTTAGAACCATTATCTGTTACGATGTTGTGAGGAACTCCATACCAGAATGTTATTTCCTTCATGAACTTGATGGCGGTGCGCGTGTCCATCCTCTTAATAGGTTTGGCTTCGATCCATTTAGTGAACTTGTCGACTGCAACAACCAGGTGTGTGAATCCACTCTGGCCTGTTCGGAAAGGACCGACCATGTCCAAACCCTAAACAAAAAACGACCACACTAGTGGGTTAGTCTTCAAGGCAAATGCAGGCTTGTGAGACAAGTTAGTGTAGAACTGTCAGCCTTCATAGTGATCAACAATATCTTTAGCCATCTCGTCAGCGCACAGCCAGAGGAACCCAGCTCGGTATGCTTTGGCAACAATAGTCCGAGAGGACGCATGATGACTACAGGTCCCCAAGTGGATTTCCTCCAGGATCAGTCAGCCCTCCTCGGGGGAGATGCACCGTTGAGCTACGCCAGTAACACTTTGTTTGTAAAGTCGATCACCCATCACAGTAAAATCCTTTGATCTACGGACAATCTGCTTAGCTTCAGCTTCGTCTTCTGGGAGTTCTTGCCACAGAATGTATGCAATGTATGATATTTTCCAATCGGGCGTGATCAGCAGAATTTCCATGACTAAATCAACGACCAGTTGTGGGGGATCTTCGATGAAATGATCCTGTTGCACTGAAGGAGTATGTAGGTTTTCCAGGAACACATTGCTAGCGACAGGTTTCCGAGTGGACGCAATCTTGGCCAGCTCGTCAGCTGCTTGATTTTTCAATCGGAGAACATGATGGAGTTCCATACCTTCGAACTAATTCTCATGCTTCCTTACCGCATGGCAATACCCAGTCATGACGGCCGGGGTTTCTCACATCCCATTCCTTAATCACTTGATTGACCACCAAATACGAGTCGTCGTATACCATCAGGTGTCGGACGCCGAGTGAGATGGCCATACGCAACCCGTAGAGGAGCTCTTCATATTCAGCCTCGTTGTTGGAGGAATCAAAGTGAATCTGGAGAACATAGTTGAGCTTGTCGCCTTTTGGGGACACCAATACCACACCAGCACCAGACCCATTCAACATTTTAGAGCCATCAAAGAACATGGTCCAGTGTGCCGAGTGAATTTAAGTTGGCTGCTATTGTTCCACCCACTTGGCCATGAAATCAGCAAGCACTTGAGACTTGATAGCTTTCTTTGCTTCAACCTTGATGTCAAAGTATAAAAGCTCGATGGCCCATTTAGCCACGCGACCAGATGCGTCCTGATTGTTAAGAATCTATGACAATGGAGCATCGCTAACGACTGATACTGAATGATCTTGAAAGTAGTGCGCCACCTTCTTCGCTGATAAATATACTCCATAGAGGAGCTTCTCGTAATGAGGGTACCTTTGCTTCGAAGGGGTCAGTACTTCAAAAATGTAGTAGACTGGACGCTGGACTTTGTAAGCCTTGCCTTCCTCTTCTCGTTCGACAGTCAGAACTGCGCTAATGACTTGATTAGTAGCTGCGACGTATAAGAGCAGTGGTTCTATGTTGTGTAGAGCAGCAAGCACCGACTGGTTGGAAAGCAGGGCTTTTAGCTTGACAAACGTTGCTTCTGCCTCATCATTCCACTCGAACACAACGGTCTTCTTCATGTGTCGGTGTAGAGGCAATGCCTTCTCACCGAGACGAGAAATGAACCGACTCAACACCGCTAGGCAGCCTGTGAGCCTTTGAACATCGTGCACACACACATGGCTTTTCATTTGGACGATGGCATCGATCTTCTCGGGGTTGACATCGATCCCACGTTCGGAAACAAGGAAACCGAGTAGCTTGTCACCAGGAACTCCGAAAGTGCACTTAGCTGGATTCAACTTGATATCATACTTTCTCAGATTGGCGAATGTTTCTGCCAAGTCAGTCAGTAGGTCGGAACCTTTGCGAGACTTGACTATGATATCATCCATGTAGGCCTCAACATTCCGAGTGATTTGATCAAGCAGGCATTTCTAGGTCATACGCATGAATGTAGCGCCAACATTCTTCAAACCAAAAGGCACGGTGATATAGCAGAAACACTCGAAAGGGGTGATGAAGGCCATTTTTATGTCATCTAGACCAAACAGACGGATCTAATGGTAGCCAGAGTATTCATCAGGAAAGGATAGACACTCACACCCCGTAGTTGAGTCAACAATTAGATCAATGCGGGGGAGCGGAAAGTGATCTTTCGGGCAGACCTTATTGATATTCTTGAAATCGATACACATACACAAGGACTTTTCGTTCTTGGGGACCATGGCGATGTTTGCGAGCCACTTGGTGTGGTAAACCTCGTGTATAAACTTCGCCTCCAAGAGTCGAGCCACCTCATTGCCGATTGCTTTCCGTTTCTCTGGTGCAGACCGACGCAAATGCTCTTTAACAGGCTTTGCCTTAGGATCCACTCCCAATCGTTGCTCAGCCGGTTCCCTGGGCACACCCGACATGTCAGCATTCTTCCATGCAAAGATGTCCCAGTTCCCACGGAGGAATTGGATGAGATCAGCTTCTTATTTGCTAGTGAGTGTTGTTGAGATGATGGTCGGGGCAGCATCAGGATGTGTTGGGTCGATGTTCACTTTTTTGACTTCACTTGCCGACTTAAAAGTAGACTGAGAAACGGGCTTCTTGGAGCGCATCAGGTCGGTACGGTCAGGGTTCTTTCGGTATTCCACCAGCTCAACCACAACCATCTGTTGATGAGCAATCTTGTAGCCTTGTTGCAAGCACTCCTCGGCCCTCTGCCGATTGCCTGTGATTGTGATGACGCCCTTGGGCCCTAGCATCTTCATCTTGAGATATACGTAACATGGGTGTGCCATGAAAAGCGCATAAGCGGGGCAACCAAGGATGGCATGATCAACACTCTGAAAATCCACAACTTCGAACGTTAATTTTTCCTTGCGAAAGTTCTTGCCTGTGCCGAATACCACATCGAGCGCAATCTGGCCGAGTGACTTGGCCTTTTTCCCACGGATGACCCCGTGGAACTTCATATTGCTTTCACTCAGTCGGGACATCAGAATTCCTATTTCTTTGAGGGTGACTTCATACAGAATGTTCAACCCACTCCCACCATCCATCAAAACCTTGCGAAGAAGAATGCCTCCCACAACTGGGTCTACCACCAAAGCTTGTCGACCAGGGGTAGCGACGTGAGCAGGGTGATCCACCTGATCGAATGTTATGGGGGTCTCAGACCATTTGAGGTATGAGGGGGTGGTCGGAACTGCCATGTTGACCTCTCCGTTTATGACCTTTAACCGACTTCTGCGTTCTATATCAGCAAAAATCATCAGGGGGGCATTGATATCTGGAAAATCTTATTTATCTTCTTCATCCTCCTTCTTAGGAGTCTTCTCACTCAACGGATTATCTTTGAATGGTTTGATCAACAATCTACATTGATGAGTAGTGTGTTTGGGAAATATTAGATTGCCATCTTCATCTTTCTTTGTCTGGATTGCACACGGTAAATTCAGAACATCTGAATGATTTTTCGACTTCTTGGGTTGAAATTTCCCTTTGGGCTTTCCCTTGAACTGTCCTTGTGCCGCCAGGGCGGCCACTTCTGCTGGAGTGGAACCATCAGCCTTGCACTTCTGTTTCCGATTGGAATTGCCGCCAGCATCATTGTCGACTGCTTTTCCCTTACCGCTGCGGATGCGGTCTTCTTCTTCACCATTGGTGTATCGGGCAGCAATCTCCATCATTTTGCTCATGGACATGTCACCTATCCGACCAAACTTCAGATATAACTTTGTGTACCTGACACCAGCCTTGAAAGCGCACACTCCTTGGTGCTGAGAAACATTTTCCACCGTGTGATGAAGGGTGGTCCAACGCTGGATATAATCACTCAAGGACTCATCTTGCTTCTGCACGGAATGCTGCAACACGGACAAACCAGCAGGGCGTTCGCACGTGCCATCGAATGTTTTGATGAACACTCGAGCGAGATCCTCCTAGGAAGAGATGCTAGAAGGAGCTAACTAATTCAACCATGCCCTGGCCGAACCATCCAGTATCAGAGACAAATGCTTCATGACGACATTGTCGTTGTCCTCACCAATCTGCACTGCCACTCGGTAGTCATCGAGCCACGTTTCTGGCTTAGATTCTCTTGTGAATTTACTCATTCCAGTCGCCTTCCTGAAGTTGGGGGAAAATTGCTCTACTTAAGCATTCGGGGCTGGAGACGACAGTGCCACTTCCACTCAGACGATCTCTGTCAAAACCATCTTTGTGAGCTCTGCCCTTGTCAATCCTCCTCTGTGCGAGTACATTCCTCGCATCAAACGCAGGACTCCGCTCATCACCGAACGGGCGCCTATCGTCGTAGTATCGGAACACATACATACCACTCCTCGGAGGAGAATGCACCCGACGACAGTCATCACGGTGGTAACGGGGAGCAAACTGGTTTCGCCCCTGGTCTCTGTGTTGAACCTCTCGGTAACCCCCACCTCTGCGACGCTGAGGTGACCATGGACTATAAACTGAACAAACTGTATCTGCTCTGGGTGAATTACTATGCAATCTATTGAGTGATTGTGACACAACTGAGTTTTGTTGCCGCGCTGCTTGAAGCAAAGTACGAATCTGCTCTAGGCCTCTACCAACCTCTGAGTTTGACGGCTGAATAGAATCTGCTATCTTAGCGGCAACTACAACATTTAGTACCGGAGTACTAAATACCTCGACGTTGTTCTATGGTCCACTCGAAAAGGGTTGTTGCTGGTGCCGACTGGAATCTAGAATATGATGACGGGCGTGTCCACTCGACGGCTCTCCAGCCTCGCGTCCGCCGTGACCGAACCGAGGCGGGCTCTCCATAAAACCCGCCATGAAGACCTCCGCCGTAGGATTGCACCTCTCGCACTCGGAAGGAACATCAGACTGACTTGACGCCGAGTGAAACACGGCTCGAAGAGGTTCGGTGGGCTCGATTGCCGCAATCTACGAAGATGATGCCTGGCGAGCCATCACGTGTTTCACCCATCGTTGGAGTCGCGAGCGACCGGATTTCTTGTGGCGATGAGCAGCGGGTCTAATAGTTGACACCGGGGTTGATGGCTGCCGAAGGAGAACGCCACAGGAACTTGGACGGAAGTGCATTGCACCATGGACCGGGAGCGCCTCGACGTCGAGAGGCACCTCCTGAAGCCATGATGAGTCATTGGCAACGAAGACGAGCGCGCCGAGACGGATCTCACAGCCCAAGAACGAATCTCATCCGAAAGACATGACTGAGAATGAAAATGGCAAACTTGCCGGAAGTCGCTTAGACGCCTGCCCTATGGTAGGCGCCAACTTTCGTGGGAATGAACGTCACAGTAGAGGTGAGGGGTACGATAGGACATGGCAGAGTCCTAGCTATGGCAAGCTTGTACACAAGATGATGAGTTCAAGCCCCTCTCGTCGAGGTAACAACCCTATGTCTCATTGCTCAGAAACTCTTGCGGTGTGGAATGTGTGTTACAGGGGGTGCGGACCCTTGTGACAGAGCGAAGGGGAGGCTTATATAGAGTGTGCTACCCCTCATCAATACCAGACAACCAAGGGTTCGATCAATGGAGCTTAAAGGCGTACACTACTAATAACATACGTAATTGATGTTACGTATGATGACCAGCCGAACGCTCGCCCCTGGGCCTCCCTGGAGTGGCTTCTGATCTTCTGTGTCAACTGGCTTCTCGTTCTTCCGAGTGGAAGTTGATTGTCGAGTGAAGGGGGAGATTCTCCGAGTGATTGCTTACCAAGTGATTCAGACACTATGGCTATCTAGTCGGAGCCCTCCTTGTAGTCTTCAAGTCTTTAATGAGGTGCCCTTAGGTAGGACATGTAGGTTAGGCCTATGGCCCTACCCTAGGCACATATCCCCATTAGCCGGTGCTTCCCAACTCTCCTCCTGTGCTCCCCCCTTCACCATCCATCACGTATTCTCCCTCCGACGCCGGCCAGATCCACCGCCCCACGTCCCGTCCCGCACAACCTCCTACCAGATCCCATCATGCAGCCCCTCCCCTACCTCGATGAGGTATGTCCTCCCCCTGTTCGGCGTGCGGCGATTCGGTCCCCAACTTCGTGCTCTTCAGTGTGTGGCGGCACTGCGGTTCCTGATCGGTGCTTGGGTGCCCACCGAGGAGCAACTGCCCGTGTTGCGGCCGCCGAGCTCCTGTCTCGTCCACCGCGACGAGAAAACCTTCGTGTGGCTGCCCTCTAAGGGAGTTCGGGACTAAGGGGTCCTCGGGGTGCTTACCTATTTCCATGGGCCGGACTCTTGGGCCATTCTATCATCATTATTGAGCTATGGATAAATAGGGTGACATTGTATTCAAGATGGACTCTTCCGAAGACTTGGCTTGTACTCCATGGTTACGTGGTGATTGATAACCCACAAGTGTAGGGGATCGCAACAGTCTTCACGAGTAAGATAACCCAATTCATTGATTCGACACAAGGGGAGCCAAAGAATATTTATAAGATTTAACAGTTGAGTTGTCAATTCAACCGCACGTGAAAGATACTTGCTTGGCAACGAAGTATTAGTAGCAACGGTGATGTGGAAGTGATGGTGGCAACGAAAATAATAGTGGCAAAGCAACAAAAGTAAACGGCGAAAGTAAAGTAATATGTGACTAGCAGGATTGAAATAGTTTAGGGTAAGGAGATGGATGGTTGGTCATGGATGAGAGATATCATCTATACCTATACTAATTAGAGACTCTCCAGAAATTACAACGTTAATTAGAATTTACAAACCGTTAATCTAATGGGACCAAATAATTACGGTCTAGATCGACTCATGGAATAAAAAAACATACATATCTCTCTCCATGACCCTACTCCCAAAATCTCTCACGTCACGTCACGTTTCTATCTCCAATGACCGTACTCTCTCAACCTCTCACGTCTCACACATATCTCTTCAATTAGAAATAAAAAACGCGTATCTCTCTTCCATTAGCCAACTTCATAAATCTCTCACGTAGCTCTAACCTCTAAGAAACTCTCACGTGAAAAGCTCTCACCATGGCCCAACTCTCTCTATCAATGTCTCATGTAATTATCTTCATTGAGTGCGATCGTGAAAGAAGTGTAAGGTCCATCAACAGGCACACTTCTTCTTCCTATCTCATAGATTCAAGTGGTGATGATTCACGATTCAGGTATTAACATACGCACATGCACAGATCGACCAATCAAAGGCAAGATTCAAATACTTTCTTTTTCTGGAATACGCCTGCTCAGATCAATTCTCTTTGTTTCCTAATATATTTTTCTATCTTCACCCCTCCCTATTTGTCATCTACCCAGGCCCTATTCTCTCTTATAACAGATCGTTTCTTCCTAGGGTGCAGTTGAGTAGAAAATTGGAAGATTGATCAACATCTACACGGCACAGTTCTGCTTCTTCTATCTGACATTCAAGCGATGATTATTCAGGTATTCACAGATACATGTGCTCAGATCGTCTAACCAAAGACAAGATTCAAATAGTTTTTTTTGCAATATGGATGATCAGATCAATTCCGCCAAAGGTGAATGATGTGATGTGATTATGAATGGAGCGCTGCATGTTCTCCTGTTCCCATGTTATGTGCCAAAATCTGGCAGAATTTGTGCACTCTTCAAGGATCATCGCAACCTCGGATTTGTTCTTCTTCTCATGTCAAACGTTCATTCTAGCAGCATTCTTTTGATTGAACTCTATACAAACCGGTACAGATCTTTTGCATACATGAGTATATGATGATATTCCATCAAACAAATGCAAGATTCAAGTTTTTTTTCTAATATGCTCAAATCAATTCTGTTGATGGGGATTAATGTGGTACAATTAAGCATGGAGCGTTGAATGTTCTACCCATTCCCATGTATGTGCTTAAATTTTGAAGAAATTTGTCTGCTCATGGGGTATTGTAGCAACCTCAGTTTATTATTCTTGTCATGTCAAAGGTGCAATCCTAGCATTCATATAATTAATATCTATGGATAGTAACCAATTTGATTGTTTTCCATCCGAAAGTGTGTGGTGATTTTGGACCTATCTTCAAGTTGGAGTACGTAGATGGAGAAAAAAGGTAGTGTGAGATGCGGTTGGGGTAACATAAATAATAGTCCATCCGTCTTGGTTTATAGGGCATCCGCGTAGCTTTAGATCATCGATTCGACTAACTAAGTATAAGTTGTATGTCATCAAAAGTATATCATTGAATTCTTAAGCTGATATAGTTTGTAAACATATATTTTTAATCAAATATAATACATATTTAGTTAGTTAAATTGTCAACCTGGAATGACGTGCATGCCTTATAAGCCGAGACGGAGGAAGTACCACGCTTACTTTTCTTCTTTTTGCAATGAACCAATCACTTCTCTGAACCTGTATGCCTCTGTCTAGGAACTATTTCAACAGACTCTTTCTCACAAGACCTTATGGTAACAACTTCTGCAGAATTTCGCTTGGACATGTCAGCGACATCCCATCAAAGGTACCCCTCTGAAGCCTCTTGTGTGGACACAAATGCATGTTGTCATCGCAACAATTTCATGGTTGAACATAACAAACATCCCATCAACCGCACCGTGTGAGTTTCTCCTACAATCCGCATCTCACCAATCAGTTTTCTTAGTTGTACTCTTCTATAAAATATTTATATGAACGAATGTATGTTAAATTATCTCTCTGCTATTTCAACATGGTGAAACCGTGAAAACTACAATAGCCTTATATAGAACTTTATCTGGGTGTATGAGAAGAAATGAATAAATTATCATGGAAAAAATAGCCACACTTTGGGATTCATTATTAATAAAGAATGACAATATGGATAGTCTTTCAATTGACCTTTGGAGGTACAATGATTTTTTTAATTTGTTACACATTTGTCGTTCAATTTTTACGTGTGACTTATTTTCTATCTCCATGAATGTTATAAATAGACATGAAGGGAATGGAGTCATCAAGAGACCTATACTGGAAACTTTAAATGCTAGGCTGGAGAAGAACAACAATGACAAGTAACAATACAATGTCTTAGAAAATAATACACCAAGTAGCTCTAAGAATTTATAGGCAATATAAATATGTGGATTGTATGGCGAGTAGAGCATGTTTAGGAACATGGAATAGAGGTCGACGTTGCAAGTGCATATGGTTATCAGGACTCAAGAAGGCGTGGTCGGAAGTTGGCGAGGGTCTCGAGCGCATGGAGGAAGAATGGAGGAAGCAGATACATGGCACCAGTTGGCGCAGATGTAGGACACTCATGTGTGTTTGTGCTTTTATTCATCTACTTGTAGACACACTATGACGCTTCTAATATATATTTACTGTTGCATTGTTGTCGGGACCCCGATCCTAAGCCATAGGAATCCAGCCTGTAACACATTGCATCTCTTTGCGGTCTCACGCACGGTTATCCCCACGGCTGCAGCCTTACCTTAGCCGGGACCGTTTGCGCCTTTTGACTCGCGTATGCAATTGTGTCGCTAGCAATCCAATGTCAAAGAACCCGGATCGACATGTCTAGTCATAAACTAAAGTGGCGTTCCGTAAAGGGACAGGCATACATGACCCAGCAAAGCAGGTGTCGGTCATCAGCGAATGTAGACGAGTCGTAGCAAACTACAAGGACTCCATTACAACATGTGACATTTCCCAAAGGGACAGACACAACAACTAAGAAGGACACATGCCGGTCAACCAATGTGTCCGGAGCAGTAGCGAACTACCATGGCTCGACGGAATCACAAAGGGGCATTTCCCCGTAATGAGTGCTACTAAGGCATACGACTAGGTATTCGAACCCATACATATCAAGTACAACACACGTACGCATGGCATACCGATATGCATAGATACATCGATGGCATCACACCATAACCATAAACATAGAAACTTTATTTAGAAGGCTCGGAAGAGCCTCACACATAATATTACACAGATAGGGTCTCACGACCCATCATCATAATTCATACACACGAGTCATACAAAACAGCGGAAGATAAAAGCTATCTGAGTACAGACAGATGGAAAGATAAAGGCTCAAGGCCTGACTATCTACAGACCCATCCTAGGGCCAGATCGTAGCTGGGATACCAGATACTCGTCGTCATCAACGTCTAGGTAGAACCCTCCATTAGGGTCGTTAACAACCTCTCCAACAGTTTATTAAGCAAACGTGAGTACAAAAGTACTCAGCAAGACTTTAGGAAATCTATCTACTCATGCAATGTATCAACTGTTGGAATTATGCCCTAGAGGCAATAATAAATATAGTTATTATTATAATTCCTGTATCAAGATAATCGTTTATTATCCATGCTATAATTGTATTGAATGAAGACTCATTTACATGTGTGGATACATAGACAAAACACTGTCCCTAGCAAGCCTCTAGTTGGCTAGCCAGTTGATCAAAGATACTCAGTGTCTTCTGATTATGAACAAGGTGTTGTTGCTTGATAACTGGATCACGTCATTAGGAGAATCACGTGAGGGACTAGACCCAAACTAATAGACATAGCATGTTGATCGTGTCATTTTGTTGCTACTGTTTTCTGCGTGTCAAGTATTTGTTCCTATGACCATGAGATCATATAACTCACTCGCACCGGAGGAACACTTTGTGTGTATCAAACGTCGCAACGTAACTGGGTGACTATAAAGATGCTCTACAGGTATCTCCGAAGGTGTTAGTTGAGTTAGTATGGATCAAGACTGGGATTTGTCACTCCGTGTGACGGAGAGGTATCTCGGGGGCCCACTCGGTAATACAACATCACACACAAGCCTTGCAAGCAATGTGACTTAGTGTAAGTTGCGGGATCTTGTATTACGGAACGAGTAAAGAGACTTGCCGGTAAATGAGATTGAAATAGGTATGTGGATACTGACGATCGAATCTCGGGCAAGTAACATACCGAAGGACAAAGGGAATGACATACACGATTATATGAATCCTTGGCACTGAGGTTCAAACGATAAGATCTTCGTAGAATATGTAGGATCCAATATGGGCATCCAGGTCCCGCTATTGGATATTGACCGAGGAGTCTATCTGATCATGTCTACATAGTTCTCGAACCCACAGGGTCTGCACACTTAAGGTTCGACGTTGTTTTATGCGTATTTGAGTTATATGGTTGGTTACCGAATGTTGTTCGGAGTCCCGGATGAGATCAGGATGTCACGGGGGTTTCCGAAATGGTCCGGAAACGAAGATTGTTATATAGGATGACCTCATTTCATTACGGGAAGGTTTTCGGAGTTACCGGGAATGTACCGGGAATGACGAATGGGTTCCGGGAGTTCACCGGGGGGGGGGGGGCAACCCACCCCGGGGAAGCCCATAGGCCTTGAGGGAGGCGCACCAGCCCTTAGTGGGCTGGTGGGACAGCCCAAAAGGTCCCTATGCGCATTGGAAGAAAAAATCAAAGAGAAAGAAAAAAAAAGGAGGTGGGAAGGGAAGGAAGGACTCCCACCCACCAAACCAAGTCCAATTCGGTTTGGGGGGGGGAGACCTTCCCCCCTTGGCTCGGCCGACCCCCTTGGGGCTCCTTGAGCCCCAAGGCAAGGCCCCCCTCTCCCACCTAAATATACGGAGGTTTTAGGGCTGATTTGAGACAACTTTTCCATGGCAGACCGACCACATACCTCCACGGTTTTTCCTCTAGATCGCGTTTCTACGGAGCTCGGGTGGAGCCCTGCTGAGACGAGATCATCACCAACCTCCGGAGCACCGTCACGCTGCCGGAGAACTCTTCTTCCTCTCCGTCTCTCTTGATGGATCAAGAAGGCCGAGATCAACGTCGAGCTGTACGTGTGCTGAACGCGGAGGTGCCGTCCGTTCGGTACTAGATCGTGGGACTGATCGCGGGATTGTTCGCGGGGCGGATCGAGGGACGTGAGGACGTTCCACTACATCAACCGCGTTCACTAACGCTTCTGCTGTACGGTCTACAAGGGTACGTAGATCACTCATCCCCTCTCGTAGATGGACATCACCATGATAGGTCTTCGTGCGCGTAGGAAATTTTTTGTTTCCCATGCGACGTTCCCCAACACTGGCATCATGAGCTAGGTTCATGCGTAGATGTCTTCTCGAGTAGAACACAAAAGTTTTTGTGGGCGGTGATGTGCGTTTTGCTGCCCTCCTTAGTCTTTTCTTGATTCCGCGGTATTGTTGGATTGAAGCGGCTTGGACCGACATTACTCGTACGCTTACGAGAGACTGGTTTCATCGCTACCAGTAACCCCGTTGCTCAAAGATGACAGGCAAGTGTCGGTTTCTCCAACTTTAGTTTAATCGGATTTGACCGAGAAGGTCCTTGGATGAGGTTAAATAGCAACTCATATATCTCCGTTGTGGTGTTTGCGTAAGTAAGATGCGATCCTACTAGATACCCATGGTCACCACGTAAAACATGCAACAACAAAATTAGAGGACGTCTAACTTGGTTTTGCAGGGTATGCTTGTGATGTGATATGGCCAACGATGTGATGTGATATATTGGATGTATGAGATGATCATGTTGTAATAGATAATATCGACTTGCACGTCGATGGTACGGCAACCGGCAGGAGCCATAGGGTTGTCTTTATACTAATGTTTGTGCTTGCAGATGCGTTTACTATTTTGCTAGGATGTAGCTTTAGTAGTAATAGCATGAGTAGCACGACAACCCCGATGGCGACACGTTGATGGAGATCATGGTGTGGCGCCGGTGACAAGAAGATCGTGCCGGTGCTTTGCTGATGGAGATCAAGAAGCACGTGATGATGGCCATATCATGCCACTTATGAATTGCATGTGATGTTAATCCTTTTATGCACCTTATTTTGCTTAGAACGACGGTAGCATTATGAGGTGATCTCTCACTAAAATTTCAAGATGAAATTGTTGTCTCCCCGACTGTGCACCGTTGCTACAGTTCATCGTTTCGAGACACCACGTGATGGTCGGGTGTGATAGACTCAACGTTCACATACAATGGGTGCAAAACAGTTGCGCACGCGGAACACTTGGGTTAAGCTTGACGAGCCTAGCATGTGCAGACATGGCCTTGGAACACATGAGACCGAAAGGTCGATCATGAATCATATAGATGATATGATTAGCATAGGGATGCTTACCACTGAAACTATACTCAACTCACGTGATGATCGGACTTGACCTAGTGTAAGTGGATCATGAACCACTCAAATGACAAGAGAGATGTACTTTTTGAGTGGGAGTTTAGCGAATAATTTGATTAAGTTAAACTCTAATTATCTTGAACATAGTCTAAGTCCACTTTGAATATATTTGTGTTGTAGATCATGGCTCACGAGACAGTCACCCTGAATTTTAGTACGTTCCTAGAGAAAGCTAAGTTGAAAGATGATGGAAGCAACTTTGTGGACTGGGCTCGTAATCTTAAACTAATCTTACAAGCTAGGAAGAAGGATTATGTTCTTAATGCTGCGCTAGGAGATGAACCACCCGCTACGGCTGATCAGGATGTTAAGAACGCTTGGTTAGCACGTAAGGAGGACTACTCAGTAGTTCAATGTGCAGTCTTGTATGGCTTAGAACCGGGACTTCAACGTCGCTTTGAGCGTCATGGAGCATTTGAGATGTTCCAGGAGTTGAAGTTTATCTTTCAGAAGAACGCCCGGATCGAGAGGTATGAGACCTCCGATAAATTCTATGCTTGCAAGATGGAGGAGAACTCGTTTGTCAGTGAACATGTGCTCAAAATGTCTGGGGTACTCAAACCGTCTAACTAAGCTGGGGATTGAACTCCCGCCAGAGGCTATCACTGACAGAATCCTTCAATCACTGCCGCCAAGCTATAAAGGCTTTGTGTTGAACTACAACATGCAAGGGATGAACAAGTCACTCGGCGAGTTGTTTGCGATGCTGAAAGTCGCAGAGTCTGAACTCCGTAAAGAACATCAAGTGTTGATGGTGAATAAGACCACTAGTTTCAAGAGAAACGGCAAAGGCAAGAAGGGTAATTCAAAGAAGAGCGGCAAGCCTGTTGCTAATCCGACGAAGAAACACAAAGCTGGACCTAAGCCTGAAACAGAGTGTTACTATTGCAAGGGTATGGGTCACTGGAAGCGCAATTGCCCCAAGTATCTGGCAAATAAGAAGGCGGCCAAAGAAAAATCAGGTATATTTGATATACATGTTATTTATGTGTACTTAACCGGCTCTCGTAGTAGTGCCTGGGTATTCGATACCGGTTCTGTTGCTCATATTGCAACTCGAAACAGGAACTGCGGAATAGAGAAAGGCTGGCAAAAGATGAAGTGACGATGCGTGTAGGAAATGGTTCCAAGGTTGATGCAATCGCCGTCGGCACAGTTTTACTTTAGTTACCATCAGGATTAGTTATGAACTTGAATCATTGTTATTTAGTGCCTGCGTTGAGCATGAACATTATATCTGGATCTTGTTTATTGCGAGACGGTTACTCTTTTAAGTCAGAGAATAATGGTTGTTCTATTTCTATGAGTAACATCTTTTATGGTCATGCACCCAATGTGAGAGGATTGTTCATATTGAATCTTGATAGCGATACACACATACATAACACTGAGACCAAAAGAGTTAGAGTTAACAATGATAGCGCCATATTTTTGTGGCACTGCTGCTTAGGTCATATTGGTGTAAAACGCATGAAGAAACTCCATGCTGATGGACTTTTGGAGTCACTTGACTTTGATTCACTTGACACGTGCGAACCATGCCTCATGGGCAAGATGACTAAGACTCCGTTCTCCGGAACAATGGAGCGTGCAAGTGACTTGTTGGAAATCATACATACCGATGTGTGTGGTCCGATGAGCGTGGAGGCACGCGGCGGATATCGTTATTTTCTCACCTTCACTGACGATTTGAGTAGATATGGTTATTTCTACTTGATGAAGCACAAGTCTGAAACACTTGAAAAGTTCAAGCAATTTCAGAGTGAAGTTGAAAATCATCGTAACAAGAAGATCAAGTTCCTACGGTCTGATCGTGGGGGTGAATATCCGAGTTTCGAGTTTGGTGCTCACTTAAGACAATGTGGAATTGTTTCATAGTTAACACCGCATGGAACACCACAGCGTAATGGTGTGTCCGAACGTCGTAATCGTACTTTATTAGAGATGGTGCGATCTATGATGTCTCTTACCGATTTGCCGTTGTCATTTTGGGGTTATGCATTAGAAACAACTGCATTCACTTTAAATAGGGCACCATCAAAATCCGTTGAGACGACGCCATATGAACTATGGTATGGCAAAAGGCCAAAGTTGTCGTTTCTTAAAGTTTGGGGATGTGATGCTTATGTCAAAAAGCTTCAGCCTGAAAAGCTGGAACCCAAAGCGGAAAAGTGCGTCTTCATTGGTTACCCAGAGGAGACAGTTTGGTACACCTTCTATCTCAAATCCGAGGGAAAAGTATTTGTTGCTAAAAACAGAGCTTTTCTCGAGAAGGAGTTTCTCTCGAGAGAAATGAGTGTGAGGAAGATAGAACTTGACGAGGTTGTCGAACCTCTCATCCCTCTGGATGGTGGCGCAGGGCCAGGGGAAACCTCTGTCGTTGCGACGCCGGTTGAGGAGGAAGTTAATGATGATGATCATGAAACTCCGGTTCAAGTATCTGTCGAACCACGCAGGTCGACGAGACCACGTGCTGCTCCAGAGTGGTATGGTAATCCCGTCTTGTCAATCATGTTGTTGGACAACAATGAACCTGCAAATTATGAGGAAGCAGTGGTGGGCCCAGATTCCAACAAATGGCTAGAAGCCATGAAGTCCGAGATAGGATCCATGTATGAGAACAAAGTGTGGACTTTGGAGGTACTGCCTGAGGGCCGCAAGGCTATTCAGAACAAATGGATCTTTAAGAGGAAGACGGACGCTGACGGCAATGTGACCGTTTATAAAGCTCGACTTGTGGCAAAGGGTTTTTCACAAGTTCAAGGAGTTGACTACGATGAGACATTCTTACCCGTAGCGATGCTTAAGTCCGTCAGAATCATGTTAGCAATAGCTGCATTTTTCGATTATGAAATCTGGCAGATGGATGTCAAAACGGCGTTCCTTAACGGTTTCCTTAAGGAAGAATTGTATATGATACAACCCGAAGGTTTTGTCGATCCTAAGAATGCTAACAAGGTGTGCAAGCTCCAGCGATCCATTTATGGACTGGTGCAAGCATCTCGGAGTTGGAACAAACGCTTTGATGAGGTGATCAAAGCATTTGGGTTTATACAAGTGGTTGGAGAATCTTGTATTTACAAGAAAGTGAGTGGGAGCTCTGTGGCGTTTCTAATATTATATGTGGATGACATATTGCAGATTGGAAACAACGTGGAGTTTTCGGAGAGCATAAAGGATTACTTGAATAAAAGTTTCTCTATGAAGGACCTAGGAGTAGCTGCTTACATTCTAGGCATTAAGATCTATAGGGATAGATCAAAACGTGCGATAGGACTTTCACAAAGCACATAGCTTGGTAATGTTTTGAAGAGGTTCAAAATGGAACAGTCCAAGAAGGGGTTCTTGCCAGTTTTACAAGGTACGAGATTGAGTAAGACTCAGTGCCCAGGAACTGATGAGGATAGAGAGCATATGCGCTCCGTCCCCTATGCTTCAGCCATAGGCTCTATCACGTATGCAATGCTGTGCACTAGACCGGACGTTAGCCTGGCCATAAGTATGGCAGGTAGGTTCTAGAGTAATCCAGGAGTGGATCACTGGACAGCGGTCAAGAATATCCTGAAGTACCTGAAAAGGACTAAGGAGATGTTTCTCGTGTATGGAGGTGACGAAGAGCTCGCCGTAAAAGTCGTCGATGCAAGCTTTGACACAGATCCGGACGACTCTAAGTCGCAAACCGGATACATATTTATTCTTAATGGGGGTGCGGTAAGCTGGTGCAGTTCCAAGCAAAGCGTTGTAGCAGATTCTACATGTGAAGCGGAATACATGGCTGCCTCGGAGGCGGCTAAGGAGGGTGTTTGGATGAAGCAGTTCATGACGGATCTTGGAGTGGTGCCAAGCGCACTGAATCCAATAACCTTGTTCTGTGACAACACGGGTGCCATTGCCTTAGCAAAGGAACCACGGTTTCACAAGAAGTCCACACACATCAAACGACGCTTCAACCTCATCCGCGACTACGTCGAAGGGGAGGACGTAAATATATGTAAAGTGCACACGGATCTGAATGTAGCAGACCCGCTGACTAAACCTCTTCCACGGCCAAAGCATGATCAACACCAGAACTGTATGGGTGTTAGATTTATTACAATGTAATTCGCATGATGATGTGAGGGCTAGATTATTGACTCCAGTGCAAGTGGGAGACTGTTGGGATTATGCCCTAGAGGCAATAATAAATATAGTTATTATTATAATTCCTGTATCAAGATAATCGTTTATTATCCATGCTATAATTGTATTGAATGAAGACTCATTTACATGTGTGGATACATTGACAAAACACTGTCCCTAGCAAGTCTCTAGTTGGCTAGCCAGTTGATCAAAGATAGTCAGTGTCTTCTGATTATGAACAAGGTGTTGTTTCTTGATAACTGGATCACGTCATTAGGAGAATCACGTGATGGACTAGACCCAAACTAATAGACGTAGCATGTTGATCGTGTCATTTTGTTGCTACTGTTTTCTGCGTGTCAAGTATTTGTTCCTATGACCATGAGATCATATAACTCACTGACACCGGAGGAATACTTTGTGTGTATCAAACGTCGCAACGTAACTGGGTGACTATAAAGATGCTCTACAGGTATCTCCGAAGGTGTTAGTTGAGTTAGTATGGATCAAGACTGGGATTTGTCACTCCGTGTGATGGAGAGGTATCTCGGGGGCCCACTCGATAATACAACATCACACACAAGCCTTGCAAGCAATGTGACTTAGTGTAAGTTGCGGGATCTTGTATTACAGAACGAGTAAAGAGACTTCCGGTAAACGAGATTGAAATAGGTATGTGGATACTGACGATCGAATCTCGGGCAAGTAACATACCGAAGGACAAAGGGAATGACATACGGGATTATATGAATCCTTGGCACTGAGGTTCAAACGATAAGATCTTCGTAGAATATGTAGGATCCAATATGGGCATCCAGGTCCCGCTATTGGATATTGACCGAGGAGTCTCTCGGGTCATGTCTACATAGTTCTCGAACCCGCAGGGTCTGCACACTTAAGGTTCGACGTTGTTTTATGCGTATTTGAGTTATATGGTTGGTTACCGAATGTTGTTCGGAGTCCCGGATGAGATCACGGACGTCACGAGGGTTTCCAGAATGGTTCGGAAACGAAGATTGATATATAGGATGACCTCATTTGATTACCGGAAGGTTTTCGGAGTCACCGGAATGTACCGGGAATGACGAATGGGTTCCCGGAGTTCACCGGGGGGGGGGGGGGGGGGCGGCAACCCACCCCGGGGAAGCCCATAGGCCTTGAGGGTGGCGCACCAGCCCTTAGTGGGATGGTGGGACAGCCCAAAAGGGCCCTATGCGCATTGGAAGAAAAAATCAAAGAGAAAGAAAAAAAAAGGAGGTGGGAAGGGAAGGAAGGACTCCAACCCACCAAACCAAGTCCAACTCGGTTTGGGGGGGGGAGACCTTCCCCCCTTGGCTCGGCCGACCCCCTTGGGGCTCCTTGAGCCCCAAGGCAAGGCCCCCCTCTCCCACCTATATATACGGAGGTTTTAGGGCTGATTTGAGACGACTTTTCCACGGCATCCCGACCACATACCTCCACGGTTTTTCCTCTAGATCGCGTTTCTGCGGTGCTCGGGCGGAGCCCTGCTGAGACAAGATCATCACCACCCTCCGGAGCGCCGTCACGCTGCCAGAGAACTCTTCTACCTCTCCGTCTCTCTTGCTGGATCAAGAAGGCCGAGATCATCGTCGAGCTGTACGTGTGCTAAACGTGGAGGTGCCGTCCGTTCGGTACTAGATCGTGGGACTGATCGCAGGATTGTTCGCGGGGCGGATCGAGGGACGTGAGGACGTTCCACTACATCAACCGCGTTCACTAAAGCTTCTGCTGTATGGTCTACAAGGGTACGTAGATCACTCGTACCCTCTCGTAGATGGACATCACCATGATAGTTCTTCGTGCGCGTAGGAAATTTTTTGTTTCCCATGCGACGTTCCCCAACATCAACAAGGAGTTGTGGGGTTTCATGCGGAAAGCCAACATTTGACTCTTGGCTAGACAACTTGTATTTTTAAATAGTTTTGACAACTATGTTTCTCGCACATGAGTCCACTAACACCACAACAATACTCCATCATGGACTCATTCCGTCTCCCTACGGAAATGCCTTCCACAACACTCACACTTATCTTGACAATTTTATGAGTAGCCATTATAGTTATCTATGAACAACATATGTTTCCAAGTAGTCCATATCCGCGGACGCGGCTATTCGAATAGATCATAACCCTGCAGGGGTGTACTTCTTCACACACGCTCTCGCCACTTATCGCCATGTGCACGTCATGCATCTCGGCAACCTTCAAGCGGAAGCCTAGCAAGGGAGTCGGCCACGACCGTTAACCACGCTAATACTTAGTCCAGGTCTATCGCCTATCTGAGGGTAACCCGCACGGATGTCCGGCCGAGGTTTGTGCTACGGCCCCAAACGATGTGCGCAGGGTTCCCAAGCCCACCATCCGGGTGCCACTTGGTACACCGTGCCACTGCCTACTGCATCATAGTCCACCTCTAAGGTCAGCACCATGCACGGCCTCCAGCATGACTATAAACACCAGAAACTACTTGCAACTACTCGACCGAGTACTAGACAGTTAATAAGTCGAGCAATATCAAACATATGCAACAAAATGATGCATGAGATGCAATGTAGCATGGTTTGAGATGACCAACAGAACCCTTTGGGGTGATCTTGATTTGAAATCATAATTCAATTATCATTTGAATTATAATTTATCAAATTATTTTAATTGATTTGACCTGATGCTGTTTCATAACATTATTTTTCATGCATGAAAATAGTACCATCGGATTCCTTGAATTTTTCTGATCCTTTTACATATATTATTTGTCAAATTTGGAGTTATATTCAATTTTCTATGAATTTCCAAAGTTTTGAACTTATTCTGGAATTATTTTTAAACAGAAAAGCTTTTATTGCATCAGCATGACATCAGCAGGTCAATCTGGCCGTTGAAAGTCAAACCTGACCAGTGGGACCCAATGGTCAGTGACTCTGGCCAGGTTTTTGTTTAAATTTAACTTAATTAACTAATTATCAGGGTTGGACCCACATGTCAGTGTCTGTTTAAGTTTTTATTTAATTAATTATTTTTATTAGACTAATCCTAATTAGCCTGGGCTGGCCCCACTTGCCAGTGACTCACGGGAGTCAGATCCACCGGCGGCGAGATCGATCTCGCCCGCGATGAGCCTCCGGCAGCACCAGAGACGGTGGAGGGGCTCGGAAATGCATCTCCGATGACCAAACTTCACGCGGAGGGCACCACACGAACGACACTTCACCCGCGGCTTCATTTTTGCATGCAATAGGGGATGAAATGGCCGGAGATGACGCCGGCGACGAGCTTGGTGGCGGCCGAAGCTCGGGCATAATCGGGGTCATCGAAACAGAGGGCATCTCGCGCGAGGTTGGGCTCGTAGAGCATCTACGCGACGCACTGAAGCCATTGGTGGCCTCAGAATGACCAGCCGATAAATGGAGAGCTACCAGTGACGAAGTCCCGCGGCGGATCTCATCGGGCTCCGGTGGAATCGGGGCCTAGAGGAAGGGATCGAGGAGGAAATCTTGGGGGAAAGAACCCTGAGCTCACGGGGAGTGCAGAGGCGTTGATAGTGGGCGCGGGGATGGCGTGAGGAGGGAGAACAACGGCGGCGAGATCTGTTGACCCGAGGAGGAAGATGACGACGTCACGGCGTTTCAGAGCTTCTTGACGTCGAGCGACTGGCTCGAGCGCTTCAGGGGGTCACGGCGAAGCTAACGAGCAGCTCAGGTGAGAGGGAGAGGGGCTGGAGTGACGACGAGCTCGAGCTCAAGCTTGCGGTCATGGCGGCCGAGAGGGGGAGAGAGCAGGGGCGAATGGCGAGGGGATGAGCATGGGGAGGCCTTCGGGGAGCTCATCCCCTTCACGCCAGCGCGGCGCGGTGGCCAGGCAGACGCATTGGTGTGTGGCCGCGCCGGAACGAGCTGCGGCCACCTCCTGCTGCTCGCTGGCAAGGAGGAACACAACATGCGCTAAGTGGGATGCGCCTCAGGTGAGCGACATGTAAAGTTTTTGCATTTCTTTTCTTTTCTGTTTCTGTTTTATTATTTCTCCTATTTGTTTCATTTGTTTTTGGCTTCAAACTATTCCTAAAAATAGTTTGAAAAATACGAGAGTGTTAGTTGGAATATTTCCAACTACATATAAAGTTTTCAACATTTTTGGAAACTTTGAAATATTTGAAACCAAAAATATAATTGATTTAAGTAGCTTTTAACTTAAATTTAAAATGCCAAAAGTAGTTTGAAAATAAGTTTCATCCCTGATATTTTGTTTTCAACATTTGTCAAAAAAGATGAACTTTTGTAATGGCCATTCTGGATTCATTGATTTTGACAATGGTTGGATTTCTTTTGAATAAGGAGTGGCTAGGGTTTTGCTTTGGATGTCACGACTTCTTTTGAGTTTATTTCCATTTCTTGAATGCAATGAAAGAAGACACGAGCACAAGTTGCTAAACCCTAACAGGGAATCCGGGGATGTGACAACTCACCCCCACTCAAAAGAATCTCGTCCCGAGATTTGGATGTCGTCGGGAATATCGCGGGATACCCAAGTTGGAGACGATCGTCTCTTTCCCATGTTGCTTCTTTTTCAGAATGATTTGACCATTGAACTTTAAGAAACTTGAGGTTTCGACGTCGAGTGGTACGCTCAGCTTGATCAAGAATACGCACAGGGTATTCTCGGTATGAAAGGTTATATTGGAGATCAAGCGTTTTGAGGTCCACTTCGCGGATAGGATCGGAAAAGCAATGCCTGAGGTGTGAGACGTGGAATACATCATGAACCTTGGAAAGATGCAGAGGAAGTTCCAATTGGTAGGCAACTTCTCCTCGTTTGGCAAGAATGCGGAAAGGACCAATGTAACGATGAGCCAACTTGCCCTTGATACCGAATCGATGGGTACCCTTCAAAGGTGTAACCCGAAGGTAAGCCTTCTCGTCAACTTCAAAGGTCACAGCCTTATGATGACGATCATATTGGCTCTTTTGACGAGATTGGGCTGTTTTCAACTTTTCACGAATAATGCGAACTTGCTCTTCTGCATCCTGGATCATGTCCGGACCAAAGAGTTGCCTCTCTCCGGTTTCTGACCAATTAAGAGGTGTTCGACATCTTCGTCCATAGAGAACTTCAAAAGGAGCTTTGCCCAGGCTTGATTGATAACTATTGTCATAGGCAAATTCGGCAAATGGAAGGCACTTCTTCCAATTCATACCAAACGATATAACACAAGCTCGGAGCATATCTTGTAGGACTTGATTCACTCTTTCTACTTGACCACTAGATTGAGGATGGAAAGGAGTGCTAAAAGATAGGTGAGTCCCCATGGCATTCTGAAAACTCTCCCAGAAGCGAGAAGTAAAGATACTTCCACGGTCTGAGTTAATCTCCAGAGGAACACCATGAAGAGACACTATTCGAGAGATATATAACTCTGCTAGCTGGCTAGCTGTTATACTCTCACGAACTGGAAGAAAATGAGCTACTTTGGAAAGACGGTCAATGATTACAAAGATAGCATTATTTCCTTTCTTGGTCTTGGGAAATCCGATGATGAAATCCATACTGACTTTATCACATTGACTTTCAGGAATAGCTAAAGCTTGAAGGGTGCGAGCATGCCTTTGATGTTCTGCCTTAACTCGACGACAAACGTCATAGTTGGCAACGAACTCAGCAATTTCTCTCTTCATCCTAGTCCACCAAAACCTCTAGCATAGGTCCTGATACATCTTAGTACTACCAGCATGAATGGTGAGAGGAGAATCATGAGCTTCCTTAATGTTTAACTGCCTTAGATGTGCATTCTTAGTTACCACTAGACGATTCTAGAAGAACACAACATCTTGGTCATTCATGGAGAATTCCTTAGCGTTTCTGCTAATAATATTCCCCTTGATCCATGATATACCCTTATCACGCTTCTGGCCAGCTATGATTTGGTCCTTAAGAGTAGGCTTCGCCACCAGGGTAGAAAGGAATCCTTGAGGAACAATGTGAAGATTTAACTTCCGAAATTCCTCATAGAGATGTGGTTGACCTCGTTGTAGCATCAGGTTGTTACAATAAGACTTATGACTTAGTGCATCGGCCATAACACTGGCCTTCCCCGGGGTGTCAGTTATCCCTAAGTCGTAATCCGTGATCAACTCAACCCACCGTGTTTGCGTGAGATTCAAATCCGGCTGGGTGAAGATATATTTCAGACTTTGGTGATCAGTGAATATTTCGCAACGATTACCAAGAAGGTAATGTCGCGAGGTTTTAAGTGCATGGACTACTGCTGCAAGCTCAAGATCATGTGTAGGATAATTATCCTCATGTGGATGCAACTGTCGAGATGCGTATGCAATCACATGACGATCCTGCATGAGAATGCAACCTAATCCTTGTCGCAAGGCGTCGCAGTAGATAACAAAGTCCTTAGAGAAATCTGGTGGTAACAACACAGGTGCGGAAGTCAGGCGTGTTTTCAGTTCTTGAAAACTACGCTCACACTATGGTGTCCACTCGAACTTTTTATCTTTCTTGAGGAGTTTAGTTCGAGGCTTTGCAACCTTGGAGAAATTCTCGACAAAGCGGCGACAATAGCTCGCTAAACCAAGAAAACTCCTAACTTGCTTAACCGATTCAGGTTTAGTCCAATCAAGGACAGCTTGAACTTGCTCGGGATTGACAGCAATACCCTTACTAGAGATTAAGTGACCTAGATAGGTCACTTCTGGTAACCAAAATTAACATTTTGAAAACTTAGCATAAAGGCGATGCTCTCAAAGTTTCATCAATACCAGCCTTAGATGCTCGGCATGTTCTTGTTCGTTCTTCGATTAGATGAGAATATCATCGAGGTATACTACGACGAGTTTATCCAGATACTCCATGAAGATTGAATTCATCAAGCGAGAGAAGGTGGCTGGGGCATTGGTAAAACCGAAGGACATGACAGTGTACTCGTATTGGCCATAACGAGTGACAAAAGCCGTTTTTGGAATGTCCCCGTTCTTGATCTTGATTTGATGGTAACCCAACCTCAAATCCATTTTGGAAAAGACTGAGGATCCAGCGAGCTGATCGTACAGATCGTTGATCCTGGGGAGCGGATACTTGTTCTTTATGGTGACTAGATTAACTGGTCGATAATCTACAACTATGCGATCCGTTCCGTCTTTCTTCTTGATGAAGAGGACGCGACAAGCCCAAGGAGAAGAGTTAGGACGAATGAAACCTTCATTCAGGGTCTTATCTAGTTGCTTCTTAAGTTCGGCTAGCTCCAGGGGTGCCATCTTATAAGGTCTTCTGGCTATTGGAACGGTTCCCGGAACAATGTCTATCACAAACTCTACATCTTTGTCAGGTGGAATTCCTGGCAGTTCCTCTGGAAAAACATCCGGGAAGTCACGTACTACCGAAATGGCTTCAAGTTCTGGAAGAGGGTTGGCATTGAGGGAATAGAGTTGGCATTTGGCAACTCGAGTAGAGACATTGACTATCTCACCCGAGGGATGGGTAAGCTTAACATTTCTAGAATGAGTATCAATCTTGGCATAATGAGCTGACATCCAGTCCATACCCAAGATGATATTGATATCCGAAGATTTCAGGGCTATCAAAGATGCTAGAAAAACTAGCCTGTCTACTAGAATTTCATTGTCATAGGTTATCCTGGAGGTATGCCACTTACTACGAGGGGTTTGGACAACCAATGGGATTGGCATATCATAGAAAGACATGTTATCCAACTGTGCATAACTTTCTGAAATGAAGGAATGAGATGACCTAGTGTCAAAAAGAACAGACGCTGGGTGATGATTAACAAGGAGCGTACCCAGTATGACGTCGGGATCCTCTACAGCTTCTTGTGCTGAAACATAGTTCACACAGCCACGTGCAGGAGTTGGCTTCACACAGTAAGCTTTGGCCGACTTGCCTTGCCCAACGGACTTTCCGGGTTGCTTGGCACCCATATTCTAAGGACACTCTCGGGAATAGTGCCCTCGTTCTCCACACTTATAACAGATCACTTGATTGGCACGTGGTGCAACATTGCTAGTTGGACCACCATAGGTTTTTGCTGGAGGGTTGGTCCGATTCGCCTGAGGCGCCACATAGGATGGCCTCGGGGTATATCTTGGCGGCAGAGAACTATTTGGAACCAACAACGTGCATTTCGGGAACGCGGAACCAGATGACGAGCCAGAGTCACGGGAGTGCTTCTTTGTGGCTTCATAGTCGGTATGACCAGTCTCGGCACTGATCGCCTTGTTGACAAGAGCTTGAAAGCTTGTACATTCGTGGAGGCGCAAATCACGACGAAGTTCAGGGCTGAGACCCTTACGGAATCTTGATTGCTTCTTGGCGTCAGTAGACACCTCTTCAGTTGCATAGCAGGCGAGGTTACCGAACTCGCGGCTATAGGCATCCACGGTCAATTTTCCCTGGGTGAAAGCACTGTTGGGTAACGTTGCATGGGAAACAAAAAATTTCCTACGCGCACGAAGACCTATCATGGTGATGTCCATCTACGAGAGGGGATGAGTGATCTACGTACCCTTGTAGATCGTACAGCAGAAGCGTTAGAGAACGCGGTTGATGTAGTGGAACGTCCTCACGTCCCTCGATCCGCCCCGCGAACAATCCCGCGATCAGTCCCACGATCTAGTACCGAACGGACGGCACCTCCGCGTTCAGCACACGTACAGCTCCACGATGATCTCGGCCTTCTTGATCCAGCAAGAGAGACGGAGAGGTAGAAGAGTTCTCCGGCAGCGTGACGGCGCTCCGGAGGTTGGTGATGACCTTGTCTCAGCAGGGCTCCGCCCGAGCTCCGTAGAAACGCGATCTAGAGGAAAAACCGTGGAGGTATGTGGTCGGGCTGTCGTGGAAAAGTCGTCTCAAATCAGCCCTAAAACCTCCGTATATATAGGTGGGAGGGAGGGGGGCCTTGCCTTGGGGTCCAAGGACCCTCAAGGGGTCGGCCGAGCCAAGGGGGAGGACTCTCCCCCCCCCCCAAACCGAGTTGGACTAGGTTTGGTGGGAGGGAGTCCCCCTCCCTTCCCACCTCCTCCTTTTTTTTCTTTTTTCCTTTGATTTCTTATCCTTGGCGCATAGGGCCCTTTTGGGCTATCCCACCAGCCCACTAAGGGCTGGTGCGCCACCCTTATGGCCTATGGGCTTCCCCGGGGTGGGTTGCCCCCCCGGCGAACTCCCGGAACCCATTCGTCATTCCCGGTACATTCCCGGTAACTCCGAAAACCTTCCGGTAATCAAATGAGGTCATCCTATATATCAATCTTCGTTTCCGGACCATTCCGGAAACCCTCGTGACGTCCGTGATCTCATCCGGGACTCCGAACAACATTCAGTAACCAACCATATAACTCAAATACGCATAAAACAACGTCGAACCTTAAGTGTGCAGACCCTGCGGGTTCGAGAACTATGTAGACATGACCCGAGAGACTCCTCGGTCAATATCCAATAGCGGGACCTGGATGCCCATATTGGATCCTACATATTCTATGAAGATCTTATCGTTTGAACCTCAGTGCCAAGGATTCGTATAATCCCGTATGTCATTCCCTTTGTCCTTCGGTATGTTACTTGCCCGAGATTCGATCGTCAGTATCCGCATACCTATTTCAATCTCGTTTACCGGCAAGTCTCTTTACTCGTTCCGTAATACAAGATCCCGCAACTTACACTAAGTTACATTGCTTGCAAGGCTTGTGTGTGATGTTGTATTACCGAGTGGGCCCCGAGATACCTCTCCGTCACACGGAGTGACAAATCCCAGTCTTGATCCATACTAACTCAACTAACACCTTCGGAGATACCTGTAGAGCATCTTTATAGTCACCCAGTTACGTTGCAACGTTTGATACACACAAAGCATTCCTCCGGTGTCAGTGAGTTATATGATCTCATGGTCATAGGAATAAATACTTGACACGCAGAAAACTATAGCAACAAAATGACACGATCAACATGCTACGTCTATGAGTTTGGGTCTAATCCATCACGTGATTCTCCCAATGACTCGATCCAGTTATCAAGCAATAACACCTTGTTCATAATCAGAAGACACTGACTATCATCGATCAACTGGCTAGCCAACTAGAGGCATGCTAGGGACGGTGTTTTGTCTATGTATCCACACATGTAAATGAGTCTTCATTCAATACAATTATAGCATGGATAATAAACTATTATCTTGATACAGGAATTATAATAATAACTATATTTATTATTGCCTCTAGGGCATAATTCCAACAGTCTCCCACTTGCAGTAGAGTCAATAATCTAGCCCTCACATCATCATGTGAATTACATTGTAATAAATCTAACACCCATACAGTTATGGTGTCGATCATGTTTTGGCCGTGGAAGAGGTTTAGTCAGCGGGTCTGCTATATTCAGATCCGTGTGCACTTTGCATATATTTACGTCCTCTTCCTCGACGTAGTCGCGGATGAGGTTGAAGCGTCGTTTGATGTGTCTGGTCTTCTTGTGAAACCGTGGTTCCTTTGCTAAGGCAATGACACCAGTGTTGTCACAGAACAAGGTTATTGGATCCAGCGCACTTGGCACCACTCCAAGATCCGTCATGAACTGCTTCATCCAGACACCCTCCTTAGCCGCCTCCGAGGCAGCCATGTACTCCGCTTCACATGTAGAATCTGCTACGACGCTTTGCTTGGAACTGCACCAGCTTACTACACCCCCATTAAGAATAAATACGTATCCGGTTTGCGACTTAGAGTCGTCCGGATCTGTGTCAAAGCTTGCATCGACGTAACCATTTACGGCGAGCTCTTCGTCACCTCCATACACGAGAAACATCTCCTTAGTCCTTTTCAGGTACTTCAGGATATTCTTGACCGCTGTCCAGTGATCCACTCCTGGATTACTCTGGAACCTACCTGCCATACTTATGGCCAGGCTAACATCCGGTCTAGTGCACAGCATCGCATACATGATAGAACCTATGGCTGAAGCATAGGGGACGGAGCGCATATGCTCTCTATCTTCATCAGTTGCTGGGCACTGAGTCTTACTCAATCTCGTACCTTGTAAAACTGGCAAGAACCCTTTCTTGGACTGTTCTATTTTGAACCTCTTCAAAACTTTATCAAGGTATGTGCTTTGTGAAATTCCTATCAGGCGTTTTGATCTATCCCTATAGATCTTAATGCCTAGAATGTAAGCAGCTTCTCCTAGGTCCTTCATAGAGAAACTTTTATTCAAGTAACCTTTTATGCTCTCCAAAAGCTCTACGTTGTTTCCAATCAGTAATATGTCATCCACATATAATATTAGAAACGCCACAGAGCTCCCACTCACTTTCTTGTAAATACAAGATTCTCCAACCACTTGTATAAACCCAAATGCTTTGATCACCTCATCAAAGCGTTTGTTCCAACTCCGAGATGCTTGCACCAGTCCAGAAATGGATCGCTGGAGTTTGCACACCTTGTCAGCATTTTTAGGATCGACAAAACCTTCGGGTTGCATCATATACAACTCTTCCTTAAGGAAATCGTTAAGGAACGCCGTTTTGACATCCATCTGCCAGATTTCATAATCGAAAAATGCAGCTATTGCTAACATGATTCTGACGGACTTAAGCATCGCTACGGGTGAGAAAGTCTCATCGTAGTCAACTCCTGGAACTTGTGAAAAACCCTTTGCCACAAGTCGAGCTTTATAAACGGTCACATTACCGTCAGCGTCCGTCTTCTTCTTAAAGATCCATTTATTCTGAATAGCCTTGCGGCCCTCAGACAGCATCTCCAAAGTCCACACTTTGTTCTCATACATGGATCCTATCTCGGATTTCATGGCTTCTAGCCATTTGTTGGAATCTGGGCCCACAATTGCTTCTTCATAATTTGCAGGTTCATTGTTGTCTAACAACATGATTGATAAGACGGGATTACCGTACCACTCTAGAGCAGCGCGTGATCTCGTCGACCTGCGTGGTTCAACAGAAACTTGAACTGGAGTTTCATGATCGTCATCATTAACTTCCTCCTCAACCGGCGTCGCAATGACAGAGGTTTCCCCTTGCCCTGCGCCACCATCCAGAGGGATGAGAGGTTCGACAACCTCGTCAAGTTCTATCTTCCTCCCACTCAATTCTCTCGAGAGAAACTCCTTCTCGAGAAAAGCTCCGTTTTTAGCAACAAACACTTTGCCCTCGGATTTGAGATAGAAGGTGTACCCAACTGTCTCTTTTGGGTAACCTATGAAGACGCACCTTTCCGCTTTGGGTTCCAGCTTTTCAGGCTAAAGCTTTTTGACATAAGCATCACATCCCCAAACTTTAAGAAACGATAACTTTGGCCTTTTGCCATACCACAGTTCGTATGGTGTCGTCTCAACGGATTTTGATGGTGCCCTATTTAAAGTGAATGCAGCTGTTTCTAATGCATAACCCCAAAATGATAACGGCAAATCAGTAAGAGACATCATAGATCACACCATCTCTAACAAAGTACGATTACGACGTTCGGACACACCATTACGCTGTGGTCTTCCAGGCGGTGTTAACTGCGAAACAATTCCACATTGTCTTAAGTGAGCACCAAACTCGAAACTCAGATATTCACCCCCACGATCAGACCGTAGGAACTTGATCTTCTTGTTACGATGATTTTCCACTTCACTCTGAAATTGCTTGAACTTTTCAAATGTTTCAGACTTGTGCTTCATCAAGTAGACATAACCATATCTACTTAAATCGTCAGTGAAGGTGAGAAAATAACGATATCCGCCGCGTGCCTCTACGCTCATTGGACCACACACATCGGTATGTATGATTTCCAACAAGTCACTTGCACGCTCCATTGTTCCGGAGAACGGAGTCTTAGTCATCTTGCCCATGAGGCATGGTTCGCACGTGTCAAGTGAATCAAAGTCAAGTGACTCCAAAAGTCCATCAGCATGGAGTTTCTTCATGCGCTTTACACCAATATGACCCAAGCGGCAGTGCCACAAAAATATGGCGCTATCATTGTTTACTCTAACTCTTTTGGTCTCAATGTTATGTATATGCGTATAGCTATCAAGATTAAATATGAACAATCCTCTCACATTCGGTGCATGACCATAAAAGATGTTACTCATAGAAATAGAACAACCATTATTCTCAGACTTAAAAGAGTAACCGTCTCGAAATAAACAAGATCCAGATATATTGTTCATGCTCAACGCAGGCACTAAATAACAATGATTTAAGTTCATCACTAATCCCGATGGTAGCTGAAGTGACACTGTGCCGACGGCGGTTGCATCAACCTTGGAACCATTTCCTACGCGCATCGTCACTTCGTCTTTCGCCAGCCTTCGTCTATTCCGCAGTTCCTGTTTCGAGTTGCAAATGTGAGCAACAGAACCGGTATCGAATACCCAGGCACTACTACGAGAGCCGGTTAAGTACACATCAATAACATGTATATCAAATATACCTGATTTTTCTTTGCCCGCCTTCTTATCTACCAGATACTTGGGGCAATTGCGCTTCCAGTGACCCATACCCTTGCAATAGAAGCACTCTGTTTCAGGCTTAGGTCCAGCCTTGGGTTTCTTCGGCGGATTGGCAACAGGCTTGCCGCTCTTCTTCGAATTGCCCTTCTTGCCTTTGCCGTTTCTCTTGAAACTAGTGGTCTTGCTCACCATCAACACTTGATGCTCTTTACGGAGTTCAGACTCTGCGACTTTCAGCATCGCAAACAACTCGCCTGGTGACTTGTTCATCCCTTGCATGTTGTAGTTCAACACAAAGCCTTTATAGCTTGGCTGCAGTGATTGAAGGATTCTGTCAGTGATAGCTCCTTGCGGGAGTTCAATCCCCAGTTCAGCTAGACGGTTTGATTACCCAGACATTTTGAGCACATGTTCACTGACAGACGAGTTTTCCTCCATCTTGCAAGCATAGAATTTATCGGAGGTCTAATACCTCTCGATCCGGGCGTTCTTCTGAAAGATAAACTCCAACTCCTGGAACATCTCAAATGCTCCGTGACGCTCAAAGCGACGTTGAAGTCCCGGTTCTAAGCCATACAAGACTGCACATTGAACTATTGAGTAGTCCTCCTTACGTGCTAACCAAGCGTTCTTAACATCCTGATCAGCCGTAGCGGGTGGTTCATCTCCTAGCGCAGCATTAAGGACATAATCCTTCTTCCCAGCTTGTAAGATTAGCTTAAGATTACGAGCCCAGTCTACAAAGTTGCTTCCATCATCTTTCAACTTAGCTTTCTCTAGGAACATATTAAAATTCAGGATGACTGTCGCGTGAGCCATGATCTACAACACAAATATATTCAAAGTGGACTTAGACTATGTTCAAGATAATTAGAGTTCAACTTAATCAAATTATATGCTAAACTCCCACTCAAAAAGTACATCTCTCTAGTCATTTGAGTGGTTCATGATCCACTTACACTATCCCAAGTCCGATCATCACGTGAGTCGAGAGTAGTTTCAGTGGTAAGCATCCCTATGCTAATCATATCAACTATATGATTCATGATCGACCTTTCGGTCTCATGTGTTCCGAGGCCATGTCTGCACATGCTAGGCTCGTCAAGCTAAATCCGAGTGTTTCGCGTGTGCAACTGTTTTGCACCCGTTGTATGTGAACGTTGAGTCTATCACACCCGATCATCACGTGGTGTCTCGAAACGACGAACTGTTACAACGGTGCACAGTCGGGGAGAACACAATTTCGTCTTGAAATTTTAGTGAGAGATCACCTCATAATGCTACCGTCGTTCTAAGCAAAATAAGGTGCATAAAAGGATTAACATCACATGCAATTCATAAGTGACATGATATGGCCATCATCACGTGCTTCTTGATCTCCATCACCAAAGCACCGGCACGATCTTCTTGTCACCGGCGCCACACCATGATCATCCATCAACGTGTTGCCATCAGGGTTGTCGTGCTACTTATGCTATTACTACTAAAGCTACATCCTAGCAAAATAGTAAACGCATCTGCAAGCACAAACGTTAGTATAAAGACAACCCTATGGCTCCTGCCGGTTGCCGTACCATCGACGTGCAAGTCGATATTTGTATTACAACATGATCATCTCATACATCCAATATATCACATCACATCGTTGGCCATATCACATCACAATCATACCCTGCAAAAACAAGTTAGACGTCCTCTAATTTTGTTGTTGCATGTTTTACGTGGTGACCAAGGGTATCTAGTAGGATCGCATCTTACTTACGCAAACACCACAACGGAGATATATGAGTTGCTATTTAACCTCATCCAAGGACCTCCTCGGTCAAATCCGATTCAACTAAAGTTGGAGAAACCGTCACTTGCCAGTCATCTTTGAGCAAAGGGGGTTACTCGTAACGATGAAACCAGTCTCTCGTAAGCGTACGAGTAATGTCGGTCCAAGCCGCTTCAATCCAACAATACCGCGGAATCAAGAAAAGACTAAGGAGGGCAGCAAAACGCACATCACCGCCCACAAAAACTTTTGTGTTCTACTCGAGAAGACATCTACGCATGAACCTAGCTCATGATGCCACTGTTGGGTAACGTCGCATGGGAAACAAAAATTTTCCTACGCGCACGAAGACCTATCATGGTGATGTCCATCTACGAGAGGGGATGAGTGATCTACGTACCCTTGTAGATCATACAGCAGAAGCGTTAGAGAACGCGGTTGATGTAGTGGAACGTCCTCACGTCCCTCGATCTGCCCCGCGAACAATCCCGCGATCAGTCCCACGATCTAGTACCGAACGGACGGCACCTCCGCGTTCAGCACACGTACAGCTCGACGATGATCTCGGCCTTCTTGATCCAGCAAGAGAGACCGAGAGGTAGAAGAGTTCTCCGGCAGCGTGACGACGCTCCGGAGGTTGGTGATGACCTTGTCTCAGCAGGGCTCCGCCCGAGCTCCGCAGAAACGCGATCTAGAGGAAAAACCGTGGAGGTATGTGGTCGGGCTGTCGTGGAAAAGTCGTCTCAAATCAGCCCTAAAACCTCCGTATATATAGGTGGGAGGGAGGGGGGCCTTGCCTTGGGGTCCAAGGACCCTCAAGGGGTCGGCCGAGCCAAGGGGGAGGACTCTCCCCCCCCCCCAAACCGAGTTGGACTAGGTTTGGTGGGAGGGAGTCCCCCTCCCTTCCCACCTCCTCCTTTTTTTTTCTTTTTCCTTTGATTTCTTATCCTTGGCGCATAGGGCCCTTTTGGGCTGTCCCACCAGCCCACTAAGGGCTGGTGCGCCACCCTTATGGCCTATGGGCTTCCCCGGGGTGGGTTGCCCCCCCGGTGAACTCCCGGAACCCATTCGTCATTCCCGGTACATTCCCGGTAACTCCGAAAACCTTCCGGTAATCAAATGAGGTCATCCTATATATCAATCTTCGTTTCCGAACCATTCTGGAAACCCTCGTGACGTCCGTGATCTCATCCGGGACTCCGAACAACATTCGGTAACCAACCATATAACTCAAATACGCATAAAACAACGTCGAACCTTAAGTGTGCAGACCCTGCGGGTTCGAGAACTATGTAGACATGACCCGAGAGACTCCTCGGTCAATATCCAATAGCGGGACCTGGATGCCCATATTGGATCCTACATATTCTACGAAGATCTTATCGTTTGAACCTCAGTGCCAAGGATTCGTATAATCCCGTATGTCATTCCCTTTGTCCTTCGGTATGTTACTTGCCCGAGATTCGATCGTCAGTATCCGCATACCTATTTCAATCTCGTTTACCGGCAAGTCTCTTTACTTGTTCCGTAATACAAGATCCCGCAACTTACACTAAGTTACATTGCTTGCAAGGCTTGTGTGTGATGTTGTATTACCGAGTGGGCCCCGAGATACCTCTCCGTCACACGGAGTGACAAATCCCAGTCTTGATCCATACTAACTCAACTAACACCTTCGGAGATACCTGTAGAGCATCTTTATAGTCACCCAGTTACGTTGCGACGTTTGATACACACAAAGCATTCCTCCGGTGTCAGTGAGTTATATGATCTCATGGTCATAGGAATAAATACTTGACACGCAGAAAACTGTAGCAACAAAATGACACGATCAACATGCTACGTCTATTAGTTTGGGTCTAATCCATCACGTGATTCTCCCAATGACGTGATCCAGTTATCAAGGAACAACACCTTGTTCATAATCAGAAGACACTGACTATCATCGATCAACTGGCTAGCCAACTAGAGGCATGCTAGGGACGGTGTTTTGTCTATGTATCCACACATGTAAATGAGTCTTCATTCAATATAGTTATAGCATGGATAATAAACTATTATCTTGATACAGGAATTATAATAATAACTATATTTATTATTGCCTCTAGGGCATAATTCCAACAAGCACATAACTCCTCTCTCTTTCTGTCCATCAGACCCTCTCGAATATGGTGCAGACGGAAGGCTGCACTAAAGTCTGCCCATGTGGCTACTGGTCCCGCAGGACGCATAGCTTCAAAGTTCTCCCACCATACATTGGCGGGTCCTTACAGAAAGTACGCCACAAAGGTCACTTTGTCGGCCTTAGAAACATTTGTAGAGCGAATCTTGCGCGATATACTGCACAACCAGTCATCAGCGTCGAGGGGATCGACGGAGTGATGGAACTTCGGAGGATTCAGCTTCACGGAGTCATTGAGGGACACTGCATCATTCCTAGGCTGACGAGCCATATTTTTCTCAATACGCTCTAACAGACGGTTGGTCTCCCTTTTGTTTCTCTCTGCCTCAAGCATAACTTCCGCCAGAGAGGGCGCGTGAGGCAGTTCCTCCTGCGATGCTTGACTACCCTCTCCTTGATCATGAGCAGGGGCACGGTTCAACCTGGTGAACACCATCCTGACAAACAAACTCACAGCTTAGACCAATATCAACATCAACGCTAACTATGGATTAAGAATGCACTGAACACATAGAATGCGAAAATGAACATCCGAACAACATGGTAACAAGCAACTGATATATATACACCATGGTTCATACACACCATTACAAAGTTCAGTACAACCTTAACCAAAGAGCAAACTACTGAAAAGATGACACAACTCATCAGAGGATTTCCAAGCTTCCTATACATTATTTATCTATGCCTCCGGAATTCATCGTACGACGTAAGCATACTCCACAAGACGCACAGGACTCTGGAAGTATAGCTACTACCATACTATCCTTCCACTCACGGGTTCAGGCATCCGAATAGAACATCTCATAAAGGTTGCCTCCATGGCCTGGAAGCTGAACCTGCGGATCAGGAAATACTCGAGCCTGAGACCCCTAGGAACCGTAAGGACACGGGTGTGGCCTTGGTCCCCTGACTGGTGGTAGTAGAGGTCCCCGAAGAGGGGTGACTCCTCCTATAGCAGGCCAGTCAACATGAGCTGGAAGATGGGTCCTAACAGGGTTCAACATCTCCATATCTCCATACCCTGTCTGGACTACAGGTGCCAGCTGTGTCAAAGCCGTCCACAAATGGGAACGTGTAGCATAGAGCTCCACACGAAGGGCACGAGCATCCCTGTCTCTATTATCTAGCATCTCAGCAGTGGACTGCAGCAGCAGATCCTCCATAGAGGAATCAAAGTAGACCCCACTGAGGTATCCTTCTTCTCCTTGCTGAGAGGCAGGAACATAGCAGAACTCTGAATTCTGCAACAGTGCATGTCTGGCCCTCATGATGGTCAGCATTGAATAGGCAGCATCTTGTACTACCATGTCAACAGTGACCCCAATCCATAAGACCAATGGATCGGCTCCTATGCTCCAGGGTAATCTGGGAATACCCTAACGGTGCAGAGATACTAACTCTGATTAAAATCCCGGTACTGCTCCTCCACTGCGTACTCAGGGTACCAGCGGTAACCGGCTACTGACATCATCCTGACTAGCATGGCCGTATGACCTGGCACATCAATGCACCTAGTCAGACGGACCACCTGATGAGAAGGACGGCCAGGCATTTGAAAATAGAGATTAATGCAAAAGCATTAGAGCTCTGAAGACAAAATTGGGCAGCATAACGGCTGAAAATGCTCAAAAACAATTTTGAGACAACCCATGAAGATAGGAGAGCGTAACCACTCAACTACCAAGTTCAATTCCATGGTCATCAAAACTTACCTTCTTTTCCTTGGAATAAAAGAAACCCGAAGTAACTCTCGACTCGTTGTCCTATAATCTACCGATCAGAAACACAAGCCTAAGAGAAAGATAAGTAACCTAGTCCTTAATCCCCGCAGAAAGACGAGGATGAGCAGAATAAAATAACTTGAGAAGAGAAGCAAGAGTCTTACGTTCCCTTCCACAAACAATTCCCTTATATATAACTAAAGCAATTCTAGACTCAACTTCGACCAGTTTGGCTTAGTAATCCTACAGTCAGTCAGGCTCTCATACCAATGTTGTCGGGACGCCGATCCTAAGAAATAGGAATCCAGCCTGTAACACATCGCTTCTCTTTGCGGTCTCATGCACGGTTATCCCCACGGCTGTAGGATTACCTTAGCCGGGACCGTTTGCGCCTTTTGACTCGCATATGCAATTGTGTCGCTAGCAAGCCAATGTCAAAGAACCCGGATCGACATGTCTAGTTATAAACTAAAGTGGCAGTTCCATACAGGGACATGCATACATGACCCAGCAAAGCAGGTGTCGGTCATCAGCGAATGTAGACGAGTCGTAGCAAGCTACAAGGACTCCATTACAACATGTGACATTTCCCAAAGGGATAGACACAACAACTAAGAAGGACACATGCCGGTCAACCAATGTGTCCGGAGCAGTAGCGAACTACCATGGCTCGATGGAATCACAAAGGGGCATTTCCCCGTAAGGAGTGCTACTAAGGCATACGACTAGGTATTCGAACCCCATACATATCAAGTACATCACATGTATGCATGGCATACCGATATGCATAGATACATCGATGGCATCCAACATAACCATAAACATACAAACTTTATTTCGAAGGCTCGGAAGAGCCTCACACATAATATTACACAAATAGGGTCTCACGACCCATCATGATAATTCATACACACGAGTCATACAAGCCAGCGGAAGATTAAAGCTGCCTGAGTACAGACAGGTGGAAAGATAAAGGCTCAAGGCCTGACTATCTACAGACCCATCCTAGGGCCAGATCGTAGCTGGGATACCAGCTACTGGTCATCGTTAACGTCTAGGTAGAACCCTCCATTAGGGTCTTGAACAACCTCTGCAACAATTTATTAAGCAAACGTGAGTACGAAAGTACTCAGCAAGACTTGAGGAAATCTATCTACTCATGCAATGTAACAACAAGGAGTTGTGGGGTTTCATGCGGAAAGCCAGCATTTGACTCTTCGCTAGACAACTTGCATTTATAAATAGTGTTTGACAACTATGTTTCTCACACATGAGTCCACTAACACCACAACAATACTCCATCGTGGACTCATACCATCTCCCTACGGAAATGCCGTCCACGACACTCACACTTATCTTGACAATTTTATGAGTAGCTATTATAGTTATTTGTGAACAACATATATTTCCAAGTAGTCCATATCCGCGGACGCGGCTATTCGAATAGATCATAACCCTGGAGGGGTGTATTTCTTCAGACACGCTCTCTCCACTTATCGCCATGTGCACATCATGCATCTCGGCAACCTTCAAGCGGAACCCTAGCGAGGGAGTCGGCCACGACCGTTAACCACACTAATACTTAGTCCAGGTCTATCGCCTATCTGAGGGTAACCCACACGGAAGTCCGGCCGAGGTTTACGCTACGACCCCAAACGATGTGGGCAGGGTTCCCAAGCCCACCATCTGGGTGCCACTTGGTACACCGTGCCACTGCCTACCGCATCATAGTCCACATCTAGGGTCAGCACCATGCACGGCCTCGAGCATGACTATAAACACCAGAAAGTACTTGCAACTCCTGGACCGAGTACTAGACAGTTAATAAGTCGAGCAGGGTCATATTTTAGGGCCCAACATGTAGTAGTATCTTGTCTTGGATTACATACACGGAACTCAGTTCCTAAGGATGGTTCCAATGAAACAACCCGCCATGTACTCCTACATAGCCTTTCACCGGTACCTTTACCAAATCAGGTTCAACACACAACCTTTACTAACTAAACACATTCTCACGATCTTGTTTATCACCCAGATGACAGACCATACACAACTCTAAGCATAGCATGCATAGCAGGATAAGACACATCATGGCTCAAGCATCTACCAGGTATGGTAGGTTGCAAGGTTCAGCTATTTACTGTGACAAGGACAGGTCATGCGAAGGAAGTGGGTTCAACTAACGTGATAAAAGCAGTGAAAGCATTTTGACCTACTGCAATAAGTAAGAGCAGGAGCGAGAACATGGGATTTATCGGGATGATCAAAATGGTTGCTTGCCTTGTTGCTCAGCAGAGGGGTGATATCCGTCAGTCGGATAATCAGACGTATCCGGAGGGGCGGAGCCTACCGGAATAACAACATTCAATCAATATCAAACATATGTAACAAAATGATGCATGAGATGCAATGTAGCATGGTTTGAGATGACCAACAGAACCCTTTGGGGTGATCTTGATTTGAAATCATAATTCAATTATCATTTGAATTATAATTTATCAAATTCTTTTAATTGATTTGACCTGATGCTGTTTCATAACTATGTTTTTCATGCATGAAAACAGCACCATCGGATTCCTTGAATTTTTCTGATCCTTTTACATATATTATTTGTCAAATTTGGAGTTATATTCAATTTTCTATGAATTTCCAAAGTTTTGAACTTATTCTGGAATTATTTTTAAACAGAAAAGCTTTTATTGCATCAGCATGACATGAGTAGGTCAATCTGGCCGTTGAAAGTCAAACCTGACCAGTGGGACCCATTGGTCAGTAACTCTCGCCAGGTTTTAGTTTAAATTTAACTTAATGAACTAATTATCAGGGTTGGACCCACATGTAAGTGTCTGTTTAAGTTTTTATTTAATTAATTATTTTTATTAGACTAATCCTAATTAGCCTGGGGGCTGGCCCCACTTGCCAGTGACTCAGGGGAGTCAGATCCACCGGCAGCAAGGTCGATCTCGCCGGCGGTGAGCCTCCGGCAGCACCAGAGACGGCGGAGGGGCTCGGGAATGCATCTCCGATGACCAAACTTCACACGGAGGGCACCAGACGAACGACACTTCACCCGCGGCTCCATTTTTGCATGCAGCAGGGTATGAAATGGCCGGAGATGACGCCGGCGACGAGCTTGGCGGCGGCCGAAGCTCGGGCATCATCGGGGTCATCGAAACAGAGGTCTTCTCGCGCGGGGCTGGGCTCCTAGAGCATCTACGCGACGCACTGAAGCCATTGGTGGCCTCAGAATGACCAGCCGATCACCGTAGAGCTACCGGCGACGAGGTCCCGCGGCGGATCTCGTCGGGCTCCGGTGGAATCGGGGCCTAGAGGAAGGGATCGACGGGGAAAACTTGGGGGAAAGAACCCTGAGCTCATGGGGAGTGCAGAGGCATCGAGAGTGGGCGCGGGGATGGCCTGAGGAGGGAGAACGACGGCGGCGAGCTCCGGTGACCCGAGGAGGAAGATGACGGCGTCATGGCGTTTCAGAGCTTCTCGGCATCGAGCGACTGGGTTGAGAGCTTCAGGGGATCACGGCGAAGCTAACGCGTAGCTCAAGTGAGAGGGAGAGGGGCTGGAGTGATGGCGAGCTCGAGCTCAAGCTTGCGGTCATGGCGGCCGAGAGGGGGAGAGAGCAGGGGTGAATGGCAAGGGGATGAGCACGGGGAGGCCTTCGGGGAGCTTATCCCCTTCACGCCAGCGAGACGCGGCGGCTAGGCAGACGCACAGGTGCGTGGCCGCGCCGGAACGAGCGGCGGCCACCTCCTGCTGCTCGCTGGCAAGGAGGAAGATGACACGCGCTAAGTTGGCTCGGCCTCAGGTGAGCGACAGGTAAAGTTTTTGCATTTCTTTTCTTTTCTGTTTCTGTTTTATTCTTTCTGATATATGTTTCATTTGTTTTTGGCTCCAAACTATTCCTAAAAATAGTTTGAAAAATACCAGAGTGTTAGTTGGAATATTTCCAACTACATATAAAGTTTTCAACATTTTTGGAAACTTTGAAATATTTGAAACCAAAAATATAATTAATTTCAGTAGCTTTTAACTTAAATTTAAAATGCCAAAAGTAGTTTGAAAATAAGTTTCATCCCTGATATTTTGTTTTCAACATTTATGAGAAAAGATGAACTTTTCTAATGGCCATTTTGGATTCATTGATTTTGACAATGGTTGGATTTCTTTTGAATAAGGAGTGGCTAGGGTTTTGCTTTGGATTTCACCACTTCCTTTTAGTTTATTTCCATTTCTTGAATGCAATGAAATAAGACATGAGCACAAGTTGCTAAACCCTAACAGGGAATCCAGGGATGTGACAATTGTTCTCTGTTATCACAATGACTCGATGTTGTCATGTAGCAGAATATGTATATGATCGCAAATGCCTTTCATGAGTGTCTTTTCATTTATGTACACACTTCTTTCCCCATATAATATATTCCATTTTTAGAGCTTTATTAGTACCTTAAAAACTACAAATAATTCATTAATGTTTAAGTGTCTACTACTATTTTTCCTCTGCATGTTTTTTTGCAATATTTTATCTATTTTTATCAAGTTTTTGTTTGACGAGTAGAAATATTAACCATACGATATACTACAACAGTGTACTTCAACGGGTCGCTCGCTCTAGAAAGATCATCTTTCTCTCTCCTATCTTAATCGCTTTCTCCTGTCACTTTTGTAAATCTAATGCTTCACACCTCTATCTATTTACTATTGTTTGTTGTATCCTTACGAGCAAGCTATGGAAATTTATTCATTTGTTGCTACTTTAGTAGTGAGACCTTAAAAAAAGGGAACATAATTTATATTTTTTGAATAAGATAATCTTTCCTTATCATCTTTTGCTTCTGTTTTTAGATTATCTTACGTCGGTATGGACTTGATGGTAGGATTGCACAAGGCACATGCTAAACATGAATACGTACTTAAATGATATCCTATAAGGATAGACAATAATACAAAACACTATATTAAATGCGGAGAAATAGATGAGAAATTTGCATGACAATCATATATTATGATGATCATATTACAACAACGAGAGATTAATTAGCTTGGTATGATGATGTACTTATGTCGATGTGTCAAACATATCATGTTTTAAATGTCATCTAATGCTACTGCGGACTACATGTTGAGCTTCTTCAAGACCTATCTATTTATCATTGTTTGTGGCATGCCATTTTACTCAAACATGATGTTCAATGGAAGATAATCTTGATAAAATAAAAAATAGAGCCAAAAGCTTCTACTACCTTTTCCAAATGCAAGGCAGAATTATGTGTGTGTTTTATTATAGTTTGGAAGGTAAACTATGCATGTTAGATCTCGCCAGGAGTGTCACCATGTGCAACGTAGAGGTGAGATGATGCATATGTGTTGAATCATCTGTACCATCTATTAGTATTAAACATTTTTTTAAAGACATACTATTTTTCCTGATATGCATGCAATTTGTGACTTACATGGATTTACAAGGTACTTTGGAGTTGCAGGTTGCTAATAAGTATTTGCATCTCTAATTGCGTATGTGCATGTCTTTTGTTTGTCCTTGCAGTAAAGAGAAAATTAGCTATTAAACCATCTCAAATACTTATAAATTTCTGCAATAATAAAAAAGAATCTGGATGTATGAAGCGCCACAAATATCGCATATAAACACATGACTGTCTCTACTATGTAGGCATTAGTATGGACAGAAAATATTAAGAAAGTAAATCCATGTTTATAAAAACATGAATTGTCTAAGAATTTGCTGGTAAGGACAAGAACTTCTAATCTTGAATAATTAATGTTGCTCATAGTATAATTAGAATATACGACAATATCATTTTTAAATATGTATCGAAACATACTTTGTCTAATTCGTTGATGCTTGCATGGCAAAAAGGAAGATGTATGTATTCTTTTGGTAGCGTAAGTAAGGAAGATATATAGTACAATTGTGCACTTGAAGTTTATACCTTCTAGAAATTTATAGGTCACGAATACATGCAACAACACGTGTGTTCGTAACCATGTTTTCTACCAACATATATAACAGATATACCTTTATTCATCCTTTATAAAATAGCACGTCCATATTTTCACATATCATATATACATCTGAGGTTGTTTTCCATCACACAACATCAATATTTATGTAATTCGAATACAAGTCTACGTAAACAATGTAATTATAAAATAGTCAGTGAAATATAACTGCGGTAGACCCTATGCCAACTAAGGTACACATGCATGTGTAATAATAATAACTTATGTCAACATATTCTATACTGTTGTTTGGCATATCAATTTTGTATTAAAACTACTAGCCCGTGCAGATGCACATGTTGACAACTAGTGGATTTAACTTGGGACAAGGGACATACAAAAGTAATGATCATCTAGGCATATTTCAAACATTAGGCATGTATCCCGAGGTAATTGTACGTGCTTTCAATAAGAACTTGCACGACATCTTTTGTCCTACTATCCCGCTATCAACGGGGCCAAATGTAACATATGGATATTAAGGTGGTCCTGTCAAAGAGCATCGGAACAAAGCATTAACAATCAATGGATACATGGAATCCTCAAACTATAGCCCATCCCCTTTGGTGTCCCAAGCTGTCACCATTGGGATCGCCGGTTCCAAACTATAATAGGCGCATACTACTCATAGATAGGATCTAGAACACAAATATATTCTTGAAAACATAAGGTATTCAGATCTGAAATCATGTCACTCAGACCCAACATGACAATCATTAAGAGTAACAAGTAGTAGCAAAGATGATAAACACCATAGTAGATTATAGGCAATATGCCCCCAACAATCCGACTAACTATTAGATGATCTAACTCATCCAATCTCTCCCATCCCCTTCACCTACAGCAGGGAATTGCGCACACATGATGGGAGAAGCCATGGAAGGATGATGAAGTGGTGATGGTGATGACGATGGCGACGATTTCCCCTCTCGGAAGGCCAAAACAGCCTCCAGATAAGCCCTACCGAAGAAGAAATGAGGGTGACGGCGGCTTCGCGTTGAGAACTTGCCAAACGACTTCTGTTCTGGAATTTCCTCGTCACAGGTGAAAATAGGAGCCAGGGTAGGGCACCAGAGGGGGTGGGACCCACCCAGGCGGCCTCCCAGCGTGGCGAGGGGGCAGGCCGCGCCAGCAGGTCGCCTGGGGGCCCTGTGGTTCCCCTCTGGCCCATCTTCTGGCCCATGGTCCCTCCCGGTGCGTGCATTTTCTCTATTTTTTCAGGGAATTTTCCGGGACGTCTAAATATCCATTTTCCTGCACACAAGAAAACCATATAGGCAGCTCTGCTGAAAAAGTGTCAGTCCGGGTTAGTTTCATTCAAATCATGCAAGAATGAGGCCAAAACAATAGCAAAAGTGTTTGGAAAAGTCGATAGGTTTGAGACATATCAACTCCCCCAAGCTTAGCATATTGCTGATCCTCAAGCAATTCAGTTTAATGAACTGAACGCGATAAAGAAAATTTTGACAAACTCTTTTGCTTCATCAGATGTATATAAGCATGCACTACGAACAAGTCCAACAAGTATTGAATTAATGCTAAAAAGACAATACACGAAGCAATCCTTCAATCATGTGAAGAGTTTCAAACAACTAAGAATGAATAATGTGTAACTGAAAAGCATAACGAGATCACAATGCACATGACTTGGATATACTAGAGTGGAATCTCAATAGCCCCCAAGAGTGAAACAAAACATAAATGCAGACGCTCCTTCGGAGTATTAAAGAGACTAGAAATAAATATTTTAGAATAAGCAATATCACAATCATGCAGAAGACAATGTGGTGCTTTGGGTCAATGCACATTACACTCAGAATGACAATTATGCTCTGTATAGTTGGTGCTTTTATGAGAAGAGGACGACTCAACAGAAAAGTAAAATAGATAGACCCTTCGCAGAGGGAAGCATTGTTTTGCAGAGGTGCCAGAGCTTGAGCTTTAAAATAGAGATAAATCAACATTTTGGCCGGTATGCTTTCATTGTCAATGTAACAACTAAGAGATCTGAATATCTTCCATGCTAAATAGATTATAGGCGGTTCCCAAACAGAAAAGTAAAGTTTTATCTCCCCCTCCACCAATCGATCACATTCCACGGCGGGCCGAATCCACGAGTACTGTCCATACAAACAACAATCCTGGGGGAGTTTTGTTTCATTAAATTTGATTTGACTTTGAGCATGGAACTGGGCATCCCGGTTACTAGTCACTTTCTCGTGAATGTCAGTGAATTAACACGTATCTTGATAATAATCTACTTAGCATGGAAGATACTGACAGCCCCTAGTCACTACATGAGCGATTCGGGCATACAAAACAAAATATTTATTTGAAAATTTAGAACACGGCACATGCAAATTTACTTAAAACGGCAGATAAATACCGCATATTGGTATGTATGGTGGACTCATATTGCGCAACTGGTTTGAAGGATTTTGGATGCACAAGTACTCGGTCCGCTTAGTACAGGTGAAGGCTAGCAAAAGACGGGGAAGCGACCAAACTAGAGAGCAATAACGGTCATAATCATGCAGAGTGACAAAGCAACATTGAATCGGGCATGAAAGCAATATAACTATTCAGAAATAAAAAAATCATCAAGGCTTTATAGACTTCTAGTCATAAACATGTGTAAGCATGTGCCTTCTCAATCCAGAAATTCTCCGAAGGGAAATACCACTCTAATATCACAAACCATGAATAATGCAATGCTTGCAAATCATTTCAATAACACATTATGCACTCCAGCTATTTGAGGTTAGTCACAAAAAACATGAACTACTGGGAAAAAATTGTAATCATAGCACTATGTCGCTACAAGCTGGTCTCTAGATCATAAGTACACGCATAAGTACAAAAGTAGAAACAAAATAGAGTTCATACCGACTTTCCTTGTTGCATTCCTTCCGTCGATATTCCTCATTATTGCATCGTTACTTGCACGATCGAACGTAGAAAGATATAATCAAGTGCAACTGCAACCATGGACGTGACCTGAACTCTGCAAATAAAGCAAACTAAAGAAAGAACAAAAATATTTTTGGGGTTTCCAAAGGTTAAACGAAAGCAAAGGAAAAGAGAAAAAAAATTGTTGTTTTTGCAAAGAGAGAACAAATAAGAACATGCAAAAACTCTGAAAATATTTACAAAGCATATTACGGATGTTACAATGACAGGGGAGAAGGATATGTACTCCCCCAAGCTTAGGCTTTTGGCCTAAGTTGAGCTCGGCTACTGCGGGCTCCAGGAGCTTCCTCCGGCTCCGGAGTAGTACTCATGGCTCCAAGAATCGTACGAGGCCTCGGGCGCGTACACTGATGCCCGACTGGCCTCCCAAGGAGAAGGGTCTTCTTCCTCAGGAACAACCTCCTCCATGGGGTTGTGGAACTGCTCCTGGTGTTGGAAATATGCCCTAGAGGCAATAATAAATTAGTTATTATTATGTTTCCTTGTTCATAATAATCATTTATTATCCATGCTAGAATTGTATTTATTGGAAACAAAAATACATGTGTGGATACATAGAGAAAACACTGTCCCTAGTAAGCCTCTAATTGACTAGCTCATTGATCAAAGATGGTCAAAGTTTCCTGGCCATAGACAAGTGTTGTCACTTGATAGCGAGATCACATCATTAGGAGAATCATGTGATGGAGAAGACCCAAGTTATAAACGTAGCATCTGATCGTGTTATTTTGTTGCTATTGTTTTCTGCGTGTCAAGTATTCATTTCTATAACCATGAGATCATATAACTCACTAACACCAGAGGAATACCTTGTGTGTATCAAACGTCGCAACGTAACTGGGTGACTATAAAGGTGCTCTACAGGTATCTCTGAAGGTGTCCGTTGAGTTAGTATGGATCAAGACTGGGATTTGTCACTCCGTGTGATGGAGAGGTATCTTGGGGCCCACTCGGTAATACAACATCACAAATAAGCCTTGCAAGCAATGTGACTAAGTGTAAGTCACGAGATCTTGTATTACGGAACGAGTAAAGAGACTTGCTGTTAACGAGATTGAAATAGGTATGCGGATACCGACGATCGAATCTCGAGAAAGTAACATACCGAAGGACAAAGGGAATGACATATGAGATTATATGAATCTTTGTAGAATATGTAGGATCCAATATGGGCATCCAGGTCCAGCTATTGGATATTGAACGAGAAGTGTCTTGGGTCATGTATGCATAGTTCTCGAACCCGCAGGGTCTGCACACTTAAGGTTCAATGATGTTTTAGTATAGTTGAGTTATATGTGTTGGTGACTGAAGGTTGTTCGGAGTCCCAGATGAGATCACGGACATCACGAGGGTTTCTGGAATGGTCCGAAAACGAAGATTGATATATAGGAAGTTGGTGTTTGTATTCCGGAAAGTTTTCGGGCATTGTCGGCAATGTACCGGGAGTGACGAATCGGTTCCGGGGGCCCACTGGGTGGGCCCACCACGCCCCAAGGGGTCCACATGGGTTTGTTGGATGCACAATAAGGTATAATGGGCTGAAAAAGTCATCCAAGGAAAGCCCATGAGGAAAAAGTGGAAAATCCAAAAGAGGTGCGAAAATAAGGAAGGAGTCCTAATCCAAGTGGGATTGGAGTAGGACTCCTCCCTCCCACTTCAGCCGACCCAAGGAAGGCCTCCTTTGGCCAGCGCCCTAAGGGTTTGCCCCACCCCTTGGCTCCTCCTATACATACTAGAGGTTTAGGGCCGTTTGAGATACAACTTTGCCACGTGCAACTCAAACCTACACCTCGTAGTTCTTCCTCTAGATCAGATTTCTGCGGAGCTCGGGCGGAGCCCTCCGGGAATAGTTCATCACCAACACCAGCGCGCCGTCATGCTGCCGAAGAACTCATCTACTTCTCCGTCTCTCTTGTTGGATCAAGAAGGCCGAGATCGTCATCGAGCTGTACGTGTGCTGAACGCGGAGGTGTCGTCCGTTCGGCGCTAGATCGGAACGGATCGTGGGACGACGGTGATTTGAATCATGAAGTTGTACCACTACATCAACCGTGTTTCTTAATACTTCCCGCTAAGCGATCTAGAAGGGTATGTGGATCTAATCTCCTCTCGTAGATGAACATCACCATGATAGGTCTTCGTGTGCGTAGGAAATTTTTTGTTTCCCATGCAACGTTCCCCAACAGCTGGATCACGAACTCGTCCAGCCCAATCGAGGTGAAAGACCACCCATTCCTTCTAGTATAATCAAACAAAAGTTGTGCAGGTAGACAGATCTCGCGAGTAGTTAGCTCGGGAAACCTCATAATATAAACAAGGTTACCAAACCTGGAAGTCCTAGTAACAAAGTCATGCCTCTTCATAGCGGTAAGATCAACTTTTATGTATGGAAAAGGCACATCACCCGCACGTACAGTGCGCCCAAGGTGCTCGAGGATAAGCATGGCATAAATGCCACCAAAGTGAGGCCCTTTGCCACTGTTAGCGACGAGGCGACAAGCAATCAAAGCACCAATATTATACGTGTTATCTCCTAAGAGGGCGGCTGCCAAGATAGCAAGACCCAGAGCCGAAATGTTGCTCGTGTTGTCACGAGTTAACACCCCTCGAGCAATATAGTATGCGAAATATTTGATGTGAGGAAACAAGGTACTTTTCCCCGGTGAAGTTTGATACGTCTCCAACGTATCAATAATTTTTGATGGTTTCATGCTATTATCTTGTCAAACTTTGGATGTTTTGCATGCCTTTTATATATTTTTTGGGACTAACTTATTAACTCAGTGCCAAGTGCCAGTTCCTGTTTTTTCCAAGTTTTTGACCCCTTTCAGAGGAGATTTTGAAACGGAATCCAAACGGAATAAAATCCGCGAAAAGATTTTTTCCGTAACACAAGAAGATCGGGAGACTTGAGAACCAAGGCAGGGGGTCCCCAGGGGCACCACAAGCCGTCACCCCGCGGCCAGGGGGGAGGCCGCGGCCCATAGGCTTGTGGGCCCCCTGGACCACCTCTTCCCTAGGTTTTGCGCCTGTATATCCCCAAAATTTCCACAAAAAATCAGGAGATCATCGAAAGTACTTTTTCGCCATCGCAAGCTTCTGTCTCGGCAAGATCCCATCTGGGGCACGTTCTGGTGCCCTGCCGGAGGGGGGATTCGGATAGGGAGGGCTTCTTCATCAACACCAGGACCTCTCCGATGATGCGTGAGTAGTTCACCATAGACCTACGGGTCCATAGCTAGTAACTAGATGGTTTCTTCTCTCTCTTGGATCTTCAATACAAAGTTCTCCATGATCTTCATGGAGATTTATCCGATGTAATCTTCTTTTGCGGTGTGTTTGTCGAGATCCGATGAATTGTGGATTTATGATCAGATTATCTATGAATCTTATTTGAGTTTCTTCTGATCTCTCTTATGCATGATTTCATATCCTTGTGATTCTCTTCGAGTTGTGGGTTTTGTTTGGCCAACTAGATCTACGATTCTTGCAATGGGAGAAGTGCTTGGTTTTGGGTTCATACCGTGCGGTGACCTCTCCAGTGATAGAAGGGGTAGCGAGGAACGCATCATGTTGTTGCCATCAAGGGTAAAAAGATGGGGTTTTCATCATTGGTTTGAGATTATCCCTCTACATCATGTCATCTTGCTTAAGGCGTTACTCTGTTCATCATGAACTCAATACACTAGATGCATGCTGGATAGCGGTCGATGTGTGGAGTAATAGTAGTAGATGCAGAAAGTATCGGTCTACTTGTCTCGGACGTGATGCCTATATGTATGATCATTGCCTTAGATATCGTCATGACTTTGCGCGGTTCTATCAATTGCTCGACAGTAATTTGTTCACCCACCGTGATAATTGCTATTTTAAGAGAAGCCTCTAGTGAACACTATGCCCCCCGGGTCTACTCCACACCATATTTTCAGCCTTACACTCTTTACTTCGTTGCACTTTCCGCCTTCAGATCTCACTTTGCAAACAATCTTGAAGGGATTGACAACCCCTTTAAAAGCGTTGGGTGCAAGCTCTTTTGTGTTTGCACAGGTACTCTGGACTTGACGAGATTCTCCTACTGGATTGATACCTTGGTTCTCAAACTGAGGGAAATACTTACTGCTCCTATGCTGCATCACTGTTGGGGATATTGCCTGTTAAAGTGACCCGCCGAATATGGGCCGGGTTGCCGTTAAGGCGATTCATCCTTTAAGGCTAGTTGGGCCTTAGCCTGGGCGGTTCGAAGTCGCAGGATGGTTATGATTTATGGAAGAACTCTGGGTTTTGCAAGACGGCGACTTAGAGACCGCGGTGGTCACGATTTGTAAAAAGGAAGGGACTCTTGTAAACCCTAAGGCTTCGACCTATATATAAAGGCGAGTCTGGAGGGGGAGAGGTAGGTTAGAAATCATCGAGAGCTAGGTTTAGGCGAGTTACGCCTTCCTTGTAATCGAATCCACATCAATACACACAAAGCAGGACGTAGGCTATTACCTCTTCTCGAGGGGCCGAACCTGGTTAAATCGCCGTGTCTCTCCCGCTTAACCCCTTTGAGTCGCCACCAAGGTGCGATGGCTCCAGTACTAAGTCCTTTCACAAGGACATCTGCCGTGACAAAACCACGACAGTTGGCGCCCACCGTGGGGCCTGCGCACGGTGGAGTTGAGTTCTCAAAGGGAGCCCTACCAGGGTCTGGGAGTTATGCGGCGGCGCTCATGACTTGGAGCCGATGCGGCATAGCCTACATCGACAACCGGCGATGGGGACCTGAAGCAAATTCCCTCGAATCAGGCTACAGGGTCCCCTTCGGCAAGATCAACGTCTTCATCGGCATGATCGGGTCATCCGTTCCTGAGCCGGACATCTCCTCCGACATCGTCGAGCCGGCCAGGTACGTTCATCCAGTCATAACCCGGAATCTGACCCGCCCGGTCTTTGTGGGTTTCACACAGGGGTCGGAGGAACCAAAACACGCGGCGGCTCAGGTGGTTACCCCCATCAACAGTGACGACGAGTCATCCATGGGCGATTCCGATTCCATCCAGTCCCCCCACGGAGACGGTCTTGGGGGCTTGTCATTGGCCATGGATCCGGAAATCCTCGATCGAACCCGCCGCCAGATCGCCATCTACATGGCTGGGGCGACTCAACCCGCACAGAACCCCGCCGGGGGCGATGGAACCGGCGGGACGTCCAGAAGTGCGTCAGCAGTCCTGGTGGATTTAGCGGCGGAAATCGCAAGACTAATGTCAACCCCCCTCACGCCAGAGAACCAAGAAGAGATAAATGCGGAGTTAGCAAAACTGAGGGAGGCGGTGGCAAAGGCCCATCAGGATGCTGAGACGGAGTCCGCTAGGATGGAAACTCGACAGGCCCAGATTACGGCCGAAAGGATGCGGTTTAACACCGACAATTGGTGGCTTGAAAGACAGCAATGCGCATCCGACGCCGTCCATCAGCGGAGGCACCTGGGACGCCTGCCCCATGATCTCAATCCGACTCGCCTGTTCGACAGTCCCCAAACACCCGGGACGGGAGCCGCTCCAGCAGGAGGGATGGGCCGCACTCCTAACCCACCGATTCAGCCGACTGAGGGTCAAATTCCTCGTTTTCGTACCCCCCGAGGCCACTTCTCTAACCCGGTGGATATCGTGCTTGCCGCAACTCGCCATCTGGAGTCTCTCCCGATCCACGGCAACACCCCAGCTGAGATCGAAGCAAGGAACGCCATCGAGATGTTGAAAACGGCGGTGGTCCAAAACGCGCAGTTCTCGCACAGCCCCGAGCGATTGCACTCCACCCCCCAGGCGAGCTATACCAGGGGTTGGCCGGAGGATCAGCCAGCCGTAAACAGCGCCCCGCGACACCTCCCGCAGGACAACCCGCCCGAGCGGGACCCGCCGGGCAGAGGTCCACCCAACACTCAAGAAGCTCAGACTCCTCCCGCGGGGACCGGAGGGCGAGTTGGGGTGCCCTGCTTGTCCCTGGCCCTTCGAAACGAAAGAATGCCCAAGGATTTCAAAGGACCAAGAAAGGTGCCTAATTACACACCAGATCTCGAACCAACATCTTGGATCGAGGGCTATGAGATCGCCATGGACATGCTCGACGTAAACGAGGCGGTTTGCGCCAGATATTTCACCATGATGCTCGAGGGATCGGCACGCACTTGGTTGAAAAATTTACCCCCCAATTCTATCCAGTCCTGGGCCGAGTTAAAGGAGCGTTTCATCAAAAACTTCCGGGGAACCTGTAAACGACCGATGACAATCGTCGACTTGCAACACTGCGTGCAATGCCCGGATGAGTCGGCGCATCATTGGTCGCGGCGAGTCGCGGAAATTATCCATTCATCGGATGGCATCACGGCAGCGCAAGCTGTGCTTATCCTCGAGCACAACTGCCACTACGAACCGCTGGTCCAGAAGCTGGGGCGACTCAAACGGAAAGTTCAGGATATGGGCGAGCTGATGGATACCCTCACTAGGTATGCCGAAGCCGATGATACCAAGGATCCCGGCGAGGATGGTAAGGGTAACTCGCCCAAGAAGGGCGATTCAACGAATAAGCATACCCGCCTCCAAGGCCGCAACCGTCATAACCAGGGGACCAACGGCAAGCGTAGGCCGCATGAGGAGCCCTCGGATCTGGTTGCCAACACCAACGCCAATGACGGCAAAAAGAAGAATTGAGGCTTCAGTGGGAAAAGACCGCGTAACTACGAAGAGCTGCTCAAAGGCCCTTGCCCGCACCACGCCACGGCCGACGGCCCGGCGGGCCACTCCTGGGAGAACTGCTTCGTGATGCGGGAATTTCGGGCCGAGGCAATCAAGAAGAGCCAGAGCGAAGACCCGAACCGTCGCCAAGACCAACTCGCCGCGCCCAACCAAAGGCACAACCCCTTCGGCGGTTTTCCCGAACAAGAGGCTCAGGAGGGGCCGCAGCCAGGCGGCGGCCAGTACCCGGTGCACCACCACCGGCGGTACAACCCGCCGGGAGTCCTCCAGCAGCCGCCCCCACAGGGGGCTCCGCAGGACCAGGATGACCATGGGGGCTTCCGCAACAATCCTAAACAGCTAAGTAATGGGCAATATCATGTTTTCACCACTAACGCTTGCAGACGTGATAAAATGGTAAATCACCGGGCATACAGCGTAATTGAGCCGGCAGTTCCCAGATATCTCCACTGGTCCGAACAGACCATAACGTGGAGCAGAGAGGATCACCCGCCGAGAATAGATAACCCGGGCGACCTGGCCTTGGTCGTGGCTCCCCAAGTGGCGGGTTACACTCTATCGAAAGTACTAATGGATGGCGGCAGCAGCATTAATATCCTATACTTCGACACCTTCCGGAGGATGAATCTATTAGAGAAAGACTTGATGCCTTCAACCACGGTTTTCCACGGCATCGTCCCGGGCAATCCGCTTATCCGATTGGCCGGGTCAGGCTCTCAGTAGCGTTTGGAACTGCACAGAACTACAGGTCGGAGTCTCTGGTCTTCGAGGTGGTCAAATTAAAAAGCCCGTATCATGCGCCGTTCGGGCGACCGGCTTACGCTCGCTTCATGGCTCGCCCGTGCTACGTCTACCTCAAGCTCAAAATGCCTGGTCCTAAAGGGCCCATCACGGTCGACGGAGATAGAAGAATTGCAAAGGAGTGTGAGGAAGGAGACGCGGCCTACGCGGAAGTCGCCTGCGCGGCGGAAGAGCTCAAAAACCACCGGGCCAATGTTGACCCGGCAGACATGTCACCACTCAAGAAACCGACTACAGATTCCGAGTCGCCCCTCAAGTTCAAACCAACGGACGACACGAAGACAGTCGACTTCGTCCCTGGCGACTCATCCAAGCAGTTTACCATTGGAATGGGTCTGGACCCCAAATAGGAAAGTGCGCTCATCGAATTCATCCGTGAGAATCGGGACATCTTCTCATGGAGACCCTCTGACATGCCGGGTGTACCGAGAGAATTCGCTGAGCACCATCTTAATATTGACCCAAAATGCAAACCTGTCCAACAATACCTCCGCAGGTTTAACGAGGAGCGACGGAAGGCGATTGGAGAGGAAGTCGCCCGTCTTTTAGCCGCCGAGTTCATCGTGGAAGTCTTTCACCCCAAATGGCTAGCTAACCCGGTGTTAGTACTCAAGAAGAATGGCACGTTCCGTATGTGTATTGACTATACGGACCTCAACAGAGCTTGCCCCAAGGATCCTTTCGCTCTTCCCCACATCGACCAAATCATTGACTCGGTGGCGGGATGCGAACGATTGTGCTTTTTGGACGCTTATTCAGGTTATCATCAGATCAAAATGGCTGTGGAAGATCAAGAAAAGACTGCTTTCATAACCCCCTTCGGGGCCTTTTGCTATGTGTCCATGCCGTTCGGGCTCAAGAGCGCAGGAGCGACTTACCAACGCTGCATCCAGAATTGTCTTCATAGCCAAATTGGCCGCAACGTCCATGCTTATGTTGACGACATTGTGATCAAGACCCGCCGGGAGGAGACACTTCTGGAAGACCTTAAGGAAACCTTTGATAATTTACGGGTATATCAGATGAAGCTAAATCCTACCAAGTGCGTTTTCGGCGTACCTGCGGGAAAACTACTGGGCTTCTTGGTATCTGAGCGCGGCATCGAGGCTAACCCGGACAAAATTGAAGCGGTTACCTCCCTCGGCAAGCCGACGAATGTTAACCAAGTTCAGCGATTGGCGGGTCGCATTGCGGCTCTCAGTCGTTTTGTAAGCCGCCTCGGAGAAAAGGAGATTCCGCTCTATCAATTGTTCAGGAAGTCTGACCGATTCGTGTGGACAGAGGAGGCTGACGAGGCACTTCAGGCCTTGAAACATCAATTGGTTAACCCGCCGGTCCTGGCGGCCCCGACTGAAAAGGAGCCTATGCTCCTGTATATCACCGCGAATTCCAAAGCGGTCAGCATGGCCGTGGTCGTCGAAAGAAAGGAGGAAGGAAAGGAATACCCGGTACAACGCCCGGTGTACTTTATCAGTGAGGTATTAACTCTTTCCAAACAGCGATACCCACATTGGCAGAAACTGGTCTATGGGGTGTTCATGGCGAGTCGAAAGCTTAAACATTATTTCCAAGAACACCCAATCACCGTGGTCAGTTCCGCGCCCCTCGGCGACGTCATCCAAAACCGCGAGGCAACAAGGCGAATCGCCAAATGGGCAATAGAACTTGGGTCACATCACATTCAGTATACCCCCCGCACGGCCGTCAAGTCCCAAGCACTAGTTGATTTCGTCAATGATTGGACGGAGCTTCAGGCTCCGGAAGATCGGCCTGACCTTACTTATTGGAATATTTATTTTGATGGATCCAGGCAGTTGGAGGGCTCGGGGGCTGGTGTGGTGTTGATATCCCCTCAAGGAGATAAGTTCTGCTACGTCCTCCGGCTCATGTTCCCTTGTACAAATAATGCAGCAGAGTATGAAGCTCTGCTTCACGGTTTGAGACTAGCAAAAGAGATGAACCTAACCCGAGTCAGATGTTTTGGGGACTCAGATCTGGTGGCGCAACAGGTTTCGAGCACCTGGGACTCTCGAGATCCTATGATGGCGGCTTACAGGCGAGCCGTATCTGACGTGGCGGGCTATTTTCATGGGTACCAGGTTGATCATGTTGATCGGCGACTCAACGAAGCAGCTGATGCCCTCTCGCGACTAGGCTCACATAGAAAACCGGTCCCCCCTAATGTCTTCTTGGATGTCCTGCATAAGCCGTCCGTAACTGTACCCACGGAGGAGGACTTGGCGATACCAGATCCCGAGTCTCAGCTTGTGGCGGCTCTCCATATCGCTCCGGATTGGGCTCTTCCTTATCTAGCTTATCTTGCTCGTGGCGAGTTACCCACTAACGAAGTTTTGGCTCGCCAGATTGTTCGGCGTAGCAAGTCCATGGTCATCATTAATGGCGAGCTATATAAACGAAGTGCTTCCGGGGTCTTTCAGCGGTGCGTTTGCTTCCGAGGAAGGATGCACAATCCTTAATGACATCCATTCTGGAGACTGCGGACATCACGCCGGGTCACGTTCTTTGGTATCAAAAGCCTTTCGACACGGTTTCTTCTGGTTGACGGCTCACGCAGATGCAGAAGATATAGTACGGCGGTGTGAGGGGTGCCAAGGATACGGGAGACAGGCTCATGTGCCGGCTCAAGAATTGAGGATGATCCCCATTACTTGGCCTTTCGCGGTCTAGGGGCTGGACATGGTCGGTTCCTTTAAGATGTCCTCCAACAAGAAAACTCACTTATTGGTGGCAGTTGATAAATTCACTAAATTGATTGAGGCGGAGCCTGTTGGGACTTGCGATGCGGAGACTGCGGTAAAATTTCTGAAGAAGCTGATTTTTCATTTTGGATATCCGCACAGTATCATCACGGACAATGGTACTAACTTGTCCCAAGGAGCGATGCTGGATTTCTGTCGCCGTGAACATATCCGGCTTGATATCTCTGAAGTTGCTCACCCACAGTCAAACGGACAGGCCGAGCGGGGGAATCAGGAAGTTTTGCGAGGGATCAAACCTCGGCTCATAATCCCCATGGAAAGAACTCCAGGATGTTGGGTGGAGGAGTTACCTTCGGTATTATGGAGCATCCGGACAACCCCGAATCGGTCCACGGGGTTCACCCCTTTCTTCTTGGTCTATGGTGCAGAGGCCGTCCTCCCTACTGATATAAGGCATGATTCTCTTAGAGTCGCCACATATGTGGAGCAAGACAACGAGCTGGCGCGTCAGGACTCTTTGGATGCCTTGGAAGAGGCACGTGACTTAGCAGCGGCTCGTTCGGCGATCTATCAGCAAGATCTGTGGCGTTATCATAGTCGCCGGGTGAAGAGTCGGACCTTCCAGGAAGGCGATTTGGTGCTTCGACTGATACAAGATCGGGCAGGCATGCACAAGCTTTCGCCCCCTTGGGAGGGACCTTTCGTTGTCAGCAAGAACCTCCGCAATGGTTCTTACTACTTGATGGATCTTCGGCCTGATCGACCGACTACGGGGGCTGAGTCAACTCGCCCTTGGAATATTGCCCATTTGCGGCCTTATTACACTTGAGTTCTTAAAACTCCATGCTTTGTAAGTTTTTCAGCTTTCATTATGGAATAATATAATGTTTCCCTGACTCGGGGGCTTCTTCTTTAAGAAAAAGAGAGAGCAATTTCATGACATCCTGTTGCGACCTTATGAGCCGACAGAACATGCATTAAGGGTGGGTGCACGAGCTTTCTGACTCGCCTCCTCCTGTCGCGACCGTATGAGCCGACGAAACCTGCATTAAGGGTGGGTGCACGAGCTTTCTGACTCGCCTCCTCCTGTCGCGACCGTATGAGCCGACGAAACCTGCATTAAGGGTGGGTGCACGAGCTTTCTGACTCGCCTCCTCCTGTCGCGACCGTATGAGCCGACGAAACCTGCATTAAGGGTGGGTACACGAGCTTTCTAACTCGCCTCCTCCTGTCGCGACCGTATGAGCCGACGAAACCTGCATCAAGGGTGGGTGCACGAGCTTTCTAACTCGCCTCCTCCTATCGCGACTGTATGAGCCGACGAAACCTTCATCAAGGGTGGGTGCACGAGCTTTCTAACTCGCCTCCTCCTGTCGCGATCGTATGAGCCGACGAAACCTGCATTAAAGGTGGGTGCACGAGCTTTCTGACTCGCCTCCTCCTGTCGCGACCGTATGAGCTGACGAAACCTGCATTAAGGGTGGGTGCACGAGCCTTCTGACTCGCCTCCTCCTGTCGCGATCGTATGAGCCGACAAAATTACTCGTGTTATGATTTGACCTTGGAGATTTTTATCCTCACTGCTTATTCTTTGAAACTGTTTGTAGTTCTTTTATTTTCACAGGTAATGTGCTCAAGGTTTTCGTCCTTGGCGGATTGAGCATTTCAGGCGATTCTGATAAGGGTTAACAAAATATTTTAAACCGCCTCAAAAGAGGTATAAGGGTTTTTTGGCAGAAGATGTCATCAAAAGATAGTACTGACTATTACATGGCTCTTAGGACAAATTCAAGGAAAATCTATTCCGCTAAGTCTTGACGTGAGCTCTGACCAGCTTCGATCTGTAAGTCGCCCAAGACCCAATTGCATCTGGACAAAGAGGCAAAATCGTCTTCATCGGTCAAGATTGATGCCAGGTCTGTTTCCCAGTCGAAGGGATTCTTGGGTCGCCGAGGGATAAGGTTGGTCACCACGAAGGTTGGCAGGCTGATTTTCTTATTCTTGTCATCATAAGCCGCCTGATACTTTGTCAAGTCAAGGCTGGCGGCGAGTTGAGTCGCGGCCAGTCGAGAATCCTTGACAACCATCTGGTAGTCGTCTTCCACGAACTCCGAGCCGTCATCTTTAAGCTGAGGGAAGCCGGCAGCTACTTCTTCCAAATTAATTTCTGGAGCATACGCCAGGCAGCCACTCAGAGCCGTCAGGACACCCTTCCGGGCGGCTGATCGGGTTAACTCGCCGATCTGGGGAGGCAGTGTGGATAGATATCCAAGCACCTTCTTGATGGAAGTTATGGGCTCCTTTGCACCTATCACTGCCTGTGTATAGTTGTTCCGTCAGTGTATAGATCGCCTTCAGCATCAACACGCTGTCGTCTTGCAAATTGGCGACTCTCGAGCCTGTGATTAAATAACCGGTAAGTTAAACATTAAGGAATTTGCCCAAGGAAGAGGATAAGATTGGAGAGTTAGGTAAAGCTTACCAAAGATGGCTTGTGTCATGTTGGAAATATGGCGCTTTAAGCCGGATAGCTCCTGCTCCACAGTTGCCAGCTTTGCTTCTGCTTTTTCGGCTCTCGCCAAAACCGCGCTGTGGTCAGCTTGAGTTCTTTTTAACTCGGCTTTGAGCTTTTCCAGTTCAACCAGAGCCAGCTTATATTTGTCTTCCGACTGAGTTCGGGCATCTTAAGTCGCCCAGGGCCAGTTCGGTCTGGGCAAGGCTTTCCTGTTCAAAATTTAAAACAAAGAAAAGTCTTAGAATTATTGCAAGGCAATACCCCTGACACTTGGGGGCTAATGTATAATTTCTTAAGGGAAATTATACAGAAATCAAGACCCGGCTCATCATTTTACTGATGACCCGGCCCTTGGGGGTTACTGGTCGCGAAGTTTTTAAAAGACCCGGCTCATCATTTTACTGATGACCCGGCCCTTGGGGGTTACTGGGCATAATATAGAGTATAAATTTTACCTCATGCTTGTTATTTAACATCTTCAACTGATTTTTTTCCATCTCGTAACTCGCTTCCAGGCGACTTGCGAAGCCAGAACAGAGTTCTTTAAACTCCAGACCTGCATAGTCAGAAAGTTTCGCCTTGGAAGGCCCAGACTTGGGAATTGATGGAGAAGGGGATGCTATATGTTTGGAGAGGATTGTCGCTCCCGGCTTGGAGAAACCAAAACCAGTAATGACCACATCATCTAGGTCATCAGCTGTCGCCATTACGGCCGGTGATCTAGGGACATCCGTTGATCCTTTGGGCGACTCAGGAGGATTTGCTTGAATTGTCGGCTCGTTTTCACTCGGATCTTCTTGAGTCGGAGTTGCTTTCCTTGGAGGTTCAGAAGTGGCATCAGGGATTGATCCACTGGTTTTCCTCTTTTTGGCTTGCGCCCTAATAAATGAGATAGGCGTGTTAGAAAATTAAAAGAGTGCTATTCTCAAGGATCAGGACAAGAAACTTACCCTGGGACTCGGATCATTGGTGGAAGGGTCGACATCACTGAGTCGCCAGAAGTAGGGGGAGAATCCTGTAGAATTTGTACATCGATAATAACAGGCGGGTTATGACTGTGATCCAAAGCAACACGAACAGTGGTTGCTCAAATAAAAAAAAAGGGGAGGTACCTCGCTTGGTTTTCTTTTGTTCGTTGTTGGCAATCCAGGTGTTAGGTCGCCAGAATGACTTCGCGTTTTCCGTTTCGAGGCGTGCTGCGTTTTCTTCAGTAAGAAATTTGGGTCCAAATGGGCATTTGGATGTGAGAGAGGTACTTTTCCACATATTCGCCGGGCCGGCTTAGGTGGAGAAGGAGATGAATCGGAGGAGATGGAAATTACCTCGACAGAATCTTCCTGGCTTTCGTTATCTTCATTCTATTATAAGAGGAGTGAGAGATAAATAGAAGTTAAAAGGTGATAGGTGGCGAGTGAAAAAGAGGACGGATTGGTACCTCGGAGAGTGCGTCGCCAGCTTGAGATTCGTCGACTTCAGATGGCTCGGCCGCAACCGATTTACCTTTGCCTTTGTTTTTCTTGGAAGGCGGCTTAGCACTCTTCATGGCTTGTTTCTTGGGTCTCCGAGACCAGAACTTGTCGCCTTTCTGGAAAGGGATGTGGCATGAAGTCACGATGACAGTAAAACAGATGGAATAAAAATTGAGGGCGAGTTAGTCTTGGTTACCTTGGGCGCCGGGTTAATCTTGCAGAAGGGCTTAAGGCCGATTTGGCCGCACTTTGCTGTAGGCTCGCCGGTCAGCTTCATGATGATGGCGACGATGTCTTTTTCTGTTAATGCTGTGTGAAAGTAGCATTGGGGATGATCCAGAGTACCGTCAAATTCGCACATCAAGCCTTCTCGGCGGCTCAAAGGAAGGATCCGCCATTCGACCCAGCAGCGGATCAGGTCAACCCCGGTGAGACCGTTGTTAGTCAAGGATCTTAGTTCGGACGGAATTGGGACGAATTCCAACTCTTCTTCCTCGGTGAGCTTGTCAGGGAGCTTGAAGTTGACCGGGAGGCGGCTTGGCCTGTAGCCCTGAAGTTTGTTCTCGCCGGCAGGGGATGTTTCTTTGCAGTAAAACCAAGATTCACCCCAGCCTTTGGGATGGCTGGGCATAGTGAGTGCAGGAAACGGATTGTCCCTGCGACGCTGGACGTTGACCCCGCCGAGTTCCAAACTGGGGCCATTGTGGAATTCTGTCTGGCGATTCAAGTGGAAAAAGTACCAAAACAGGGGGACGGAAGGCTCGATCCGCAAATAAGCTTCGCAAAGGACTTGGAATTGACTCAGGTTGCTTATGGAATTGGGTCCCAAATCCTGGAGTCGGACGTTCATAAAATTCAGGGCGTCTCTAAGGAATTGAGATCCGGGCAGCTTAAAACCCCGTTCTAAGTGTTCCACAAAAACTACAATCTCCCATTCCTTGGGGTTGGGTAGGTCTTCTCCTAACCCGGTGCGCCATCCAATGACGTCTTGAGGATCCAAGCAGCCCACTTTCACGTAATTCGCCAAAACAGCATCATCGACTTTGGTGGGAAGCCAATCGCTCTTGAAAACGGCACCCATGCTACAAATAGGCAAGAAAATGGTATTACATGTCTCGAACATTTACTATGTGAGCCGGGACTAACTTCTGCTTCACCCGCCGGATTGGGAGGCCGGGTTGGGCTGATGTGGCGACCTATCGGAGCAGGGCTATTCTCAGAAGCGACGTTACTGTGGGTGCTAAAATTTATTCTTTCCGAAACACTAAGGGAAGGACGAGGTTTCCAAACATCTTTTTGCAAAAAGTGAAAGGGGAATGGATCTATTCAACAAATATAAAAGCTTACGGACATGGCTAAAACATGAACGATGTGCGATCAGGATGGTGCCTCGTGTTTGAAAAGACTAGTCTATTTAGAAAATTCGCAAGGGCACAGATGGATAGGATTGTTCGAAGCACTAGGTGCCCTAATGGCGCTCGGACTAACCAGTTCGACAGTTGAGATGGTGACGAGCATAGAGCTTCGGAGCTATGGCAATGGCGGCGGCAAGAACAAGAACTAAATCTACCCTTAAAGAAGGGGAAACAGTGGCCTAACCTGAAGATCTCGGTCGAAGAAGATCGGTGATGGTGGAGGCTGTTGGAGAATGAGGGGACCCTCGGCGGCGGTAGAGCCTGGCGACGGCGACGACATGCGGGCGGCGCTGGAGCTCCTCGAACGGCGCCGGAGCTCTTCGAACGGCAGCGGCTTGCGGGCGGCGCCGGAGCTCCTCGAACGGCGACGGCTTGCGGGCGGCGCCGGAGCTCCTCGAACGGCAACGGCGTGCGGGCAGCACTGGAGTTCTTCGGACGGGGGTGGCGTTTGCGGCCGGCGGCGGAGCCTTCGGGATGCGGAGCGTTTCTTCTCGCTGAGATGATGGTGGAGGTATTGACGGGACTAGTAGGTGGCCGGTGTCAGCCCTGTCCCTTCCGCCTATTTATCAGGACGGGCGCGGGGATCGAGGCGCTATGAGCGGGAACCGTCGAGGAAGGAAAGATTCTCCATGATGGCGCCCGAAAATTTTGGGATAATGACGCACTAAAAGATCCATTGGGATTGTGTTGGAGTTCCCGGAAATCGAGGGCTAAGGAAAGTACTGATGGGAAATGCGTTGGCGGCTCAGAGACTTTTGCCGGTACCAGTTGGCGAGTTAAGATTTCTGGTGTACGGAGGAACACAGAGGAGTGAATTGCCTTTGACTAAAATGGAAGCATTGGCGTGAAGATTCAAGTCAATTTGGGGCCTAATGTTGGGGATATTGCCTGCTAAAGTGACCCGCCGAATATGGGCCGGGTTGCCGTTAAGGCGATTCATCCTTTAAGGCTAGTTAGGCCTTAGCTTGGGCGGTTCGAAGTCGCAGGATGGTTATGATTTATGGAAGAACTCTGGGTTTTGCAAGACGGCGACTTAGAGACCGCGGTGGTCACGATTTGTAAAAAGGAAGGGACTCTTGTAAACCCTAAGGCTTCGACCTATATATAAAGGCGAGTCTGGAGGGGGAGAGGTAGGTTAGAAATCATCGAGAGCTAGGTTTAGGCGAGTTACGCCTTCCTTGTAATCGAATCCACATCAATACACACAAAGCAGGACGTAGGCTATTACCTCTTCTCGAGGGGCCGAACCTGGGTAAATCGCCGTGTCTCTCCCGCTTAACCCCTTTGAGTCGCCACCAAGGTGCGATGGCTCCAGTACTAAGTCCTTTCACGAGGACATCTGCCGTGACAAAACCACGACAATCACCCTTTCCTCTTCAAGGGAAAAACCAACGCAAGCTCAAGAGACGACAGAAGGATCTCTGGCACCACTATCGGGGAAGGACTTTTGTTGCCGTAGCAGAAGGATTTCTGGCACCATTGCCGGGGAGGATCAAGTCAAGAACTCATCCAAGTAGGTGTTGCAAACTCATCTTTTGCATTTACTTTTTTGCGAGTTGCCTCTCGTTTACCTCTCCCCCAATTTACAATTTGCCTTTTTGGTTTGCCTTTTCGTTCGCCCTTTCTCTCGCTTGCTTTCTGTTCGTCTATGTGGGATAGTCTACCTGTCCTCATGGCTAGATCCACCACTTCGATGGATTCCCCTGAGAGCGAAGTTCTCAATTTCAAACAAATTGATTAAGATAACTTAAAGGACGCTTGGTATAGGATTTGCAATGCTCAGAGTAGATCTACTCATAAGCAATCCACTACCATCGTGCTTCGCAGTTTTTATGTGGGTGTTTCTCCTTGGAATAGGTATATTTTTGACACCATCGTAGGTAGAAATTTCTTGGGTAGCCATACCATTGATTCTCGCAGCGCTCTAATAAATTAGGTAGGCTCACCCCCACTCATGGTTAATGGAACTACCTTAACTCTGGAACATGTGATGCGTAGGCTGGACGTCAATGAAAATAAAGTTTCTGCGATTGAACTCACTGAGAATTTGGATTAAAAGATCCACAATCAAATCACTCAGTACGGATCCAAGGTGGGAACGGTTTTGAAAAATTTGAAGGAGAAGGAACCCACAGTTAACGAAAAGTTAGGTCATAATTCCGCTAGGATTGGCAAACTAGAGGATGTTATAACCAACTTGGGTTCCGCTTTTGCCGCTGTGCAGAATACTCCAAATTTTGCCCACAATAAAGTCACCAAGTCTGTTTTTGTTTCCAAAAACAGTGGTGGATCATGTAGCAAGAAATATGAAAACCTTAAGATGATAAGTGATCACGCCACTTATGGTTTGAGCACCAAAGACGACGATACATGATTCTATCGCTTTTATGCCTAGCTAAGGGCGTTAAACAATAGCGCTTGTTGGGAGGCAACCCAATGAATTTTTCTTTTTCTTTCTATTTTGTTGTGTCTGCACCATCATAATTCTGTTGTGATTGTGTTTTTTGTGTTTGAATCAAGCAAAACCTTTATGACTAGTCTTGGTGATGGTTGTTTGATCCTCCTGGAAAAAGACAGAAACATTTCGCTAATGAGATGTTTTTTAATTTTTATTGAGAAAGAGATTTTGAGTTGATTCTTTTTGCTGTAGGTTGATATATCTTTTGCCCAGGCAGTCGTAATTTTTCAGATTTTTTGAGATACCAAAAGTATACGAAGTATACAGATGGCTACAGACTAGTTTGTTTTTGACAGATTCTGTTTTTGTTGAGTTGGTTGCTTGTTTTGATGAAACTATGGTTAGTATCCGGGGGTACTAGCCATGGAGAAGTGAGAATACAGTATCCCAACACCAATATATATGGAATTCAAGTTTGCTACAGTACCAAAAGAGTTGGTAGTTTGTTTTCTTGTGCTAATGTTATCACGAGTTTGTGTTTAAGTTTTGTGTTGTGAAGTTTTCAAGTTTTGGGTGATCTCTCATGCACGATGAGATAAGGAGTGGAAAGAGCTCAAGCTTGGGGATGCCCAAGGCATCCCAATCCGAATTCAAGGACACCAAAAAGCCTAAGCTTGGGGATGCCCTGGGAAGGCATCCCCTCTTTCGTCTTCAATCCATCGGTAACATTACTTGGAGCTCTTTTTTTATTCACCACATGATATGTGTTTTGCTTGGAGCGTCTTGTATCGTAGGAGTCTTTTCTTTTTGTTGTGTCACGATCATCCTTGCTGCACACCTTTTTGAGAGAGAGAGACATGCACTCATCGTGATTTTGCTAGAATGCTCATAGTGCTTCACTTATATCTTTTGAGCTCGATACTTTTGCTCTATGTGCTTCACTTATATCTTTTAGAGCACAACGGTGCGTGATTTGGTAGTTGGCTTATGCTATGAAAGTAGTCCCAAAGGTGATAGGTACCCAAAGAGGAGGCAAAAACCTCCCTCTTCATGTGCATTGAGTAGAAAGAGAAGTCTTGATTCCTCTCAATTAGTTTTGAGACGTGGATTTGGTAATATTAAGAGCTATGTTAGTAGGGTGTTGTGAATCTAGAGATACTTGTGTTGAAGTTAGTGATTCCCGTAGCATGCACGTATGGTGAACTGCTATGTTAGGAAGTCGGAGCATAATTGATCTATTGATTGTCATCCTTTGTGTTGAGGTCGGGATCGCGTGATGGTTAACACCTACCAACCCTTCCCCTAGGAGTATGCGTTTAGCACTTTGTTTCGATTACTAATAAAAACTTTTGCAACAAGTATGTGAGTTTGTCATGACTAATGTGAGTCCATGGTATAGATGCACTTTCACCTTCCACCATTACTAGCCTCTCTAGTGCCACGCAATTCTCGCCGGTACACAAACCCACCATATGCCTTCCTGAAAACAGCCACCATACCTACGTACTATGGCATTTTCATAACCATTCCGAGATATATTGCCATGCAACTCCCACCGTTCCGTCTCATGACTTGTGCCGTTACTCTCATATTGCCATTGCATGATCGTAAGATAGCTAGCGAGATGCTTCAACGTCATACACCAAGCTAGATCGTTGCACATCCCGGTACACCGCCAGAGGCATTTCCTATAGAGTCATCATCATTTTGAGCTTTGAGATGTGAGCAAATAAAAGTGTGATGATCATCATTATTAGAGCATTGTCCCATGTGAGGAAATAAATAAAATAAAAAAAGAGGCCAAGGAACCCAAAAAAAAATTTTAAAAAAAAGAGAAAAGAAAAAAATAGAAAAAAGAGAGGCCTAAGAGCCCAAATAAAAAAAGAGAGAAGGGACAATGCTACTATCTTTTTCCACAATTGTGCTTCATAATAGCACCATGTTCTTCATGATTGAGATCTTCTTGCTTTGTCACTACCATATGCTAGTGGGAATCTTCATTATATAACTTGGCTTGTATATTCCAATGATTGGCTTCCTAAAAATTGCCCTAGGTCTCCGTGAGCAAGCAAGTTGGATGCACACCCACTAGTTCTCCTTTTGAGCTTTCACATACTTATAGCTCCAGTGCATCCCTTGTATGGAAATCCCTACTCATTCACATTGATATCTATTAATGGGCATCTCCATAGCCCTTTGATACGCCGAGTCAATGTGACCATCTCCTCCTTTTTGTCTCACAACTACCACCACACTCTATTCCACCTATAGTGCTATATCCATGGCTCACGCTCATGTATTGCGTGATAGTTATAAAAAGTTTGAGAAAGTAAGGGTGCGAAAACAATTACTTGGCCAATACCGGGGTTGTGCATGATTTACATTAGTTGTGTGAGGATGATGGAGCATAGCCAGACTATATGATTTTGTAGGGATAACTTTCCTTGGCCTTGTTATTTTGAAAGTTCATGATTACCTTGCTAGTTTGCCTGAAGAATTATTGTTTTCATGTCAATAGCAAACTATTGTTTCGAATCTTACGGATCTGAACATTCATGTCACGTGAAAGAAGTTGCAAAGGACAACTATGCTAGGTAGCATTCCACTTCAAAAATTCATTCTTTATCACTTCCCTACTCGAGGACGAGCAGGAGTTAAGCTTGGGGATGCTTTATACGTCTCCAACGTATCTATAATTTTTGATGGTTTCATGCTATTATCTTGTCAAACTTTGGATGTTTTGCATGCCTTTTATATATTTTTTGGGACTAACTTATTAACTCGGTGCCAAGTGCGAGTTCCTGTTTTTTCCATGTTTTTGACCCCTTTCAGAGGAGATTTTGAAACGGAGTCCAAACGGAATAAAATCCCCAAAAAGATTTTTTCTGTAACACAAGAAGATCGGGAGACTTGAGAAACAAGGCAGGGGGTCCCTAGGGGCCCCACAAGCCCTCACCCCGCGGCCAGGGGGGAGGCCGGGGCCCACAGGCTTGTGAGCCCCCTGGACCTCCTTTGCCCTAGGTTTTGCGCCTATATATCCCCAAAAATTCCACACAAAATTAGGAGATCATTGAAAGTACTTTTCCGCCGTCGCAAGCTTCTGTCTCTACAAGATCCCATCTGGGTGCCCAGCTGGAGGGGGGATTCGGATACGGAGGGCTTCTTCATCAACACCATGACCTCTCCGATGACGCGTGAGTAGTTCACCATAGACCTACGGATCCATAGCTAGTAACTAGATGGCTTCTTTTCTATATTGTATCTTCAATACAAAGTTCTCCATGATCTTCATGGAGATCTATCCGATGTAATCTTCTTTTGCGGTGTGTTTGTCGAGATCCGATGAATTGTGGATTTATGATCAGATTATCTATGAATCTTATTTGAGTTTCTTCTGATCTCTCTTATGCCTGATTTCATATCCTTGTAATTCTCTTCGAGTTGTGGGTTTTGTTTGGCCAACTAGATCTATGATTCTTGTAATGGGAGAAGTGCTTGGTTTTGGGTACATACCGTGTGGTGACCTCACCCAGTGACAAGGGGTAGCGAGGCATGCATCGTGTTGTTTCCATCAAGGGTAAAAAGATGGGGTTTTCATCATTGGTTTGAGATTATCCCTCTACATCATGTCATCTTGCATAAGGCGTTACTTTGTTCGTCATGAACTCAATACACTAGATGCATGCTGGATAGCGGTCGATGTGTGGAGTAATAGTAGTAGATGCAGAAAGTATCGATCTACTTGTTTCGGACATGGTGGCTATATGTATGATCATTGCCTTAGATATTGTCATGACTTTGCGCGGTTCTATCAATTGCTCGACAGTAATTTGTTCACCCACCATGATAATTGCTATTTTGAGAGAAGCCTCTAGTGAACACTATGGCCCCCGGGTCTACTCCACACCATATTTTCAGCCTTACACTTTTTACTTTGTTGCACTTTTCGCCTTCAGATCTCACTTTGCAAACAACCTTGAAGGGATTGACAACCCCTTTAAAAGCGTTGGGTTAAAGCTCTTTTGTGTTTGCGGAGGTACTCTGGACTTGACGAGATTCTCCTACAGGATTGATACCTTGGTTCTCAAACTGAGGGAAATACTTACTGCTCCTGTGCTGCATCACCCTCTCATCTTCGAGGGAAAAACCAACGCAAGCTCAAGAGACGACAGAAGGATCTCTGGCACCACTCCCGGGGAAGGACTTTTGTTGCCGTAGCAATGTTCTCGCGGGTCCTTACTGCATAGGGAAGCGAATAGGGATTTCAGCTCGTATGGCTGAACGTTCATTTTGGTTGACTACCCCGAAAATTCCACACACCTATAATCTCACAAATTTCTGCCAAAGACATGGTAAAAACATCCTCATATAATCTGAATTCAATCATGGAAGTTTTATCATTATATCTAAATCAATTGACAAAATAATAAGTGATTTTTGGATTGTTGCACACGTCGTGTTACGAGATGTGTCAAACCTGCAGCTACACAGAGGTTATCAAACTCATTCTTAATACCTGTCGCAATAAGAAAATATGAACACGGCTATGCCATGGCACCTGCCGTGTCCGTCTCATGGAAGAACTCCGGTGGCACAATATCATCATTGTAACTTCTCCTCGCAGTAGAGGATGAAGTTGCATCTCTAGTTAACCTATCAGTAGGCTCAGGTATTTTTCTTCCCAAGCCATCCCTTTGCCTTTCCAAACAAGCTCATTTCTGAATTTTTTGGTTCATCACAAAAATGGAGGTTTAAGCAAAAATGAGTTGGAGCAAACTATTCTACTCACTCCCCTTATACATAAGCTTGCATGAAAACTTCAAAAATAATTTTCTAAACATGCCTGCAAGCTCATATGAACAGCACCAAGAGCTCCTAAATACTCACAAATAAGACCACCAATCAAAATTTTAATTGCAGGAGTGGAGGTGTCACATACGAGGGAGCAAATTCTCAAATTTTCGATGCAAATGATGGGATGTAGAGAGAGATCGAAATTTGCCACCAAGAACAGCGAGAACTCGAGCTCCAGCAGAAAAATCGGGATTTTCGGAGTGAGAGAGAGAGAAGGGAGGAAGAAGTACCTGGAAAGGGGCCCAGGCGACCTGTGGGCGCGACCAAGGGGCAGGCCGCGCCAGCTGGCCGCTTGGACAGAGGGTGGCCCCCCTGGCTGGCCCCATGTGCCCCTGTGTCACTTCTTCGATGGAAATTTTTATTTTGAATTTTCTGCAATTTTTCTGACAACTTCACTTTTGAATTTTTTTCAAAATACTAAAAGCTGCAAAACTTCCGGTAAGCTCGAAACAATAGTCAAACATATGAAGTTTCAAAAACATTAAACTTTGGTACAACAAGGAGGAAGAAAGATAGAGGAAATGAAAACATAACAAGCTTCTCTTTTTACTCATATTAACCATATTTGTTAGCAAGGTTGATCAAGTCTTACTACCAAACAGGTATTATATTGAGCAAAAAAGTTTCACTTCTCATAAAGCAATCATGGTACCTTTATTTCAATTGATATTGTCCCCTCCATAATGGTTTCGTATGTGTGGTGCACACTTAGAGGACAATCCCACTCTCCAACCTTCACGGTCTCAATATTCTCAAAAGAATTAAGGCCATGCCTTTTATCAATCTTCTTCAAAAAATATATCGTGTGCTCCTTCTCATTAACATTGAAGATCACCTTTCCTTTATTGCAATCAATAATAGCACCTGCGGTGTTAAGAAAAGGTCTACCAAGAATAATAGACGTGCTCCCATCCTCGGGCATGTCAAGTACAACAAAGTCAGTAAGTATCAAACAATTAGCAACTTCAACGGGCACATCCTCACAAATACCTACAGGAAGGGCTGTTGACTTATCACCCATTTGAAGAGAGATATTTGTAGTGATTAGTTTACCTAGAGAAAGCCTTTTGTAAAGAGAGAAAGGCATAACACTCACTCCTGCACCAAGATCACATAAAGCAGTTCTGACATAATTTTTTTTATGCAGCAAGGAATGGTGGGTATACCTGGATCACCGAGCTTCTCAGGAATCTTGCCACTGAAAGAGTAATTAGCAAGCATAGTAGATATTGCCTCATTATGAACTTTTCTTTTATTAGTGACAATATCTTTCATATACCTTGAGTACGGAGGCAACTTAATAGCATCAGTCAAAGGAATTTGAATAAAAAGAGGTTTCATCCATTCACAAAATATTTTGTAATGCTCTTCTTCTTTAGTTTTGAAGGACTTACCTCGGAAGGGCATTGATTTTTGCACCCATGGCTCTCTTTCCTTCCCATGTTTTCTTGCAAAAAAATCTTCTCTAGTATACCGTTTGCCCTTGTCTGGTACTTCTTATTCTCGTATCTCAGGAGAACGAGTCTTCTTATTATCTTTATCCGGTTCAGCACCATCCTCAGTTTCAACATCGGAAATAGATATACTATTAGGATCAACAATAGGTTCTTCCTTAGTTATGGGATCATTAGAGTTGTCAGCTTCCTTATGTTTCTTCTTCTTCTTCCGGGAGCTGACAATGTCTTCTTCCTGCATTTGAGAATCTTACTCGATCCTCTTTGGACGCCCCTCCGAATAAAGGGGGTCCTAGGTATATGTACCTCCTCGGGTCTTTATACCATATGCCTGCATATCAACTTGTTTGGCATTGTTAGCAAGCAAATCTTTTTGCACATTCGAAATTTGTTAAAGCTGAGTTTGAACCATATGAAAAGGCTTAACAAGACCTTTATCATCATTGACAGTTCTACTTAAAACATCCTGCAAACCTTTGATAGAAAGGGAATTATCCTGCAATTGGCTTTGAATCCGCTCATTAAAGTGATTTTGCTTGACAAAGAAAATATCAAGCTCATCTAAACATTGATCAGGAGGCTTACCATGAGGGATGTCACTTGCATTGAATTCTAAAAGAGAGTGTACCTCTACCATAGGTGGGTGAGTGGTAGGCTCACATAATTTCTCAATAGGAGGTAGATTTTTCACATCTTTAGTTTTAATACCTCTCTCTTTCATAGACTTTTTGGCTTCTTGCATAACTTCTGGGCTCAAGAAAAGCATACCTCTCTTCTAGAGTGGTGGTGGTGGTCCAGGAATGGACCAATCATCATCATTCTTAGCTATCTTGCCCACTAATTCTTCGGCATCGTCCGGTGTTCTTTCCCTGAAAACACAACCAGCACAACTATCCACATAGGTTCTAGATTCATCAGTTAGACCGGCATAAAATATATCAAGCAAGTCATTCTTAGGAATTCCATCTACCGGTCTAGCCTTAATAAAAGTGCAATACCTCCCCCAAGCTTTAGGGAGGTGCTCATCTTGCAAGTGTTTAAAGTTAGAAATTCTTTGTAAAGCACCACATTGCCTATGAGCAGGAAAATATTTAGCAACAAAGGATTGAGCTAAATCTTGAGGACTCTTAATAGAACCACATGGTAGTGCATCATACCATGCTTTAGCATCTTCCTTCAAAGAGAACGGAAGTAGCTTAGTAACATAATAATTTCTCTTCTTGTCCTCTATAGTGAATAAGCCACCCAACTCAGTGAGTTTGGTAAGGTGTGCAATAGCATCGTCATCTTCTCTGCCATAAAAGGGGTCAATTTCTACTCTGGATATAAGTGAAAGATCAACAGAGAAATCAAAATCAGCATCCTCAATGCAAATAGGAGATGAAGCAAACTTAGGATGAGGAGTAAACTTGTTCTTCATAGAATGCTTTTCAAGTAGCTTCTTAACAGAAGCAAGGCCAGAGTCAGCACACTTTGTAAGTTCCCTGCATAAATCATCATCAAGTTCAATATAATCATCATCAAGAATTCTTTCCTTGAGACCACTCAAGTCTGGATAAACAAAAGATCTACCAATGTGGTAGCATATAACAGGAAGTTCGATTCCGGACTGCTTAGCAGCCTTAGGAATCTGAGGCTCAATAAAATAACCAAGTAAACCAGGCTTATCAATAGAAGTGGAAGCATCATCAACAGTATCACGCATAGTAACAGACTCTATAGAAGCATCATATGGTGGTGGTGGTGAAGCAAACTTACTTATAACGGAAGGTGAATCAACCATAGCGCTAGTGCTGAGAATAGTACCTTTTCTCGTAGTGGATGGTAATATTGGAACCTTGGGGTCTCCTTTTTACCCATAGTGAATAAATTGCAGCAAGCAAAATAACTCCAAGTAGACTTGTAAATAAAGCTATGCTCCCCGGCAACGGCGCCAGAAAAAGGTCTTGATAACCCACAAGTGTAGGGGATCGCAACAGTCTTCGCGGGTAAGTTAACCGAATTTATTGATTCAACACGAGGGGAGCCAAAGAATATTTATAAGCTTTAACAGTTGAGTTGTCAATTCAACCGCACCTGAAAGATACTTGCTTGGCAACAAAATACTAGTAGCAACGGTGATATGGAAGTGATGGTGGCAACGGAAATAATAGTGGCAAGGCAATAAAAGTAAAACGGCGAAAGTAAAGTAACTTGTGACTAGCAGGATTAAAACACTGTAGGCTAAGGAGATGGATGGTTGGTCATGGATGAGAGATATCATGTACTCCCTCTGTCCCAAAATAAGTGACGCAAATTTAGTACTAAGTTAGTAAAAAAATTGTACTAAATAAGCGACACTTATTTTGGGATGGAGGGAGTATTTAACTTGGGGCAAGGCACATAGAAAAGTAATGATCATCTAGGCATATATCAAACATTAGGCATGTATCCCGAGGTAGTCATACGTGATTGCAATAAGAACTTGCACGACGTCTTTTATCCTACCATCCTGCTATCAGCAGGGCCAAATGGAACTTATGGATATTAAGGTGCTCCTGTGAAAGAGCACCGGAACAAAGCCATAACAATCAATGGATAGATGGAATCCTCAAACTATAGCCCATCCCATTTGGTGTCCCAAGTTTTCACCATTGGGATCGCCGGTTCCGGACTATAATAGGTGCATACTACTCATAGATAGGATCTAGAACACAAATATATTGATGAAAACATAAGATATTGAGATCTAAAATCACGGCACTCGGGCCCAAATTGACAAGCATTAAGAGTAACAAGTAGTAGCAAAGATGATAAACACCATAGTAGATGATAGGCAACATGCCCCCAACAGTACGACGAACTATTACATGATCTAACTCATCCAATCTCTCCCATCCCCTTCACCTACAACAGGGAATTACTCACACATGATGGTAGAAGCCATGGAAGGATGATGGAGTGGTAATGCTGATGACGATGGTGACGATTTCCCCTCTCCGGAGGCCAAAACAGCCTCCAGATTAGCCCTCCCAAAGAAGAACCGAGGGTGGCGGCGGCTCTGCGTCGGGAACTTGCAAAATCATAGTGTTACCTTCATTAAGAGGGCCCAAACTTGGGTCAACACCGTCTCCCTTGTCTCCTGCTATGTATCGTTCCAAGATCCACAGTTCGGACCCCCTACCTGAGATCCACCGGTTTTGACACCAACATTGGTGCTTTCATTGAGAGCTCCCCTAAAGGATCGTCAGAGGGATCAATGGCTCGCTCCGTCACCAGCAAAGACATAAACACCAGGGATATCTTTGTCCCCGGCCAACTTTCTGCCTTCCCTAGTACTTTCCCCGCACGTAAAAGCAATTCATCACCAGATCGACAGGTTCGCCCCGGGCCAACAATTCATGTTTGATGACTTAGATTACGTCTCCTATGCCCAAGGCTATCTGATCCTCGCTAGGATCTCGGCTTTGGCCGAAGATCCTGGAAGATCCCGGAAACCCCAAAGCCTTAACTTCGGGTCCCTTCCCCAACCTTGAGTCCGGGATAGTGCCTACCTCAGATTCGACCTTGAGCACGGATCTGACGTCTGCGTTTGAATGCCTAGGGGTAACCTCGCCTGAACAGAATCCCCGTGCTGACACACCAAAGATCAACTCTGCCAAAATTCTGAAGACTAGTCTGCCCAATCCCTCGTTATCAAACGAGGTGCTGATCTGAACCCGAACCAAGGATAGTTCTGATGGCTCGTCCCCAATCTATGATCCTCTCGGCTTTGTGTCCAGGTGGAGGGAACTTTATTCCCCACCCACCACCCACTTGATAGCCGCTATCGAAGATCTAATCGATCTGTTCGACTTCTCCTTAGAGGAATCTGAAGATATTAACACGACTGTGAATACACCTATTCCTCGTGCAATTTGACAGTGGACTACCACTTCCATGTACGACGTGTACATGGTGGAGACCCCTAAATAAGATGGTGCCACAGGGAAGAAGGATGACGACACACTGGTCAAAAACATTGGTTACGAACCCGTCTGGCTCGGTCGCGAGCGCAAAAAGCCTAAAGCTCGTAGGGGCAAGGAAAGTAATGCGGGAACCAGAGCTAACCCCACCCCTGGCGATAAAAAATCATGTCGAACCCGCGGACCTTGAAAATAACCTCGATGATCTACCCGAGCACATGGATCCGGACAAGCCTAAGGATCTCGATGATTCCGAAGACAACAACTACCTCCCTCCGACCGAAGAGGAGGAGAGCTTGGGAGACGAACATTTCATCACCCCCGAAGAACTGCTTGATCAAGAAGTATTCAAGCAGAAGCTTATAGCCAATGCTCAGATCCTTAAGATAAAACAGAGGAAAACTAAAGCTGAACATGACTTCATCAATGAAAGATGGACGAAAGGTCTAGCTGCCGAAGAAGGGTACGGCCAGGAACGACGGGGACACAATAAAAGTTACCCACGTCGTAGGTTGCTGCCACGGTTTGAATATGATACCTTGGAGACCGCAACGCCCGGATTCGCACAAGACGACCACCCGTACCATCCCCCTCGAGGATGGGAGAGGACAACTGGGACCGCGGAGACCACCCCGAACACCTACATAGAAGGAGAATAAAGCCGGCTCAGCCCAAAGACCCATTTGACCTATGACACAATATTAATGCTAGAACAGGATAGGCAAGATCTATTTATGTATCCATAGGTCACACTCCCGCTAGACGGGACGAGTACCAAGCTCCACTCGATGAGAACGACGGAGTTCGAGAACATCAGCGACGCAGGATCTCATCCGACCTCCAGTATGATACAACTAGGATAAGGGGCTCCGTTCACCCAGTGTGCTTCAGAGATGAGGTGATGCAGCATCAGTTCCCCGAAGGGTTTAAACTCATAAATATAGAGCAATACGACGTGACAACATACTTGACCGTATGGATTGAGGATTTCCTTCTCCACATTCATATGGCTCGCGGAGACGACCTCCACGCCATCGAGTGCTTCCATTAGAGATCAAAGGGCCAACGAGGCATTGGTTGAACAGCCTCCGTGAAAACTCCATTGGGAGTTGTGAAGAGCTCGAAGATGCTTTCTAAGACAACTTTCAAGGCACTTATGTCCGACCCCTGGGTCCGATGACTTGAGGCACATCATCCAACAAGCCGATGAATCATCAGGGGAACTCTGGAATCGCTTCCTCACTGAGAAAAATCAAATTATTGATTGTTCAGATGCTGAAGCATTAGCTTCTTTTAGAAATAATATACAATACGAATGGTTAGCTGAGACGCTCGGACAGGAGAGGCCGAGGACAATGGCATCCCTTACCTCGCTGATGACCCGCTTCTGTGGGGGCGAGGATACTTGGCTAGGCTGTCCGAACAACCCTCGTGCAAACCCCGACACATCGACAGTCCAAGATGGCAATCGAAACCCACGTCACAAAAAGAACGAGCATCAACACAATGGCAGGGAAACCAATGAAATGGAAGTTAAAGCCAGATTCAGCAATTCCAGGGTCGGACCGAGGAAGAAACCTTCTAAAGTAAATCGGGATGGGACGACCACGCTGGACAAAATACTTGATAGGACCTGCGAGATCGACGACACCCAAAACATGCCCGCTAGTCACACCAACTATAATTGTTGGGTAATCAAACAGGCGAGCAAAAATATAGCCCAGGCCAGGGAAAGAGTCCCCGCAACAAGGACGATGAAGAACCTCGTGGGCCAAACAACAGGGGCCAAAAGCAATTTCTTCCTGAGGTGAAAACTGTGAACATGATCTATGTCACACACATACTAAAGCAGGAGAGGAAACGTGTACTTCGGTATGTATACGCATAGAGCGAGCAGCTCCGAAGTACAACCCATGGTCGGCATGTCCGATAACTTATGACCGCATGGGTCACCTAACCAATATTCGGCATGGAGGTCCGGCAGCCCTCAGACTCGACCCCGTCGTTGATGGGTATTATCTCACTCGAGTCCTGATGGATGGAGGCAGTAGCCTCAATCAAATTTACGCAGACATAGTGAGAAATATGGGCATTGATCCATCAAGGATAGCACCCAGCAACACCACCTTCAAAGGAATAATCCTTGGTGTCGAGGCTCGTTATTCAGGGACCATAACTGTGGAAGTAGTGTTTGGTTTACGCGATAACTTCCGTTGTGAAGACTTCATCTTCGTCATTGTTCCTTTTAGCAATGGGTATCATGCACTCCTCGGCCATAAAATGTTCAGTCGCTTTAATGCCGCCCCCATTATGCATAGATAAAGATGAAGATGCCAAGACCTAAGGGTGTCATTACCATCAATGGTAGCACTAAGCGGTCCCTTTGAACAGAGGAACATACTGTGGCTCTAGCAGCCGAAGTACAATCTGGAAATATGATTCTGAAGAAACAGCTAACCGTTAAGGAGCACAAACGAGCTTGTGCTCTGCCATAGTTCCTAGATCCCTCACATGATCAAACTAAATAGGGACACGCTCCCCACAACATCACCTCACCACCAGCAAAGTACGTGCCTCAAAGGAAACATTTTGCGCTTAAGATACCATGGAAAGCTGTGGGGATTAATTACACGAGACCAGGTGTTCGGCTAAACCAAACTATGGTCATGAACATCCTCCGTCATATGCAGGTAGCATAAAGGATCAACTTTGTGTCAAGCTACTCACACCTCGGCGGCTTCTCAAGACCAGCTTTGTTAAAGGACCGCTCGCCGACGTCCCCCTTTAAGGAATATTTCCCGAAGAGTGAAGGTGCAGACATGCGGTAGGGCGTCATAAGGGACATCAAGTCAGTTGTACAAAACCCTATGTAGACCTTTACTCTGTAAACTTCTTCTTTTTCCTATCTATAAACAGTTGCTTGATGCAATTCGGACTGTATGGATACGAGTTAATTGGAAATAAGGAACACTCTTTATGGTTCATTATCCTTGCTACATTTTTTCTTCCTCCTTCTTTTCTGAACTACTTCTTAAACACCAACACAAGCCTGTTTTTATACACGTGTTAGATTCTACTAGTTAAATTGACCGAGGGCTTGGATGTCATGGTTGCCTTTAGAATCAGTCGGATACTATTTGGTATTACATGTGTGCGGAGTCTTGGATTTGTGTTATATGTATCGGTTCCGAATTATGTCTTGCGTTGCCCTGTGCTTACCTCTTTATGTTCTGCTCATTCGGCTAAAAGGGTAAAGGGAGAACCGGTGCAATTGTACTTCTAGCTGGTCTGGGTAAGTGCCTCAGCGGAGAAAGCCAAAAACTGACTGTTATAATAAGCGAGAACTCGTCTGCGATCTGAGGACAAATACTAAATTAAGAGCCTCTAGAGGCTCATTGCCTTATGCGGAAGGTTTGGAGTCATACAAACCAAGTGATATTTTTTTATAGTGCGGTATAGCCGGACATCATGATTTGCAAGGGGGATCTAATTGCCCCCGCAGTCAAGCTCCTATGGTTAAGTGAAAGACTTTAAGCCACATAGTCCAATTGCCTTGTTTCCTGCTGCGCTACTGCCCTAGGGCACCAAGACGTTGGCTAACGGTAACAATGCAGAAGCCGAAAATACCCCTGATGGCATGTGTCGGGGGGTCAAAGCCGACGACTGGAAACTTTCAGGTTTAAAACAGCCACACATGAGTTAAAACTGAAAACAAGATAAGACATGGTATACCACGCAAAAGCAAATAGTATCACATCGTACACAAATTCAACCACTCTTACAGAACAGTGTTTTCATTCAAAGATTACATCTTTGTGGGCATTGAGCCTCTATAGACCGAGTACCTTCCATTACAGTGGAGAAGTACAGCTCGGGGCGCTTATGTTTTTTTCCACGCGGTGTAGGTGCGGTGACCATCTTAGTGGGTTACACTTTTGGCCAATGTATCATGGTTCTTGCAAAGGCCATCCAAGCTCCTGCTATGCAGGCAAAGCGCTTCACGATGTGAATCTAGTGCGCATCGGCAATCAGCTTATGCACTAGGCAAAAATAGCTGCTGGGCGGCGGCTCTGTCGGCCATAGCCTGGTGGAGAGATCCTTCATTGCCGACTCTGCCATATTATGTATCTCCATCAGCTGTTTTAGCTCATTAGAGACAAGAAGGGGTTGCTCGGGGCTTGGAACTGCTCACAGAAGAACCTTTGCTCGGCTTCACCCTCCTGGGATGCATAATGTCTGAAAGCATTAGCCGCACTCTTCGAGAGATCCACAAACACATGTGGAGAATGCCACACTTGAGTAAGCAATGCAAACCTCTTTCCGCTAAAAATACATGGAAGTAAATATCTCTTACCATCAACAATTTTCTTAATCTTGTGGATCTCCTTCTCATGACTGTGTGCCTCCTTCCGCGCATCTTGAAGTGTAGCAGTTGCCGAGGACACCTCGGAAGATGTTTCTTTATTTTTCTGCTGAAGGACCTCACCTTTAGTGACGGCATCCTTGAGCTCCTATTTTATTTCACCGACCCTAGCCTTGTGCCTATCACTGGTAGACTTAACTATCAAGAGTTTTGCCACAACCTGTTTGGCCATCGCCCTCTATTCGGGAGCTTCCTACTTGGCCTCGCACTTCTCGGATTTTAGCCTTTCGGCATCTGCAACAACATCTATAATTGTCATGCAAATAAGTCACATTTAGGGGCACAAATATTAAACACCTCACTTTTTATGTGAAATTAAAAGTTCAATGCTTAACTTGTGCGTCATCAAACCGCTTATTCAGGCGTTCGAGCTCTTCCTCGGAGCTCTTCAACTTCCGGTTCATTTCTGCTGACTGTACGAAGTAGGGGCCTGGTACCGAGGTTGAGGCCTGCAGATAAGCATGTTAGACTCTCAAGTTCTCATATTTTCCAAAATCCTTTGCTAGGCGGTTTTTATCACCCTACCACAGCCTTGGGGGCTATGACCAACTTTTTTATATGGATGTTTTCCGAACTACTTTGACCCCCGCATGAGTTTTGAAACTCACACACGGTTCGAGGGCTACTGAACATAGGGACTGCTTATGTAGTTCACCACAGACCTACTGGTCCATAGCTACTACCTAGATGGCTTCTTCTCTCTCTTTGATCTTCAATACCATGTTCGTCATGATCCTCATGGAGATCTATTCGATGTAATACCCTTTTGCGGTGTGTTTGTTGAAATTCGATGAATAGTGAGTTTATGTTCAGATTTGAATAGTGAGTTTATGTTCAGATTATCTATGAATATTATTTGAATCTCTTCCGAATTCTTATACGCATGATTTCATATCTTACAAGTCTCTTCGAGTTATTGGTTTGGTTTGGCCAACTAGATTGGTAATTCTTGCAATGGGAGAAGTGCATAGTTTTGTGTTCAATCTTGCAGTGTCCTCACCCAGTGACAAAGTAAGGGTAGCGAGGTACGTATTGTATTGTTGCCATCGAAGATAAAAAAAGATGGGTTTTTCATCATATTCCTTGAGTTTATCCTTCTACATCATGTCATCTTACTTAATGCGTTACTCTGTTCTTCATGAACTTAATACTCTAGATGCAGGCAAGAGTCGGTCGATGTGTGGAGTAATAGTAGTAGATGCAGAATCGTTTCGGTCTACTTGACACAGACGTGATGCCTATATGCATAATCAATGACTTGGATATCTTCATAATTATTCTCTTTTCTATCAGTTGCTCGATAGTAATTTGTTCACCCACCGTCTTACTTTCATTTATGAGAAAAGCCTCTAGTGAAACCTATGGACCCTGGGTCTATTTTCCATATTATACTTTGAGATCTATAAAAAAAATACCAAATATATCTTTCTGCAATTTATTTACTTTTGGTTCCGCAATCTTTTATATCTATCTCTATCAGAATCATCCTTGCAAATAACTCTCAAGGGATTGACAACCCCTTTTTAGCATTGGATTTAAGTGTTTGATTGTTTGTGTAGGTACTACGATTGAGGCCATGCTTGTTCCTCCTACTCGATTAATACCTTGGTTCTCAACAAACTGAGGGAAATACTTATCTACTTTTATGCATCACCCTTTCCTCTTCAAGGGAAAATCAACACAAGCTCAAGAAGTAGCAAGAAGGATTTCTGGCACCGTTGTCGGGGAGGATACATAGTAAGATCAAGCCTACCAAGTACCCATCACGAACTCATCTCTTGCATTTAAATTATTTGCCTATCATTTTCCACTCCCCCACTTCTAAAATGATTTTCAGAAAATACCAAAAAGATTTGCCGTTTTATCTGCCTTTTTATCGTCCGATGTCTTTTGGTCTACTTGTGCTACCATGTGCCTTCTATTTGCTTGCATCTTCGCTTGCTAAAAATCTATTGATATGGATCCTCATCCACTTGCTAATATTTTCAAGAGATCCAATAATGATGAACCAATTGCTAGTGAGTTGAGTGTACTTGATTATCTCTATGAAATTTTGCTTGAGATTCGTGAATCTAAAATTTGTGATGAAGTGATTCATGATGTTTCCTTGAATGAAAAGCATGATTGCAATGATATTGTTATAAATTCTATTAATATCAGTTGTGCGAATGATATGCAAACCCACAATCTTGGGGATGCTATAGTTGATGAGTTTGCCGTGACCACTACTTATTGCAATGATCATGATTGGGGTGATAATGCTTCTTATGATCTTGATAATTTATTTAAAACTCTTGATGAATATGGTATGGAAAGTGGGTTTGCAAGAGTGTCAACTTTAGGTAAAAAGAATCCCACATATTTGGTGAGTGTTCATTCTTATGATTTTTTGGATAAAAGTGGGTTTGGAGAGGTCATGACTTTAGTTAATGTTAATCCCACTACCTTGGAAGATCGTAAGACTTTTATGCATGTGGATAAGGGAAATAATGCTTTATGTGATAGCTATATTGTTGAATTTATTCATGATGCTACTGAAAATTACTATGAGAGAGGAACATATGCTTTTACATATTGCAATGATATCAAGTTTCTTCTCTATGTGTTGGAAATTTTGAAGTTATACTTGTTTTTCCTTCCTATGCTAATTGATTATTGTTCCTGTAATTTGTTTGATCACAAAATACCTATGCATAGGAAGTGGGTTAGACCTAAATATGCTTGCCATTTGATTCATGATGCTCTGTTTATGTTTCAGCTCTTTACCATTATGCGAGCATCATTGAAATCGTTATGCCTAGCTAGGGGCATTAAACAATAGTGCTTGTTGGGAGGCAACCCAATTTTATTTTTACGATTTTGTTTTTGCTTTCGGTGCTTCACACATTATTGCCTCTGTAATAATTGTGTTTTCTTGTTTTAATTAGTGTTTGAGCCAAGTAAGACCTTTGGGATGGTCTACGATGTTTGCAAGTTGATTTTGCTGAAAAACAGAAACTTTCGCTCTTAGTGCAGGAATTTTGTAAATTCACTAGAACGTGATTTTGATCTGAATTTTCTTACAGAAGATATATTTACAAATTTCCCAGGTTGTCCTAAGTTTTAAGAATATTTGGAGCTACAAAAGTTTCGAAGTAAACAGATTTCTACAGACTGTTCTGTTTTTGACAGATTCTGTTTTCTTTGTGTTGTTTGCTTATTTTGATGAATCTGTGGGTTGTATCAGGGGGTACGAACCATGGGGAAGTTGGAATACAGTAAATATTACATCAATATAAACAAAGAATGAGGTCACAACAGTACCTAAAGTGGTGATTTATTTTTCTTATACTATCGGATCTCATGAGTTTTTTGTTGAGTTTTGTGGTGTGAAGTTTTCAAGTTTTGTGTAAAGATTTGATGGACTATGGACTAAGGATTGGCAAGAGACTAAGATTGGGGATTCCCAAGACACCCAAGACTTATTCAAGGATACCAAAGAGCCTAAGATTGGGGATTCCCCGGAGGGCATCCCCTCTTTCGTCTTCAATCCATCGGTAAATTTACTTGAGGCTATATTTTTATTCACCACATGATATGTGTTTTGCTTGGAGCGTCTTGTATGATATGAGTCTTTACTTTTTAGTTTTCCACAATCATTCTTGCTGCACACATCTTTTGAGATAGACACACTGAATCATGAATTTATTAGAATACTTTTTGTGCTTCACTTAGATCCTTTGAGCTAGGCAATGTTGCTCCAGTGCTTCACTTATATCATTTAGAGCATGGCGGTGTTGTGTTCTATAGACATTATTAAACTCTCGTACCTCACTTATATTATTTTGAGACTTCTTTAAACAGCATGGTAATTGGTTTAGGTTGTGAATTTATTCCTAATATAATGGGCATCCATGAAGGATATAATAAAAACTTTCATATTAAGTGCATTGAATATGATGAGAAGTTTGATTCCTTGCATATAGTTTTTAGATATGAAGATGGTAATATGAGAGTCATGCTAGTAAGTAATTGTGAATTAAAGAAATACTTGTGTTAAAGCTTGTGATTCCCATAGCATGGACGTATGGTGAACCGTTATGTGAGGAAGTCAGAGCATGATTTATTTAATGATTGTCAACCTTTGTGTGGAGGTCGGGATCACGCGATGGTTAACTTCTACCAACCCTTCCCCTAAGAGCATGCGTCTAATAGTTTGCTTCGATAACTAATAGGATTTTGCAATAAGTATGTGAGTTCTTTATGACTAATGTTGAGTTCATAGATTATACGCACTCTCACCCTTCCACCTTTGCTAGCCTCTCTAGTACCGCGCAACTCTCGCCGTTACATTAAACCCACCTTCCTCAAAACAGCCACCGTATTTTCCTGAAAACAGCCACGATATCTACCTATTATGGCATTTTCATAGCCATTCCGAGATATATTGCCACGCAACACAACCGTCTCGTTTATATGACACGCACCATCACTTCCATACTGCTTATAGAGTCATATTTTGTTCTAGATATCGAGTTGTAATCTCGTAGTTGTAAGTAAATAAAAATGTGATGATTTGCATTATTAGAGCATTGTCCCGTGTGAGAAAAGGATGATGGAAGCTACGATTCCCTCAAAAGTTGGGATGAGTCTCCAGACTTTACAAAGAAATAAAATAGGCCAACAAAGCCCATCAAAAAATAAAAGAGACCAAAGAAGCCCAGCAAAAAAGAAGAAAAAATGAGAGAAAGAGAGAAGGGACAATGCTACTATCTTTTTCCACACTTGTGCTTCAAAGTAGCACCATGTTGTTCATAGAGAGTCTCCTATTTTGTCACTTTCATATAACTAGTGGAATTACATCTTTTGCACAACCACTTAGTTTCCTTTTTGAGCGTCCATACACTTATAGCTCTAGTGCATTTGTTGCATGGAAATCCCTACTCACTCACATTGATATCTATGGATGGGTATCCGCATAGCCCGTTGATATGCCTAGTTGATGTGAGACTATCTTCTCCTTTTTTCTTGCAGCCTCCACCATACTCTATTCCACTTATAGTGCTATATCCATGGCTCATGCTCATGTATTGCGTGAGAGTTGAAAAGGTTTGTGAACATAAAAAGTGTGAAACAATTGCTTGATTTTCATCGGGATCGTGCATGATTTAGATACTTTGTGTGGTGAAGATGGAGCATAGCCAGACCATATGATTTTGTAGGGATAACTTTCTAAGACCATGTTATTTTGCAAAGAAGCAATTGCCTTATTAGTATGCTTGAATTATTATTGTTTTTATGTCAATATTGGACTTTTGTTTTGAATATTATGGATCTGAATATTCATGCCACAATAGAGAATATTACATGGATAAATATGTTAGGTAGAATTCCACATCAAAAATTCTGTTTTTATCATTTACCTACTCGAGGACAGGCAGGAATTAAGCTTGAGGATCCTTGATACTTCTCCAACGTATCTCTAATTTTTTATTGTTCCATGATATTATATTTTTTGTTTTGGATGTTTTATATGCATTAATATGCTGTTTCATATTATTTTTGGGATTAACCTATTAATCTAGATCCTAGTGCCAGTTTCTGTTTTTCCATGTTTTTAAGTATTGCGGATAAGGAATATTAAATGGAGTCCAAACGGAATAAAATCTCTGGAATGGTTTTTTTTGGACCAGAAGAAACCCACAAGACTTGGAGTAGGGGGCAGGACACCTTCCGGGAGGCCACAAGCCTACAGGGCGTGCCCCTGGCTTGTGGGTCCCCTGCAGGTCTCCTAAACCTATTCTTCGGCCTATAAATTCCCAAATATCCCCCATCGCTAAAAATATGTACGAAAATACTTCTGCGCCACCGAGAGACTCTATTCCTAGGGGATCCAATCTGGGAGCCTTTCCTGGTAATCTGCCAGAGAGGGAATTGATCACGGAAGGCATCTACATCAACACCATTGCCCCTCTGAAGATGCGTAAGTAGTTCACCACAGACCTATGGGACATAGCTAGTAGCTAGATGGATTCTTCTCTCTCTTTGATCTTCAATACCTTAGCAAGTGATTTTCATGGAGATCTATTAGATGTAATACTCTTTTGCGGTGTGTTTGTCGAGATCCGATGAATTGTGAGTTTATATTCAGATTATCTATGAATATTATTTGAATCTCTTCTCAATTCTTATATGCATGTTTTCATATCTAAGCAAGTCTATTTGAGTTATTGGTTTGGTTTGGCCAACTAGATTGGTAATTCTTACAATGTGAGAAGTGCTTAGTTTTGGGTTCTATCTTGCAGTGTCCTCACCCAGTGACATAATAGGGATAGAGAGGCACATATTGTATTGTTGCCATCGAGGATAAAAAGATGGTGTTTTCATCATATTGGTTGAGTTTATCCCTCTACATCATGTCATCTTACTTAATGTGATACTCTGTTCTTCATGAACTTAATACTCTAGATGCAGGCAGGAGTCGGTCGATGTGTGGAATAATAGTAGTAGATGCAGAATTATTTCGGTCTACTTGACACGGACGTGATGCCTACATGCATAATCATTGCTTTGGATATCTTCATAATTATTCGCTTTTCTATCAATTGCTTGACAGTGATTTGTTCACCCACTGTATTATTTTCCTTTATGAGAGAATCCTATAGTGAAACCTATGGCCCCCTGGGTCTATTTTCCATATTATACTTTCAGATCTATAAACCAAAAATACCAAAAATATCTTGGTGCAATTTATTTACTCTTGTTTCCGCAATCTTTTATATCTATCTCTACCAGATCTCATCCTTGCCAATTACTCTCAAGGGATTGACGACCCCTTTTAGAGTTGGGTGCAAGTGTTCGATTGTTTGTGTAGGTACTACAATTGGGGCCTTGCTTGTTCCTCCTACTGGATTGATACCTTGGTTCTCAACAAACTGAGTGAAATACTTATCTACTTTGCTACATCACCCTTTCCTCTTCAAAGGAAAACCAACGCAATCTCAAGAAGTAGGAGTAGCCTAATCCCTTTATGGCAAAGGACATGCCGAAATAGTTTCTTATAATAGGCAAAGCGTTCTTGAGGGCACACAGGAATTTAATCTAGTCACTTTTGTCATGTTGGGTTAATTTGTGTTCGTTACTTTGATAATTTGATATGTGGGTGTACCGGTGCTTGGGTCCTATTCTTACTTGAACAAACCTCCCACTTATGATTAAGCCCCCAAGAATCCACAACTACGAGAAAAGTATTAAGAATAAGTTCTAACCACATCATTAAATATAAGGATCCAAATCAGCCCCTTACGAAGTAGCGCATAAACTAGGATTTAAGTTTCTGTCACTCTCTCAACCCACCATCTAATTACTACTCCACAATGCATTGCCTTAAGATCAAAGATGGTGAAGTGTGTTTGTAGTCGACATCCACATAACACCACTAAGGGACTCACAACATTCACTTCATCAAAATATTGAACGAATATCAACTTCACATGACTACTAGCAACATGACTTCTCCCATGGCCTCAAGAACAAAAGTAACTACTCACAAGTGATAAACATGCTCATGAACAAAGAGGTATTAAATAGCATATTGGATTTGAACATATGATCTTCCACCAGATAAACCATAAAGCATCAACTACAAGATGTAATCAACACTACTAGTCACACCCTAGGTGCCAATCCGAGGTTCCGGTACAAGATTGAGCACAAGAGATTAACTAGGGTTTTGAGAGGAGATAATGTTGATGAAGATTGGCCTCCCCAAGATAAGAGGGTTGTTGGTGATGACGATGGCTTCGATTTCCCCGTCTAGGAGGGAAGTTCCTCCAGTGGAATGGCTCCGCCAGAGGGCAAAAGTGCTCCTGCCCAGGTTCCACCTCGAGACGGCGTCGCTTCGTCCTGAAAGTCCTATGATGATTTTTTCATGTTAAAAGGGAATATATACTAGAAAATGGCCACCAGAGGTGGGCGAGGGGGCCTACTAGACATCAGGCCGCGCCAGGCGGACTGGTGCGCCCTAGTGCCTAGTGGGCGCCTGGTAGCCCTACTCTGGTACTTCTTTGCTGCAGAATTTTTTATTTTCTCCAAAATAAATCTCCGTAAAGTTTCAGCCATTTGGAGATGTGCAAAATAGGTATCTCTGATGCAGCCTTTTCAGGTCCAGAATTCCATCTCCTCACATTCTCCCTCTTGATGTAAACCTTGCATATCATGAGAAAAAGGCATTATAATTACTCTACTAAGTGGCAAAATGCATAAAAACACTATAAATAAGAGTAACAAAACATGATACAAAATGGACGTATCAACTCCCCCAAGCTTAGACCTCACTTCTCATGGAGCGAAAGCCGACAACTAAAATCATGACCACATGGATTGAGAGAGAGGTGTCGATAAAAACAAAATACGGACATAGCAACATCATGCTCATTATTATAACAACAAATAAAAATTTATAAAACACTTCATCACAACATTTTCATCATGTAAATTTCATCATAAAGGCTTCTTATAAACAAGTAGCAATTCATCACAACCATTATTCAAGAAATCGGTAACTCGTAGCTGCTCGGTCGGCTTGGGAGTAGCGATTAATCGGTGAATCGGCCTATTAACTGGATTAACCGGTCGACCATTAATCGGTAGATTAAACAAAAATTTGCCAACTTATACCTAATTTTTTTTATGTATCATAGCATAATTCCATGCACCTAGCTATGTAATATACCAAAATATTCTATTGTAGGCATATAAAAAATAGATAAGAGGTAAAATTAATAATCGTTATACATCTAAATATATAGAATCTAAAATTTTAAATTGAGCAATTAAACATTTAAATTTATCCATATACTTGCTAACATACATCACATAATATACTACAAATAACAGCCAAAACCAACAGTTCCATCCATCCATCTACAAAATTGTAATTCATAATCTACTAATATATGAATGCTGGATTCTCAAGTAAGGTATGGGGGGAAGATGGTAGTACCTTGCCTGCTGGTGACGCCATTTAGGAAGAGATTGGGGAGCATCCCATGGGAGAGGATGGGGATTGTCCAAGGGGGGTGGGGTCGAGGCAAGCGACCAGAATGGCGGAGCAACTAGATCTTCCAGGTGCAGTGTGGAGACTGGCACTGCTGAGAACACGACTAGCCACCAGTCAGGTTAGGAGGGGATGAAAGGAGCATGAGGAAGCGCGAGGAGGGCCAAACCCTAGGTAATAGTAGAAAGAGGGTGTGGGAGGCATTATGTGCCAAAATTTTGGGATTCGTTTGTCCACCAGTTAATAGACCAGTAGTGATTAATCGGTCTGGCAACTAATTAATCGGTATGACAACTCATTAATCGGTCTAACTGGCCAATTAATCGGCATGGCAAGTTAACACGATGAATAGGTGTTATTCGATTCGGTCACCCTAAGAGTAGCGATTAACTCGCAAGTTAACTGGTTAATCGGACGAATTCTTGAACAGTGATCATAACATAGAAGTATGGAGCATAAGCTCTATTAAAAACTAACAAACTATGTTTTTCAGCAACTTTGCAACACAATTCATCATACTTTTAGGAAGGGTCACACATAGGAGCTTTTAAGCAAGTCTACTCAACCATCATTTAGTCTTCTATGATTATTAACGCTCACATCATATATATGAGAAAAAGGTTTCAACCAGACACATAGAAAGATAGGGGCTTATGGTGTCGCCTCCCATTGTATTCATCTCAAGGGTGTTGTCAACAATAATAACTCATGACCACCCACATTCAACTAGATATATATGTGTAGATATTTCCCCACAACATGATGCTTTCCAAAGAAAAGATAAAGGAGAGTAGAGGAGAACACTTTGACTCTTGCACAAAAGTAAATACATAAAGGTAAAAGATAGGCCCTTCGTAGAGGGAAGCAGAGGTTTTCATGCGCTTTTTGGTTGTATGCCAAATCCCTTAGTGCAAAGGAATGTTATGTTATATGACCCTTGTGATAGCAACCTTAATTGTGCAGTCCGTCGCTTTTATTATCGCCATCACAAGTTTGTACAACACTTAATTTCCCTTACGCTAAATGATTAAACATGTTTAGAAGCAATTTTTATTGCTTTGTGCACCGATGAGAACTTACTTGAAGGATCTTACTCAATTCATAGGTAGGTATGGTGGTCTCTTGAAACATGGATTTGGGTTTAAGGTTTTGGATGCAAGGGTAGTATCTCTACTTGGTGCGGAGTTTTTTCTAGCAAAGATATTGGTCAAGCACCACATGTTAGAGGATCTATAACAATATAACTTCTATGTGAATGTGAACAAGCATAAATAATTACTTTGTCTTCCTTGTCCAATGCCAACAATTTTGGCATATTATAATTAATGGGGACTCACAATCATTAGAGATGTCAAGGATAGTGTATTTGCACGTAAATCCTCTCTTCCCTTATCAACTCTTTCATGTGTTTCATCACCGACCAATGCTATGTTTGTTAACCTTCCACAAATTTTGCCACTTATACTTTTCCTTACGTGATGTCACTACTTACTATAAGATTAGCATATGACCTTTTTCATTATTTTCCTTTATTTTGATTGCAGCATGAAAGTAAAGAAGCAAAACTCAAACTAAACTTTATTATGTAACTCTCACTCGATTACATAGATAGATAGATAGATGAAACTAGCACTCGAAAAGATGGATTGAACTAAATTTTTATTTGACTAAATCACGAAATAACTAAAGATCAAACTAAGATGGATAAAGATAAATAAGAGTGATGGTGAGACGATACCGGGGCACCTCCCCCAAGCTTGGCACAAGCCAAGGGGAGTACCCATACCCGTGTACTGAAGTCTCCTTCTTTGGTGATGAAGATGGAGGTGGTGGATTATTGGCAATGATGCCCTTCAGGATGCGATTTTTCTCCCGAGGTTGTTAACTTGCTGTTTGAGATGCATTATCTCCATACATAGCTTTCTGGTGGCAGTTAAAGCATCGTCCACCCATGGATGTATTGTGGCTCCGGGAGAAAAAGCAACACTCCTTTTCAAGTTATTATAAGATATGAACTTAGCATTGGGAGGTTTAACTGAATCTGGAAGGACTGAGTTCGTGAATTCCTCGTTCCAGCCATCAGATTGAAGGGGAGAAGTGAATTCCTCTTTGATAGTTTATTTTGGTCCTTTTGTTTTTAGATCCATCTTCATCAGCCAAGGATCTTCTTATATGTCGTTGGAGGAAGGAAAAGGCATGATGTTCGGCTTGATAGTTGTGATAGAAAAACAACACGAAACAAGAACACATGATTTCTCCGTGGTACTGGGGTCAAATTATTGGGAAATGTATATAGAGAATTTTTATACAAGGAAATATGTGTCCCACAAGAAAACGAAGCCAGGAAGGTGCCTGAGGGGCCCTGCAGACATCAGACCGCGCTAGGGGGGCTGGCGCGCCCGGGCACGTAGTGGGCACCTGTGTTGCCTTCCCGTGTTTTTCTCAATTTCCAAAAATTTTCTAATATTCCAGAATGGATGAAAAATATTTTTGTGAATTTTTGTGATTCCGTTTACTTACCGTATCACACACCTCTTCCTTTTAAGGGTTCCGGAGTGTTCTCGAAGGTCTCTTAATGAGCTCCTCTGGTGTCATGGTTTGGATAATATTTGTTTCAACATTAATTGGTGTACCTGAAATATTGTGGTTTATTCTTTGTCAATTGACAACCTTCGGGTTAGTTCCTTCGGGGTTGTTGATCTTAATAGCTCTAGACCGATAAACTTCTTCGATGATATTTGGACCTTCCCATTTGGAGAGAAGTTTCCGTGCAAAAAATCTAAGACGAGAATTTTACAATAGAACATATTCACCAACTTTGAATTATCGCTTTTGGATTCCTTTTTCATGTCATCTTTTGACTTTTTCTTTCAATAGTTTGGCATTTTCATAAGCTTGGGTTCTCCATTCATCTAATGAGCTAATATCAAATAACCTCTTTTCACCAGCAAGTTTGAAATCATAGTTTAGTTAATTGCCCAATAAGCTTTATGTTCTAACTCAAGAGGTAAATGACATGCTTTCCTCTAAACCATTTTATAAGGAGACATGCCCATAGGACTTTTATATGCTATTCTGTAGGCCCACAATGCATCATCTAGTTTCTTCGACCAATTCTTTCGGGACCTATTGATAGTCTTTTGCAATATTAATTTTATTTATCTATTTCTTAATTCTACGTGACCACTAGACTGAGGATGATAGGGAGATGCAACTTTAGGGTTAACATCATATTTAGCAAGCAACTTACGAAAAGCACCATGAATAAAGTGTGAACCACCATCAATCATTAAGTATCTATGGACTCCAACACGTGGGAAAATAACTTCCTTAAGCATTTTAATAGAGGTGTTATGATCAGCACTATTGCTTGGAATAGCTTCTACCCATTTACTGACATAATGAACAACAACCAAAGTATGTGTATACCCATTAGAGGAAGGAAAAGGTTCCATATAATCAAATCCCCAAACATCAAATGGTTCAATAACAATTGCATAATTCATAGGCATTTCCTGACGTCTACTAATATTACCAATTCTTTGACATTCATCATAAGAGAGGACAAACTTACGAGCATCTTTTAAAATAGTAGGCCAATAAAATCCAGACTGTAATACCTTGTGGGCAGTTCTATATGCCGCATGGTGTCCTCCATAAGCCTAGGAGTGACACTTCCGAAGGATTTGTTCCTGGTCATGCTTAGGTATACAACATCTAATAATACCATCTACTCCCTCTTTATAAAGATGTGGTTCATCCCAAAAGTAATGTCTTAAATGAAATAAGAAATTTTCTTTTGTTGCTAGGTGAAACTAAGTGTTATGTATTTAGCAACAATGTAATTAGCATAATCAGCAAACCACGATGTGTTAAGAAAAACATTGACCATAGCTAGTTGTTCATCAGGAAATCTATCATCAATAGGTTGTGGGTCATCAAGAACATTTTCCAACCTAAACAAGTTATCTGCTACGGGGTTCTCAGCTCCTTTCCTATCAATGATATGCAAATCAAAATTTTGTAGGAAAAGAACCCACCTAATAAGTCTAGGCTTAGCATCTTTATTTTCCATAAGGTATTTAATATCAGCATGGTGAGTGTGAACAATTAATTTAAAATTAACAATGTAAGATCTGAATTTATCACAAGCACATACAGTTGCTAAGAATTCGTTTTCACTGGTAGCATAATTTTTCTGGGCACTGTCTAGAGTTTTACTAGCATGATGGATAACATTTAAATTATTATCAAATCTTTATCCTAGAACAACACCAGCAACATAATCACTAGCATCACACATCATTTCAAAAGACAAGTTCGAATCAAGTGGTTGAACAATAGGTGCAGAAGTTAAGGCTTTCTTAAGTGTTTCAAAGGCTTCTACACAATCATCGCCAAAAACGAAAGGAACATCCTTTTGTAATAAATTAGTAACAGGCCTAGAAATTTTAGAGAAGTCTTTAATAAACCTCCTATAGAAACCAGCATGACCAAGGAAACTACGAATACCTTTAATATCTTTAGGACATGGCATCTTATCAATTGCATCAACTTTAGCCTTATCCACCTCAATACCTCGTTCGGATATTTTATGACCCAAGACAATACTTTCATTTACTATAAAGTGGCACTTATCCCAATTCAAGACAAGGCTAGTTTGCTCACATCTTTGCGATACTTGATCAAGGTTGAAGTTCCATAAACAGAAAAATCATCCATTAAGACCTCAACAATCTTTCCAGACGAATCAGAGAATATAGTAGTCATACATATTTGAAAGGTAGCACGTGCATTGTATAAAACAAAAGACATACGTCTATAAGCATAGGTTCCAAAAGAACAAGTAAAGGTGGTTTTCTCTTGAACAGGTTGTGACACAGGTATTTAAGAGAAACCACAATAACTATCCAGAAAGCAAAAATGTGTGTGCTTCTATAATGTTTCTAGCATTTGGTCCATGAAAGGTAAAGGATTATGATCTTTTCTTGTTGCTTTGTTTAGTTTTCTAAAATCATTTACCATTCTATGGTCAGTCACAATTCTGTGTGGAATGGGTTCATTTTTATCATTGGGAACAAGAGTAATACCTCATTTCTTAGGAACACAATGAACGGTACTTACCCATATACTATCAGCTATGGGATAAATTATACCTGCTTCCAGAAGCTTTACTATTTCATTTCTTGCCACTACTTTCATTTTGGGATTCATACTTCTTTGGTGACCAACAACGGTTTTAGCATGTGGTTCCATATTAATCTTGTGATGACAGAGAGTGGGACTAATGCCCTTAAGATCATCAAGAGTATACCCAATAGAAGCTCGGTGCCTCCTTAAAGTTTTTAGCAATCTTTCTTCTTCATGCTCTCCAAGATGAGCACTAATAATAACAGGATATATCTTCTTTTCATCAAGACAAGCATATTTCAAAGTGTTAGGTAATTGCTTTAATTCAAACACAGGATCACTCTTGGGTGGAGGAGTACCTCCTAGAGTTTCGGCGGGCAAGTTGTCTTTGAGGATAGGTGAAAGGACGTGGATGTCGCCTAGAGGGGGGGGGAATTGGCGCTTTAAAATAATTACGGTTAGGGCTTGAACAAAAGCGGAATAAAACTAACGTTTAAATTGTCAAGCACAAAACCTAAAACAAGTAGGCTCACTTATTTGCACAAACAACATATGATAAACAAGATAAACAACTAAGTGATAGCAAGATATATAACAAGAAACAATATGGCGATCACAAAGTAAAGTTCATAAGTAAAGGGTTCGGGTAAGAGATAACCGAGGGACGCTGAGACAATGATGTATCCCGAAGTTCACACCCTTGCGGATGCTAATCTCTTTTTGGAGCGGTGTGGAGAGACAATGCTCCCCAAGATGCCACTAAGGCCACCGTAATCTCCTCACGCCCTTGCACAATGCAAGATGTCTTGATTCCACTAAGGGACCCTTGAAGGCGGTCACCGAACCTGTACAAACAAGGTTGGGGCAATCTCCACAACTTAATTGGAGGCTCCCAACAACACGACTAAGCTTCACCACAATGTCATATGGCTTCGAGGTAACCTCAAATGCCCGGGGCAATGTCCACAACCTAATTGGAGACCCTGAAGCTTGCGCGGAGCTTTACACCACAATGATTGAGCTCCATGGCACCACCAAGTTTCTAGGACGCGAAAGCATCCACGAAGAACAATCTCTAGGGTAACTAACTTCTCAAACTTCACTACCACGTATCACCATGGAGAACTCAAATCGATGCAACTAATGCAATGGCAAGAACACATGTAGTTGTCAGGTCCATCACACTCAAATCCCTCCACAACCACAAAAGCTATGGAGGAATATGAGAGGAAGAACAATGAGCTCACAAAGAACTCCAAAGTGTAGATCTAAGGGGTTCCCCTCACATAGTGGAGAAAGTGATTGGTGGAAATCTGGATCTAGATCTCCTCCCTCTTTTCCCTCAAGAACTAGCAAGAATCATTGGAGGAATTGAGAGTTAACATGCCGAAGAAGGTCAACAATGGGGGGAGAACACGAGCTCAATGGATAGACAACCATTGGGGAAGAAGACCCCATTTTATAGGGGGGAGGAATCTGCCCATTACCCACTCCCTCAGGTCGAGCCAGAGTGGTACAGCCGATGATAAGCGGTAGTACCGCTCACGCAAACGATGTCGAGCCAGAGATGAGGCAGGGCTGCTAGTACCGCTCATGGTGGTAGTAACAAGCGGTAGTACCGCCGTGCGGGAAGTACTACCGCCCACTACTACTTCAATGTCCAACCACAAAAGTGGTTGCACTTCCGAGCAGCGGTACATGCCAGCGGTACTAGCATAGCACTACCGCACAGAGCGGTATTATCGATGGCCCAGGTGGTACTACCAGTTATAAGAGGTGGTACTGCTCCACGGAGTTGTACTACCGCTTGGAAATTTCCAGGTAGACCAGAGGCAACAGAAGAAAAACAGAACTGCCATAACTTTCGCATACGAGCTCCGAATTGAGCAAGCTCAAGCTTGTTGTATTGAGGACGACAAGAGCTATCCAACAGTGATATAGAGATGAGAAACCTCTATGAATGAAGAACCGTCTAAAACCCTAACATTGAAAACATCATAGAAGATGCACATGAACTTCTTTTTCGATGAACTCGAGCTTGTCATAAAGATGACCATAAGAGCATCTCCAACAACCTTTGTATATTTTCACTCCCTTGCTATTCTACAAATCTTGGCCAAAAAACTTTCTTCGGCAGCCTTTGTATAAGTGGTCCGCCACCAATGTTTTTTATAAAGCTTGCTATATTTGCACCCACATTTTGCATATTTGCCAAGCCAAAGGCCACTTTGTAATTTTTTAGCAAGCCTCCTAAAGTCTCACTTTGCCTCGATGACAGGTGGGTCCGTGTACTAGTGTGTGTGTTGCGCGTGTGTTGTGCGTGTGCGTGTGTGTGTGGCGCGTGTGTACATGTATGTGTGTTTTTGTGTACGTGTAAGCGTGTGTGTTGTATGTGTGTGTTGCATGTGTACGTGTGCGTATGTACGGTGTGTGCTCCATTTGTACGTGTGTGTGTTGCATATGTACGCGTGTGTGTGTTGCATGTGTACGTGTACGTGTGTGTGCATGCATGTGTACGTGTGTGTGTATGTGTGTGTACGTGTCTGTGCTGCATGTGTACGTGTGCGACATGTGTATAAGTGTACGTGTGTATGCGACATGTGTATAAGTGTACGTGTGTATGCGACATGTGTATAAGTGTATGCGTGTGTGCATGTATACGTGGACACGAGCTGTGCTAGTATACGTATACATGTACGTATGCTAGTGTGCAATGTGTCCATGACAAACTGTACCCACATGTCATTGTGTGTTTTGTGAAAATATAGCAATCCAATATACAAAGGCTACCAAAGCAAAAAAAAACATGTTGGTTTTGTAAACCTTCTCTCACCTTTTCCTATAACAAGTTTTTAGCAATCCAATATACAAAGGCTGTTGGAGATGTTGTAAGCTCTAAAACTCACAAAGAGAAACACCAAACAAGAACCAAGAAATATGATGATGTAAGGATGCAAATGATTTGAGCTCTTCAACAAACGATACGATCAATCTACTCACTTGAGAGCCCCCCTAGACAGTACCTCAATCTATCCTAAAATATAAAACCTATCAATGGCAAACCTATACATTGCACATAGTCCACTTGAGCTAGAACTTGACGATGTTGACTTCCTCAAGATGGACCACCTTTCTTGATTGTGTTGGCTTGATGAAGATTAGTTGATTGCTCCCCCATACTCACCATAGGTGAGCCACTTTTCAACACATCTTCACAAGTCCATTGCCACCACAATGAAATGCAAGCTTCAACCATGATATCTTCGTGATGCTCCACTTTAACTTGGAAATTGCAAACTTGATGACGATCACCACTTGACGTGATCCTCCATGGGTTGAATGAGATCTTCCTCTTGACGCAAGCCCATGGAAACACACCTAACCCCACATAGAACTCTTACGAAGACCATGGCTTAGTACACAAAGCGTAATGGACAATGCTTACCATACCATGGGATCACTTGATCCCTCTCGGTACGTCTTGTACGCTTTGTGTCTTGATCAACTTGATTTACCATTTGACTTAGTCTTGATCAACCTTGTGTCTTTATGACCATTCTTTGAATAATACCTTGAATACCACCTTGGTCATCATATAAACTCCTTGAAACCAACAGATGGACTTCAATAAGTGCCTATGGACAAATCCTTCGAATATAACTTAAGGCAACCAATAGTCCATAGGGATTGTCATCAATTACCAAAACCACATATGGAGAAATATGCTCTAACAATAGGCTTTTGCTCAAAGAACATATTATCTAGTTCATTTCTTTCACGCACATGTGTATCATTTTCATGGTCTAGTAAATACTGTTCTAATGGATCAGTAGGAGGAATGGAAATAGAAGCAATACCAATTAGCTCCTCTTTACCGGGCAATTCTTTATCATGGGGTTGCTTACTGAACTTGGAGAAATGAAACTCATGAGACATACCAAAAAAATTAACACTGTAAGTTCCTTTTTTGCAATCTATTTGAGCATTGACAGTGTTCAAGAAGGATCTACCAAATATTGTGGGACAAAAGTCATCTTGTGGTGATCGAAGTACTAGAAAATCAGTAGGGTATTTTACTTTTCCACACAAGACTTCGACATCTCTAACAATCCAAAGTGGTGTGATGGTGTCCCTATTAGCAAGTTAAATAGTAACATCTATGTATTCTATTTCAGTGGGTGCTATCTCATGCATAATGTCTTGATATAAGGTAAAAGTAATAGAACTAACACTAGCACCCATATCACATAAGCCATGATAGCAATGATCTCCTATTTTGACTGAGATGACAGGCATGCCAACAACATGTCTATTCTTATCTTTAGTATCAGTTTTGGCAATTCTAGCAGCTTCATCATAGAAATAAGTAACATGCCCACCAATATTGTCTACCAAGAGAACCTTAACCATAGTAGTACTAGGTTCAACCTTGATTTTCTTAGAGGGTTTAGTTGTGCTAACATAACTTTTGTTAACCACGGTTGAAGATTTAGCATGTTCCTTTATCCTAATACGGAAAGGTGGTTTATCGATATAAGCAGTAGGCACAATTGGGTCAAGATTGTAAATGATAGTTCCATCCTCAACTTTAATTGGTTCTTCATCTTTTTCTTTAATAGGTGGATGATTTTTAAACCATTTCTCTTTAGGGAGATCAACATGACCGGCAAAGGTTTCACTCAATGAGGCTACTATCTCAGAGTCAAGTCCATATTTAGTGCTAAAATCATTGAAAGCATTGGTATTCATAAACGATCTAACACAATCAAAGTTAAGTTTTACACCTGACTCTTTACCTTCATCGAGTTCCCAATCATCAGAGTCGCGTTTAATTGTTTCAAAAAGATCCCACCTGAATTCAATAGTCTTCTTCATAAAAGAACCAGCGCAAGAAGTATCAAGCATGGTTTGATCATTACGAGAAAGCCAAGTATAAAAATTCTGAATAATAATTTCTCTCGGGAGCTCATGATTGGGGCATGAATATAACATTGAAGTAAGCCTCCCCAAGCTAGAGTGATACTTTCTCCTTCATGAGGCCAAAAATTATAGATAAAATTCCGATGACGATGAACAAGATGCATAGGATAAAGTTTTTGGTGAAACTCCAATTGCATTCGATTCCAGTTCCAAGATTTTGTATCATCACATAGACTATACCATGTAAATGCTTTTACACCCAAAGATAAAGGGAAACCTTCTTAATAACTTCATCTCCGAATAGAATTGCAAGCTTAAATAATCCACAAACTTCATCCACATAGATTAGGTGCATATCGGGATGTTTTACCATCTCCTACATAAGGATTAGCTAGTAGTTTCTCTATCATACCCGAAGGAATTTCATAATAAAAAAATTCAGTAGGTTCAGGAGGTTGAGGGACAACTCTTGGTATTTCCTGTCAAGGTGAAAATAGCCCAAACAAACCCCTCAAAGGATTACTTTCCATAGTGACAAGTGACACTAAATTTCAGCACGTAATATATATTTTCCCTTACTAAATTCCGCTTACCAAAGGAGCTTCAATCCCTAGCAATGACGCCAGAAAAGAGTCTTGATGACCCACAAGTATAGGGGATCAATCTAGTCCATTTGATAAGTAAGGTTGTTGAACCCAATGAGGATAAAAAGGAAATGACAAGCGGTTATCAGCAAGGTAATTTCTGCAAGCACTAAAATAGTCGTAACAAGTTGTTTGATAGCAAGCTAATTGTAACAAGTGACAGTTAGCAATAGTAACAAGAGGTGCAGCAAGGTAGCCCAATCCTTTTTTGGCAAAGGACAGGCCAGAACAGTTTCTTATAATAGGCAAAGCGTTCTTGAGGGCACACAGGAATTTCATCTAGTCACTTTCGTCATGTTGGGTTAATCCGCATTCGATACATTGATAATTTGATATGTGGGTGGACTGGTGCTTGGGTGCTGTTATTACTTGAACAAACCTCCCACTTATGATTAACCCTCCTGCAAGCATCCACAACTACAAGAAAAGTATTAAGAATAAATCCTACCATAGCATTAAACATAGGGATCGAAATCACCCCCTTACGAAGTAGCGCTTAAACTATGGTTTAAGTTTCTGGCACTGTCACAACCCATCATATAATTACTATTCCACAATTCATTCCCTTAGACTCACAGATGGTGAAGTGTTATGTAGTCGACGTTCACATAACACCACTAAGGGAATCACAACATTCACAACATCAAACTATCGAACGTATATGAACTTCACATGAGTACTTGCAACATGACTTCTCCTGTGGCCTCAAGAACAAAAGTAACTACTCACAAGTGATAAACATGCTCATGATAAGAGAGGTATTAAATACCATATTGGATCTAAACATATGATCTTCCACAAAACAAACCATAAAGCATCAACTGAAGATGTAATCAACACTACTAGACACATCCCAAGTACCAATCTGAGGTTCCGGTACAAGATTGAATACAACAGATGAACTTGGGTTTTGATAGGAGATGGTGCTGGTGAAGATGTTGATGGAGATTGGCCTCCCCAAGATGAGAGGGTTGTTGGTGATGGCGATGTCTTCGATTTCCCCTCCGGGAGGGAAGTTCCTCCGACGAAATCGGTTCGTCGGATGGCAAAAGTGCTCCTGCCTAGGTTCCACCTCGAGATGGCCGTGCTTCATCCCGAAAGGCATATCCTGATTGCTTTTAGGTTAAAAGGGAATGTATACGAGAAGATAGTCATTAGAGGTGGGCCAGGGGGCCCACTAGACATCAAGCCGCGCCAGGGGGGCTCGCGAGCCCTGGTGCCTAGTGGGCGTATGGTATCCACCCTCTGGTACTTCTTTGCTCCAGTATTTTTTATTTATTCCAAAATAAATATACGTAAAGTTTCAGGCCATTTGGACATGTTAAGAATAGGTATCTCCGAGGTAGCTTTGTCAGGTCCAGAATTCTATCTGCCGGCATTGTCCCTCTTGATGTAAACCTTGCATATTATGAGAGAAAAGGCATTAGAATTACTCCACCAAGTGGCAAAATGCATAAAAACACTATAAATAACAACAACAAAACATGATGCAAAATGGACGTATCATGCGTCGATGATGAACCAGGTTGGCGGAGAGGTAGACACTTGAGACGTTGTCATAGTAGACAATGGTGGCTTTGACAACGGGTGACGAAATATCATGCAGAAGTTGATGAAGGCACGAACACTCAGCCACCACATTAGCCACCCCACGATACTTGGCCTCAGCACTGGAGCGCGAGCAAAGTGGGCTATCGCTTAGACGGCCAAGAGATAAGCGATGAGCCAAGATAGACATAGTATCCCGAGGTGGGACACCGTGTATGAGGGCAGCCGACCGAGTCAGCATTGGAGTAGGTAGCAATGTCGAGAGAGGTCGAAGCCTGAAGTGACAGCCTAAGATCCATAGTGTCACGGAAATAGTGAATGATCCACTTCACTGAACTCGTGTGAGCATCACGTGGAGCATGTATATGGAGGCACACCTGCGGAATAACGTACCGAAGCTTCGATCTAATAAGGGTGAGGTACTGAAGAGCACCAACAATAGACCGGTAGGATGAAGCGTCCGGGGTCAAAGCACCATCAGTGGCAGAGAGCTTAGCCTTCGTGTCGACATGAGTGGTCGTGGGTTTGTAGTTAAGAATCCGAGCGTGATCAACAAGCTTATGAGTGTTCTTATGCTGATGGAGAAACAATCCATCTGGATGGTGGACAACCTCGATCCCGAGGAAGTAGCGCATAGGATCCAAGTCCTCAATGGAAAACTCAGCACAAAGACGATTTGTAAGAAGTCGAAGAAGAGCTTTAGAGCATGCCGTCAAGATGATGTCGTCAACATAGAGCATCAGGTAGGTGGTCGCATCATCCTCGCAATACACAAATAGCGAAGCATCAGAGCGAGTGGAGCGGAACACGAGCTAATGAAGGAATCCTGTGATGCGCTGGTACCAGGCACGGGGAGCCTTCTTGAGCCCACATAACGAGCGAGAAAGCACGCAAATATGCTCCGAGTAAGTGATGTCGATGAACCCTGTGGGCTGATGGCAATACACCTGTTACCCGAGATGATCGTGGAGGAAGACGTTGGAGACATCCATCTAGTGCACTTCTAGCCGCGCGAGACTGCAAGCTGGAGGACGGTACGAATCATTTTGTATTTGACAATTGGGGCAAAATTATCCGTGAAGTCGATGCCGACACACTTATGGAAGCCACATACCACCCAATGCACTTTCTAGTAGTTGGGTGTACCATCTGAATGTAACTTGTTCTTGAAGACTCACTTCCTCGTGATGATGTTGGCGTGGCGGGGATGTGGGACCAGCTGCCAGGTGTGGTTGCCCTGCAGAGCATTAAACTCCTCCTGGATGGTGGTGAATCAAAGAGGTTTGTGAAGATCTACATGAGTAGAGGTCGACAACGTCGAGGGCGGTGCGGTAGCGATCGCACACACATACTCAGCCGCAGAATATCAGAGACTCAAGCAGTGGACACGTGTGCGTGCCCGAGTGATGTGGCCGGGAGACTGTAGGCGAGACATAATTGCGTGAGAAGAGACCTCTAGTCTAGAGGCCGACGGGGCCGGTGCAGCAGGTGGGGCCGGTGTAATAGCCGACGAGTCCTACGGGATAGGCGTAGTGGATGATGTGGCAGACGTGGCAGACGGAGCAACCGGTGAGGACGACGTGGTCGTTTGAGAGACCACCAAGGCCGGCGAAGAGGCTGGCAAGGATGCCGGCTTGGCTGGTGGGGCAGGCAGAGCCGACAATGAAGGAGCCATGGCCGTGGGGGCCGAGGGAACACCATACTTGGGTATAGACCCACGGCGAGGGGAGATGATCAATGACGGACCGGCCGCCAACAAGGAGGCCACCACCTTTTCTGTTGAAAAGGAAAGCACAACTCATTGAACTAAACATGCTAGGAGGTGATGACACAGTAAAAGACCGAGTCGTAATAGCGGAAGCCCTTAGTGGTAGCCGGGTAACCAAGGAAGACAAACTGAAGGGATTGAGGGGCAAGTTTATGAGGAGTAGTGGAGGCGATGCTAGGGTAGCAAAGACAACTAAAAATCAAAAGACCATCGTAAGAAGGAGAACCAAAGGGGTGGTGAGGAGTGTAGTGCCAATGGCTACGACAAGGGCGAAGGTTGACAAGGAGAGCGGCGGTGGAGAGGGCATCACAGTAGAACTTTTGTGACATCTAGGCATGGAAAAGGAGGGTGCGAGCACAGTCATTAATAGTGCGGAGGATGCGCTCAGCCCGGCCATTCTTTTGGGAGGTGTAAGGACGTATTAGACGAAAAACTGTGCCATGGGTGGAAAGAATATTGCAAATGGTGATGTTATTGAATTCTTTCCCGTTATTAGTTTGGAGAGCAAGAATCTGGCGACTAAATTGTGTGGCGACGTAAGAGTAAAAGGTGGCGAGAGTGGCGGCAACATCAGATTTCCTACATAGCATAAAAGTCCACACAAAGTCAAAGAAGTCATCCAAAATAACAAGATAGTATAGAAAATCAATGTTATTAGAAACATGAGAGGTCCAAACATCACTACGAAGAACTAAAGGGGAGGCAAACATGTTTGCCTAGACGACATGCTTGACAAGAGTGAGCATATGTTTTATTACATGTAAAAGAAAAATCCTTCATTACTTGATAAAGTGTGCTGGATCTGGGATGAACAAGGCGAGAATGTGAGAGATCAACACCGGTAGAGAGAGCAAGAGGTCCAATACGTGATGACGATGGTGGCTGTACGTGGTACATGTCGTCGGGGCCGTCACATCAATGAAGAACCATCCAGGTATGGGCCTCCTTTACAGAAAAAACAATTTCATCAAATTTGAGAATTAGAAAATTAGCACTGGAAAGTGTACAAAGATAGACTAGATTCTGAATAATTTTGGGAGAAACAAGAACATCATGAAGATACAGTGGTCAAGAGGTGGAAGGGAAATTAGCGGAGCCGACATGAGTGATGGGAAGGCCGACGCCATTACCGACGATTATACGAGAGGAGGTATGAATAGGGGACACGGAGGAGAGGTTACCCAGATAAGCAACCATGAGCGAAGAGGCACCAGTGTCCATGAACTAGTCCCCACCGCCGGAGTGGGAGCCATGATGGGGCGGGTTGTGGAGCAAGGCAGGCAGCGTCTGAAAGTACATATGCTCCCTTGGTGGTTTTGATAATTCATGAAAACATACATTGCTCTTAGGTTATAGTATATTTGAGATATTGCCCAGAGAGAGAAGTATCTAAGGATTGTGAGGAGAAGCCCCAAGGAAGGAAATGAATAGGATTGCAAGCTTCAAGCTTCACGACTATACACAATATATTTTGTGATAAATCACACTTGAGCCCATAGTAAAGCCAATACTATTAAAAGGGGATGAGGTGACTATGATGATCTGGTTGCTCAAGTGCTTAGAGATAGCCACCATAACTACTCATGAAATTCTCCCACAAATATTCTGTCAAAATTCACAAATCCAAAATTTGGTGCCACTAACTTTCCATTCGGCTCTAACGAGTTTTCCACTAGACATATCCCATGCCAAACCCTAGCACCTGTGCGACACCAAGTTCCATATCGGTGCAACCGAAATCAGTGCCACCGGCATTGTTAACCAACTTATTAAAATTGGAATTTACAAGTTTTGTGAATAGGTCCCTCTGAGTTGAGGAAACTAACTAGGCCAACCAAAATCGGTACCATCGATATTCGTATATCGGTCTTACCGAAAAGACAAAAGTTGCCACATTTTGCACCAGTCGGTGCCACCGAGTTTCACTTCAGTTTCACCGAGTTGGGCAATAATGTTATAGCAGTTGGATTTTCGGAGATGCCTATATATACGCCTCCACTGTCTATCCTAGATGAAACACTCAAAACATGCAAACACTTGCCATGTCCATTTCCGTGAGAGAGAGCCACCTACTCATGTGTTGAGAACAAGATATTCCATTCCTTCCATTTGAATGTTGATTTCTAGACTTTGCTTTCCACCCAATCAATCTCTTCTACCCAAGCCAAATTTGTGAGAGAGTGATTGAGGGTTGAGGAGACTATCTTTTGAAACACAAGAGCAAGGAGTTCATCGTACTACCGCATCTATTATCTTTTGGAGAGTGGTGTCTTCTAGATTGGTTAGGTGTCGCTTGGGAGCCTCCGACTTCATGTTGTGGAGTTGAACCAAGAAGTTTGTACATGCAAGGAGATCGCCTACTTTGTGAAGATCTACCCCGAGTGAGGCTAGTCCTTCCTGGACGTAAGCCGTGATGGAATAGAAAAGGTTGTTTCTCTGTGGACCCTTCATGGATTGAGCCCTCCGTGGACTTGCGTGGTCTTTACCCTCCGTGGGTTGAAGTGCCTGTCAATGTGGACGTACGATAGCACCACCTATTGGAACGACACCAAAAATCACCGTGTCAATCTTTGCGTTTGATCTTCCTAAACTCCACTCCTTATTTTACATGTGCATGTCTTTACTTTCCGCTGCTATACTTGTTGACTTCATGTGTAGGTGTGTATGACCTGCTATAAATGCTAAAAATCTCCCAACAATTAAAATTGGGAAAGGGTAGGTTTTAATTTGTCAAGTAGTCTATTCACCCCCATCTAGACATGTTGGAATTATGCCCTAGAGGCAATAATAAATATAGTTATTATTATAATTCCTGTATCAAGATAATCGTTTATTATCCATGCTATAAATGTATTGAATGAAGACTCATTTACATGTGTGGATACATAGACAAAACATTGTCCCTAGCAAGCCTCTAGTTGGCTAGCCAGTTGATCAAAGATAGTCAATGTCTTCGGATTATGAACAAGGTGTTGTTGCTTGATAACTAGATCACGTCATTAGGAGAATCACGTGATGGACTAGACCCAAACTAATAGACGTAGCATGTTGATCGTGTCATTTTGTTGCTACTGTGTTCTGCTCGTCAAGTATTTGTTCCTATGACCATGAGATCATATAACTCACTAACACCGGAGGAATACTTTGTGTGTATCAAACATCGCAACGTAACTGGGTGACTATAAAGATGCTCTACAGGTATCTCCGAAGGTGTTCGTTGAGTTAGTATGGATCAAGACTGGGATTTGTCACTCCGTGTGATGGAGAGGTATCTCGGGGCCCACTCGGTAATACAACATCACACACAAGCCTTGCAAGCAATGTAACTTAGTGTAAGTTGCGGGATCTTGTATTACGGAACGAGTAAAGAGACTTGCCGGTAAACGAGATTGAAATAGGTATGCGGATACTGACGATCGAATCTCGGGCAAGTAACATACCGAAGGACAAAGGGAATGACATCCGGGATTGTATGAATCCTTGGCACTGAGGTTCAAACGATAAGATCTTCGTAGAATATGTAGGATCCAATATGGGCATCCAGGTCCCGCTATTGGATATTGACCGAGGAGTCTCTCGGGTCATGTCTACATAATTCTCGAACCCACAGGGTTTGCACACTTAAGGTTCGACGTTGTTTTATGCGTATTTGAGTTATATGGTTGGTTACCGAATGTTGTTCGGAGTCCCGGATGAGATCACGGACGTCACGAGGGTTTCCGGAATGGTCCGGAAACGAAGATTGATATATAGGGTGACCTCATTTGATTACCAGAAGGTTTTCGGAGTTACCGGGAATGTACCGGGAATGACGAATGGGTTCCGGGAGTACACCGGGGGGGCAACCCACCCCGGGGAAGTCCATATGCCTTGAGTGTGGCGCACTAGCCCTTAGTGGGCTGGTGGGACAGCCCAAAAGGGCCCTATGCGCATTGGAAGAAAAATCAAAGAGAAAAAGAAAAAAAAAGGAGGAGGTGGGAAAGGAAAGAAGGACTCCACCCACCAAACCAAGTAGGACTCGGTTTGGGGGGAGTCCTTCCCCCCTTTGGCTCGGCCGACCCCCTTGGGGCTCCTTGAGCCCCAAGGCAAGGTCCCCCCTCTCCCACCTATATATACGGAGGTTTTAGGGCTGATTTGAGACGACTTTTCCACGGTAGCCCGGCCACATACCTCCACGTTTTTTCCTCTAGATCGCGTTTCTGCGGAGCTCGGGCGGAGCCCTACTGAGACGAGATCATCACCAACTTCCGGAGCGCCGTCACGCTGCCGGAGAACTCTTCTACCTCTCCGTCTCTCTTGCTGGATCAAGAAGGCCGAGATCATCGTCGAACTGTACGTGTGCTGAACGCGGAGGTGCCGTCCGTTCGGCACTAGATCGTGGGACTGATCGCGGGATAGTTCGCGGGGCGGATCGAGGGACATGAGGACGTTCCACTACATCAACCGCGTTCACTAACGCTTCTGCTGTACGGTCTACAAGGGTACGTAGATCACACATCCCCTCTCGTAGATGGACATCACCATGATAGGTCTTCGTGCGCGTAGGAAATTTTTTGTTTACCATGCGACGTTCACCAACAGTGGTATCAGAGCTAGGTTCATGCGTAGATGTCTTCTCGAGTATAACACAAAAGTTTTTGTGGGCGGTGATGTGCGTTTTGCTGCCCTCCTTAGTGTTTTCTTGATTCCGCGGTATTGTTGGATTGAAGCGGCTTGGACCGACATTACTCGTACGCTTACGAGAGACTGGTTTCATCGCTACGAGTAACCCCGTTGCTCAAAGATGACTGGCAAGTGTCGGTTTCTCCAACTTTAGTTGAATCGGATTTGACCGAGGAGGTCCTTGGATGAGGTTAAATAGCAACTCATATATCTCCGTTGTGGTGTTTGCGTAAGTAAGATGCGATCCTAGTAGATACCCGTGGTCACCACGTAAAACATGCAACAACAAAATTAGAGGACGTCTAACTTGTTTTTGCAGGGTATGCTTGTGATGTGATATGGCCAACGATGTGATGTGATATATTGGATGTATGAGATGATCATGTTGTAATAGATAATATCGACTTGCACGTCGATGGTACGGCAACCGGCAGGAGCCATAGGGTTGTCTTTATACTAATGTTTGTGCTTGCAGATGTGTTTACTATTTTGCTAGGATGTAGCTTTAGTAGTAATAGCATGAGTAGCACGACAACCCCGATGGCGACACGTTGATGGAGATCATGGTGTGGCGCCGGTGACAAGAAGATCGTGCCGGTGCTTTGGTGATGGAGATCAAGAAACACGTGATGATGGCCATATCATGTCACTTATGAATTGCAGGTGATGTTAATCCTTTTATGCACCTTATTTTGCTTAGAACGACTGTAGCATTATGAGGTGATCTCTCACTAAAATTTCAAGATGAAATTGTGTTCTCCCCGACTGTGCACCATTGCTACAGTTCGTCGTTTCGAGACACCACGTGATGATTGGGTGTGATAGACTCAACGTTCACATACAACGGGTGCAAAACAGTTGCGCACGCGGAACACTCGGGTTAAGCTTGACGAGCCTAGCATGTGCAGACATGGCCTCGGAACACATGAGACCGAAAGGTTGATCATGAATCATATAGATGATATGATTAGCATAGGGATGCTTACCACTGAAACTATACTCAAGTCACGTGATGATCGGACTTGAGCTAGTGTAAGTGGATCATGAACCACTCAAATGACTAGAGAGATGTACTTTTTGAGTGGGAGTTTATCGAATGATTTGATTAAGTTAAACTCTAATTATCTTGAACATAGTCTAAGTCCACTTTGAATATATTTGTGTTGTAGATCATGGCTCACGCGACAGTCACCCTGAATTTTAAGACGTTCCTAGAGAAAGCTAAGTTGAAAGATGATGGAAGCAACTTTGTAGACTGGGCTCGTAATCTTAAGCTAATCTTACAAGCTGGGAAGAAGGATTATGTCCTTAATGCTGCGCTAGGAGACGAACCACCCGCTACGGCTGATCAGGATGTTAAGAACGCTTGGTTAGCACGTAAGGAGGACTACTCTGTAGTTCAATGTGCAGTCTTGTATGGCTTAGAATCGGGACTTCAACGTCGCTTTGAGCGTCATGGAGCATTTGAGATGTTCCAGGAGTTGAAGTTTATCTTTCAGAAGAACACCTGGATCGAGAGGTATGAGACCTCCGATAAATTCTATGCTTGCAAGATGGAGGAGAACTCGTGTGTCAGTGAACATGTGCTCAAAATGTCTGGGTACTCAAACCGTCTAGCTGAGTTGGGGATTGAACTCCCGCAAGAGGCTATCACTGACAGAATCCTTCAATCACTGCCGCCAAGCTATAAAGGCTTTGTGTTGAGCTACAACATGCAAGGGATGAACAAGTCACCGGGCGAGTTGTTTGCGATGCTGAAAGTCGCAGAGTCTGAACTCCGTAAAGAGCATCAACTGTTGATGGTGAATAAGACCACTAGTTTCAAGAGAAACGGCAAAGGCAAGAAGGGTAATTCAAAGAAGAGCGGCAAGCCTGTTGCCAATCCGACGAAGAAACCCAAAGCTGGACCTAAGCCTGAAACAGAGTGTTACTATTGCAAGGGTATGGGTCACTGGAAGCGCAACTGCCCCAAGTATCTGGCAGATAAGAAGGCGGCCAAAGAAAAATCAGGTATATTTGATATACATGTTATTGATGTGTACTTAACCGGCTCTCGTAGTAGTGCCTGGGTATTCGATACCGGTTCTGTTGCTCATATTTGCAACTCGAAACAGGAACTGCGGAATAGACGAAGGCTGGCGAAAGATGAAGTGACGATGCGCGTAGGACATGGTTCCAAGGTTGATGCAATCGCCGTCGGCACAGTTTCACTTCAGTTACCATCAGGATTAGTTATGAACTTGAATCATTGTTATTTAGTGCCTGCGTTGAGCATGAACATTATATCTGGATCTTGTTTATTGCGAGACGGTTACTCTTTTAAGTCAGAGAATAATGGTTGTTCTATTTCTATGAGTAACATCTTTTATGGTCATGCACCCAATGTGAGAGGATTGTTCATATTGAATCTTGATAGCGATACACACATACATAACATTGAGACCAAAAGAGTTAGAGTTAACAATGATAGCGCCATATTTTGTGGCACTGCCGCTTAGGTCATATTGGTGTAAGCGCATGAAGAAACTCCATGCCGATGGACTTTTGGAGTCACTTGACTTTGATTCACTTGACACGTGCGAACCATGCCTCATGGGAAAGATGACTAAAACTCCGTTCACCGGAACAATGGAGCGTGCAAGTGACTTGTTGGAAATCATACATACCGATGTGTGTGGTCCGATGAGCGTAGAGGCACGCAACGGATATCGTTATTTTCTCACCTTCACTGACGATTTGAGTAGATATGGTTATGTCTACTTAATGAAGCACAAGTCTGAAACATTTGAAAAGTTCAAGCAATTTCAGAGTGAAGTTGAAAATCATCGTCACAAGAAGATCAAGTTCCTACGGTCTGATCGTGGGGGTGAATATCTGAGTTTCGAGTTTGGTGCTCACTTAAGACAATGTGGAATTGTTTCATAGTTGACATCGCCTGGAACAGCACAGCGTAATGGTGTGTCCGAACGTCGTAATCGTACTTTATTAGAGATGGTGCGATCTATGATGTCTCTTACCGATTTGCCGTTATCGTTTTGGGGTTATGCATTAGAAACAGTTGCATTCACTTTAAATAGGGCACCATCAAAATCCGTTGAGACGACACCATACGAACTGTGGTATGGCAAAAGGCCAAAGTTGTCGTTTCTTAAAGTTTGGGGATGTGATGCTTATGTCAAAAAGCTTCAGCCTGAAAAGCTGGAACCCAAAGCGGAAAAGTGCATCTTCATAGGTTACCCAAAAGAGACAGTTGGGTACACCTTCTATCTGAAATCCGAGGGCAAAGTGTTTGTTGCTAAAAACGGAGCTTTTCTCGAGAAGGAGTTTCTCTCGAGAGAATTGAGTGGGAGGAAGATAGAACTTGATGTGGTTGTCGAACCTCTCATCCCTCTTGATGGTGGCGCAGGGCAAGGGGAAACCTCTGTCGTTGCGACGCCGGTTGAGGAGGAAGTTAATGACGATGATCATGAAACTCCGGTTCAAGTTTCTATCGAACCACGCAGGTCGACGAGACCACGTGCTGCTCCAGAGTGGTACGGTAATCCCGTCTTATCAATCATGTTGTTGGACAACAATGAACCTGCAAATTATGAAGAAGCAATGGTGGGCCCAGATTCCAACAAATGGCTAGAAGCCATGAAGTCCGAGATAGGATCCATGTATGAGAACAAAGTGTGGACTTTGGAGGTACTGCCTGAGGGCCGCAAGGCTATTCAGAACAAATGGATCTTTAAGAGGAAGACGGACGCTGACGGCAATGTGACTGTTTATAAAGCTCGACTTGTGGCAAAGGGTTTTTCACAAGTTCAAGGAGTTGACTACGATGAGACATTCTCACCCGTAGCGATGCTTAAGTCCGTCAGAATCATGTTAGCAATAGCTGCATTTTTCGATTATGAAATCTGGCAAATGGATGTCAAAACGGCGTTCCTTAACGGTTTCCTTAAGGAAGAATTATATATGATGCAACTCGAAGGTTTTGTCAATCCTAAGAATGCTAACAAGGTGTGCAAGCTCCAGTGATCCATTTATGGACTGGTGCAATCATCTCGGAGTTGGAACAAACGCTTTGATGAGGTGATCAAAGCATTTGGGTTTATACAAGTGGTTGGAGAATCTTGTATTTATGAGAAAGTGAGTGGGAGCTCTGTGGCGTTTCTAATATTATATGTGGATGACATATTGCTGATTGGAAACAACGTAGAGTTTTTGGAGAGCATAAAGGATTACTTGAATAAAAGTTTCTCTATGAAGGACCTAGGAGAACCTGCTTACATTCTAGGCATTAAGATCTATAGGGATAGATCAAAACGCCTGACAGGACTTTCACAAAGCACATACCTTGATAAAGTTTTGAAGAGGTTCAAAATGGAACAGTCCAAGAAGGGGTTCTTGCCAGTTTTACAAGGTACGAGATTGAGTAAGACTCGGTGCCCAGCAACTGATGAAGATAGAGAGCATATGCGCTCCGTCCCCTATGCTTCAGCCATAGGTTCTATCATGTATGCAATGTTGTGCACTAGACCGGACGTTAGCCTGGCCATAAGTATGGCAGGTAGGTTCCAAAGTAATCCAGGAGTGGATCACTGGACGGCGGTCAAGAATATCCTGAAGTACCTGAAAAGGACTAAGGAGATGTTTCTCGTGTATGGAGGTGACGAAGAGCTCGCCGTAAAAGGTTACGTCGATGCAAGCTTTGACACAGATCCGGATGACTCTAAGTCGCAAACCGGATACGTATTTATTCTTAATGGGGGTGCGGTAAGCTGGTGCAGTTCCAAGCAAAGCGTCGTAGCAGATTCTACATGTGAAGCGGAGTACATGGCTGCCTCGGAGGCGGCTAAGGAGGGTGCCTGGATGAAGTAGTTCATGACGGATCTTGGAGTGGTGCCAAGCGCACTGAATCCAATAACCTTGTTCTGTGACAACACGGGTGCCATTGCCTTAGCAAAGGAACCATGGTTTCACAAGAAGTCCAGACACATCAAACGACGCTTCAACCTCATCCACGACTACGTCGAAGGAGAGGACGTAAATATATGCAAAGTGCACACGGATCTGAATGTAGCAGACCCGCTGACTAAACCTCTTCCACGGCCAAAACATGATCAACACCAGAACTGTATGGGTGTTAGATTTATTACAATGTAATTCGCATGATGATGTGAGGGCTAGATTATTGACTCTAGTGCAAGTGGGAGACTGTTGGAATTATGCCCTAGAGGCAATAATAAATATAGTTATTATTATAATTCGTGTATCAAGATAATCGTTTATTATCCATGCTATAATTGTATTGAATGAAGACTCATTTACATGTGTGGATACATAGACAAAACATTGTCCCTAGCAAGCCTCTAGTTGGCTAGCCAGTTGATCAAAGATAGTCAATGTCTTCTGATTATGAACAAGGTGTTGTTGCTTGATAACTGGATCAAGTCATTAGGAGAATCACGTGATGGACTAGACCCAAACTAATAGACGTAGCATGTTGATCGTGTCATTTTGTTGCTACTGTTTTCTGCATGTCAAGTATTTGTTCCTATGACCATGAGATCATATAACTCACTAACACTGGAGGAATACTTTGTGTGTATCAAATGTCGCAACGTAACTGAGTGACTATAAAGTTGCTCTACAGGTATCTCCGAAGGTGTTCGTTGAGCTAGTATGGATCAAGACTGGGATTTGTCACTCCGTGTGACGGAGAGGTATCTCGGGGCCCACTCGGTAATACAACATCACACACAAGCCTTGCAAGCAATGTAACTTAGTGTAAGTTGCGGGATCTTGTATTACGGAACGAGTAAAGAGACTTGCCGGTAAACGAGATTGAAATAGGTATGCGGATACTGACGATCGAATCTCGGGCAAGTAACATACCGAAGGACAAAGGGAATGACATACGGGATTGTATGAATCCTTGGCACTGAGGTTCAAACGATAAGATCTTCGTAGAATATGTAGGATCCAATATGGGCATCTAGGTCCCGCTATTGGATATTTACCGAGGAGTCTCTCGGGTCATGTCTACATAGTTCTCGAACCCGCAGGGTCTGCACACTTAAGGTTCGACGTTGTTTTATGCGTATTTGAGTTATATGGTTAGTTACCGAATGTTGTTCGGAGTCCCAGATGAGATCACGGACGTCACGAGGGTTTCCGGAATGGTCCGGAAATGAAGATTGATATATAGGATGACCTCATTTGATTACCGGAAGGTTTTCGGAGTTACCGGGAATGTACCGGGAATGACGAATGGGTTCCGGGAGTTCACCGGGGGGGGCAACCCACCCCGGGGAAGTCCATAGGCCTTGAGGGTGGCGCACCAGCCCTTAGTGGGCTGGTGGGACAGCCCAAAAGGGCCCTATGCGCATTGGAAGAAAAATCAAAGAGAAAAAGAAAAAAAAAGGAGGAGGTGGGAAAGGAAAGAAGGACTCCACCCACCAAACCAAGTAGGACTCGGTTTGGGGGGGAGTCCTTCCCCCCTTTGGCTCGGCCGACTTGAGCCCCAAGGCAAGGATCCCCCTCTCCCACCTATATATACGGAGGTTTTAGGGCTGATTTGAGACGACTTTTCCACGGTAGCCCGGCCACATACCTCCACGGTTTTTCCTCTAGATCGCGTTTCTGCGCAGCTTGAGCGGAGCCCTGCTGAGACGAGATCATCACCAACCTCCAGAGTGTCGTCACGCTGCTGGAGAACTCTTCTACCTCTCCGTCTCTCTTGCTGGATCAAGAAGGCCGAGATCATCGTCGAGCTGTACGTGTGCTGAACGCGGAGGTGCCGTCCGTTCGGCACTAGATCGTGGGACTGATCGCGGGATAGTTCGCGGGGCGGATCGAGGGACGTGAGGACGTTCCACTACATCAACCGCGTTCACTAACGCTTTTGCTGTATGGTCTACAAGGGTACGTAGATCACACATCCCCTCTCGTAAATGGACATCACCATGATAGGTCTTCGTGCGCGTAGGAAATTTTTTGTTTCCCATGCAACGTTCACCAACAAGACATCCCTTCTAGTGATCCAACATCGTCGGTCATAGGGGCCCAGCATAGGCGGAGGAGCGGGGTAGCCAGTGTAACCCGCCACCCCAGAACTATGGTTCGATCCTCCATAGCCGAATGGTGAAGTGGGGTAGGATGATGGCGGCGGCACTACCGGGTCGAGCTATGATGCGTCAAAGAAAGACTAATAGGTCGACAGCCCTAGCTCTAGGAGGTTGGGTCCAGGTGCCCAAGGGACGGGCATGGTGTAAGGATACACTACCCCGGCCCAGGGGTTATGGTTGCTGCTACTTCTCAAACAACAGCGCCAGAAATTGACACATTGACGAAGACTTGCTTGCGTTGGTTTTTCCCTCGAAGAGGAAAGGGTGATGCAGCACAGGAGCAGTAAGTATTTCCCTCAGTTTGAGAACCAAGGTATCAATCCAGTAGGAGAATCTCGTCAAGTCCAGAGTACCTGCGCAAACACAAAAGAGCTTGCACCCAACGCTTTAAAGGGGTTGTCAATCCCTTCAAGATTCTTTGCGAAGTGAGATCTGAAGGTGGAAAGTGCAAAGAAGTAAAAAGTGTAAGGCTAAAAATATGGTGTGGAGTAGACCCGGGGGCCATAGTGTTCACTAGAGGCTTCTCTCAAAATACCAAATATCACGGTGGGTGAATAAATTACTGTCGAGCAATTCATAGAACCGCGCAAAGTCATGAAGATATCTAAGGCAATGATCATACATATAGGCATCACATCCGAGACAAGTAGACCAATACTCTCCGCATCTACTACTATTAGACTCCACACATCGACCGCTATCCAGCATGCATCTAGTGTATTGAGTTCATGACGAACAGAGTAACGCCTTAAGCAAGATGACATGATGTAGAGGGATAAACTCAAACCAATGATGAAAACCCCATCTTTTTACCCTTGATGGCAACAACACGATGCGTGCCTCGCTACCCCTTCTGTCACTGGGTGAGGTCACAGCATGGTATGAACCCAAAACCAAACGCTTCTTGCATTGCAAGAATCATAGATCTAGTTGGCCAAACAAAACCCACAACTCGAAGAGAATTACAAGGATATGAAATCATGCATAAGAGAGATCAGAAGAAACTCAAATAAGATTCATAGATAATCTGATCATAAATCCACAATTCATCGGATTTCGACAAACACACCGCAAAAGAAGATTACATCGGATAGATCTCCATGAAGATCATGGAGAACTTTATATTGAAGATCCAAGAGAGAGAAGAAGCCATCTAGTTACTAGCTATGGACCCGTAGGTCTATGGTGAACTACTCACGCATAATCGGAGAGGTCATGGTGTTGATGAATAAGCTCTCCATATCCGAATCCCCCTCCGACACGACACCAGAACGTTCCCCGGATGGGATCTTGAGGAGACAGAAGCTTGCGGCGGTGGAAAAATACTTTCGATGATCTCCTGATTTTTTATGGAATTTTTGGGAATATATAGGCACAAAACCTAGGGCAAAGGAGCCTCAGGGAGCCCACAAGCCTGGTGGCCGCAGGGCCCCCCTGGCCGCGCCGTGAGGGCTTGTGGGGTCCCTGGTGGCCCCCTGCCCTGATTCTCCATCTCCCCGATCTTTTTCTGTTCCGGAAAAAATCTTTTTGGCAGTTTCATTCCGTTTGGACTCCGTTGAAAATCCTCCTCTGAAAGGGGTCAAAAACATGGAAAAAAAAGGAACTGTCACTTGGCACTGAGTTAATAAGTTAGTCCCAGAAAATATATAAAAGGCATGCAAAACATCCAAAGTTTGACAAGATAATAGCATGAAACCATCAAAAATTATAGATACGTTGGAGACGTATCAAGCATCCCCAAGCTTAACTCCTGCTCGTCCTCGAGTAGGGAAGTGATAAAGAATGAATTTTTGATGTGGAATGCTACCTAGCATAGTTGTCCTTTGCAACTTCTTTCACGTGACATGAATGTTCAGGTCCGTAAGATTCGAAACAATAGTTTTCTATTGACATGAAAACAATAATACTTCAAGAAAACTAGCAAAGTAATCATGAACTTTCACAATAAAAAGGCAAATGAAAGTTATCCCTACAAAATCATATAGTCTAGCTATGCTCCATCATCCTCACACAACTAATGTAAATCATGCACAACCCCGGTATTGGCCAAGTAATTGTTTTCGCACTCTTACTTTCTCAAACTTTTTATAACAATCACACAATACATGAGCGCGAGCCATGGATATAGCACTATAGGTGGAACAGAGTGTGGTGGTGGTTGTGAGACAAAAAAGGAGGAGATGGTCACATTGACTCGGCGTATCAAAGGGCTATGGAGATGCCCATTAATACATATCGATGTGAATGAGTAGGGATTGCCATACAAAGGATGCACTAGAGCTATAAGTATGTGAAAGATCAAAAGGAAAACTAGTGGGTGTGCACCAACTTGCTTGATCACGAAGACCTAGGGCAATTTGAGGAAGCCCATCATTGGAATATACAAGCCAAGTTATATAATTAAGATTCCCACTAGCATATGGTAGTGACAAAGCAAGAAGCTCTCAATCATGAAGAACATGGTGCTATTATGAAGCACAAGTGTGGAAAAGGATAGTAGCATTGTCCCTTCTCTCTTTTTCTCTCTCTTTTTATTATTATTATTTATTTGGGCACTTGGGCCTCTCTTTTTTCTCTTTTATTTTTTTTATTTGGGCTCTTTGGCCTCTCTTTCTTATTTCCTCACATGGTACAATGCTCTAATAATGATGATCATCACACTTTTATTTACTCATAGCTCAAAGCTTAGAACGATGATGACTCTATAGGAAATGCGTCCGGCAGTGTACCGGGATGTGCAACGATCTAGCTTGGCGTATGACGTTGAAACATCTCGTTAGCTATCTTACGATCATGCAATGGCAATATGAGAGTGACAGCACAAGTCATGAGACGGAACAGTGGGAGTTGCATGGCAATATATCTTGGAATGGCTATGAAAATGCCTTAGTAGGTAGGTATGGTGGATGTTTTGAGGAAGGCATATGGTGGGTTTGTGTACCTGCGAGAATTGCAAGGCACAAGAGAGGCTAGCAATGGTGGAAGGTGAAAGTGCATCTATACCATGGACCCACATTAGTCATGAAGAACTCACATACTTGTTGCGAAAGTTTTTATTAGTAATCGAAACAAAGTGCTAAACGCATACTCCTAGGGGAAGGGTTGGTAGGTGTTAACCATCGCGCGATCCCGACCTCAACACAAAGGATGACAATCAATAGATCAATTATGATCTGACTTCCTAACATAGCGGTTCACCATACGTGCATGCTACGGGAATCACTAACTTCAACACAAGTATTTCTAGATTCACAACACCCTACTAAAATAGCTCTTAGTACTACCAAATCCACGTCTCAAAACTAATTGAGAGGAATCAAAACTTTTCTTTCTACTCAATGCACATGAAGATGGTGGTTTTTTGCATCCTCTTTGGGTACCTAGCTCAAAAGCCAACTACTTTCATAGCATAAGCCAACTACCAAGTCAAGTATCACCGTGCTCTAAAAGATATAAGCGAAGCACACAGAGCAAAAGTATCTAGCTCAAAAGATATATCTGAAGAACTATGAGCATTCTAGCAAAATCACAATGAGTGCATGTCTCTCTCTCTCAAAAACGTGTGCAGTGCTACCTTGTTACCCTTGATGGCAACTACACGATGTGTGCCTTGCTGCCCCTACTATCACTGGGAAAGGTCACCACACGGTAAGAACCCAAAACCAAGCACTTCTCCCATTGCAAGAATCATAGATCTAGTTGGCCAAACAAAACCCAAGACTCGGAGAGACTTACAAGGATATCAAATCATGCATATAAGAAATCAGCAAAGACTCAAATATATATCATAGTTAATCTGATCACAAATCCACAATTCATCGGATCTCGACAAACACACCGCCAAAGAGGATTACATCGGATAGATCTCCATGAAGATCATGGAGAACTTTGTACTGAAGATCCAAGAGAGAGAAGAAGCCATCTAGCTACTAACTACGGACCCGTAGGTCTGAAGTGAACTACTCACGAGTCATTGGAGGGGCGATGATGTTACTGTAGAGGCCCTCCAACTCCAAAGTCCCCTCCGGCAGGGCACCAGGAAAGGTCTCCAGATGAGATCTCGCGGAAACGGAAGCTTGCGTCGGCGGAAAAGTATTTTCGTGGATCCCGTGATTTTTTCTGTATTTTAGGGAATATATAGGCGAAGGATCTAGGTCAAGGGGGCACCAGGGAGGCCACAAGCCTGCCCACCGCCGCCCCCTAGTGGCGGATGGGGGGCTTGTGGGCTCCGTGTAGCCCTCCTGGCTTGGCCCACAAGCCCCCTGATCTTCTTCCGTTCGGGAAAAATCATTTCGGGGATTTTATTCCGTTTGGACTCCGTTCGAAATCTGATCTGAAAAGAGCCAAAAACACAGAAAAAACAGGAACTGGCACTTGGCACTGAATTAATAAGTTAGTCCCAAAAAAGATATAAAAGGTACATAAAACATCCAAAGATGACAAGATAACAGCATGAAACCATCAAAAATTATAGATACGTTTGAGACGTATCATGCAGAAAAGATGATTGTGACACAACAAAAAGAAAAGACTCCTACGATACAAGACGCTCCAAGCAAAACACATATCATGTGGTGAATAAAAATATAGCTTCAAGTAATGTTACCGATGGATTGAAGACGAAAGAGGGGATGCCTTCTCGGGGCATCCCCAAGCTTAGGCTTTTTGGTGTCCTTGAATTTGGCTAGGGATGCCTTGGGCATCCCCAAGCTTGAGCTCTTTCCACTCCTTATCTCATCATCCATGAGAACATCACCCAAAACTTGAAAACTTCACAACACAAAACTTAAACAGAAACTCGTGATAACATTAGCACAAGAAAACAAACTACTACCTATTTAGGTACTGTAGCAAACTTGAATTCTATCTATATTGGTGTTGGGCTACTGTTTTGTTGCGTCCACACCATCATAATTCTATATATATTTCGTATACTTCTGGTACCTCAACCATTCTCAAAAATTACGACTACCTGGGAAAAAGGCATATCAACCAGGAGAAAAAATAATCGACTCAAAATCTCTTTCTGAATAAAAATGAAAAATCATCTCGTGAGCGAAAAGTTTTTGTCTTTTTCCAGCAGGATCAAACAACCGTCACCAAGACTAGTCATAAAGGTTTGGCTTGGCTCAAACACAAAAAGAAACACAAAAAACACAATCACAATAGAATTATGATGGTGTGGACGCAACAAAACAGAAAAAAAAAAAGATAAATTCATTGGGTTGCCTCCCAACAAGCGATATTGTTTAACGCCCTTAGCTAGGCATAAAAGCGATAGAATCACGTATCTCGTCTTTGGTGTTCAAACCATCAGTAGCGTGATCACTTATCATCTTAAGGTTTTCATCTTTCTTGCTAGATGATTCACCACTATTTTTGGGAACAAAAACAGACTTGGTGACCTTATTGTGGGCAAAGCTTGGAGTATTCTGCACAGTGGCAAAAGCGGAACCCAAGTTGGTTATAACATGCTCTAGTTTCCCAATCCTAGCGGAATCATGACCTAGTGTTTCGTTAACTGTGGGTTCCTTCTTCTTTAAATTTTTCGAAACCATCCCCACCTTGGATCCGTACTGAGTGATTTGATTGTGGATCTTTTTACCCAAATTCTCAATGAGTTCTATCGAAGCAACTTTATTTTCAATGACGTCCAGCCTACGCATCACATGTTCCAGAGTTAAGGTAGTTCCATTAACCATGAGTGGTGGTGAGCCTACCAAATTTATTACAGCTCCGTAAGAATCAATAGTATGGCTACCCAAGAAATTTCCACCTAAGATGGTGTCAAGAATATCCAATTCCAAGGAGAAACACCCACATAAAAACTGCGAAGCGGGACGGTAGTGGATTGCTTATGAGTAGATCTATTCTGAGCATTGCAAATCCTATACCAAGCGTCCTTTAAGTTTTCTTCCTCAATTTGTTTGAAATTGAGAACTTCGCTCTCAGGAGTATCGTTCGAAGTGGTGGATCTAGCCATGAGGACAGGTAGACTATCCCACACAGAAGAACAGAAAGCAAGCGAGAGAAAAGGGCGAACGAAAAGGCGAACGAAAAAGGCAAATTGGTGAAGTGGGGGAGAGGAAAACGAGAGGCAACTGGCAAACAAGATAAATGCAAGAGATGAGTCTGCGACACTTACTTGGATGAGTTCTTGAATTGATCCTCCCTGGCAACGGCACCAAAAATCCTTCTGCTACTTCTCAAACAACATCGCCAGAAATTGACACGTTGACGAAGACTTGCTTGCGTTGGTTTTTCCCTTGAAGAGGAAAGGATGATGCAACACAGGAGCAGTATGTATTTCCCTCAGTTTGGGAACCAAGGTATCAATCTAGTAGGAGAATCTTGTCAAGTATAGAGTACCTGTGCAAACACAAAACAGCTTGCACCCAACGCTTTAAAGGGGTTGTCAATCCCTTCAAGATTGTTTGCAAAGTGAGATCTGAAGGCGGAAAGTGCAACGAAGTAAAAAAGTGTAAGGCTGAAAATATGGTGTGGAGTAGACCCGGCGGCCATACTGTTCACTAGAGGCTTCTCTCAAAATAGCAAATATCATGGTGGGTGAACAAATTACTGTGGAGCAATTGATAGAACCGCGCAAAGTCATGACGATATCTAAGGCAATGATCATACATATAGGCATCACGTCTGAGCCGAGTAGACCGATACTTTCTGCATCTACTACTATTACTCCACACATCGACCGCTATCCAGCAATCATCTAGTGTATTGAGTTCATGACGAACAGAGTAACGCCTTAAGCAAGATGACATGATGTAGAGGGATAAACTCAAACCAATGCTGAAAACCCCATCTTTTTACCCTTGATGGCAACAACATGATGTGTGCCTCGCTACCCCTTCTGTCACTGGGTGAGGTCACCACACGGTATGAACCCAAAACCAAGCACTTCTCCCATTGCAAGAATCATAGATCTAGTTGGCCAAACAAAACCCACAACTCAAAGAGAATTACAAGGATATGAAATCATGCATAAGAGAGATCAGAAGAAACTCAAATAAGATTCATAGATAATCTGATCATAAATCCACAATTCATCGGATCTCCACAAACACACCGCAAAAGAAGAATACATCGGATAGATCTCCATGAAGATCATGGAGAACTTTGTATTGAAGATCCAAGAGAGAGAAGAAGCCATCTAGTTACTAGCTATGGACTCGTAGGTCTATGGTGAACTACTCACGCATCATCGGAGAGGTCATGGTGTTGATGAAGAAGCCCTCCATACCCGAATCCCCCCTCCGGCACGGCACCAGAATGTGCCCCAGATGGGATCTTGCGGAGACAGAAGCTTACGGCGGCGGAAAAGTACTTTCGATGATCTCCTGTTTTTTATGGAATTTTTGGGAATATATAGGCGCAAAACGTAGGGCAAAGGAGCCTCAGGGAGCCCACAAGCCTGGTGGCCGCGGGCCCCCCTAGTCGCGCCGTGAGGGCTTGTGTGGTCCCTGGTGGCCCCCTACCCTGATTCTCCATCTCCCCGATCTTTTTCTATTTCGGAAAAAATCTTTTTGGCAGTTTCATTCCGTTTGGACTCCGTTCAAAATCCTCCTCTGAAAGGGGTCAAAAACATGGAAAAAAAGGAACTGGCACTTGGCACTGAGTTAATAAGTTAGTCCTAGAAAATATATAAAAGGCATGCAAAACATCCAAAGTTTGACAAGATAATAGCATGAAACCATCAAATATTATAGATACGTTGGAGACGTATCAGCTGCCACTCCATGACGGGGTCGAATGTTGGGGCCGGTGCACACATGGTGCCCTTGAGCACTTGAGGAGTTGCGTTGTTGGGCGCCCCTGTGACCATGTCAGCACTACCCATGGCGCTGCTGCTGCTGAGGAGGAGGAGGGGGCGCCGCATACGCATGGGGCCACGGCGGGAAGGGGACGCCGTAGGTCCTGACAGGGGGAGCAGGAACCGAAGGTCGAGGCGACTCATATGGGGCCCCATGGGAGACAACAGGTGGATGCGGTGTAGGAGTTGGGCCGCCACTTGAGAAGCCGACGACGAAGACGGTCTAGATGGCGCGAGAGTGAAGATGCTTCACGCGCTGCTCCTCGAGACAATGATAGGCCATCGCCTGCTCATGGGTGGGGTTGACCACGAGAGTAAGGTTGGAGGCGGCGGTCTAGAGATCCTCGTTGAGGCCGGAGGTGAGGGTGAAAGAGGAGAACGTCATCCGCTTTGAGTTATATGGTTGGTTACCGAATGTTGTTCGAAGTCCCGGATGAGATCATGGACGTCACGAGGGTTTCCGGAATGGTCCGGAAACGAAGATTGATATATAGGATGACCTCATTTGATTACCGGAAGGTTTTCGGAGTTACCGAGAATGTACCGGGAATGACGAATGGGTTCCGGGTGTTCACCGGGGGGGCAGCCCACCCCGGGGAAGCCCATAGGCCTTGGGGGTGGCGCACCAGCCCTTGGTGGGCTGGTGGGACAGCCCTAGAAGGCCCTATGCGCCATAGATAGAAAATCAAAGAGAAAAGAAAAAAAAAGGAGGTGGGAAAGGAGAGAAGGACACCACATTCCAATCCTAGTTGGACTAGGATTGGAGGAGGACTCCTCCTCCCTTGGTGGCGCAGCCCTTGGGGCTCCTTGAGCCTCAAGGCAAGCCTCCCCTCCCCTCCTCCTATATATATGGAGCTATTAGGGCTGATTTGAGACAACTTTTGCCACGGCAGCCCGACCACATACCTCCACAGTTTTACCTCTATATCGCGTTTTTGCGGAGCTCGGGCGGAGCCCTGCTGAGATTAGATCACCACCAACCTCCGGAGTGCCTTCACGCTGCCGGAGAACTCATCTACCTCTCCGTCTCTCTTGCTGGATCAAGAAGGCCGAGATCATCGTCGAGCTGTACGTGTGCTGAACGCGGAGGTGCCGTCCGTTCGGCACTAGATCGTGGGACGGTTCGTGGGACGGTTCGCGGGGCGGATCAAGGGACGTGAGGACGTTCCACTACGTCAACCGCGTTCACTAACGCTTGTGCTGTGCGATCTACAAGGGTATATAGATCAGAAATCCCCTCTCATAGATGGACATCACCATGATAAGTCTTCGTGCGCGTAGGAAAATTTTTGTTTCCCATGCGACGTTTCCCAACATGCACAACGTACATCTCAATGCTGTCGATGGCTAGTTCCATCCTTACCACCCCTAGAAGATCAATATCAACAAACGGCGTTGTTGATTTGTTATGTTTTCATGCATTTTCCCCTCGTTTTTCGTTGTTGCTGCCTCCCAGATCGACAACAACAACCGATGTTTCATAATTCACCATTTTTGGGCTTGAGGGCATTGCAGACATTTGACAACACTTATGTCTTTTCTACACCATGGTACTCCAATTCTCAAAATCTACAGCTTGCTTCCAATTCTCAAAATCGACAGCTACAACTGGTTCTGAAAATCTACTGCTACAACTGGTTTTGAAAATCTATAGCTACAGCTTATTTCAAAAATTGGTAGCCCAAACAAAAGGGACTAAGTCTCCACCCTCCTGACTTGTTCTGCTCTGCTTCGGCGACCGACGTCTCCCCTCGCGCTTATCGATGCCCCCCGAGCGACATGCTCATGTGGATCTGATGTCTCCCTGGCGCGGTCCCGTGGATGTGACCTCGGGTGCTCGCCTCTGCCATCCTGTTCCGACCGGGCTAGCCCGGCGGGCTGGTGGTCAGGGTTGCACTGCATGGTGCGCGCCCTCTTGCTTCTCTTGGTGGTCGGCTGCATGGGTGCTGCAGTGAGGATCCGTGAGGTTGCTGGTTCTGGAACTGTTTGCGATCTAGATGGAGATCTTCACCGGTTGGCTGTGGTGCTCTTCAGCCGGCCTCCATGGCGACTAGGAGTGCCTCGCTAGCTAGCGGTTGGTGCCGACCAGTGGAGGAGCTCGGGTGGCGGTTCATGGTCCTAGGGTTCCTCTTACGTCAAGATGAAGATCTGCTTGACATCTGTCCTTCTGATGTGGCCAGAGTGTCTAGTTTCGGAAGGCACCGCTCGCGTCTCCCATGGGCGTGTTGTGCATGGATACTGTTGGTTTGGGTGGGATTCGGTTGTGCCCATTAGTCCTTCGTTAAATAGGGAGCGGCGCAAAGCTCTGCTATCTGTTGCCATCAGGATCTATGTTTTGCTCCATGATGAAGTGAGAGGCGTATAATATTATGGAAGCCAAGGTTGGAGGACTGGTAATGGTGATTGGAGCCTACGACACTGAGGAACTTGCATGGAGTTTTGGGATTCGTAGCAGTGGTATGTAAGTGGGGGCCACATCACATGTGAATGTTCAAGGTCTTACCTTTGAGGATTAAAATCCAAGGCGTGGTCTTAATTTATTGAGCCTGACAATGACCTTGTTGAAGGCATTGTTTATTGAGAGCGGGGACTATCTTCATGGTGAAAACCAAGATCTACAATCGGGTGACGACGGCACTTGTGCACCGTTTCCTTCTTTGAGGCATCGCTTTTGGAGAACTTGAACCCGAGGTGTTGTTTGCTCGTGGTTGTACTACTGCTGCAAGGAGTGGAACTCTGTAGCGGGGCTTTTCTTTTTTAGCTTCTTCTTCTTTTTGTTTTTGTTGTGTGCATCCGTAATACTCTTAGGGTATTGCGTTGTTGCAAAGGCTGGGTGTAATTGGTATCTTCGCGATATTAATATATTCCCTTTATTGAAAAAAATGTCCAACAACTTTTTGATCAACGGATCAAGCATACCGCCCCTTCAGTTTCATCCAACAGTGTATGCACATAAATGGTGAAGTCGTACGTCACGGCAGCGCTTGCGGGCTATATATAATGTGTAGACCAACATTGAGTGAATGAATCAATCAACAACTTGAGCAATTGGAAACAAAAAACTTATGATCCCGTCCTGTGCCGCGTGGAATGGCCACATCGCCTCGAGCTGACGAACCACGTCACAAAACTTGGTGACACTGATCTGGATAGTGTGCCAGTGATACAATCACGACCTCACGTTACATGGTTGTATGATGTGCATGTCGTAGGATGCAATGTGCTTTCATGCGTGAAATGTTTCGTACACTTGCTGCTAGAAGGGCTCTCCTCTGGTACTACCTATGAAATCTGTGGATACGACCAGCCACACATAGCACAACAACTCATCCTTCATGGTTGAGTAGCTCACCATCCTTCGAACTTTAAAAAACGATACAACATTTGAAAATAAGCTTAATGGCATTTGACCGAACACCTGCCACACATGGTGTTCGCCATGAACGTCGTTGACATGGGTGGAATGTACCAGATACAAACGGCTCCGGGATGGAAAGTTCCATCGTAATGTCGAGCGAGTGTGTCGGTGCTGGTTTCATATTTTCGTCAATGTCTTTGTGACGGCCGGAGACGTACAAGGAGCTGGCGAGAGTTCTTGCCGATGAAAAAGGACGAAGAGTGTGGGTAAAATCCGATTTACAATTTTCCTTTTTATAGGTCAATAAATGACTAGTGACCGCCACACCGCACGACAAAATTGTCGGTTCCCAATACTTTGCACAATATATACACGCGAGGATTAAGGCGTTTTTTGATGATGATACTGCTAAAAATCCGGAGCACAGACTTTTTATGGAAGAGACCTGCCAATAGAAGTGACACTGGGCCGCGGTATGCCTTAGACTATTCACAATGGGGAGTAACATAGAGTAGTAACATGCATACCTTACTAGTCTAAGTTACTGCTTCCATAGTGGATAGTAACATAATGGTAGTAACATTGAGTCTTGCATTTATTAGCTTATAGAATCATTTTGGCTTGGTATGCGTTATGTTATTTCTAGTATGAGTAACCAGCTAAGTTACTCAATTTATTTCTCTTCTGATTAATTAATTGTTACATCATATTTTTTTTCTTAGGTGACATCTAGTCTTTTCTTAGAGAGTACGTCAATGGCGTACCATATTTTTATAGAAGGCAGAGGGTTAATATGTACAAGGATACATCATCAGGTGCGAACATCTGAGATGAATCAACCACACCAAAACAGAAAAATAAAGGTCACTCTCTCACAAAAGGATCTAGACCTCCCGCTCCCCATCCAGCCACCTTCCAATCTCTCATGTCTTGCAGAATCTGAGAAACAAGGTGCTCTGTGTCACTTGTTGAGCACTACTGTTGAAGGCTCGAGCGTTCCGCTGCTTCCAAATGGTCCAAGCCGCTCCCAATATGAAGGAGTCAAAACCCCTCCTGATTCTGCCCGAGAGTCTCTCCCTACTAGTGAGCCACAAGTCTTTGAATCTGACCGTGGTCATTGGAATGACGATGTTAATCTGGAGAATCTCAAAGCATTTGTGCCACACTTCCCTTGCGTAGACACAATGTGCAAGGATGTGGTCCACATTATCTTCCTCCTGCAAGCACGAGAAGCAAGGGGAGGGCTCCTGTTGCAAACTATGTCTAGCCCTCCGGTCACTAGTCCATAAGCGATACTGCACCATAAGCCATTTAAAGATCTTGCAATGTAGCGGAGCCCAACTCCTCCAGATGCCAGAGGCAAAAGGAGATTCAGTCAGCCCATAACAGAGAACTTGGTACACCGATCTTGCAGTGTAATGTCCCCACTTATCCGCAGGCCACTTGAACTGATCCGGGTCATCCTCGCTCCTAGGAACGGAGGCCATAGCTTGGCAGAGATGCACGACTTGCATGTGTGCCATGAAGGAGAGGTCCCCATGCACATCCTTGGTCCAACAGTTGTCGTTAAGAGCCTGTTGGACCGATCTGCTGTTCCTAGCCCTCGTCAGGACGAGCTGAAAGATGAGAGGTGTGATTTCTTCGATAGTGAACCCATGGATCCACCGGTCTTTTCAAAACGATACCTTGTCTTCGTTGCCAACGATGATCTTCACCGGACTGTGGAACACCAGACTAGCAGCATTATCATCCATCAGTTTCAGTCCGAGGTGACATCTAGTCTTATGACTATAGTTAAAGGGATGTTTTTTGACTTTACCATAAGTGATGGAAGACGGTTTGTAGCACTATCGGCCCACTCTTGAGTCCACGCGGCGAAACCTTCACAACTACGTTAACGGAATCTTTGGGCCTATTAAAAGTAAGTTACGTTGGAGAAGGCCTTTGCTAAGAGCATCTCCAAGAACATTCGTAAAAACCACGCGCATGAAAAAATGTGGATTTTAGCGTGCGTGAAGCTATTCGGGTGCTCGAGCGGACGCAAGAGATTTCGGTGTGTGACGCGAAAAAGCGGCCCGGCGTGCTAGCTTCGGCGCGCGGTGTCCTGCGCGTTTTATAAAACGCACGCGCCTGAGCCGACCGACCGCACACTCGAGCGCCCCGTAGCCCCCTTCTTCCCACGCCACCTCCTTTTTCCTCACCCCCAGTGCCCCGCCGCCGCCGCTGCGCCCTTCTCCCGACGTCGGCATGCCGCCATGTCGCGGAGCATCTCCGGTTACCGCGGCATCCGCGAACATCCATCCGATATGTTCTACGCGGAGATCCGCTTCGGCGACGCGTGTCTTGGTCTCGAGACATTCGAGACCGCGTACGAGGCCGCTCGCGTGTAAGACGCGGCGGCGTGGCGCCTCTCGAGGCTAGGCTCACATATGAACTTCAACGATGCATGGACGTGCCAGCATGCGCAGGAACTAGCGCCTCCGCCGTGTCTAGTAATCGACCAGGACCGTCAAGAACACCGTAGGCGGCAGCATCGCCTCCTTGTTGCCATGGGGGATGAGCAAGCCATTACGGAGTGGCGCACGCGCTACCCGCAGGACGGTTTTATCTATATGTTGTTTTTCAAATATTGTCCGTATGAGTTTTAGTTGCTCGCGTGCGTCGTTTTTTGCACCACATGTTAGAACGGCTCGGCTGCTGGAGTCAGCGCTCTGTCTGACGCAAAAACTTACTGTTTCGACACTATAAAACTTGTTTTAGCGCGCCACGCGTTGCGTGTTTGTTGAAGATGATATAAAGATAATGCTCCTTACCACCTGGAGTAAATCATCGCAGGATCAAAAATGAAGAGAAAACACTTCAGATCTGGATATGTCCACGTATCCACGAGTCAACGTGCAAGTTAGAAATTAATTAGTAGATTAATTCAAGGGATATGTCCAACCCGAACAGTCGTGTCTCCTCTTTGTGTCTATTGCCAACAGGCACCTGTTCTGGAGGGATGCCTCCAAATAGACACCTCTTCTTCGCACCTCTTCCAGATGTATATATACTTGAGAATCAATAGAAAGAGGACTGCTGGTCCATTCACTTCCATTCAAACTCATTTTACTCTAACACGTTATCAGCGCGTGGCTCTCCGCTGAGAGAGAAAGGCCGGAGGGGCCGACGAGGAGGCCTCTCAAGGACGCGTTCGGCACACTGCAGCGCCCGGTCCGTGCAGGAGAGCAGCGGTGGAGTCTCCCGGCGTTGTCGCTGCGACGGTCGGCGTCGTACCGGCGTACGAAGCGACGGACATCCTTCACGCGACGCACGGGCTCTGCTGGCTTGCATCCCCATCGGCGTCGGCGGACAGCGGTGGCAAGCCCACCTTTCCAACAGTCGATTCCTCCCGTCGGCTGTCCTCGACGAGGCTTTCGCACGGCCGCCGCGCCGGCTCCGAGCAGCCCTTGGTCGCGCGCCCGTCCACCCGGCCTCTGTGCCGCGCCGCGACGCGCCTAGCGGCCATCCGCCCGGCCGGCTCCTATGCCACGCTGCGTCGGGGCCGCCCGCACCAGGCCGTGGCCTCACTCGCCCGCGCCCGGTCGTGGCCGTGTTGTGGCAGCGCTCGGCAGCGCCCGCTCACGCCTGCGCCAGCCCAAGGAGACGATCCTCCTCGAGCTCGTCGTCATTGAGTTGCCCCAGGCAAAGACACCCTCAGACGCGCGCGTGAGGCGCGCGCGGCGCGGAAGCCAGCAGTGTGCAAATCGCTGTAGCGGACTTCCATGGCTGCTCACCATGGTGCTGAAAAAAAAATCCAAATTGAGAATGCGTACCAACACAGGCGAGACAAGGGATCTTATCCCTTGTGGACTTTTTGCAATATAGTCTCCTTTTATCTATATTATTTATCTTAGACCCTCAGGCTTATTTCAGCACGTAGGATACTAGGTTAACTCTTTGATCTTTGTGTTTAAGCCCTCAGGCTTACTGTTTCCAATAATGTAGCCATCTAGTTATTACTACTTGCGTTCTAAGGAGTATATGTGGAAGAACCTTAGTTCACCATAAATTACATATAACATAATTATATGTTATTCTGCAATTGGTAAAATTGCCATTTGAAGACCTCATGTCTTCATATATTTGCATATTTGCGTAAGTATGTAAATTAACTTTTACAAGTATATGTATTACTCGAGTAATATTGTTGCAAAAGAATGTTTTGCTTATATTCCAGATCATATTCCTTCGGAATTTAATACATATTGTGTCTCTACTCCCTAGCATTACATGCAATTTGTGACAACCACTACGATTTTGCAATAGAAATAAATTTTCTTGCAAATCTTAATGAAGTTCTAATAAGAATTATAAAGTGTCATACTTAATATGACTAGCCCAAATTTTATTTGTCAATCACAAGGTATTGTTGGCATCTACTGCACCCTTTGCAGATTATCCATCATTACTGTGAGGTCTACATCTTGTCAAATTTTACAAGATGATTATCTTCAAAGTGCTCTTCCAAATATTAATATTAGATGTGACTACCTCTAGATATCATAAGGTAATATTGGCATCTACTGTAAAAAAAATTACAGACTATCCACTATTACTGCAAGGTCTACATCATGTCACTTTGACAAATGATTGCCTTCAAAGTGATTTCATACATTTAGCATAACATAAGGTAATAGAATTATAAACATCTACTGACAATGGTCAGACTATGTTTTCTATTACTGCGAGATCTACACCATATTGGTGATTATCTTTAAAGTGTTATCCTATATAGATTGAGGTCTACACATATGGCTATATGGCATCAGCCGTACTAAAATTTGCTCCTCTGAAGCAATTGTTGTTGTTCACTAAAATGATTTACTATCATAGTAAATTCATGCATGATTATTGCATGTTGAATGGTATTATCTACCAATATCAATTATTCAAGCCTCTTTTTGCTTGAATATGTCATAGGGAACTACATAAATATTTGCATTTACTTGTGACTACCTTCTATTACATTGGTAAAATACATAGCAATGAGGCCTACGACAATATTTCTAATTATAGTGTCGTCCATCCATCATGATGGACCACATAATTTATGACAATGATTAAGTGTCTCAACACTTTCGCAAGGTCCACATGACATCGTGGTTATAATTTCATAGTGACTAACCAATGTTAAGCATGCAAGTCTATACGTTTTGACAGTGACTCTAAAGTCACACACTTCCTCAAGAATGAAGTCCAAAACATTAGCAATAATTTAATCACATGTGTTATATTGAAGGATACACCCAGGTTCACCATGGATCATCTTGACCATGATTGTTCTCAAACAAATCATTTATTTATAGATGCCACTTACTCCTAGAAGTAAATTAAATAAATGCATTAGCATTTTCAAGTAACGCATGGCTCACATTTCCAAATACAGTAAGTACATGTTAGGTGAGATTATTTATTATAAGATGATTTACGACATCAGTCGTTGCATCCACCCGAGGTATTATTGCTACTATAACCTCACCTTCGGAATATGTGTCATGGCTATTCTCTTAATAGCTAAGTATGATCATATGTATTTCATCTCTCACCAACTTCACTTAGTTCTCAAACTAAGTACATAATGGATGAATATTTATTCACCTTGAATATTTCCCTTAAGAGAAACATGCTGCCCCGAGCACATTTGGAATGATCACCCAATAATTTTTCAAGACCTCAAGTCTATCGCAACTTATAATTTTGGTAATTATAAAATCAACTTGAAGTTGAGATCTCATGATGTGACATTTTCATATGGAGATCAGGTTGAAAAGCCCTTGATACACTTTACATCTCCTTATAATGGTATTACCATTTTCATGGTAAAGAAACATGTTATTTCTTAAACTCATCATATTCACCCAACGGGTGCTTCAAATATTTGCTAGCATTGAGAATACTATGCATGTCAGTGGTCACAAAATAGAACAATGAGGCATTCAAAGTATAGTGGAGGATAAAGACAACCAATGACATAATTACCTTTTAATTAGTAATTGATCATTTTAAAAAGATTACAAAGACAACTCTCAAGTTTGTCAAATGTGTGGTTACATGAATATCGTACCTATGATTACCAAACCCTCAAACATATGGTCAAACCACACCATGAGTTTATTAAAAGGCAAATAAGTTCATTGTGGTATTTGAAATTTTGCAAACATACGACCAGAAACTATTCTCGTAAATGATGTTCTCGAATCTTCATGAGAAGGAGAACCAAAAATATAGTGCAATAAAAGAATGATCAATTCGTTTGTGCCTATGATATGTTTGCATAACTCATTTTTCCTTAATATGGGAGACCTCATGTAATATCCCGATTATTCCCAAAATATTGTTTGCCCATAGTCGTACTACTACATGTAGTATAAATGTCAAATATCCTATTTCTTGGACATTATATTTGATAATTTTTGCATGTATGAATCAATTCATACTCAGTTTTGTTGCGTACACAATAATTTTCTAAATCTTACAAAATATTTGGTTTTAAGCCTTACAATCCAGGTTTGGGGTTGTTTAGAAAATTATTGACAATTCTATTGGTCATAACTTAACAAGTTGCAAAATTTCCCAAATCATTAGATTTTATGTGCACCACATGTGCCATAAGGGAAATTAATTTAAGGAACTCTCACCTTACAATTCTAAATGAGCCAACTCATTCTTCCTTGAACACATTCAGAAGATATGTGCATTCTCAACCATTGTGTGATATTTTATAGATACTTTATGGTACTCATGGAAACATTTATAAAATGATTTCTGGTGTGTCTCTTGTCACACAAATCATGAATGATATAACTAAATCAATTTCTCAAATTCTCAAAGTAAGAGCAAGTTATCCTAAACAAGGGATAAATCCATTCGAATGGACAACTTTGTTGAACTCATTTCACAAGAAATATCTGATTATATATAATACTTTATGTACATACCCAAAATGGTTTAGTTCAATATCTTATCAAAGATGGTGAAATTAATAATATGACCAAACTTATAGAATCATGATTTACTAGCCTCATGCTAGACGAATATGGCATTACACACCGTAAGTATGATATAAATCATACCAACTGCATAGCATACTACTTTCCCCTTTTAGTAATTACGTGGAAATCAACAAAGTATTTCCTATCTGCGATAATTCGGTTACATACCGATATCACCACTCCAGCATACATCAATGGGCTCTCACAGAAAATTAGGGATCTAAGTGAGGAGTGACAATTTATCCGTCAATCAAAATTATTCATAGCCCGTATGTTGATTGCATCAGCAATAAGGACATTTCTGGCATTAGGGGGAGATAAGTACCACAAAGAATGCCAAGAAATAAATTAGGAATGTTATTCATATTAAATCCTTATATCCACGTACTCAAAGAATCTGAACAAGAAGTTTAGAATCACATATTTGCAACACATTGCAAATCTGCCACATACATTTACTGATGACAAAGGTGTCACTCAATTTTATATTCGTGCAGTAAAGTGTCAGAAAGAGTAGAGGTACCTGATAAACCACTCTTCTCCCAAAATGAGAGCAAGAGGGGGAGAAATCTGACCACACGAGATATAATCTCGCATATGCTTCCGCGGAAATAGAGGAAATCAAATCCTCAACTAGTAAATGTAATTCAACATCAAGTTGAAAGACACCTCACTGGATGCTCATCATCCAAATCCTGACATAAATGTGCACAAATGTTTTTCTGTCGGGAGATCGGAACACCTTGACTCCATTGTTGTAGGAAATCACAAGGAGTTAAAAGGAATAAATACATTTCCACAAATTTCATCGATTCCATCAGAATCATATAAAATAAAGACTACATTTGTCGACATATATTTATTCTCAAAATTGCTAAAACCTTTTGGGCCGTGAACCAAAATCCATGGTAGAGTGCCTCTTGCACTCATATTGGTTCACATAAAAGGAAGCAAGTAATGAGGAATAGCCTCGCTCTACAAACGAGTGGTATTTACCACAGTAATACCTACTCCTCATAAGTATCTTCCATATGGAATACTAAAAACTTCTCATTCATAGACAAATTCAATGAGGTGGTGAGAAAGCGAGGCTTGTAGCAAAAGGGTTCACGCAGAGACCCGACATCAAATTATGATGTAACATACCCTCTTAGTATGAGTGGAATTAAGTTTTGATAACAAATATCATTGGCAGTACAAATAATATTATCCATGTAGTTAATGGATGAAGTGACTACATACTCATATGGATTACTCATTTCGGAAATTTATAATGAAGTACCTCAAGGGCTTACAATTCCGAATCCAAAATAAATCGCAACATATATGTGTAAAATTTCAGAAGTCACTCTATGGCTTGAAATAATCAGAAATCATATGGTACTATCGACTAAATGAGTTCCATCTTCAAAGGATTACTCAAAGGATGATAAATTGTTTATGTGTTAATAAAGGTATCCCAAATTTGAATTCCTTATATCACCTCAGTGTAGATTGATGATTTCATCATCAATGTCTCTACAAGACCTAAACATATACAAAATCATCTCAAGACGGAAATTTTGGATTTAACCAAATTTAGCTTAAGTTTACAACTTGAGCATTCTATCAAGAATTAGTATCAGTCTAAATATATCCAAAACATATACGAGAAGTTCAATTTGGATATATCATATCAACAAAAGACATGTATGGTCATACTACCTTTGATAAGGTACAAACCATTCATACTTAGGGGAGATAATGAAGTGATACTAGGACCTAAAGTTCTATATCTCACTAATGCCAAAGCACTCATATACTTGCAAACTACGTCAGGCCTGACACTATATTTGCTATCTTTATTCAGAGTGCAAACCCCAACAAAAGGTATATGGTTGATATAAGTAATATCATCTTATATCTGAAGATTACAGTAAATCTTGGATATTTCCATCAGGAAATAGAAGATATGACCATGATATGATGTAATGATATTGGCTCTTTATTTGATCCCAACGATGCCATATCAATGACTGAATTTGCTGGAATAGCCTTCACATGGAAGTCATATAAATGGATTTTAGTGGTTATTTCTAGTTATCATTCTAACATAATTGCTTTATCTAAAGGCATTGCAAAATATGCATAACTTAGTAGAATGGCTAACCACACTCAAAATCATGTGGTTGAGATTCATCAGAATCACATAACTTGATTTATCAAGATAGTTCCACTTGTGTTACTCAATACCTATAGGTTATATGAAGAGCAATATCATAAATCACATTGCTTGGAAATTACTTAGCCTCACGGATTATAGAAAAGTGAGGAAATAATTTGCAAACAAACTACTGTTATAATCCAACAGATTATACACAATTTCATGTTCATGTCAATGGAATTGGTATGAGACATCCTTCATATTTGCAAAGTTCAGGGGGAGTAATCTCCCAAACTATAACCGATTAACAATCATCAGATTGCATATATTGTACTATTTTTCCCTTGATGAGTTTTCCCTATTGGTTTCTCATAAAAGGTTTTTAACGAGACAATATAAACACAAGTGTCTTTATATGCCATATCATTTTCTCCTTGTATTTTTCCCATTGGGTTTTAAAGGAGTTTTCAATGGCATGTATGATTGCACTCTTTTCCCTTATGAGTTTTCTCTCAAAGTTTCTCATAATGGTTTTTAGTGAGGCAATATCTTCCCAAAGATCATATGTCATACTTTCTATTTTCCCTACCAGGGTTTTTAAAGGAAGTAATCAAGATATATTAATTGTTCTCTAAACTTATCAATGAGTTTTCTCCTTCTTCAAAGGTTTTTCTCATATGAGTTATCAAGAGACAATAATCATCATATGTTGCATCATTTTCTCCTTATTTTTCCCCACCGGGTTTAAAGGAGTTTTAGCAACATATGTACTCTATTCTCCTCATATTTTTCCCACAGGGTTTTTGGGGGAGACTCTCAAGATTATCTGGAAGATTTCTCAAGATGGAAGATCTATATGCAAGAAGCTTTCAACGATGAAACATTCAAGGAGCGGTGTTGTACAAGGGGGAGTGTTAGAAATTAATTAGTAGATTAATTCAAGGGATATGTCCAACCCGAACAGTCGTGTCTCCTCTTTGTGTCTATTGCCAACAGGCACCTGCTTTGGAGGGACACCTCCGAACAGACACCTCTTCTTCGCACCTCTTCCAGATGTATATATACTTGAGAATCAATAGAAAGAGGACTGTTGGTCCATTCACTTCCATTCAAACTCGTTTTACTCTAACAGAAATCATAGAAGTTGTTTGCGAAGCCCAAGACCAAGACCATGAAGTTGTTCTAGGGAAGGACCAAAGTCCTTGGATTGAAGACAAGTTCAGGATTACTAACGGAGTCTGAGATTAGGGAATGCACATCATGCCGACTCATCATTATAGGGTCGGGTCTAGGACCCACCTATGACCAAAGAAGGGCCACGCATGTCCTTACCCTCAACGTATTTAAGATGGTATCTTTCGAAGACTTGATGTACAAATCAATCCATATTTAAATGATCGACATGTTATCTCTAAATGTAGTTGAAAAACTTGTAACCCTAGAAACCCCGTTGCCTATATAAGCCAAGGGGTTTTAGTCAGTAGAGGCAATATTTTTGGACAAGAGGTCACTCACACGATCTCGTGGTAGATCATCCTGTTATTTATACCCATCCACAATGAGTACAATACCAGTTGGATGTATGGTTTTACCTATGAGAGAGAGTCAAACCTGGATAAACTATCGTGCCCCTCTTTATCCTGTTACCATATAGCCAAGATCACCAGATCGGTGCCCTTTACCTGAAATCCGCTGGTTTTAGCATCGACATCGGGCACGTCCATCACGTCGGACCGACATTGGGGTCTTATGGGAAACGACCCAGAAACCTAACTGTTCGACGATCGTCTTCTTCGATGGGATGTGAACATGGCGTGGCGCCGCTCGGGCTCACCACTCGAGGGCCAAAGCACGGCTTTTTAAGCCAGACGACATTCCCCAACCCTAGCCACGTCAACTTCGTCCCTCTCCGCGCCGCGTACCCGAGGCCGTACACCTCTTTCACTCTCTACCTCGCTCTTTCTGCTTCGTCCGACTACACCATGGCCCGACAAAATAAGACTAGATATGTTATGCTAACGCTGGAGCGCCCGCATCGCAGTTGGCTTGCCTCCGATCTCGCTAGAGTCGGAGGAATATGACGCGGGGGGGGGGGGGGGGGGGGAGGCGGAGGATGAAGACATGGAGCGGTGGGAGGAGAAGCTAGCGTCGGTTGCGGGCTTCGACATGAAGGACACCATGACAGAGTTCGCGATCGGCCAAACGACGAAGATGAAGGAGCATCAGACCATCCTGGAATCCATTCAGGACGAGGCCTATGTCGAGGCTAACCGATAGTTCATCTGGAAGGAACATGTGACGATTGATGCGCTTTTCGCCGAACTTTACGCGGAAGCGGATGCAAAGGCCGATGCGGAGGAGCTGTCGGAGACGGAGTTGTGGCTGCCACGCGTGTATGAGCTTGGATGAGGATTATGAGTGTAATTTATTTGATCCACCTGCTACCACGTATGTTTATCTTTTTTTGCATATTTGTATGTATTTAATTTTTAATATGAAATATAAAAATGCATAAAATAAAATTTAAGATATGACCGATCACTAGCTCGGACAGGGACACGTAGCGTGTTCACAAGCAGTTGAGGATCTGGATTTGCTGGCCGCGGGCTCCTAGAACGGCGGATGCTTCCAAACCGTGCTGCAGTGGTGATGACGCTGACAGAAATGGACAACACTGAAAGCGCTTAAGTGAAAAAAAAAATACAGGAGCGGTCATTGTAGTTCTCTCCTGAGTTGTTCTACGATTCCTAGCTGCTGTCTTTTATTTGTTGTCCTTTCTATTCACATCACTGATCGCTACTAGGAGTGGACGTAAACAAGTTGCTTGCTCCACCGAGGATACTGATCGCTACTGTACTAGGAGTGGACGTAGACAAGTTGCTTGCTCCACCGAGGATACGCAACCCAACGTCGTGGTTCGCTCCGGTGCGATGCGTGCGGAGAGCCGCGACGACTCCTCCGAGTCGGGATCACATGGCTTGCGAAATGGCCGACCCGCTGAGCAGAAGGCCATATGCCCCTGTGCCGTGAGCCGCACTATTCCACGAGGGCCGGTGCTCTGCGCCGGCTTACCGGCCCAAACTTTCGGCCGACCGCGTGCGGGTCTCACGATCCATCAACACCACGCGTCCGCACCGTTAGATCTTCATGCAATATTTTTCATTCCGATACAGCAAATTTCAACACGATGCAACATTTTTTTCAACGGTTGCAATAAAAAATAAAATTGTAGCAAAAAAAATATCTACGTGATCGTAGCAAAAAAACGAAACTGATGGTGCGTGGTAGCAAAAGTCAAACGCCGGTTGTAGCAAATTTCTACGTGACGTGGATGCAACTTTTTTAATGAACGGTTGCAGCAAAAAATGATGTCGGTTGTAACAAAAATTAACACGGTTGTAGCAAAAGTAAAAAAAAACATTGATTGTAACGAAAATCTGACGAACTGAAGTTGCAACCAACCGTAAATGCCGCTTTTTTAACGGACAGATGTAGCAAAACAAAACGCTTGTAGAAAATATGACGCCGGTTGCAACAATTTTAAACGAAAAAAGTTCCATGTCAAGTGAGCGAACGCCCGCGCGATCGGCCGGCCGACGCACCGGCCAGAAGCGTTTCCCTTCCACGAGACGACAAATGCAGGTAAGCGGAGGCTGCTCCTTTTGTTCGAGGCAGGACGGGGATGGCTTTCCTCACATCCCTCTCGTCTTCCTCACCGCCGACGCACCCGCGACGGCGCTCATCATCGCCGGCGACTCGGGCCGGCACGCAGGAGAGCGTGACCGTGGGCAGTGTCCACGTACGCCTGCGCGGCCGTGTGCCGCAAGCCACACGCGAGTCGAGCATTCTCGGGCCCAGGCCCGTGTCGAGCGAGGCCACGGCCCCGCCAGGAGAAGGCCCGCGTGATACAGGATGCGGCGGTAGGGCTTCGACGATATCCCCACCCGCACCCGCAGCGTCGCCCATCCCCGATCTCTCCTCCCTCCTCGGCCACTTCTGGGGAAAAGCTAGGGTTTCGCCACCTAGGGTTCCACCTTCATTTGGCTGGTGGTAGGGGAAGGTGGGTGGAGACAACAGATCGTTCGCTGAGGTGACAACGTCGCCCCCGCGGAATCCACCCATGGCAGGGCGAGAGATCGGTGGCCGTGGGTTCCGCGGAGATGGAGGTGGCGAGGGTCGATTCAGGCGCGGCGGAGGTGGTGGCCGGATCGGGCCTGGAGGAGGTCGTGGCCGTGGCGGAGGCGGAGGCGGCCGCAACATGGTGGGGATGCGCGTAGCCGAGGATGGCGGGCAAATCTCCTCCAACGTGGATCCACGACACGGCGGTTCTGACAAGGCCAGATGGGAGGCGGCGGCCATGGAGGTGCAAGGAGGAACCCGCGGGGAGAAGTGGGGCGACAACAGCACCCAGCTGCAGGCGGATCTGCGGGAGGGCGACTTCAGGAGACGCGTCCACAACAACAACCTGCTGATCGTCGACATCCTACTCCCAGCAAGAGGAACGCCTCTCCACTAGTGGGAGGCGCCGAGGTTTGCGTTACTTGCAAGGATCCTGGGCACTTGCATGTGTGCTGTCCGCGTGCTGTTTGTGGTAGATGTGGGATTCATGGGCATTTGGCTCCGATATGCAATACTGTTCTTCCGTGGGAGTGTGTAGCACCCATGTGTGGGTTCCAGGCAGAGGGAAAAGGATTTTTCTGTATCCATGATCATAGTACTCCTAGCCAGACTACTGATAGAAACAGATTTATTGTGATATCTGTGGTAGAAGGTCATGCATCTGGTAGACAGTTGGAGGAATTCTTTAACTCTTACATCAATACTAATTGGAGGTGCTCGGCCAGATCTATTGGCCCTAATACTTTTGTCATGAGGTTCCCATCTCCTAGAGATGTGGATAAAGCTTGCTTTGCTGAAAGTATGAATGTTAAGAGTTGTGGTGCTGTTGTTAATTTGAGAAAATGGTCTGAATCTGTGGGGGCTAAAGGGGTGCTGAATGTTGCTTGGGTTAATGTGAGCAATATTCCTCTGGATAAGAGACATGAGAAGAACATTGCTTATGTGGGATCTCTTGTGGGAGTAACCTTGGAGATTGATAAAGCTACTATTAATAGACCTGAATCTGTTAGGATTAAGTTGGGTTGTCGAGATGCTGAGGATATCCCTGCTTCAGCAGAAGGGGTGTTGGGAGGACACTTTTATGATTTCTTCTATTCTGTTGATAAAATCCCGATTAAAAATCCTCCAAGAGAAAGAATTGGAGTACAGCAGGAGAATGATGAAGGTAATGTTGCTAAAAAATCTAGATTCAGTGCTGAGACTCCTGGGGAAAGAAACATTGCGTCATCATCGACTATGGGGGAGTGTTCGGCTCCCCTGGAAACAACTGGTGGGTGTTATGGAAAAAATGTGGTGATGAAACCTGTGGAAGAAAATATGGAAGAGGAAAAAAAACCAAAATGAGAGTGAGGACATGTTGTCTGAGGAAGAGAGTGAGGAAATGGGAAATGAGCTGCTCATTGATACTATGGTGAAAGAGGCTGAGAAAAATCAAAAAAATGAGGAAGGGGGAAATGTGGATTCTGGAATGGTATCCTATGATGATATTATTGTGAATTCTCTACAGATTGTGCCAAGCTCTGTATCTATTCCTAGCAAAAAATTCTTATCATATCTTGATGTCTGTATGGGTGAACCTGTGGTGACTGAGATGGATCCTACTGACATCTCTGATGATCAAAAAAACAAGCCTATCTGGTGCAGTCCCCTGAAAACTCTGGTGAGAAAGTGGAGGTGATCGCTACTCCCCCTGTGAGGGAGGAAATGCAAACCAGATGTAGCAAGAGGAATATGGGAGGCAATGTGGAATATATGGGTCTCAGAGCTGAGAGGCTGGCTCAAAAGAGAGACGTGCAAGGTAATAGCATATCTCATGGTAACTCTTTTGAAGTTTTATCAAATCTTGAGATTATATCTGCTGCTGTTAAAATGGGTGTTAATATTCCTGATGATGATTTTGATTCCATAGATATTATTATAGAACTTGAGATTTCTAGAGCTAATATTGCTAAAAAAGTTGATAAGAATGATGTTCGACATGATACAGTTCTGTTGATTACTAATGCTGCTGGGGAAGCATCTCTCTTAGACACTGAGTGGGGAGGAGATGAGGATTTAGATAATGATGATTTCACTATGGTTAGATCCAGGAAAAAAGAAAGGAAAAAAGTTAATGTGACTATATCTAAACCTGTGACTAGAAGTCAAAAGCAGAAAGTGGGGGATGGTGCACGTAAGGCTATGGCTCCTGGCAAACGTAGCACCAAAACCCACAATACTAGAAAATAGAAAAAATGATAAGTAGCTTTTGGAATTGTAGAGGGATTGGAAAAAGAGGCATGGGGACATATATCTCTGACTTGGTCAGGGATTTTAAACTTGACTTTATTGGGATTCAAGAAACTATGAAGAAGGATTTTTCACCTAAACTCTTGAGAAAGATGGATCCTCGTGAAGCTTTTAGTTGGAGGTGGATCCCTTCGGAAGGGAAGTCAGGTGGGATATTGGGAGGCTTTAGAAACAATGTTTTTGATCTTGTGAGTTGTGTGGAGGGCAAATACCATATGAATTTTGAATTATGGAACAAGATTCTTAAGATGAAATGTTGTATTGTGGTGGTGTATGGATCAGCTCATGAAGAATTTAAAACTGATTTCTTGACAGAGTTGGCGGCTACTTGCAGTCACATTACCTGTCCCTCGTTGTGGGAGGAGATTTTAATATTCTTAGATTTGTGGGGGAGAAAAATAAGAAGGTGAAATTAGGACACTCATCAAAACTTTTTAATTCCATTATTAATGCTCTTTCCTTGCGAGTGGTGGATATGACTGGCGGCATGTATACTTGGTCTAATAATCAACATAATCCCACATTGGAGAAACTGGACAGAGTATTCATGTCCAAGTCCTGGGAACATCTGTTTCCTTTCACTTTTCTTTGGCAGATTACTAGAGAAATTTTGGATCACTGTCCCCTGATTCTTAATACTGACGATAATGTTCCCATTAATTTTGGTAAGAGGGAGTTCAGATTTGACCTGAATTGGTTAAACAAGCCTGATTTTCATACTGTGGTTGCTAAAATCTGGATGCAACCTGTTTATTCTGGCAATCCTATTGACATTATGAATATCAAGCTAAAGAGATTCAAGAAGTATTTTAAAGGGTGGGGCTCGAGTAATTTCGGTCATGCTAGGAAAAGAAGAAAGTGGCTGAGAGAGGAATTAGGACATATTGAGGAGTTGCAAGAAAATGAGGTTTTGAGTCCTGAGCTCTATTGCAAGAAAGTGGAAATGCAGGTTGAACTAAACAGCTTGCTGCTGGAAGAGGAGGTAGCTTGGCTGCAGAAATCACATGACAATTGGTTGCTAAAAGGTGATAGCAATGCTGAATATTTTCATAGGATTGTGAATGGGAGGAGAAGAAGAAACACGATTGTGTCTCTTAGCTGTGGAGATATGGTAATAGAATGGAATAAGAACATGCTTAAACATGCTACTGATTTTTATAAAGAACTTTTTGGTCCTGCCCCTGGGAACTTGTGCAAGATTGATGGGAATATGTGGTGTGATAGAGAGAAATTGGGTGATATTGAGAACTTTCTCTTACTTAGACCCTTTTCTGATACAGAAGTGAAAAATGCTCTGTTTGCAATGAAACATAACAAGGCTCCTGGGCATGATAATATTCCTATAGAATTTTTTCAATCTTGCTGGGATGTTGTTAAGGGTGATGTAATGTCCCTTTTCCATTGGTTTCGTGAAAATAAGCTCGATGTGGAGAGACTCAATTATGGTATAATAACACTGTTACCTAAAGTTGCTGGAGCTGATAGAACGCAGCACTTCAGACCTATCTGCTTACTTAGATGCATTTACAATATGGTTACTAAGGTGTTAACTATCCGATTAGAACCCCATGCAGACATCTTGTTTAGTCGACACCAGAATGCATTTATTAAAAATAAAGATATTATGGACGGGATCATGTCACTGCATGAGATCCTGCATCATGCTTATGTTCAGAAGAAAAAAGGAATTGTCCTTAAACTTGACTTTGAGAAAGCGTATAATAAAGTTAACTGGGACTTCCTGTTGGAATGTCATAGTAAAAGAAATTTTAACTCACGCTGGATTGAATGGATCAGGAGAATTCTGGTGGGTGGTACTGTCAGTGTGAAACTAAATGATGAGGTGGGAGAATATTTCCAGAGTGCTAAGGGAGTGAGACAAGGAGATCCCTTATCACCTTTCCTCTTTAATCTTGTTGCTGATTGCCTTACTAAGATGGTCTTGAAAGCACAGGAGAATGGCATGTTTGCTGGGTTAGTAGCGGACTTAGTGGAAAACGGAGTGGCTATCCTCCAGTATGCGAATGATACTATCCTGTGTTTTGAAGACAATATTAAGAACGCCTTGAATATTAAACTGCTGATGTATCTCTGTGAGATCATGTCTGGTTTGAAGATTAATTTTGTGAAGAGTGAGATTTTCATGGTTGGTGCTCATGATGATATTATGAGAAAATATGCTGATATGTTCAATTGTGAGATTGGGGCTTTTCCTATTAAATACTTAGGAATGCTTGTCAGTTATGCCGGACTTAAATGTAGTGACTGGCTTTTTGTTGATGACAAATTCATTAGTCATGGGGAATCCTGGATTAGCGAGGCTCTATCTAGTGGGGGTAGACTTATTAAGGTTAATGCTGTACTGTCTCACATCCCCTCATACTATATGTCCATGGCGTTGCTTAAAAAATCTACACTGGAAAAATGGGACAAGCCGAGAAGAAAATTCTTTTGGCATCGCAAAGGGAGAAGAGGTTATAATATGGTGAAATGGACCCGTGTTTGTAGGTCTAAAGCAAAGGGGGGCCTGGGGGTTAAAGATCTGAGGAAGCAGAATATTAGCTTGTTAGCCAAATGGTGGTGGAAGTTGGAGAAGAAGGAAGGATTATGGGAGGATATTGTGAAAGCTAAGTATCTCAAAAGAACATCTGTAGCTAAATTTAAACAAAAACTTCTGATTCCCCTTGTTGGAAAAATATTTTGGAAGTTAAAGAATATTATATGGCTGGTAGAGGGGTGGTGCTTAAGAAAGGTAACATTGCTAGTCTTTGGCTAGATGATCTGGGTGAGAATTTTCTACTGAAAGATAAATATCCTGATCTTTTTGAAATCTGCTTGGACAAAGATTGTACTGTAGATAATTTAGAAAGTATGAATCATCTTACTTCCTTTAGGAGGAGGTTATCTCCAGCTATGCTTCGAGAATGAGATGATATGAAGCAATGGGTGTTGGATAAAACTTGTGCAGATCAAAATTATGAGGTTTACTGGAGGTTGGATAACTCCAGAGATTACTCTACTAAGTCTATGTATAGATGGCTGGAGAGAAATCTTGCGGGGGCGCATTATAAGTGGATTTGGGGGGCTAAAATTCCTCTGAAAATACAAATTTTCCTGTGGCAGCTTTTCCAAAATTCTATTCTTACTAGAGATGATATAAAAAAAAGACAGTGGCAGGGAGATCCCAAATGTTCTTTTTGTAATGAACTTGAATCGGCACAACATCTTTTCTTTGGGTGTTCTGTGGCCAGGATTGTATGGAGAACAGTAGGTGCTGCTGTTGGTACTAGTTGTATTCCGAAAACAATCTGGCAGGTCTTTTCTTGGTTATATGATTTTTTGCCAGGCCTTTGCGAAATATACATTGTTGGCTTAGCTGCAGTTTGTTGGTCCATTTGGTTGGCTCGGAATAGGGCTACCTTTGAGAAGAAATTGATCAAAACTCCTTTTGAGATTGTTTTCACAACAAGTGCATTTATGGATTACTGGGTAGGTATGCAGAAACCGGAGATGGCAGATAATATCAGGAAGAGAGCCCAGCTGCTGAAGAAGAGTGCAGCTCATATGTTGCGTCTGTGTGAACCGCCGCGGGCAAAAGCAAACGAGCAGGCTGAGGATGAAGAAATCTGGGATGAATGGTGACGCTGATTTGCGATGATGGTGATCTGTTGTCCATGGTGGTGCTCGAAATTTCTTTTCAGTTTGGTCTTTGTTGTTCTTTTGGTGCGCCTGGTCTCGTGTTAGATGTTGTGGTACTGATAATTGTATTCCTCGCTGTGTAGTTTAGGGTGATATCAGGTTTTCGTCCCGCGATTCATGTTCCTGATGACAGGCGTGAATGGCGGGTTTCCTGATATTGCTCCGAGCTCGCTTTTTTCCCTTTCCCTTTCTTTTCTGGTCCTAAAACATTGTATTTCCGTTATGAAAGTAATGGAAAGGGGAGAAAGCCCGGTTCGAAAAAAAAGGTAAGAGGAGGCTCACAGTCACCGGAGGCCGCAGCGTAAATGCGGTGGTACTACCACGCACTGTTTTTTTAAGGCACCACGCACTCTTACTTGACTGTATGCCTTCTCGTCCTGACACGTAAGGCATGCAGGAAACCACTAAATGGGATTATTTTTACTAAATCGTCCCTATGTCACGCACTGATCAAAAAATATTATTTCATCGCTTGACCCCGCTCAGTCTTACCGTGAGGCTATTCGTACGTGCACGTCTTTCGTCTTAATGCCTTTGAAGGTTCCTACCAGGGTTCGTCCATTGAATTCGTCCTATTTAGTTTCTGAAACCATTTTTTACTAAAATCATTTGGCATTACTCACCGACCTCGCCTGGCGCCCTTCCGTTATCCTCTTCCCTGCACACAAGCGTCCTCCTCTTCACCATCGCCTGTGGAACCGCGTGCACACGCTTCCACCGTGCAGGAATCGATCTCGATGGCCGACAAGCCGAATCCGTTCAGGGATTCCGGGACTAAAGGGTCCTTGGACCGTTGACCTATTTTCGTGGGTCGGACTCATGGGTCGCCCTATGATTATCATTGGAGCCCGAATTACAAGGCGACACCGTATTTACAGCATACTTTTCCGAAGACTTGGTGTACGCTCCAGGGCAAGATAATACTATCGGCATGTTTACTTCCTCGTATAACCGACACTGTGTAAACCTAGTACCCCTGGTATCTATATAAACCACAGGGTTTTAGTCTGAAGGGCATATTAGGATCATTACTCCTAGGGTTTAGACCACAACATACGATCTCGAGGTAGATGAACTATGTATTTGATACTTCATCATCAATATAAACAAGAGCAGGACGTAGGGTTTTACCTCCTTCAAAAGGGCCCGAACCTGAGTAAACATTGTCTCCCTTCTCTCTTGTTCCCCATCAATCCTAGATCCGTAGTTCGGGACCCCCTACCCGAGATCTGCCGGTTTTGACACCAATGTTGGTGCTTTCATCGAGAGTTCCACTATAGGATCGCGACAAGGATCGATGGCTCGCTTAGTCACCAACGATGACATCAGCACTGGGGGTATCATCGTCCCCGGCCAGCTCTCCGCGTTCGGCGGCGTTGTTTCACATGTCGAGGTAGCTCATCACCTCGGCCAGATCGATGGGTTCACCCAAGTCAGGGTATCAAGTTCGGTGACCTAGATTACTTCGTTGATGCCCAAGGCAACCTGGTCCTCGTTGGGTTCTGGATTCGTCTGATGCGCCCGGAAACCCCAAAAGCTTAACTTCGAGACTCCTCCCTGACTTCGTGTTCGAGACGATGCCCACTTCGAATCCGACCATGGCGTTCGAAGATCAGGGGTTAAACCTGGCCAAACACACTCCTTATGCCAACGTGCCGGAGATCAACTCCGCCAAAACCCCGAGGACTAATCCGGCTGGTCCCTCGCTATCAAACGAGACACAGGCCCGAATTCGAACTTTGGAAATTTTGGATGACCCGGCCCTGACCTACGTTGAGTACGGCTTCGAGCCCGGTGACACGGAATTATATTTCCCACCCACCACCCACTTGATAGCCAATATCGAAGATTTCACCAATATATTGGACTTCTCCTCAGACGAGGCCGAAGATACATATACGGATGTCGACACACCTGCTCCTCCCACGACTAGATGATGGACAACTACCTCCACTATGATGTATACATGGTGGGACCCCTAAGGATGATGGCACCACAGGGAAGAGCGGTGATGACACCCTGATAAGAAACAGTGGCGATGAACCACCCAGGCACCAGCGTCAGCACAAAAAGCCCAAGGTGCGCAAGGGCAAGGAAAGGCATACAGGCACCGAACAAAATGCTACCCCGGACAACCAAGAAAATGCCGTTGACCCCGCTACTCCCGAACACAAGCTTGATGATTCGGAGGGGTGTACGGATCTGGAAAAATCCATGGACCTCGACGATTCCGAAGATTGCAACTACATCCCTCTTTACAAAGAGGAGGATAGTCTCGGAGACGAGGATTTCTTTGTCCCCGAAGACCCGCTGGATCAAGAACTGTTCAAATGGCAACTCATAGCCACTGCTCGAAGCCTCAAGATGAAACAACACCAAATCAAAGCCGAACAAGACTCCATCAACGAAAGATGGACGCACCTCCTTGATACGTCTCCAACGTATCTTCTTTTCCAAACACTTTTGCCCTTGTTTTGGACTCTAATTTGCATGATTTGAACGGAACTAACCCGGACCGACACTGTTTTCAGCAGAATTGCCTTGGCGTTATTTTTGTGCAGAAATAGAAGTTCTCGGATTGACCTGAAAATTTACGAAGAACGTTTCTAGAATTAATAAAAATACTAGCGAAAGAATCTACCGGAGAGGGGCCACCCCCCGGCCACAAGCTTGCATGGCGCGGGCCCCCCTAGGTCGCGCCCCCTGGCTTGTGGGGTCCCTGAGGCTCCATTGACCTCATTTCCACTTCTATATATTCCTACCTGGGGAGGGAAAAATCAGAGAGAAGAGTTCATCGCGTTTTATGATAGGGAGCCGCCACCACCTCATGTTGTCCCTCATGAGCCGACTTTTAAGTCGAGACTGACTTAAACACTTCAGGCTTATAGTTTGATGAGTGGCAAGAGAGGCATCATAATCAAGATACATGTCATCTATAGATGGAGATGGATCATCCTTTTGCAAAAACAATCCCTACAAGAACAATTCGTAAAGCATTTGGACCCATGGCCCGAAGGTGACAAAGCATATGAACTATCCACAAGTGATAATTTGTGCCATCAAAATCAAAGGTGTCATTGTGCACTAATCCATTAGTCGACATCGATACCCTCTAGGCGGTGAAGCCTAATAAGGAGATACCTTGCTCTGATACCAATTGAAAGGACCACAATGTCGCCTAGAGGGGGTGAATAAGCATTTAAAAAATCTTTTACGGATTTGGCTATATCCTAATGCGAAAATAAACTAAGCGGATATGTTTCAAGCACAAATCCTAAATGTAGTAGGCTCAACAAAGTGCACCAACAACTAGTTCTAATAAGATAAGCATAACTAGGATACTAAACAAGCACAAGTAAGTTACACAAACTTACTTGATCAATATCACAAGATATGGAAGTGTATGACACAAGTTAGCAATTCACACTAAATACAAGATATATCAATAGTAGCAAGTATGAATTGCGAGATATAAAGTGTAGGCCTAAATAATTAATCTTTACAAGGAAATATTCAACACAATATAATTAGGACAACAATATAAATAATGAATGTATACTCAAGTAGACAAAGTAAACGACAAGTAAGGAGTTAGGGATAGGGATAACCAAAGTCACGGAGACAAGGATGTATCCCGATGTTCACTTCCTTGGAGGGAATCTAGTCACCGTTAAAGAGGTGGATGTTACTACAAGGGCACACCAACTCCACGAAGGCTCACCCTATTCTCCTTGAGATATCACCATGAATGCAATTCCCATCCACTAGTGGGAGACCTTGAGGCGGCCTCCAAACCTTCACAAACTTTTTGGGGGACAAATCACAAGTTAATTCCTCACCGAAGTACTCCTACCGCCTAGGGGCCTTCAACCTCCGAGAGTAACGAGATCAAAGAGTAAATGCTCAAGACTTGCTCAAATCGCAAATTGCATTGGTCAAAAGAGAGGGGAGGAGTGGATGTATGCTTGGATGAAATCTCTCTCAAGAACTCTCAGAAATCTCTTTGGGATTTAGCACAAGAATGCTCAAATCCCTCTCTCTCAAATCCCACCAAAAGCAAATAGTGCTACGAAGGGATGAAAGAGGAGAGGAACAATGGAGGAGGTCAACAAATGAATCCTATATCGATGGGATAGTTTTCCCCCAAATGGATTGGAATTTTGAGGCTGGGGAGGAGAAGAGAGCTCAAAACAATGGGGAAATCTCAGATCCAAAAGCTCTAACTCATTGGGGACGAAAGGTACCTTATATAGTGCCCCACAAAATCTACCTGTTATGCACAGAAAAATGTAGCCAGAAACTTCTGGGCTTGCCGAGAACTTCCATGCTCCAGATTGGGGCAGACGATAACAACTCTGTGGTTTGCCCGAAACTTGCCCCAGAACCTGCCCGGAATTTTCGGGAAGGCACGGAACTTGCGGGCTACCTTTGGGCCATGTTTTCACAAAGTTTCTGTTTAGCCCGGAACTTCTGGCCCCCTAGTAAACATCGAGCATACCAATAGTAAAACATGCATAACTTTTACATACTAACTCCGATTTTGATGATCTTGGGCACATTTTGTAGCTATTGAAAAGCTCGAGGTCCTCACATACAGAACCACCTATTATCAAACAAAATGGATGATGCAATCAATGCAAATATTTGAGTATAGAATTTGGAAAACCCTTTTTGGCTTACGGTTTTACTTTGGGATATATGATAGGAGTGGAATTGTTTATAGAAGATGTTGACTTGAGAAAGTCTAGTACGAAACCCTTTGATCCACTCTTAATAGTGCGGGATCCCTATAACTCAAGAATCATAAAATAGCTACACTAGAGAGCTTCCAAAAATCCATTCTTGGGCATATATATTTTTTGATGGTCGTTGATCCATGCAACTACAACCAAAGGAACAAATACCTTCGACTTGAGCATTCCACTTGAGCTTGATGTTGAAATTTATTATTGGCTCAAGATGGACGCATTACCTAGATCACACTATTTGGTGAATACTTCAGATAGTTCCCCCATACCCCATGTGAGGATTGTTTCATTGCATTCTATCTTCACATGTGCATCATGTGATCATCCACAAGCTTCAAACATGTGTAATCCTTCAAGATGCTTATCTTGAGCTTGCCCTTGTCAACCATGATCAGGATATCTTGATGTCATCCTCTTGTGGACACTTGGAATATTTATCTTGATGCAAGCCCATGAGAATCACCTAATCAACATAGATATAGAAAACACAAAGTTTGGGTTAGTACACAAAGTGCAATTGAAAATTACTTACCATACCACAAGATCCCATGTGGTACATGATTTGCGCTTGTGTGATGGTCATATTTGAGTTAAATCTTTGATATTCATCTTGGTCAATATTTATCTTGATCCATGATTAAACTTGATGTCTTGAAGGCCCTTTTGATTTCTTCACTATGCTTTGTTGCTTCAATACATGATTACCAATATCTAGATTCACCATGACCATATCAAGTTTCTCCATGAATCTCAGATTGGCTATAACTTGCATGTCTTCATGATACAACATAGTCTCTTGAGAGGCACAATGAATGCTTCACTTGAATTACTTGATTGAAGAAATAATTATCCATGACTCAACATACGCGCTCATCATGATCCTATTTTCAAGACATATGTATAATTATTCTCTCAAGATCTTGATCCATCATGGTTCAAACCATAAGCAAAAGTATGAGAAATGTCTGAGATCCTCAGTGAACTCCACATAGATCACATCTTATTCATCACATGGAATTTATCTTGATCGTATCATATTTGATTCAATCATTAAGCTCGTCCTCGATGCATGCACAACAATATGTATATGACATTCATTTTGAATTCATTCGAGCTCCTTACTGCATCTTCATGGACCAAACTTCCTTAATCTCATCCAATATTCTTAATGCATTGCAAATAGAACATTCCTTTAAATGTATAACTCGATGCAAACATTAGTCCATTAGGATTGTCATCAGTTACCAAAATCACACATGGGGACTACATGCACTTTCACACGGAATAATCAATCCATGCTTTTGTATCACGGTATGTCTCATATATCGTGTTATTTAAAGTTTTTACAAGTGTATGTGTTTAATCATGAGTAAAGTTTTAGAATTTACTTGGTTATATACTCTCATTACGTTGAGGAAAACAGAGACAAAGTTACTTCATTTTTACAAAGCATTTAAGTACCTGAGTACATACAACATTGTCATTAATCAAGTGATTATTAACGTTGCTTCTATTACATGTTTTTAAATTTACATGAATTGAGTCAGGTACTCCAGACCTACCTACCGGGTCTTCCGCATGTTCCTTTTTTAATCTCGAGGCAATCCCTCTTGACCGCCTGGCTAAGGTTGCCGCTGACTCAGCAATTGTCTTCAGGGGGGAGGTGGCTCCCCCCATAGACTAGATCCGGGTGATTCAGGCCCGCAAAATCTTGGGTGGGAAGCCAGCGGCAACCCGTTCCCGCTTGCACCATACCCCCCTGATACGTACCAATCGTATCTATAATTTCTGTTTATTCCATGATCTTTTGGGTGACATTGTTATATGTTTTGCTACACTTCTATATCTTTTTACACATATTTGGACTAACCTACTAACTCGGTGCACCCAGTGCCAGTTTCTGTCTATTAATGTCTTTCTTGCAGGGACTTTTACCCCAATTTACAGAGTCCCAAAAATCCCAAGAAAAAAAATATAAAAATCAGCGTGACGGAAGCTTCACGAGCACCAAAGGTGGGCCAGAGGGGAACCAGGGCCTGCCTAGGCGGCCTCCCTACGCGCCCCACCCCCTGGTCGCGCCACCTGGTTGCGTGGGTGGGGGCCACGCCCTCTGGTGCCCTCCTTTGGCCTATATTTACCTCTCTGATCGAAAACCCTTCCATCATTTCCAGAATCGTGAATTTCTCCGTCGTTCCGCCGTCGCAGCGCTCCCGAGATCGGGAGCTCCAGAAGACCTCTTCCTGGCACCGTGCCGGAGGGAGGATTGACCTCTGGGAGCTTCTCCACCGCCATGGACGCTTCCCAGACATGCCGTGAGTAGTCCTCCTTGGACCATGGGTCCATGACCAGTAGATATGTGATGTCTTCTCTCTAATCTTGTGCTTCAATGTTTAGCCCTTGTGAGCTGCCCTACATGATCAAGGCATCTATGTAATTTTCCTACTATTGCTATGCTTGGTTTGCTGGGATGCGATGGATTATGAGATTATGTTCAGATTGTGATGAGTTATATATTTGATTATCCTTTTATATTATGTTCTTTAGTGATTCATGCATGTTCTCTGTTGCTTTTTATTGCTTTGCTCGAGTAGTAGATTGTAACCCCAAGAGGGAGCGTTATACATGACTGTGGGTTCATGCCCCGTGATGTCTAGCTTGAGTGACAGAAACATGAGACTAGGGGATGTGTTGTTGCCACCAGGGAGAAAACAACGGTGCTTGTGACCACGGTTGCAAGTATTGTTTACCATACGCAAAGTTCGTTAATGCAGTTGTCCGTTACTTTGAGTTTACACTTTGGGTCGGGCTCGCAACTTAATACCAGCGAGATGTTCTGGATAGATATCTCAAGGTGGATGATTAATAAGTAGATGCTGATGAATAAACGGTCTACTTGTCTTGGCGTACTGCCCATTACTTTTGAGCCTCTAACTTTCTAGTAGCATGATTAGCATTGCGATGCGTTTGTAATTCTATCAATTGCCCAGCTGTAATTTGTTTACCCAGCATAGTTATTTATCGTATTTTGGGAGAGAGACATCACTAGTGAACAACATGTGATTGTGGTCCATAATACCACGATTGTTTACACGTCCACCATGTACTATTTTTATTTACTTTTCTGTTGCAATCACTATCACTATTCCCGCTTGTCTTTTGATCCTTTGCAAACTACAAGGCCGGAGAGATTGACAACCTCTATGTACTTGTTAGGAGTAAAGTTATTTGTTGTGTGTGCAGGTCCACGTCTTCTGCTAGTGCCAGAGCAACGAACACCTACTTGTTGATCCTTGGAGTCCTCCTAGTTTGATAAACCTTACAGTCCCCGTGTAAGGGAAATCTGTTGCTGACTACATCTCCACCTTCCACTTGGAGTAACCAACGAGGGGCGAGAAGTATATCCACCAACTCTTCATCAAACAAATTTCTGGTGCCGTTGCCGGGGACTCCAATCTTCAAGATAGGGGAGTTGCACGCTATCCTTTACCTTTGCTTTTTAGTCTTGTTAGTTTGCTTTCTAGTTTTTGCTTTAGAGTCTTAAACCGAAAACCACGAAAAGAATAGTTGCTTTGTTCTTGCTTGTTGTTGCTGCTATGGGTTCCACTGAGAACACCAAGTTGTGTGACTTCACTAGTCACAACAACAATGACTTTATCTACACTCCTATTGCTGCTCCCGCCACTCGGGCGACCTCCTATGAGATTAAACTTGCTTTACTGAACCTTGTTATGAAAGATCAATTCTCCGGTGCTAGAGATGATGCTGCTTTGCACTTGAATAATTTTGTTGAGCTTTGTGATATGCAAAAATATAAAGAAGTAGATGGTGATATTGTTAAACTTAAGCTTTTTCCTTTCTCCTTGAGAGGAGGAGCTAAAGTGTGGCTTCAATCTTTGCCTAGGAATAGCATAGATTCTTAGGATAAGTGCAAAGATGCTTTTATTAGGAAGTATTACCCGGCTGCTAAGATTATCCAGTTGAGGAGTAACATTATGAGTTTTAGGCAACTAGATAATGAACACGTTGCCCAAGCTTGGGAACGTATGAAATATCTTGTTAAGAATTGCCCTACACATGGTTTGACTACTTGGATGGTTATCCAAACTTTCTATGCAGGATTGAACTTTACCTCGCGGAATCTGTTGGACTCGGCCGCGGGAGGAACCTTTATGTCAACTACACTTGGTGCTGCCACGAAACTATTGGACGATATGATGAAAAATTATTCTCAATGGCACATCAAGAGAGCTCCAACAGGTAGGAAGGTAAACTATGTTGAGGAGATCTCCTCCCTTAATGATAAGGTTGACATGATCATGACTTTACTTACTAAGCAAGCTCCTATTGAGCCTCATGATGTTCCTTTAAATTCCTTGGTTGCTCAAGAAAGAGAGCAAGTTGATGTTAATTTTATCTCTAGGAACAACTTTAATAATAATGCCTATAGGAGTAATTTTGGTAGCAATCCTAGACCGTTCCCATCCAACAACTATGGGAACAACAACACTTATCCTAGCACCAAAAACTCCACTTCTGAATTAGAGAGCATGATTAAAGACTTTATCACTTCTCAAAAAGCCTTCAACAAGAGTGTAGAAGAGAAATTAGAAAAAATAGATAGTCTCTCTTTGAAGGTAGACAACATAGCTCATGATGTAGAGATGCTTAAAATTATAACTTACCCCCTTGAGGAAAGGAAAACCACACCCATGAATGCTATCCAAGTCCAAATTAATAAGAACATAAGAATGCTAGTCAAACTTAAGGATAGATGTGCTAGAGAAAAAGAAGATGAAGATAGGATTAAGAACCTTCCTACACACACTACCCTTGCTACTATACAAGTTGTTGAGGATCTCAAAACTATTAGCACCCATCACATCCCTAGTCCCAATGGACCTATTAATGGTGATGCTAATACCTCAACTTTAGGACAAGAAGGTCCTTTGAACTTAGAGACTACCAAAAGAATGAGCTTAGATGACATCACCACCACTTTAATTAATGGTAGTAATCTTGATTTTGATAATTGTAGTATTTTCAAAGTTATCACTTTTTTGCAAAGAATGGCTAAAGACCCCCACACTACTACACTCAATATTGCCTTCACCAAGCATATTACCAATGCTGTTATCAAAGCTAGGGAGGAGAAGCTCAAGTTAGAGACTTCTATTCCTAGAAAACTAGAAGATGGTTGGGATCCTATGGTCAGGATTAAATTGAATAATCTCTCTTGCTTTGCTTTATATGATGTTGGAGCTAGTGCCTCCGTTATGCCCAAAAGAATGTATGATATACTTGATTTGAAACATTTTGATCAATGTTCTTTTGGTGTTCATCTTGTTGATTCTTCCATAAAGAAACCTTTAGGGAGAATTGATGATGTGCTTATTGTTGTCAATGATAATTATGTTCCCGTTGATTTTCTTATTATGGACATTGAGTGTGATTCCTCATGTCCAATTATTTTGGGACGTCCTTTTCTCCGCACCGTTGGTGCTATAATTGACATGAAAGAAGGGACTATTAGATTCCAATTTCCCCTTAAAAAGGGAATGGAACACTTCCCTAGAAAGAAGATTAAGTTACCTTATGAGTCCGTTATTCCGGCAAGTTATTCTTGTGGAATTGATAATACTTGATCTTTTTGCATCATGCCTATCTCAAAGGCATAAAAGAAAGCGCTTGTTGGGAGGTAAACCAATTTGTTTTTACTTTCAGTTTTAGTGGTCTTGATGCTTTCTACTACTGTAGCAACATCATTGTATCTTTATTATCAGGTTTTGTGCCAAGTTTTAGCCTCCGATTGCAAGAAAGTTCAAAAGTTGTGACATGCTGTCCAGAAACAGATTTTGTCTACTTGACGGAAAAATTCGCCAAACAATACCAGATCATATTTTTGATCTGAATTTGTATGAAAGTATGTGCTATATAATTGTGTTTCTGGCATCTGTTTTGAGTTTTTTGATTGGAGTTACACAAGTGCCCCAAAAAAAATATTTACTACTTGTTGTTCTGTTTTTCACAGATTCTACCATGTTTTCCGTTTTCATTGTTTTGCAAATCTTAAGCTTGCTTTTCATTTGAAAAAACCTTTTGGAAATCTTGAGAAACAGTAGCTCTTCCTGAAAATCTTTATTTCGAGTAGATAATAAATTATTTTATTATGGGCACTAACCACTCTAATCATCTTATGATGAGTTTCGTATGAAGGGAGTTTTCAAGTATGCGATGGAAGATGATGAAAGAAGATTCTGGAGTGTCAAGCGCTCAAGCTTGGGGATGCCCCCATGCACCCGCATGAAATATTCAAGGAGACTCAAGCATCTAAGCTTGGGGATGCCCCTGTGCATCCCCTTCTCCATCAACATGTTGAGGAACGTTGCATGGGAAACAAAAAAATTCCTACGCACACGAAGACCTATCATGGTGATGATCATCTACGAGAGGGAGATCGGATCTACATACCCTTGTAGATCGCTAAGGCCTTGTTTGGTACTAGGGTTTTTGAGAAGATTGGTGGGGATAATCCCCACAAGGATTGGGTGAAACCCCAACCTTCACCCAATCCCTTCAAATCCCCATTTATCCCCAATCCACTAGATAGGGGTAGTGTATTGTGTATTGAGAAAAATGCACTAGAATTTGGGGATTTGTGGGGAAATGTGGGGATGAAACATGTCAAATACACTAGAACCAAATGGTGTTATGGGATATGTGGGGATTTAGGGATTTGACCGGGATAATCCCCACTAATTCCCTAAAATACACTAGTACCAAACAAGGCCTAAGCGGGAAGCGTTAAGAAACGTGGTTGATGTAGTGGAACGTCTTCAGGATCCAAATCGCCGCCGTCCCACGATCCGTCCCGATCTAGCACCGAACGGACGGCACCTTCGCATTCAGCACACGTACAGCTCGATGACGATATCCGCCTTCTTGATCCAACAAGAGAGACGAGGAAGTAGATGAGTTCTTCCGTAGCGTGATGGCGCACCGGTGATGGTTGTGATCTATTCCTGCAGGGCTTCGCCTAAGCACCGCAGAAATCCGATCTAGAGGAAGAACTACAAGTAGAGGAGAGGGTTGCACGTGGCTGAAATTGTGTCTCAAAACCCCTAAAACCTCTAGTATGTATAGGAGGAAGGAGGGGCTAGCCTTGAGCACCAAGGGAAACCCCCTTGGGCTCGGCCGAACCTAGAGAGGAGGAGTCCTCCTCCAATCCTACTTGGAGTAGGACTCCTCCCCAAGTTGTCCACCTCTTTTGGTTTTTTCCAGTTTTACCTCATGGGCTTTCTTTGGTTGACTAGTCAGCCCACTAAGAGCTATTGCGCCACCATAAAGTCCACCTGACCCTCTTGGGGAGTGGTGGTCCCACCTGGTGGGCCCCCGGTACCCATTCGTCACTCCCGAACACTACCAACAATGCTCGAAATTCTTTCGGAATCCAAATACCAACTTCCTTTATATCAATATTTCTTTCCGGACCATTCTAGAACTCCTAGTGACGTTCGGGATCTCATCCGGGACTCCGAACAAGACTTTGGTCACCAGCACTTATAACTCAACTATACCGAAATGTCACCAAACCTTAACTTTGCACACCCTGCGGGTTCGAGAACTATGCAGACATGACCTGAGACACTCCCTGTTCAATATCCAATAGCGGGACCAGGATATCCATATTGGATCCTACATATTCTACGAAGATCTTATCGGTTGAACCTCTATGTCAAGGATTCATATAATCCCGTATATCATTCGCTTTGTCCTTCGGTATGTTACTTGCCCGAGACTCGATCGTCGGTATCTCCATACCAATTTCAATCTCGTTACCGGCAAGTCTCTTTAGTCGTTCCGTAATACAAGATACCGTGACTAACTCTTTAGTCACATTGCTTGCAAGGCTTATATGTGATGTTGTATTACCGAGTGGGCCCCGAGATACCTCTCCGTCACACAGAGTGACAAATCCCAGTCTTGATCCATGCTAACTCAACGGACACCTTCGGAGATGCCTGTAGAGTACCTTTATAGTCACCCAGTAATGTTGCGACGTTTGATACACACAAGGCATTCCTCCGGTGTCATAGAGCTACTTGATCTCATGATCATAGGAATGAATACTTGACATGCAGAAAACAATAACAATAACAACAACAACATGACAATGAATACTTGAGAAACTGCTGGCTAATCCTTTTACAAGAGATGGATCATCGCATCCAGACTTGCATCTAATCTATGTAGATGAAGTTTGTGGTTTATATAAGCTTGCAGGTTTGCCCGAGAATGAGGTAAAGAAGAAAGTATTTCCTTTATCTTTGAAGGATAAGGCGTTGACATGGTATAGGCTATGTGATGATACTGGATCATGGGACTACAATCGGTTGAAATTGGAATTTCATCAAAAGTTTTATCCTATTCATTTAGTACATCGTGATCAGAATTATATTTATAACTTTTGGGATCGTGACAGGGAAAGCATAGCTCAAGCTTGGGGGAGGCTGAAATCAATGATATATTCATGCCCCAATCATGAGCTCCCGAGAGAAATTATCACTCAAAACTTTTATGCTCGGCTTTCTCATGAAGATCGTATCATGCTTGACTCTTCTTGTACCGGTTCTTTTATGAAGAAGGATATTAACCACAAGTGGAATTTATTGGAAAGAATCAAACATAACTCTGAAGATTGGGAGCTTGAAGAAGGTAAGGAGTCAGGTATGAATTTCCAGTTTGATTGCGTTAAATCTTTTGTTGAAACAAACACTTCTAGAGATTTTAGCGCGAAGTATGGACTTGACTCTGAGATAGTAGCTTCTCTATGTGAATCTTTTGCTACTCATATTGATCTTCCCAAAGAGAAGTGGTTTAAGTATCATCCTTCTATAGAAGTCAACATAGTTAAACCCAATCTAGTTGAAGAGAAAGTCATTGCCTACAATGATCCTATTGTTCCTTGTGCCTACACTGAGAAACCACCTTACCCTGCTAGGAAAAAGGATTATTCAAAAGCTCCAACTGTGATACATAGGGGTTACATTAGACCACTTGCACCCCCTGAGGAAATTAGAGTTGAACCTAGTGTTGCTATTATCGAAGATCTCTTAGCCGAAGACATAGACGGGCATGTTGTCAAATTCTGTGAGGAGTGCACTAGAATTGCTAAACCTCACACGAAAGACAAATACGGACCCGTAGTTGGCCTGCCCGTTGTTTCTGTCAAGATAGGAGATCACTGTTATCATGGTTTATGTGATATGGATGCTAGTGTTAGTGCAATACCCCGGTCCCTATATGATGAAATCAAAGATGAGATTGCACGTGCTGAGTTAGAACCCATTGATGTCACTATTACGCTAACTAATAGAGACACTATCTGCCCTGTGGGAATTGTGAGAGACGTAGAAGTCCTGTGTGGTAAGACGAAGTATCCTACTGATTTCCTCGTCCTTGCTACTGCACAAGATAGCTTTTGTCCTATCATATTTGGTAGACCCTTTCTCAACACTTTCAATGCTCATATTGATTGCATTAAAGAGATTGTCACTGTTAGTTTCGAGGGTGTGTCTCATGAATTTAACTTCTCCAATTTTGGAAGACAACCCCATGAAAAAGAGTCGTCTGGTAGGGATGAAATCATTGCTCTTGCCTCTATTGTCGTGCCTCCTACGGATCCTTTAGAGCAATATCTGCTTGAGCATGAAAATGATATGCATATGGATGAAAGAGATGAGATAGATAAAATTGTTTTAGAACAATATCCTATTCTTAAGAATAATCTGCCTATTGAACTACTTGGGGATCCTCCCCCACCAAAGGGTGATCCTGTGTTCGAGCTAAAATAGTTACCAGATACACTTAAGTATGCTTATCTTGATGAGAAGGAGATATATCCTGTTATAATTAGTGCTCACCTCTCGACTCACAAAGAAAAGAAGTTATTAAAAACTTTTAGGAAGCACCATGCTGCTATTGGATATACTCTTGATGATCTTAAGGGTATTAGTCCCACTCTATGTCAGCACAAGATTAAAACCGATCCTGATTCTAAGCCAGTTGCTGATCATCAACGGAGGTTAAATCCTAGGATGAAAGAGGTCGTGAGAAAAGAAATATTAAAGCTTCTCGAAGTAAGAATCATTTATCCTGTTGCTCATAGTGATTGGGTAAGTCCAGTACATTGCGTACCTAAGAAGGGAGGTATCACCGTCGTTCCTAATGATAAGAATGAACTAATCCCACAGAGGATTACTACTGGCTATAGGATGGTGATAGACTTCTGGAAACTGAACAAGGCAACCAGGAAAGACCATTATCCTTTGCCGTTTATCGACCAAATGCTAGAAAGGCTATCTAAAAACACACACTTCTGCTTTCTAGACGGTTATTCAGGTTTGTCGCAAATACTTGTTGCACAATCTGATCAGGAGAAAACCACTTTCACCTGCCCCTTCGGTACCTTTGCTTATAGATGTATGCCTTTTGGCTTATGCAATGCACCTGCCACCTTTCAAAGATGTATGATGGTTATATTCTCTGACTTTTGTGAAAAGATTGTTGAGGTTTTTATGGATGATTTCTCCGTTTACGGTTCTTCCTTTGACGATTGCCTCAGCAACCTTGATCGAGTCTTACAGAGATGCAAAGATACCAACCTCATCTTGAACCGGGAGAAGTGCCACTTCATGGTTAATGAAGGCATCGTCTTAGGACACAAAATTTCTGAGAAAGGCATTGAACTTGATAAGGCTAAGGTTGATGCAATTGAGAAAATGCCTTTCCCCACAGATATCAGAGGTATACGAAGTTTCTTAGGTCATGCTGGTTTCCATAGAAGGTTCATTAAAGACTTCTCTAAGATTTCTAGGCCTCTTACCAACCTCTTGCAGAAGGATGTTCCTTTTGTTTTTGATGAGGATAGTGAGGAAGCTTTCAAAATACTTAAGAAGGCCTTGATAAACGCACCTATTGTTCAACCACCTGATTGGAACTTGCCCTTTGAAATCATGTGCGATGCTAGTGATTATGCTGTTGGTGCTGTTCTAGGACAAAGAGTTGACAAGAAGTTGAATGGTATTCACTACGCTTGTAAAACTCTAGACAGTGCCCAAAGAAACTATGCCACTACGGAGAAGGAATTTTTAGCAGTTGTGTTTGCATGTGAAAAGTTCAGATCTTATATAGTTGACTCCAAAGTCATTATTCACTCTGAGCATGCTGCTATTAAGTACCTTATGGAGAAGAAGGACGCTAAGCCTAGGCTAATCAGATGGGTTCTCCTGCTAAAGGAATTTGATTTGCACGTTGTTGACCGAAAGGGTGCTGATAACCCTGTAGCAGATAACTTGTCCAGGCTATAGAATGTCCTTGATGACCCACGACCTATTGATGACAGCTTTCCTAGTGAGCAATTGATTGTCATCGGCACTTCACATAGTGCACCGTGGTATGCTGATTACGCAAACTATATCGTAGCCAAATACATACCACCCAGTTTCACCTACCAGCAAAAGAAGAAATTCTTCTTTGATTTGAGATACTACTTTTGGGATGATCCTCACCTTTATAAGGAAGGAGTAGGTGGTGTTATTAGATGTTGTGTGCTTGAACATGAACAGGGACAGATCCTGCGGAAGTGTCATTCCGAAGCCTACGGAGGACACCATGCTGGAGATAGAACTGCTCATAAGGTATTGCAATCAGGTTTCTATTGGCCCACTCTCTTCAAGGATAACCGTAATTTTGTCTTGTCTTGTGACGAATGTCAAAGAATAGGGAACATTAGTAAACGTCAGGAAATGCCTATGAACTATTCACTTGTCATTGAACCATTTGATGTCTGGGGCTTTGATTATATGGGACCCTTCCCGAGTTCCAATGGGTATACTCACATCTTAGTTGCTGTTGATTACGTCACTAAGTGGGTAGAAGCTATCCCCACTAGAAATGCTGATCACCACACCTCTATTAAGATGCTTAAAGAAGTCATTTTCCCAAGATTTGGAGTCCCTATATATCTGATGACTGATGGCGGTTCACACTTCATTCATGGTGTTTTCCGCAAGATGCTCGCCAAGTATGATGTCAACCATAGAGTTGCATCTTCTTATCATCCTCAGTCTAGTGGTCAAGTGGAGTTGAGTAATAGGGAGATAATATTGATCTTACAAAAGACTGTCAATAGATCTCGAAAGAATTGGTCTAGCAAACTTGACGATGCACTATGGGCTTATAGGACTTCTTATAAGAATCCCATGGGCATGTCGCCGTATAAAATTGTTTACGGTAAGGCCTGTCATTTACTTCTTGAGCTAGAACACAAAGCTTATTGGGCGATCAAAGAGCTCAACTTCGATTTCAATCTTGCCGGTGAGAAGCGGTTGTTTGATATCAGCTCATTAGATGAATGGAGGGCCCATGCATATGAGAATGCCAAGTTGTTCAAGGAAAAGGTTAAGAGATGGCATGATAAAAGAATACAAAAACATGAGTTCAATGTAGGTGATTATGTCCTGCTATACAATTCTCGCCTAAGATTCTTCGCAGGCAAGCTTCTCTCTAAATGGGAAGGTCCCTACGTTGTCGAGGAAGTACATCATTCCGGTGCCATCAAAATCAATAACACGGAAGGTAATTTTCCTAGAGTAGTAAATGGGCAAAGAATCAAGCATTATATCTCTGGTACTCCCATAAATGTTGAGACCAATATCATCAATATCATAACTCCAGAGGAATACATAAGGGATGTTTATCAGCCTGTTTCAGAACCTGAAAACGAAGAGGTATGTGTTTCGGTAAGTAATTGGACTCCAAAACTTTTCTAGTAGTAAATTTTCTCCGTTTTGGAATTTATGGAAAAATAGAAAAATAAAAAGCAGTTCGGAGAGCGCACAAGGCGGCCACAAGATTGGTACCCACGGCCTCCCCCCTGGCCGCGGCTATAGGGCTTGTGGGCACCTCGTGTGCCTCCCGGACTCCGTTTTCTTGCGGAGCACTCCTTCTTGTCCAGAAAAAATCATTATATATACGCGGGAGGGTTTTGATCTCCGTATCGCGCAATTTTTCTGTGTTTTTGTTTCGAGCCTGTTGTCTGCCACAGATTTAGAGCAAAGATGTCGTGGGAATCTGTTGGGGAGAATAATCTCCCTCAAGTTCATGAAGAAGTAGATGCTGATCTAAAAAGAGTAGAAGCCACGGAAGCCAGGGACAAAGCTAAGGAGAAAACCTAAGCTAGGGAGGAAGTTCAACCTATGTTCAACATTGAAGACGTTGAAGGAGTGGATTTTCTCCAACCCTTCCTCCACGTGTTGTCTCCATCCTTGATTGAATTCTTGAGGTTTTGTGAAACAACTCGTGCTCGCAATATTTCCCTTTCTCGTGAAGTTGTTTTGCTGGAGAATCATGTCGCAGATCTCCAAGGTATAAATCAAAGATTGATAGCTCTCTTGGAATCAAAGGCAACAACTCCTCCACCACCACCAAAGGAAGACAATTGAGCATTGGTATGGGCAATCCCATTGGCTTTTGTCAATCTTGGGGGAGTTGCCCTGGTATCGTATCACCTTTATATCTTTTGCTTTTACCTTTGTTTTACTTCTTTCCTTTTCAGTTTTTATTTCTTCTCTTAGTGGAATAAGTCTTTAGTGTTTAGTTTGAGTCTTTTGCCTGGTGTCTCCCCCGATGTATTCGAGCTTGCGAGCTATATAATGAAGAGTATCTTAGTCAAGGTCTTTGTTTTGTGCCGTGATCAAAAGTATGAAAAGAACGATAGCATGAAAGATCATGAGATGATCTTATGGAAAGTGATAGCTTCACATACAACAAGTATGATGATTGAAACTTTTTGAGAATAGACCAACATAGACCCCAGTCATTGTTGCAATTAATAAGAAGTAATAAGGAAAGTGAGGTTCACATATAAATATATCATCTTAGACACTTTTTACAATTGTGAGCATTCACCAAACTATTACATGCTTAGAAGTAGATGTTGGACAAGAAAGACAACATAATGAATTGTGTTTGCTTGATTACAAACAATGTTATATGTCTAGAGATCCCTTAGCATGTGACGATTGCTTCCACCTCATATTATCCAAAACTCCGGCACCAAGTAGAGATACTACTTGTGCATCCATAAACCTTCAAACTAGTCTTGCCATGAGTGTCCACCATACCTACCTATGGATTGAATAAGATCCCTCAAGTAAGTTGTCATCGGTGCAAGCAATAAAAATTGTTCTCTAATATGTATGATCTATTAGTGTGTGGAAAATAAGCTTTATACGAACCTGTGATGAGGAAGACATAAAAGTGACAGACTGCATAATAAAGTTCTATATCACAGGAGGCAATATAAAGTGACGTTCCTCCGCACTAAGAGGACACACATCCAAACCTCAAAAGCGCATGACAACCTCTGCTTCCCTCTGCGAAGGGCCTATCTTGTACCTTTACTTTTGTCCTTGTGAAAGTCATGGTGATCAACACCAATTCCCTATTCTGTCATCATCTTGGTGAACGTCATATGCTTGGCAAAGATCTATATTCATATATCAACTTGGAGATGAGTACTTATGCTTTATTACTGTTGACTTTGCCCTTGAGGTAAATGGTTGGGAGGCAAAATTATGAGCCCCTATCTTTCTCTGTGTCCAACTAAAACTTTGATACCATGAGTACCACGTGAGTTGTAACAATTCTGGAAAACAAAAGAGATGATTGAGTATGTGGATTTGCTTTACAGGTTTTTATTTGACTCTTTCTGATGTTATGATAAATTGTAATTGCTTCAATGACTATGGACTGTTGTTGGCTACTTCTCGGTAAGGCTTTTGATTCATACTTTGCTTTGTGAAGAAATTGTTACTTTCCCATAAGAATCTTTATGATGTATTGTTGTTCTATGTGTGATCATGATGCCCTCTTGTCCGTATTATGTTTTATCGACACCTTCACCCCTAAACATGTGGACATGTTTATGGATCTTGGTTTTCGCTTGAGGATAAGCGAGGTCTAAGCTTGGGGGAGTTGATACCTCCATTTTGCATCATGCTTTCATGTTGATATTTATCGCTTTATGGACTGTTATTATACTTTGTGGTACCATACTTATGCCTTTTCTCTCTTATTTTGCAAGGTTTATTTGAAGAGGGAGAATACCGGCAGCTGGAATTCTGGACTGGAAAAGGAGCAAGTCTGAGTCCTCTATTCTGCGCAACTCCAAATGCCCTGAAAATTACCGTGGATTTTTTTGGGAATATATAAAAAATACTGGGCGAAAGAAGTGCCAGAGGGGAGCTGCCAGGGGCCCACAAGCCTGGTGGCCACGGCTACAGGGCTTGTGGGCACCCTGGTGGCCCACTGGCCCCCCTCTTTTGCTATATGAAGGGTTTCGTCCGGAAAAAAATCAAGGCGGAGCTTTTTCGAGAAGGCGCCGCCGCCACGAGGCGGAACTTGAGCAGAACCAATCTAGAGCTCGGCAGGACGATCCTGCCGGGGAAACTTCCCTCCCAGAGGGGGAAATCGTCGACATCGTCATCACCAACACTCCTCTCATCGGAGGGGACTCGTCTCCATGAACATCTTCATCAGCACCATCTCATCTCCAAACCCTAGTTCATCACTTGTAACCAATCTCCGTCTCGCGACTCCGATTGGTACTTGTAAGGTTGCTAGTAGTGTTGATTACTCTTTGTAGTTGATGCTAGTTGGATTACTTTGTGGAAGAGTTTATGTTCAGATCCTTGATGCTACTCATTACACCTCTGATCATGATTATGATTATGCTTTGTGAGTAGTTACTTTTGTTCCTGAGGACATGGGATAAGTCATGCTAATAATAGTCATGTGAATTTGGTATTCGTTCGGTATTTTGATATGTTGTATGTTGTTTTTCCTCTAGTGGTGTTATGTGAACATCGACTACATAACACTTCACCATATTTGGGCCTAGAGGAATGAATTGGGGAGTAGTAAGTAGATGATGGGTTGCTAGAGTGACAGAAGCTTAAACCCCAGTCTATGCGTTGCTTCGTAAGGGGCTGATTTGGATCCACTAGTTTAATGCTATGGTTAGACGTTGTCTTAATTCTTCTTTCATAGTTGCGGATGCTTGCGAGAGGGGTTAATAATAAGTGGGATGCTTGTCCAAGTAAGGGCAGTACCCAAGCACCGGTCCACTCACATATCAAACTATCAAAAATAACGAACGCGAATCATATGAACATGATGAAACTAGCATGACAGAAATTCCCGTGTGTCCTCGTGGGCGTTTTTCCTCCTATAAGACTTTGTTCAGGCTTGTCCCTTGCTACAAAAGGGATTGGGCCACTTTGCTGCACCGTTGTTACTACTTGTTACTTGTTACTTTTCACCTGCTAGTTTCACCTCACTACACCATCACTTGTTACCGCTACTTTCAGTGCTTGCAGTTATTACCTTGTTGAAAACCGTTTATTAGATCCTTCTGCTCCTCGTTGGGTTCGACACTCTTACTTATCGAAAGGACTACGATTGATCCCCTATACTTGTGGGTCATCACCTGGAAACCTTAACCATCCTTGATCAACATGCTAGTCAACTAGAGACTCACTAGGGACATAGTTTTGTCTATATATCCACACATGCATTTATGTTTCCATTCAATACAGTTATAGCATGGATAATAAATGATTACCTTGAAATAGGAAATATAATAACAACCATTTTAATATTTCCTCTAGGGCATATTTCCAACAGCGACAATCATTAGTTTGTCCTTCTCCATGCTATATTTTTATCACTTCATATGTTATGTGTTATGCTTGGAGCGTCCCGCTGTTTACCTTTTAGTTTGTTTTAGTTTTGCTTGTTGTTCATAACAAGTTGGAACCTAGCCTTCTTTGTTTGGGAGAGAAACATGCTCTACTCCACTCTAGAACACAACATAGGTTTTCATGCTTATCTTTTTTTTGTGTTCTTTATCTTTTCATAGCTACGGTCATGCTTAGCTCTTAGTTTTCATGCTCAACTTGCTTAGAGAGTTGGCTTGTTGCACTAAGTTTTGTGTCTTGCATGAGTAGGTAATTGAGGTTGCTATTTAAGTATAGTAGTAACTTGCAATAGTTTTGAGGTTTTGATTTGAGTAATGTTTGGACTATTGGTGTCAAGAGCTTGAGCCTATTAGTGATGGTGTCGTATTTTGGGAAATCCATGTGTTTTTCAAAACTAAAAAAATAGTTGAGAACTCTAGCTACTAGATTGATCGCTAACCTTTGGAGGGGTTGGAATATATAGAGTGCCCTCACATTACCATGGGTCGAGGATGCGCAAGGATAACCAAACCGCCAAACACTACTCCTCCGGGTGCTTGTCTCTTTGTGAATCTCCTGACTAGATAGAGAGTTACCGATAATAAGTGCATGAGTTCTTCGGATTAATGTGAGTATTCGATTGTTGGCACTTCCACCGTCCATATTTTTCTAGCCTCTTCGGTACCATGCATTGCCCTTTCTCATCTTGAGAGTTGGTGCAAACTTCGTTGGTCCATCCAAACCCTTGGCGTGATATGCTCTGTCATCATAAGCCTCATTATATCCTTACTCAAAACAGCCCCCATACCTACCTATTAAGTCATTTCCATAGCCTTTCCGAGATACATTGTCATGCAACATCCACCATCTCATGACTTGATCTTCATGTCATACATGCTTTACTTGATCAAGGAGCCGCATGCTAGTTGGGCCTTGCCCTTATTATTGCTACATGACGCGCTAGTTTCATTGCATATCCTTCTACACTGGCACATGCATACATTTGCATACATCATGATAGTTTTCATTTCTCTTTATGTTGAGTGCTTCTTATAAAGTGTGAAGATCTTCTTTTCATTCTTGTAAACATAGAGTGTTGCCCTTAAGTGAGGAAAAGATCCCAAAGAGGACAAATGAAAAGATCCCAAAGAGGACGAATGAAAATATCCCAAAGAGGACAAATGAGAGATAAATAGAAAGAGCCAAAGGGGCCACAAAAAAGGGGCAACACTACAATTCCTTTTGAAAGATCCACACTCGTACTCCATTGTTATCTTTGTACTACATAGAGATTATCATTCATGCATAACTATGTCGGGACCCTTACACTATAGAACTTGGCTTGTACATTCCAATGATGAGCCTCCACAAATGAGCTCTAGGTCTTCATGAGAAAGCAAGTTGGATACACCCCCACTAGTTCCATTGGAGAGCTTACCTTAGCTCATATGTGCATCTGTTGCATGGCAATCCCTACTCCTCACATCATATCTATCATTTGGCTTTCTCTCGCATATGGTTGTCCTCATTGATGTGAGCCTTTCACACCTTTTTTGTCTTCCTTCCCCATCATTATTATCTTTGCCATCCTAAGTGCCAACATATCTTGCTTGCGCTCATACATTGCATGAGTGCTCAAAATCGAAAGGGAGAGGATCATTTTGACTTTTGCGTGACTAGTGGTCTGGGGATGAGTCAAAATAAGATTTCGAAGGAGACCAAGTGTGAAGTTTTAGTAGATTGTGTTCTCAATTAAACTACAAAATATTTTTATGCTCTAAACCCATCTCCCGCTTCTTGCATGCGACCACCATTTTGAGATATTCGAGTCACGGACAACGAGAGCTCTTGCACCTTTATGTTCTTGCTTTGCTAACTTCAATACTAAATATAGACTATTGCTTGTTATTGTCTTGACTTGAATTGCATACCTTACTTGCTCTACTTTGAAGTTCTTATATGTGTGTTAGCACGTCACCACAGAAATTATTTGTGTTATCTTTTTACCTAGTCGAGGATGAGCATGAATTAAGCTTGGGGATGTTGATACGTCCCAAACGTATCTATAATTTCTTTTTGTTCCATGATCTTTTGGGTAACATTGTTATATGTTTTGCTACACTTTTATATCTTTTTACACATATTTGGACTAACCTACTAACTCAATGCACCCAGTGCCAGTTTCTATCTATTGATGTCTTTTTTGCAGGGAATTTCCCCCAAATTTACAGAGTCCCAAAAATCCCTAGAAAAATATATAAAAATCAGGGTGACGGAAGCTTCACGAGCACCAAAGGTGGGCCAGAGGGGAGCCAGGGCCTGCCCAGGCGGCCTCCCTGCATGGCACACCCACTAGCCACGCCACCAGGTCGCCTGGGTGGGGGCCATGCCCTCTGGTGCCCTCCTTCGGCCTATATTTACCTCTCCGATCGAAAACCCTTCCATCATATCCAGAATCGTGAATTTCTCCATCGTTCCGTTGCCGCAATGCTCCCGAGATCGGGAGCGCCAGAAGACCTCTTCCCGGCACCCTGTCGGAGGGAGAATTGACCTCCGGGAGCTTCTCCACCGCCATGGACGCTTCCCGGACGTGTCGTGAGTAGTCCTCCTTGGACCATGGGTCCACGACCAATAGCTATGTGATGTCTTCTCTCCAATCTTGTGCTTCAATGTTTAGCCCTTGTGATCTGCCCTACATGATCAATGCATCTATGTAATTTTCATGTTGTTGCTATGCTTGGTTTGTTGGGATCAGATGGATTATGAGATTATGTTCAGATTTTGATGAGTTATATATTTTATTATTCTTTTATATTATGTTCTTTAGTGATTCATGCATGTTATCCGTTGCTTTTTATTGCTTTGGCCGAGTAGTAGATTGTAACTCCAAGAGGGAGCGTTATGCATGATTGTGGGTTCATGCCCCCTGATGTCGGGCTTGAGTGGCAGAAACATGAGACTAGGGGATGTGTTGTTGCCACCAGGGAGAAAACAACGGTGCTTGTGACCACGGTTGCAAGTATTGTTTACCTTACGCAAAGTTCGTTAATGCAGTTGTCCGTTGCTTTGAGTTTATGTTTGAAATATGCCCTAGAGGCAATAATAAAGTTGTTATTATTATATTTCCAGTTCATGATAATTGTCTATTATTCATGCTATAATTGTATTAACCAGAAACCGCAATATATATGTGAATATATAGATCACAATATGTCCCTCGTGAGCCTCTAGTTGGCTAGCTCGTTGATCAATAGATGATCATGGTTTCTCGATCATGGACATTGGAAGTCATTGATAACGGGATCACATCATTGGGGAATGATGTGATGGACAAGACCCAATCCTAAGCATAGCACTAGATCGTGTTGTTCGTCTGCTAAAGCTTTTCTAATGTTAAGTATCATTTCCTTAGACCGTGAGATTGTGCATCTCTCGGATACCGTAGGAGTGCTTTGGGTGTACCAAACGTCTAAACGTAACTGGGTGATTATAAAGGTGCACCACGGGTATCTTCGAAAGTGTCTGTTGAGTTGTACGAATCGAGACCGGGATTTGTCACTCCGTGTGATGGAGAGGTATCTCTGGGCCCACTCGGTAATCCATCATCATATTGAGCTTACTGTGACTAAGGGGTTAGCCATGGGATGATTTTTTACGCAACGAGTAAAGAGACTTGCCGGTAACGAGATTGAACAAGGTATAGGGATGCCGATGATCGAATCTCGGGCAAGTATCATACCGATAGACAAAGGGAATTGCATACGGGATTGATTAAATCCTTGACATCGTGGTTCATCCGCTGAGATCATCGTGGAACATGTGGGAACCAACATGGATATCCAGACCCCGTTGTTGGTTATTGGCCGGAGATATGTCTTGGTCATGTCTGCATGCTTTCCGAACCCGTAGGCTCTACACACTTAAGGTTCGATGACGCTAGGGTTATAGGGAAATAGTGTACGTGGTTACCAAAGGTTGTTCGGAGTCCCGGATGAGATCCCGGACATCACGAGGAGATCTGAAATTGTCCGGAGGTAAAGATTGATATATAGGATGAAGGGTTATGGACATCGAAAGTGTTTCGGGCATCACCGATAACGTACCGGCACAACCAGAAGGGTTCCGGGGGTCCACCGGGAGGGGCCATCAGCCCCAAAGGCTTTTATGGGCCAAAAGGAGAAAGGGAACCAGCCCAAAGTGGGCTGGTGCGCCCTCCCATCTCAGCCCAAGGCGCAAGGAGAGTGGGAGGGGGCAAACCCTAGGCGCAGAGGAGGCCCAAGGCCCACCTAGGGCGCCCCCCTCCACCCTTGGCCGCCGCCCTCCCTGACCCATCTAGGGCTGACGCACCCTTGGGGGTGGGAACCCCACCCTCCTCCCTCTCCTCCTATATATAGTGGTGGTTTTTGGCTTTTGGAGACATGATTTCTTCCTCTCCCGACGCAGCCCTACACCTCTCTCTCCTTGTCCTCCGCATAGCTCAGCGAAGCTCTGCCGGAGAACCACGTAGCTCCATCGCCACCACGCCGTCGTGCTGCCGAAGCTCTCTCCCTCAACCTCTCCTACCTCCTTGCTGGTTCAAGGTGTTGGAGACGTCACCGGGCTGCACATGTGTTGAACGCGGAGGTGCCATAGTTCGGCACATAAATCGGAATCTACCGTGATCTGAATTGCTACGAGTACGACTCCATCAACCATGTTCATATTAACGCTTCCGCTTAGTGATCCTCAAAGGTCTGAAGATTCTCTAGAACCTCTCTCATTGTTGGTTTCTCCATAAATAGATCCTTGTATGGTGTAGGAAAATTTTGAATTTACTACGATACCCAACAGTTTACACTTTGGGTGGGGTTCGCAACTTAATACCAGTGAGATGTCCTGGATAGATATCTCAAGGTGGATGATTAGTAAGTAGATGTTGATGAATAAACGGTCTACTTGTCTTGGCGTACTACCCATTACTTTTGAGCCCCTAACTTTCTAGTAGCATGATTAGCATTGCGATGCGTTTATAATTCTATCAATTGGCAAGCTATAATTTGTTTACCCAGCATAGTTGTTTATCGTCTTTTAGGAGAGATACATCACTAGTGATCATCATGTGACTCTGGTCCATAATACCACCATTGTTTATACCTCCACCATTTACTGTTTTTATTTACTTTTCTGTTGCAATCACTGTCACTATTCTCGCTTGTGTTTTGGTCTTTTGCAAACTACAAGGCCGGAGAGATTGACAACCTCTCTGTACTCGTTGGGAGCAAAGTTATTTGTTGTGTGTGCAGGTCCACATCTTCTGCTAGCGCCAGAGCAGCGGACACCTACTTGTTGATCCTCGGAGTCCTCCTGGTTCGATAAACCTTACAGTCCCCGTGTAAGGGAAATTTGTTGCTGGCTACATCTCCACCTTCCACTTGGGGTAACCAACGAGGGGAGAGAAGTATTCCATCAACTCGTCATCACCCCCCCACCCCCTGCCTCGGAGACTATCTCACATGACCCTCGCCATGTGGGGGAGATTCGTGGCCGCACCCGTTCTCGCACCGCTTCCCTTCGTGCTCTGAGCGCTTCCATGTTCTTGGTGTCAAGCAGCCCCCGATTGCCCCGTGTTGTGGATGCACTTTTCGAACATTCATGGCTTCGGCTAGGACGGCCGTCGTCGCCAACTCACCGAGTACTTGTGTGATTAATGGATTTATATTGTGGATATTCAAGAAACCATGCGCACGGAGTTTTCCCTCTCGAAGTTGGAGTGGCTTATCACTCACCTGTTTGCGTGGCACTGGCTCCATTCTAGTGGGATTCTAGGCCATTCTCGTGGCATCCTTTTAAGCGTAAAGTATGCCACCTTTGAGGTGAGTGGTATGTATCGTGGAGAGTTCTATGTCAACATGGAACATTTAGAGTGTGCCCCCAATTTCAAATGGGATATCATCATTGTCTATGGGTCGACTAACCACCGGCGATCGGCGACCTTCCTAGAGGATCTATCAAGGAAGGTCCCTGCCTCGCAATTGCTCGTAGTGATTGGAGGGACCTCAACCTCATTCGTTCGATCGATGATAAAATAATGACCGGGTTAGTTATCCGAGGATGCATATGTTCAATGAGTGCATTGCGGATCTCGACCTCTGCGAGTTAGATCGGGTTGCTGCCAGGTTCACCTAGACCAACCGGCAGGCGCACCTGACTAGATCCGTCCTGGACCGGGTGTTCCTCTCCCTCGAGTGGGAGCTACGATGCCCCCTTGCCTCCCTCCGCGCGATCACTAGGATCGGCTCACACCACGTCTTGATCCTATTATCCTCAGATAATGAGCACCCTCCCCTTCCTCCATGATTTCAGTTTGAGCACTTTTGGCTATCCAAGGAGGCGTTCTTGGATGACGTCCGTGAGCGGCGGCTCGAGGCTAGGGCCGAGCCTCGTCGCTATCTCTTGGCGGTCGACACCTTGCACTTCTGCGCTAAACGGCCTTGTGAGTTTATCAAAGGGTGTGCCGCCAATCTGGGTCACGGTCTCCGGGATCGGAAGACCGCCCTCCTCGCCTCCATCGAGGCCCTTGACCTCCAGAAGACACGTTTGATCTCTCTCCTGACGAGTGGATGGTTCTGTATGATCTTGAGGACCAACTTTCAGTTATTTACACGGATGAGGAGGCCTATTGGCGCCTTCGTGACACTCAGCATTGGGTCCTCCAGGGAGACGCCAATACTGCTTACTTTCACACCGTTGCCAATGGGCGCACGCACAGGAACACCATTGTCGTCCTATGGAATGGCCCCATTCCTCACCAGCACCCGGAGGATATTCGTGCGCACATTGACGACTTTTATAAAGCCATTTCCCCCCTCCCTAGGGGAGGGCTGGCCGTGTACGAGGACTTCTAGTTGGGCCTCCTCCAGGTCATGGACGATGAGAACGCCGCCCTCACTGCACCTTCTTCCGAGGAGGAGGTTTGGCGGACCATCAAGGAAATGAACCCATCCTCCACTCCAGGTCCGGACGGCCTCCCCGTGAAGTTCTTCCAGGCCTTGTGGAATGTAATCAAACCGGAGGTGATGGCCCTCTTCAAGGATTTCTATGTGGGCTCTATTGACCTGGCGTGCCTCAACTTTGGGATCATCGCTCTCATCCCCAAAGTTTCGGGCGCTTCGGATATTCGCTAATTCTGTCCCATAATAGTGATTAATGTGATCTTTCGCATTCTTGCAAAGGGTTTCGCCAATAGGGTGATCTCGCTCGCCGACCACATCACCCACCCGAACTAGACGACATTCATTCATGACTGGTTCATCCTGGATGGGTTGTGGTGTTCCATGAGGTCCTTCACGAGGTACGCAGCAAGCACATGAAGGCGGTCTTCCTGAAGATTGACTTCCATAAGGCCTATGACACTGTACACTGGCCCTTCCTTCGGGATGTTTTGCTCTGCAAGGGCTTTGATGACCGATGGGTCACCCGGGTCCTTTAGATGGTCTCCTATGGTCGTACGGCGGTGAACATTAATGGCGAGATCAGCCCCTATTTCCCCCACCCATTGTGGGGTTCGACGTGGTGATCCTTTCTCCCCCCTTTTTGTTCAATATGGTGGTTAACGCCCTCGCTACCATCCTTGACAAGGACAAGGCTACCAGACACATCCGTGGGGTTGTCCCTCATCTGATTCGAGGTGGTGGGGTCTCCCTCTTACAATATGCTGATGACATGTCAGATCAAAAGTATGTCTAGAGGGGCGTGATTGGACTACTTGACAAGATAACAACTTAGACTTTTCCCAATTTTAAGTGTGGGCCAGTTTTAGCAATTATGACTAGTCAAGCACACCCTACACATGCACATCTAAGAGTATAACAGCGGAAAGCAAAACATGCAAGTGTAAAGTAAAGGGTAAGGTAGGGAGATCAAACGCAAAGATTGACATGGCCATTTTTGCATGGTTCCGATAGGTGGCACTATCGTACGTCCATGTTAGTGGAGACTTCAACCCATAGAGGGTAACGGTTGCGAGAGTCCGTGGAGGGCTCCACCCACAAGGGTTCCGCAAAGAAGCGGCCTTGTCTATTACAGCACGGCTTCCCTCCACACAGGACTAGCTTCACCCACGGTAGATCTTCACGAAGTAGGCGATATCCTTGCCCTTACAAACATCTTGATTAAATTCCACAACACGAAGTAGGAGGCCCCCAAGCAACACCTAACCAATCTAGGAGACACCACCCTCCAAAAGGTAATAGATGTGGTAGAACGATGAACTCCTTGCTCTTGTGCTTCAAAAGATAGTTTCCTCAACAGTCAATCACTCTCTCTCATATTTGACAGGGGTAGGAGAGATTGTTCTTGTGGAAAGCAACTTGGGGAGGTTAGAAATCCAGGTTCAAATGGTTGGAATGGAATCTCTTGATCTCAACAGATGGGTAGGTGGCTCTCTCTCAGAAAAATGGATCTGGCAAGTGTAAGTGTGTTATGCGTGCTTCATCTCCGAATGAGAGGTAGGTGGAGGGGTATATAGACATCCCCAAAAATCCAAGCGTTACAACATTATTATCCAAGTCAATGACACCGAAATGAATCTCGGTGGTACCGAGTTGCAATAAATGTGGCAACTTTTGAATTCTCGGTGAGACCGATATAGGAATCTCGGTGGTACCGATACGATGACTTAGACTGGTTTCCAAATCTCGGTGAGACCAATTTCAAACTCAGAAATTCTGATTTGTGAAATCCTCTCCACAGAAAGTTGGTCACACAATCTCGGTGGCACCGATAGGAATGTTGGTTGTACTGAGATGGTAGGGTTTGGCATAGGTTCTGACAAGTGTAAAATCGGTAGGGCCGAATGAAAAAATTTGGTGCCACCGATTTTGCTGGTTTGGATTTCGACAGAGATATTCTGTGGGAGAATGGTTGAGTATTTTTGGTGGCTATCTCTAAGCACTTGACAACCAATTCATCATAATACCTCACCCCTTTTAATAGTATTGGCTTTCCTATGGACTCAAAGTGATTTCTCACAAATATAAAATGAAGAGTCTTCTTGCTTGAAGCTTGAACCAATCCTATTCCATCCTTGCATCAAGGGGCATCTCCTCACAACCCTATAGCCAAAGCATCTTTGAACTTCTCTAAAATATATTTGAGTGAACTCATTAGTCTAGTGATGCATATGTTGTGATTAATTACCAAAACCACCTTAGGGAGCAATTGTGCTTTCAATCTCCCCTTTTTGTTAATTGATGACAACATATAGATCAAAGCTTCGACAAAAGATATAATCAATGATTAGCATCGACGCTTTGAGAAGTATGTGAAAAGAAAGAGATCCCCCTAAGTTTGTGCATTATTTTAGATTTGCGTTTGAATGCAAATGCACAATCGATTGGTATCATGGGTTACTCTTGCATGTCACATACATCTTGTTGGTGCGCATAAATGATATGAATGTATAGCAATGCACATAGCACCAAACAAGACGTGAATGATCAGCATGTAGATAGCTCAAAAGTAATAACATGGTAGCACAAAACAACCATAGCGCATGATCAAACACACCTCTAAATGGCTAAAGTCATCCAAAAGACCAGAAGTTGTGAAAAAACAAACGAGAGCAAATAAAAAAGCAAAGCTCTCCCTCTTGAAGCCCTATTGATCTATACACTTCTCCCCCTTTGGCAACAAGTTACCAAAAATTTAATGGTCTAGAACTAAGCGTCTCTCTGGGCACAATCTCCTCCGGTAGATGGAGATGGAGTGGAGAAGAGATCATCGACAAAGGCTTCTGCAGACGTCGCTAGAGATGGAGGTGTAGACACTGGAGGTGCTGGGGAAGGAGCTGATGCTTGAGCTGATGAAGATGATCTTGCTTCCATACTAGCACAGCTAGTGACCTGGTCTGGGTCCTTCATAACCCACAAGTATAGGGGATAGTGTGTAGCCTTCTTCAATAAATAGGAGTGTCGAACCCAATGAGGAGCTAAAGGCAGAACAAATATTCCCTCAAGTTCTATCGACTGCCGGTACAACTCGACGCACGCTTGACATTTGCTTTACCTAAAACAAGTATGAAACTATTTTGCAAGAATAAAACTACGAGTACTTTGCAAGAATAAAACTATGAATAAATTTCAAGGTAGTAAAAGTGGATAGCTTTTGTCAACAAGAAAGTCATTTGTACCTAGGCAATCGATAACAAGTATCATGAATCATTCTTGCAATTTTATATGAGGGAGAGGCATGAGCTAACATACTCTCTCTGCTTGGATCATATGCACTTATGATTGGAACTCTAGAAAGCATCTGCAACTACTAAAGATCATTAAGGTCGTGAAACCCAACCATAGTATTAAGTATCAAGTCCTCTTTACTCCCATACGCCATAACCCACTTATCCGCATTTAGGCTGCTGTCACCCCCGCAATACCGACAATAAGAAAACCATGAACATATTGCAACACCCTATAGTGGGCGGCCCTCACATTTGCGTGACACGGAGGGCACTGTAGGAAAGCACCATAAATAAAATATACAATCATACCAACCAAGATCACGATTAACCCATTGGACAAAACAGATCTACTCAAACATCATAGGATAGCCAAATATCATTGGGAAATTATATGTGGAGTTGAGAACATGTTTAAGTAGATATTACAGCAGGGAGAAGGGGTGTTACACCACTGCATAGAGGGGGAGAAAGTTCGTGTTCACGGTAGCAAGGTTGTTGATGTAGATCGCCGTCACGATCCTAGCCTGGCGGCACTCCGGCGCCACCGGGAGAGAGCGGGAGAGAGCCCCCACCTTGTTCTTCTTCCTTGGCCTCCCCCTAGATGGGAGGAGATACCCCCCCTCTGGTCCATGATCTCCATGGCGGTGGAGGGGCGGAAGCCCCTCCGAGATTGCATCTCTCTCTCTCTCTATTCTCTTTTGTTTTCGTGCTTCCGAGATCTGTCCCTTCACGGTTTCTTCAATTCCCGGAGATCCATAACTCCGATTGCGCTGAAATTCTTACACTACTTTTTTCCATAAATTATCTCTCTTGCACCAGAAGAAGGGCCCCAACCGACGCTCGAGGAGGGCACAAGACACTAGGGTGCGCCTGGGGCCTGTGGCGCGCCCTTATTGGTTGTGGGCTCTGTGGGCCCCCGTTTGCGTAGATTCCACCTCCCAAAAATCACATAAATTCCAAAATAATTCTCCGTAAATTTTATCACGTTTGGACTTCATTTGATATGGATTTTCTGCGATACAAAAAACATGCAAAAACAGGAACTGGCACTCGGCATTAGATCAATAGATTAGTCGCATAAATCATATAAAAAGTTGCCAAAAGTATGTGAAAGTTGTATGATATTGGCATGAAACAATAAAAACTTATAGATATGACGGAGACATATCAGCACCCCCAAGCTTAATTCCTGCTCGTCCTCGAGTAGGTAAATGATAAAAACAATTAATGTGGAATGCTACCTAGCATAAAGTTGACCATATATCTAATCATGGCATGAATATTAAGATATAAGTGATTCAAAACAGTAGTCCATAATTTGACATAAAGACATCAATACTCAGGCATCCCAATAAACAATCGTGTATTTCAAAATATCAATGCTAAAGAAAGCTATCCCTACAAAGTCATATAATCTTTTCATGCTTTGTCTTCTTAACACAAAGTATAAATCATGTACTATCTCGATGTCAGCCAAGCAATTGGTTCATACTTTTTAACGCGCTTCAGCTTTTTCAACCCTCACGCAATACATGAGAACAAGCCATGGATATAGCACCACGGGTGGAATAGAGTATGATGATAGGGGTAAATATAGAGAAGGAAAAAAAGTAAGAATGTCTCACATCGACGCGGCTAACCAGCGGGCTATGGAGATGCCCATCAATTGATATCAATGTGAGGAGTAGGGATTGCCATGCAACGAATGCACTAAGAGATATAAGTGTACGAAAGCTCCATATGAAAACTAAGTGGGTGTGCATCTAATCCTATAATGAAAAATTCCCACCGGTATATGAAAGTGACAACATAAGAGACTGTCCATATGAAAAACATGGTGCTACTTTGAAGCACAAGTGTGGAACTAGCATGCCCCTTCTCTCTTTTTCTTTTTTTTTCTTTATCTCTTTTTTTCTTTCTTTTCTTTTCTCTTTTCTAGTTTTTCCCTTTTTATATTTTTTTCTCTCATTGTCCGGACTCTCATCCCGACTTGTGGGGGAATAATAATCTCCATCATCCTTTCCTCACTGGTACATGCTCTAATAATGAATAATGATGATCATCACACTTCTATTTAGTTATAACTCAAAAGAAAAAGAAAAATACAACTCGATACCTAGAACAAAATATGACTCTACATGAATGCCTCTGGCAGTGTACCAGGATGTGCAATGATCTAGCTTAACATGTATAAAAAATGATGCACGGTGGCTGAGCCGCAACTACTATGTCAGCTATATGATCATGCAAAGCAATACGACAATGAATGCTCAAGTCAAACAGAGGCGGTGAAATTGCATGGCAATATATCTCGGAATGGCTATGAAAAGGACATAATAGGTAGGTATGGTGGCTGTTTTGAGGAAGATATAATAAGGATTATGTGTGACAGAGCGTATCATATCACGGGGATTGGATGCACCGGCGAGGTTTGCACCACGTCTCGGGGTGAGAAAGGGCAATGCACGGTACCGTAGAGGCTAGCAAATTGCGGAAAGGTAAGAGTGCGTACAATCCATGGACTCACATTAGTCATAAAGAAATCATATACTTATTGCAAAATTTTATTAGCCCTCAAAGCAAAGTACTACTATGCATGCCCCTAGGGGGGAGGTTGGTAGAAGTTAACCATCACGCGCCCCCGACCTTCACGCAAAGATAGACAATCAAGGATAAATTGTGCTCCAACTTCCCGGCATAACGAGAGACTATACGTGCATGCTTAGGGAATCACATACCTTAACACCAATATTCTTACTAACCACAACCGTTTACTAGTACCTCCCACATATTCCATCTCTATATCGCAAAACTATTGCAAGGAATCAAACATATCATATTCAGTTACCCATAAGTTTTATGTAGGATTTTATGACTAACCATGCAAATGACCAATTCATGTTGACTCTCTAAATATATATAAGTGAAACATGAGAGTTTAATTATTTCTACAAAATATCATGCTCTAATAAGTATAAGTGAAGCAATAGAGCATTTTACAAACAACGGTTTTCTATGTGAAGAGAAACAGGCAATCTAAACTTCAAATGATATAAGTGAGGCGCATGAAGCATTCTATAAAGCCATACTCAAAAGATATAAGTGAAGTGCAATGAGCATTCTATAAATCAACCATGGACTATCTCATACCAGCATGTTTCATAAAAGAAAAAACGAAAACTAAATGCAAAAGACGCTCCAAGATTTGCACATAACACATGAACTGAAGAACGAAGCAAAGACGAAAACGTATTGATACTTGTTAAAGAAAGATGGGATGCCTTCCGGGGCATCCCCAAGATTAGACGCTAGAGTCTCCTTTAATATTTACTTGGGGTGCTTTCGGCATCCCCAAGCTTGATCTCTTGCCTCTCCTCCTTCTCCTCATATCGAGACTTCCTCGATCTTTGATCACATCATCCACACAAAACTCAACAGAAATCTCGGTAAGATCCGTTAGTATAATAAAGAAAATCACTACTCTAAGTACTATTGCAAACCAATTCATATTTTATTTTTTCATTTTATCTACTTTAATATAACTTTTCCATGCCTCATACCACCGATAAAAATCGATACTTTCATCAAAACAAGCAAAACAATGCATCAAAAACAGAATTTGTCTTAAAGAGGACACTCTGTACAAATCTTTACATCTACCATACTTCTGGTACTCCAACAATTCTGAACAATTAGGAAGAAATAAAAAAATTGTATATCAATACTGTGCAAAAAGTTTCAGATCCTTTTTACGTTGCAGTAAAAAATGAAAATTCACGCGCTACAGCCAAAGTTTTTTGTTTCTGCACCGCACATACCAACAAGCAATCTACCCATCCCAAAGGCAAATCTTGGCACATTATTTTTATAATACAATGGATTTGTAAAAGGGGATGATTATTTTCGTGATAATCTTCAGGAAAAATTCTACATTGTTTCCATGAGCATGAACATAAGTGTTCAAGGTCGACCCTCACTTCACTAATGCATCACCTTTCAGTCGCTTCTATTGTTGTGATGTTTTAAGTTCCCCTCTATATATTATTTTTTGTTTTAAAACATTATAAAATCACTCAACATAATTAAATGACTCGCTAAAACTTCCAGTTTGTCTCCCTCGCAATGCTTTCTTTAAAGCCATTAAGCTAGGCATAAAGTGCTCAAGTAATGGATCCACCCGGATCCCAAGGTATATCAAAGCCAATTTTAATTAGCAATGATTTGGCATTTAGAAGTGAGCACAAAGCAACATATATCAAGAAATTAAGAATTATAACTCTCTTCCTATGCATCGGCATGTCATACAAAAACAACTCATGCACATCAAGTAAAGGCCAATACATAGCATAAGCATTTTCTTGCAATTTTATCGTGTTGGAAACATAGAGAGGCGGAGATGTAGTTCCTCTCTCATAATAATTGCAAGTAGGAGAAGCAAGCACATGCATATTATATTCATCAAAATCATCATGTGTAGTGGTAAAAGGCAACCCATCAATATAATCCTCAACAAGTGCAAACTTCTCCGATATAGTGTAGTTTGGAGAATTCAAAAAGATAATAGGACTATCATGTGTGGGTGCAATAGAAACAATTTCATTATTCATATAAGGAACAATAGAAAGTTAATCTCCAATATCATAATTCATATTGGCATCTTGGACACAAGCATAGCAAGCATCATCAAAAAGGGATATTTCAAACAAATCAACGGGGTCATAGCAATTATCATAGCATTCATCCTTCGATAAGAACGAAGGGACGTTAAACAATGTATGAGTTGAAGAGTTACTCTCATTAGAAGGTGGGCACGGGTGATCAATCCGCTCTTCGTCCTTTTGTTCTTCGCTCTCCTCATCATATTTTTCATCCAATCAGCTCACACTTTCATCAATTCCTTCTTCCATAGACTCCTGCAAAATGTTAGTCTCTTCTTGGGCAACGGAGACTTTCTCAATAAACGCATCAATATCAGAATTGTATTTATAATTATCATAGCAATATTTAAGGATAGAAAAAAATTCAGGTCTATAAAATGAATCATCAAAATCTTCAAACTTTTCAAACAAAGATTCAATTTCGTAAGCACCCTTAAAAGCAAAAAATTCTTCTATTCGTTCCACATCATGGTAATCATATATACCATTAGCATAAGATGCCAAGGTTTCATCATCATTAAATTTGCATGGAAAGGGAAGGTGTGTAGCATTCATCCTAGAGCAACAAGAAAATCATATCTCTAGCTTAAATTCCAAGCATACCAATGCAACATATGAATTTGATCCCATAACAGTTTCCCTTTTTGTGTCAAGCGATAATCCCTGGAGTATTCATGTTGATCAAACGTGTCTCCCATTATCATGTTGAATGGGGTTTTCTCAGGATTGTCAAAGTAGTGCATAATATTTTTCACATAACGAGCATCGAGGGTTTTAGGAGTTCCCCATCTCCATGACTAGCAGGCACCACCAATTGTTTTGGTGTTTCGTGTTCCATATACATAACTAAAGATAGAGAACAACTTAGAACGGGAAATAAAAACTACTTAGTGATAAAGCAAACAAGCACACACGAGAATATTTACCCCACGCTATTGCTCCCAGGCAATGGCGCCAGAAAAAGGTCTTGATAACCCACAAGTATAGGGGATCATTTGTAGCCTTCTTCGATAAATAAGAGTGTCAAACCCAATGAGGAGCTAAAGGCAGAACAAATATTCCCTCAAGTTCTATCGACCGCTAATACAACTCTACGCATGCTTGACGTTTGCTTTACCTTAAACAAGTATGAAACTATTTTGCAAGAATTAAACTATGAGTACTTTGCGAGAATAAAACTATGAATAAATTTCAAGGTAATAAAAGTGGATAGCTTTTGTCATCAAGAAAGTCATTTGTCCCTAGGCAATCGATAACAAGTACCGGTAATCATTCTTGCAATTTTATATGAGGGAGAGGCATGAGCTAACATACTCTCTCTGCTTGGATCGTATGCATTTATGATTGAAACTCTAGCAAGCATCCACAACTACTGAAGATCATTAAGGTCGTGAAAACCAACCATAGCATTAAGTATCAAGTCCTCTTTACTCCCATACGCCATAACCCACTTATCCGCGTTTAGGCTCATGTCACCCCCGCAACACCGACAATAAGCGAACCATGAACATATTTGTTGGGGATATTACCTGCGGTGTAACCCGCCCTAACTAGGTCGGGTCACCAAAGGGGCGACTCATCCTTTGGTAACGCAAGCCTTGGCCTAGGGGCCCAGGAGCCGGATGGCGATTCAGGATTGATGCAGAAGATAAGCCGCCAAGGAGGTTTCCGGTCTTGGAAAGCACGGCGACTTAGAGATATGGAAGACTACGATCTGTAGCATGGCTAGGACTCTTGTAAACCCTAGGGCCTCGATCTATATATAAAGGCGAGTCCCTGGGGCAGATAGGGCAGGTTAGAAATCATCGAGATCTAGGTCAGGCGAGTTACGCCCTCCTTGTAATCGAAACCATCATCAATCTACACAAAGCAGGACATAGGCTTTTACCTCCACAAGACGGTCCGAACCTGGGTAAATCTGAGTCTCGCTTTCGCTCACCCCTTTGAGTCACCACCAAGGTGCGATGGCTCCTTCACTAAGTCCTTTCACGAGGACATCTGCCGTGACAAAACCACGACAGTTGGTGCCCACCATGGGGCTAGCGCACGGTGGAGTTGAGTTCTCAAAGAGAGCCCTACTAGGGTCAGAAAGCTATGCGGTCGGCATCATGACGAAGAGCTGCCGCGGAAAGTACGACATCGATAACTCGCAGTAGGGGCGTGAAGCCGATTTAATCGAATCTGGTTACAGGGTCCCCTTCGGCAAGGTCAACATCTTCATCGACATGATTGGAACACCCGTGCCTGAGGCGGACACGTCCACCGACATCGTCGAGCCGGCCAGGTACGCCCTCCTCGTCACACGTCAGGACATGAGACGCCATGTTTTCGTCGGTTTTACGCAGGGAGTCAGCGTACAGGACGAACCGACAGTCCAAGAGATCACCCCCGTCAATTCTGATGACGAATCATCCATGGGCGACATAGATTCCATTTACCCTCTTCACGAGGGACAGCTCGGAGGGTTACCACTGGCGGCGGACTCCGTGGACTTCGAAAGATCTCGTCGACAAGTCGTCATCTACATGGCAGGGGCGGCAACAACCTCAGCCAAACCCGGCCGACAACAATGAGACTGGCGAGTCATCGAAAACTCCGACTCAAGCCATGGCTGATTTGACGGCGAAAATCACCACACTCATGACAACTGTTGTGACGGTGGAGAATTAGAAAGCAATCAATGCCGAACTAACGAAGCTGCGGGAGGAGATGGCCAAAACCCAACGGGACATGGAAGCGGAAGCCGCCAGGATGGCAGCACAACATGCCTGGATCACCGCGTAGACGGAATGGCTGAATATTGAAGGCTGGCAGCTTGAGAGACAACAGCGAGCGTCCGATGCTATTCATCAGAGGAGGCATCTGATAACCCACAAGTGTAGGGGATCGCAACAGTTTTCGATGGTAGAGTATTCAACCCAAATTTATTGATTCGACTCAAGGGGAAGCGAAAGAATATTCTCGAGTATTAGCACCTGAGTTGTCAATTCAACCGCACTTGAAAGATTAGTATCTGCAAACAAAGTATCAGTAGCAAAGTAGTATGATAGCAACGGTGCAAGAAAAGGGTCTGTTGACGGCAGACTATTCCTGACTTGTTGTATTAATGGCGCCAGAAAATTCTTGCAGCAGGTAACAGCAAAGTAGCAAGTAACAGCAGTAGTGACAGTAGTAGCAAGTAACAGCGGTAGTGACAGCAGTAGCGAGTAACAGTAGTAGGGACAGCAGTCGCGACAAAGTAACGTAGCAAGGACCAGTAGTAAAAGACTCGTAGGCGTTGGATCGGTGATGGATGATTATGCCAGATGTTATTCATCACGTAACAGCTATAACACGGAGAGATAAGTAACTAGCTCCCGTTCGTCAATCTAACATAGGCATGTATTTCGTATGTAGTCATATGTGCTTAGGGAAAAAAGAACTTGCATGACATCTATTGTCCATCCCTCCCGTGGCAGCGGGGTCCTAATGGAAACTACGGGATATTAAGGTTCTCCTTTTAATAAAGAACCGGACCAACGCATTAACACTTGGTGAATACATGAACTCCTCATACTATGGTCATCTCCGGGAGTGGTTCCGGCTATTGTCACTCCGGGGTTGTCGGGTCATAACAGATAGTAGGTGACTACAACTTGCAAGATAGGATCTAAAAACACATATATTGGCGACAACATAATAGGTTCATATCTTAAATCATGGCACTCGGGCCCTAGTGACAAGCATTAAGCATGGCAAAGTAGTAGCAACATCAATCTCAGAACATAGTGGATACTAGGGATCAATCCCCGTCAAAACTAACTCGATTACATGATAGATCTCATCCAACTCATCACCGTCCAGCAAGCCTACGACGAGATTACTCACGAACGGTGAAGAGCATCATGGAATTGGCGATGGAGGAAGGTTGATGATGACGATGGTGACGATTTCCCCTCTCTGGAGCCCAGAACGGACTCCAGATCTGCCCTCCAGATGAAGAACAGGAGGTGGCGGCGCCTCCGTATCTTAAAACGCGATGAATCCTTCTCCCTGATTTTTTTCTCGGCGAAACGGAATGAATAGAGCTAAGTTTGGAGGCGGTGGAGCCTCGTGGGCCCCACAAGCCCTCATGGTGCGGCCAGGGGGGTGGTCGCGCCCCTTGGGCTTGTGGCCCACTGGCTCACCTCCTCCGGTGGATCTTTGCGCAAGTATTTTTCATTAATTCCAGAAAAATTCTTTGTAAATTTTCAGGTCATTCTGAGAACTTTTAGTTCTGCACAAAAACAACACCATGGCAATTCTGCTGAAAACAGCGTTAGTCTGGGTTAGTTCCATTCAAATCATGCAAATTAGAGTCCAAAACAAGGGCAAAAGAGTTAGGAAAAGTAGATACGACGGAGACGTATCAACTCCCCCAAGCTTAAAGCCTTGCTTGTCCTCAAGCAATTCAGTTGACAAACTGAAAGAGACAAAAGAAAAACTTTGATGAACTCTGTTTGATCTTGTTGTTGTAACTATGTCTAACTCATAACCAGAATTTTAGCAAGATCACAAGCAAACCACATAAGCAAATGACATCTAGGTCTCACGGTAAACTCATGTCAATAGCATAATCAACTAGCGAGCAAATAATAATAAGCCTCAAATATCAACACTTCAATCAAAACAACATGAAGCAGTACGAACAGATGGTATCTCGCTAGCTCTTTCTGAGACCGCAAAACATAAATGCAGAGCACCTTCAAAGACCAAGGGCTAACTAAACATTGTAATTCATGGAAAAGAAGATCCAGTCACAGTCATACTCAACACGGTTAAAAGCAAAGCATAAAAATGACAGAGGTGCTCTCTAATTGGTGCTGTTATAAGAGGAGGATGACTCAACAGGAACATAAATAGACAGGCCCTTCGTAGAGGGAAGCATTGATTTGCAGAGGTGCCAAAGCTCAAGCTTTGAAAACAGAGATAATAATATTGGGTGGCATGCTTTCATTGTCAACGCAATGACTAAGAGTTCTCAACATCTTCCATGCTACACATGCTATAGGCGGTTCCCAAACAGAAAAGTAAAGTTTTGACTCCCCCACGACCAATCAATCACACTCCACGGCTAGCCGAATCCTCGGTTACCGTCCATACCAACATCAATCCTAGGGGAGTTTTGTTTGCAATTATCTTTTCGATTTGAGCATGGAACTGGGAATTCCAATTACCGGCCCCTTTCTCGTGAATGATAGTGAATAAACAAATATCGAGGATAAAACGCCTAGCATGGAAGATACTCATAGCCCCCTGTCACCACATGAGCGGTTCGAGCACGCAAAACAGATTATTTCTTGAAGATTTAGAGAGTGGCACATGCAAATTTACTTGGAACGGCAGGTAGATACCGTACATAGGTAGGTATGGTGGACTCATATGGAACAACTTTGGGTTTATGGAAGTGGATGCACAAGCAGTATTCCCGCTTAGTACAAGTGAAGGCCAGCAAAATACTAGGAAGCGACCAACTAGAGAGCGACAACAGTCATCAAAATGCATTGAGATTAACAAACATTGAGTGCAAGCATGTGTAGGACATAAATCACCATGGACATGAATATCATAGAGGCTATGTTGATTTTGTTTCAACTATATGCGTGAACATGCGCCAAGTCAAGCCACTTGAATCATTCAAAGGTGGATACCATCCTATCATACTACATCATAGTCATCTCAACATTTATGTTGGCCACCAAGACAAACCATTATAAGCTCCTAGCTAAGTAAGCATGGCATCAACAACTATGATCTCTAAGTTGTGATTGCAAACATGTTTCTCTCACAACAAAGCTGAACTAGGAACAGTGAGCTAGTCATATTTACAAAAACAAAATAGATCGAGTTCATACCAGCTTTTCTAGGCTCAATCACTTCATCATATATCGTCATTATTGCCTTTCACTTGCACGACCGAACGATGTGAACAATAATAAGTGTGCTCGTGCATTGGACTAAAGCTGGAATGTGCAGGCAAACACAAAGGAGAAGACAAAGTAATATGGCTCTTTGACAGCTAAACAGGTATGCAAGCAAGAGCCACTAAACATTGTAACCATGGTCTTCTACCTTGACCCAAAAAAAGAAAACTATTTACACGGGAAAGCTCCCAACAAGCAAAAGAAGGAAAGAAAATATTTTTGGTTTTTTTCTCAAGCTAGACAGACACACGAAAAGAAAATGAGAAAAAGAAAATAAACTAGCATGGATGATACACTGGCAAAGTGTGAACACCGACGAACAAAGTGAAAGCATAAGCAAGAATGTAAAGTCGGTGAGAAACACGTACTCCCCCAAGCTTAGGCTTTCGTCCTAAGTTGGTATACTCCCAAGGAGGGAAATAACCAGCTCCGGGGTACTCTGAAGTGGACTGAGGATGCCACTGCTATGTGAGCTTCTCTGGCTCCCACTGATAAACTGGCGTCTGGTACTCGACTGGTGGCTCGAGCACGGGCACTTGTGGTTGGGCTAAGCCCCAATATGCGTAGATGTCTGAGGGCATAATAATGTACCTTCTTGCATGAAGATTGAACAAAGAAGGAGCAGGCAAAGTAATAGTCTCATGAGTACCCTGACTAAATACCAGGTTATAAATCATCCTTCTATTTATATCTCCATCCATAAAGTCATGGCGAACCATGCTATCGTAATCTAGATATCTCTCGGGAAGAAGAATCTCTTCTTCCTCGTCTAGTCTAATAGGTATATCAAAGTGTCTGGCAAGACGAGTAGCATAGATACCTCTATAGACAATGCCCTTAGAACGGTTCGTGTTCAACCGTTGAGCTACTATAGCGCCCAAGCTATATGTTTTGTCATTATAAAGGGCTTCGTGCAAGACCGCAAGATCTGGGGAACTAAGTGACCCAGCTTTCCCACGGCCAATCAAACATTTTCCCACAAATAATGAGAAGTACCAAAGCACGGGAAAATGTATGCTAGCAGCTCTAACACAAGACACTCCTCTCTCCTCTCTTAGAACAATTGTATCGATGAAATCTTCCAAGTCTCGTGGATGAGGTTCATGAATATCCCCAACGTAAGGTAATTTGCAAACATTGCAAAAATCCTAGAGTGACATGTGCTGGGGGATATCATAAAGTTTGAACTCAACCACAGGAGGATTCTTCCTCGGATAGAAGTTAAAGCTTTGTACGAAGATATTAGTGAGGAGGAGGTATTGCGGACACTTATCTTCAACGAAGGCGGTATGGCCTGCGTTCTCCACCAAGTGATAAAAGTACTCATAAATTCCAGCGGCGCGTAAGAACACGTCGCTTGGCCACTCACACGCTCGAACTTCCGCGACTCGAGGGACCAGATACTTGGGCTTCTTCTCACTCCCATCATCCTTGGGGTCACGGCTTGACGAGCCTCTTAAGAACCTCCTCATCTTTTCCCTTTTCCTATCTCTGAAAATTTCTGAAATTTTTAGAGATTCTAAGGAAAAGTGAATAAGGCTCAACAAAACTCGTAGAAACTACTCCCACAAATGCCTAGAGGCCATATTACGCATCAAAACTACTTGGGACCAGCTAAAATTAGCATGCAAAGCTCAAGAACATGGTCACCAAGGCAGTAAAAATATGCACTAGAGCAAAAACTAATTGGACAAATGGAGGAATCACTTACCAAGGAGTAATTTCCCCAAAACAGTTCGAAGAATGGTGCTTTGAGCAAAGAGATCGAAAATCCCAGCAAGAGGAGCAAGAACACGGGTTTGAGCTGTGAAATGATTTTTTTCTAGAGGTAGGAGAACCAGATAAGAGCAAGAATGAGTGGAGGGGGTGCCTGTGGGCCCCACAAGCCTGGGTGGCGCGGCCAGGGGGGTGGATGCGCCCCCTGGGCTTGTGGCCCACTAGTGCAGCCCCCAGACAAGCTCTTTGTCTCAGTATTTTTCAAAAAATCCAGAAAAATCATACTTGATTTTCAGGACGTTCGGAGAACTTTCATTTTCGGGGTACTTTTCTACCGGACGCTAAAACAGAAAACAGGGAAAACTAAACTAAATCTATCATCTTTCTTCTAAGCAACCGAAGGTGAAAGCTTAAAACAGAGGTTCGTGACTCCTCGATTCATCCATCTCATGGTCATCGAAAGAAATCCGTCAATGAGGTTGATCAAGTCCCCTCGACAAACCTTTTCGAATCGCAAAAGAAGACAGAGAATTTTCGAACAGTCACTAGGTTACCTCAATGGGGATGTGTATCTCCCCCAACAAGCAAATCATACTTCATCTTAACAGGAGGAATAGGGCATTCAAAGCTCCCAATAAGAATCGATGAAGTCTTTTCGATAGCATTGATGCAATGTACTCGATATTGTTTCTTCGGAAAGTGCACTGTATGCTCATTACCGTTGACATGGAAAGTGGCATTGCCTTTGTTGCAATCTATAACAGCCCCTGCAGTGTTTAAAAAGGGTGTTCTGAGGATGACAGCCATGGCATCGTCCTCGGGAATATCCAAGATAACAAAGTCTGTTAAGATAGTGACGTTAGCAACCACAACAGGCACGTCCTCGCAAATGCCGATAGGGAAAGTAGTTGATTTGTCGGCCATTTGCAGAGAGATTTCAGTGGGTGTCAACTTATCCAGTTCAAGCCTACGATAAAGAGAGAGAGAGGCATAACACTAATATCGGCTCCAAGGTCGCATAACGCAGTTCTAACGTAGTTGCCTTTAATGGAGCAAGGTATAGTGGGCACACCGGGATCACCTAGTTTCTTGGGAGTTCCATCCTTGAAGGTATAATTAGCAAGCATGGTGGAAATCTCAACCTCATGTATCCTCCTCTTATTAGTCAATATCTTTCATGTACTTAGCATACAGAGACATTTTGAGCATATTTGTCAAACACATTTGCAGAAAGACGGGTCTGATCATTTCAACGAATCGCTCAAAATCCTCACCATCCTTTTTCTTCGATGGTTTGGGAGGAAAGGGCATCGGTTTCTGAACCCATGGTTCCCTTTCTTTACCGTGCTTCCTAGCAGCAAAGTCGTTCTTATCGTATCTTCTATTCTTACGTTGTGGGTTATCAAGATCAACAGGTTCAATCTCCACATCCTTTTCATTGCTAGGTTGAGAATCATCATGAACATCACTATTGATATTATCATTAGGCTCATGTTCATCACCAGATTTTGTTTCAACATCGGAGACGGAGACATCGTTTGGCCTCTCAGGTGTAGCAGCAAGAGGGTTGCTAGCATGCAGGTTCCTATCATCTTTCTTCTTCTTTCTAGGATGACTAGGTGCATCAGTGCTAACTCCTTGAGAATCTTGTTCAATTCTCTTCGGATGACCCTCAGGATACAAAGGTTCCTGAGTCATTCTACCGCCTCTAGTGACAACTCTGACAGAATTGTCATTCAAATCATTGAGCAAGTCATTCTGAGCTTTAAGTACTTGTTCTACCTGAGTAGTAACCATAGAGGCATGTTTACTCAGAAGCTTAAGATCGTTGACTTTTCTGTCCACACAAGCACTTAAATGACTAAGCATACGAGCATTCTGTTCCAATTGTCTGCTAACATAATCATTGAAACTCTGTTGTTTGGCAACAAAGTTATCAAATTCATCCACGCATAACCTAGCAGGTTTATCAAAAGGAATATCACTCTCATCAAACCTACACAGAGAATTTACTTCTACTACGTGTATCGGGTTATCGAGACCATGGATCTCTTTGATAGGTGGTAGATTTTTGACATCTTCAGATTTAATGCCTTTCTCTCGCATAGATTTCTTCGCTTCTTGCATATCTTCAGGACTGGGGAATAGAATACCTCTTTTCTTCGGAGTTGGCTTAGTAGGTGGTTCGGGAATAGTCCAAGCATTCTCATTGCACAAGATGTTATTCAGTAGAATCTCAGCTTGTCCTACGGTTCATTCCCTAAAAACACAACCGACACAACTATCTAGGTGGTGTTTGAAAGCATCAGTAAGTCCATTATAGAAGATATCAAGTATTTCATTCTTCTCAAGAGGGTGATCAGGCAAAGCATTCAGTAGCTGGATGAGCCTCCCCCAAGCTTGTGGGAGACTCTCTTCTTCAGCTTGAGCAAAGTTGTATATTTCCTGCAAGGCAGCTTGCTTCTTATGCGCAGGGAAATATTTTTCATACAAGTAGTAGACCATATCCTGGGGGCTATGCACACATCCAGGAGCAAGAGAAGTGAACCAGGTCTTAGCATCATCCTTCAACGAGAAAGGAAACAACTTGAGGATATAATAGTGGCGGATCTTTTCCTCACTAGTGAATAGGGTGGCTATATCGTGCAGTTTGGTAAGATGGGCTACAACCGTTTCAGACTCATAACCGTGAAAAGGATCAGATTCGACCAGAGTGATTAACTCAGGGTCGACATAGAATTCATAATCCTTATCGGTCACAAAGATAGGCGAAGTAGCAAACTTTCGGTCGTATTTCATCCTAACATTCAGAGATTTTTCTTTCCACTTGCGCAGTAATTTCTCAACATCATAGCTATCCTTACGCGCAAGAAAATCCTCAACTATCTCTCCCTCCATAACATAGCGCTCAGGCATAATAGGCAATTCAGACATAGGAGAGCTAGTTCTAGCATGCAAAATAGGAGGTTCTACTTCAATGACATCAGCAGTTTCAGAAGTATCATCACAACTAGCAGCAACTCTAGCAATTTGTGCATCAAGGAATGCACCTAGTGGCAAAGTAGTATCAAGCATAGCATCATCAGGCATAGTATCAAGCATAGCATCATCATGCATAGTATCAAGCTTAGCATCATCATAAGCATCATGGGCAGCAGAAGTAGCATCATCGAGCACGGGCGACAAATCAAGATTTCTAGTAGGAGGTGATGTCTGATTGCACTCTCTGGCGATGGCTAGACAAATACTAATGACAACAATCCTTCCCCTACAACGGCACCAGAAGAATGCTGCTAGCACTCCCCAGCAACGGAACTAGAAGAATGTTGGTGATGGCCCACTAGCGCGTGGGTTCGCAGCAGTTTTCGAGGGTAGAGTATTCAACCCAAATTTGTTGGTTCGCACGACGGGAGGTGAAAGAATACTCTCAAGTATTAGCAGCTGAATTTGTCAGGTTCAACCACACGTGAAAGATTAGTATCTGCAAGCAAAGTAGTAACAGCAAAGTAGCGAGTAACGGCAGTGGCAAGGAACAGCAGTAGTGACACCAGTAGCAAGTAGCAACAGTAGTAGCAACAGTAGCAGCAGAGCAAGACAAGTAACAGCAGTAGCAACACTAGTAGCAGCAGCAGCAGAGCAAGACAAGTAACAGCAGTAGCAACACTAGTAGCAGTAGCAGCTGAGCAAGACAAGTAACAACAGTAGCAGGACAAACTCGTAGGCAATGGGTCAGTGATTTGTTTGTATGATATTCATCATGCAACAACTATAACACGGAGAGATATGTGGCTAGCTCCCGTTCGTTAATGTGATGTAGGCATGCATTCCGTGCGTCGTCATACGTGCTTAGGGAAAAGAACTTGCATGACATCTATTGTCCATCCCTCCCGTGGCAGCGGAGTCCAAAAGGAAACTACGGGATATTAAGGTTCTCCTTTTAATAAAGAACCGGACCAACGCATTAGCACTTGGTGAACACATGAACTCCTCAAACTATGGTCATCACCAGGAGTGGTTCCGGTTATTTTCACTCCGGGGTTGCCGGATCATAACACATAGTAGGTAACTACAACTTGCAAGATCGGATCTAAAACACACATATATTGGTGACAACATAATAATTTCAGATCTGAAATCATGGCACTCGGGCCCTAGTGACAAGTATTAAGCATGGCAAAGTAGTAGCAACATCAATCTCAGAACATAGTGGATACTAGGGATCAATCCCCATCAAAACTAACTCGATTACACGATAGATCTCATCCTACTCATCACCGCCCAGCGAGCCTACGAATAGATTACTCACGAACGACGAAGAGCTTCATGGAATTGGAGACGGAAGATGGTTGATGATGAGGATGGCACGATTTCCCCTCTGCGGAGCTCAAGACGGACTCCAGATCTGCCCTCCAGATGAAGAACAGGTGGTGGCGGCGCCTCCATATGGCAAACGTGACGAAAACTTCTCTTTTTATTTTTTCTGGGACGAAAGTGATCTTATAGAGCTGGAGTTGGGGGTGGCAGAGCCGTGTGGGCCCCACAAGCCTGCCCACCGCCACCAGGGGGGTGGTGGCGGAGCCAGGGCTTGTGGCCCACTGGCCCACCCGCTAAGGTGGAACTTGGCGTAGATATTTTTCTTATTTTCCAAAACTGCTCCCCGTAAATTTTCTGGATGTTTGGAGAACTTTGATTTCTACACAAAAATAACACCAAGGCAATTCTGCTGAAAACAGCGTCAGTCCAGGTTAGTTCCATTCAAATCATGCAAATTAGAGTCCAAAACAAGGGCAAAAGAGTTTGGAAAAGTAGATACGATGGAGACGTATCAACTCCCCCAAGCTTAAAACCTTGCTTGTCCTCAAGCAACTCAGTTGACAAACTGAGAGAGAAAGAAAAACTTTGACAAACTCCGTTTGATCTTGTTGTTGCAACTATGTCTAACTCATAACCAGAATTTCAGCAAGATCACAAGTTAACCACATAAGCAAATGACACAAAGGTCTCACGGTAAACCAATATCAATGGCATAATCTGCTAACGAGCAAATAATAATGAGTTTCAAATACCAACACTTCAATCAAAACAAGCATGAAGCAATATGAATAGGTGGTATCTCCCTAGCTCTTTCTGAGACCGCAAAACATAAATGCAGAGCACTTTCAAAGATCAAGGGCTGACTAAACATTGTAATTCATAGCAATGAAGATCCAGTCATAGTCATACTCAATATCAATCAAAAGCAAAGCATAAAAATGACAGAGGTGCTCACTAATTGGTGCTTATATAAGAGGAGGATGACTCGACAGGAAAATAAATAGACATGCCCTTCGCAGAGGGAAGCATTGATTTGCAGAGGTGCCAGAGCTCAAGCTTTGAAAACAGAGATAATAATTTTGGGTGGCATGCTTTCATTGTCAACGCAATGACCAATAAATCACACTCCACGGCTAGCCGAATCCTCGGGTACCGTCCATACTAACATCAATCCGGGGGAGTCTTGTTTTACAGTTATGTTTTCGATTTAAGCATGGAACTGGGCATTCCAGATACCGGCCCCTTTCTCATGAATGGCTGTGAATAAACACATGTCGAGGATAACACTCCTACCATGGAAGATACCAATAGACCTCTGTCACCACATGAGCGGTTCAGGCATGCAAAACAGATTATTTCTTGAAGGTTTAGAGAATGGCACATGCAAATTTACTTGGAACGGCAGGTAGATACCGCAAATAGGTAGGTATGGTGGACTCTCATGGAAAAACTTTTGGGTTTATGGAACTGGATGCATAAGCAGTATTCCTCTTAGTACAAGTGAAGGGTAGCAAAAGACTGGGAAGTGACCAACTAGAGAGCGACAACAGTCATCAAGATGCAATGAGTTTGACTAACATTGAATGCAAGCATGAACAGGATATAAATCACCATGAACACGAACATCATAGAGGCTATGTTGATTTTGTTTCAACTACATGCATGAACATGCGCCAAGTCAAGCCACTTGAAACATTCAAAGGAGAATACCATCCTATCATACTACATCATAGTCATCTCAAAATCTATGTTGGCATTCAAGACAAACCATTATAAGCTCTCAGCTAAATAAGCATGGCATCAGAAACTATGATCTCTAAGTTGTCATTGCAAACATGGTTCTCTCACAACAAAGCTAAATCTGGGTCGACAAGCTAGTCATATTTACAAAGACAAAATAGATAGAGTTCATACCAGATTTCAGTCTCAGTCACTTCATCATATATCATCATTGTCGCCTTTCATTTGCACGATCGAACGATAAAAACGATAATAAGCGCATTGGACTAAGCTGAATCTGCAGGCAAACGCAAAGGAGAAGACAAAGTAATATGGCTCTTTGAAAGCTAAACAGGTAAGCATGCAAGAACCAATAAACATTGTAACCAATATCTTCTACCTTGACCCAAAGAAAAAGAAAACTATTTACACGGGAAAGCTCCCAACAAGCAAAAGAAGAAAGAAAAATCTTTTTGGGTTTTCTCAAAAGGACACAAAACAAGAAACAAGAAAACGAAAAGAAACTAGCATGGATAATACGGTGGCAAAGTGTAAACACCGGCTAACAAAGTGAAAGCATAAGCATGAATATAAAGTCGGTGAGGACACGTACTCCCCCAAGCTTAGGCTTTTGGCCTAGCTTGGTCTACTCCCATGGATGATCCTGGCGAAACCCAAAGTCATAATGGGTGTTATACGGGAGTGCTGCTGCCACTGCCTGAATAGCTGCCTCACAAAGTTGAGTAGCCGTCGCCTCCCTCTCATACTCCTCTTCCTCTCCTATGGTTATGTAGTATCTTCGTTTTACGTGAAAGTCAAAGAAAGCAGGAGCAGGAAGGGTAATAGTTTCTCGAGTACGCTGACTAAACACCAGGTTATAAATCATCCATCTACTAGAATCTCTATCCAGAAAATCATGGCGAACCATGTTGTCATAATCCAGATATCTCTCAGGGAGAAGCATCTCTCCTTCCTCTCCCAGTCTAATGGGTATCTCAAAGTGTCTGGCAAGATGAGTAGCATAGATACCTCCATAGACAACACCTTTAGAACGGTTCAGGTTCAACCGTTGAGCTACTATAGCGCCCAGGCTATAAGTCTTATCGTTATAAAGGCCTTCGCGCAAAACCGCAAGGTCTGGAGAACTAAGTGATCCAGCCTCCCCACGGCCAATCAAACATTTTCCCACAAATAGTGAGAAGTACCGAAGCACATGAAAATGTATGCTAGCAATTCTAGCGCGAGACACTCCTCTCTCCTCTCCAACAGCAATAGAACCAATAAAATCCTCCAATTCCCGTGGACGAGGGTCACGGATATCCCCAACATAAGGTAATTTGCATACATTGCAAAAGTCCTGCAGCGTCATGCACTGGGGAACATCGTAAATCATGAACTCAACCGTGGGAGGATTATTCCTCGGAAAAAAGTTGAAGCTTTGAACGAAAATATTTGTGAGGAGGAGGTATTGTGGGCACTTATCTTCAACGAACGCAGTAAGACCTGCGTTCTCCACCAAGTAATAAAAGTCTTCATAAAGTCCGGCGGCGCGCAAAAATTCATCACTTGGCCACTCGCACACTCGAACTTCTGTGACTCGAGGGACTACATACTTGGGGTGATTCTTCTCATCCTTCTTGGGGTTACGGCTTGAAGAGCCTCTCAAGAACCTCCTCATATTTTCCCTTTTCTAGCTCTGAAAAATTCTGAAATTTTTAGAGTCTTCGAAAGAAAAGTGAATAAAGATTAACCCAACTTGTAGCAACTACTCCTACTAGTGCCTAGAGACCGCATCGCGAGCTAAAACTACTTGGGTCCAGCTAAAATCAACATTTCTAGCTCAAGAACAGGGTCACCAAGGTAGCAAGAATACGCGAAGGATAAAGCACTAGAGCAAAAACTAATTGGACCAATGGAGGAGTCACTTACCAAGGAGTAATTTCCCCAAAACGGTTCGGAGAATGGTGCTTTGAGCAAGAATATCGAAAATCACAGCCAAATGAGCAAGAACACGGGTTTGAGATGTGAAACAATTTTTTCTGGAGGTGGAAGAAGAGGCTGGGAGCTGGAATGAGTGGAGGGGTGCCTGTGGACCCCACAAGCTTGCACCCCGCCACCAGGGGGGTAGGTGGCGGTGGCAGGGCTTGTGGCCCACTGGTCAGGCCCCCAGGCGAGCTCTCAGGCCCAGAAATTTTCAAAAATTCCAGAAAAAATCATACTAAATTTTCAGGACCATCGGAGAACTTTTATTTTCGAGGTATTTTTCTCCGGGACGCTAAAACAGAAAACAGGAAAAACTAAACTAATTCTATCATTTTTCTTCTAAGCAAAAGAAAAGGAAAACTTAAAACACAGGTATGTGACTCCTTGATTCATCCGTTTCATGGTCATCGAAAGAAATCCGTCAATGGGATTGATCAAGTCCTTATGACAAAACCTTCTCGGATCGCAAGAGAGAACGGAGAATTTCCGAATAGCCACTAAGTCACCTCAATGGGGATATGTATCTCCCCAACAAGCAAATCATACTTCATCTTGACACGAGGAATAGGGCATTCAAAGCTACCAATGAGAATCGATGAAGTATTTTTGATAGCATTGATGCAATGTACTGGATATCGTTTCTTCGGAAAGTGCACTGTGTGCTCATTATTGTTGACATGGAAAGTGACATTGCCTTTGTTGCAATCTATAACAGCCCCTGTAGTGTTTAAAAAGGGTCTTCCGAGGATGACAGCCATGGCATCGTCCTCAGGAATACCCAAGATAACAAAGTCTGTTAAGATAGTGGTGTTAGCAACCACAACAGGCACATCCTCGCAAATGCCGATAGGGAAAGCAGTTGATTTGTCGGCCATTTGCAGAGAAATTTCAGTGGGTGTCAACTTATCCAACTCAAGTCTACGATAAAGAGAGAGCGGCATAACACTAACACCGGCTCCAAGGTCACATAAGGCAGTTCTTACGTAGTTTCCTTTAATGGAGCAAGGTATAGTGGGCACTCCGGGATCACCAAGTTTCTTAGGAGTTCCACCTTTGAAAGTATAATTGGCAAGCATGGTGGAGATCTCAAGATCTGGAATCTTCCGTTTATTAGTCATGATATCTTTCATGTACTTGGCATACAGAGACATCTTGAGCATATCAGTTAACCACATCTGCAGAAAGACGGGTCTTATCATGTCAACGAAGCGCTCAAAATCCTCATCATCCTTTTTCTTGGATGGCTTAGGAGGAAAGGGCATAGGTCTCTGAACCCATGGCTCTCTTTCTTTACCATGCTTCCTAGCAGTGAAGTCATTCTTGTCGTAACTCTTAGGTTGTGGATTATCAGGATTAACCGTAGGTTCGATCTCCACATCCTCGTCATGTCTAGGTTGAGCATTATTATGAACATCACCGTCCATATTGTCACCAGGTTCATGTTCATCACCTGATTGTGTTTCTGCATCAGACGCAGAAATATCATTAGGTTCTTCAGGTGTGATAGTATTTGGTGAACTGGCGTGTAGGTTTCTATCATCCTTCTTCTTCTCCTTAGGATGACTAGGTGTATCATCATTGATTCCTTGAGAATCTTGATCAATTCTCTTAGGATGACCTTCAGGATACAAAGGTTCCTGAGTCATTTTGCCTCCTCTAGTAATGACTCTGACAGAGTTGTCATTTAATTCATTGAGCAAGTCATTCTGAGCTTTAAGTACTTGTTCTACCTGAGTAGTAATCATAGAGGCATGTTTACTCAGAAGCTTCACATCATTGACATTTCTGTCTACACAAGCACTTAAATGGCTAAGCATACGAGTACTTTGTTCCAAATGGCTGCTAACATAATCATTGAAACGTTGTTGTTTGGCAACAAAGTTGTCAAATTCATCAAAGCATAGGCTAGTAGGTTTATCAAAAGGAATATCACTCTCATCAAACCTACGCAGAGAATTCACTTCCACTACCTGTATCGGGTTATCGAGACCATGGATCTCTTTGATAGGTGGTAGATTTTTGACATCTTCAGATCTAATGACTTTCTCTTGCATAGATTTCTTGGCTTCTTGCATATCTTCGGGACTGAGGAATAGAATACCTCTCTTCTTCGGAGCTGGCTTAGGAGGTGGTTCGGGAATAGTCCAAGCATTATCGTTGATCAAGAGGTTATTCAGTAGGGTCTCAGCTTGTTCTACAATTCGTTCCCTAGAAACACAACCGACACAACTATCTAGGTGGTCTCTAGAGGCATCGGTAAGTCCGTTATAGAGGATATCAAGTATCTCTTTCTTCTTAAGAGGGTGATCAGGCAAAGCATTCTGTAACTGGACGAGCCTCCCCCAAGCTTGTGGAAGACTCTCTTCTTGGAGTTGAGCAAAGTTGTATATTTCCTGCAAGGCAGCTTGCTTCTTATGGTCAGGGAAATATTTCTCACAGAAGTAATAGACCATCTCCTGGGGACTACGCACACATCTAGGAGCAAGAGAGGTGAACCAGGCTTTAGCATCATCCTTTAGAGAGAAAGGAAACAGCTTAAGGATATAGTAGTGGCGGATCTTCTCCTCATTAGTGAAAAGGTTGGATATTTCAGATAGTTTGGCAAGATGGGCTATGACCGTCTCAGACTCATAACCGTGGAAAGGATTAGATTCGACTAGAGAGATTATCTCAGGGTCGACAGAGAATTCATAATCCTTATCGGTGACAAAGATAGGCGAAGGGGCAAACTTCCGTTCATTTTTCATCCTAGCTTCCCGAGATTTTTCCTTCCACTTGAGAAGTAATTTCTCAGCGTCATAGGCATCCTTACACGCAAGAAAATCCTCAGCTATCTCTCCCTCCATAACATAACCCTCAGGTATATCAGGCAATTCATATCTAGGAGAGCTAGATCTAGCAGGAGCAAAAGCAGGTTCTATCTCAATAGTATCGGCAGTTTCAGAAGCATCACGAGCATTGGCTGTAACTCTAGCAATATGAGCATCAAGGAACACTCCTAGTGGAACATCAGGCAAAGGAGTATCTCTAGCAGTATCAAGCATAGCATCATCAGGAAAAATAGCATCTCTAGCTTCATTAGGCAAAGCAGTATCAAGCATAGCATCTCTAGCAGTATCAGACATAGTATCAAGCATAGCATCTCTAGCAGTATCAGGCATAGTATCATGCATAGCATCTCTAGCGGTAGTATCACAAGCATCATCAAGCACAGTATCAAGCATAGCATCTCTAGCAGTATCAGACATAGTATCAAGCATAGCATCTCTAGCAGTAGGTGATGTCGCACACTTACTCATAACTGAAGGTGAATCAAGTGCAGAGCTAGATGGAAATTCTTTACCTCCACTCGTAGTTGAGGGCAAGACTTTGGTCTTCAGATCGTTCAGATTCTTCATAGTGATCAGCAGATATAAATCCCAAGTGACTCGGAGAATATAGCAATACCTCCTCGGCAACGGCGCCAGAAAAATGCTGATTGCACTCTCTGGCGATGGCTAGACGAATGCTGATGACAACAATCCTTCCCCTGCAACGGCACCAGAAGAATCCTGCTAGCACTCCCCGGCAACGAAACTAGAAGAATGTTGTTGATGGCCCACCAGCGCGTGGGTTCGCAGTAGTTTTCGAGGGTAGAGTATTCAACCCAAATTTGTTGGTTCGCACGATGGGAGGTGAGAGAATACTCTCAAGTATTAGCAGCTGAATTTCTCAGATTCAACCACACCTGAAAGATTAGTATCTGCAAGCAAAGTAGTAACAGCAAAGTAAAGAGTAACGACAGTGGCAAGGAACAGCAGTAGTGACAGGAGTAGCAAGTAGCAACAGTAGCAAGCGATAGTAGTAGCAACAGTAGCAGCAGAGCAAGACAAGTAACAGCAGTAGCAACAGTAGTAGCAGCAGCAGCAGAGCAAGACAAGTAACAGCAGTAGCAACAGTAGTAGCAGCAGCAGCACAGCAAGACAAGTAACAGCAGTAGTAGGACAAACTCGTAGGCAATGGGTCGTTGATTTGTTTGGATGATATTTATCATGCAAAAGCTATAACACGGAGAGATATGTGGCTAGCTCCTGTTCATCAATGTGATGTGGGCATGCATTCCGTGTGTCGTCATACGTGCTTAGGGAAAAGAACTTGCATGACATCTATTGTCCATCCCTCCCGTGGCAATGGGGTCCAAAAGGAAACTACGGGATATTAATGTTTTCCTTTTAATAAAGAACCGGACCAACGCATTAGCACTTGGTGAACACATGAACTCCTCAAACTATGGTCATCACCGGGAGTGGTTCCGGTTATTGTCACTCCGGGGTTGCCAGATCATAACACGTAGTAGGTAACTACAACTTGCAAGATCGGATCTAAAACACACATATATTGGTGACAACATAATAATTTCAGATCTGAAATCATGGCACTCGGGCCCTAGTGACAAGCATTAAGCATGGCAAAGTAGTAGCAACATCAATCTCAGAACATAGTGGATACTAGGGATCAATCCCCATCAAAACTAACTCGATTACATGATAGATCTCATCCTACTCATCACCGCCCAGCGAGCCTACGAATAGATTACTCACGAACGACGAAGAGCTTCACGGAATTGGAGAGGGAAGATGGTTGATGATGACGATGGCTACGATTTCCCCTCTCTGAAGCCCAAGACGGACTCCAGATCTGCCCTCCAGATGAAGAACAGGTGGTGGCGGTGCCTCATTATCGCAAACGCAACGAAAACTTCTCTTTTCATTTTTTCTCGGACGAAAGGGATCTTATAGAGCTGGAGTTGGGGGGCGACAGAGCCGTCTGGGCCCCACAAGACTGCCCACCGCCACCAGGGGGTGGTGGCGGAGGCAGGGCTTGTGGCCCACTGGCCCACCCCCTGAGGTGGAACTTGGCGCAGATATTTTTCTTATTTTCCAAAACTGCTCTCTCTAAATTTTCAGGACGTTTGGAGAACTTTAATTTTTGCACAAAAATAACACCAAGGCAATTCTGCTGAAAACAACGTCAGTCCGGGTTAGTTCCATTCAAATCATGCAAATTAGAGTCCAAAACAAGGGCAAAAGAGTTTGGAAAAGTAGATACGATGGAGACTTATCAATGTCGCAAACTTACTCATAACTGAAGGTGAATCAAGTGTAGAGCTAGATGGCAGTTCCTTACGTGTCCTCGTAGTTGAGGGCAAGACTTTAGTTCTTGGATCTATCGGATTCCTCATAGTGGATAGTAGACGTAAATCCCAAGTGACTCAGAGAATGTAGTTGTGCCTCCCCGGCAACGGCGCCAGAAAATAGTCTTGATAACCCACAAGTGTAGGGGATAGCAACAGTTTTCGAGGGTAGAGTATTCAACCCAAATTTATTGATTCGACTCAAGGGGAAGCGAAAGAATATTATCAAGTATTAGCAGCTGAGTTGTCAATTCAACCACACCTGAAAGGTTAGTATCTGTAAGCAAAGTATCAGTAGCAAAGTAGTATGATAGCAACGGTGCCAGAAAAGGGTCTGTTGACGGCAGACTATTCCTGACTTGTTGTATCAATGGCGCCAGAAAAGTCTTGCAGCAGGTAACAGCAAAGTGGCAAGTAATAGCAGTAGTTATAGCAGTAGCAAGTAACAGCAGTAATGACAACAGTAGCGAGTAATAACAGTAGGGACAGCAGTAACGACAAAGTAACGTAGCAAGGACCAGTAGTAAAAGACTCGTAGGCATTGGATCGGTGATGGATGATTATGCAATATGTGATTCATCATGAAACAGCTATAACACGGAGAGATAAGTAACTAGCTCCCGTTCGTCAATCTAATGTAGGCATGTATTCCGTATGTAGTCATACGTGCTTAGGGAAAATGTAACATCCGAAATTTTGGAATGTTAAAATAATTATTAGTTGTTTGTTTGTTTGCTTGTGTGATTGAAACTTGAGTGGAAATTTGAAACTTTTCAAAACTTTTGAATGAGAGGGAATAAAATGACTTTCCCCTTCTCTGGTGAATTCAAATTCAATCTTTTAAAAGCAAAGATGAAACGACTTCTTCAACTATAAAGGATTTGAACGGAGATATTTGCAATTGAATTCTCTTGCATTTCTATTTGTTTTCTTCCTGCAAGAAATGCCGGGGAATAAAATTCTGTCAAACAGAAAAGAGAGGAGGAACATGACCCTCCAACACACGGGCATTTTGAAAGTCATTTGAACCCTAAAACTTAGAGGGTCATTTGAAAATTATTTGCAAAAGAAAATAAATCTTTTAGGCAATTTTGTGAAAATAATTTTTTCTGAAGTTTTTATTTTTGCCGTGGAAAAATTCCCATCATTTAGATTTTATTTTTCTGATAATTTTAGTGTATAGAAACTCTATATTACGAATTGATTTGATTTGATTTGATTTGATTTCTGGCCCATTAAGGAGTTTCGAAATCTGGCCCGTTTAGTATCTTCTCCTTCCTCTAGTCATTCACGTTACGAGGAACTTCCATGGCACGAACCAAGAGATCCTCCCCTTCCGGAATTCGCGAATCTCCTTCCCTCCCAGCACCTCCTTGCCACCTATAAAGGATCCCCTCGTCCTCCTCATTCCATTCCCCTCGAGAAACGCCCCGTTCCCATGCTCGTAGCCACGGCGCCACCATCCTCATCTTCCTGTCAAGAACGGAGTACAGTAGGTCTCGTGGCGCTTCCCCATCACCCCTGCCGAGCCTCTCCAGCGCCCCACCCCCTGCCATGCTACTCCTCCGCCGATTCCCCACCCCGCCGGCGACCTCCCCACCTCGCCGGAGCAGCTACCTCGCCGGAGTTCTTCCTCTCTATCACCCATGGTGAGATTAACGAAATCCCGTATTGCAGTTTTTTCAGAAAATTGCAATTATAGAAAATTCATATCTATTAGTCTATAACTCCGAATTAGGTGATTCTTTTTGGGTTGGATAACAAATTTTACGTAGTTTCTGCAGATATATAATTTGTCTATGTTTGAAATTTTCAAATATAAGTTATATCAGATTTAGTTTAAACCTTGTTTTGCCTATTCCACGAGTTTAAAAAGAGCTTTTAATTTGATTCCTTTTGGTACTGATCACTAGTGATCTTATTTATCAGTGGTAAAAATTTCAGGTTTGTTTGAGTAACTTAGCTCACTGTTTCTTGTGAAACAATTTCTGTTTCACCTCTTTTAGGATTTCGGCTAATTCCTTTTCTATTTTTGTTTTAAAATATTTTCTTTATTATTTCAGAAATATTATGTTTTGTTTCTGTTAGTTAAACAGTAGTTTTGCAACAAGTTTTTATTTTAGTTTTATTTGTTTTCATGAAATCAATTCTAGTTCCTTAGTAACTTGCAATTGGTTTCCGCATTGTTTCAAATCCCGTTTGGGAATACTTTCAAAAAGTTTTGTGAAAAATACTCTATTTTATCTTAGTTAAACTTATATCTTAGTTCCTTGTTACTATTTTCTGTTAGACAAAAACTATTTAGTGTTTGACGTAGTAGAAGATTCTCTAGTCTTATTTGAAGTTTCTTTCGGTTTCCTATTCGCTCTCTCTTTTGTTTTGATTGCTAGAATGATTGCTAGTATGAGTGCTTATGTGAATGATATGTTTTTTATATAGATTTCATCGGAGAGTGACGAGTAGTCTATCAAGTTATTTTCTCGAGAAATTCTTCTTCGTCAACATCACCAGGCAAGTCACTTTGATCATACTATCACCTATGTTTTATGCATCGTAGTTCTACCATCCTATGCCCAAATTTGCATGCTGCTTAGGTACTTGGAAATTTTAGTATAGATTGTAGTATCATGTGGTAGGCACACAACAACCCCGATACTTGGCCCCGGGACGACAAAGTTCATATTGCTATGCTTGAGTAGACAGGATTTCGGTTGAGTGCATAACACGAGCGATGCGAGGTTGATTAAATAATCAAGACCGGTTAAGACAAGATTTCCAAGACCTCGGACGAAATGCAACACTGGGTGAAGGACGGTTGATCGGCTCCCTGGAGAATCCAGTGGATGACCCGGGATGCTGGGGACGGCCATGACATCCTGCGGAAAGCTTCACCCAGGCTCAAAGAGACGGACGGATATTTTCAAGACCGAAGGCTTACCTGCACAGCCACAAGTCATTATGGGCTCTGGCTTGGTTGGACAACGCGGCGACTCTGGACAGGCGGTGCTAGCAGATGTAGAAGAACGGTGGGAATGGATGGGCACCGACAGGGATTCAGAGGGACCCGTTGAAAGACCATGTTTTGATCATCCGGTCTTCAAACACCCTGAAGTGCGAGGACATACACGGAGGCGATCAAATCTTGTGGGGAACGTGTGCAAAACTCTGCAGAGTACTCAAACCTAATCGATTAGCCGTGTCCACGGTCATGGACAACTTGAGCCAAAGGAACTGAAGTTATCTGGATTTCTCAACACCATTAAATATATTTGATGTGGGAATTATTGACAACTCGGGTACGAGAATTGGTTGGCGGAACCATCTCGTTAACAACCAACAATGTAGTAACATTTTGCTTTTAGCCCTCTCTTGATGTAGGAGAAAACTTGCTTTTCGCTAAAAAACTTATAGCCCCACCTACCATATATGCATATAGTATAGATGATTACTTTTCACCCCTCTCTTATGTGACTTGCCGGCATATTCAATATGCTGACCTACACGGCTGCAACGTCTCATGTTGCAGATATTTTTCTTCGACGAGTAAGAGTATGATTCAGGGTTACGGTCTACACTCAACTTGCCGTTGGTGTTTATTGGGACTCCACTCCCTTGACTGCTTCCGCTGAGATATTTAAGGTATATATCAGTTTTACGCTATTTACATGTGATTGCACTTTGATATATACATTGATGTACTGTGTGTGCCAGCATACTGATCCAGGGATGGCACAGAAACACAGAGGCTTGACTCGTCTTGAGTCGGGTCGCTACAGAAATGGTATCAGAGCACATGTTGACTGTAGGACGTGACCCTAGAAACTGGAAATCCCTTAGGGAAGAATCTCTCAAAAAATAATTAATTTCAAGAACATCCTTTACTTCTCATCCCTTCTGATTTTATCGAATGTTCTCTCTCGCCTCAAATAGTTAGACAATACCCTTACCCCTTCGACCTCATGAAGGATCAACGGAGTTCTACTTCAAAGTAAAGAGGATTTCACCACGTGTTTGAAGAATTGAAGCTACACCAACAGTAGGCTCTCAAGACCCGAAGAACTCGAAGACCCTGAAGTGTTCGAATAATTATATGACCATTAGAAGTCCAAACCCCTTTTATGTACCCACGTTAGATACGATGATTTGTGAGCCGTCATTGGTGTGTGTTTTCCGACATACACAAATAAAACCTATTTTCAAAAATATTGTTTGTATTGTGTGTATCTCCCTCCCTCTCTTACCCGTCTCATCCCCAAAACCTCAACCCTACCAGATGGAGTATGAAGCTGGACTTGTAGTCTCTGGACCAATGACCCAACTGGAAGCTGAAATATGGATTCAGAACATGGAGAACCACTTCGGGAGCAACTTGATCTCAAGGAAGTATGAAGTGGAACACGATCTCCAGTACTTTACCCAAAGTGTTGCTATCTGGTGGAAAATGCACTATGCCATACAAGGATTTAGTGGAGCAGAAAGTTGGGAAGAATTCAAGAAGACTCTGTTAAGATCCCGACTTATTCAGAAGGGCTATGACAATCCGAAGGAGAAGACTTGTGCATGCAAGATCTGTGGAGAAATAGGACACACCCAGGAAGAACACACGGATGGATGCACTCATTGTGAAGAAAATCACCGAGCTGAGGAGTGCCCAAGTAGTCAGGTGACTAGTTTCCTTTGTGAAGGAACCACCCACTACCCAGCTCAGTGTCACATTTACCCCAAGGTACAACAAGTTGTCAAGCAGAAGAAAGATGCAGTGAAGGAAACCCTCAAGAAGAAGATTCCAGAAGAACCTGTGATGAACGAATATATTGAAGACCCCGATGGACAAGGTCTGACCAGGTTTTTCTCCAATGCATGCTACTCATGTGGAGAAGAAGGACATTATTCACAGGACTTCACGAAGAGAAGCCAAGAGTATCTGGGATACTTCCCGACGGAAGAAGTGGAGTTTGATCCACTTGAAATAGAAGAACTGGCCAAAATAAAGGAGTCCGGAAAGAAGAGCAAGTACCCTCGGAAGAGCCAAATCTCTGCAGACATAAACCTGAGTCATGTCAGATGTTACAAGTGTATGAAATTTGGCCACCACAAATACATGTGCTCAGGAAGGAAGCCGGGAATCCAAGGAGCAAAAGCAGAAGCTAAGAAACCTCGAGACTTGTCAGAAATCATTTGTTTTTGTTGCAAGGAAGCAGGACATTTTGCGAGCGATTGTCCACAAAGGAAGAAAGCTAGAATGGAGTAGTTTTTGACCGCGGCAATTAGTGTAATATGAATAACTCTTGTTTTCATGAGATCATGGAGTGAAAAAAATTTGTAACAGAAGTCTCTGAGATTGCAATAACTCATGAATCAATAAAATTGTTGTGTCATGATCTCCTATGTTGAAACTGTATGCGTTGTTTTCTCTACGAGTCATTCCTCAAGGGGCCAGAAACGATCATGACCCTGACGAGTGATCATGATTACCCAAAATCCTGAAGGACATGATGAAGCACATTCATCTTGAAGGAGATGCAGTCTACAAAGGCTACCCGTTCATGGAAAATGAAGTGGAACTTTGGTATGTGGAAGTACACCTCCACCATGTGAAAGGAGTTTGTCCAAACACTATGGGGCAATACTTTTTCATTTCACGTGTACCACGAGCAACCTTCTTTGATGTTGTTCGTGAAGTTGCCATGGAAGCCATACGTCAGATCGGAGAAATACTTGAAGCAAGACTCCGTCATACCCAGGAATACCTGAGTGAGGTACGTGCGGAGATGATGGAGATGAAGCTCATGACCACCATGATGAAGCAAAAGATGGATGATTTCAAGGAGCACATTGGAAAGTTCCAGTGGAACTAAAGTACCTCCAAGAGAGGCAGATGAATAAAGTTGGCAGAAATGCTTGACCATATCGAACAATGTGGATGGCAGCATTTGTAATAAATTACTTTTGAGTTAGAATTTTGAAGAAAGCAAGGATGTAATAAAGGATTGATTATGAAATGAATATGATTTATGATGGATCAGCAAACGTTTTCTTAGGAGCATACGAAAACCTGAGAGTTGTGAAGATACGATAGATGTTTTGTTCAGCTTGCAGAACCAATGGATTATCAGAACTCCGTTCGTGGACAAGAGAAATTCTGCAACGCTTGTGAGGATGCCCAAGTGTTAGAATACGAGATTCACTAAGCCTTATACAAGGTAATGATTTCAGTGCGACATGGCTTGGCCACCATGACGACTTACTATTATCATTCTCTTGCTATTCGGAATGGTAAGTCTGAGAGACTTACCCATAGTGAGAGACGACGTTCTTTGAAGCTTTTGTTTAAGCCTTAGAATGGTATAAGAAAAGCCCACGTACATGGCACTTGTTGTCACGCGTAGGAAATTTTACGGTGAGGATGAAACCAAGACCCTTCTCTCTGCAGGATACCCACAAATGGTAGACCACCATGAGAACCATCGTTATGTTATTTAGAACTGACCACGAGACTGTTAGTTAAGAAGACCCAGTAATGGAAGAAGCTTATATCAACGGAAGAGCCCTCGTTTTTTATGGAGACGTTATGAATATACCGGAAGATATGAAGACTGTGAGGAGTCAGATGCCAAAACCACAGAGGATTGTTAAAATCTTAAGGGACCAGTACCTCTCATTTTAAGTGTGGTAGCATCCCGCTTTGCCGGAGGTTGGATTTGTTCGAAGACCCCAAACCATAACCTTTCTTTCTAGCCTCTTCGAATCTCGAGGACGAGATTCATTTTAAGTGTGGTAGATTTGTAACATCCCAAATTTTGGAATGTTAAAATAATTATTAGTTGTTTGTTTGTTTGCTTGTGTGATTGAAACTTGAGTGGAAATTTGAAACTTTTCAAAACTTTTGAATGAGAGGGAATAAAATGACTTTCCCCTTCTCCGGTGAATTCAAATTCAATCTTTTAAAAGCAAAGATGAAATGACTTCTTCAACTATAAAGGATTTGAACGGAGATATTTGCAATTGAATTCTCTTGTTTTCTTCGTGCAAGAAATGCCGGGGAATAAAATTCTGTCAAACAGAAAAGAGAGGAGGAACATGACCCTCCAACACACGGGCATTTTGAAAGTCATTTGAACCCTAAAACTTAGAGGGTCATTCGAAAATTATTTGCAAAAGAAAATAAATCTTTTAGGCAATTTTGTGAAAATAATTTTTTCTGAAGTTTTTATTTTTGCCGTGGAAAAATGCCCATCATTTAGATTTTATTTTTCTGATAATTTTAGTGTATAGAAACTCTATATTACGAATTGATTTGATTTCTCTTTTATCGTTTTAGTTTCCTAATTTTGAAAAAAGGAAAGAAATCGCGTTTAATAGGAAATATAGAGCTAGCCCATTAAGTAGTTTCGAAATCTGGCCCGTTTAGTATCTTCTCCTTCCTCTAGTCATTCACGTTACCAGGAACTTCCATGGCACGAACCAAGAGATCCTCCTCTTCCGGAATTCGCGAATCTCCTTCCCTCCCAGCACCTCCTCGCCACCTATAAAGGATCCCCTCGTCCTCCTCGTTCCATTCCCCTCGAGAAACGCCCCGTTCCCATGCTCGTAGCCACGGCGCCACCATCCTCATCTTCCTGTCAAGAACGGAGTACAGTAAGTCTCGTGGCGCTTCCCCATCACCCCTGCCGAGCCTCTCCAGCGCCCCACCCCCTGCCGTGCTACTCCTCCGCCGATTCCCCACCCTGCCGGCGACCTCCCCACCTCGCCAGAGCAGCTACCTCGCCGGAGTTCTTCCTCTGTGTCACCCATGGTGAGATTCACGAAATCCCGTATTGCAGTTTTTTCAGAAAATTGCAATTTTAGAAAATTCATATCTATTAGTCTATAACTCCGAATTAGGTGATTCTTTTTGCATTGGATCAAAAAATTTATCTAGTTTCTGCAGATATATAATTTGTCTATGTTTGAGATTTTCAAATATAAGTTAGATCAGATTTAGTTTAAACCTTTTTTGCCTATTCCAGGAGTTTAAAAATAGCTTTTAATTTGATTCATTTTGGTACTGATCACCAGTGCTCTTATTTATCAGTGGTAAAAATTTCAGATTTGTTTGAGTATTTTAGCTCACTGTTTCTTGTGAAACAATTTCTGTTTCACCTCTTTTAGGATTTTGGCTAATTCCTTTTCTGTTTTTGTTTTAAAATATTTTCTTTATTATTTCAGAAATATTATGTTTTATTTCTGTTAGTTAAACAGTAGTTTTGCAACAAGTTTTTATTTTAGTTTTATTTGTTTTCATGAAATCAATTCTAGTTCCTTAGTAACTTGCAATTGGTTTCCGCATTGTTTCAAATCCCGTTTGGGAATACTTTCAAAAAGTTTTGTGAAAAATACTCTATTTTATCTTAGTTAAACTTATATCTTAGTTCCTTGTTATTATTTTCTGTTAGACAAAAACTATTTAGTGTTTGACGTAGTAGAAGATTCTCTAGTCTTATTTGAAGTTTCTTTCGGTTTCCTATTCGCTCTCTCTTTTGTTTTGATTGCTAGAATGATTGCTAGTATGAGTGCTTATGTGAATGATATGTTTGTTATATAGATTTCATCGGAGAGTGACGAGTAGTCTATCAAGTTATTTTCTCGAGAAATTCTTCTTCGTCAACATCACCAGGCAAGTCACTTTGATCATACTATCACCTATGTTTCATGCATCGTAGTTCTACCATCCTATGCCCAAATTTGCATGCTGCTTAGGTACTTGGAAATTTTAGTATAGATTGTAATATCATGTGGTAGGCACACAACAACCCCGATACTTGGCCCCGGGACGACAAAGTTCATATTGCTATGCTTGAGTAGACGGGATTTCAGTTGAGTGCATAACACGAGTGATGCGAGGTTGATTAAATAATCAAGACCGGTTAAGACAAGATTTCCAAGACCTCGGACGAAATTCAACACTGGGTGAAGGACGGTTGATCGGCTCCCTGGAGAACCCAGTGGATGACCCGGGATGCTGGGGACGGCCATGACATCCTGCGGAAAGCTTCACCTAGGCTCAAAGAGACGGACGGATATTTTCAAGACCCAAGGCTTACCTGCAAAGCCACAAGTCATTATGGGATCTGGCTTGGTTGGACAACGCGGCGACTCTGGATAGGCGGTGCTAGCAGATGTAGAAGAACGGTAGGAATGGATGGGCACCGACAGGGATTCAGAGGGATCCGTTGAAAGACTATGTTTTGATCATCCAGTGTTCAAACACCCTGAAGTGTGAGGACATACACGGAGGTGATCAGATCTTGTGGGGAACGTGTGCAAAACTCTGCAGAGTACTCAAACCTAATCGATTAGCCGTGTCCACGGTCATGGACAACTTGAGCCAAAGGAACTGAAGTTATCTGGATTTCTCAACACCATTAAATATATTTGATGTGGGAATTATTGACAACTCGGGTACGAGAATTAGTTGGCGGAACCATCTCGTTAACAACCAACAATGTAGTAACATTTTGCTTTTAGCCCTCTCTTGATGTAGGAGAAAACTTGCTTTTCGCTAAAAAACTTATAGCCCCACCTACCATATATGCATATAGTATAGATGATTACTTTTCACCCCTCTCTTATGTGACTTGCCGGCATATTCAATATGCTGACCTACACGGCTGCAACGTCTCATGTTGCAGATATTTTTCTTCGACGAGTAAGAGTACGATTCAGGGTTACGGTCTACACTCAACTTGCCGTTGGTGTTTATTGGGACTCCACTCCCTTGACTGCTTCCGCTGAGATATTTAAGGTATATATCAGTTTTACGCTATTTACATGTGATTGCACTGTGATATATACATTGATGTACTCTGTGTGCCAGCATACTGATCCAGGGATGGCACAGAAACACAAAGGCTTGACTCGTCTTGAGTCGGGTCGCTACAGAAAAGAACTTGCATGACATCTATTGTCCATCCCTCCCGTGGCACCGGGGTCCTAATGGAAACTACGAGATATTAAGGTTCTCCTTTTAATAAAGAACCGGACCAACGCATTAACACTTGGTGAATACATGAACTCCTCATACTATGGTCATCTCCGGGAGTGGTTCCGGCTATTGTCACTCCGGGGTTGCCGGATCATAACACATAGTAGGTGACTACAACATGCAAGATAGGATCTAAAACACACATATATTGGCGACAACATAATAGGTTCAGATCTGAAATCATGGAACTTGGGCCCTAGTGACAAGCATTAAGCATGGCAAAGTAGTAGAAACATCAATCTCAAAACATAGTGGATACTAGGGATTAATCCCCATCAAAACTAACTCGATTACATGATAGATCTCATCCAACTCATCACCGTCCAGCAAGCCTACGATGAGATTACTCAAGAACGGTGAAGAGTGATGATCCACAAGTATAGGGGATCAATCGTAGTCCTTTCGATAAGTAAGAGTGTCAAACCCAACGAGGAGCAGAAGGATCTGACAAGTGGTTTTCGGCAAGGAGAAATCCGCACGCACTGAAATTGTCGGTAACAAGTGATTGTGTAGTGAGATGATTTGTAGCAAGCAACAAGTAACAAAAGTAGCAACAGTGCAGCAAAGTGTCCCAATCCCTTTTATAGCAAGGGACAAGCCTAGACAAAGTCTTATAGGAGGAAAAACGCTCCCGAGGACACACGGGAATTTCTGTCAGTCTAGTTTCATCATGTTCATATGGTTCGCGTCCGTTACTTTGATAGTTTGATATGTGGGTGGACCGGTGCCTGGGTACTGCCCTTGCTTGGACAAGCATCCCACTTATGGTTAACCCCTCTCGCAAGCATCCGCAACTACGAAAGAAGAATTAAGACAAAGTCTAACCATAGCATTAAACTAGTGGATCCAAATCAGCCCCTTACGAAGTAACGCATAAACTAGGGTTTAAGCTTCTGTCACTCTAGCAACCCATGATCTACTTACTACTTCCCAATGCCTTCCTCTAGGCCCAAATAATGGTGAAGTGTTATGTAGTCGACGTTCAGATAACACCACTAGAGGAAGAACAACATAGAACATACCAAATTACTGAACGAATACCAAATTCACATGACTACTATTAGCATGACTTATCCCATGTCCTCAGGAACAAAAGTAACTACTCACAAAGCATAATCATATTCATGACCAGAGAGGTAATGAGTAGCATCAAGGATCCGAACATAAACTCTTCCACCAAGTAATCCAACTAGCATCAACTACAAAGAGTAATCAACACTACTAGCAACCTTACAAGTACCAATCAGAGTCGCGAGACAGAGATTGGTTACAAGTGATGAACTAGGATTTGGAGATGAGATGGTGCTGATGAAGATGTTGATGGTGACAAGTCCCCTCCTATGAGAGGAGTGTTGGTGATGACGATGGCGACGATTTCCCCCTCCGGGAGGGAAGTTTCCCCGACAGGATCGTCCTGTCGGAGCTCTAGATTGGTTCTGCTCAAGTTCCGCCTCGTGGCGGGGGCGAAACCATGAAAAAGCTCCTCCTTGATTTTTTCCTGGATGAAACCCTCCATATAGCAAAAGAGGGGAGCAAGTGGGCTAGTGGGCTGCCCACAAGCCCTCATGGCGCGGCTTGGGGGGGTGGCCGCGCCGTGCAAGCTTGTGGGCACCCCCTAGTGCCCCTCTAGCACTTCTTCGGCCCAGTATTTTTGATAAATCGGGAAAAAATTCCTCATTGATTTTTAAAGCGTTTGGAGTTGCACAGAATAGGTATCTCAACTTTGCTCCACTTTTACGCCAGAATTCTAATTGCCGGTATTCTCCCTCTTCATGTTAACCTTGCAAAATAAGAGAGAAAAGGCATAAGAATTGTACCGTGAAGTGAAATAATAGCCAAAGAAGCGATAAATATCAACATGAAAACATGATGCAAAATGGACGTATCAACTCCCCCAAGCTTAGACCTCGCTTGTCCTCAAGCGAAAGCCGAGCTCAATAAATATGTCCACATGTTTAGGGAGAGAGGTGTCGACAAACCAAGATACGAACATGCATGCATCATGATCAAGATCAGAACAGCAATACCAACATATAATCTCTCATGCTAAAGTGATAATTCCTTCACAAAGTAAAGCATGGATCAAGAACCTTACCGAGAAGTAACAACCGATAGCCTTTAGTCATTGAAGTAATTACAATTTATCACAACAACTGAAAGAGTCAAGTAAGAGGTTGTAAAGCAAATCCACATACTCAATCATTCTTTCGTTCTCTACAATTGCTACAACTCACGTGGTACTCATGAGATCAAAGTTTCAGCTGGACATAGAGAAATATAGGGGTTATAGTTTTGCCTCCCAACTGCTTACCTCAAGGGTAATGTCAACAATAATAATTCATGAATGCCTACCTCCAAGTTGACATATGAATATAGATCTTTCCGAAGCATGTGACGGTAGCCAAGACAAAGGCAAAATAAGGAATTGGTGAAGATCACCATGACTCTTTCAAGGGAAAAAGTAAAGGTACAAGATAGGCCCTTCACAGAGGGAAGCATAGATTGTCATGCGCTTTTGAGGTTTGGATGCGTGTCCTCTTAGTGCGAAGGAACATCACTTTATATTGCCTCCTGTGATAAAGAACTTTATTATGCAGTCTGTCGCTTTTATGTCTTCCTCATCACAGGTTCGTATAAAGCTTATTTTCCACATACCAATAGATCATACATATTAGAGAGCAATTTTTATTGCTTGCACCGATGACAACTTACTTGAGGTATCTTATTCAATCCATAGGTAGGTATGGTGGACACCCAAGGCAAAACTGGGTTGATGGTTTATGGATGCACAGGTAGTATCTCTACTTGGTGCGGGAGTTTTGGCTAATATGAGGTGGAAGCAATCGTCACATGCTAAGGGATCTCTAATCATATAACATTGTTCAGAGTCAAGCAAACACAATTCATTATGATGTCTTCCTTTTCCAACATCTACTTCTCGGCATGCAATAGTTTAGTGAGTGTTCACAATCATAGATGGTGTCAGAGATGATATATTTATATGTCAACCTCTCCTTCTTTATCACTTCCTATTAATTGCAACAATGACCAAGGTCTACGTTTTCCTACCCTCAACAAGTTTCAATCCTCATTCTTTTTATATGTGAAGCCATCACTTCCTATAAGATCATTACATGATCTTTCATGCTTTTGTTCTATTCTCACTCTTTTGATCATGGCAAGAGGCAAAGCCCTTCAACTAAGACACTCTTTATTATAAGGCTCACGAGAAAGAATACATCGGGGGTGAGACAAAGCAAAACTCAAGACTAAAACACTAAGACTTTTAAACTACTAGAGAAAGACAAAACTGAAAAGGAAAACTAAAACAAAGGTAAAGGCAAAAGATGTGATGGTGATACGATACCGGGGCAACTCCCCCAAGCTTGGAAAAAGCCAAGGGGATTGCCCATACCAATGCTCAGTTGTCTTCTTTTGGTGGTGAAGGTGGAGTTGTTGAAGAGGTCTTGAGCTTGTTTAATTTCCACTTGAGCATAAAATTCGGCTCCCTCAGATCATCATTTTCCTCTTCAAGCTTCAACACCCTTTGGCATAATTCCTGCTTACTCTCCTGCAAGAAACGAGAAGGAATAAACACAGTATTAGACTTCTTCCTTGAGTCAGGGAGGCTCGACTTCTTGAACTCCACATGAGTGTGTCCAGGTTGAGGTAGAGGAGCCTCCTCTTCATTGGAACTTGTTTGTTCCTTCCCCTTTGGATCATAATCTTCTTCCTCATCAGTGGTCCAGACATAAGGATCCAAGTCCCCATAAACCTTGGGATTAGCAAGGTAATCAGCCACATAGCTCTCCCCTCTGAATCCTAAGAAGACATCTTGACCTAGATCTGCGGCAGAAAACAGGCTCGAAACGGAAAACAGAGGAAATCTGCGTGATGCAGGGGTCAGAACAAACGGGAGTATATATAATGATTTTTTCAGACCGGAAGGAGTACCCTGCACGACAACGGAGTCCGGGAGGCACACGAGGTGGCCACAAGCCCTCACGGCGCGGCCAAGGGGTGGGCCCGCGCCGTGCAGGCTTGTCGCCTCCTCGCGCACTTTCCGGGCTACTTCCAATTTTTGTATTTTTTCAAATATTCCAAAACGGAGAAAATTTCCTACTGGAAAAGTTTTGGACTCTGTTTTCTTACCGAATCACATACCTCTTCGTTTTTGGAGTCTGAAACAGGCTGATAAATGTCCCTTAGGTATTCTTCCGGAGTTTTGGTATTGATAATATTGCTTTCAACATTTATGGGAGTACCTGAGATATAATGCTTGATTCTCTGCCCATTTACAACTCTCGAACAATTACCTTCCGTGTTGTTGATCTTGATAGCGCCGGAACGATATACTTCCTCTACAACATAGGGACCTTCCCATTTGGAGAGAATCTTGCCTGCAAAGAATCTTAAACGAGAGTTATATAGCAAGACATAATCACCTACATTGAAATCACGCTTTTGTATCCTCTTATCATGCCACCTCTTAACCTTCTCTTTGAACAGCTTGGCATTCTCATATGCCTGAGTTCTCCACTCATCAAGCGAGCTAATATCAAATAACCTCTTCTCACCGGCAAGTTTGAAATCAAAGTTGAGCTCTTTGATTGCCCAATAAGCTTTATGCTCTATCTCAAGAGGTGAATGACATGCTTTCCCATACACCATTTTGTACGGAGACATGCCCATGGGATTCTTATATGCGGTTCTATAAGCCCACAGTGCATCATCGAGCTTCTTAGACCAATTCTTTCTAGACATGTTGATAGTCTTTTGCAGAATCAGTTTAATCTCTCTATTGATTAGCTCTAGTTGACCACTGGACTGAGGGTGATAGGGAGACACAATTCTATGGTTGACATCGTACTTAGCAAGCGTTTTACGGAAAGCACTATGAATGAATTGTGAACCACCGTCGGTCATTAGATATCTAGGGACTCCAAATCTAGGGAAGATAACTTCTTTCAGTATCTTGATAGAGGTGTTGTGATCAGCACTACTAGTGGGGATAGCTTCTACCCACTTAGTGACGTAATCAACAGCAACTAAGATGTGAGTATACCCATTGGATTTTGGAAAAGGTCCCATATAATCAAAGCCCCAAACATCAAATGGTTCAATGACAAGTGAATAGTTCATAGGCATTTCCTGACATTTGCTAATATTACCTATTCTTTGACATTCGTCACAAGACAAGACAAACTTACGGGCATCCTTGAAGAGAGTGGGCCAATAGAAACCTGATTGCAATACCTTGTGTGCAGTTCTATCTCCCGCATGGTGTCCTCCATAGGCCTCGGAGTGACACTTCTGTAGGATATGTCCCTGTTCATGTTCAGGTACACAACGTCTAATAACACCATCTACTCCTTCCTTATAAAGGTGAGGATCATCCTAAGAGTAATGTCTCAAGTCAAAGAAGAATTTCTTATTTTGCTGGTACGTGAAACTAGGTGGTATATATTTGGCGACGATATAGTTTGCATAATCAGCATACCACGGTGCACTACGTGAAGCATTGATGACATTCAGTTGCTCATCAGGAAAGCTATCAGCAATAGGTTGTGGGTCATCAAGAACGTTCTCCAACCTAGACAAGTTATCAGCTACGGGATTATCAGCACCCTTTCTGTCGACAACGTGCAAATCAAATTCTTGTAGCAAGACAATCCATCTGATAAGTCTAGGTTTAGCATCCTTTTTCTCCATGAGGTACAGCAGCATGATTAGTGTGAATAGAGACTTTGGAATCAACTATGTAAGACCTGAACTTTTCAAATGCAAACACGACTGCTAAAAATTCCTTCTCTGTAGTGGCATAGTTTCTGTGGGTACTGTCTAGAGTTTTACTAGCGTAGTGAATAACATTCAACTTCTTGTCAACTCTTTTCCCTAGAACAGCACCAATAGCATAATCACTAGCGTCACACATGATCTCAAAAGGCAAGTTCCAATCAGGTGGTTGAACAATAGGTGCAGTTATCAAAGCCCTCTTAAGTATTTCGAAGGCTTCCTCACAATCATCGTCAAAGACAAAAGGAATATCCTTTTGCAAGAGATTGGTAAGAGGCCTAGAAATCTTAGAGAAGTCTTTAATGAACCTTCTATTGAAACCAGCATGACCAAGGAAACTTCTTATACCTTTGATATCTGTGGGGTATGGCATTTTCTCGATTGCATCAACCTTAGCCTTATCGACTTCAATACCTCTTTCAAAAAATTTATGTCCTAAGACGATGCCTTCATTAACCATAAAGTGGCACTTCTCCCAATTCAAGACAAGATTGGTGTCTTTACAACTCTGCAAGACTCGATCAAGGTTGCTGAGGCAATCATCAAAGGACGACCCGTAAACGGAGAAGTCATCCATGAAAACCTCAACAATCTTTTCACAAAAGTTAGAGAATATAGCCATCATACATCTTTGGAAGGTGGCAGGTGCATTACATAAGCCAAAAGGCATACGTCTATAAGCAAAGGTATCGAAAGGGGAGGTGAAAGTGGTTTTCTCCTGGTCAGATTGTGCAACTGGTATTTGGGAGAAACCAGAATAACCGTCTAGAAAGCAGAAGTCTGTGTGTTTAGACAGCCTTTCTAGCATTTGGTCGATAAAAGGCAAAGGGTAATGATCTTTCCTAGTGGCTTTATTCAATTTCCTAAAATCGATCACCATCCTATAGCCAGTAATAATCCTCTGTGGGATCAATTCATCCTTATCATTAGGGACAACGGTAATACCTCCCTTCTTAGGGACGCAATGTACCAGACTCACCCAATCGCTGTGAGCAACACGATAAATGATACCTGCTTCCAGGAGCTTTAGTATTTCTTTTCTCACTACCTCTTTCATCTTAGGATTCAATCTCCTTTGATGATCAGCAACTGGTTTGAAATCAGGATCGGCCTTAATCTTGTGCTGGCATAGCGTAGGACTAATGCCTTAAGATCATCAAGAGTATATCCAATAGCAACATGGTGCTTCCTCAGAGTTTTTAGTAACTTCTTTTCTTCATGCTCCAAGAGGCTAGCGCTATTAATAACAGGATATATCTCTTTTTCATCAAGATAGGCATACTTAAGAGTATCATGCAACTGTTTAAGCTCGAACACAGGATCACCCTTTGGTGGGGGTGGATCCCCAAGCAGTTCAACAGGCAAGTTATTCTTAAGGATAGGATATTGTTCTAAGACAACTCTATCTATCTCATCCCTTTCATCCATATGCATATCATTTTCACGCTCAAGCAAGTATTGCTCTAAGGGATCAGTAGGAGGCACGGCAATAGAGGATAAGGCAATAGTTTCATCCCTACTAGGCAACTCCTTTTCATGAGGTTGTCTACCAAACTTAGAGAAATTGAACTCATGTGACACACCTTCAAAGGCAACAGTGACAGTTTGCTTCTCACAGTCAATATGAGCATTGACGGTATTGAGAAAAGGTTTACCAAATATGATGGGACAAAAGCTATCTTGTGCGGTAGCAAGAACGAGGAAATCAGCAGGATAATTCGTTTTACCACACAAGACTTCAACATCCCTAACAATTCCCACAGGGCAGATAGTATCTCTATTGGCAAGCTGAATAGTGACATCAACAGGCTCTATCTCAACAGGTGCAATCTCATCTTTGATTTCATCATATAAGGATTGAGGTATTTCACTAACACTAGCACCCACGTCACATAAGCCATGATAACAATGATCTCCTATCTTAACAGAAACCATAGGCATGCCAACAACAGGCCTATGTTTGTCTCTAACGTGAGGTTTAGCAATTCTAGCAGCATCTTCACATAAGTGAATATTATGTCCCTCAACTTCTTCAGACAGAAGATATTTGATAATAGCAATGCTAGGTTCAACTCTAATTTGCTCATGGGGTGTAGGTGTTCTAATATAGCCTCTACGTATCACAGTTGAAGCTTTAGAATGATCCTTTATCCTAACAGGGAAAGGTGGTTTCTCAATGTAAGCACTGGGAACAACAGGATCATTATAGGCAATGACTTTCTCTTCAACTTGAGTGGGTTTAACTACATTGACTTCTAAAGGAGGATGATATTTAAACAACTTCTCTTTGGGGAGATCAATATGAGCAGCAAAGGATTCACACAATGAAGCTACTATCTCAGAGTCAAGTCCATACTTAGCGCTAAAATCACTAAAGGTATTTGTCTCAACAAAAGATTAAATGCAATCAAATGTGAAAATGAAATTCATACCTGACTCCTTACCTTCTTCAAGCTCCCAATCTTCAGAGTTGCGTTTAATTCTCTCCAATAAATTCCATTTGAAGTCAATATCTCTCTTCATAAAAGAACCGGTACAAGAAGTGTCAAGCATGGTGCGATCATCATGAGAAAGCCGAGCATAGAAGTTCTGAATGATAATTTCTCTCGAGATCTCATGATTGGGGCATGAATATAGCATTGATTTAAGCCTCCCCCAAGCTTGAGCGATGATTTCTCTGTCACGAGGCAAAAAATTGTAAATATAATTTCGATCACGATGTACTAAATGCATAGGATAAAACTTTTGATGAAATTCCAATTTCAACCGCTTGTAGTCCCATGATCCAGTATCATCACATAGCCTATACCATGTCAACGCCTTATCCTTCAAAGATTAAGGAAAGACCCTCTTCTTGACCTCATCCTCGGGCAAACCTGCAAGCTTAAATAAACCACAAACTTCATCTACATAGATTAGATGCAAGTCTGGATGTAATGTTCCATCTCCTGTAAAAGGATTAGCCAGCAATTTCTCAAGCATACCCGAAGGAAATTCAAAGCAAATATTTTCAGTAGGTGCAGCAGGTTGGGGATTAACTATTTGTGCTTCCGTTCGAGGTGAATATACCCCGAACAAGCCCCTCAAAGGATTAGTATCCATAGTGACAACTGACGATAAATTTCAGCATACTATATGAATGTTTCCTTACCAAGTTTCTCTTACCAAAGGCGCTTCACTGCCCGGCAACGGCGCCAGAAAAGAGTCTTGATGACCCACAAGTATAGGGGATCAATCGTAGTCCTTTCGATAAGTAAGATTGTGGAACCCAACGAGGAGCAGAAGGATGTGACAAGTGGTTTTCAGCAAGGAAAAATCTGCACGTACTGAAATTCTCGGTAACAAATGATTGTGTGGTGAGATGATTCGTAGCAAGCAACAAGTAACAAAAGTAGCAACGGTGCAGCAAAGTGGCCCAATCCCTTTTGTAGAAAGGGACGAGACTGTACAAAGTCTTATAGGAGGAAAAACACTCCCGAGGACACACGGGAATTTCTGTCATACTAGTTTCATCATGTTCATATGATTCGCGTTTGTTACTTTGATAGTTTGATATGTGGGTGGACCGGCTCTTGGGTACTGCCCTTACATGGACAAGCATCCAACTTATGATTAACCCCTCTGGCAAGCATCCGCAACTACGAAAGAAGAATTAAGACAAAGTCTAACCATAGCATTAAACTAGTGGATCCAAATCAGCCCCTTACGAAGTAACGCGTAAACTAGGGTTTAAGCTTCTGTCACTCTAGCAAAACATCATCTACTTACTACTTCCCAATGCCTTTCTCTAGGCCCAAATAATGGTGAAGTGTTATGTAGTCGACATTCACATAACACCACTAGAGGAAAAACAACATACAACATATCAAATTACCGAACGAATACCAAATTCACTTGACTACTATTAGCATGACTTATCCCATGTCCTCAGGAACAAAATTAACTACTCACAAAGCATAATCATATTCATGACCAGAGAGGTAATGAGTAGCATCAAGGATCTGAACATAAACTCTTCCACCAAGTAATCCAACTAGCATCAACTACAAAGAGTAATCAACACTACTTGCAACCTTACAAGTACCAATCGGAGTCGCGAGACGGAGATTGGTTACAAGTGATGAACTAGGGTTTGGAGATGAGATTGTGCTGATGAAGATGTTGATGGTGACGAGTCCCCTCCGACGAGAGGAGTGTTGGTGATGACGATGGCGACGATTTCCCCCTCCAGGAGGGAAGTTTCCCCGGCAGGATCGTCCTGCCGGAGCTCTAGATTGGTTCTGCTCAAGTTCCGCCTCGTGGCGACGGTGAAACCACAAAAAAGCTCCTCCTTGATTTTTTCCCTGGACGAAACCCTCCATATAGCAAAAGAGGGGAGCAAGTGGGCCAGTGGGTTGCCCACAAGCCCTCATGGCGCGGCCTGGGGGGTGGTCGCGCCCTGCAGGCTTGTGGGCACCCCCTGGTGCCCCTCTGGCACTTCTTCGGCCCAGTATTTTTGATAAATCGGGAAAAAAATTCCTCGTTGATTTTTACGGCGTTTGGAGTTGCGCAGAATAGGTATCTCAACTTTGCTCCACTTTCAAGCCTGAATTCCAGTTGCCGGTATTCTCCCTCTTCATGTAAACCTTGCAAAATAAGAGAGAAAAGGCATAAGAATTGTACCGTGAAGTGAAATAACAGCCAAAGAAGCGATAAATATCAACATGAAAACATGATGCAAAATGGACGTATCAAAGAGCTTCATGGAATTTGCGATGGAGGAAGGTTGATGATGACGATGGCGACGATTTCCCCTCTCCGGAGCCCAGAACGGACTCCAGATCTGCCCTCCAGATGAAGAACAGGAGGTGGCGGCGCCTCCGTATCGTATAACACGATGAATCCTTCTCCCTGATTTTTTTCCGGGCGAAACAGAATAAATAGAACTGAGTTTGGAGGCGGGGGAGCCTCGTGGGCCCCTCAAGCCCTCATGGCGCGACCAGGGGGTGGTCACGCCCCCTGGGCTTGTGGCCCACTGGCTCACGTCCTCCGGTGGATCTTTGCGCAGGTATTTTTCATTAATTCTAGAAAAAATCTCCGTAAATTTTCAGGTCATTGTGAGAACTTTTATTTCTGCACAAAAACAACACCATGGCAATTCTGCTGAAAACAGCGTTAGTCCGGGTTAGTTCCATTCAAATCATGCAAATTAGAGTCCAAAACAAGGGCAAAAGAGTTCAGAAAAGTAGATACGACGGAGACGTATCAGCATCACGGGCGCCACTCGGCCGATCTACATCCACCTCGCCTCTTAGACACCCCACGCACTCCTGGGATGGGACCCGATCGGCCTTTGCACGCCGCTCCAGGGGAAGGTCCGGTTCAACCGCCTAACCCGCCACCACCTCAGCAAACGGAGGCCCACGCACCTCGCTTCCACACACCACGAGGCCACTTCTCAAATCCCGTGGATAACGTGCTGGCGGCAACCCACCACTTGGAGTCCCTCCCGATCTATGGGAACTCCCCGGCCGAGGTGGAGGTGACAAACGCCATCGAGATGCTGAAAACAGCAGGGGTCCAACATGCACAATACTCACACAACCTTGACCGGTTACACTCTACACCCCAGGCGAGTCACACCAAGAGTCTCCATGAGGACCAACCCGCGGTGACCAGTGGGAAACGGCGTCCGCCTCAGACCTACCAGCCCGGGGCGCATGGTACTCGAGCCCAAGATATTGTGGATGCAGCATGATCCGCGCGCCTGATGGAGACGGCGGCTGCGGTGGGTCAGGGCTATCCGGCTTATACCCACACACCACCCGCACCGCTCGATACCGGTGGCAGGCGCGTTGGGGTGCCCTGTCTCATGCCCGCTCTGCGCAATGAGAAAATGCCTAAGGATTTCAAAGGATCGAGGAAGGTACCCAATTACACACCAGATCTCGAGTCAGGGTCATGGATCAAGAGTTAAGAACTTGCGATGGACATGCTCGACGTAAACGAGGCGGTTTGCGCCAAGTATTTTACTATGATGCTTGAAGGAACGGTGCGTACGTGGTTGAAAAACCAGCCGCTAACTCCATCAACACTTGGGCAGAGTTAAAGGAGCGTTTCACCAAAAATTTCCAAGGAACTTGCAAACGCCCAATGACCATCGTCGATTTACAACACTGCGTTCAGCGACCGGATGAGTCGGCCCATCATTGGACACTGCGGGTTGCAGAGGTCATTCATTCGTCGGACGGTATTTCGGCGGCTCAGACAGTATTTATTCTGGAGAAAAATTGCCATCACGAGCCTTTGGTATTGAAGCTCGGGCAACTTAAGAGTAAGGTGCGGGACATGGGCGAGTTGATGGACACCTTCACCAGATATGTCGAGTCAGACGACACCAAGGATCCTGAGGAGGATGAGGGCAAGGTTAGCACCGCCAGGAGGGGCGAGTCGTCAAAAGGTCACTCCCAGTTTCAAGGGCGGGGTAACCATAACCACGGCGGGCAAGGTAAGAGGAGACAACAGGAAGATCCCACAGACTTCGTCGCCAATACAAGTGCCGACAATGGGAACCAATGCCAGAAGAAGCAAGGCTTCAGTGGGAAGAAGCCGCGCAACTATCATGAGATGCTCAGAGGCCCCTGCCCACAGCACGCCACGGCTGAGGGACTGGCTACCCACTCCTGGGAGGATTGCTATGTGATGCAGGAGTTCCGAGCTGAGGCGCTCAAGAAAGGCCAAGGAGGTGATTAGGGCTAGCGACAGGAACAGTTCGGCGCGCCAGGTTCATGCCAAAGCCCGTTCGGTTGGTTTCCTAACCCGGGTCCGCGGGGTGGGTCACAGCCTAATAGTGGACAGTACCAAGTTCACAACGAACAGCGGTATAACCCGCAGGGAGTGTTTCAGCAACCACCCCCGCAAGGAGATCCCCAGCGACAAGATGGTAATAGTGGTTTTCAGCATAACCCTAAGCAGCTGAACAGTGGGCAATATCACGTGTTCACCACCAGCACCTGCAAACGGGACCAGAAGGTGAAACATAGAACTTTTAGCATGGCTGAGTCGGCGCTCCCTAGGTACCTCCATTGGTCCGAACAGCCCATAACCTGGAGTAGGGAGGATCACCCGCCCCGAGTTGATAACCCTGGCGACTTGGCTTTGGTCATGGCTCCCCAAGTCGAAGGATACACCCTTTCCAAAGTCCTCATGGATGGTGGCAGCAGCATAAACATCTTATACTTCGATACCTTTCAAAGGATGAACTTCTCGGAGAAAGACTTGATGCCGTCGTCCACGGTTTTCCACGGCATTGTTCCAGGTAAGTCGGCCTACCCAATTGGGTGGATCAAGCTTAACGTGGCTTTTGGCACAGAGACTAATTACAGGAGCGAGTCACTCATGTTCGAGGTGGTCAAAATCAAGAGCCCTTACCACACGTTGTTTGGAAGACCGGCTTACGCTCAATTCATGGCTCGCCCCTGTTATGTTTATCTCAAGCTCAAGATGCTTCGTCCTAAGGGGCCTATTACAATCAACGGAGACAGGAAAATAGCCCAAGAGTGCGAAGAAGGAGACATAGCTTATGCCGAGACGGCTTGCGCGGCCGAGGAGCTCAAGTTTCACCAAGCCAATGTTGATCCGGAAGATATGACGTTGCTCAGGAGACCATCGATTGACTCAGAGCTGCCCCACAAATTCAAACCAACAGACGACACGAAGGTGATAGACTTCACGCCTGGCGACTCAACCAAGTAGTTCACCATTGGGACGGGCCTGGATCCCAAATAGGAAAGCGTGCTCATCGAATTCATCCGTGAGAATTGGGACATCTTCGCATGGAAACCTTGACACATGCCGGGTGTCCCGAGAGAATTCGCTGAGCACCACCTTAATACTGACCCAAAGGTAAAGCCGGTTCGGCAGTATCTTCGCAGGTTTAACGAAGAACGGCGTAAGGCAATTGGAGAGGAAGTCGACCGGCTTTTGGCCGCCGGATTCATCATCGAGGTTTTTCACCCTGAATGGTTGGCTAACCCGGTCCTGGTGCTAAGAAAGAACGGCACTTTCCGCATGTGCATCGACTACACCGACCTCAACACAGCCTATCCAAAGGATCCTTTCGCCCTTCCACTTATTGATCAAATCATTGACTCAACGGCAGGTTGCGAGCGTTTGTCTTTTTTGGATGCTTACTCAGGATACCACCAGATCAAGATGGTCGTGGCGGACCAGGAGAAAACATCCTTCATAACCCCTTTCGGAGCCTTCTGTTATGTGTCTATGCCGTTCGAGCTCAAGAGTGCGGGGGCGACTTATCAACATTGCATCCAGAATTGCTTGCATAACCAGATCAGACGTAATGTCCATGCCTATGTTGACGACATCGTGGTCAGGTCTCAGAAGAAGGAGTCGCTCTTGGAAGATCTCAAGGAGACTTTTGACAATTTACGTGTATATCAGATGAGGCTTAATCCTACAAAGTGTGTGTTTGGTGTTCCCGCAGGAAAGTTGCTGGGGTTTTTGGTGTCAGAGCACGGCATTGAAGCTAACCCAGATAAAATTGAAGCGATCACTTCCTTAGGCAAGACGTCCAATATCAATCAAGTCCAACGCATGGCGGGTCGCATCGCGGCTCTAAGTCGCTTTATAAGTCGCCTTGGGGAGAAAGCCATCCCTCTTTACCAGTTAATCAAGAAAACTGATCGTTTCGTTTGGACGGATGAAGCCAACGAAGCCTTTGAAGCCCTGAAGCAACAACTGGCTAAGCCACCAGTATTGGCTGCTCCGACAGACAAGGAGCCTATGCTCTTGTACATCGCAGCTAATTCTAAGGCAGTGAGCGTGGCAGTGGTCGTTGAGCAGAAGGAAGAAGGGAAGGAATATCCGGTTCAGCGACCAGTGTATTTTATCAGCCAAGTCCTGACCCTCTCCAAACAATGCTGCCCGCATTGGCAGAAGCTGGTCTTTGGGGTGTTTATGGCGAGTCAGAAGCTGAAGCACTACTTCCAAGAGCATCCTATCATGATGGTCAGTTCTACCACCCTTGGTGACATTATACAAAATCGAGAAGCGACTGGATGGATTGCTAACTGGGCTATTGAGTTAGGACCTCATCACGTGCGATATACCCCCCGTACGGCTATTAAGTCTCAAGCACTAGTGGATTTCGTCAATGACTGGACCGAGTTGCAGATTCCAGAAGATACGCCCGATCACACATATTGGACCATCTATTTTGATGGATCTAGGCAGTTGGAAGGCTCGGGGGCCAGTGTGGTGTTAACTTCGCCTCAGGGTGACAAATTCTGCTATGTCCTCCGACTCATGTTTCCATGTACCAAAATGCAGCAGAATATGAAGCTCTCCTCCATGGACTGCGGCTCGCCAAAGAGATGAACATCACCCGAGTCAGATGTTTGGGCGACTCAGATCTAATAGCACAGCAGGTTTCTGGCACCTCGGATTCTAGAGATCCCTTGATGGCGGCTTACAGGCAAGTTGTGTCGGACGTGGCGGGTCATTTTCATGGTTATCAAGTGGATCACATTGATCGGCGACTCAATGAAGCAGCAGATGCTCTTTCACGCCTCGGTTCACAACGTAAGCCGGTTCCCCCCAATGTCTTTTTGGATGTGTTACATAACCCCTTAGTGAGGCTACCTTCAGAGGAAGATTTGGCGGTGCCAGATCCTGATTCTCAACTTGTGGTGGCTCTTTGTGCTACCCCAGATCGGGCAATGCCCTACATGGCATATCTCACATGAGGCGAGTTACCCACGGATGAGTTGTTCGCTCGCCAAATCATTCGTCGATGCAAATCCATGGTCATACATAATGGCGAGTTGCACAGGGGCAACACTTCTGGAGTATTTCAAAGGTGTGTCTCCTCCGAGGAAGGGTGTCTGATTCTCAATGAAATTCACGCAGGAGATTGTGGTCATCATGTCGGGTCACGCTCCCTGGTTTCCAAAGCGTTTAGGCATGGATTTTATTGGCTGGCGGCTCATGCAGATGCTGAAGATATAGTTCGTTGATGTGATGGTTGCCAAAAATTTGGACGCCAGATGCATGTGCCGGCTCAGGAATTACGGATGATTCCAATTACTTGGCCGTTTGTGGTCTGGGGGCTGGACATGGTTGGTCCTTTCAAAATGTCATCCAACAAGAAGACTCACCTATTGGTGGCGGTTGACAAGTTCACTAAGCGGGTTGAAGCAGAGCCCGTTAGTAGCTGTGATGCAGACACGGCTGTTAAATTATTAAAAAAGTTGATCTTCCGGTTCGGATACCCTCATAGTATCATTACTCACAATGGTACTAATCTATCAAAGGGCGCAATGTAAGAGTTTTGCGGAAGAGAGCATATCCGGCTTGACGTTTCTGCAGTTGCACACCCCTAGTCTAATGGACAGGAAGAAAGGGCGAACTAGAAAATATTGCGAGGAATCAAGCCCCGACTTATGGTACCTCTGGAGCGTACTCCGGGATGTTGGATTGAAGAATTGCCCTCGGTATTATGGAGTATCAGGACCACCCCAAATCGCTCTACGGGTTTTACTCCCTTTTTCCTCGTCTACGGGGCAGAGGCAGTATTGCCAAGTGACATCAGACACGATTCACCGCGAGTCGCCGCCTATGTGGAACAAGACAATGAGTTGGCACGACAAGACTCGTTGGATGCTTTGGAGGAAGAGCGGGACTTGGTTGCATCGCAATCGGCGATCTATCAACAGGACTTGCGACGCTATCACAGCTGTCGTGTCAAGAGCCGGACTTTTCAAGAGGGCGACTTAGTGCTCCGGTTGATTCAAGACCACACTGGTATGCATAAGTTATCACCTCCATGGGAAGGACCGTTTGTCATCAGCAAGAATCTTCGGAATGGTTCATACTACTTGGTGGATCTTCGCCCTGATAGGCCAACCATAGAGGTTGAGACAACTCGCTCCTGGATTATTGCCCACTTGCGGCCTTACTACACCTAGAGCCATGGGCTCCTTTCTTTCTCTGCAAATCTCGGAACTTGTAATCTTTTATTTATAAAGCAATAAAGCCGGCACCCATGAATTTCGGGGTCCTTTGCCGTTTTAGCTTCTTGAGAGCATGAGTCTTTATTGTTCTATGAGTCGTCCAAGCATGGACACTATCAGTACCAAAGAGCATAAGTCACCATGCTGCACTTGTTTCAAAACTAGGTATTGGTAAGCCAAAGAGGACCGAAGTTGCCACATTGCACGGTTCAAACATGGGCGCCTTATATGGTTTTGAGAATTAAGCCGGCTTACTTGGGGGCTACTAGTTCCCAAGTTGTTTTGCAGTAAGAGCGTAAACGCTTATGCAATCCTATGTCCGACTTTTCCCTAATCATAGGTCACTTGGGGGCTTCCACTCACTGAGTTCAGCCTGAATACCCTCTTGGCTAGCGAAAAATTACCGCATTACAAATGGTTATACTAGACTATGTGTTGGACGAGTCGCCTTATGGACCCATGTACTCTTGGCGAGTCAATCCTCTTTTTGGACCCTGAACTCGCCTTGGATAAAACATGAAAGGTACCGGCCAGAGCCACACATGGAAAATAGAGAAACCATTGGTTCACTGAACCTGGTTCACTAAAGCTTGACTCGAGCCTGATCAGCCCGTCTAAATAACTTGGGTTGTTGCAAAAGCCTTCTTGGGGTAGCACTAGAGTTCTGCAAACTCATCCTATCCTTTCGTAGCTTGATACGCCTCCAACGTGTCTATAATTTTTGATTGTTCCATGCTATTATATTACCAACTTGGGATGTTTTATATGCATTTATATGCTATTCTATATCATTTTTGGGACTAACCTATTAACTCAGTGCCCAGTGCTAGTTTCTGTTTTTTTCGTGTTTTGACCTTTTTCAGATAAGAATATTAAACGGAGTCCAAAGAGAATAAAACCTTCGGGGTGATTTTTTCCATAACAGAAGGGATCGAGAAGACTTGAGAACCAAGGCAGAGGGCCACGGAGGAGGCCATGAGCCCCCTAGGCGTGCCCCAGGGGGGCGCGCCTAGCAGGCTCGTGGGTCCCCCGTGCCTCCTTTTCCCTACCTCTTTCGCCTATAAATTCCCTAAAATCCCCAAACCAACAAAGAGAGCCACGAAAATACTTTTCCGCCGCCACAAGCTTATGTTTCTGCGAGATCCCATCTGGGGACCGTTCTGGTGCCCTGTCGGAGGGGGATTCAGACACGGAGGGCTTCTTCATCAACACCATTGCCTCTCCGATGATTCGTGAGTAGTTCACCACAGACCTTCGGGTCCATAGCTAGTAGCTAGATGGCTTCTTCTCTCTCTTCGATCTTCAATACAAAGTTCTCCATGATCTTCATGGAGATCTATCGATGTAACTTTCTTTTGCGGTGTGTTTGTCGAGAACCGATGAATTGTGGATTTATGATCAGATTATCTATGAATATTGTTTGAGTATCCTCTGATTTCTTATATGCATGATTTTGTATCCTTGTAATTCTCTTCCAGTTATGGGTTTCGTTTGGCCAACTTGATCTATAATTCTTGCAATGGGGGAAGTGCTTGGTTTTGGGTTCATACCTAGTGACATAAGGGGTAGCGAGGCACGCATTGTGTTGTTGCCATCAAGGGTAAAAAGATGGGGTTTATATCATATTGCATGAATTTATCCCTCTACATCATGTCATCTTGCTTAAGGCGTTACTCTGTTTGTTATGAACTTAATACACTAGATGCATGCTGGATAGCGGTCGATGTGTGGAGTAATAGTAGTAAATGCAGAAAGTATCGGTCTACTTATCTCGGACGTGATGCCTATATGTATGATCATTGCCTTAGATATCGTCAAGACCTTGCGTGATTCTATCAATTGCTCGACAGTAATTCGTTCACCAACAGTAATACTTGATATCATAAGAGAAACCTCTAGTGAACACTATGGCCCCCGGGTCTATTTTACACATTATATATTCAGATCTACATACAAAAATACCAAAAATACCTTGCTGCACTTTTATTTATTTATTTATTTATATTTACCGATTATCACTATCAGATCTCACCTTCCAAGTAATCGTAAAGGGATTGACAACCCCTTTATCGCGTTGGGTGCAAGTATGTTTGTTTTTCCGCAGGTGCCTTGGTGCCACATCTTGATACTCCTACTAGATTGATACCTTGGTTCTCAAACTGAGGGAAATACTTATCTCTACTTTGCTGCATCACCCTTTCCTCTTCAAGGGAAAAACCAACGCAAGCTCAATAAGTAGCATAGCTCACTGAGCCGACGAAATTTTTACGACTATCTTCGTGGCATTGCCGCAAGGTTTCGTAAACCCCTTTTTATGACTCGCCGCGACTCACTCAGCCGGCTCCTTGTTTATAACTCGCCAGGATCCACTGGACTGGATTATCTCTTGCCACAACTCAGTGAGTCGGCCTATGGTGTTTTCCCTGGCAAACGGGTTGAAGCAATTTTTTCTTGTCAAAATATGACACTCCCTAAACTATCAAGCATTAGGATTGGTAAAGGCGATTCATGATTCGCAAAAAGGATAACAATTCCGAACTGTCAAGCAAAAGGCATGGATGGAAGATTGTTTCCCTAAAACCTAACGACTATTACATGGCTCACTCGGCCATACCGGGCATCATCTCCCGATCAAGAAGAGATCAAATTGTTTTTGGAGATATGATTACATGTTGGGTAAACTCAAGCCGCTTCCGGGTCACCTTGCCTTGAGCTCTCTCCATATTCAATTTGTAAGTCGCCCAGTTTCCAGTTGCACTTGGACAAGGCGACAGATTCATCTTCTTCGTTTAGAAAGATAGATAGGTCCGCTTCAAAGTCGAAGGGATTCTTGCGCCTGCGAGGGGTCAGGCTCGTAATTTCGAATGAAGGAGGAGTCACCTTTTTATTATTGTCATCATACGCAGCCTGGTATTTGTTCAAGTCCAAACTGGCCACCAGATGAGTCGCTGCGGCACGAAACTCTTTCACAACCCGGTGGTAATCGTCTTGAGTGAACTCCGACTCGTCGTCTTTCAGCTCAGGTTAACCAGCAGCTACCTCCTCTGGCTTGAGTTCACGGGCATAGGCCAGGCACCGACTTAGGGTGGTCAGAGTTCCCTTTCAGGCGGCTGACCTCTTTAGTTCATCTACTTGCGGTGGCAATGTGACATGCAACCCAGCATATTCTTGATGGATTTGATTGGCTCCTTGTTGCCCATCACTGCCTTCATTGTCATCATGCTCCCCGTATACAACTGTTGTATAAAGGTGTAAATCGCCTTCAGCTTCAGGATGCAGACGTTTTGGAGATTAGCGGATCGCGGACCTACAAAGGATAAACCGTGACAATTAGTATTTGCAAACTAAGTTGTAGTTTTTCTTTCCGAACAAGGGAATTGCTACTTACCAAAGATGGCTTGGGTCATGTTGAAGACATGCTTTTTTTGTTGGAAATATGACCTAGAGGCAATAATAATTAGTTATTATTATATTTCTTTGTTCATGATAATCGTTTATTATCCATGCTATAATTGTATTGATTGGAAACACAATACTTGTGTGGATACATAGACAAAACATTGTCCCTAGTAAGCCTCTAGTTGACTAGCTCGTTGATCAAAGATGTTCAAGGTTTCCTGGCCATAGGCAAGTGTTGTTACTTGATAACGGGATCACATCATTAGGAGAATCATGTGATGGACTAGACCCAAACTAATAGACGTAGCATGTTGATCGTGTCATTTTGTCGCTACTGTTTTCTGTGTGTCAAGTATTTGTTCCTATGACCATGAGATCATATAACTCACTCACACCGGAGGAATGCTTTGTGTGTATCAAACGTCGCAACGTAACTGGGTGACTATAAAGATGCTCTACAGGTATCTCCGAAGGTGTTCGTTGAGTTAGTATGGATCAAGACTGGGATTTGTCACTTCGTATGACGAAGAGGTATCTCGGGGCCCACTCAGTAATACAACATCACACACAAGCCTTGCAAGCAATGTGACTTAGTGTAAGTTGCGGGATCTCGTATTATGGAACGAGTAAAGAGACTTGCTGGTAAACGAGATTGAAATAGGTATGCGAATACTGACGATCGAATCTCGGGCAAGTAACATACCGAAGGACAAAGGGAATGACATACGGGATTATATGAATCCTTGGCACTGAGGTTCAAACGATAAGATCTTCGTAGAATATGTAGGATCCAATATGGGCATCCAGGTCCCTCTATTGGATATTGACCGAGGAGTCTCTCGGGTCATGTCTACATAGTTCTCGAACCCGCAGGGTCTGCACACTTAAGGTTCGACGTTGTTTTATGCATATTTGAGTTATATGGTTGGTTACCGAATGTTGTTCAGAGTCCCGGATAAGATCACGGACGCCACGAGGGTTTCCGGAATGGTCCGGAAACGAAGATTGATATATAGGATGACCTCATTTGGTTACCGGAAGGTTTTCGTGCATTACCGGAAAAGTTTCGGGCTCATCGGTAGTGTACTGGGAGTGCCGGGAGGGGTGCCGGGGACCATCAGGAGGGGTGTCACGCCCCAAGGGGTCTCATGGGCTATGGGAAGAGATAAACCAGCCCCTAGTTGGCTGGAATAAGTTCCCACTAAGGCCCATAAGGTTTGAGAAGGAAAAAACACAAGGTGGAAAGAGTTTCCAAGTGGGAAGGTGGAATCCTACTCCAAGTAGGATTGCAGTAGGACTCCTCCACCTCCAATTTCGGCCAAACCTTTAGGTTGTGAGGCTTCCTCCTCCCCTCCCTACCTCCTATATATACGGAGGTTTTAGGGCTGATTTGAGACAACTTTGCCACGGCAGCCCGACCACATACCTCCACGGTTTTTCCTCTAGATCGCGTTTCTGCGGAGCTCGGGCGGAGCCCTGCTGAGATTAGATCACCACCAACCTCCGGAGTGTCGTCACGCTGCCGTAGAACTCATCTACCTCTCTGTCTCTCTTGCTGGATCAAGAAGGCCGAGATCATCGTCGAGTTGTACGTGTGCTGAACGCGGAGGTGTCGTCCGTTCGGCACTAGATCGTGGGACGGATCGCGGGACGGTTTGTGGGACTGTTCGCGAGGCGGATCGAGGGTGGTGAGGACGTTGCACTACATCAACCGCGTTTCTTAATGCTTCTGTTGTGCGATCTACAAGGGTACGTAGATCGGAAATCCCCTCTCGTAGATGGACATCACCATGATAGGTCTTCCTGCGCGTAGGAATTTTTTTGTTTCCCATGCGACATTCCCCAACAGTGGTATCAGAGCCAGGTTCATGCGTAGATGTCTTCTCGAGTAGAACACAAAAGTTTTTGTGGGCGGTGATGTGCGTTTTGCTTCCCTCCTTAGTCTTTTCTCGATTCCGCGGTATTGTTGGATCGAAGCGGCTCGGGCCGACATTACTCGTACGCTTACGAGAGACTGGTTTCATCGCTACGAGTAACTCCGTTGCTCAAAGATGACCGGCGAGTGTCGGTTTCTCCAACTTTAGTTGAATCGGATTTGACCAAGGAGGTCCTTGGATGAGGTTAAATAGCAATTCATACATCTCCGTTGTGGTGTTTGCATAAGTAAGATGCGATCCTACTAGATACCCATGGTCACCACGTAAAACATGCAACACAAATTAGAGGACGTCTAACTTGTTTTTGCAGGGTATGCTTGTGATGTGATATGGCCAACGATGTGACGTGATATATTGGATGTATGAGACGATCATGTTGTAATAGATAATATCGACTTGCACGTTGATGGTACGGCAACCAGCAGGAGCCATAGGGTTGTCTTTAAACTAACGTTTGTGCTTGCAGATGCGTTTACTATTTTGCTAGGATGTAGCTTTAGTAGTAATAGCATGAGTAGCACGACAACCCCGATGGCGACACGTTGATGGAGATCATGGTGTGACGCCGGTGACAAGAAGATCGTGCCGATGCTTTGGTGATGGAGATCAAGAAGCACATGATGATGGCCATATCATGTCACTTATGAATTGCATGTGATGTTAACCCTTTATGCACCTTATCTTGCTTAGAACGACGGTAGCATTATGAGGTGATCTCTCACTAAAATTTCAAGACGAAATTGTGTTCTCCCCGACTGTGCACCGTTGCGACAGTTCTTTGTTTCGAGACACCACGTGATGATCGGGTGTGATAGACTCAACGTTCACATACAATGGGTGCAAAACAGTTGCACACGCGGAACACTCGGGTTAAGCTTGACGAGCCTAGCATGTGCAGACATGGCCTCGGAACACATGAGACCGAAAGGTCGAGCATGAATCATATAGTTGATATGATTAGCATAGAGATGCTTACCACTGAAGCTATTCTCGACTCACGTGATGATCGGACTTGAGATAGTGGATTTCGATCATGTACCACTCAAATGACTAGAGAGATGTACTTTTTGAGTGGGAGTTCTTAAGTAATATGATTAATTTGAACTAAATTGTCATGAATATTGTCTAATGGTCTTTGCGAATTATGATGTAGCTTGCGCTATAGCTCTATTGTTTTTATATGTTCTTAGAGAAAATTTAGTTGAAAGTTGATAGTAGCAAACTTTGCAAACTGAGTCTATAAAGCCGAGGATTGTCCTCGTTGCTGCGCAGAAGGCTTATGTCCTTAATGCACCACTCGGTGTGCTGCACCTCGAGCGTCGTCTGTAGATGTTATAAACATCTGACATACACGTTTCTGATGACTACACGATAGTTCAGTATAAAATACTTAATGGCTTAGAAGCAAGGCGTCGAAGACGTTTAGAAACGTCACGGAACATAAGAGATGTTCTAAAGAGATGAAATTGTGATTTCATGCGTGTGCCCTTGTTAAGAGGTATGAGACCTCCGACAAGATTCTTTGTCCACAAAGTAGAGGACAAAAGCTCAATCATTGAGCGTGTGCTCAGATTATCTGAGTACGACAATCGCTTGAATCAAGTGGGAGTTGATCTTCCAGATAAGATAGTGATGGTTCTCCAAAGTCACTGCCACCAAGCTGTGAGAGCTTCGTGATGAACTATAACATATCAAGGATAGATACAATGATCCTTGAGCGATTCGTGATGTTTGACACTGCGAAAGTAGAAATCAAGAAGGAGCATCAATAGTTGATGGTTAGTAAAACCACTAAGTTTCGAGAAAGGCAAGGGCTAGAAGGGATACTTCGTGAAACGGCAAAACAGTTGCTGCACTAATGAAGAGACCCCAGATTAAACCCAAGCCCGGGACTAAGTGCTTCTGTTATGAGGGGAACGGTCACTGAGGCGAAGCAACTCTAGACACTTGGTAGATAAGAAGGCTGGCAAAAGTCGAAAGAAGTATATTTGATATACATAATGTTGATGTGTACTTTACTAGTACTCCTTGTAGCACGAGGGTATTGGATACCGGTTCGATTGCTAAGTGATTAGTAACACGAAATGAAAGCTACGGCATAAACGGAGACTAGCTAAAGGCGAGGTGACGATACGTGTTGGAAGTGTTTCCAAGGTTGATATGATCAAACATCGCACGCTCCCTTTACCATCGGGATTGGTGTTAAACCTAAATAATTGTTATTTGGTGCTTGCGTTAAGCATGAACATGATTGGATCATGTTTATTGCAATACAATTATTCATTTAAAGAGAATAATGGTTACTCTATTTTCTTGAATAATCACCTTCAATGGTTTATTGAATCTCGATTGTAGTGTTACACATGTTCATGATATTGGTGACAAAAGATACGAGGTAATCATGATAGTACCACTTACTTGTGGCACGGCCGCTTGAGTCATGTTGGTATAAATTGCATGAAGAGGCTCCATGCTGATGGATCTTTATACTCACTTGATTTTGAATCACTAGTGACATGCAAATCATACCACATGAGCAAGGCCTTGTTTTCATTGAGATGAAATAAAATAGTAACTTGTTGGAAGTGATACATTTTGATGTATGCAGTCCAATGGGTGCTGAGGCACGCAGTGGATGTCATTATGTTCTTACTTCAATGATGATTTGAGTAGATACAAGAGTATTTACTTAATGAATCACAAGTCTGAAATATTGAAAAGTTCAATTCTGTTTCAGGAGTGAAGTTCGTCGTAACAAGAGGATAAACTGTCTACGATATGATCATAGAAATGAATATCTGAGTTACAAGTTTTGGTACGCAGTTAAGACAATGTGGAAATTGTTTCGCAGTTCATGCCACCTGGAACATCATAGTGTGATGATGTGTCTGAACGTCATAGCCACGCACTATTTGGTATGGTGCATGCTATGATGTCTCTTATCGAATTACCACTATCGTTTATGGGTTATGCATTAGAGACAACCGCATTCACTTTAAATAGGGCACCACGTATTTCCGTTGAGATGACACACTATAGACTGAGGTTTAGAGAAATCTAAACTGTCGTTTCTTGAAAGTTTGGGGCTTCGACACTTATGTGAAAAAGTTTCAGTCTGATAAGCTCGAACCCAAAGCGGATAAATGCATCTTCATAGGATATCCAAAACAGTTGGGTACATCTCCAATCTCAGATCCGAAAGCAAAGTGTTTGTTTCTAGAAACGGATCCTTTCTCGAGGAAAGGTTTCTCTCAAAAGAATTGAGTGGGAGGGTGGTGGAACTTGATGAGGTTATTGAACCATCACTTCAACCAGTGTGTAGCAGGGCGCAGGAAGTTGTTCCTGTGGCGCCTACACCAATTGAAGTGAAAGCTGATGATGGTGATCATCGAGCATCGGATCAAGTTACTACAAACCTCGTAGGTTGACAAGGTCACATACTACTGCAGAGTGGTACGGTAACCCTGTCTTGGAGGTCATGTTGTTGAGCAACACTGAACCTACGAGTTATGGAGAAAGCAATGGTGGGCCCGGATTTCGACAAATGGCTGGAGGCCATGAAATCCGAGAGAGGATCCATGTATGAAAACAAAGTGTAGACTTTGGAAGAACTACTTAATGGTCATAGGACTATTGAGTAAAGATGGATCTTTAAAAGGAAGACAGTCGATGATGGTGATAAGTCACTATTAAGAAAAGCTCGACTTGTCGCAAAGATGTTTCCGACAAGATCAAACAGTTGACTATGATGAGACTTTCTCACTCGTAGCGATGCTGGAAGTCTGTTAGAATTATGTTAGTAGTTGGTGCATTATTTATGCAATATTGCACATAGGATGTCAAAACATTGTTTCCTCGACGGTTTCCTTGAGCAAACATTGTATGTGATACAACCAGGAGTTTTTGTCGATCCTAAAGATACTAGAAAGTATGCAAGCTCCAGCGATCCTTCAATGGACTGGTGCAAGCATCTCGGAGTTGGAATATACACTTTGATGAGATGATCAAAGATTTTGGGTTTGTACAAGGTTTATGAGAAACTTGTATCTCCAAAGAAGTGAGTGGGAGCACTATAGAATTTCTGATAAGAATATGTGGTTGACATATTGTGGATCAGAAGTAATGTAGAATTTCTGTAAAGCATACAAGGTTGTTTGAAAGGAGTATCAAAGATCTATGGAGATAGATCGAAAGCGCTTAATGGAAGTTTCAACAAGATGCATGCCTTGACAAGTTTTTGAAGGAGTTCAAAATAGATCAGGAAAGAAGGAGTTCTTGGTTGCGTTGTGAGGTGTGAATTTGAGTAAGACTCAAAACCCAACCACGGCAAAATAAAGAGAATAGACGAAGGTCGTCTTCTATGCCTTAGCCGTAGATTCTAAAGTATGCCATGCTGAGTACCGCACCTGATGTGTACCTTGAAGCAAGTCTGTTAAGAGGTACACAGAGTGATCCAGGATTGAATCACTGATCAGCGGTCAAAGTTATCCTTAGTAACTAAATAGACTAAGGAATTTTTCTCGATTATGGAGGTGGTTAAAGAGTTCGTCGTAAAGGGTTACGTCGATGCAAGCTTTGACACTAATCCGAATAACTATGAGTAGTGAAACGGATTCGTATAGTAGAGTAGATATTTGGAGCATTTCCGAATAGCACATAGTAGCAGCATCTATAAGATGACATAAAGATTTGTAAAGCACACACGGATCTGAAAATTTCAGAACCGTTGACTAAAACCTCTCTCACGAGCAAGACGTGATCAGACCCCATAACTATATGGGTGTTGGATTCGTTGGAATCACATGGTGATGTGAACTAGATTATTGACTCTAGTGCAAGTCGGAGACTATTGGAAATATGCCCTAGAGGAAATAATAATTAGTTATTATTATATTTCTTTGTTCATGATAATCGTTTATTATCCATGCTATAATTGTATTGATTGGAAACACAATAATTGTGTGGATACATAGACAAAACACTGTCCCTAGTAAGCCTCTAGTTGACTAGCTCGTTGATCAAAGATGGTCAAGGTTTCCTGGCCATAGGCAAGTGTTGTTACTTGATAACGGGATAACATCATTAGGAGAATCATGTGATGGACTAGACCCAAACTAATAGACGTAGCATGTTGATCGTGTCATTTTGTTGCTACTGTTTTCTACGTGTCAAGTATTTGTTCCTATGACCATGAGATCATATAACTCACTGACACTGGAGGAATGCTTTGCGTGTATCAAACGCCGCAACGTAACTGGGTGACTATAAAGATGCTCTACAGGTATCTCTGAAGGTGTTCGTTGAGTTAGTATGGATCCAGACTGGGATTTGTCACTTCGTATGACGAAGAGGTATCTCGGGGCCCACTCGGTAATACAACATCACACACAAGCCTTGCAAGCAATGTGACTTAGTGTAAGTTGCGGGATCTTGTATTATGAAACAAGTAAAGAGACTTGCCGGTAAAAGAGATTGAAATAGGTATGCGAATACTGACGATCGAATCTCGGGCAAGTAACATACCGAAGGACAAAGGGAATGACATACGGGATTATATGAATCCTTGGCACTGAGGTTCAAACGATAAGATCTTCGTAGAATACGTAGGATCCAATATGGGCATCCAGGTCCCTCTATTGGATATTGACCGAGGAGTCTCTCGGGTCATGTCTACATAGTTCTCGAACCCGCAGGGTCTGCACACTTAAGGTTCGACGTTGTTTTATGCGTATTTGAGTTATATGGTTGGTTACCGAATGTTGTTCAGAGTCCCGGATAAGATCACGGACGCCACGAGGGTTTCCGGAATGGTCCGGAAACGAAGATTGATATATAGGATGACCTCATTTGGTTACCGGAAGGTTTTCGTGCATTACCGGAAAAGTTTCGGGCTCATCGGTAGTGTACTGGGAGTGCCGGGAGGGGTGCCGGGGACCATCAGGAGGGGTGTCACGCCCCAAGGGGTCTCATGGGCTATGGGAAGAGATAAACCAGCCCCTAGTTGGCTGGAATAAGTTCCCACTAAGGCCCATAAGGTTTGAGAAGGAAAAAACACAAGGTGGAAAGAGTTTCCAAGTGGGAAGGTGGAATCCTACTCCAAGTAGGATTGCAGTAGGACTCCTCCACCTCCAATTTCGGCCAAACCTTTAGGTTGTGAGGCTTCCTCCTCCCCTCCCTACCTCCTATATATACGGAGGTTTTAGGGCTGATTTGAGACAACTTTGCCACGGCAGCCCGACCACATACCTCCACGGTTTTTCCTCTAGATCGCGTTTCTGCGGAGCTCGGGCGGAGCCCTGCTGAGATTAGATCACCACCAACCTCCGGAGTGTCGTCACGCTGCCGTAGAACTCATCTACCTCTCTGTCTCTCTTGCTGGATCAAGAAGGCCGAGATCATCGTCGAGTTGTACGTGTGCTGAACGCGGAGGTGTCGTCCGTTCGGCACTAGATCGTGGGACGGATCGCGGGACGGTTTGTGGGACTGTTCGCGAGGCGGATCGAGGGACGTGAGGACGTTGCACTACATCAACCGCGTTTCTTAATGCTTCTGTTGTGCGATCTACAAGGGTACGTAGATCGGAAATCCCCTCTCGTAGATGGACATCACCATGATAGGTCTTCGTGCACGTAGGAAAATTTTTGTTTCCCATGCGACGTTCCCCAACATTTTTAGCCCGGAGAGCTCTTGTAGGGCGGCTTCTAGATTTGCCTCAGCTTGTTCCGCCCGTTTCATGATGGCGGCTTGATCGGCATTGGCTTTCTTCTCAAATTTTTGGTGGTCGGCCTTCATTTTCTCCATATCAGCCAGGGCCAACCGATATTTCTCTTCAGATTCAGTCCGAGCATTCTGCTATTCGGCTAAGTTTTTCTTCAAGTCAACAAGGGATGACTCGGCCTGGGTTACACATTCCTGCAAACGAATTTTGGGGATACAAGTTTCAGAACTGTTACAAGCAACATCCCTGACACTTGGGGGCTAATGTATGATTCTTTTTGAAGTCATACAAAACTCAAGACCCGGCTCATCTTTCAAAAGATGACCCGACCCTTGGGGGCTACAGGTTGAAGTTTTTATCTAATTCAAGACCCGACTCATCTTTCAAAAGATGACCCAGCCCTTGGGGGCTACAGGTTGAAGTTTTATCTAATTTAAGACCCGTCTCATCTTTCAAAAGATGACGCGGCCCTTGGGGGCTACAGGTTGAAGTTTTTGTCTAAATTCAAGACCCGGTTCATCTTTCAAAAGATGACCCGACCCTTGGGGGCTACAGGTTGAAGTTTTTATCTAATTCAAGACCCGGCTCATCTTTCAAAAGATGACTCGACCCTTGGGGGCTACAGGTTGAAGTTTTATCTAAATTAAGACCTGGCTCATCTTCCAAAACATGACCCGACCCTTGGGGGCTACAGGTTGATGTTTTTGTCTAATTCAAGACCCGACTCATCTTTCAAAAGATGACCCGACCCTTGGGCGCTACAGGTTAAAGTTTTTGTCTAAATTCAAGACCCGGTTCATCTTTCAAAAGATGACCCGGCCCTTGGGGGCTACAGGTTGATGTTTTTGTCTAATTCAAGACCCGGCTCATCTTTCAATAGATGACCCGACCCTTGGGGGCTATGGACAGATATGGGTCTACCAGATATTGCAACAAACTTAATTCATCAAACAAGACTAGGCTTCTGGAAGGCTAATGGGGGACGTACCTCATGTTTAATTCGCATCATGTTGATCAAGCTCTTCTCCATTTCATAACTCGTCTCCAGGCGACTTACGAAGTCAGAGCAGAGTTGCTCAAATTCAAGCTTCTCTTAATGGGGAAGTTTCAGCTTAGTGATGTCTTGTTCCGCGGAAGGATGGGCCTCTTTTGATGGATGTTTGGATAACATCGTTGTTGCAGGCTTGGAGTAGCTAGTACTGGTAACAATTACAGTATCTGGATCTTTAGTCGCCTTGCAAGAGCTCGGTGGGTTGACATTTTCAGTGGTTTCCTTCAGAAGGCCTGGAGAGTCGGTCCGGACGTCAGGAATATCGTCCACAGGATCATCACGAGCCGCCACTCGGTCTTCATCAAACTACAGGGTAGAGGTTCTCATACCTAACACCTCAGTTGTCTTAGGAGCACAAGACAGGTCGCCAGTTTTTCTCTTCTTTCCTTGTGCTCTGAGATGAAAAGACATCAAAGTTAGATGAAGTATCATTATTGGGAAGGGAAAGGTTAATAAAAGAACTTACCCCTGTACACGAATCGTTGGCGGAAGAGCCGACATTACTGAGTCGCCAGATGAAGGAGGAGAGACCTGAAGAACAAAAGTTCAAGGAGTGAACGAGTTGTGAATAATATTTTCTACAAGAAGGAGAATGTGTTAACAGGAGTATACCTCTTTTGGTCGTTTCCGACCAGTTGTCTTTTTGGGTAACCCGGAAACTAAGTCGCCAGAATGGCTTCGGGTTTTACGTTTGGGAGCATACCTCGCCTTCTTCAAAAGGAAATCAGGGTCCAGATAAGCATTTGGGTTAGACATTGGAACCTTTCAACAAATCTGCCTGGCCGGCCTAGGTGAAGAGGAAGTTGAGTTGGAATAAATAGAAATTACCTCGACCACGTCATCTTGGCTCTCATAGCCTTTGTCCTACGCACAAAGGTAACAGGATATAAGCATAAGTCGGAACATAATGATGACAAACAAAAGGGTAAATTTTTACCTCTAACTGTTCTTCGCCGGCTCGGGACTCGCCGGCTCGGGACTCACCGACGACGGATGCCTCCTTGACGGCGGTTTTGCCCTTGCTCTTCTTTTTCTTCTTCGGTGGCGGCTTAGTTGTATTCTGGACAGTCACCTTTGGCCGTCGAGACCAAAATGTTGATCCTTTCTAGTGAATAGAATCAAATTTCAAACCTAGGACGTTGGCACATATGTTGAAAAAGGTAACAGGAGGCGACTTAGATTGTTACCGGTGGAGCCGTGTTGGAGAGGCAGAAAGGCTTGAGCCCGACCTTGGCACAGTTTTTCGAGGACTCGCCGGTTAACTTCTTGATTATGTCGACAATGTCTTGTTCGGTGAGTCTTGTATGAAAAAACATTGGGGATGGTTCTCGCTGCCGTCGTACTCGCACATCAGACCATCCCGGCGACTCAAAGGAAGAATTCTCCACTCCACCCAACAACAGAATAGGTCAACCCCGGTGAGCCCATTATTGGTCAAAGACATTAGCTGGGAGAAGACGGGGGTAAATTCCGATTCTTCTTCTTCGGCAAGTTTCTCTGGCATCTTGAAATCCATGGGTAAGCGATCTTCTCTATAACCCGGAAGTGGATTCGCACCGGGAGGAGAAGTGTCACGACAATAAAACCATGACTCGGCCCAGCCTTTGGGATGGCTGGGCAGGACGAAAGATGGAAACCCACATTCGCAGCGCCGCTGGATGTTGACCCCCCCCCCCCCCTCCAAGTTCCAAGTTGGGCCCGCTGGTAAATTCGGTCTGGCGGTTCAGATGGAAGAAGTTCCAAAATAATAGAACTGAGGGCTCTGTCTGCAAATAGGCCTCGCAAAATACTTGAAATTGACAGAGGTTACTGATAGAGTTGGGCCCCAAGTCCTGAGGGTGAACATTGAGGAAGTGCAGAGCGTCTCTAAAAAACTTTGACCCGGGGGACTTGAAGCCTCGCTCAAGATAATCAACAAAAACAACTACTTCCCCCTCGACAGGATAGGGAGTCACCTCGCCTGGGGCGGTCCGCCAACCAACAACTTCCTTATGATCAATATAACCCGCCAGAACTTATTTCTCGAGAAAGGCGTCAGTAATATTGGTTGGTAGTCAATTGCATTTCGTGATGCTGACCATGACTACAAAAAGAAGGAATAAGGAGTCTCATTAAAGACCATAAAACATGGTAACTCGCCAGTTGGAGATCTACAATATGTCTGTAGGGACATTATGACTCGCCGTTCGGTGACCAAAGGTCTGGATATGAGGATATTCTAACTCGTCAGTTGAGAGATTTACGGCATGTCTACAAAGGCGTTATGACTCGCCATTCAGGAATCAAAGGCGCAACTATGGTAATGTTCTAACTCGATGTGGTGGAAGAAGGTGAGTGGCGACTCTGAAAGGATTTTTTTCCTTAGGGATATTCCCGGGAGAAGGATAAACAAGTTTCTAAAAGCAAGCAATAAAATACGGATCTATGGGTGGATCAAATTAAAAAGATAATGCGTGACGAAATTGCAAAGACTACGAATGCACGAATGCGACAGGGATGCCATATGAATCTATGAAGTAAAAACATCAAAATGGTCGGGAGATGTGGTGATGCTACCGTGCTTTACTACTGCGGAGGATCTACCGGAAGTATGATTGATGGATCTAAAATAGAAGGGAGATCTTCATTGCATTCCGAGGCTAACCTAGACGAAGATGGGGGCGAGGTCTAACCCTAATGAAGGAAAGGTGCTTACCTGAGAAAGAAGGACGGTTCCACGAGGCGGATGCGGAAGATCTGCGGCGGATACTGCACTTTCGCTTGGCCTCGAGACGTCCGAACCTCGATGCCTGGTGATGGAGCCTCGGGAATGGCGAGCAGGTCGAGGCGTAGACGCGAGGAAGACGAATCTGATGAGGAAGGCGAAGTGGGGGTAGGTGTCGGCGCCCCCACTCCCCCCACGATTATTTAAAGGTCGGACGCTGGAAACGAAATGGCGGGCACGGGAATAGAGGCGACAAATTGAAGATTCGCAATGATGGCGCCTGGATTTTTGGGATAACTAAATGACGGTGAGAAAGATCCGTTGGGTGGTTGCATGATTAAGTCCCGAAATTGGAGGGAAAAGGTTATGTCATCAAAAACTACTTGGCGGCTCAAACAACTCATGATGGATAGTGGCGTGTCATTCGTCAAAAGATGGGAGTGATACAAGTTGCCCCAAAATGAGTGTGGAAGTTCATTGGCATGAATAAATTCAAGTCAATCTAGGGCCTAATGTTAGGGATATTACCTGCGGTGTAACCCGCCCTAACTGGGCCGGGTCACCAAAAAGGCGACTCATCCTTTGGTAATGCAAGCCTTGGCCCAGGGGATCAGGAGCCGGATGGCAGTTCAGGATTGATGCAGAAGATAAGCCGCCAAGGAAGTTTCCGGTCTTGGAAAGCACGGCGACTTAGAGATATGGAAGACTACGATCTATAGCGTGGCTAAGACTCTTGTAAACCCTAGTGCCTCGACCTGTATATAAAGGCGAGTCCTTGGGGTAGATAGGGCAGGTTAGAAATCATCGAGAGCTAGGTCTGGCGAGTTACGCCCTCCTTGTAATCAAAACCATCATCAATCTACACAAAGCAGGACGTAGGCTTTTACCTCCACACGAGGGGCCGAACCTGGGTAAATCTGAGTCTCGCTTTCGCTCACGCCCTTTGAGTCGCCACTGGTGACCCACAAGTATAGGGGATCAATCGTAGTCCTTTCGATAAGTAAGAGTGTGAACCCAACGAGGAGCAGAAGGATCTGACAAGTGGTTTTTAGCAAGGAAATATGTGCAAGCACTGAAATTATCGGTAACAAGTGATTGTGTGGTGAGATGATCCGTAGCAAGCAACAAGTAACAAAAGTAGCAACGGTGCAGAAAAGTGGCCCAATCCCTTTCATAGCAAGGGACAAGCCTGGACAAAGTCTTATAGGAGGAAAAACGCTCCCGAGGATACACGGGAATTTCTGTCATGCTAGTTTTCATCATGTTCATATGATTCGCGTTCGTTACTTTGATAGTTTGATATGTGGGTGGATCAGCGCTTGGGTACTTCCCTTACTTGGACAAGCATCCCACTTATGATTAAACCCTCTCGCAAGCATCCGCAACTACGAAAGAAGAATTAAGACAAAGTCTAACCATAGCATTAAACTAGTGGATCCAAATCAGCCCCTTACGAAGTAACGCATAAACTAGGGTCTAAGCTTCTGTCACTCTAGCAACCCATCATCTACTTACTACTTCCCACTGCCTTCCTCTAGGCCCAAACAATGGTGAAGTGTTATGTAGTCGACGTTCACATAACGCCACTAGAGGAAAAACAACATACAACCCATCAAAATATCGAACGAATACCAAATTCACATGACTACTATTAGCATGACTTATCCCATGTCCTCGGGAACAAAAGTAACTACTCACAAAGCATAATCATATTCATGACCAGAGAGGTAATGAGTAGCATCAAGGATCTGAACATAAACTCTTCCACCAAGTAATCCAACTAGCATCAACTACAAAGAGTAATTAACACTACTAGCAACCTTACAAGTACCAATCGGAGTCGCGAGACGGAGATTGGTTACAAGAGATGAACTAGGGTTTGGAGATGAGAGTGGATGAAGATGTTGATGGTAACGAGTCCCCTCCGATGAGAGGAGTGTAGGTGATGACGATGGCGACGATTTCCCCCTCCGGGAGGGAAGTTTCCCCGGCAGGATTGTCCTGCCGAAGCTCTAGATTGGTTCTGCTCAAGTTACGCCTCGTGGCGGCGGCGAATCCACGAAAAAGCCTCCTCTTGATTTTTTTCCCGGACGAAACCCTTCATATATCAGAAGAGGGGGGCCAGAGGGCCAGCGGGGTGCCCACAAGCCCCCTAGGCGCGGCCACCTGCTGGCGCCCCTTTGGTGTTCTTCGGCCCAGTATTTTTTATAAATCCAGAAAAAAAATCCTCGTTGATTTTTACGGCGTTTGGAGTTGTGGAGAATAGGTATCTCAAACTTGCTCTAATTTCAGGCAAGAATTCCAGCTGTTGGCATTCTCCCTCTTCAAGTAAACCTTGCAAAATAAGAGAGAAAAGGCTTAAGTATTGTACCGTGAAGTGAAATAACATCCCAAAAAGCAATAAATATCAACATGAAAGCATGATGCAAAATGGACGTATCAACTCCCCCAAGCTTAGACCTCGCTTGTCCTCAAGCGAAAGCCGAGCTCAATAAATATGACCACATGTTTAGGGAGAGAGGTGTCGACAAAACAAGATACGAACATGCATGCATCATGATCATGCTCAGAACAACAATACCAACATATAATCTCTCATGCTAAAGTGACAATTCCTTCACAAAGTAAACTATGGATCAAGAACCTTACCGAGAAGTAACAACCGATAGCCTTTAGTCATTGAAGCAATTGCAATTTATCACAACATCATAAAGAGTCAAATAAGAGCTTGTGAAGCAAATCCACATACTCAATCATCTTTTCATTCCCTACAATTGCTACAACTCACGTGGTACTCATGAGATCAAAGTTTCAGCTCGACATAGAGAAAGATAGGGGCTTATAGTTTTGCCTCCCAACTGCTTACCTCAAGGGTAATGTCAACAACAATAATTCATGAATGCTTACCTCCAAGTTGGCATATGAATATAGATCTTGCCCTAGCAGATGACATTAGCCAAGATAAAGGCGAAATAAGGAATTGGTGAAGATCACCATGACTCTTTCAAGGGCAAGAAGTAAAGGTACAAGATAGGCCCTTCGCAGAGGGAAGCAGAGGTTGTCATGCGCTTTTGAGGTTTGGATGTGTCCTCTTAGTGTGGAGGAACGTCACTTTATATTGCCTCGTGTGATGAAGAACTTTATTATGCAGTCTATCGCTTTTATGTCTTCCTCAGCACAGGTTCGTACAAAGCTTATTTTCCACAGACTAATAGATCATACATATTAGGGAGCAATTTTTATTGCTTGCACCGTTGACAACTTACTTGAGGGATCTTATTCAATCCATAGGTAGGTATGGTGGACTCTCATGGCAAAACTGGGTTGAAGGTTTATGGATGCACAAGTAGTATCTCTACTTGGTGCGGGAGTTTTGGCTAATATGAGGTGGAAGCAATCGTCACATGCTAAGGGATCTCTAGTCATATAACATTGTTCGGAGCCAGGCAAACACACTTCATTATGTTGTCTTCCTTGTCCAACATCTACTTCTAGGCATGCAATAGTTTAGTGAGTGTTCACAATCATGGATGGTGTCAAAGATGATATATTTATATGTGAACCTCTCCTTCCTTATCACTTCTTATTAATTGCAACAATGACCAAGCTCTACATTTGTCTACCCTCAACAAGTTTCAATCAACATTCTTTTTATATGTGAAGCCATCACTTCCCATAAGATCATTACATGATCTTTCATGCTTTTGTTCTTTTATAACTCTTTTGATCATGGCAAGAGGCAAAGCCCTCAACTAAGACACTATTTATTATATGGCTCACGAGCTCGAATACATCGGGGGTGACACAAAGCAAAAATCAAGACTAAAACACTAAGACTTTTAATCTACTAGAGAAAAAGAAAACTGAAAAGGAACAAACTAAGAAAAGGTAAAGGCAAAAGATGTGATGGTGATACGATACCGGGGCAACTCCCCCAAGCTTGGCACAAGCCAAGGGGATTGCCGATACCCATGCTCACTTGTCTTCCTTTGGAGGTGATGGTGGTGGAGTTGTTGCAACCTTTGATTCCAAGAGGGCCATCAATCTTTGATTTATACCTTGGAGATCTGTGATATATTTATCCAGCAAAACAACTTCACGAGTGAGATAAGTATTGCGAGCACGAGTTGTTTCACAAAACCTCAAGAGTTTATTCAAGGATGGAGACAGTAGGTGGAGGTGGGGTTGTAGGAAATCCACTTCTTCAATTTCTTCCTTGTTGAGCATAGATTGCACTTCATCCCATGCCCGATTCTTCTCCTTAGCTTTGCCCTTGGTTTCTTTAGGTAGCCTTTCCTTAGCCTCCATGACCTCCATCCTTTTCAGATCAGCATGTACTTCTCCGTAGACTTGAGGGAGATTGTTCTCCCCCACAGATTCCTAGGACGACATCTTGCTCTAAATCTGCGGCAGAAAACAGGCTCGAAACGAGAACAGAGGAAATCTGCGTGATACAAGGATCAGAGCTTTCAGGAGAATATATAATGATTTTTTCCAGACCAGAAGGAGTACTCCGCACGAAAACAGAGTCCGAGAGGCACACGAGGTGGCCACAAGCCCCCAGGCGCGGCCAGGGGGTGGGCCCGCGCCTGGCAGGCTTGTCGCCTCCTCGCGCGCTTTTCGGACTACTTCCAATTTTTCTATTTTTTCAGATATTCCAAAACGGAGAAAAATTCCTACTAGAAAAGTTTTGGAGTCTGTTTTCTTACCGAATCACATACCTCTTCGTTTTCAGAGTCTGAAACAGGCTGATAAATATCCCTTAGGTATTCTTCCGGAGTTATGGTATTGATAATATTGCTTTCAACATTTATGGGAGTACCTGAGATATAATGCTTGATTCTCTTCCCATTTACAACTCTCGGACAATTACCTTCCGTGTTGTTGATCTTGATAGCATCGGAACGATATACTTCCTCAACAACATAGGGACCTTCCCATTTGGAGAGAAGCTTGCGTGCAAAGAATCTTAAACGAGAGTTATATAGCAAGACATAATCACCTACATTGAACTCACGCTTTTGTATCCTCTTATCATGCTACCTCTTAACCTTTTCTTTGAACAACTTGGCATTTTCATATGCCTGAGCTCTCCTTTCATCAAGCCAGATAATGTCAAATAACCACTTCTGACCAGCAAGTTTGAAATCAAAGTTGAGCTCTTTGATTGCCCAATAAGCTTTATGCTCTAGCTCAAGAGGTAAATGAAATGCTTTACAGTACACCATTTTCTACGGGGACATGCCCATGGGATTCTTATAGGCAGTTCTATAAGCCCACAGTGCATCATCGAGCTTCTTAGACCAATTATTTCTAGACCTGTTGATAGTATTTTGCAGAATTAGTTTAATCTCTCTATTGCTTAGCTCTACTTGACCACTGGACTGAGGGTGATAGGGAGACGCAATTCTATGGTTGATATTGTACTTAGCAAGCGTTTTACGGAAAGCACCATGAATGAAATGTGAACCACCGTCGGTCATTAGATATCTAGAGACTCCAAATCTAGGGAAAATAACTTCTTTAAGCATCCTGAAAGAAGTGGTGTGATCAGCACTACTAGTGGGGATAGCTTCTACCCACTTAGTGACGTAATCAACAGCAACTAGGATATGAGTATACCCGTTGGATTTTGGAAAAGGTCCCATATAATCAAAGCCCCATACATCAAATGGTTCAATGACAAGTGAATAGTTCATAGGCATTTCCTAACGTTTACCGATATTACCTATTCTTTGACATTCGTCACAAGACAAGACAAACTTACGGGCATCCTTGAAGAGAGTGGGCCAATAGAAACCTGATTGCAATACCTTGTGGGCAGTTCTATCTCCCGCATGGTCTCATCTGTAGGCCTCGGAGTGACACTTCTGTAGGATCTGTCCCTGTTCATGTTCAGGTATACAACGTCTAATAACACCATCTACTCCTTCCTTATAAAGATGAGGATCAACCCAGAAGTAATGTCTCAAGTCAAAGAAGAATATCTTCTTTTGCTGGTATGTGAAACTAGGTGGTATATATTTGGCAACGATATAGTTTGCATAATCAGCATACCACGGTGCACTATGTGAAGTATTGATGACATTCAATTTATCATAGGGAAAGCTATCATCAATAGGTCGTGGGTCATCAAGAACATTCTCCAACCTAGACAAGTTATCTGCTACGGGGTTATTAGCACCCTTCCTGTCGACAACGTGCAAATCAAACTCTTGTAGCAAGAGAACCCATCTGATAAGTCTAGGTTTAGCATCTTTCTTCTCCATGAGGTACTTAATAGCAGCGTGATTAGTGTGAATAGTGACTTTGGAATCAACTATGTAAGACCTGAACTTTTCACATCCAAACACGACTGCTAAAAATTTCTTCTCCGTAGTAGCATAGTTTCTTTGGGCACTGTCTAGAGTTTTAATAGCATAGTGAATAACATTCAACTTCTTATCAACTCTTTGCCCTAGGACAGCACCAACAGCATAATCACTAGCATCACACATGATTTCAAAAGGTAAGTTCCAATCAGGTGGTTGAACAATAGGTGCAGTTATCAAAGCCTTCTTAAGTATTTCGAAGGCTTCCTCACAATCATCGTCAAAAACTAAAGGATAATCCTTTTGCAAGATATTGGTAAGATTCCTAGAAATCTTAGAGAAGTCTTTAATGAACCTTCTATAGAAACCAGCATGACCAAGGAAACTTCTTATACCTTTGATATCTGTGGGGTATGGCATTTTCTCGATTGCATCAACCTTAGCCTTATCGACTTCAATACCTCTTTCAGAAATTTTATGTCCTAAGACGATGCCTTCGTTAACCTTAAAGTGGCACTTCTCCCAATTCAAGACAAGATTGGTGTCTTTACATCTCTGCAAGACTCGATCAAGGTTGTTGAGGCAATCATCAAGGGAAGACCCATAAACGGAGAAGTCATCCATGAAAACCTCAACAATCTTTTCACAAAAGTCAGAGAATATATCCATCATACATCTTTGAAAGGTGGCAGGTGCATTACATAAGCCAAAAGGCATACGTCTATAAGCAAAGGTACCGAAAGGGAAGGTGAAAGTGGTTTTCTCCTGATCAGATTGTGCAACTGGTATTTGGGAGAAACCAGAATAACCGTCTAGAACGCAGAAGTGTGTGTGTTTAGACAGTCTTTCTTGCATTTGGTCGATAAAAGGTAGAGGGTAATGATCTTTCCTAGTGGCCTTATTCAATTTCCTAAAATTGATCACCATCCTATACCAGTAATAATCCTCTGTGGAATCAATTCATCCTTATCATTAGGGACAACGGTAATGCCTCCCTTCTTAGGGACGCAATGCACCGGACTTACCCAATCACTATGGGAAACAGGATAAATAATACCCGCTTCCAGGAGCTTTAGTATTTCTTTTCTTACTACCTCTTTCATCTTAGTATTTAATCTCCTTTGATGATCAGCAACTAGTTTGGAATCAGGATCAGTTTTAATCTTGTGCTGCCATAGAGTGGGACTAATGCCCTTAAGATCATCAAGAGTATATCCAATAGCAGCACGGTGCTTTCTCAGAGTTTTTAGTAACTTCTTTTCTTCATGCTCTGAGAGGCTAGCACTAATAATAACAGGATATACCTCTTTTTCATCAAGATAAGCATACTTAAGATTATCAGGCAACTGTTTAAGCTCGAACACAGGATCACCTTTTGGTGGGCGTGGATCCCCAAGCAGTTCAACAGGCAAGTTATTCTTAAGTATAGGATATTATTCTAAGATGACTCTATCTATCTCATCCCTTTCATCCATATGCATATCATTTTCATGCTCAAGCAAGTATTGCTCTAAGGGATCAGTAGGAGGCACGGCAATAGAAGCTAAGGCAATAGTTTCATCCTTACTAGGCAACTCTTTTTCATGAGGTTGTCTACCAAACTTGGAGAAATTGAACTCATGTGACACACCTTCAAAGCCAACAGTGATAGTTTGCTTCTCACAGTCAATATGAGCATTGACGGTATTGAGAAAAGGTCTGCCAAATATGATGGGAAAAAAGCTATCTTGTGCGGTAGCAAGAACGAGGAAATCAGCAGGATACTTCGTTTTACCAGATAAGGCTTCAACATCCCTAACAATTCCCACAGGGCAGATAGTATCTCTATTGGCAAGCTGAATAGTGACATCAATAGGCTCTATCTCAACAGGTGCAATCTCATCTTCGATTTCATCATATAAGGATTGAGGTATTGCACTAACACTAGCACCCATGACACATAAACCATGATAACAATGATCTCCTATCTCAGAAATAACAGGCGTGCCAACAACAGGCCTATGTTTGTCTCTAGCGTGAGGTTTAGCAATTCTAGCAGCATCTTCACATAAGTGAATATTATGTCCCTCAACATTGTCAGACAGAAGATCTTTGATAATAGCAATGCTAGGTTTAACTCTAATTTGCTCAGGGGGTGTAGGTGTTCTAATATAGCCTCTACGTATCATAGTTGAAGCTTTAGAATGATCCTTTATCCTAACAGGGAAAGGTGGTTTCCCAATGTAAGCACTCGGAACAATAGGATCATTATAGGCAATGACTTTCTCTTCAACTGGATTGGGTTTAACTACATTGACTTCTAAAGGAGGATGATATTTAAACCACTTCTCTTTGGGGAGATCAATATGAGCAGCAAATGATTCACACAATGAAGCTACTATCTCAGAGTCAAGTCCATACTTAGCGCTAAAGTCACAAAAAGTATTAGTTTCAACAAAGGATTTAACGCAATCAAACTTGAAATTCATACCTGACTCCTTACCTTCTTCAAGCTCCCAATCTTCAGAGTTGCGTTTAATTCTCTCCAATAGATTCCATCTGAAGTAAATATCTCTCTTCATAAAAGAACTAGCACAAGAAGTGTCAAGCATGGTACGATCATCATGAGAAAGCCGAGCATAGAAGTTCTGAATGATAATTTCTCTCGAGAGCTCATGGTTGGGGCATGAATGTAACATTGATTTAAGCCTCCCCCAAGCTTGAGCGATGATTTCTCTGTCACGAGGCCAAAAATTATAAATAAAATTCCGATCACGATGTACTAAATGCATAGGATATAACTTTTGATGAAATTCCAATTTCAACCGATTGTAGTTCCATGATCCAGTATCATCACATAGCCTATACCATGTCAACGCCTTATCCTTCAAAGATAAAGGAAAGACCTTCTTCTTGACCTCATCCTCGGGCAAACCTGCAAGCTTAAATAAACCACAAACTTCATCTACATAGATTAGATGCAAGTCTGGATGTGATGTTCCATCTCTTGTAAAATGATTAGCCAGCAGTTTCTCAAGCATACCCGAAGGAAATTCAAAGAAAATATTTTCAGTAGGTGCAGCAGGTTGAGCAACTATTTGTGCTTCCGTTCGAGGTGAAGATACCCCGAACAAGCCCCTCGAAGGATTAGTTTCCATAGTGACAAGTGACTATAAATCCCAGCACACTATATGAATGTTTCCTTGCCAGGTTCCACTTACCAAAGGCTCTACACTCCCCGGCAATGGCGCCAGAAAAGAGTCTTGATGACCCACAAGTATAGGGGATCAATCGTAGTCCTTTCGATAAGTAAGAGTGTCGAACCCAACGAGCAGCAGAAGGATCTGACAAGTGGTTTTCAGCAAGGAAATATCTGCAAGCACTGAAATTATCGGTAACAAGTGATTGTGTGGTGAGATGATTCGTAGCAAGCAACAAGTAACAAAAGTAGCAACAGTGCAGCAAAGTGGCCCAATCCCTTTTGTAGCAAGGGAAAAGCCTGGACAAAGTCTTATAGGAGGAAAAACGCTCCCGAGGACACACGGGAATTTTTGTCATGCTAGTTTTCATCATGTTCATATGATTCGCGTTCGTTACTTTGATAGTTTTATATGTGGGTGGACCGGCGCTTGGGTACTTCCCTTACTTGGACAAGCATCCCACTTATGATTAACCCCTCTCGCAAGCATCCTCAACTACGAAAGAAGAATTAAGACAAAGTCTAACCATAGCATTAAACTAGTGGATCCAAATCAACCCCTTACAAAGTAACACATAAACTAGGGTTTAAGCTTCTGTCACTCTAGCAACCCATTATCTACTTACTACTTCCCAATGCCTTCCTCTAGGCCCAAACAATGGTGAAGTGTTATGTAGTCGACGTTCACATAACACCACTAGAGGAAAAACAATATACAACACATCAAAATATCGAATGAATACCAAATTCACAGGACTACTATTAGCATGACTTATCCCATGTCCTCAAGAACAGAAGTAACTAGTCACAAAGCATAATCATATTCATGACCAGAGAGGTAATGAGTAGCATCAAGGATCTGAGCATAAACTCTTCCACCAAGTAATCCAACTAGCATCAACTACAAAGAGTAATTAACACTACTAGCAACCTTACAAGTACCAATCGGAGTCGCGAGATGAATATTGGTTACAAGAGATGAACTAGGGTTTGGAGATGAGATGGTGTTGATGAAGATGTTGATGGTGACGAGTTCCCTCCGATGAGAGGAGTGTTGGCCATTACGATGGCGACGATTTCCCCCTACGGGAGGGAAGTTTCCCCGACAGGATCGTCCTGCGGGAGCTCTAGATTGGTTCTGCTCAAGTTCCGCCTCGTGGCGGCGGCGAATCCACGAAAAAGCCTCCTCTTGATTTTTCCCAGACGAAACCCTTCATATAGAAGAAGAGGGGGGCCAGAGGGCCAGCTGGGTGCCCACAAGCCCCCTAGGCGCGGCCAGGGGGTGGTCGCGCCTAGCAGGCTTGTGGCCACCTGCTGGCGCCCCTGTGGCGCTTCTTCAGCCCAGTATTTTTTATAAATCCGGAAAAAATCCTCGTTGATTTTTACGGCGTTTAGAGTTGCGCAGAATAGGTATCTCAATCTTGCTCCAATTTCAGGCCAGAATTCCAGCTGCCCGCATTCTCCCTCTTCAAGTAAACCTTGCAAAATAAGAGAGAAAAGGCATAAGTATTGTACCGTGAAGTGAAATAACAGCCCAAAAAGCGATAAATATCAACATGAAAGCATGATGCAAAATGGACGTATCAGCCACCAAGGTGCGATGGCTCCTTCACTAAGTCCTTTCACGAGGACATCTGCCGTGACAAAACCACGACAATATTGCAACACCCTATAGCGGGGGCCCTCACGTTTGCACAACATGGAGGGCACCGTAGGACAACACCATAAATAAAATATACAATCATACCAACCAAGATCATGATTAACCCATAGGACAAAACGGATCTACTCAAACATCATAGGATAGCCAAATATGATTGGGAAATAATATATGGAGTTGAGCACCATGTTTAAGTAGAGATTACAGTGGGGAGAAGGGGTGTTACACTGCTTCATAGAGGGAGAGAAAGTTGGTGTTGACGGTAGCAAGCTTGTTGATGTAGATCGCCGTCACGATCCTAGCCTCGGCAGCACTCCAGCGCACCGGGAGAGAGGGGGAGAGAGCCCTACTCCTTCTTCTTCTTCCTTGGCCTCCCCTAGATGGGAGGAGAGTTTCCCCTCTGTTCCATGGTCTCCATGGCGGCGGAGGGGCGGGAGCCCCTCCGACATTGGATCTCACTCTCTGTTCTCTTTTGTTTCCGCGCTTCCTAGATCTAGCCCTTCACGGTTTCTTAAATTCCCGGAGATCCGTAACACCGATTGCGCTAACATTTTTACACGATTTTTTTTCCATAAATTATCTTTCTTGTGCCAGAAGGAGGGCTGCAACCGACGTTCGAGGAGATCAAAAGACACCAGGGCGCACTTGGGGCCTGTGGTGCGCCCTGGTGGGTGGTGGGCTTTGTGGGGCCCCGTTTGCATTGATTCCACCTCCCAAAAATCACATAAATTCCAAAATAATTCTCTGTAAATTTTTATCATGTTTGGACTTCGTTTGATATGGATTTTCTGTGATACAAAAAACATGCAAAAAATAGGAAATGGCACTGGTCACTAGATCAATAGGTTAGTCACATAAATCATATAAAAAGTTGCCAAAAGTATGTGAAAGTTGTATAATATTGGCATGAAACAATCAAAAATTATAGATACGACGGAGACGTATCAGTCTTGAACTGAGTGGTAGTGGGAAGGGTTGAATCATCATCATCATCACTGTTGGTGCGCAGAATCTTCACTGAGTCAACTTCATGCTGAAGCTGCTCAACAGTGGTGGTCAACTCTGTCACCTTGACATCGAGATCATGGAATTTTGTCTCCACGATCCTCTCTATGCTCTTCTGGTTTCGCATGATCTCGGAAACTTTCTTCTCCATCCCTTGGATGGTGCTGACCAAGAAGGACATCTTCTCATCTCTGGTTCTCAGCTGTGGGGGTTGAGCTAGAGCATTCCTTGCAGCCTCTGCAGCTGCTGCCTCTCTAGCAGTAGCTTAGCTGGGATGGGTATCATCCATCACAACTTCATTATCTTCAAAATCAGGTTGAAGAGGCAGGTGGGGACGGTCAAGTTGAAATGCATGCTTGCCAATCCTGGCATTAATGAGCATGTGAATGTATGGAGCATACCCACAAGATCTCTTCTGATCAGCTGTAGTCCCCTTGACAGTCTCAACTACCGAGTCCATCACTCGAAACTGGGTGTGGGTGTCTAGATGGTGCAGCATGTTGGTGGAATAACCTCTAATCATCTTGTCATCACCTGACTTGGGCATCAGGGTGTGTCTCATGATAGTGTTTGTAGTGGGTATTCCTCCTTGCAAAAAGTAGACAGAGCCAAGTTTGTGAGATGGAAGATAATCACTAGGCACAGCCTTGTACATGTTGGCCAAGGAGTTGTGATTCATTTTGAGCTATGAATACACACCCAAGTGCTCTTCTCGTGCTTTAAGAGCACCAATGGTAGTGGCACATTCATCAATTGTGGCTTCATACTGGTGACCCTCAGTCATCCAAACAATTCTTCCATCTGAATAGAAATGAGCGGTGGAATAGAATTGCATGATCATCTCATCATTCCATGCAGTCATCTCTTTGCCAACAAAATCTTCAATGTTAACCATCCTGAAATTTTCTCTCACATGAGGAAAATAGTCTTCATTGGCCTTGATGTATTCCCAATCGACATATCTCATGTAGCTGACTTCAGGATTCTTGTAAAGCAGAACTGTCTCATAGAAATCTTGTTGTTCCCTAGTGTGAAAGCGGGGATCAACAACAATTCTCCTTCTCACATCATATGGGTCAATAGATCTCCACTTTCACAAACTTGCATCTTTCCTCTTCTTCATGTCCTCGGCAACAAGGTGAGATGCATCATGAGTTGGCAGATGAGGCCTCAGCTTCATAAGCACATGGCATCCTCATCTTCCTCAGCAGCAAAATCTCTGGATGTAGAGCCTTTATTTTTCTCAGCCGAAGGAATGTCCTTTGTAGTCCTCTTGGGAGCTATAGGCTTCTTAACCTTAGGTATTGAAGGCTTTGGTGCAGATTGCTTGGGCATGGCATCAGCCATAAGCTTTTTCTTCTTGGGAGGAGGCACTTCATCTGGAATATCTTCCTCCTCGTCAGCAGCTTCAGTAGTTTCTGCTGGATCTTCATACATAGAAATTTTCCTTCCAACAACATGGACAATCCTCTTCATGGGTCTCTGCACACCTGGCTTATTGGCAAGACTAGCCTCTAGAGCTCTAGAGTTAGCAGGTTTAGCATAGTCCTTCCTCACAGTCTTCCTGAATGTGGTCTTCTCCTTCTATCTCTGGGGAGCAGATTCCTCAAGGATTAAACCAACATCTTCTTCATTAGAATTGAGCTTCTTCCAGGACTTGGTGGATGCCCTGGGCAAGCTATGAGAGCTCTAAGTACCTGGGTAAGAAGGGGACCTCTCAAGACTAGTGCCTCAATCAGATTCAGCATGGGGCTCACTAAAGTTATTCTGACTGTCATCGGAACCTGACATCTTGCAAGACCAAGCACACAAGCACAGTGGCGGACTGGAAGACAAGCAGACCATGTGAAAAGATATAGAAAAGCTTGAAAAGATAAGCATCACAAAATTGTAGGAGTTTTGTCAAATTTAAACTCTAAAAACTTACTCTTAACTTTCAGCAAAATTGGATTTCGGTTCCGCCGAGTCAGAAATTCCAGAGCCACCGAGACACATGTTCTCTTTAACAGAAACTTGGCACCCGTTTCGGTTTCACAGAAACGTAGAACTCGGTTCCACCGAGAACATTCTCAGTAACCCTAAAACCAACATCGGTACTACTGACTTTTGCAACTCGGTGACACCGAGATTCAATTTGGCGGACTGTTAAAGCTAAATTCTTATTTTCTCGCTAATCTAAGGAATTTCTGCTGGATTGAACTTGTCGCAATTGTGGACAGATAATGGCATAACCTATTGTCCAAGAATCAGATTGGATTGCAAAGGGAAATCGAATCCATACCCAAACTCAGCATGGATCTACTACGGTGGCGACGACTGTGAAGATCCCGTCAGTGTCGAGAACTCCTGGCTAAGGCGCATGGGAGAAAACGAGTAGATGTCCGGAGACTAGAGCACGGTAGCAAGGGGTGAAGTGTTTGATGTTTAAAGAACTTTCCAACCGTCGGTTTCCGCTGTATATTTATATCCCTTAGATGTCGGTGACATCGAGTTGAGTTTTTTGTGCCACCGAATTTTACAATTGTTAGCTGACACAGAAACTCGATGAGGCTAAAAAGCAAAACTTGGTTACACCAAGGTGATAAAACTGATCAACCCTAGGCTTCGGTGGGACCGAGATTTTGAGGTTGGTCACACCGATATGCACTTGGGAGGTTTTGGAATTCAGCACTTGTCGAGATGGATCTCTGAGTGCTCCTCACACAGAGTGTCCCTAAAGTACGTGCTTGCTCAAATTTTGTGATGTGGCATGAATAGAATTTGAGACAAGAAAGCAAAGATAGCTAGAGGAGGGTACTTAGGCTTTCTTGTATATCCAATTGGCCAAAATAAATAGAAAACCAAATAACAACAATTGGATATCCTCGAATGAGCAAAATATGCATACCGACATGCTCACACAATAAGATGTCAAACAAAACATAGTGAACATGCACAATCATTCTAGCATCTATCAAGCACTTTGGCATGACGAAGTCATCTATATATGAGTATATTGACTTAGGAGCCAAGTAAGAATATTTGATCATAGGTCATACTCATCGATTAAGAACAAGTGGGGTTACCACTTTTACATATTGCATTAATGTGTTCACATCATTTAGGAGACACTTATACTCAAGTCTTAGAGTAAAGCTCCCCATAGATGTGACATCCCCCCTAAGAGGGATAAACTAACGTTGGGTTTTGTCATAGAAGACTTCAAGTAGGTGAAGTAGTGGTGGATGCTCATTGTTGACGAAGATCATCTTGAGTTGGGAGCAATCCTTGTTGTTTCTTACTCTTCTCATCTACATGGGTTAGTCCCAAAGCAAAAGGAACAAATGCAAAGATATCTATGGACAAGCAGTGAAATACATGGGAAGTTATGTCCAAAGATGCATTAATTACCTTGTCCCTTGCTCACCTTTGAGGGAATGTGTGACTCCTTGAACTAATTTATATGGTTAGAGTTGATTGCATATAGTTCTTAACAAAATGAATATGAGTGAATTTCATTGGCGGGGTCACCCCTCAAGAACTTTCTAGTTCTTCCTCTTGGGGACCCACATCACATTGATGGGGATCCTTGGAGTTGTGGTAGCACTAGATGAGGCAGTACTAGAAGTGTCCTTGGGAACCCACTCGATCTTGGCTTGGGGTTCTTCTTCAAATGAGTCAATCTCCTCTTGAGGCTCTCCCTTACCCTTGTGGTCTTGTGGTAGAAGGCCATCTTGAAAGCTTGTTCCCTTGGGAGGAGTAGGATCATAATTCTCCTCTTGAGGAACAAACTTGGGAATGGGATATGGACCTTCTTCCCAAACATCTCCGTTGACATTGAAGTAGCCAACACCTTGCTTCTTATGATGTCTTCCTTGCTTGCGTACAATTTCCTTGAAATGCTTACTTCCGGCAAGACTCTTGAAGACATTTCTCTCTATAATCCCTTTCGATAAATCGCTTTCTTGCTCAAGTATAACTTGGCTAAGAGAATCATTAGTGGAATCAAGAGAGCTATTAGCAACAATATCATTTGATCTAGCTTTAGCATTGTTGTTACTAGATGAAGAAACTTCCTTGCCTTTGTTACTAGTGTTCTTGGGTTTAACTTGTGGAACAAAAGTAGACAAGAGTAATCGTTTTGCTAGACAAGAAGAACTCTTCTTTCGAAGATCATCATTGATTGCTTTTAGGAACTCATGCTCTTGCTCTAAATTTAGCTTCCCAAAGCATAGCTTCTCATGAGTTCTTGCAAGCTCTCTATGATCTTCTGGAGTAGTTTCATGAGCTAACTTAAGAGTGTTTAATTCTTTATCTAGTTGTTCAGTCTCATTCTTATCATCATCATTCGATTTCTCTTGACTAGTATGAATATTTTCAAGTTCATTTTCAATGTTATCACTAGTCTTATCAAAGAGCAAGTCATCTTCCCGTAACAAGTCATCTTCATCACTATCAAAGTCAAATTATTCGGGGTGTGATACCTTGGGGCCTTTTGCCATGAAGCAATTTCAATCCCTTCATTTGGTGAATCAAATAAGTTGTAGGAGTTGGAGGAAACAGGTGCAATGCCAGCAACACCTTCATCTTGACTATAGTTCGAGTTGCAGTGTTAGCTTCTCTTGGATTGGTTGATTGACTCGGAGCCAGAAACCCATTCACCAATGTGAGCTTGATATCTTCTTCTTGAACTGCTCTTGGTATACTTGTCCTTCTTCTCTGGTTCTTTGCCTCTTCGGGAGTGTCTTCGTTCATAATGATCTTCTCTACTCCTTATCTCTCCATGAGGTGACTCATCTCTGGAGTTGCGTCTTCTAGGTGACTCTTATCTTCGTTTGTGGGGAGTCGAGCACTCATTGGAAAAGTATTCGGGCTTTCCACAGTTGTAGAAATTTCGGTCACAACTAGACGAATGTTTCTCATCATATATTGAGCTTGAGCTTCTCTCTTTGCCTCTACTCTTGTAGAACTTGTTGAATTTTCTAACCATGAGGCTGATCTCTTCATTGCTAACAAGGTTGTCACTTGAAGTAGCGGGAGCATCGACTGAAGCTTTGTAAGCACCGCTTGACTTGTTGTGCAACTCATGTTTGTCCTTGAGTGACATTTCATGAGCAGCGATCCTTCTAATGACTTCAGTTGGTTTGAGATCCTTGTAATTTTGCGTCAATTGGATTAATGTGCACACGGTGTCGTATCTTCCATCCAAGGCTCTAAGTATATTCTTGATGCTGAATTTGTCGGTCATCTCTTCGCTTCCTAAGCCGACAATCTCATTTGTGATGAAAGATATCCTAGAGTACATCTAAGCGATTCCTTCACCATCCTTCATCTTGAACTTATCAAGCTGACTTTGAAGCACATCCAACTTAGATTCCGTGACAGAAACAGTTGCTTCGTGCATATCAATCAAAGTATCCCAAATTTCCTTTGCATTCTCAAGGCGACTAATTTTGTTGAATTCTTAGGGACCCAAGCAGTTGAACAGAATATCATAGGCTTCAGCATTGAATTGCACCATCTTCAGCTCATCCGTTGTGGCATCATGATCTGGTTCTTTTCCTTCTTCAAAGAAATCACCTTCCACACCAACATGAACAACATCCCAAACAACACGATTATGACCAAGAATATGCATTTTAATTTTATGCTTCCAACCAGCAAAATTAGTGCCATCGAAATATGGACCTCTACAATGATAGTTTCCTCACTAGACGCCATACTCTCCTAGGTTGTGAAACCAATGCAATGAAGACCAAAGCTCTGATACCACTTGTAGGATCAAAAATATGTCTAGAGGGGGTGATTAGACTACTTGAAAAGATAAAAACGCAGCCTTTTCCCAATTTTAAGTGTGGGACAGTTTTAGCAATTATGACTAGTCAAGTACACCCTACACATGCACATCTAAGAGTATAGCAACAGAAAGTAAAACATGCAAGTTTAAAGTAGAGGGTAAGGTAGGAAGATCAAACACAAAGGTTGACGTGGTGATTTTTGGCATGGTTCTGATAGGTTGCGCTATCGTACGTCCATGTTAGTGGAGACTTCAACCCACGGAGGGTAACAGCTGCGAGAGTCCACAGAGGGCTCCACCCACAAGGGGTCCACGAAGAAGCGGCCTTGTCTATTCCACCATGGCTTCCATCCACATAGGACTAGCCTCACTCATGGTAGATCTTCATGAAGTAGGTGATCTCCTTGCCCTTACAAACATCTTGGTTCAACTCCACAACACGAAGTAGGAGGCTCCCAAGCATCACCTAACCAATCTAGGAGGCACCACCCTCCAAAAGGTAATAGATGTGGTAGAACGATGAACTCCTTGATCTTGTGCTTCAAAAGATAGTCTCCTCACCACTCAATCACTCTATCTCAGATTTAGTAGGGGTAGGACAGATTGATCTTGTGGAAAGCAACTTGGGGAGGCTAAAAATCAAGGTTCAAATGGTTGGAATGGAATCTCTTGATCTCAACACATGAGTAGGTGGATCTCTCTCAGAAAAATGGACCTGGCAAGTGTAAGTGTGTTCTGAGTGCTTCCTCTCCATATGAGAGGTAGGTGGAGGGGTATATATAGGCATCCCAGAAAATCCAACTGTTACAACATTATTGCCCAACTCGGTGACACCGAAATGAATCTCTGTGGTACCGAGTTGCACTAAATGTGGCAACTTTTGAATTCTTAGTGAGACCGATATAGGAATCTCGGTGGTACCGATACGGTGACCTAGACTGGTTTCCAAATCTCGGTGAGACCGATTTCAAACTCAGAAATTCCGATTTGTGAAATCCTCTCAATAGAAAGTTGGTCACACAATCTCGGTGGCACCAATAGGAATGTTGGTTGTATCGAGATTGTAGGGTTTGGCATAGGTTTTGTCAAGTGTAAAATCGGTAGGGCCGAATGGAAATTGTTGGTGGCACCGATTTTGCTGGTTTGGGTTTTGACATAGATATTTTGTGGGAGAATGGTTGAGTTTTTTGTGTGGCTATCTCTAAGCACTTGAGCAACCAATTCATCATAATACCTCATCCCATTTTAATAGTATTGGATTTCCTATGGACTCAAAGTGATTCTCACAAATATAAAATGAAGAGCCTTCTTGCTTAAAGCTTGAACCAATCCTATTCCTTCCTTGCATCAAGGGGCATCTCCTCACAATCCTATAGCCAAAGCATCTTTGAACTTTTCTTAAATATACTTGAGTGAACTCATTAGTCCAGTGATGCATATGTTGTGATTAATTACCAAAACCACCTTAGGGAGCAATTGTGCTTTCATGACACCATTATCATGGTGGAGGGGACTGAGGAGGACATTGTGAATGTGAAGTTCCTACTCCTGTGCTTCTAGCAGATGTCCGGCCTAACGATGAACTTTGACAAGAGTAAGGTGATAGTACTTGGATACTCCCCAGATGACTGTGAGAGCGTTGTGGACCGGCTTAATTGTCAGCTGGGCACCTTTCCCACGACTTATCTGGGGTGCCCATTAGTGATTCTCGTTTGACCGTAGCGGATCTTCGTCCCACTCTATCCAAGCTCCAACGTCGTGTGGGGCCTTGGCGTGGGCAGTGCTTGTCCAAGGTAGCTCGTGTGGTGCTCATAAACTCCTCTCTCTCCAGTCTGCTCCTGTTTCTCATGAGCTTCTATAGCCTGCACGAGACCACCCACCAGGAGATAGCCAAATACCGGTCTCGCTTCTACTGGGCTAGCAATAGTGATAAGCAGAAATACCATTAGTTGGCCCGACATCTGCAAGCCCCGCACCCAAGGTCGTCTTGGGATCATGTCATCCCGCCGCATGAACATCGCTCTGCTCTCCCGTTGGTTGTAGCGGATTGCCAAGGGGGTGGGCATGTGGCTTGACATCATCCGTGCAAAATATGTGTGTGGGCAGCAGCTTGTGTTCTGTCAACGCTCGAGTGGCTCCCGGTTATGGCAGGCGGCAGTCCAGCTCCTACCGGTCCTCCGCATTGGGACCTCTATCTCGGTGGGATCGGGAGTAGCTACCCTATTCTGGTTTGACCGGTGGGTTGGGGACACTTCCTCCCCCCCCCCACTTTCCGGAGTTGTTTGCCATTGCAATCGAACCTAGGATCTCGGTCGAGATGGCCCTTATTGACTTAGGGCGTTTCGGAGACCATTTGGACCTCTGAAACTCTCCACCTCAGAGGCTCTCCTTGACTGCACCACCCTGCAGCCTGAGAAGGTGGATCATGTTGAAGACCACATCTCCTGGCACGTGGAACCCTCGGGTTGCTTTTCCTCCAAGTCCCTCCACAGGGCAACCGCGCCGATGCCTACTCCTGCTGCTTTCTTCCATATTTGGCCCATTAGGTTGGCCGTGTAGATCCGAATATTCTTGTGGCAATGGATCCGTGGTCGTCTCCCCTCGGACATGGAAGTGCTCAAGCGGAATGGGTCGAGTGATGGCCTTTGTCCACTCCGCGGGTCAGTGTAGGACTCCAATCACATCTTCTTCTCGTGCGTTTCCGCTCAGTTCTTGTGGAGTTGCTTCCGGGAAGTGGTCGGTGGATCGTGGAGCCACACTAACTTCCTCGACGCCACATTAGGTGGTTGCTTGTTGGCGTGCTCGCTTGGACCTTGTGGACCGTGCGCAACAAACTTGTAATTCAGCGTGTTCCTCTCTCACGGGCTACTGATGCGGTGTTTAAATTGTGTGGTTACTTGCAGCTCTCACGATCGTTTAGCCGTCCTCGGGATTGAGACGCCATCAACACTTTCATTGCAGATCTGCACACGATGGCTCTCAGCTTGGCGCCACCGCTCCCTCCTCTGCCTCCCGAGCCAGATTAGCTGTTGCGCTCCCATCGCCGCCACCGCCGCAGCTGCTGTTGCAGCTGCAGCCTTTGTAGTCTTTTATTTATTTTTCTTGAGCTTATTGAGCGGTGCCCTCAGCATTGACTTCTCGTATTTTTTGTGGATCTGTTTGCCTCGCATGTGTGTGCGGTATGAATCTTGTTGGACTTTGAGGCTTTGATGGTTGCTTTATATATAAAGCGAGATGAAAGTCTTATTTGTAAATTTACATGAAATTATCCTCAACATATAGCGTTAGATAACTACAGGGAATTAGACCATAGAGTACTTGACGCCATAGGAAAAGCAAAAGAACCATGGTACAATGAGTAGATGGAAAAAATTCTCTAGATTTAACAGAAAACTACAACAATTCAACCGACCCTTCTACCACTTTAGAAATTTATTCCAAAAACTACCATTCTACACCTAATTTACGCTAAAAACGAGTCGAATCGGGTAGTTGTTAGAATTGATAGTTTTTAGCAAAAAAAAGTATGGAGTGGTAGTTTTCAGGACAAATTTCGAATGTGGTCGTTTTTTAGAAGGCTCAGTAGAATTGTGCTAGTTTTCTGTTAAATACTTGATTTAAAGTGCAATGGAATTCTAGAATAAAATCCCAATAATTACAATTGTGTGAATCAAGCAACCTGCGTATGATTTGTTTTAAAGGAACAAATTTCTTTGGAAATTCTATCAAGTCCCTTCGAATAAAAGAAGCGCCAACGGGGAAGTAGAAAATGGAGTGGCAACGGGTGGAGCATAGCTATACCTGACGGGGAAAGAAATATTGCGTGTTGGGTGCCGCTTGCTCAAGGTCTCGGTCTTCCACTCGCAGCTTGCAAGTGGTTGCATAAAGTATTGCAATTTGTACATCATCGTGGTGGCCCCATTACGTATTGCAATGCGTAGAAGTATCCGGTACTAGTATCATCTTTTCGGTGATGCAACCGAGGATAAAATCACTGTTTTAACCTACATAACAAAAATATTACATGAGATAAACTTTGTTTGAAAATATTTCATGATCTGATTCTTTTATAAACGCCAGAGCCCGTGACGTTACTGCGGCACTTAGAAACGTCAATCTAACGTGGCGTTTCAGTTCCACATTCAGACGCCGTACCAGCTCACGTTGCAACCCAGGCTGAAACGCCACAGCATCTGACGTTGCTGCCCAGGCTAAAAACGTCATGAAAGCTGGCGTTGTTGTGTACAGGCTTTCATTTCATGCATATGTATCTGGGTAACCAGCCATGCAAACACATACACACAGTCACACACATATGCACAGGCTTTTGTTTGATGCATATGTATGCATGCGCAGTGGGACGTGCACTGTGCTGTTTGTGCAATGCCAGACGGGATGTCTGATCCTTTGATAAAAGAAAGCAAGCAAACTGAACGGAAACTATGTTCCATATTAAACGTATAGAGGGTGCGCACGCAGCATCCAGATCCAGGGCAGGTCGGATGCGTAATCTGCAATATAAGGAGAAATCATTATAGCATTGAAGAGAGAATGCATGCATGCCATCACGCTCACATGCAGCAGGAACAGTGCTGTAGGTGGGGCGGCTTTGTCCACGATGCTGCCCCACCAACGCCAGCTTCCATGACGTTTCAAGTCTGGGCAGCAATGCCCTAGTGGACTGGTGTTTTTAGGTGTCGCAACAACGTTATAGGTTTTGACGTTTCTAAAATGATCCGATCGTGAAATATTTTCAGTCGGAGTTCATTCTGTACAATATTTTCATCACATAGGTCAAAACATTGATTTTCTCCTACAACCGATGCTTCCTGGCATTTGAAATGTGAGTATTCGTTGCCAACTTTTAAATATTCATTTTTTGAGCCAAGTTTTTTTAATGTATTTTTTGATCCAAGTTGGTCCATAATCTAATGTGCTAGCTAGTGAAGTACTACCTCCATCGGATTTATTAGGCCTCCTAGTATTTTGGGATAAATTTTGACCATATATTTGATTTGCCAAATACTAAGTGATGTGTCACAAAAATAATATTATTGGATTCATATTCTAATAAAAAATTTAATGATAATATTTTTAATACATATAACTCATATTTTATTATGCAAATGTATAGTCAAACCTATACTCAAAATTTGGGAGGGGCTAATAAACACCGGTGGAGGGTTCTGTATTGGATTTGTCCAACAAATGTTTACTGTTTAGTACGGTATGTGATTTTATATCTCATTAAGACACTATCAGTTAACCATGTGACACATGTGGTAAGCAATTCAAAAAAAGACACTACCAATAAAATGGTCACTCCTGGTCAATTGTTGCAGTGTACCCGCCATCCTCTCTTTGCTAAGACAAACTTCTGCTGAAATTTCCACCAACGTACATAGCATCATTCCGATGTGATCCAAGTGGATCCTCAAGTGGGATGTCATCACAGACCATATTTGGTAGGTTTCTCTTTTCCTTTTTCTCATATCTTTAATATCTGAAAAGGACATGATTCTAACTACCACGGTTTTCAAAAAGTATTCTAACTACCAAATGTTTTGTTTCTCTTTCCAGAAAAGACCTGCCCTTTCTCAGATCACTCGTGAAGTGTGCGAACGGGGAGCGGGCGATGGGAAAGGTGATATTGAATTCACATCCCATTGCGGCAGCCCGACCGGCACGATGGTCAGGGCGGCCGAGCACGGCCGGGGAGGTTGCCACGTGGATTGTGTCCCATCTTCATTGGGTTCGACCTCTTGGAAATAAAAACAATTTATCATAGAAACTTATTAAAAAAAAAACTAGGATACACATAACCATCGTAATAAAGATAAAAGAAGACATGCAATATAGAGATGAGACATCTCTCCTCCCCAGATTCCCCGCCGCCGTCGGAGGAGGCCGGCGAGCGAAGCTCGCCAGGCGGACGGCGGACGGCGGGCCTTCCTCCCTTCTTCACGAGGGGATCCTCTGGCTGAGATGCAGCGGCGACCCTAGGCGTACGGCATGGAGGCGGAGTTGGCGCGCTCGAGCGGCGGCCCGATGGGATTCCGCCGGCGGCGGATCTGGGGTTTCCCACCTCAGATCGGTTCTCCTCCGGGTGGCGGGCTCGGGCGCCATTCGACGGCCCTAAGTGGTGGTGGGCGCGCGCGCTGACTGTCCTCCTTCACAGATGTGATTGGGAACGGCAGGAGGCATTAGCGTGCTGCTGAATCTGAACAAGGTTGTAGCTCCATCCCCTTCGTCAGGGATGACGGCCAGGTGGTGGGTCCTTCTGGTGTCGCCGGTGGTGGCGGATCTTGGGATCCCGCTCCCGGGGACGTCGCAGGATGTGGTGGCCCGTGCAGCAGAGATGGGTTCGTCGAACAGATCTGGGTGAAAGCTTGCTTTCGGCTACTGCCAAGGCCGGTGATGACGGCGCTATCTACGTCGTTCCCTTCCTGAAGGCATCGCCGAGGACAAGTTCAAGGCCACTCTCTGCTATCTCCGCGGGAAACCCTAGATCAGAGATCGGATGATGGCGATGCTCTGGTGCCATTTTCCCCTTGGGGCGTCATTCATGGAGGTACACACGGGCTCGAGGGACCATTGGTCGACATCTATGGTGGAGCGTGTTGGAATTATGCCCTAGAGGCAATAATAAATGTATAGTTATTATTATAATTCCTGTATCAAGATAATAGTTTATTATCCATGCTATAATTGTATTGAATGAAGACTCATTTACATGTGTGGATACATAGACAAAACACCGTCCCTAGCATGCCTCTAGTTGGCTAGCCAGTTGATCAATGATAATCAGTGTCTTCTGATTATGAACAAGGTGTTGTTGCTTGATAACTGGATCACGTCATTGGGAGAATCACGTGATGGACTAGACCCAAACTAATAGACGTAGCATGTTGATCGTGTCATTTTGTTGCTACTGTTTTCTGCGTGTCAGGTATTTATTCCTATGACCATGAGATCATATAACTCACTGACACCGGAGGAATGCTTTGTGTGTATCAAACGTCGCAACGTAACTGGGTGACTATAAAGATGCTCTACAGGTATCTCCGAAGGTGTTAGTTGAGTTAGTATGGATCAAGACTGGGATTTGTCACTCCGTGTGACGGAGAGGTATCTCGGGGCCCACTCGGTAATGCAACATCACACACAAGCCTTGCAAGCAATGTAACTTAGTGTAAGTTGCGGGATCTTGTATTACGGAACGAGTAAAGAGACTTGCCGGTAAACGAGATTGAAATAGGTATGCGGATACTGACGATCGAATCTCGAGCAAGTAACATACCGAAGGACAAAGGGAATGACATACGGGATTATACGAATCCTTGGCACTGAGGTTCAAACGATAAGATCTTCATAGAATATGTAGGATCCAATATGGGCATCCAGGTCCCGCTATTGGATATTGACCGAGGAGTCTCTCGGGTCATGTCTACATAGTTCTCGAACCCGCAGGGTCTGGACACTTAAGGTTCGACGTTGTTTTATGCGTTTTTGAGTTATATGGTTGGTTACCGAATGTTGTTCGGAGTCCCGGATGAGATCACGGACGTCACGAGGGTTTCCGGAATGGTCCGGAAACGAAGATTGATATATAGGATGACCTCATTTGATTACCGGAAAGTTTTCGGAGTTACCGGGAATGTACCGGGAATGACGAATGGGTTCCGGGAGTTCACCAGGGGGGGCAACCCACCCCGGGGAAGCCCATAGGCTATGAGGGTGGCGCACCAGCCCTTAGTGGGCTGGTGGGACAGCCCAAGAGGGGCCTATGCGCCAAGGATAAGAAATCAAAGGAAAAGAAAAAAAAAGAGGGAGGAGGTGGGAAGGGAGGGGGACTCTCTCCCACCAAACCTGGTCCAACTCGGTTTGGGGTGGGAGAGTCCTCCCCCTTGGCTCGGCCGACTCCTTGAGGGTCCTTGGACCCCAAGGCAAGGCCCCCCTCCCTCCCACCTATATATACGGAGGTTTTAGGGCTGATTTGAGACGACTTTCTCACGGCTGTCCGACCACATACCTCCACGGTTTTCCTCTAGATCGCGTTTCTGCGGAGCTCGGGCGGAGCCCTGCTGAGACAAGGTCATCACCAACCTCCGGAGCGCCGTCACGCTGCCGGAGAACTCTTCTACCTCTCCGTCTCTCTTGCTGGATCAAGAAGGCCGAGATCATCGTCGAGCTGTACGTGTGCTGAACGCGGAGGTGCCGTCCGTTCGGTACTAGATCGTGGGACTGATCGCGGGATTGTTCGCGGGGCGGATCGAGGGACGTGAGGACGTTACACTACATCAACCGCGTTCTCTAACGCTTCTGCTGTACGATCTACAAGGGTACGTAGATCACTCATCCCCTCTCGTAGATGGACATCACCATGATAGGTCTTCGTGCGCGTAGGAAAATTTTTGTTTCCCATGCGACGTTCCCAACAGTGGCATCATGAGCTAGGTTCATGCGTAGATGTTTTCTCGAGTAGAACACAAAAGTTTTTGTGGGCGGTGATGTGCTTTTTGCTGCCCTCCTTAGTCTTTTCTTGATTCCGCGGTATTGTTGGATTGAAGCGGCTTGGACCGACATTACTCGTACGCTTACGAGAGACTGGTTTCATCGTTACGAGTAACCCCCTTTGCTCAAACATGACTGGCAAGTGACGGTTTCTCCAACTTTAGTTGAATCGGATTTGACCGAGGAGGTCCTTGGATGAGGTTAAATAGCAACTCATATATCTCCGTTGTGGTGTTTGCGTAAGTAAGATGCGATCCTACTAGATACCCTTGGTCACCACGTAAAACATGCAACAACAAAATTAGAGGACGTCTAACTTGTTTTTGCAGGGTATGATTGTGATGTGATATGGCCAACGATGTGATGTGATATATTGGATGTATGAGATGATCATGTTTTAATAGAAATATCGACTTGCACGTCGATGGTACGGCAACCGGCAGGAGCCATAGGGTTGTCTTTATACTAACGCTTGTGCTTGCAGATGCGTTTACTATTTTGCTAGGATGTAGCTTTAGTAGTAATAGCATAAGTAGCACGACAACCCCGATGGCAACACGTTGATGGATGATCATGGTGTGGCGCCGGTGACAAGAAGATCGTGCCGGTGCTTTGGTGATGGAGATCAAGAAGCACGTGATGATGGCCATATCATGTCACTTATGAATTGCATGTGATGTTAATCCTTTTATGCACCTTATTTTGCATAGAGCGACGGTAGCATTATGAGGTGATCTCTCACTAAAATTTCAAGACAAAATTGTGTTCACCCCGACTATGCACCGTTGCTACAGTTTGTCATTTCGATACACCACGTGATGATCGGGTGTGATAGACTCAACGTTCACATACAACGGGTGCAAAACAGTTGCGCACGCGGAACACTCAGGTTCAGCTTGACGAGCCTAGCATGTGCAGACATGGCCTCGGAACACATTAGACCGAAAGGTCGATCATGAATCATATAGTTGATATGATTAGCATAGGGATGCTTACCACTGAAACTATACTCAACTCACGTGATGATCGGACTTGGGATAGTGTAAGTGGATCATGAACCACTCAAATGACTAGAGAGATGTACTTTTTGAGTGGGAGTTTAGCATATAATTTGATTAAGTTGAACTGTAATTATCTTGAACATAGTGTAAGTCCACTTTGAATATATTTGTGTTGTAGATCATGGCTCACGCGACAGTCATCCTAAATTTTAATACGTTCCTAGAGAAAGCTAAGTTGAAAGATGATGGAAGCAACTTTGTAGACTGGGCTCGTAATCTTAAGATAATCTTACAAGCTGGGAAGAAGGATTATGTCCTTAATGCTGCGCTAGGAGATGAACCACCCGCTACGGCTGATCAGGATGTTAAGAACGCTTGGTTAGCACGTAAGGAGGACTACTCAATAGTTCAATGTGCAGTCTTGTATGGCTTAGAACCGGGACTTCAACGTCGCTTTGAGCGTCATGGAGCATTTGAGATGTTCCAGGAGTTGGAGTTTTCCTTTCAGAAGAACGCCCGGATCGAGAGGTATGAGACCTCCGATAAATTCTATGCTTGCAAGATGGAGGAAAACTCGTCTGTCAGTGAACATGTGCTCAAAATGTCTGGGTACTCAAACCGTCTAGCTGAACTGGGGATTGAACTCCCGCAAGAAGCTATCACTGACAGAATCCTTCAATCACTGCCGCCAAGCTATAAAGGCTTTGTGTTGAACTACAACATGCAAGGGATGAACAAGTCTCCCGGCGAGTTGTTTGCGATGCTGAAAGTCGCAGAGTCTGAACTCCGTAAAGAGCATCAAGTGTTGATGGTGAGCAAGACCACTAGTTTCAAGAGAAACGGCAAAGGAAAGAAGGGCAATTCGAAGAAGAGCGGCAAGCCTGTTGCCAATCCGCCGAAGAAACCCAAGGCTGGACCAAAGCCTGAAACAGAGTGCTTCTATTGCAAGGGTATGGGTCACTAGAAGCGCAATTGCCCCAAGTATCTCGCAGATAAGAAGGCGGGCAAAGAAAAATCAGGTATATTTGATATACATGTTATTGATGTGTACTTAACCGGTTCTCGTAGTAGTGCCTGGGTATTTGGTACCGGTTCTGTTGCTCACATTTGCAACTCGAAGCAGGAACTGCGGAATAGACGAAGGCTGGCGAAAGACAAAGTGACGATGCGCGTAGGAAACGGTTCCAAGGTTGATGCAATCGCCGTCGGCACAGTGTCACTTCAGCTACCATCGGGATTAGTGATGAACTTAAATCATTGTTATTTAGTGCCTGCGTTGAGCATGAACATTATATCTGGATCTTGTTTATTGCAAGACGGTTACTCTTTTAAGTCTGAGAATAATGGTTGTTCAATTTCTATGAGTAACATCTTTTATGGTCATGCACCGAATGTGAGAGGATTGTTCATATTGAATCTTGATAGCGATACGCATATACATAACATCGAGACCAAAAGAGTTAGAGTAAACAATGATAGCACCATATTTTTGTGGCACTGCCGCTTGGGTCATATTGGTGTAAAGCGCATAAAGAAACTCCATGCTGATGGACTTTTGGAGTCACTTGACTTTGATTCACTTGACACGTGCGAACCATGCCTTATGGGCAAGATGACTAAGACTCCGTTCTCCGGAACAATGGAGCGTGCAAGTGACTTGTTGGAAATCATACATACCGATGTGTGTGGTCCAATGAGCGTAGAGGCACGCGGCGGATATCGTTATTTTCTCACCTTCACTGACGATTTAAGTAGATATGGTTATGTCTACTTGATGAAGCACAAGTCTGAAACATTTGAAAAGTTCAAGCAATTTCAGAGTGAAGTGGAAAATCATCGTAACAAGAAGATCAAGTTCCTACGGTCTGATCGTGGGGGTGAATATCTGAGTTTCGAGTTTGGTGCTCACTTAAGACAATGTGGAATTGTTTCACAGTTGACACTGCCTGGAACACCACAGCATAATGGTGTGTCCGAACGTCGTAATCGTACTTTATTAGAGATGGTGCGATCTATGATGTCTCTTACTAATTTGCCGTTATCGTTTTGGGGTTATGCATTAGAAACAGCTGCATTCACTTTAAATAGGGCGCCATCAAAATCCGTTGAGACGACACCATACGAACTGTGGTATGGAAAAAGGCCAAAGTTGTCATTTCTTAAAGTTTGGGGATGTGATGCTTATGTCAAAAAGCTTCAGCCTGAAAAGCTGGAACCCAAAGCGGAAAAGTGCGTCTTCATAGGTTACCCAAAAGAGACAGTTGGGTACACCTTCTATCTCAAATCCGAGGGCAAAGTGTTTGTTGCTAAAAACGGAGCTTTTCTCGAGAAGGAGTTTCTCTCGAGAGAATTGAGTGGGAGGAAGATAGAACTTGACGAGGTTGTCGAACCTCTCATCCCTCTGGATGGTGGCGCAGGGCAAGGGGAAACCTCTGTCATTGCGACGCCGGTTGAGGAGGAAGTTAATGATGATGATCATGAAACTCCAGTTCAAGTTTCTGTTGAACCACGCAGGTCGACGAGATCACGCGCTGCTCCAGAGTGGTACGGTAATCCCGTCTTATCAATCATGTTGTTAGACAACAATGAACCTGCAAATTATGAAGAAGCAATGGTGGGCCCAGATTCCAACAAATGGCTAGAAGCCATGAAATCCGAGATAGGATCCATGTATGAGAACAAAGTGTGGACTTTGGAGATACTACCTGAGGGCCGCAAGGCTATTCAGAACAAATGGATCCTTAAGAAGAAGACGGACGCTGACGGTGATGTGACCGTTTATAAAGCTCGACTTGTGGCAAAGGGTTTTTCACAAGTTCCAGGAATTGACTACGATGAGACTTTCTCTCCCGTGGCAATGCTTAAGTCCGTCAGAATCATGTTAGCAATAGCTGCATTTTTCGATTATGAAATCTGGCAGATGGATGTCAAAACGGCGTTCCTTAACGGTTTCCTTAAGGAAGAGTTGTATATGATGCAACCCGAAGGTTTTGTCGATCCCAAAAGTGCTGACAAGGTGTGCAAGCTCCAGCGATCCATTTATGGACTGGTGCAAGCATCTCGGAGTTGGAACAAACGCTTTGATGAGGTGATCAAAGCATTTGGGTTTATACAAGTGGTTGGAGAATCTTGTATTTACAAGAAAGTGAGTGGGAGCTCTGTGGCGTTTCTAATATTATATGTGGATGACATATTACTAATTGGAAACAACGTAGAGCTTTTGGAGAGCATAAAAGGTTACTTGAATAAAAGTTTCTCTATGAAGGACCTAGGAGAAGCTGCTTACATTCTAGGCATTAAGATCTATAGGGATAGATCAAAACGCCTGATAGGACTTTCACAAAGCACATACCTTGATAAAGTTTTGAAGAGGTTCAAAATGGAACAGTCCAAGAAAGGGTTCTTGCCAGTGTTACAAGTTACGAGATTGAGTAAGACTCAGTGCCCAGCAACTGATGAAGATAGAGAGCATATGCGCTCCGTCCCCTATGCTTCAGCCATAGGTTCTATCATGTATGCAATGCTATGCACTAGACCGGATGTTAGCCTGGCCATAAGTATGGCAGGAAGGTTCCAGAGTAATCCAGGAGTGGATCACTGGACAGCGGTCAAGAATATCCTGAAGTACCTGAAAAGGACTAAGGAGATGTTTCTCGTGTATGGAGGTGACGAAGAGCTCGCCGTAAAAGGTTACGTCGATGCAAGCTTTGACACAGATCCGGACGACTCTAAGTCGCAAACCGGATACGTATTTATTCTTAATGGGGGTGCAGTAAGCTGGTGCAGTTCCAAGCAAAGCGTCGTAGCAGATTCTACATGTGAAGCGGAGTACATGGCTGCCTCGGAGGCGGCTAAGGAGGGTGTCTGGATGAAGCAGTTCATGACGGATCTTGGAGTGGTGCCAAGTGCACTGGATCCAATAACCTTGTTCTGTGACAACACTGGTGCCATTGCCTTAGCAAAGGAACCAAGGTTTCACAAGAAGACCAGACACATCAAACGACGCTTCAACCTCATCCGCGACTACGTCGAGGAGGAGGACGTAAATATATGCAAAGTGCACACGGATCTGAATGTAGCAGACCCGCTGACTAAACCTCTTCCACGGCCAAAACATGATCGACACCAGAACTGTATGGGTGTTAGATTTATTACAATGTAATTCACATGGTGATGTGAGGGCTAGATTATTGACTCTAGTGCAAGTGGGAGACTGTTGGAATTATGCCCTAGAGGCAATAATAAATGTATAGTTATTATTATAATTCCTGTATCAAGATAATAGTTTATTATCCATGCTATAATTGTATTGAATGAAGACTCATTTACATGTGTGGATACATAGACAAAACACCGTCCCTAGCATGCCTCTAGTTGGCTAGCCAGTTGATCAATGATAGTCACTGTCTTCTGATTATGAACAAGGTGTTGTTGCTTGATAACTGGATCACGTCATTGGGAGAATCACGTGATGGACTAGACCCAAACTAATAGACGTACCATCTTGATCGTGTCATTTTGTTGCTACTGTTTTCTGCGTGTCAGGTATTTATTCCTATGACCATGAGATCATATAACTCACTGACACCGGAGGAATGCTTTGTGTGTATCAAACGTCGCAACGTAACTGGGTGACTATAAAGATGCTCTACAGGTATCTCCGAAGGTGTTAGTTGAGTTAGTATGGATCAAGACTGGGATTTGTCACTCCGTGTGACGGAGAGGTATCTCGGGGCCCACTCGGTAATGCAACATCACACACAAGCCTTGCAAGCAATGTAACTTAGTGTAAGTTGCGGGATATTGTATTACGGAACGAGTAAAGAGACTTGCCGGTAAACGAGATTGAAATAGGTATGCGGATACTGACGATCGAATCTCGAGCAAGTAACATACCGAAGGACAAAGGGAATGACATACGGGATTATACGAATCCTTGGCACTGAGGTTCAAACGATAAGATCGTCGTAGAATATGTAGGATCCAATATGGGCATCCAGGTCCCGCTATTGGATATTGACCGAGGAGTCTCTCGGGTCATGTCTACATAGTTCTCGAACCCGCAGGGTCTGCACACTTAAGGTTCGACGTTGTTTTATGCGTTTTTGAGTTATATGGTTGGTTACCGAATGTTGTTCGGAGTCCCGGATGAGATCACGGACGTCACGAGGGTTTCCGGAATGGTCCGGAAACGAAGATTGATATATAGGATGACCTCATTTGATTACCGGAAAGTTTTCGGAGTTACCGGGAATGTACCGGGAATGACGAATGGGTTCCGGGAGTTCACCGGGGGGGGCAACCCACCCCGGGGAAGCCCATAGGCTATGAGGGTGGCGCACCAGCCCTTAGTGGGCTGGTGGGACAGCCCAAGAGGGGCCTATGCGCCAAGGATAAGAAATCAAAGGAAAAGAAAAAAAAAGAGGGAGGAGGTGGGAAGGGAGGGGGACTCTCTCCCACCAAACCTAGTCCAACTCGGTTTGGGGGGGGGAGTCCTCCCCCTTGGCTCGGCCGACTCCTTGAGGGTCCTTGGACCCCAAGGCAAGGCCCCCCTCCCTCCCACCTATATATACGGAGGTTTTAGGGCTGATTTGAGACGACTTTCTCACGGCTGCCCGACCACATACCTCCACGGTTTTCCTCTAGATCGCGTTTCTGCGGACCTCGGGCGGAGCCCTGCTGAGACAAGGTCATCACCAACCTCCGGAGCGCCGTCACGCTGCCGGAGAACTCTTCTACCTCTCCGTCTCTCTTGCTGGATCAAGAAGGCCGAGATCATCGTCGAGCTGTACGTGTGCTGAACGCGGAGGTGCCGTACGTTCGGTACTAGATCGTGGGACTGATCGCGGGATTGTTCGCGGGGCGGATCGAGGGACGTGAGGACGTTACACTACATCAACCGCGTTCTCTAACGCTTCTGCTGTACGATCTACAAGGGTACGTAGATCACTCATCCCCTCTCGTAGATGGACATCACCATGATAGGTCTTCGTGCGCGTAGGAAAATTTTTGTTTCCCATGCGATGTTCCCAACAGAGCGGCGTTGCCTGTGACACATCGACATCGTGGAGTCTCGGCGGCAAGGTGCAGCAAAGTCTCGATGACGCATGCGTGATGATGAGGGCGCGTAGGGAGGAGGCGCTGTCTGGCGCCATGGGGGCATCGACAGCAGGCCTTGCAAGGTCGATGCGTCAGTAACTGTTCTGAAGATGGATTGATGGAATATGGCGGCGACGACAGATGTTGCCAAGAAGGTGAATTCAGACTTATTGATGTATTGCTTTGTAAGATCTTTGTGAATAATTAATAAAGTGGTTGCATGCATCTTCCAGATGCAGAGCCCGGGGGGCATCCTCCTTTTATATATATATATATATATATATATATATATATATATATATATATATATATATAAGACGACAAAAGACAGGTGTACGCATGATCTAGAAAAGAACATGTGTATAACCATTCTAAATAGACAAGGTATCATATGGAGTGATGAGCAGAAAGGGAACATATCTAGAAGTGAAACTATAGCAAAAAGTTGCGGTAGGAACTCAAAGAAGAAGAACATGTGTACGTACTGAGTTGCAGCAGCAGTAGGATTGGTGTTGGCGTTGTCGTTGACCATGTTCCCGAAGAGGTGGTCGACGTCAAGAAAGTAGTCGTCGTCCGTGATGGAAGCCAGTAGTCGCCCTTCTCCCATACAGGACTCGAAGAGACGTAGTTTTGGAGGCCTACTGTCCCGACCTACGGTGCACGAAATAGTTCGGCTCGGCTCATTCCCGCAACCTGCGGCGTGGCGCGTCGTGACGCGGCGAGGCGGGCGGCAGAGGAGGAGGAGCGCGCATGTATGTCTCTCTTGTTCTCAAGCTCATACATGTGTGGAAACATCCTCCCTTATAAGGAGGTCCAACTCCCACTAAACTAGCAATGTGGGGCTAAACATTTCCACCTCTTGCCTTGCACAAATGGGCTGCGTGGGTCTCTAGGATTTATTAGGAATTTTGTGAAATTATATATTGGGCTGGCCCATAAGTAGACAAAATTCCAGCAACCCCCCACCAGATCCCAGAGGCACACAAAATTTACCTTTGGTTCCAAAACACTGATTTATATACCGATACTGCAGTGGAGACTCTTAAGTTAAATTTCCACCTAGAACTCTATGCTACACTAGTAAGCAACTTGAACAGTGGACTAGGCCTTGAACTGCAAGTTTTCTGCGAATCTAGCTTCACACAGATCCTTGACCGATACTAGGCTACCGTGGGACTTCCCGCCGATGGAGCTTATGCGTCATACTCCGAGACCTTTCGTGAGTATACTAGAGAGCACCCTACTCTCATAGATTGCGACGTTTAACAATCTGACTCATATAGGTATGTTCTTCAAAAGATGTTCTACAGGCCAACATCTCTGCTTCAGTAAGCCCCTTATAACATATTAAGATGTATATCAACCTGCCATGCAGTTTACGAAAGTATTGCATCTTCATGGAGTGGTATTATTAATGATAAGGATACTTTCCTCTCAGTTGACCAACAGCTTGTCTTCCACATCTAATTCATGGGATCTCCGATCACAAAGAATAGGTTACCACTGTGAACAACTCAAATTGTGGGTCTCATACCCATCTCCCTCGATGCATTATCCATCACATTACGTGATAGACCCTTTGTAGAAGGATCTGCCAAATTTTTAGATGTTTGGATATAATCCAACGCAATAACTCCGGAGTTTCTCATTTTCCTGGCAGATTTTAACCTTCTCTGAATGTGTCTTGATGAATTCCTGTTATCCTTTGAGCTTCTCACTTTCGTGATCACAGTTTGATTGTCGCGGTTCATAAGGATACCCGGTACTAGTTTCTCGACAACCGGCAAGTCACTCAAGAGCCGGCGAAGCCAATCTGCTTCGACCGTAGCTGTATCTAGTGTTGTGAGTTCTGCTTCCATTGTTGACCTTGTTAAGATCGTTTGCTTGCAAGACTTCCAAGAAACAGCGCCACCTCCATGAGTGAATACATATCCGCTCGTGGCCTTTATCTCATCAGCATCAGAGATCCAGTTTGAATCACTATACCCTTCAAGCACCTTTGGGTGTGCAGTATAGTGAATACCATAATTTGCAGTGCCTTTCAAATAACGCAAAACTCTCTCTAGAGCTTTCCAATGCACATCTCCTGGTTTTGAGACAAACCGACTCAGTTTGCTAACAACAAAAGAGATGTCAGGTCTTGTAGCACTGGCTAAGTACATAAACGAGCCAATAATGTGAGAATATTTCAATTGGTCTCTAGCAATTCTTCGATTCTTTCGAAGCAGCACGCTCGCATCATATGGTGTGGGAGAGGACTTGCAGTCACTATACCCAAAGCGACTCAAGATCTTTTCCACATAATGAGATTGAAGCAACGTAATCCCACTATCTTCGTCTCTCAACAACTTGATGTTCAGAATGACATCAGCCACTCCTAAATCCTTCATCTCAAAATAGTGAGATAGGAAATCCTTGACCTCTTTAATAACATTCAGATTTGTTCTGAAAATCAATATGTCATCAACATACAAGCAAAGGATAACTCCCTCGCCCCCACCATGGCGATAGTACACACATTTATCAGCTTCGTTTACTACAAACCTGCGGTTGTTAGAGTTCTTTCAAACTTCTCATGCCACTGCTTGGGTGCTTGCTTAAGTCCATATAAAGACTTCAGCAACTTGCATACTTTCCCTTCGTGACCATCTACTACAAACCCATCTGGTTGTTCCATGTAAATTTTCTCATCCAACTCTCCATTTAGGAAAGCAGTCTTAACATCCATTTGATGAACGAGAAGACCATGTGAGGCGGCTAGTGAAAGTAGTACTCGAATAGTGGCCAGTCGAGCCACGGGTGAGTAAGTATCAAAGAAGTCTTCACCTTCCTTTTGGGTATAACCCTTAACCACGAGCCGTGCCTTGTACTTTTCGATATAGAGATGAGACGACAAAAGACATGTGTACGTATGATCTAGAAAAGAACATGTGTGTAACCGTTCTAAATAGACAAGGTATCATATGGACTGATGAGAAGAAAGGGAACATATCTAGAAGTGAAACTATAGCAAAAATTTGTGGTAGGAACTCAAAGAAGAAGAACATGTGTACGTAATGAGTTGCAGCAGCAGTAGGATTGGTGTTGGCGTTGGCATGTTCCCGAAGAGGTGGTCGACGTCAGGGAAGTAGTCGTCGTCCGGGAAGAGATCGTCGGTGTCCGTGATCGAAGCCAGTAGTCGCGTTGAGCGCTCCCCAAAAACCTTATCGCCCTTCTCCCGTACGTGACTCGAAGAGACGTAGTTTCGGAGGCCTGCTGTCCCGACCTATGGTGCACGCGGCAAGACGGGATGGGGAAGAACGTAGCAGCAGCACACAGAAAGGAACCGGTGGCGAGAGGGAAGTTCTAATGCGTCTTCTCTGAAGAGGAGCGACCTATCTTTTATAGGCGCAGGAGAAGGAGGCGAGAGACCAGCGACGGGAGCCGAAGAGAGCGAGGGATACGAAGCGAACGGACGGCAACGTTCGGCTCGGCTCGGCTCATTCCCGCAACCTGCGGCGCGTCGTGACGAGGCGAGGCGAGGCGGACGGCGGAGGAGGAGGAGCGCGCGTGTATGTCTCTCTTGTTCTCAAGCTCATACATGTGTGAAAACATCCTCCCTTATAAGGAGGTCCAACTCCCACTAAACTAGCAATGTGGGACTAAACATTTCCACCTCTTGCCTTGCACAAATGGGTTGTGTGGGCCTCCAGAATTTATTAGGAATTTTCTGAAATTATATATTGGGCTGGCCCATAAGTAGACAAAATTCCAGCATGGGCTGGGTCCCGTGCCCGACACCATTTCGGTGGGCAGACGTCATCGACGATGAAGTTGAGGAGGGCGGGTTGGTCGAAGCCCCGGCCTTCCTCGCGCCGTCGGTATTTGGGGAGTTTTTGGCAATGGTGTAGTCGAGTGCGAGGTGGGTGACGGGATGAGTTGCGTTCACCGGTGATGGTTGTAGGCCAGCCTTCCCCGTGCTACACGGCTTGCTGCCCTCGTGGCGGGAGATTCGCGCGTGAAATAGGAGCTCCCTATTCAACACCTATGCACCAGTAAGCACAATGATGCATAGTTCGGGCGCGAGGGCCTTTAAAGTGTTCATGGATTAAAAATAATAATGAATTGGAGAAAAATATCAAAAAAAATCATGGCCCCGTAAAGTGTTCACTCCTTGCGGTTGCTTCTCGATGACCAGTCTTGTTATGGTTTTTATCATTTGTATTTTCCCGTGGTTTATTGTTTTTGGAAACAAAATATCATTCTTCTTCAACTCATTTTTCTAAAAGTAGGTAAAATAAAATTATGTTCATGGATTTAAAAGAACATGAATCAGAAAGATATCACAAATTCAAATATACACATATTTTTTGAGAAAAACTATGAATTCAAAAGGTTCACCAATTCAAAAAATCAGATACTTTGTAAAAAATCACAAACTAAAAAATGTCCTTTAATTTAAAAAATATTAAAAAAATCACCAAATGTTTTAAACAATGAAAAAAATCCCAAGAATGAGAAAATACATTCAAAAAAGTAAATTGAAGAAATAAAACACTGAACAAAGAACATAAGAAAAGCCGGTTAAAAGCTTATAGAAGTCACAAATTCGGCAAACACTATTTAGCACCACAGGCGCCGGTTACACGCAAAGTTTGCTAACCGGCGCCTACAGCGCTCCGCAATGGGCCGGCCTATCTAGTGATCCTGTCTGTGTTTTAGTCCGTGAACTTTTTTCCAATTGATGAATTGTTTTAAAATCGGTGAACTTTTTTGAAAATGGATGAACTTTTTTGAAAATCAGTGAACATATTTTAAATTCGTGAACTTTTTTCGTAATCAATGAACTATTTTTTTAAAAATGATGTAATTTTTTTTTAATACCGATGAACTTTTTGGAAAATCTATGATTTTCTTTCCAAATTATGTGAACTTTTTAAAAATTCACGAACACATTACAAAAATCGGTGAACTTTCTTTCATAATCATTGGACTTTTTCATAAGTCGATTTAAAAAAAATATGAACTTTTTTTCAATTTTTTAATGACCAACGCATTTTATATGGGTGAACCCACGAGGAGGAGCGCTGTAGGCGCATGTTTCCCTAACCGGTGCTGAAATCGCCACATAGGAGGTCACCACAAATTTGGCTGGAAGCTTCCAAAACCGAAAACATATTCATGCGTTATTGGACCAGTCCATTATTATCCTAGCGATCGATCGGTGTGCGCCATGTAGAAAAAAATCCCTGTCTCCAGCGCTATAAGCGCTGAATAAGGCTGATCCGTTAGGGCTTGTTCGGTTAATCCTATCAAAGAGGGGATTGGAGAGGTTTGAAGGGGATTGAGGTGGAATTTAATTTGTAGGGGATTTAAACTCTTCCAATCCCCTCCAAAACCCTTCAATTCTAAAAGAACCAAACAAGGCCTTAGGAAGACTAGTGGTAAGCGAACCGCGAGCGGAACCTCTCCCATCGGGAGCTACTAATGGAGGGGCACTTGTTTGAAAGCCTTTCAAGGTTAGATTATTTTGGATAGATTGAAAGGGTTTTATTTGGTGCGCTCTCAAAGTGTACCGCGTGTCACACTTGGGATGTTTCCTTCGTATTTCATTTTTATAATTTTTCAATATGTGTTTCTGATTTATTTATTTTGGGTTTCTTAGGTTTTTGGTTTTGGGTATCTTAGGCTTTTTGGTTTTCCAACGGTTTCTCCTAGGATTTGAAACAAAACATGAAAAGAATGGGCGAAAATGAATTTTCTTTGCGAAAGTCGTGGATTTGCTTTTCGTGAAGGCACGAATTGATTTCACGAGACACAGAGACGTGCCTTCCGAAAAAGGAAAAAATGTGTTTTCTTTCTTTCATGAAATAACGGATTTGTTTCTCGTGAAGGCACGGTTGTACCTCTTAGAAAGAAAAAAACATATAGTTTTTCTTACATAATGGGCACAGATTTGCTTCTCGTGAAGGAACAAATTCGATTCCACTAGAGGCACGGTCATGCCTCTCGCAAAAAGGAAAAAAGTGTGTGTTTTTCTTTCATAAGACGCACGGATTTGCTTCTCGTGGGGGCATGAATTTGCTTCTGCGAGAGGCACGGTCATGCCTCTTGAAAAGGAGGCAAACGTGCTTCTTGTTCGGGATTTTTCGTGTGATTTAAAAAAACATTGAAATCTATCAACATGGTATCTAGTTTTGAACATCTTGACACGATAAATCTAACAATGAAAACATTTCAATATTTGGACGTACTGTTTGAGAGATAAAATGTTTTGAACAAATAAAAAAGGGAAAACTTGTAGGTTGCGACAAGTTGCGCACATGCAGTGTGACACGTGTCACAAGCGGGATGATAAGGGTATGTATAATAGTTGATAAGATAGTCTTATCTTAAGTCTTGTGTGTAATTTAGAGATGACAAAAAATATCTTACAATGGATCATCTCTTAGCCTTATCTTCAGTAACTATCTATTCCTAAAAACATGATAAAACATACTCCCTCCGTTTTAAAATATAAGTCTTTTTAGAGATTCCACTTGGAACTACATACGGAGCAAAACAAGTGAATCTGTACTCTAAAGTATGTCTATATACATTTGAAATAGTCCGTAGTGGAATATCTAAAAAGACTTATATTTAGGAAAGGGGGAAGTATTATGTTAAGAGATCATCTCTTGTCTTCTTTTAAATAAATAAGACAAACATTTTCTTATAAATTCTCTCTCCTTCACTTCATCATTTATTTTACGTGGCATTCCTAAGATAGCAACATTTTACATGTTTTTACAAAGATTGCTCCTTAACTATTGATTTTACCTCCCACCAGCTTCTCGCTTTGTTTGTCTGGTTCGACCCATTCATCTCGTTTTCGGTTTTGGGAAGGTTCTAGAAGTTTCTCAAACAATTTTTTATTTTTTCATGTTTTTTCTCCTATTCATTTTCGTTTTTCTTTTCCTTCTTCTTGTAATAGTTTTTTTTCTTTTCCATTCTGTTCATTTCTGTTTCATTTTTTCCTTCTTCTTTTCCAGTTTGAATTCCTTTTATAAAATTTAAAAGTATTTGAAATAGTGAAAAAAAATTGAATTCACCAACATATTTTTGATATCCATAACTTTTTCGAATTCATACTGTTTTTATAAATTCGTGTACACTTTTCAAAATGATGAACATATTTTTAATTTGTGGTACAAATTAGTGAATTTGTTTTGAATTCCGAAATATTTTTTTGAAATTTCATTTTTGTAATGCATGAACGCTTCTTTATAAATTTCTGTACATTTTTAAATTAAAGATAAAAATAAATGATTTTCTTTAATTTACGAAAATGTTTTTGAAATAGTGAATCTTTTTAAATTCATGAACATTTTAATTGAATTATTGGGTTTTCTTGACATGCTATTTTGTTTGAAACTCATGAACATTTTGTGCATTTGATGACATTTTTGTAATTTGGGAACAATTTTTGAAATTCATGACTTTCTTTGAATCCATGAACATTTTTTTAATCCATGTACATTGACAATTCATGAACATTTTTTGAAGCAGTTATTTTTTAAAAAATTTGGGACCATTTCTTAAAGTTGCAAACATTTTTTGATTTTTGGTGAACATTTTTAAAAGATCCATGCACATTCTATTCAATTTGCAAAAAATAATCATATCATTATGATTTTTTGAATTCATGATTTTTTTTTCCGAACATCTATTTTGAACATCGTGAACATTTTTTCCGAATCTTGGACTTTTTCAAATTCTGAATATTTTAATAGTCGTAAACATATTTTGTGGATTCACAAACATCATATGATTTTGTACATTTTTATTCAAATTCGAATCATCTTTAAAAATTAGGAACGTTTTGAAATCCTGAATTATTTGTTAAAAAATGAAAAAAGGGGCAGGCTAACCGACACATGGGACGGGCCAAAGACTCCTTGTCTTTCTAGTTCGGTGCACATGTTTTCCTCTTGGCCGCGAGCTTTTCCCCCTAGTGTCCAGACCTAGGGTTTCGCAGAGCTTCCGGCGTCGGCGCCACAATTTACATACCTCCAAAGGATCGTCGTAACCTTGTTAGGTGCAGCGATCGATCGGGGGCGATGGACGAAGGAGACACATCCTGCACTAGCCGTGGAAAATAAACACCGGAGGAGCTCTTGGCTAGGTTAAATTTATAGGAGGAAGAGGATGACGATTTCATTTGGGAGGAGGAGGTGATGGAGGAAGGATCACCCGCGAAGTGGCTCACAATTGTTCGGGTATATAACTGAGAACTTTTAGTCCTAATGCTCTTTACGCCGACATGAGAAGCACATGGAATCCGACAAGGACAATGGTGTGGCGGAAGGTTAAGGAAAATTTGTTTACTACACAATTCTCGTGCCTTGGGGACTGGAACAAAGCAATGGTTGAAGGCCCTTGGCTCCTCAGGGTCAGTGTGTTGGGGAACGTCACATGGGAAACAAAAAATTTCCTACGCGCACGAAGACCTATCATGGTGATGTCCATCTAGGAGAGGGGATGTGAGATCTACGTACCCTTGTAGACCATACAGCAGAAACGTTAGTGAACGCAGTTGATGTAGTGGAACGTCCTCACGTCCCTCGATCCGTCCCGCGAACCATCCCGCGATCAGTCCCACGATCTAGTGCCGAACGGACGGCACCTCCGCGTTCAGCACACGTACAGCTCGACGATGATCTCGGCCTTCTTGATTCAGCAAGAGAGACGGAGAGGTAGAAGAGTTCTCCGGCAGCGTGACGGCGCTCCGGAGGTTGGTAATGATCTTGTCTCGGCAGGGCTCCGCCAGAGCTCCGCAGAAACGCGATCTAGAGGAAAAACCGTGGAGGTATGTGGTCGGGCTGCCGTGGAAAAGTCGTCTCAAATCAGCCCTAAAACCTCCGTATATATAGGTGGGAGAGGGGGAGCCTTGCCTTGGGGCTCAAGGAGCCCCAAGGGGGTCGGCCGAGCCAAGGGGGGAAGGTCTCCCCCCCCCAAACCGAGTCCTACTTGGTTTGGTGGGAGGAGTCCTTCTTTCCTTTCCCACCTCCTCCTCTTTTTTTTCTCTTTGATTTTCTTCCTATGGCGCATAGGGCCTTCTTCGGCTGTCCCACCAGCCCACTAAGGGCTGGTGTGCCACCCCCAAGGCCTATGGGCTTCCCCGGGGTGGGTTGCCCCCCCGGTGAACTCCCGGAACCCATTCGTCATTCCCGGTACATTCCCGGTAACTCCGAAAACCTTCCGGTAATCAAATGAGGTCATCCTATATATCAATCTTCGTTTCCGGACCATTCTGGAAACCCTCGTGACGTCCGTGATCTCATCCGGGACTCCGAACAACATTCGGTAAACAACCATATAACTCAAATACGCATAAAACAACGTCGAACCTTAAGTGTGCAGACTCTGCGGGTTCGAGAACTATGTAGACATGACCCGAGAGACTCCTCGGTCAATATCCAATAGTGGGACCTAGATGCCCATATTGGATCCTACATATTCTACGAAGATCTTATCGTTTGAACCTCAGTGCCAAGGATTCATATAATCCCGTATGTCATTCCCTTTGTCCTTCGGTATGTTACTTGCCCGAGATTGGATCGTCAGTATCCGCATACCTATTTCAATCTCGTTTACCGGCAAGTCTCTTTACTCGTTACGTAATACAAGATCCCGCAACTTACACTAAGTCACATTGCTTGCAAGGCTTGTGTGTGATGTTGTATTACCGAGTGGGCCCCGAGATACCTCTCCGTCACACGGAGTGACAAATCCCAGTCTCGATCCATACTAAGTCAACGAACACCTTCGGAGATACCTGTAGAGCATCTTTATAGTCACCCAGTTACGTTGCGACGTTTGATACACACAAAGCATTCCTCCGGTGTCAGTGAGTTATATGATCTCATGGTCATAGGAACAAATACTTGACACGCAGAAAACAGTAGCAACAAAATGACACGATCAACATGCTACGTCTATTAGTTTGGGTCTAGTACATCACGTGATTCTCCTAATGACGTGATCGAGTTATCAAGCAACAACACCTTGTTCATAATCAGAAGACACTGACTATCTTTGAACAACTGGCTAGCCAACTAGAGGCTTGCTAGGGACAGTGTTTTGTCTATGAATCCACACATGTAAATGAGTCTTCATTCAATACAATTATAGCATGGATAATAAACGATTATCTTGATACAGGAATTATAATAATAACTATATTTATTATTGCCTCTAGGGCATAATTCCAACAGTCTCCCACTTGCACTAGAGTCAATAATCTAGCCCTCACATCATCATGCGAATTACATTGTAATAAATCTAACACCCATACAGTTCTGGTGTTGATCATGCTTTGGCCGTGGAAGAGGTTTAGTCAGCGGGTCTGCTACATTCAGATCCGTGTGCACTTTGCATATATTTACGTCGTCCCCTTCGACGTAGTCGCGGATGAGGTTCAAGCGTCGTTTGATGTGGCTGGACTTCTTGTGAAACCGTGGTTCCTTTGCTAAGGCAATGGCACCCGTGTTGTCACAGAACAAGGTTATTGGATTCAGTGCGCTTGGCACCACTCCAAGATCCGTCATGAACTGCTTCATCCAGACACCCTCCTTAACCGCCTCCGAGGCAGCCATGTACTCCGCTTCACATGTAGAATCTGCTACGACGCTTTGCTTGGAACTGCACCAGCTTACCGCACCCCCATTAAGAATAAATATGTATCCGGTTTGCGACTTAGAGTCGTAAGGATCTGTGTCAAAGCTTGCATCGACGTAACCTTTTACGGCGAGCTCTTCGTCACCTCCATACACGAGAAACATCTCCTTAGTCCTTTTCAGGTACTTCAGGATATTCTTGACCGCTGTCCAGTGATCCACTCCTGGATTACTCTGGAACCTTCCTGACATACTTATGGCCAGGCTAACGTCCGGTCTGGTGCACAACATTGCATACATGATAGAACCTATGGCTGAAGCATAGGGGACGGAGCGCATATGCTCCCTATCCTCATCAGTTGCTGGGCACTGAGTCTTACTCAATCTCGTACCTTGTAAAACTGGCAAGAACCCCTTCTTGGACTGTTCCATTTTGAACCTCTTCAAAACTTTATCAAGGTATGTGCTTTGTGAAAGTCCTATCAGGCGTTTTGATCTATCCCTATAGATCTTAATGCCTAGAATGTAAGCAGCTTCTCCTAGGTCCTTCATAGAGAAACTTTTATTCAAGTAATCCTTTATGCTCTCCAAAAACTCTACGTTGTTTCCAATCAATAATATGTCATCCACATATAATATTAGAAACGCCACAGAGCTCCCACTCACTTTCTTGTGAATACAAGATTCTCCAACCACTTCTATAAACCCAAATGCTTTGATCACCTCATCAAAGCGTTTGTTCCAACTCCGAGATGCTTGCACCAGTCCATAAATGGATCGCTGGAGCTTGCACACCTTGTTAGCATTCTTAGGATCGACAAAACCTTCGGGTTGCATCATATACAATTCTTCCTTAAGGAAACCGTTAAGGAACGCCGTTTTGACATCCATCTGCCAGATTTCATAATCGAAAAATGCAGCTATTTCTAACATGATTCTGACAGACTTAACCATCGCCACGGGTGAGAATGTCTCATCGTAGTCAACTCCTTGAACTTGTGAAAAACCCTTTGTCACAAGTCGAGCTTTATAAACGGTCACATTGCCGTCAGCGCAGTCTTCCTCTTAAAGATCCATTTGTTCTTAATAGCCTTGCGGCCCTCAGGCAGTACCTCCAAAGTCCACACTTTGTTCTCATACATGGATCCTATCTCGGACTTCATGGCTTCTAGCCATTTGTTGGAATCTGGGCCCACCATTGCTTCTTCATAATTTGCAGGTTCATTGTTGTCCAACAACATGATTGATAAGACGGGATTACCGTACCACTGTGGAGCAGCACGTGGTCTCGTCGACCTGCGTGGTTCGACGGTAACTTGAACCGGAGTTTCATGATCATTATCATTAACTTCCTCCTCAACCGGCGTCGCAACGACAGAGGTTTCCCCTTGCCCTGCGCCACCATCCAGAGAGATGAGAGGTTCGACAACCTCGTCAAGTTCTATCTTCCTCCCACTCAATTCTCTCGAGAGAAACTCCTTCTCGAGAAAAGCTCCGTTTTTAGCAACAAACACTTTGCCCTCGGATTTGAGATAGAAGGTGTACCCAACTGTCTCTTTTGGGTAACCTATGAAGACGCACTTTTCCGCTTTGGGTTCCAGCTTTTCAGGCTGAAGCTTTTTGACATAAGCATCACATCCCCAAACTTTAAGAAATGACAACTTTGGCCTTTTTCCATACCACAGTTCGTATGGTGTCGTCTCAACGGATTTTGATGGCGCCCTATTTAAAGTGAATGCAGCTGTTTCTAATGCATAACCCCAAAACGATAACGGCAAATTAGTAAGAGACATCATAGATCGCACCATCTCTAATAAAGTACGATTACGACGTTCGGACACACCATTATGCTGTGGTGTTCCAGGCAGTGTCAACTGTGAAACAATTCCACATTGTCTTAAGTGAGCACCAAACTCGAAACTCAGATATTCACCCCAACGATCAGACCGTATGAACTTGATCTTCTTGTTACGATGCTTTTCAACTTCACTCTGCAATTGCTTGAACTTTTCAAATGTTTCATACTTGTGCTTCATTAAGTAAACATAACCATATCTACTCAAATCGTCAGTGAAGGTGAGAAAATAACGATATCCGCCGCGTGCCTCTACGCTCATCCGACCACACACATCGGTATGTATGATTTCCAACAAGTCACTTGCACGCTCCATTGTTCCGGAGAACGGAGTTTTGGTCATCTTGCCCATGAGGCATGGTTCGCACGTGTCAAGTGAATCAAAGTCAAGTGACTCCAAAAGTCCATCGGCATGGAGTTTCTTCATGTGCTTTACACCAATATGACCTAAGCGGCAGTGCCACAAAAATATGGCACTATCATTGTTAACTCTAACTCTTTTGGTCTCAATGTTATGTATGTGTGTATCACTATCAAGATTTAATATGAACAATCCTCTCACATTGGGTGCATGACCATAAAAGATGTTACTCATAGAAATAGAACAACCATTATTCTCTGACTTAAAAGAGTAACCGTCTCGCAATAAACAAGATCCAGATATAATGTTCATGCTCAACGCAGGCACTAAATAACAATGATTCAAGTTCATAACTAATCCTGATGGTAACTGAAGTGAAACTGTGCCGACGGCGATTGCATCAACCTTGGAACCATTTCCTACGCGCATCGTCACTTCATCTTTCGCCAGCCTTCGTCTATTCCGCAGTTCTTGTTTTGAGTTGCAAATATGAGCAACAGAACCGGTATGGAATACCCAGGCACTACTACGAGAGCCGGTTAAGTACACATCGATAACATGTATATCAAATATACCTGATTTTTCTTTGGCCGCCTTCTTATCTGCCAGATACTTGGGGCAATTACGCTTCCAGTAACCCATACCCTTGCAATAGTAACACTCTGTTTCAGGCTTAGGTCCAGCTTTGGGTTTCTTCGTCGGATTGGCAACAGGCTTGCCGCTCTTCTTTGAATTACCCTTCTTGCCTTTGTCGTTTCTCTTGAAACTAGTGGTCTTATTCACCATCAACACTTGATGCTCTTTACGGAGTTCAGATTCTGCGACGTTCAGCATCGCAAACAATTCGCCGGGTGACTTGTTCATCCCTTGCATGTTGTAGTTCAACACAAAGCCTTTTTAGCTTGGTGGCAGTGATTGAAGGATTCTGTCAGTGATAGCCTCTTGCGGGAGTTCAATCCCCAGCTCAACTAGACGGTTTGAGTACCCAAACATTTTGAGCACTTGTTCAGTGACAGACGAGTTCTCGTCCATCTTGCAAGCATAGAATTTATCGGAGGTCTCATACATCTCGATCCGGGCGTTCTTCTGAAAGATAAACTTCAACTCCTGGAACATCTCAAATGCTCCATGACGCTCAAAGCGACGTTGAAGTCCCGGTTCTAAGCCATACAAGACTGCACATTGAACTACTGAGTAGTCCTCCTTACGTGCTAACCAAGCGTTCTTAACATCCTATCAGCCGTAGCGGGTGGTTCATCTCCTAGCGCAGCATTAAGGACATAATCCTTCTTCCCAGCTTGTAAGATTAGCTTAAGATTACGAGCCCAGTCTACAAAGTTGCTTCCATCATCTTTCAACTTAGCTTTCTCTAGGAACGTATTAAAATTCAGGGTGACTGTCGCGTGAGCCATGATCTACAACACAAATATATTCAAAGTGGACTTTAGACTATGTTCAAGATAATTAGAGTTTAACTTAATCAAATTATTCGCCAAACTCCCACTCAAAAAGTACATCTCTCTAGTCATTTGAGTGGTTCATGATCCACCTACACTAGCTCAAGTCCGATCATCACGTGAGTTGAGCATAGTTTCAGTGGTAAGCATCCCTATGCTAATCATATCATCTATATGATTCATGATCGACCTTTCGGTCTCATGTGTTCCGAGGCCATGTCTGCACATGCTAGGCTCGTCAAGCTTAACCCGAGTGTTCCGCGTGCGCAACTGTTTTGTACCCGTTGTATGTGAACGTTGAGTCTATCACACCCGATCATCACGTGGTGTCTCGAAACGACGAACTGTAGCAATGGTGCACAGTCGGGGAGAACACAATTTCGTCTTGAAATTTCAGTGAGAGATCACCTCATAATGCTACTGTCGTTCTAAGCAAAATAAGGTGCATAAAAGGATTAACATCACATGCAATTCATAAGTGACATGATATGGCCAGCATCACGTGCTCCTTGATCTCCATCACCAAAGCACCTGCACGATCTTCTTTTCACCAGCGCCACACCATGGTCTCCATCAACGTGTCTCCATCGGGGTTGTCGTGCTACTCATGCTATTACTACTAAAGCTACATCCTAGCAAAATAGTAAACGCATCTGCAAGCACAAACATTAGTATAAACACAACCCTATGGCTCCTGCCGGTTGCCGTACCATCAACGTGCAAGTCGATATTATCTATTACAACATGATCATCTCATACATCCAATATATCACATCACATCGTTGGCCATATCACATCACAAGCATACCCTGCAAAAACAAGTTAGACGTCCTCTAATTTTGTTGTTGCATGTTTTACGTGGTGACCATGGATATCTAGTAAGATCGCATCTTACTTACGCAAACACCACAACGGAGATATATGAGTTGCTATTTAACCTCATCCAAGGACCTCCTCGGTCAAATCCGATTCAACTAAAGTTGGAGAAACTGACACTTGCCAGTCATCTTTGAGCAACGGGGTTACTCGTAGCGATGAAACCAGTCTCTCGTAAGCGTACGAGTAATGTCGGTCCAAGCCGCTTCAATCCAACAATACCGCGGAATCAAGAAAATACTAAGGAGGGCAGCAAAACGCACATCACCGCCCACAAAAACTTTTGTGTTCTACTCGAGAAGACATCTACGCATGAACCTATCTCATGATGCCACTGTTGGGGAACGTCGCATGGGAAACAAAAAATTTCCTACGCGCACGAAGACCTATCATGGTGATGTCCATCTAGGAGTGGGGATGTGAGATCTATGTACCCTTGTAGACCGTACAGAAGAAGCGTTAGTGAACGCGGTTGATGTAGTGGAACGTCCTCACATCCGTCGATCCGCCCCGCGAACCGTCCCGCGATTAGTCCCACAATCTAATGCCGAACGAACGACACCTCCGCGTTCAGCACACGTACTGCTCGACGATGATCTCGGCCTTCTTGATTCAGCAAGAGAGACGGAGAGGTAGAAGAGTTCTCCGGCAGCGTGACGGCGCTCCGGAGGTTGGTGATGATCTTGTCTCAGCAGGGCTCCGCCCGAGCTCCGCAGAAACGCGATCTAGAGGAAAAACCGTGGAGGTATGTGGTCGGGCTGCCGTGGAAAAGTCATCTCAAATCAGCCCTAAAACCTCCGTATATATAGGTGGGAGAGGGGGAGCCTTGCCTTGGGGCTCAAGGATCCCCAAGGGGGTCAGCCGAGCCAAGGGGGGAAGGTCTCCCCCCCCCAAACCGAGTCCTACTTGGTTTGGTGGGAGGAGTCCTTCTTTCCTTTCCCACCTCCTCCTCTTTTTTTTCTCTTTGATTTTCTTCCTATGGCGCATAGGGCCTTCTTCGGCTGTCCCACCAGCCCACTAAGGGCTGGTGTGCCACCCCCAAGGCCTATGGGCTTCCCCGGGGTGGGTTGCCCCCCCCCCGGTGAACTCCCGGAACCCATTCGTCATTCCCGGTACATTCCCGGTAACTCCGAAAACCATCCGGTAATCAAATGAGGTCATCTTATATATCAATCTTCGTTTCCGGACCATTCCGGAAACCCTCGTAACGTCCGTGATCTCATCCGGGACTCCGAACAACATTCGATAACCAACCATATAACTCAAATACGCATAAAACAACGTCGAACCTTAAGTGTGCAGACCCTGCGGGTTCGAGAACTATGTAGACATGACCCGAGAGACTCCTCGGTCAATATCCAATAGTGGGACCTGGATGCCCATATTGGATCCTACATATTCTACGAAGATCTTATCGTTTGAACCTCAGTGCCAAGGATTCATATAATCCCGTATGTCATTCCCTTTGTCCTTCGGTATGTTACTTGCCCGAGATTGGATCGTCAGTATCCGCATACCTATTTCAATCTCGTTTACCGGCAAGTCTCGTTACTCGTTCCGTACTACAAGATCCCGCAACTTACACTAAGTCACATTGCTTGCAAGGCTTGTGTGTGATGTTGTATTACCGAGTGGGCCCCGAGATACCTCTCCGTCACACGGAGTGACAAATCCCAGTCTTGATCCATACTAACTCAACGAACACCTTCGGAGATACCTGTAGAGCATCTTTATAGTCACCCAGTTACGTTGCGACGTTTGATACACACAAAGTATTCCTCCGGTGTTAGTGGGTTATATGATCTTATGGTCATAGGAACAAATACTTGACACGCAGAAAACAGTAGCAACAAGATGACACGATCAACATGCTACGTCTATTAGTTTGGGTCTAGTCCATCACGTGATTCTCCTAATGACGTGATCCAGTTATCAAGCAACAACACCTTGTTCATAATCAGAAGACACTGACTATCTTTGATCAACTGGCTAGACAACTAGAGGCTTGGTAGGGACAGTGTTTTGTCTATGTATCCACACATGTAAATGAGTCTTCATTCAATACAATTATAGCATGGATAATAAACGATTATCTTGATACAGGAATTATAATAATAACTATATTTATTATTGCCTCTAGGGCATAATTCCAACACAGTGATCATGGAGGAGTATGATGGATTTAGAGACCCGTCAAATTTTAAGTTGGACAAATTGTCAGTCTGGGCACAAATCCATCGCCTTCCACATAAGTGTTTGAACAAACCAAGTGTACGAGCTTTGGCGTCTCGCATAGGTGTAGTGGAGGAAATTCAACTCAAACTCCCACCCAGCTTCTTTGGAGAATTTGTAAGAGTCAAAGTAAAGATTGAAATTCGTGCCAAGATAAAGCGATTCGTTACAGGGAGAAAAGGGGAAGAAAGAGTGAGATACCAGCTTAAGTATGAAAAGCTTCCATCGTTCTTCTTTAATTGTGGTGAATTTGGCCATTGGCATGAAGAGTGCGGAGATGGAGAGCATGATGAGACCACATTTGAGTGGGGAGAATTCGATCTAGCAGAAACTGCTATGTCTAGAAACACTGGAAGAGGAAACTTTGGAGCCCAGAGAGGCCGGGGGGTGATGCCTTTGGGAGGGGACGTGGTAGAGGCCGTGAACCATATAACCCAAACCAGAGTTGGAGATTCAATGCTCAACAGCAAAACCAAGCGGGGAGCAGTGACCAGATGGTTGGAAGAGGAGGAAAAGATGATTCCCTGGTGAGAGCTGAGACTCTGCCAACACAGAAGAAGGATGGGGTTCAGGGAAACAAACGTCTTTCGGTGGAAAACTCCATGAGTTTCTCTAAAACTCAGGAGGAAGCTGCGTTGAACAACCAGGCTGAGTACAATAACTCGTTGTTTATATTGGGAGATCAATCGGTGCCTCCTTTGCCACCGGTTTATGTGTCTCCAAGGAAGGACAATAAAAGGCCAAAAAAACTCACGAACAAGGCAGGAGTTTTGGAGAAGGATGATATTTTGGAGATGGAAACTAATCCAGGAGGTAGCGGGAGAGAACATAAGTCAAAAACCCCAATAAAGGCGTCATCCGCGGGTTCCCTCGAGGAGTATCATCGGGCACAATGAGTATCCTCTGTTGGAACTGCCGTGGTGTGGGTAACCCCACGACAGTTCACGAACTTCGTGATCTCGCGAAGAAATTTACCTCGACTGTACTTTGTATTGTTGAAACACAAATTGACAGAGTACGGGTCGAACGATTGAAAGGAGAGTTAGGCTATAATAAGAACTATGTCGTTAGTAGTGATGGCAGAAGTGGAGGTCTAGGTATGTTCTAGAATGATGATATAAATTTACAAGTTTCGGGTTACTCAAGGTACCATGTAGATGGAATGATCCAAAACGCAGGCCCAGTTTCATGGAGGATAACGTGTATCTTTGGAGAAGCTCGAGTCCCTGATAGAATTAAAACTTCTGATACTATGAGAGGACTAGCAGGACAATCAGATAAAACTTCAATGAAGTGCTTCATACCAGAGAACATGATGGAGTTAATTGAAGGAGCCACAACCAGATATAACTCTTCAGATTGGCAGTGAATGATTGTGCATTGATGGACTTGGGTTTCACCGGTTTGCAGTGGAATTTCGAGAAGAGGGTAGCTGGGGGATCCTATACTTGAGTTCGACTGGATAGAGCGTTGGCTTGTGCTGCATGGCGAGCAATTTTCTCCCAAGCACAGGTGGGGCATCTTTCGGCTGGGGCATCGGACCACCAACCTATCTTACTTCGGATGCAACCTGGAGATCATATGCCAAGGGAGAAGTTGTTTAGTTATGAGTATATGTGTGAGTCCCATTCATACCTGCATGTTATAGTAGCCGATGCATGGGGTGGATAACAAGCAGAATCTACTATGGCCATGTCTGAGAAGCTGAAGCATCTGGCTAGTTCATTGAGCGCTTGGGACAAGCAGACCTTCGAAAGTGTACGTCGTGGTATCAGAAATTTAAAGCAAGAGTTGGAGTACCTCAGAAGCGTTCCGGGTCGGATGGAACCTTCTGAGAGGGAAGATGAAATCAAGAATACTCTGTTTGAGCTTTATAACCGTGAGGAAGTGATGTGGAAACAGCGAGCCAGGCTATAGTGCCTTCGGGCGGGTGATAGGAATACACGATATTTACATATGCACGCAAATATGAGGAAGGCAAAAAACAGAATTAAGTCTCTTCTTTACCCGGGCGGATCTAATACAGATGATGTGTTAGAAATGAAAGAGCTGACTAATACTTTTTATAACACCGTGTATTCCTCCGATGGAACGGATGATATGGAAGTTGTTCTTGAAACAATTCCGAGGAAAGTGACGGACCAAATGAATGAGATGCTGAATGCGGCCTATAGTTCAGAGGAGGTGAAGAAGGCACTTTTCCAGATGGCTCCGCAGAAGTCACCATGACTTGATGATTTCCCAACTCAATTCTTTCAGAAACATTGGGATATTTGTGGTGAGGCGGTCACTAAGTTGGTATTGAGAATAGTGAAAGGGCTGGAGAATGCAAAGGATATCAACAATACTATCCTAGTTTTGATACCCAAGGTAAAAACTCTGATGTTACTCTCTCAGTTCCGACCTATAAGCTTGTGTAATGTCCTATATAAAATCAGCTCTAAGGTCGTAGAAAATTGTCTGAAGATTCTGCTACCTGAGATAATATCTGAGGCGTAGTCGGCTTTTGTTCCTCGTCTTTTAATCACTAATAATATTATTGTTGCTTATAAGTGTCTACATTTTATGAAGAGGAATAAGGCTCCGAAGCATAGATATTGCGCGCTAAAATTTGATATGATGAAAGCTTATGATACCGTCGAATGGAGTTATCTAAAAGCTATTATTTTGAAGTTGGGCTTTACACAGAGATGGGTTGATATTGTGATGGGAATGGTTTCGTCTGGCTCTTTTTCTATTCTTTCCAATGGAGAGAAACTTGATGATTTTGCTCCAACTCGTGGTATCCATCAGGGGGATCCAATCTTACCTTACCTCTTTTTGCTGGCAGCAGAGGGCCTTTCGTGCCTTTTAAAATCCAGAGTTCAGTCATCCAATCTTGGAGGAATACAAGTGGCTTCAACGGCTCCACCGATCAACCATTTGTTGTTTCTAGATGACAGACTGCTGTTTTTTAAAGCGAAAAATGAGGGAGCAGAGGAGGTGTCCCTTTTGTTGGAAATTTGTGCAAGAGCCTCGGGTCAGAGAATAAACAAGGAAATTTTTTCTATCTTTTTAGCAAGGGCTGTCCAGAGGAGATTCGGGTGGTAATAAAAAATGTTCTTGATGTTCCTAATGAACAACTAAATGAGAAATACCTAGGTATGTCGTATGATGTGGGAAGCTCGAAGAATGGTGCTTTTAAATATCTCAAGGACAGACTGTGGAGCAAAATTCAGGGATGGATGGAGAAATTATTGTCACGAGCTGGTAAAGAGGTGCAAATTAAATCAATAGCTTAAGCTATTCTTGTGTACTCAATGGCTTGTTTTAAGATTCCAAGAGGACTATGTAAGAGCCTCACTTCCATGATTAAAGCCTTTTGGTGGGGAAGTAAAAGGGGCCAGCGTAAGCCATACTAGCTCTCTTGGGACTGTCTGAGTATGCCAAAGTATATGGGAGGTATGGGCTTTAGAGATTTTGAGATCTTTAATTTGTCTCTTCTAGCTAGGCAGGCTTGGAGAATCCTACAAAATTCAGAAACTTTGAGTGCTAGAATCCTTTAGATTGTTTACTACCGGGGGGGTTTCCTGTCAGCTGAGCTGGGCAACAATCCTTCCCAAATATGGAGGTATGTTGTGGAAGGCAAAAATACATTAAAATTGGGTTTGATTCGAAGGGTGGGCAATGGACAGACTACAGAGAATTGGAATATGAACTGGATTCCAACGAAGGAAAATATGCGGCCTATTATGTCTTTGACAGCCCAACCACCACAATTAGTCTCAGAACTATTGGATTGGAGCAATGCTTGTTCGAATGCAGGAGTGATAAGACAGGTTTTCTTGTCAGGCGATTGTTGGGGAACGTCGCATGGGAAACAAAAATTTTCCTACGCGCACGAAGACCTATCATGGTGATGTCCATATACGAGACGGGATTTCCGATCTACGTACCCTTGTAGATCGCACAACAGAAGCGTTAGTGAACGCGGTTGATGTAGTGGAACATCCTCACGTCCCTCGATCCGCCCCGCGAACCGTCCCATGAACCGTCCCGCGATCCGTCCCACGATCTAGTGCCGAATGGACGGCACCTCCGCGTTCAGCACACGTACAACTCGACGATGATCTCGGCCTTCTTGATCCAGCAAGAGAGACGGAGAGGTAGAAGAGTTCTCCGGCAGCATCACGGCGCTCCGGAGGTTGGTGATGATCTAATCTCGGTAGGGCTCCGCCCGAGCTCCGCAGAAACGCGATCTAGAGGTAAAACCGTGGAGTTATGTGGTCGGGCTGCCTTGGAAAAGTTGTCTCAAATCAGCCCTAATTGCTCCATATATATAGGAGGAGGGAGGGGAGGCTTTCCTTGAGGCTCAAGGAGCCCCAAGGGTTGCGCCACCAAGGGAGGAGTCCTCCTCCTCCAATCCTAGTCCAACTAGGATTGGAACGTGGAGTCCTTCTCTCCTTTCCCACCTCCTTTTTTTTCTTTCTCTTTGATTTTCTATCCTTGGCGCATAGGACCATCTTGGGCTGTCCCACTAGCCCACCAAGGGCTGGTGCGCCACCCCCAAGGCCTATGGGCTTCCCCGGGGTGGGTTGCCCCCCCCGGTGAACACCCGGAACCCATTCGTCATTCCCAGTACATTGCCGGTAACTCCGAAAACCTTCCGGTAATCAAATGAGGTCATCCTATATATCAATCTTCATTTCCAGACCATTCCGGAAACCCTCGCGATGTCCGTGATCTCATCTGGGACTCCGAACAACATTCGGTAACCAACCATATAACTCAAATACGCATAAAACAACGTCGAACCTTAAGTGTGCAGACCCCGCGGGTTCGAGAACTATGTAGACATGACCCGAGTGACTCCTCGGTCAATACCCAATAGTGGGACATGGATGCCCAGATTGGATCCCACATATTCTACGAAGATCTTATCGTTTGAACCTCAGTGCCAAGGATTCATATAATCTCGTATGTCATTCCCTTTGTCCTTCGGTATGTTACTTGCCCGAGATTCGATCGTCAGTATCCGCATACCTATTTCAATCTTGTTTACCGGCAAGTCTCTTTACTCGTTCCGTAATACAAGATCCCGCAACTTACACTAAGTCACATTGCTTGCAAGGCTTGTGTGTGATGTTGTATTACCGAGTGGGCCCCGAGATACCTCTCCGTCACACGGAGTGACAAATCCCAGTCTCGATCCATACTAACTCAACGAACACCTTTGGAGATACCTGTAGTGCATCTTTATAGTCACCCAGTTACGTTGCGACGTTTGATACACACAAAGCATTCCTCCGGTGTCAGTGAGTTATATGATCTCATGGTCATAGGAACAAATACTTGACAAGCAGAAAACAGTAGCAACAAAATGACACGATCAACATGCTACGTCTATTAGTTTGGGTCTAGTCCATCACGTGATTATCCTAATGACGTGATCCAGTTATCAAGCAACAACACCTTGTATATAATCAGAAGACCCTGATTATCTTTGATCAACTGGCTAGCCAACTAGAGGCTTGCTAGGGACAGTGTTTTGTCTATGTATCCACACATGTATATAAGTCTTCATTCAATACAATTACAGCATGGATAATAAACGATTATCTTGAAACAGGAATTATAATAATAACTATATTTATTATTGCCTCTAGGACATAATTCCAACAGTCTTCCACTTGCACTAGAGTCAATAAGCTAGCCCTCACATCATCATGTGAATTACATTGTAATAAATATAACACCCATACAGTTCTGGTGTTGATCATGCTTTGCCCCTGGAAGAGGTTTAGTCAGCGGGTCTGCTACATTCAGATCCGTGTGCACTTTGCATATATTTACGTCCTCCCCTTCGACATAGTCGCGGATGAGGTTGAAGCGTGGTCTGATGTGTCTGGTCTTCTTGTGAAACCGTGGTTCCTTTGCTAAGGCAATGGCACCCGTGTTGTCACACAACAAGGTTATTGGATTCAGTGCGCTTGGCACCACTCCAAGATCCGTCATGAACTGCTTCATCCAGACACCCTCTTTAGCCGCCTCCGAGGCAGCCATGTACTCCGCTTCACATGTAGAATCAGCTACGACGCTTTGCTTGGAACTGCACCAGCTTACCGCACCCCCATTAAGAATAAATACGTATCCGGTCTGCGACTTAGAGTCGTCCGGATCTGTGTCAAAGCTTGCATCGACGTAACCCTTTATGGCGAGCTCTTCGTCATCTCCATACACGAGAAACATCTCCTTAGTCCTTTTCAGGTACTTCAGGATATTCTTCACCGCCGTCCAGTGATCCACTCCTGGACTACTCTGGAACCTGCCTGCCATACTTATGGCCAGGCTAACGTCCGGTCTAGTGCACAACATTGCATACATGATAGAACCTATGGCTGAAGCATAGGGGACGGTGCTCATATGCTCTCTATCCTTATCAGTTGCTGGGCACTGAGTCTTACTCAATCTCGTACCTTGTAAAACCGGCAAGAACCCTTTCTTGGACTGTTCCATTTTGAACCTCTTCAAAACTTTATCAAGGTATGTGCTTCGTGAAAGTCCTATCACGCGTTTCGATCTATCCCTGTAGATCTTAATGCCTAGAATGTAAGCAGCTTCTCCTAGGTCCTTCATAGAGAAACTTTTATTCAAGTAATCCTTTATGCTCTCCAAAAACTCTACGTTGTTTCCAATCAGCAATATGACATCCACATATAATATTAGAAACGCCACAGAGCTCACACTCACTTTGTTGTAAATACAAGATTCTCCAACCACTTGTATAAACCCAAATGCTTTGATCACCTCATCAAAGCGTTTGTTCCAACTCCGAGATGCTTGCACCAGTCCATAAATGGATCGCTGGAGCTTGCACACCTTGTTAGCATTCTTAGGATCGACAAAACCTTCGGGTTGCATCATATACAACTCTTCCTTAAGGAAACCGTTAAGGAACGCCGTTTTGACATCCATCTGCCAGATTTCATAATCGAAAAATGCAGCTATTGCTAACATGATTCTGACAGACTTAAGCATCGCCACGGGTGAGAATGTCTCATCGTAGTCAACTCCTTGAACTTGTGAAAAACCCTTTGCCACAAGTCGAGCTTTATAAACGGTCACATTGCCGTCAGCGTCAGTCTTCCTCTTAAAGATCCATTTGTTCTTAATAGCCTTGCGGCCCTCAGGCAGTACCTCCAAAGTCCACACTTTGTTCTCATACATGGATCCTATCTCGGACTTCATGGCTTCTAGCCATTTGTTGGAATCTGGGCCCACCATTGCTTCTTCATAATTTGCAGGTTCATTGTTGTCCAACAACATGATTGATAAGACGGGATTACCGTACCACTGTGGAGCAGCACGTGGTCTCCTCGACCTGCGTGGTTCGACAGTAACTTGAACCGGAGTTTCATGATCATTATCATTAACTTCCTCCTCAACCGGCGTCGCAACGACAGAGGTTTCCCCTTGCCCTGCGCCACCATCCAGAGGGATGAGAGGTTCGACAACCTCGTCAAGTTCTATCTTCCTCCCACTCAATTCTCTCGAGAGAAACTCCTTCTCGAGAAAAGCTCCGTTTTTAGCAACAAACACTTTGCCCTCGGATTTGAGATAGAAGGTGTACCCAACTGTCTCTTTTGGGTAACCTATGAAAACGCACTTTTCCGCTTTGGGTTCCAGCTTTTCAGGCTGAAGCTTTTTGACATAAGCATCACATCCCCAAACTTTAAGAAATGACAACTTTGGCCTTTTGCCATACCACAGTTCGTATGGTGTCTTCTCAACGGATTTTGATGGTGCCCTATTTAAAGTGAATGCAGCTGTGTCTAATACATAACCCCAAAACGATAACGGAAAATCGGTAAGAGACATCATAGATCGCACCATCTCTAATAAAGTACGATTACGACGTTCGGACACACCATTACGCTGTGGTGTTCCATGCGGTGTCAACTGTGAAACAATTCCACATTGTCTTAAGTGGGCACCAAACTCGAAACTCAGATATTCACCCCCATGATCAGACCGTAGGAACTTGATCTTCTTGTTACGATGATTTTCAACTTCACTCTGAAACTGCTTGAACTTTTCAAATGTTTCAGACTTGTGCTTCATTAAGTAGACATAACCATATCTACTCAAATCGTCAGTGAAGGTGAGAAAATAGTGATATCCGCCGCGTGCCTCCACGCTCATCGGACGCACACATCGGTATGTATGATTTCCAATAAGTCAATGGCACGCTCCATTGTTCCGGAGAACGGAGTTTTAGTCATCTTGCCAATGAGGCATGGTTCGCACGTGTCAAGTGAATCAAAGTCAAGTGACTCCAAAAGTCCATCGGTATGGAGTTTCTTCCTGCGCTTTACACCAATATGACCTAAGCGGCAGTGCCACAAAAACATGGCGCTATCATTGTTAACTCTAACTCTTTTGGTCTCAATGTTATGTATATGTGTATCACTACCAAGATTCAATATGAAAAATCCTCTCACATTGGGTGCATGACCATAAAATATGTTACTCATAGAAATAGAACAACCATTATTCTCTGACTTAAAAGAGTAACCGTCTCGCAATAAACAAGATCCAGATATAATGTTCATGCTCAACGCAGGCACTAAATAACAATTATTCAAGTTCATAACTAATCCCGATGGTAACTGAAGTGAAACTGTGCCGACGGCGATTGCATCAACCTTGGAACCATTTCCTACGCGCATCGTCACTTCATCTTTTGCCAGCCTTCCCTATTCCGCAGTTCCTGTTTCGAGTTGCAAATATGAGCAACAGAACCGGTATCGAATACCCAGGCACTACTACGAGAGCCGGTTAAGTACACATCAATAACATGTATATCAAATATACCTGATTTTTCTTTGGCCGCCTTCTTATCAGCCAGATACTCGGGGCAGTTGCGCTTCCAGTGACCCATACCCTTGCAATAGTAGCACTCTGTTTCAGGCTTAGGTCCAGCTTTGGGTTTCCTCGTCGGATTGGCAACAGGCTTGCCGCTCTTGTTTGAATTTCCCTTCTTTCCTTTGCCGTTTCTCTTGAAACTAGTGGTCTTATTCACCATCAACACTTGATGCTCTTTACGGAGTTCAGACTCTGCGACTTTCAGCATCGCAAACAACTCGCCGGGTGACTTGTTCATCCCTTGCATGTTGTAGTTCAACACAAAGCCCTTATAGCTTGGCGGCAGTGATTTAAGAATTCTATTAGTGATAGCCTCTTGCGGGAGTTCAATCCCCAGCTCAGCTAGACGGTTTGAGTACCCAGACATTTTGAGCACATGTTCACTGACAGACGAATTCTCCTCCATCTTGCAAGCATAGAATTTATCGGAGGTCTCATACCTCTCGATCTGGGCGTTCTTCTGAAAGATAAACTTCAACTCCTGGAACATCTCATATGCTCCATGACGCTCAAAGCGACGTTGAAGTCCCGTTTCTAAGCCATACAAGACTGCACATTGAACTACTGAGTAGTCCTCCTTACGTGTTAACCAAGCGTTCTTAACATCCTGGTTAGCCGTAGCGGGTGGTTCATCTCCTAGCGCAGCATTAAGGACATAATCCTTCTTCCCAGCTTGTAGGATCAACTTAAGATTATGAGCCCAGTCTACAAAGTTGCTTCCATCATCTTTCAACTTAGCTTTCTCTAGGAACGTATTAAAATTCAGGGTGACTGTTGCGTGAGCCATGATCTACAACACAAATATATTCAAAGTGGACTTAGACTATGTTCAAGATAATTAGAGTTTAACTTAATCAAATTACTTGCTAAACTCCCACTCAAAAAGTACATCTCTCTAGTCATTTGAGTGGTTCATGACCCACTTACACTAGTTCAAGTCCGATCATCACGTGAGTTGAGTATAGTTTCAGTGGTAAGCATCCCTATGCTAATCATATCAACTATATGATTCATGATCGACCTTTCGGTCTCATGTGTTCCGAGGCCATGTCTGCACATGCTAGGCTCGTCAAGCTTAACCCGAGTGTTCCGCGTGTGCAACTGTTTTGCACCCGTTGTATGTGAACGTTGAGTCTATCACACCCGATCATCACGTGGTGTCTCGAAACGATGAACTGTAGCAACGGTGCACAGTCGGGGAGAACACAATTTCGTCTTGAAATTTTAGTGAGAGATCACCTCATAATGCTACTGTCGTTCTAAGCAAAATAAGGTGCATAAAAGGATTAACATCACATGCAATTCATAAGTGACATGATATGGCCATCATCACGTGCTCCTTGATCTCCATCACCAAAGCACCGGCACGATCTTCTTGTCACCGACGCCACACCATGATCTCCATCGGGGTTGTCGAGCTACTCATGCTATTACTACTAAAGCTACATCCTAGCAAAATAGTAAACGCATGTGCAAGCACAAACGTTAGTTTAAAGACAACCCTATGGCTCCTACCGGTTGTCGTACCATCGACGTGCAAGTCGATATTATCTATTACAACATGATCATCTCATACATCCAATATATCACATCACATCGTTGGCCATATCACATCACAAGCATACCCTGCAAAAACAAGTTAGACGTCCTCTAATTTTGTTGTTGCATGTTTTACGTGGTGACCATGGGTATCTAGTAGGATCGCATATTACTTACGCAAACACCACAACGGAGATATATGAATTGCTATTTAACCTTATACAAGGACCTCCTCGGTCAAATCCGATTCAACTAAAGTTTGAGAAACCGACACTTCCCAGTCATCTTTGAGCAAAGGGGGTTACTCGTAGCGATGAAACCAGTCTCTCGTAAGCGTACGAGTAATGTCGGTCCAAGCCGCTTCAATCCAACAATACCGCAGAATCAAGAAAATACTAAGGAGGGCAGCAAAACGCACATCACCGCTCACAAAAACTTTTGTGTTCTACTCGAGAAGACATCTACGCATGTACCTAGCTCTGATACCACCGTTGGGGAATGTCGATGGGAAACAAAAAATTTCCTACGCGCACGAAGACCTATCATGGTGATGTCCATCTACGAGAGGGGATTTCCGATCTACGTACCCTTGTAGATCGCATAGCAAAAGCGTTAGTGAACGCGGTTGATGTAGTGGAACGTCCTCACGTCCCTCGATCCGCCCCGCGAACCGTCCCACGAACCGTCCCGCGATCCGTCCCACGATCTAGTGCCGAACGGACGGCACCTCCGCGTTCAGCACACGTACAACTCGACGATGATCTCGGCCTTCTTGATCCAGCAAGAGAGACGGAGAGGTAGAAGAGTTCTCCGGCAGCGTGACGGCGCTCCGGAGGTTGGTGATGATCTAATCTCGGCAGGGCTCCGCCCGAGCTCCGCAGAAACGCGATCTAGAGGTAAAACCGTGGAGTTATGTGGTCGGGCTGCCTTGGAAAAGTTGTCTCAAATCAACCCTAATTGCGCCATATATATAGGAGGAGGGAGGGGAGGCTTTCCTTGAGGCTCAAGGAGCCCCAAGGGCTGCGCCACCAAGGGAGGAGGAGTCCTCCTCCAATCCTAGTCCAACTAGGATTGGAAAGTGGAGTCCTTCTCTCCTTTCCCACCTCCTTTTTTTTTCTTTCTCTTTGATTTTCTATCCTTGCTGCATAGGGCCCACTTGGGCTGTCCCACCAGACCACCAATGGCTGGTGCGCCACCCCCAAGGCCTATGGGCTTCCCCGGGGTGGGTTGCCCCCCCCCCCGGTGAACACCCGGAACCCATTCGTCATTCCCGGTACATTCCCGGTAACTCCGAAAACCTTCCGGTAATCAAATGAGGTCATCCTATATATCAATCTTCATTTCCGGACCATTCCGGAAACCCTCGTGATGTCTGTGATATCATCCGGGACTCCGAACAACATTCGGTAACCAACCATATAACTCAAATACGCATAAAACAACGTCGGACCTTAAGTGTGCAGACCCTGCGGGTTCGAGAACTATGTAGACATGACCCGAGTGACTCCTCGGTCAATACCCAATAGCGGGACCTGGATGCCCATATTGGATCCCACATATTCTACGAAGATCTTATCGTTTGAACCTCAGTGCCAAGGATTCATATAATCCCGTATGTCATTCCCTTTGTTCTTCGGTATGTTACTTGCCCGAGATTCGATCGTCTGTATCCGCATACCTATTTCAATCTCGTTTACCGGCAAGTCTCTTTACTCGTTCCGTGATACAAGATCCCGCAACTTACACTAAGTCACATTGCTTGCAAGGCTTGTGTGTGATATTGTATTACTGAGTGGGCCCCGAGATACCTCTCCGTCACACGGAGTGACAAATCCCAGTCTCGATCCATACTAACTCAAGAACACCTTTGGAGATACCTGTAGAGCATCTTTATAGTCACCCAGTTACGTTGCGACGTTTGATACACACAAAGCATTCCTCCGGTGTCAGTGAGTTATATGATCTCATGGTCATAGGAACAAATACTTGACACGCAGAAAACAGTAGCAACAAAATGACACGATCAACATGCTACGTCTATTAGTTTGGGTCTAGTCCATCACGTGATTCTCCTAATGACGTGACCCAGTTATCAAGCAACAACACCTTGTATATAATCAGAAGACCCTGACTATCTTTGATCAACTGGCTAGCCAACTAGAGGCTTGCTAGGGACAGTGTTTTGTCTATGTATCCACACATGTATATAAGTCTTCATTCAATACAATTACAGCATGGATAATAAACGATTATCTTGAAACAGGAATTATAATAATAACTATATTTATTATTGCCTCTAGGGCATAATTCCAACAACGATGCACATGCTATCATCCAAGTCCGTGTACGTACAAGAAATATGGATGATTTCTGGTCGTGGGGTTTTGAAAAGAATGGACTCTTCTCGGCCAAGTCAGCATATAAGATGATGTTTAAATAAAGAAGAGGAGGGAAGACTGGTTAGAAGGGCGACCAGGGGCGTCTGATGTTAACAGTATGAGCAAAGCTTGGGTCTCTCTGTGGAAGGTTATGGTTCCTGCTAAAATCAAGTTGTTTCTTTGGAGGCTAGCCAAGAATTATATCCCAACATAAGATGTGAGGAAGAACAGGAATATATCGACGAGAGATGTATGTGGGGTGTGTGGTGCCCAGGACTCTTGGTGACATAGCCTGCTTGAATGTACAATGGCGCGATGTGTTTGGGCACTGGTCGATCCGGGGCTGCTGGAACACATGATTGAAATTACAACTGAGGTCTGCTAAGGCATGGTTGTTTGCTATGATGGACGTACTGAAACATGAAGATTTTATTCGAATGGCTCTCACTTTGTGGGCAGTTTGGTACGCAAGGAGGTAACTGATCCATGAGGATATTACTCAAAGTCCTTATGAAACATAGGCTTTCGTCCAGAGATTTCTCTCAGAACTTGACCAATTGGACAATGGTACAAAAGGCCATGCAATAATAGACCGGGGAGTAAGATCAGATCATAGGAGATGGATTTCAGTGTCAACACATCACAATATGGGAGCGGCAACGACTGTATGTAGGAGTCGGGAAGGAAAGTTTCTTGGCTCCTGAGTGCTCACAATACAAGGATTAGTCGATCCGACAATTCTTGAAGCTGTAGCGTGTAGAGAAGTTATTGCATTAGCTCAAGACCTCGGATTGCAAAGAGTTCGGACGGCTTCACACTCCCAGGGGTGTGTGAAGCATATACCCAATGAGGAAGGAGAAGATGGAGGCATAATAAAGGAAATCTTAGTTAATCGTCAAGCACTTAAGTCATGTAATTTTTGTTTTGAACCTCGAGCAACTAATGTTGATGCTCATAGACTTGCTATGTTCGGTGTGTCACTCCTTCCTTGGAGGCACATTTGGTTAGGTTTTCCTCATGATCCGGTTGTAGTTCTTGTAAACATTCTGGTCAATCTATAAAGATCGCCGGTTTTGCTAAAAAAAAGTATTTTCCTCTTGACGACTTTTCTGTTTGGTTCTTCTTTTTTTTTTAAAAAAAAACTGGCTGGTGATTTTTTGATAGATTTACAAATAATGTATTGGTGCGAGATTGTAGATGCATTAAAAGTCTTGTGGGATTGTGAGACATCTTGTCGCAATGAACGCCAAGTTGGACTTCCTCCCTCACCCACTTGCCGCTGTCGAGGTAACGAAGGGACCACCATAGAAGTCTCACGTTTCAAACCCAAAAAAATACATTCTCGGCCTCGCGGCATTGTGAGCAAGCTAAAAATTGATCGCAACTGTGTGTTCTTAGAAAGTGGGGCGTAAAAATTAAATGATTTACGAAACAAAAGCGGGAGCAGATTTTTTTTCCACAAAACATAAACAAGACCGTACATGCTCAAGTATATTTTTATTACTTGTCTACATATAGCCTATGTACACATTTTGGCCAGCTCCATCATATCCAACTAAAAAGTACTTCCTTTGTCTCAAAATAAGGGCTCCTTCGATTCAAAGAAATTCTATAGAATTTTTAAAGGATTCGAATTTTCCCTACATTGATCCTTTGATTCATATGATTGGATCAAAAAAATAAAATTCTATGAAATCTTTTGTACTGCATTTTATAGAAAATCTAACATCCATTTCAACCTTTTTTTACGATTCCTTTGTTTTTCCTGTAACATCAAACACTCCTTGTTGATCCTATAGGATTCAAATGGACATACCATTCCAACCCTCTACTTTTCTTGTTCCCGCGTTTTTAAAATCCTGCAAATCAAAGAGGTCCTAAGTGTCTCATTTTATACTAACTTCAATATAAAATTATACTAAGTTTAAAATACTTATTTTAAGACGAAGCAATAGCTAATACACTCTCTCATAATGCTTCTCTCTCACAGACCATACAAATCGTCGTTTGACCCATTTCACTGTTGAAAGTTCGCGGCGATTTATGTGCTTGTAGCCAACGTTCCCTAATTGCCTCATCAATTGAACGAGTTTGTTAGCTTGGTTGAGTTTTTGGGTATGGGTCAGTGGTTTTATAGACCCTGTATATTTTCCCTTTGAACCTGTGTTTGTAATCGTATTTGTGATAAAAAAAAACTACAACACAACGCCTCAAACGATACCTCATACGTCCGCAAACATGTCCAGTCAATGATCGAACAGAAGAGAGAAAAAAAATGATCCAATCAGATCCCTCGTATCATCTCTATACGTTCGGACTATTCGCAAATTTTTATATCCATCTCAAATATAGAAAGAGTATGAGGTTGAGGACGCGCACGGATGGGCCTGGTCAGTCTACCACGTAAGACCCGACCTCATCCCAGACCATTTTTTCCTTTTCTTTATTTATTCATTTTTTTACTCCTCCTCTTCACCAATCAGGTAAAAGTGATCGGACATATTAAAAATAAAATAAAGAATGTAGCTACGCGAACAGACAAATAAAAGACATATTCGGTCATTGACGGGATGTCCGCATGTAGATGCTTTAACAGTCTACGATAGTATATTCATTTTCCAAGATTTCATACTTCTTTTCTCTTATGCAAAAAGATACAACGAAATGTGACAATGCTCCCACTTCGTTTCATTTCCAACCCGGTCTCTCCATTTTCAAGTTTATTACAGATATAAGACTTTTAAAGGCAAACCATGGTCTTTTAGAAAAGAGCCGGTGATCCTCAATTCTCCGTTCGCGCAGCCCATTCTCACTTCTTCGCCCAACCTAACACCATCTACAGCCGGACTGAATAAATCCGTCTTCTATATGTTCGCGGATGCGTTCAGATACGTCTGCGGATGCATTCAAATAATCGCTTATATTTCGTTTCGTGCATTCAGATACCTTTATACAAAGTCATGCACGTTGATCATCCGATATAAATTATCTAAATTTAATAGTAAAAAGAAACAAATGATATCATAGTTCAATCAAACGGACATGCCAAAATGAAATGAATGTTCGACCGACAAGTGATGTCAGATCACTGGCTGGACGAGTTCGTCCATGCCCCCTGCTTCGCCAGGGCATCCATCTCGGCCTCCATCCGCACTGCCTCCTCCGCCTGCATCCTGGCAACGATCGTCGCGTGCATCCGGGCTGCCTCCACCGCCTGCATCATGGCCTCATGCTCCGCTACCGCAGCCGTAGCCGCCTCAAACGCTCTACGGTCGTTGATCTCCTTCTTCCTATCCATAAGTCATTTTGGCATGTTCATTCAAAGTGGGTTCATCCGCGAGCATGATTTTTTGCATCCTCCGCGTCACGTGAGAGTTGCAACCTCTCGAGCTCAGTGTCTCCAAATGTCCTGTCCTTCTGGAGTTTCTATTTGATCGCGACCTCTTGCTTCTCCAATTCGATCTTCTCCATCTGAATTTCAAGCCACCTCTCTGCCCTTGTCCGATACAACTCCATCCTCTCTGTCGTGTTTTTTGTCACAGCAGATGTCCTCGTGAACGGACTTACTGATGAGGCCATCGTCGCGGTATGGTGACTCGAAGGGTTGATTGGGGACGAGATACGGATTTACCCAGGTTCGGCCCCTCCAATGGAGGTAAAAGCTTACGTCTTGTTTTTGTATCTATATTGATGGGAATATCGATTAAAGGATGCAGAATCGCTAACCTAGCTCTCGAGGATTTTCTTACTTGATTTCTTTGGCTCGGGGGCTCCCCTTTATATATAGGTAGAGGCCCGAAGTTTACAACAGAGTCCGGGTCGAACTAACACCCATGACCTATTACAAATCTAGCATATCTTTCTTCCCAAGTTAGGAAAACTTCTAGCGTCTTCTGCTCTCTGGGTCTTAAGTCGCCGTTTGGTCTTGGGCCATAAGGCGGTTTGAGTCACAGCCCTTGGCAGCCCACCTTTCAGCTACTCCATACGTGCTCCCCTTTTGCTCGATGCCACTTATTGGATCCAATGTTGTGTTCAGCCCAGATTTGACCAACACGATGTCCTCATATCTTGAGAAAGCAATCCCTCTTGCCTTCGTCGTCTTGCCCTTCTTCTTCTTCTTCTTGGTAGGATTGGGATCGGATGTTGCCCCAATCACAAATGCGCCCGTCTCCTTCATTTCCTATTCCACATGAGCCGGATCTTCATTCTCATTTATCATACTTGACAAGTATGTCTCCTACACTTTCATGGTTTGCAAGCAATCATCTTGTGCGAACTAGTGAACCATACGAAACATTAATCATTAGATCGGACATGAGCAAACATACTCGGTCTTGTTGAGACATTTCGTCGAACATGTCGAGTGCAGGCCGGGCGGTGGGGTTGAACGTGCTCACCCGTTCCCGAACGAGTTGTGGGGACTCACACTCATGGACCGACGGCTGCTGCGTGGCCGAAAAGCTCTCCGAAAGGGTCCAGCTGGCCGTCTCATCCTCCTCCTCCTCGGTCTCGACGGTGCCGGACAACACAATCCGCGTCGGCGCTTGCATGGATGGGGTGAGGGGAGCCCGACGCGCCGGGGGAGACACCTCGTTGACGACGCCTGCTTGTACATGTGTGGCCAACCCCCTCTGTCGCTGCCGACGACAGTGCAGCTTACGTGCAATGTCCTCCGGCTTGCAAGATGAAGCGTAGGAAGGGCCACCAATGAACGAGGCGGACTGCGTCTCCGTCGCGGCGGTCGGGACGAGGTGGAAGACATCACGGCAACAGATCAGGGCAGGTGGTAAGGATGGAGAGCAAGGGCACCGGATGTCGAGGGGTCAGGTGCGGAAAATGTTGACGGGTGGCGAGAGGAGGAGGAATGGTTTGGGGATTTGATGCAATTTGAGGTAGGGTCGGGGTGTCGAGTCCGACGTGGCGGGCATACTCAGGCTCCCCATATCCGTCCATATTAAGGTTGAAAATGTGATCTCGGTCAGCCTGCGTGTTTAAACCGACTTAAGAGACCCATTTGGGTCGGATTTTTATGACCTAACAACCTGTTTGGATGTTTTAAAAAGGTTTGAAAGATTGGGCTGTAGATGTTCTCGTCCAGTCTGGTCACCGTTGGAGGCCAGCCATGTCAAAAGCTCGAAAGCTTGTGACATGTGTGCACGCACGACCCAATTTCGGAACGCCACAAGTTGCAGGTGCGCTCCCCGAATCTTCGGGAAATAGGAGAATATCCGTGGGATAGGAAGAATGGAACAGGTTGGCAGTTGGTGAACCAAGAGATGCTGGTCATGGGAAATGGCTCGAGCTGGAGCACACGTCCAGCTGCGCAGCACAACTCACAAAGCTGGTGGTGGTTCCGCGGATAAACAAGGCGAGGGAGAGCATCTCAAATTCTGAATAATCTAGTGGGTCTTCATTTTTGAGCTCGTGTTCAGATGCATACATAGCTCGTATCGTATCATACACGTACACCCTCCTCTCTGTCCAACTTAAAATTGAACGAAGATTCCATTAAAGAAAATATTGAACGAAGATACTGCGAATTCAATAACAGCTCAAAGACCGTTGTTTCTGAAATAGGCTTTTGTCCTGTTTTATACGTATAACACAAACACGAGGTAAGACTGAACGATACAAGGTATGAGGAGACCCTCGTACAAACAGATCCTAGGATAATCGGGCAACGTAAACACACGCGACTACGTTGTCGAGGAATTGCATAACCCAAATACTCGCTGTTTGGATGGTTGAGAAATTCAAATATTAAATCTAACCTTGATATCGAACAGGTTTTTGCCTCATGCTATTGCGTGCAGACGATCAGGTACCATCGGCCTCATCCACATGAATGGTGAAGGATGTATTGAGTTCGGGGCAAGCTTGTAGGTGCTTGAAGCAGAGGAGGGTATCGTCATGCAAGCCGTTGAGGTTGTCACACAGCAAGCAAGCCCATGCCCGATGCTCCAAGTCGATACTATGGTTGAAGTAAGTCCAACAACGCTTGCAATGCAGAAAGATGGTCACTGCAGCTACACGGATGGTTGTCGATCGTCCAAACTTATCGCTCGTAGCGAAGGGACATCACGGAGGTGTCCTACTAAATGTTGCACTCGTGCAACACTGCACGCGTCATGGGAAAATGGATGACCATAGCACGCACCACATGGCGACGAGTCCGAAGCTCCGGTTGAGATCAACAAGATTGGAACGAAGGAGGCGAGAGGCACACGAGAAGATGATTCCACCTTCACCGACCGCCACGGGCATTGCCCGGCGGTGTCACTACGGCGGCAAGGGTGATAAGGAGGAAGGTGTGGTGACCATGACGACGCGGTTAATGCCATTTTTTTAAAGGATAACAAAGCCACTGGTTGGTTCCACGCGGTTCACGTGGTAATAGCAACCCTAACACGGTCGTTGCCAGTTTGCTCCAACCCCTATTTTCCCATTGTCCCTCCCAACAGGGCAATGCCCGTTTCTTCCTCCTTCAAATAACCAGAACCAGCGAGCCTCCCCCCTCGATCTACACAAGACAGAACCAAACAAGCCCACGCGCCTGCGCAAACAAGAACTGAAGAGCGCGCGGGGACAGGCTTTTCCTCGATTTTCTCATTGCTGTCCTCGGCCCTCTCGCCCCCGCCGCCCTAGATCTCTCCGACGACCTCCCCTCCACTTGGTTTCGCCGAGCCCGTCAATTCCAGCGCTCCAGCGAGGCCTCCACATTGGGTTCTTGAGGTGCGCTTACTTGAGGTCCCGGTTCCTTCTTTCTGAAAGCTTTCTTTATCTCGGGCCTTGGGGCGGTCTGTTCTTTCTGAAAGCTTTCTTTATCTCCGGCCTTGGGGCGGTCTGTTCTTTCTGAAAGAACTGCGGCTGAAGAAGAGGTTCATTGCTATTGTTTTGGGCTGCACAGTTTGAGCTGTGATTTATTGCGTCAATTTGTTCATCCAAGAATTGCTCGCTTCAGAAAGAAAAATCAAGAATTGCACAATCCTAGCTGCGAATCAGGTATACAGATGCAGCCGACTGATGAATTGTTTGCTTGTATTTTGCTGGAATCAGAATGGCAGCGGCTACATCTCACAATGCCATAGTGTCCACACAATCCCACCGGTGGGACGGCAAGAGCTCTAGATTGGACAAGGGAAGAGCCAATGTGCGTCTGGTTTCAGTTGGAAGTTGCTGCTCAGGCAACAGAAAGTTGGGTCTGGTTTGTGCATCGGGCTCCCAGTCTTCAGTCATTGACCCGGTTCACCTACCCTCGAATGGCAAGGGTGCCCACAGCCCCAAGAAATCAAGTAATTCTCACGAGTTTATTGTTAGAATAGACTTTTTTTTCAGCACATAGATGCAGTTCCATAAAGCTGTTATCCTTTTGTTTTCTGAATGTAGGTGAGAGTTCCCTTATATTGATCCGGCACGGTGAGTCGATGTGGAACGAGAAGAATCTGTTTACTGGCTGCGTCGATGTGCCCCTGACACCGAAGGGCGTGGAGGAGGCCATCGAGGCGGGTAAGAGGATATGCAATATTCCAATCGATGTAATATTTACGTCGGCGATGATTCGTTCTCAGATGACTGCAATGCTTGCCATGATGCAGCATCGGCGCAAGAAGGTTGTTTGTCTTTGCTTTAATAAAAGTGACATATATATATCCACTGTCATGGGCAATTGTACTGAGGGGACTGTTTATGTTTCTGCAGGTTCCAATCATCACGCATAAGGAGAGCGAACAAGCTCAAAGTTGGAGTCAGATATACAGTGAAGATACAAAAGAACAGTCCATTCCTGTCATAACAGCTTGGCAACTGAACGAACGGATGTAAGAGTTTCTCCCCTGTTATTATGCTCTAGTTTGCCAATCAGGTAATGTGCATAGCAACTTAAAACGACCACATGGCATTTTCCAGGTATGGTGAATTGCAAGGTCTCAATAAGCAAGAAACTGCAGACAGGTTTGGCAAAGAACAAGTTCATGAATGGCGCCGTAGTTACGACACTCCTCCCCCTAATGGTGAGAGCCTAGAGATGTGTGCAGACAGAGCCGTTTCCTATTTCAAAGATCAGGTAAGGATGTCTACACTGTGCATATTCACTCTCTATGCGATGATATGAGCCTTAAAGAAAGAAAAATAAGTTGAATCACGAACATCAAAAGCTATGCTGAAGACTATAATGCAATATATGTTGTTAATTTCGTTTCTATTTGTTAGAACTTAGAACTGCCCAACCTGATATCAAATATTTGACCAAACAAGTATTAGTACAAAGTTGAGTCACTTTTGAGTCACTTATTTTGGGACGGAGGGAGTATTAAACTGATTTTTGTAGTTTGTTTTGTACTTTGCAACTGTTGTTATACTTCCTACCTAATCTTTGAAGTGGTTGTCTAATAGGTTGTTCCCCATCTCACGGCTGGAAAGCATGTGATGGTTGCTGCACATGCAAACTCGCTTCGATCAATCATAATGCATCTAGACAAATTGACTTCTCAGGAGGTGATCTATTCTTGTATAAATAGTTTGTATTCCACCCCCCTTTTGATTTGGCTTCTCATTGCATTATGCTGAAATTGGGGTCGACACTCTTCGCTCTAGGTAATCAGCCTCGAGTTGTCAACAGGCATTCCTATGCTCTACATATTTAAGGAAGGTGAGTTTATTAGACGGGGGAGCCCAGTGGGACCTTCTGAAGCAAGTGTTTATGCTTATACAAGGGTAAGGGTCTTCTCCATTTCCCATCCCTCCATAAAACAATTTGTATCTGCAGTATATACTAAAACAAACTGATTGACACCAATATATGTATATAACTGCCCTAGTGGCTGGATCTGAATAATCTCAAGCGACATGATTTCAATCAGACATCAAGTTGACTATAAAGTTGATTTGATACATTATTCAGTGTAAGCATTGTGATTGATGGCATTGTTTATTTTAAAATGTAAAACCAAAAGGCGTAGAAGCATTTGGTTGAAGTAAGGTCTGCCTTAACATTTGATGCCGATAAGTGATAGCTTCCATTTCTGCACGAAAACTTTCTAATAGCATTTTATTGTCACTCTTGCTTACACTGTTAACCTTAATATAGAAGACGTACTAACCTTTATATAGAATCTTCAGTTGCAGTACATATCTCCTGCATTATATATAAGTTTGGTATTAAGTTCATACCCGATGACTGTTTAATTTTAAGGCTTCTATTTTTCTGAATTTTTCTTTAGCTTTGTAGTGTTTTTATATGTGTGTTTGAAACTTGGCTCTTATGCAGAACTTGGCTACGTACAGAGACACGCTTGATAGTATGGTTCAGTGAAAGGTCAGTAAGTTGTAAGAATGTGATGCTTGACTACCAATGAGTATTCCAATATGGCTATCTGCTAATTTTGTGTTTTTCAACTGCTGTATTTTCAGGCCTTATAGATTACCGTGACATGATATTTGTCGAATATGCCATTACTTAGCTGAAAACCGGTTAGGGGGGTATCAGATTACAAGCATTCTTTTTGCTAGGAGCTAGAAGGGGAAGGTCACAATCTGAAAACTTTCTTCTGTAACACTGAAATCCATGTAACTGATCTACAAAGGGGGTAACCGAAGGCCCCCATGTTTGTATATGTCAAATGAATTTATTGGAGAGGGGTTGCATTCCCTTTGAGCCGTCTTAATATGTGTTTGATGAGTGGGCTCATGCATGGCCCTCATCACCATTGGTACGCAGGCTCCTGCAGAGGGCACCTTCTCCGTTGTCAGGGAGGGGGAGGCGCCGCCTAGGGATGCAGAGCGGCGCCCGATCCGCCCCGCTTTCAGTTCAAAACGAGAAAAATATGTTTTAGCTGGACCAGAGTGTGTTAGAGTAATTCGTACTAGCTGGGTGCTTTTGCGAGACTTCGCAGGACGCTGCTCTACACCCCTAGCGCCCCCTGCTGCCGTGCGGATGTGGTTATATATGCTCCTTCGTCGCCTGGGTCAGGCCTTGCGCCTCCGTGGGTCTCGCCGCCGGCTGCACGACCCCGACACACGCCATGTTTGATACCTCGTCGGGGAATGTGCACGAAGCATCTCCAGTTGCCACACCGGTGACCTTGCGCGGGGTTGCGGGCTGCACTGCTCGCACCCTGGTATGGGTGATTGCTTTTGTATTGAGCATTGTCAATGGGAGGTGGTATTAAGCCCGGGCGTTTGGTCTTATTGGTTAGCTCGGTTCGGTTTATTATTCTTTTTGGTCTTTTAAGAATTTTGTTTTCAATAATTGACGACCGGAATTATTTCGGTTCTTGGTTCTCACTACTCGATCTTTGGTCTTTACACGATGGTGTCTGGCTCCAACTAAATGAACTAAATTTCGTTACAGTACATGCTTACGCAAGTAGAATTCGGACAACAGGTATGTGTAGTTTTTTTTTTTTTGACAGTGAGGTATGTGTATTTGTTTATGCAACTAAAATTCAGAGTTCAAACATGTGCATGTAGTAGGTGTATTCAACAACAATTGTGTCATAAACATATAGAGAATTGTGCTAATTCGATTTATCTTGATTTTTTTTAAAAGAACAGGGAACCTTTTCTCACCGGTTCCTTTTCATCAATGAAACCACAACGTTATAACATCAACCCACTAAGAGGGGTAGTTCAGCAGAAAAGCAAAGGAAAACAAACTTTTATCTGAAGTTATTACATCCAACGAATCTAACTAAGACAGACAGGAAATGAAAAAAGCAAATCACACAACAAAGGCATGTTGGAGTTGGGATGGCTTCACAATCTTCACTGGGGCGTCATCACAGCTTGTGGAGACCAGCAAACATCCAGGGTCGACACTGGGCTAAATATTGTCATTTCACCCCCAACATCGCATTTGTTCGTTGGTGGTGTAGCGCAGCCATCATTGAAGGTCTGAATTTGGCACCTGGGGTCTTCAGCGGCATCATCAGCAGTGTTTGAGCTTAGCCACTGGTGAGCAGGAGAGGACGTTGAAGAAATTTGGCTAATTGGAGTGAGAAGGCTTCGAGTCTTGCACCACTCAGCTTGGGGGACAGGATAATCCATGATTTTAACATTCTCAAGATCAGCCTCAAGACCTGTTTAACAGAGGTCCAAAGAGTATTGTCAAAGATCATAGAATTTCTAAATTTCCATAGCCCCCATAAAGCATTAGAAGTAACAGTGTTTAAAGCGGATTTTTTGTTGTTGAAGACCCAAAATCTAGCTACAGATTCAAAGTTTCCCCAACATCAACCTGGAACTGTTCTTTGATAAAAGACCATACAAATTTTGCCACCACATACTCAAAGAAGAGATGTGTGATGGATTCATGCTCCTTACAGAAAACACAATCAAGAGGTTTGATAATGTGTCTTTTCCTAAGATTATCTCTAGTCATTAGTTTATTATGATAAATAATCCAGAGGAAGACATGAATCTTGGAGGGACTCTTAAATTACAGACACTAGGAATGAAGACTGGCTACACCCCCGTGAAATTGATAACATAGTACAAAGAACTAGTAGAGTATTTGCCATTATTTTGAAGTTGATAGACTAAGGAGTCAGGGTTAGCATTGAAGGTAATGCTACCATCAATTTCAACTAATTGGTACCATTGTTCCATCATTTTACTATCAAAGTTTCTTCTAAAAGAAAGTTTCAGCCGGTGACCATCCCACACCTCATTAACACACTTAGTGGAGTCATTACAAATAGTGTAAATAGGCCATAATTGAACTGCTAGGGGGGGGGGGAGGTGCCAAGCCAGGTGTCTTCCCAGAATCTAATTTTTTCACCAACACCAATCTTCCATTCGTATCCAAATTTAAGGCATGAAAGATAGATTGCAGACCTTTCCAGAATTTGGATGTAGCATGGTTAGGATTTGGGAAGAAGAGGTTAGGTTTAACATCCATGTACTTATGATCAACGATCATTTTCCAAGGTTTTCCCTCTCCCTCATAGTATATTTTAATCCAGGAGCCTAAGAGGCAAAGGTTGATATCTTGAAGATTAGCAATTCCTAAACCTCCAAAATCTTTTTTGATACAAACTAGTCTCCAGTTAGCAAGGTGAAGTTTCATGTGTCCCTCAAATCATTCCAAAGGCAGTGGGCCATCTGAGAGTTGAACATCTCAATGGCCCATTTGGGGAATTTGAAGAAGGATAGAAGGTAAATAAGAATACTAGCAAGACACGCTTGGATAAGAATAACTGTGCCTTTGTAAGAAAGAAGCTTACCTCTCCAGACATCAATCCTTTTCATAATTTTGTCAATAAGAGGTTGTATATCTTCTCTCCTAAGCCGGTCATAATGCAGTGGGATACCTAGATATTTAATAGGGAAGAATCCTCCACTGCAAGCAAGAACAGTGAGGAAGAGCTGAAACCTATCACTATCCATATCGATAGGGAGCAGTTCACTCTTAGAATAATTGATCCTCATACCAGAGACTTGTTCAAAGTAGGTTACAATTATTTTAAGGTTCTCTGCATGAGTGACATCATCATCCAAGAGTAGGATGGTGTTGTCTGCATATTGGAGGCAAATGATGCCCCGAGGACAGACCTCACGACAGACACTAGCAATTAAATTGCTATTGGCAGCTTTAGCAAGCATCCTGGTAAGGACATCCACTACTAAATTGAAAAGAAGGGGGAAATGGGATCTCCCTACCCAAGCCCTTTTATCTAGATTATTCAATCATCTAGAGAAGGAGACCGCCCCGATTAAATTTAATTGGGTCTTGTAGTTTTGACAAGCTATTTTAGTTCGGTTTATACGGTCCAGGTTTCGATCTTTGGATTTTATGGTCGGGCTTAGGTGGGATGATGGGACCGGTGGATGATGCAGGGGAATGCCAACATGACAATAGACCTGCTGTCGTGAATAGTGGCGAATCTAGCAAGAAAATGAATGGTGTGCTCAGTTATAATAAAAAAACTATATAGCCTTTTAAAGAGCAAAACTATTATCTCAAACTTTCACACATTACTACTAAAAACATGTACCGGCTCCCATTCAAAATTTAACTTAGTTAGTTTAAAACTGCCACGGTTATTATGGATCGGATGAAGTACTATTTAATAGAACTTTTATAAATGTTTTGAAAATATATCAATTTTGAATTAAAAATCAGATATGTCTAGCTAAATAGTCATTGTTTCTCAATCCTTTTGTCCATAAACTAAATAATTCCCTAATTGCTACTTAAAGCATGTAATATCTAATACTTAGATTGATGGATGTTTTTAAAATATCAATTTTTGAACGAAAGTTTGGATCTAGGCATTATCTCTCAAGAGTTTTACCCAAATATACTTAAAATTTCCCGAATTACTACTTGGAACACGTATATCTACTCGATTTTTACCGATTTTCAAGAACAGGGAGGGCGCCATAGCCCGGGCGTGGGCGTGGCCGCATGGGGCGCATGACACTGCCTTGCTGGCCGCTAGCTGCAACTTGCTACATGTCTACTCGCTAGGATTGGAGGTCCGTGGTACAATCCCCGTGTTCACTCCTCCTGGCGGCTATGCATGTATGTGTGTGACAACCGTGGAAATGTGGAGCATATGGGTTGAGACATGAAAGCTTGACTAAGTGTCTGAGTAAAAATGGTACTAGTAAAAACAATTGGGCTTATGGAGGGTAGGCTTCAGCCTGTTGAAGTCTCCCCAATAGACTCTCCACTCGTCGTGAACCTTGTGGTACAAACCCTATTAGGGTAAGATTTGGAGAAATGCATACTTATGGAATTATAAATGGGAAAATTATATTCATTGGGTAAGCTAGGAATGGATAGGGGAAGGCAATACCCATACGTCGCGTACCTGCATACTCGTATACTAATTCTGAAAGCACATATGCTCCCTTGGTGGTTTTGATAATTCATGAAAACATACATTGTCTCTTGGACTAACACTTTTACCTAGTATATTTCAGGTATAGTCCACAGAGAGCCTTGGCTTAAGGATTGTGAGGAGAAGCCCCTTGATGAAGGAAGGAATAGGATTGGCTCAAGCTTCAAGCAAGAAGACTCTTCATTTTATACTTTGTGAGAAATCACTTTGAGTCCATAGAAAAGACAATACTATTAAAAGGCGATGAGGTATTATGATGAATTGGTTGCTCAAGTGCTTAGAAGTAGCCACCAAAATACTCAGCCATTCTCCCACAAAATATCTCTGTCCAAACCCAAACCATCAAAATCGATGCCACCAACAATTACCATTCGTCCCTACCGATTTTACACTTGATAGAACCTATGCCAAACCCTACCATCTCGGTACCACCAACATTCCTATCGGTGCCACCGAGATTCAGTGACCAACTTTTTGTTGAGAAGATTTCAAGAATCAGAATTTCTGGGTTTGAAATCGGTCTCATCGAGTTTTGGAAACTGGTCTAGGACACCCATATTGGTACCACCGAGATTTACATATCGGTCTCACCGATAATTCAAAAGTTGCCACATTTAGTGCAACTCGGTACCACCGAGATTCATTTCGGTGTCACCGAGTTGGGCAATAATGTTGTAACAGTTGGATTCTGGGGGATGCCTATATATACCCCTCCACCTCCTCTCATTCGTAGGGGAAGCACTGAGAACCCACTTACACTTGCCAGATTCATTTTTTCTAAGAGAGAGTCACCTATTCATGTGTTGAGATCAAGAGATTCCATTCCAACCATTTGAACCTTGATTTATAGCCTCTCCAAGTTGCTTTCCACAAGATAAATCTCTCCTACCCCTGCCAAATCTGTGAGAGAGTGATTAAGTGTTGAGGAGACTATCTTTAGAAGCACAAGAGCAAGGTGTTCATCGTTCTACTACATCTATTACCTTTTGGAGGGTGGTGCCTCCTAGATTGGTTAGGTGTCGCTTGGGAGCCTCCTACTCCGTGTTGTGGAGTTGAACCAAGAAGTTTGTATGGGAAAGGAGATCGCCTACTTCGTGAAGATCTACCGTGAGTGAGGCTAGTCCTGTGTGGACGGAAGTTGTGGTGGAATAGACGAGGCCGCTTCTTCATGGACCCCTTGTGGGTGGAGCCCTCTGTGGACTCTCGCAGCCGTTATCCTCTGTGGGTTGAAGTCTCCACTAACATGGATGTACGATAGCGCCACCTATTGGAACCATGCAAAAAATCCCCGTGTCAATTTCTTCACATTTGATCTTCCTAAACTCTACTCCTTACTACATGTGCAAAGTCTTTACTTTCCGCTGCCATATTTGTTGACTAGCATGTGTAGGGTGCACTAGACTTGTTAGAATTGCTAAAATTTGCCAACCACTAAATCGTGAAAAGGCTAGGATTTCAATTCTATGCAAGTAGTCTATTCACCCCCTCTAGACACCTCTTCTATCGATCCCAAAATTGGTATCAGAGCAAGGTCTCAAAAACCTTGGTTTAAACACCATTGGAGGAAGATGGATGTGCCTAGTTTGGGGAATATTAGTTGTAGAGTGCCTATTCTTGATGGGGAATATTATAGACAATGGAAAGATGAAATGCTTGATATATTTGATAAATTCCATTTGCGCAAGTATGTTGAATATCCCTATGAGCATTCCATTGATCCCTTACATCCTTCTCATGATGAAGAACTTGATATGCTTGGTAATCTTAAAACTGTAAATCTAATCATTAGAGGACTGCCAAGAAATGTGCTTAATCAATTGAAGTTTTTTGAGTGTGCTTATACTTTGTGGAAATACAAAGAGAAAAGATATCCCGACTATTAACTGAAAAATCTTGAGATCATTTTCAATAAATGCATTGCCTTTCACAAAATGAAGCCAACCGATCCTAATTTTGATAAATGTCTATTTGAGCTTCGTGACCTCATGTGTGCTAAAGGAGATGTCATTACCATTAACAATGTCATTATGGAAGCCATTCACATGCATAAATATGAATATTGTCATAGTCAAAATTCTTATGAAATTCTTGTTTCTTATGACGAGGACATTTCGTCCGACGATGACAATGTGGAGCATGGCTACTACGAAGAATATGAGGAGTTTGACATCGAGTATGAGAAGACCATGAGAAACCTTAGTCTTATGGCGAACCTTAGAGACTACATGGCCGGAGGAAAGGAGTGGGTTCTTGATAGTGAATGCACCGATCACATAAATGGAGATAAAGACATGTTCCATGAGATGACACCAAACCCTGGACCTCGAAGGTATGTGACCTTTGGAGAACTCCAAGGGTGAGTTACTTGGTCTTGGTAAGGTGTCCATATCTCATGATAGTTCTATTCAAAATGACATGCTTGTTAAATCTCTTGGCTACAATCTTCTTTCCGTATCTAGACTAGCAGACTTTGGTTTCAATGTGCTATTTACGAAAGTTGACTGCCAAGTGTTTCGTCGTGATAACTATAACATGGTCTTTACTGGTTTTCGTAGAGGTAATCTATACATTGTTGATTTCACTAAAAAATCCAAATCATGTACATGTCTTATTGCTAAATCTTCTAATGGTTGGTTATGGCATAGAAGGTTAGGACATGTAGGTATGCGTAACCTTGACAGGCTTATCAAAGTTGATCATATTATTTGTGTTAAAGATGTTATCTTTGATAAAGATAGACTTTGTAGTGCATGTCAAGCAGGAAAGCAAGTTGGTGGAAGTCATCCGTGAAGGACATCATGACTACAAGAAGGCCACTCGAGCTGCTTCAGATGGATCTTTTTTGGTCCCAACGCTTACAAGAGCCTCGGTAGAAATTCTTATGGTCTAGTCATTGTTGATGATTTTTCCAGATTTACGTGGGTATTCTTTCTGGATGATAAGTCGTGGGTACAAAATATCTTCAACAACTTCGCTTGGAAAGCCCAAAATCAATTTGAAGTGAAGATCAAGAAAGTTTGAAGCGATAACGGAACGAAGTTCAAGAACACTAATGTGGATACCTTTCTTGATGAAGAAGGTATCTCACATGAGTTGTCAGCGACGTACACAGCTCAACAAAATGGAGTTGTTGAGAGTAAGAACCGAAATCTCATAGAGATGGCTGATACGTCTCAAACGTATCTATAATTTTTTATGGATTCACGCTCTTATCTTGTCTTCTTTGGTTGTTTTATGTACCTTTTATATCTTTTTTGGGACTAACTTATTAATTCAGTGCCAAGTGTCAGTTCCTGTTTTTTCCGTGTTTTTGACTCTTTTCAGATCTGATTTTGGAACGAAGTCCAAACGGAAGAAAAACCCCGAAATGATTTTTTCCCGAAAGGAAGAAGACCAGGGGGCTTTTGGGCCAAGCCAGGTGGGCTCCAGGGAGCCCACAAGCCCCCACTCCACCAACAGGGGGGAGGCGGCGGTGGGCAGGCTTGTGGCCTCCCTGGCCACCCCCTGACCTAGGTCTTTGGCCTATAAATTCCCAAATATTCCGCGAAAAATCAGGGGAGCCTCGAAAATACTTTTCCGCCGCCGCAAGCTTCCGTTTCCGCGAGATCTCATTTGGAGACCCTTCCGGGCACCCTGCCGGAGGGGACTTTGGAGTTGGAGGGCTTCTTCATCATCATCACCGCCCCTCCAATGACTCGTGAGTAGTTCACTTCAGACCTACAGGTCCGTAGTTAGTAGCTAGATGACTTCTTCTCTCTCTTGGATCTTCAATACAAAGTTCTCCATGATCTTCATGGAGATCTATCCGATGTAATCTTCTTTGGCGGTGTGTTTGTCGAGATCCGATGAATTATGGATTTGTGATCAGATTATCTATGATATATATATTTGAGTCTTTGCTGATTTATTATATGCATGATTTGATATCCTTGTAAGTCTCTCCGAGTCTTGGGTTTTGTTTGTCCAACTAGATCTATGGTTCTTGCATTGGGAGAAGTGCTTGGTTTTGGGTTCTGCCATGTGGTGACCTTTCCCAATGACAGTAGGGGCAGCAAGGCACACATCAAGTAGTTGCCATCAAGGGTAAAAAGATGGGGTTTTTATCATTGGTTTGAGATTATCCCTCTACATCATGTCATCTTGCTTAAGGCGTTACTCTGTTCTTATGGACTTAATACACTAGATGCATGCTGGATAGCGGTCGACGTGTGGAGTAATAGTAGTAGATGCAGAAAGTATCGGTCTACTTGTTTCGGACGTGATGCCTATAGAAACAATCATTGCATAGATATCGTCACGACTTTGCACAGTTCTATCAATTGCTCGACAGTAATTTGTTCACCCACCGTCTACTTGCTTTCATGAGAGAAGCCACTAGTAAACACTACGGCCCCCGGGTCTATTCACATCCATCGTTTACACCTCTGCTTTTACTTTGCTTTGTTACTTTGTTGCTTTCAGTTCTCACTTGGCAAACAATCTATAAAGGGTTGACAACTCCTTCATAGCGTTGGGAGCAAGTTTTTGTGTTTGTGCAGGATCTTGAGATACTCCTCCACTGGATTGATACCTTGGTTCTCAAATTGAGGGAAGTACTTACCACCGCTACGCTACATCACCCTTTCCGCTTCGAGGGAACACCAACGCAAGGCTCCAAGGCCACGGGGGAAATCCTTTGCATACTTGCCTAGGAAGTCCCTTAAGGCGTAGCCGCAGCTGAAGGATTCCTGGTGCCGTTGCTGAGGAGTATCAAGCAACACTCCTATTTCTGGCGTCGTTGGAAGGTGTTTTGTTGCAGTAGCAGAAGTATTTCTGGCGCCGTTTCCGGGGAGGAGAAAACAAGATCTATCCAAGTAGGTCTCACAAACTCTTCTCTTGCATTTACTTTTGTTGCGAGTTGCCTCTCGTTTTCCTCTCCCCCACTTCACATTTTCCGTTTTCATTTGCCTTTTTCCGTTCGCCCTTTTCTCTCGCTTGCTTTCTGTTCGCTTGTGTACCATGTGCCCTCAATATGCTTGCATCTTCGCTTGCTGAAAATCTACTGATATGGATCCTCATCCACTTGCTAGTCTCTTTAAGAGACCCACTCGTGTGGAACAAGTTGCTATTGAGTTGAGGGCAATTGACTATTTCTTTGGAGTTTTGTGTAAGATGCGTGAATCTGAAAATTGTGAGGAAGAAATTCATGAAGTGATTCACGAGGGCTCCTTGGATGAAAAGCATGATTGCAATGATTTCACTATAAATCCTATTAGTGACAATCATGCTAAAAATATGCAAAACCCTAAGCTTGGGGATGCTAGTTTTGCTTTGTCCACTACTTGTTGCAATAATCATGATTGGGGTGATGATCTTTCTTATGATCTTGAAAATTTGTTCAAACCTCATGATGAATATGATATTTGCAACAATACTGAAAGTGGGATTGGAGAAGTCATGACTTTAGTTGATGATAATCCCACTATTTTTGAAGAGCGTCAACTTTGCATGCATGTGGATCATGAAAAGAATATCCTATGTGATAGTCACATTATTGAATTTGAATATGATCCCACATGTAATTGCTATGAGAGAGGAAAATATTTTGGTAGAAACTTTCATGTTACCAAATCACCTCTCGTGATGTTGAGATTGCTCTTGTCTCTTTCTTCTTCCTTGCATATGGTAACTATTGGTTGTCTTGACAATCTGTTTTCCTATAAAAATGCCTATGCATAGGAAGTATGTTAGACTTAGATGTGGTTTTCACATGCTTTAGGATGCTCTCGTTGTACTTCAATTCTTGTCTTTTGTGAGAGCATCATTGAATGCCTAGCTAAGAGCGTTAAACAAAAGCGCTTGTTGGGAGGCAACCCAATGAATCTATCATTTTTCTTTATGTTTTGTGTTTTCCACACTTTCATAATTCTGTTATGATTGTGTTTTTTGTGTTTCTTTTTGCGTTTGTGCCAAGCAAAACCGTTATGATTAGTCTTGGGGGTGATCGTTTGGTCATGCTGGAAAAGACAGAAACTTTCTGCTCACGAAAAGAATTTTCTTTTTTTTCTGTAAGAGCTTTTGAGTTGATTCTTTTTGATGCTGATTTATACGCAAATTATTCAGACTGTAGTAATGTTTCAGAATTTTTGAAGTACCAGAGGTATACGAAATATACAGATTGCTATAGACTGGTCTGCTGTTAATATATTCTGTTTTTGTTGTGTTGGTTGCTTATTTTGATGAAACTATGGATAGTATCGGGCGGTATTAGCCATGGAAGATTGAAAGTACAGTAACCCTACATCAGCACAAGTAGAATTTAAGTTTGGTACAGTACCTAAGGAAGTGGTGGTTTGCTTTCTTGTACTAATGTTATCACGAGTTTTTGTTTAAGTTTCGTGTTGTGAAGTTTTCAAGTTTTGGGTGAAGTTCTTATGGACAAAGAGATAAAGAGTGGCAAGAGCTCAAGGTTGGGGATGCCCAAGGCACCCCAAGAGATTCAAGGATGCCGTAAAAACCTAAGCTTGGGGATGCCCCGGGAAGGCATCCCCTCTCTCGTCTTCAATCCATCGGTAACGTTACTTGGGGCTATATTTTTATTCACCACATGTTATGTGTTTTTGCTTGGAGCGTCTTGTATCATAGGAGTGTTTTATTTTTTTTGTGTCACAATCATCCTCGCTGCACACATAGAGAGAGAGAGACATGCACACACTGTGATTTTGTCGAGCTTCACTTATATCTTTTGGTAGACAATTCAGCTCACATGTGCTTCACTTATATCTTTTAGAGCGTAGCGGTGCATGGCTTGGTAGTTGATCTATGCTTTGAAAATAGTCTCAAAAGGGTTAGTTATCCAAAGGGATACGAAAAATTCCGCCTTCATGTGCATTGAATAGTTAGAGAAGTTTGATTCATCTCAATTAGTTTTGAGTTGTGGTTATGGTAATACTGAAGTCATGCTAGTAAGGTGTTGTGGATCTAGAAATACTTGTGTTGAAGTTAGTGATTCCCGTAGCATGCACGTATGGTGAACCGCTATGTGATGAAATCTGAGCATGATTAGTATATTGATTGTCATCCTTTGCGTGGCGGTCGGGATCGCGTGATGGTTTATACCTACCAACCCTTCCCTAGGAGTATGCGTTGAATGCTTTGTTTCGATTACTAATAAAACTTTTGCAACAAGTATAGGAGTTCTTCATGACTAATGTTGAGTCCATGGTTTATATTCACTTTCACCTTCCACCATCACTATCTTCTTTAGTGCCATGCAACTTTCGCCGGTGCACAAAACCCACCATTAGCCTCCCTCAAAACAGCCACCATACCTACCTATTATGGCTTTTTCAAAGTCATTCCGAGATATATTGCCATGAAACTACCACCATGATATGTGCCACCACGTTTACATTGCCATTGCATGATCGTAAGATAGCTAGCATGATGTTTCCATTGATGTCTATGCCATGCTAGATCATTGCCACGGTACACTACCGAAGGCATTCCATATAGAGTCATCGTTACTCTAAGTTTTGAGTTGAAAGTGTGATGATCATCATTAATGGAGCATTGTCCCATGTGAGGAAATAAAAGAGGCCAAAAAAGCCCACAAAAAAAGAGGCCAAAGAGCCCACCAAATAAAAAAAATGAGAGAAAAAGAGAGAAGGGACAATGCTACCACTTTTTCCACACTTGTGCATATTGAGCACCATGATCTTCATGATTGAGGGTCTCTCGTTTTGTCACCACCATATAGCTAGTGGGAAATTTTCATTATATAACTTGGCTTGTATATTCCAATGATAGGCTTCCTCAAAATTGCCTTAGGTCTTCGTGAGCAAGCAAGTTGGATGCACACCCACTAGTTTTCTTTAAGAGCTTTCACATACTCGTAGCTCTAGTGCATCATTTGTATGGCAATCCCTACTCATTCACATTGATATCTATTGATGAGCATCTCCACAGCTCATTGATATGCCTAGTTAATGTGACTATCTTCTCCTTTTTGTCTTGCAACCTCCACTACATTCCACACCATCTATAGTGCTATAACCATGGCTCATGCTCATGTATTGCGTGAGAGTTAAAAATGTTTGAGAAAGTAAAGGTGTGAAACAATTACTTGGCCAATACCGGGGTTGTGCATGATTTAAATTCGTTGCGCAATGATGATAGAGCATAGCCAGACTATATGCTTTTGTAGGGATAACTTTCTTTTGGCCTTATTATTTTGAAAGTTCATGATTACTTTGCTAGTTTGCTTGAATTATTATTGTTTCCACGTCAATAGAAAACTATTGTTTTGAATCTAATGGATCTGAACATTCACGTCACATAAGAGGAATTACAAAGGACACATATGCTAGGTAGCATGAAAGCATCAAAAATTCATTCTTAATCACTTCCCTACTCGAGGACGAGTAGGAGTTAAGCTTGGGGATGCTTGATACGTCTCAAACGTATCTATAATTTTTGATGGTTTCACGCTGTTATCTTGTCTTCTTTGGTTGTTTTCTGTACATTTTTTATATCTTTTTTGGGACTAACTTATTAATTCAGTGCCAAGTGTCAGTTCCTGTTTTTTTCCGTGTTTTTGACTCTTTTCAGATCTGATTTCGGAACGGAGCCCAAACGGAAGAAAAACCCCGAAATGATTTTTTCCCGAATGGAAGAAGACCAGGGGGCTTTTGGGCCAAGCCAGGTGGTCTCCAGGGAGCCCACAAGCCCCCACTCCGCCACCAGGGGGGAGGCGGCGGTGGGCAGGCTTGTGGCCTCCCTGGCCGCCCCATCACCTAGGTCTTTGGCCTATAAATTCCCAAATATTCCGCAAAAAATCAGGGGAGCCTCGAACATACTTTTGCGCCGCCGCAAGCTTCAGTTTCCGCAAGATCTCATCTGGAGACCCTTCCCGGCACCCTGTCGGAGGGGACTTTGGAGTTGGAGGGCTTCTTCATCATCATCATCGCCCCTCCAATGACTCGTGAGTAGTTCACTTCAGACCTACGGGTCCGTAGTTAGTATCTAGATGGCTTCTTCTCTCTCTTGGATCTTTAATACAAAGTTCTCCATGATCTTCATGGAGATCTATCCGATGTAATCTTCTTTGGCGGTGTATTTGTCGAGATCCGATGAATTGTGGATTTGTGATCAGATTATCTATGATATATATTTGAGTCTTTGCTGATTTCTTATATGCATGATTTGATATCCTTGTAAGTCTCTCCGAGTTTTGGGTTTTGTTTGGCCAACTAGATCTATGATTCTTGCAATGGGAGAAGTGCTTGGTTTTGGGTTCTGCCATGTGGTGACCTTTCCCAGTGACAGCAGGAGCAGCAAGGCACACATCAAGTAGTTGCCATCAAGGGTAAAAAGATGGGATTTCCATCATTCGTTTGAGATTATCCCTCTACATCATGTCATCTTGCTTAAGGCGTTACTCTGTTCTTATGGACTTAATACACTAGATGCATGCTAGATAGCGGTCGACGTGTGGAGTAATAGTAGTAGATGCAGAAAGTATCGGTCTACTTGTGTCGGACGTGATGCCTATAGAAACAATCATTGCATAGATATCGTCACGACTTTGCACAGTTCTATCAATTGCTCGACAGTAATTTGTTCACCCACCGTCTACTTGCTTTCATGAGAGAAGCCACTAGTAAACACTACGGCCCCCGGGTATATTCACATCCATAGTTTACACCTCCGCTTTTTCTTTGCTTTGTTACTTTGTTGCTTTCAGTTCTCACTTGGCAAACAATCTATAAGGGATTGAGAACCCCTTCATAGCGTTGGGAGCAAGTTTTTGTGTTTGTGCAGGATCTTGAGATACTCCTCCACTGGATTGATACCTTGGTTCTCAAACTGAGGGAAGTACTTACCACCGCTTTGCTACATCACCCTTTCTGCTTCGAGGGAACACCAACGCAAGGCTCCAAGGCCACGGGGGAAATCCTTTGCATACTTGCCTAGGAAGTCCCTTAAGGCGTAGCCGCAGCTGAAGGATTCCTGGTGCCGTTGCTGAGGAGTATCAAGCAACACTCCTATTTCTGGCGCCGTTGGAAGGTCTTTTGTTGCAGTAGCAATGGCCAGGACAATGCTTGACGAATACAAGATGCCGAGACACTTTTGGGAAGAAGCCACGGAAACAGCTTGTACGCCATAAACCGAGTCTACTTGCACAAGCTTCTAGGTAAAACAACATGCAAGCTACTCACCAGTAACAAACCCCAAGTTGGATACTTTTGAGTATTCGGCTCCAAGTGCTACATTCTTGATAAGCATCGTCATTCTAAATTTTCTCCTAAATCTCATGAAGGTTTCCTACTCGGTTACGAATCAAACTCTCACACTTACCGTGTCTACAATAGCTTCACTCGAAAAGTTGAAGAGACGATAGATGTGAAGTGTTATGAATCTAATGGTTCACAAGTCGAACCATTTCCAAATGATGTAGGAGATAAGGAACCTTCAGAAGCCATCCAAGATTTACCTATCGGCAAGATTCGTCCCATGGAAGTGAAGGAAAGTACTTCATCAATTCAAGTGGAAGCTCCTACTTCGCGTCAAGACGAACCACAAAATGACATGGAGGCATCCACAAGCGGTACATGACATGATGAAGAAGAGGAAGAAGTACATCATGGTGATCCACCTCAATCTTCGTCAACACCACCTCAAGGAGATGACACTGTCAACGACATCGTGCAAGAATATGATGATGAATAAGCTCCACCATCCAACAAGAAGAAGTTGTCACGAGTTCGACCAAGAGTGGACAAAGATCATCTGTTGAATAAAATCTTCGATGACATACAAACCGGGAGAATCACTCGCTCTAAATCTCGTTTAGCTAACTTTTGCAAGCATTACTCTTTCATCTCTAGCATTGATCCGTTGAAGGTAGAAGAAGCTCTTCAAGACCCAGATTGGGTAAATACCATGCACAAAGAGCTACACAACTTCGAGAGGAATCAAGTGTGGACACTTGTTGAAAAGCCTGAAGATAAGCACAACATCACCGGTACAAAATGGTGTTTCAGAACAAGCAAGATGAAGATGGTCAAGTTGTACGCCACATGGCGCGTCTCGTAGCCCAAGGATACACACAAGTCGAAGGTATGGACTATGGTGAGACTTATGCCCCCATTGCTAGACTTGAAGCCAATCGCATTCTTATCGCTTATGCCAATCACCATGATATTACTCTTTACCAAATGAATATCAAAAGTGCTTTTTCTATATGGTGAAATTGAGGAGGAGGTTTATGTCAAACAATCTCCCGGCTTTGTGAACCCCAAGAAACCTAATCATGTTTACAAACTTCGTAAAGCTTTATATGGTCTTAAACAGGCCCCTAGAGCTTGGTACAAATGCCTAACAAAGTTTTTCATTGAAAAGGGTTTTGAGAATGGTAAAATTGATGCAACCTTATTCACTAAAAGAGTTAATGGTGAACTATTTGTGTGCCAAGTATATGTGGATGATATTATCTTTGGTTCTACTAACCCACATTTTAGTGAGAAATTTGGAAGGTTGATGTCAGAGAAGTATGAGATGTCTATGATGTGCGAGCTGAAATTCTTCCTTGGATTGAAAATCAAACAATGGTACGTTTATCTCTCAAACCAAGTACACTAAGGACTTAATCAGGAAGTTTAATATGCAAGAGTGCAAAGGTATGAGAACACCCATGCCTACTAGTGGACATATTGACCTCACTAAGGAGGACAAACTGGTTGATCAAAGAGTTTATCGATTAATGATTGGTTCATTGCTATATCTATGTGCCTCCCGTCCTGATTTCATGTTGAGTGTTTGTATGTGTGCCCGATACCAAGCGGCACCTAAAGAATGCCATCTATTGGTTGTTAAAATAATCGGAGATACCTGATACATACACCAAACTTTGGCATATGGTATCCCAAGGGATCTTCTTTTAATCTTGCTGGCTATTCCGACTCGAACTATGCCAGAGACAAGGTTGATAGAAAATCCACCTCGGGTACATGTCAAATTCTTGGGAGATCTCATGTGTCTTAGTCATCTAAGAAACAAAACTCGGTATCTTTATCTACTACCGAAGTTGAATATATTGTTGTAGGATCATGTTGTGCGCAATTACTATGGATGACTCAAACTCTTAAGGATTATGGAATTCATGTTAAAAATGTTCCATTATTGTGTGACAATGAAAGTGATATTAAAATTGTCTTTAACCATGTGCAACATTCTCGAACAAAACATATTCAAGTGTGACATCACTTCATTCTTGATGATGTTGGTAAAGGAGATATAGATCTTAAGCATGTTCGTACCGACAAACAATTAGCTGATATATTTACCAAACCACTTGATGAGAAAGTGTTTTGTAATTTGAGGAGTGAGTTGAACACCATTGATGCTTCAAACTTGATCTAGACTCACTCGGATGCATCCAAGGCATGAGCTTGATTGTCTATTCCATGTTGCTATTGATTTGACACCATCTTATATCTTGGAAACTATGATCCCTTGTATTGCATCTAACCTTTTGTAGGTACTTGGAAGAAATAAACTCCACAAGATTGCCATCAACAAAGATCAAAAGCAATCTTGACATAGCCAAGTATCAACAATCTCTTTCTTCGGAGATGGAGGAAGAAGACACCAAAATCGTAACCTTGACGATTATATGATGATGAAATTCACTCATGTTATTTGGATATATTATGTTCTTCCTTGCATGACTAACCATGCAGGTGAAAAGTGAACCAAAACTACATGGATAGCTCCCAACTCAAGATGATCTTCATCAACTTTGAGCATCCACAACTAGTTCACCTACATGTCACGTCATCTACATCATTCGAAGGTATGTACTCATATCCTTGATAAAGCTTTGGACCAAGACATGAGGTAAAGAAACTCAAGTGATATGAATACATTAAAAGCTTAATCAAAAATTGGTAACCCCACTTTGCGCTTAACAGTGAGTATGACCTATGATCAAGCATTCTTGCTTGACTCCTCAAGTCAATATACTCTAATATAGGTGACCTAGTCACCGCCCAACATCTAGATGGATATTCTTGTATGGTTCCATTTTGACTGCATGCTTTCTTGGAACCATTCAACTCTCATCTATATGTATGTATATATTTCCAAAAAAAATATGTTCTCTCTTATTTCCTTTTTATCTTTGGAAAGTTTCTTTTTCAAAGTTTGTGGATATTTTCTATCTATTTTCACATAAGGAGTTGATTTTCATTGCAACTTGGTCTCACCGATCTGGGAAACTCAGTCTAACCGATTTCTCCCACAAGCTTGCTATCATTCTCGGTTGTACCGAACCATACTGCCTCGGTGACTTTGAAATTTATCACTGCATATGATTTTCATATATTTTCCGGATTTTTGCCTTAGGGGGAGAAAGATTATCAATGATCCAAAATTTTATTACCTCCTAAGATCTTATTGAACATTTTAACTTTTGCCAAAGGAGGATCTTATTTCCCATAATTATTCGAGGGGGAGAAATCCTCAGTGATCCCATATAATATAAGAGGGAGAAACATCTAGGATCCCAAACATAGGGGGAGATAGTTTGAGGAATTCTTATTTATTCTTAAGGGGGAGGATAGTCAAATTGAAGGAACCCTTATCAAAGAGGGAAGAATCAAGGATCCCTTTCTCTCAATGAGGCCTTACCCTCTGACCTTTTTGGAAATTAATGTCAAAGGGGGAGAAATATCAAAGCTTCGAAGCTTCCAATAAGCTTACATTACATAAATGGGGAGAAGTATCACCAATAAGCCTACATAAAGGGGGAGATATATGTTCCTAAGGGAAGGTCTGCCTAAGAGGAGATCTACCAAAGAGGAGATGTATCAAACCTTACATATTAAGGGGGAGAGAGATAAAATTGTTTGTGATATCATTGCTTTACTATCACTATCTTTGGATTGAACTTGTCTTACCCTACCTACTCCCAATATCTACATGATATGATTTAGGGGAGAGGTGATGACCCACAAGTATAGGGGATCTATCATATCCCTTTCGATAAGTAAGAGTGTCAAACCCAACGAGGAGCAGAAGGATCTGACAAGTGGTTTTCAGCAAGGTAATATCTGCAAGCACTAAAATTATCGGTAACAAGTAGTTGTGTGGTGAGATGATTCATAGCAAGTAGCAAGTAACACAAGTAACAACGGTGCAGCAAAGTGGCCCAATCCCTTTTGTAGCAAGGGAGAAGCCTGGACAAAGTCTTATAGGAGGTAAAACGCCCCCGAGGACACATGGGAATTTCTGTCAAGCTAGTTTTCATCATGTTCATATGATTCACGCTCGTTACTTTGATAGTTTGATACGTGGGTGGACTGACGCTTGGGTACTGCCCTTACTTGGACAAGCATCCCACTTATGATTAACCCCTCTCGCAAGCATCGCAACTACGAAAGAAGAATTAAGACAAAGTCTAACCATATCATTAAACTAGTGGATCCAAATCAGCCCCTTACGAAGCAACACATAAACTAGGGTTTAAGCTTCTGTCACTCTAGCAACCCATCATCTACTTACTACTTCCCAATGCCTTCCTCTAGGCCCAAATAATGGTGAAGTGTTATGTAGTCGACGTTCACATAACACCACTAGAGGAAAAACAACATACAACACATCAAAATATCGAACGAATACCAAATTCACATGACTACTTATAGCATGACTTATCCCATGTCCTCAGGAACAAAAGTAACTACTCACAAAGCATAATAATATTCATGATGAGAGAGGTAATGAGTAGCATCAAGGATCTGAACATAAACTCTTCCACCAAGTAATCCAACTAGCATCAATTACAAAGAGTAATTAACACTACTAGCAACCTTACAAGTAGCAATCGGAGTCGCGAGACGGAGATTGGTTACAAGAGATGAACTAGGGTTTGGAGATGAGATGGTGCTGATGAAGATGTTGATGGTGATGAGTCCCCTCCAATGAGAGGAGTGTTGGTGATGACGATGGCAACGATTTCCCCCTCCGGGAGGGAAGTTTCCCCGGCAGGATCGTCCTGCCGGAGCTCTAGATTGGTTCTGCTCAAGTTCCGCCTCGTGGCGGCGGAGAATCCTCCGAAAAGCCTCCTCTTGATTTTTTCCAGACCGAAACCCTTCTTGTAGCAAAAGGGGGGAGCCAGAGGGCCAGCTGGGAGCCAACAAGCCCCCTAGGCGCGGCCAGGGGGGTGGCCGCGCCTAGCAGGCTTGTGGCCCCCTGCTGGCGCCCCTCCGGTACTTCTTCGGCCCAATATTTTTTATAAATCCCAAAAAATAATCCATGTTGATTTTCACGACTTTTGGAGTTGCGCAGAATAGGCATCTCAAACTTGCTCCTTTTTCAGGCCAGAATTCCAGGTGCCGGCATTCTCCCTCTTCATGTAAACCTTGCAAAATAAGAGAGAGAAGGCATAAGTATTGTACCGTGAAGTGAAATAACAGCCCAAAAAGTGATAAATATGAACATGAAAGCATGATGCAAAATGGACGTATCAACTCCCCCAAGCTTAGACCTCGCTTGTCCTCAAGCGAAAGCCGAGCTCAATAAATATGCCCACATGTTTAGGGAGAGAGGTGTCGACAAAACAAGATACGAACATGCAGGCATCATGATCATGATCAGAACAGCAATACCATCATATGAACTCTTATGCTAAAGTGACAATTCCTTCACAAAGTAAAGCATGGATCAAGAACCTTACCGAGAATTAACAACCGATAGCCTTTAGTCATTGAAGCAATTGCAATTTATCACAACATCAGAAAGAGTCAAATAAGAGCTTGTAAAGCAAATCCACATACTCAATCATCCTTTCGTTCTCTACAATTGCTACAACTTACATGGTACTCATGAGATCAAAGTTTCAGCTGGACAGAGAGAAAGATAGGGGCTTATAGTTTCGCTTCCCAACCATTTACCTCAAGGGTAATGTCAACAATAATAATTCATCAATACTTACTTCCAAGTTGACATATGAATATAGATCTTTCCCTAGCATATGACGTTAGCCAAGATAAAGGCGAAATAAGGAATTGGTGAAGATCACCATGACTCTTTCAAGGGCAAAAAGTAAAGGTACAAGATAGGCCCTTCGCAGAGGGAAGCAGAGGTTGTCATGCGCTTTTGAGGTTTGGATGTGTGTCCTCTTAGTGTGGAGGAACATCACTTTATATTGCCTCCTGTGATAAAGAACTTTATTATACAGTCTGTCGCTTTTATGTCTTCCTCATCACAGGTTTGTACAAAGCTTATTTTCCACACACTAATAGATCATACATATTAGGGAGCAATTTTTATTGCTTGCACCAATGACAACTTACTTGAGGGATCTTATTCAATCCATAGGTAGGTATGGTGTACTCTCATGGCAAAACTGGGTTGAAGGTGTGTGGATGCACAAGTAGTATCTCTACTTGGTGCGAGAGTTTTGGTTAATATGAGGTGGAAGCAATCGTCACATGCTAAGGGATCTCTAGTCATATAACATTGTTCGGAACCAAGCAAACACAATTCATTATGTTGTCTTCCTTGTCCAACATCTACTTCTAAGCATGCAATAGTTTAGTGAGTGTTCACAATCATAAATGGTGTCAAAGATGATATATTTATATGTGAACCACTCCTTCTTTATCCCTTCCTATTAATTGCAACAATGACCAAGGTCTACGTTTGTCTACCCTCAACAAGTTTCAATCATCATCCTTTTTATATGTGAAGCCATCACTTTCCATAAGATCATTACATGATCTTTCATGCTTTTGTTCTTTTCTCACTATTTTGATCATGGCAAGAGGCAAAGCCCTCAACTAAGACACTCTTTATTATATGGCTCACGAGCTTGAATACATCGCGGGTGACACAAAGCAAAACTCAAGACTAAAACACTAAGACTTTTATTCTACTATAGAAAGAGAAAACTGAAAAGAAACAAACTAAAACAAAGGTAAAGGCAAAAGATGTGATGGTGATACGATACCGGGGCAACTCCCCCAAGCTTGGGACAAGCCAAGGGGATTGTTGATACGTCCATTTTGCATCATGCTTTAATGTCATTATTTATTGCTTTTTGGGCTGTTATTTCACTTCATGGTACAATACTTATCCCTGTTCTCTCTTGTTTTGCAAGGTTTACATGAAGAGGGAGAATGCCGGCAGCTGGAATTTTGGCCTGAAAAGGGAGCAAGTTTGAGATGTCTATTCTGTGCAACTCCAAAAGCCGTGATAATCAACGTGGATTTTTTTGGAATATATAAAAAATACTAGGCCGAAGAAGTGCTAGAGGAGCGCAACCAGGGGGCCACAAGCCTGGTAGGCGCGGCCACCCCCCTGGCCGCGCCTAGGGGGCTTGTGGGCTCCCTGCTGGCTCACTGGCTCCCCTCTTCTGCTATATGAAGGGTTTCGTTCCGAAAAAAAATCAGGAGGAGGCTTTTTGGAGGATTCACCGCCGCCACGAGGCGGAACTTGAGCAGAACCAATCTAGAGCTCCGGCAGGACGATCCTGCCGGGGAAACTTCCCTCACGGAGGGGGAAATCATCACCATCGTCATCACCAACACTCTTCTCATCGGAGGGGACTCATCACCGTCAACATCTTCATCAGCACCATCTCATCTCCAAACCCTAGTTCATCACTTGTAACCAATCTCCGTCTCCCGACTCCGATTGGTACTTGTAAGGTTGCTAGTAGTGTTAATTACTCTTTGTAGTTGATGCTAGTTGGATTACTTGGTGAAAGAGTTTATGTTCATATCCTTGATGCTACTCATTCCCTCTCTGGTCATGAATATTATTATGCTTTTTGAGTAGTTACTTTTGTTCCTGAGGACATGGGATAAGTCATGCTAATAGTAGTCATGTGAATTTGGTATTCGTTCGATATTTTGATGTGTTGTATGTTGTTTTTCCTCTAGTGGTGTTATGTGAACGTCGACTACATAACACTTCACCATTATTCGGGCCTAGAGGAAGGCATTGGGAAGTAGTAAGTAGATGATGGGTTGCTAGAGTGACAGAAGCTTAAACCCTAGTTTATGCGTTGCTTCGTAAGGGGCTGATTTGGATCCACTAGTTTAATGCTATGGTTAGACTTTGTATTAATTCTTCTTTCGTAGTTGTGGATGCTTGCGAGAGGGGTTAATCATAAGTGGGATGCTTGTCCAAGTAAGGGCAGTACCCAAGCGCCGGTCCACCCACATATCAAACTATCAAAGTCACGAACGCGAATCATATGAACATGATGAAAACTAGCATGACAAAAATTCCCGTGTGTCCTCGGGAACGTTTTCCTCCTATAAGACTTTGTCCAGGCTTGTCCCTTGCTACAAAATGGATTGGGCCACTTTGCTACACCGTTGCTACTCTTGTTACTTGTTGCTTGCTACAAATCATCTTGTCACAAAACCACTTGTTACCGATAATTTCAGTGCGTGCAGATATTACCTTGCTCAAAACCACTTGTCAGATCCTTCTGCTCCTCGTTGGGTTCGACACTCTTACTCATCGAAACGACTACGATAGATCCCCTATTGTTGTGGGTCATCAAGACTCTTTTCTGGCGTCGTTGTTGGGGAGTGAAGCGCCTTTGGTAAGTGGAACTTGGTAAGGAACCATTCATATAGTGTGCTGAAATTTATTGTCACTTGTCACTATGGAAACTAATCCTTTGAGGGGCTTGTTCGGGGTATCTTCACCTCGAACGGAAGCACAAAAAGTTGCTCCTCAACCTGCTGCACCTACTGAAAATATTTGCTTTTAATTTCCTTCGGGTATGCTTGAGAAACTGCTGGCTAATCCTTTTACAGGAGATGGAACATCACATCCAGACTTGCCTCTAATCTATGTAGATGAAGTTTGTGGTTTATTTAAGCTTGCAGGTTTCCCGAGGATGAGGTCAAGAAGAAGGTCTTTCCCTTATCTTTGAGGGATAAGGCGTTGACATGGTATAGTCTATGTGATGATACTGGATCATGGAACTACAATCGGTTGAAATTGGAATTTCATCAAAAGTTTTATCCTATGCATTTAGTACATCATGATCGGAATTATATTTATAATTTTTGGCCTCGTGACAGAGAAAGCATCTCTCAAGCTTGGGGGAGGCTTAAATCAATGTTATATTCATGCCCCAACCATGAGCTCTCGAGAGAAATTATCATTCAGGACTTCTATGCTTGGCTTTCTCATGATGATCGCACCATGCTTGCCACTTCTTGTACCGGTTCTTTTATGAAGAGAGATATTGACTTCAAATGGAATTTATTGGAGAGAATTAAACGCAACTCTGAAGATTGGGATCTTGATGAAGGTAAGGAGTGAGGTATAATTTCAAGTTTGATTGCGTTAAATCCTTTGTTGAAACAAATACCTTTAGTATGGACTTGACTTTGAGATAGTAGCTTCATTGTGTGAATCATATTTTGCTCATATTGATCTCCCCAAAGAGAAGTGGCTTAAATATCCTCCTCCTTTAGAAGTCAATGTAGTTAAACCCAATCCGGTTGAAGAGAAAGTCATTGCCTATAATGATCCTATTGTTCCCAGTGCTTACATTGAGAAACCACCTTTCCCTGTTAGGATAAAGGATCATTCTAAAGCTTCAACTACGATACGTAGAGGCTACATTAGAACACCTACACCCCCTGAGCAAATTAGAGTTGAACCTAGCATTTCTATTATCAAAGATCTCCTGTCTGATGATGTTGAGGGACATAATATTCACTTCTGTGAAGATACTGCTAGAATTGCTAAACCTCACGCTAGAGATAAACATAGGCCTGTGTTGACACGCCTGTTGTCTCTGTTAAGATAGGAGATCATTGTTATCATGGTTTATGTGACATGGGTGCTAGTGTTAGTGCAATACCTCAATCCTTATATGATGAAATCAAAGACGAGATTGCACCTGTTGAGATAGAGCCTATTGATGTCCCTATTCAGCTTGCCAATAGAGATACTATCTGCCCTCTGGGAATTGTTAGGGATGTTGAAGTCTTGTGTGGTAAAACAAAGTATCCTGCTGATTTCCTCGTTCTTGCTACCGCACAAGATAGCTTTTGACCCATCATATTTGGTAGACCTTTTCTCAATACCGTCAATGCTCATATTGACTGTGAGAAGCAAACAGTCACCGTTGGCTTTGAAGGTGTGTCACATGAGTTCAATTTCTCCAAGTTTGGTAGACAACCTCATGAAAAAGAGTTGCCCATTAAGGATGAAACTATTGCCTTGGCTTCTATTGTCGTGCCTCCTACTGATCCCTTAGAGAAATACTTGCTTGAGCATGAAAATGATATGCATATGGATGAAAGGGATGAGATAGACAGGGCTGTCTTAGAACAATATCCTATTCCTAAGAATAATTTGCCTGTTGAACTGCTTGGGGATCCACCCCCACCAAAGGGTGATCCTGTGTTCGAGCTTAAACAGTTGCCTGATACTCTTAAGTATGCTTATCTTGATGAAAAAGAGATATATCCTGTTATTATTAGTGCTAGCCTCTCAGAGCATGAAGAAAAGAAGTTACTAAAAACTCTGAGAAAGCACCGCGCTGCTATTGCATATACTCTTGATGATCTTAAGGGCATTAGTCCCACTCTATGCCAGCACAAGATTAAAACTAATCCTGATTCCAAACCAGTTGCTGATCATCAAAAGAGATTAAATCCTAAGATGAAAGAAGTAGTGAGAAAAGAAATACTAAAGCTCCTGGAAGCAGGTATCATCTATCCTGTTGCTCACAGCGATTGGGTGAGTCCGGTGCATTGCGTCCCTAAGAAGGGAGGCATTACCGTTGTCCCTAATGATAAGGATGAATGATCCCACAGAGGATTATTAATGGCTATAGGATGACGGTCGATTTTAGGAAATTGAATAAGGCCACTAGGAAAGATCATTACCCTTTGCCTTTTATTGACCAAATGCTAGAAAGAATGTCTAAACACACACACTTCTGCTTTCTAGACGGTTATTCTGGTTTCTCCCAAATACCACTTGCACAATCTGATCAGGAGAAAACCACTTTCACCTGCCCTTTCGGTACCTTTCCTTATAGACGTATGCCTGTTGGCTTATGTAATGCACCTGCCACCTTTCAAAGATGTATGATGGCTATATTCTCTGACTTTTGTGAAAAGATTGTTGAGGTTTTCATGGATGACTTCTCCGTTTACGGGTCTTCCTTTGATGATTGCCTCAACAAGCTTGATCGAGTCTTGCAGAGATGTAAAGACACCAATCTTGTCTTGAATTGGGAGAAGTGCCACTTTATGGTTAATGAAGGCATCGTCTTAGGACATAAAATTTCTGAAATAGGTATTGAAGTCGATAAGGCTAAGGTTGATGCGATCGAGAAAATGCCATACCCCACAGATATCAAAGGTATAAGAAGTTTCCTTGGTCATGCTGGTTTCTATAGGAGGTTCATTAAAGACTTCTCTAAGATTTCTAGGCCTCTTACCAATCTCTTGCAAAAGGATATTCCTTTTGTTTTTGACGATGATTGTGAGGAAGCCTTCGAAATACTTAAGAAGGCTTTGATAACTGCACCTATTGTTCAACCACCTGATTGGAACTTACCTTTTGAAATCATGTGTGATGCTAGTGATTATGTTGTTGGTGCTGTCCTAGGGAAAAGAGTTGATAAGAAGTTGAATGTTATTCATTATGCTAGTAAAACTCTAGACAGTGCCCAAAGAAACTATGCTACTACGGAAAAGGAGTTTTTAGCAGTCGCGTTTGCATGTGAAAAGTTCAGGTCTTACATAGTTGATTCCAAAGTCACTATTCACACTGATCACGCTGCTATTAAGTACCTCATGGAGAAGAAGGACGCTAAACCTAGACTTATCAGATAGGTTCTCTTGCTACAAGAGTTTTATTTGCACGTTGTCGATAGGAAGGGTGCTGATAACCCCGTAGCAGATAACTTGTCTAGGTTGGAGAACGTTCTTGATGACCCACAACCTATTGATGATAGCTTTCCCGATGAGCAACTGAATGTCATCAATGCTTCACGTAGTACACCGTGGTATGCTGATTATGCAAACTATATCGTTGCCAAATATATACCACCTAGTTTCACGTACCAGCAAAAAAAGAAATTCTTCTTTGACTTGAGACATTACTTTTGGGATGATCCTCACGTTTATAAGGAAGGAGTAGATGGTGTTATTATACGTTGTGTACCTGAACATGAACAGGGACAGATCCTACAGAAGTGTCACTCCAAGGCCTACGGAGGACACCATGCAGGAGATAGAACTGCACACAAGGTATTGCAATCAGGTTTCTATTGGCCCACTCTCTTCAAGGATGCCCGTAAGTTTGTCTTGTCTTGTGACGAATGGCAAAGAGTAGGTAATATCGGTAAACGTCAGGAAATGCCTATGAACTTTCACTTGTCATTGAACCATTTGATGTTTGGGGCTTTGATTATACGGGATCTTTTCCGAAATCCAACGGGTATACTCATATCCTAGTTGTTGTTGATTACGTCACTAAGTGGGTAGAAGCTATCCCCACTAGTAGTGCTGATCACAACACTTCTATCAGGATGCTTAAAGAAGTTATCTTCCCAAGATTTGGAGTCCCTAGATATCTAATGACCGACAGTGGTTCACATTTCATTCATGGTGCTTTCCGTAAAACGCTTGCTAAGTACGATGTCAACCATAGAATTGCGTCCCCCTATCACCCTCAGTCCAGTGGTCAAGTAGAGCTAAGCAATAGAGAAATTAAACTAATTCTTCAAAAGACTGTCAACAGGTCTAGAAAGAATTGGTCTAAGAAGCTCGATGATGCACTATGGGCTTATAGAACTGCCTATAAGAATCCCATGGGCATGTCTCCGTACAAAATGGTGTACGGTAAAGCATGTCATTTACCTCTTGAGCTAGAGCATAAAGCTTATTGGGCAATCAAAGAGCTCAACTTTGATTTCAAACTTGCTGGTGAGAAGAGGTTATTTGATATTAGCTCGCTTGCTGGTGAGAACTCAGGCATATGAGAATGCCAAGTTGTTCAAAGAAAAGGTTAAGAGGTGGCATGATAAGAGGATACAAAAGCGTGAGTTCAATGTAGGTGATTATGTCTTGCTATATAATTCTCGTTTAAGATTTTTTGCAGGCAAGCTTCTTTCGAAATGGGAAGGTCCCTATATTGTTGAGGAAGTATATCGTTCCGGTGCTATTAAGATCAACAACACGGAAGGTAATTGTCCGAGAGTTGTAAATGGGCAAAGAATCAAGCATTATATCTCAGGTACTCCCATAAATGTTGAAAGCAATATTATCAATACCATAACTTCGGAAGAATACCTAAGGGATATTTATCAGGCTGTTTCAGACTCCGAAAACGAAGAGGTATGTGATTCGGTAAGAAAACAGACTCCAAAACTTTTCCAGTAGGAATTTTTCTCCGTTTTGGAATATTTTAAAAAATAGAAAAAATGGAAGTAGTACGGAAAGCGCGCGAGGAGGCGACAAGCCTGCCAGGCCCGGGCCCACCCCCTGGCCGCGCCTGGGGGGCTTGTGGCCACCTCATGTGCCTCCCGAACTCCGTTTTCATGTGGAGTACTCCTTCTGGTCTGGAAAAAATCATTATATATTCTCCGGAAAGGTCTGACCCTCGTATCACGCAGATTTCCTTTGTTTTCGTTTCGAGCCTATTTCTGTTGCAGATCTGGATTGCTATGACGTCCCCAAAAGCTCCGAAGGACAAGATCTTCGAGAAGGTCATCAATCCCTACCTCACGGGAGTGCTGCAACACCCTCAATCTATCGAGATGCGTGAGGGGATGTTGCACATCCGTGATGTTGAGGGGACCAAGAAGACCGGAAGCGTGGAGGCGAGGCTCGAAGCAATGGAGCAACAAGTCTTCAAGTGCCAAGGGATGGTGGAGCGTGGACTCAACGCCAACCACATGATGATCACGGAGTTCACCAGCAAGCACAGGATCGATGCCAATGACATTGGGAAGCACCTCTCCAGGCTCTATGACATGATTGATCACCTCCAGGCCCAGATCTATGACCTGCAGAACCAAAACTGTGAGTATGAGTATAGATTTAAATCAATACGGTTGGCTGCAGATTTGAGGATTCCGGAGACTCGTTCATCTTTCCATGATGGAGCACCTATGCCTTGGAAGACGGAGGATCAAACCCATGTTGCAACAACTCCACCACCATCACCTCCAAAGGAACACAACTAAGATTGGGGGAGTTGCCCCGGTATCGTATCACCATCACATCTTTTTATCTTTACCATTGTTTTAGTTTGTTCCTTTTCAGTTTTCTTTTTCTCTAGTAGAATAAAAGTCTTAGTGTTTTAGTCTTGAGTTTTGCTTTGTGTCACCCCCGATGTATTCGAGCTCGTGAGCCATATAATAAAGAGTGTCTTAGTTGAGGGCTTTGCCTCTTGCCATGATCCAAAGTGTGAGAAAAGAACAAAAGCATGAAAGATCATGTAACGATCTTATGGGAAGTGATGGCTTCACATATAAAAAGAATGTTGATTGAAACTTGTTGAAGGTAGACAAACGTAGACCTTGGTCATTGTTGCAATTAATATGAAGTGATAAAGAAGGAGAGGTTCACATATAAATATATCATCTTTGACACCATCTATGATTGTGAATACTCACTAAACTATCACATGCTTAGAAGTAGATGTTGGACAAGGAAGACAACATAATGAATTGTGTTTCCTTGGTTCCGAACAATGTTATATGATTAGAGATCCCTTGGCATGTAACGATTGCTTCCACCTCATATTAGCCAAAACTCCCGCACCAAGTAGAGATACTATTTGTGCATCCATAAACCTTCAATCCAGCTTTGCCATGAGAGTCCACCATACCTACCTATGGATTGAATAAGATCCCTCAAGTAAGTTGTCATCGGTGCAAGCAATAAAAATTGCTCCCTAATATGTATGATCTATTAGTGTGTGGAAAATAAGCTTTGTACGAACCTGTGATGAGGAAGACATAAAAGCGACAGTCTGCATAATAAAGTTCTTTATCACAGGAGGCAATATAAAGTGACGTTCCTCCGCACTAAGAGGACACGCATCCAAATCTCAAAAGCACATGACAACCTCTGCTTCCCTCTGTGAAGGGCCTATCTTGTACCTTTACTTTTTGCCCTTGAAAGAGTCATGGTGATTTTCAAGAATTCCTTGTTTCGCCTTTATCTTGGCTAACGTTATATGCTTGGGAAAGATCTATATTCATATGTCAACTTGGAAGTAAGTATTCATGAATTATTATTGTTGACGTTACCCTTGAGGTAAATGGTTGGGAGGCAAAACTATAAGCCCCTATCTTTCTCTGTGTCCAGCTGAAACTTTGATCTCATGAGTACCACGTGAGTTGTAGCAATTGTAGAGAAGGAAAACATGATTGAGTATGTGGATTTGCTTTACAAGCTCTTATTTGACTCTTTCTGATGTTGTGATAAATTGCAATTGCTTCAATGACTAAAGTCTATCGGTTGCTAATTCTCGGTATGGTTCTTGATCCATACTTTACTTTGTGAAGGAATTGTCACTTTAGCATGAGAGATTATATGTTGGTGTTGTTGTTCTGATCATGATCATGATGCATGCATGTTCGTATTTTGTTTTGTCGAAACCTCTCTCCCTAAACATGTGGACATATTTATTGAGCTCGGCTTTCGCTTGAGGACAAGCGAGGTCTAAGCTTGGGGGAGTTGATACGTCCATTTTGCATCATTCTTTCATGTTGTTATTTATTGCTTTTTGGGCTGTTATTTCACTTCACGGTACAATACTTATGCCTTTTCTCTATTATTTTGAAAGGTTTACATGAAGAGGGAGAATGTCGGCAGCTGGAATTCTGGCCTGAAAAGGGAGCAAGTTTGAGATGCCTATTCTGCGCAACTCCAAAAGCCGTGAAAATCAACGTGGATTTTTTTTGGGAATATATAAAAAATACTGGGCCGAAGAAGTGCCAGAGGAGCGCAACCAGGGGTGATCCTGCAATCTCAGGCGTTAGCTAGACGAATGCTTATGACAACAAACCTTCTCTTGCAACGGCACCAGAAGAATGCTGAAAGCACTCCCCAGTAATGAGGCTAGAAGAATGTTGTTGATGGCCCACCAACGTGTGGGTTCGCAACAGTTTTCGCTGGTAGGGTATTCGACCCAATTTGTTGATAAGCTAGTTGGGAGGTGAGAGAATACTCTCGGGTATTAGCAGCTCAATTTGTCAGATTCAACCACACCTGAAAGATTAGTATCTGCAAGCACAGTAGTAACAACAAAGTAGTATGATAACAACGGTGTCGGAAATGATCTGTCGACGACAGACTATTCCTAACAATTGTATCAATGGCGCGTTCGTTGCCGCGTTGACGGAAGTTGACAATTCCCGTCAACGGTGGGTGAACCAACAGTGTAGCAGGTAGCAGGAGTGTAACGAGCAATAGCAGTGGCAAGGAACAACAGTAGTGACAGCAGTAGCAAGTAGCAAGAGTAGCAAGCGACAGTAGTAGCAACAGTAGGAGCAGAGCAGGACAAGTAATAGCAGTAGCAACAGTAGTAGTAGTAGCAGCAGAGCAAGACAAGTAACAGCAGTAGCAACAGTAGTAGCAGCAGTAGGACAAACTCGTAGGCAATGGGTCGGTGATTTGTTTGGATGATATTCATCATGCAATAGCTATAACACGGAGAGATAAGTGGCTAGCTCCCATTCGTCAATGTGATGTAGGCATGCATTCCGTGTGTCGTCATGCGTGCTTAGGGAAAAGAACTTGCATGCCATCTATTGTCCATCCCTCCCATGGCAGCGGGGTCCAAAAATGAAACTACGAGATATTAAGGTTCTCCTTTTAATAAAGAACCGGACCAACGCATTAGCACTTGGTGAACACATGAACTCCTCAAACTATGGTCATCACCGGGAGTGGTTCCGGTTATTGTCACTCCGGGGTTGCCGGATCATAACACATAGTAGGTAACTACAACTTGCAAGATCGGATCTAAAACACACATATATTGGTGAAAACATAATAATTTCAGATCTGAAATCATGGCACTCGGGCCCTAGTGACAAGCATTAAGCATGGCAAAGTAGTAGCAACATCAATCTCAGAACATAGTGGATACTAGGGATCAATCCCCATCAAAACTAACTCGATTACATGATAGATCTCATCCTACTCATCACCGCCCAGCGAGCCTACGAATAGATTACTCACGAACGACGAAGAGCTTCATGGAATTGGAGAGGGAAGAAGGTTGATGATGACGATGGCGATGATTTCCCCTCTCCGGAGCCCAAGACGGACTCCAGATCTGTCCTCCAGATGAAGAATAGGTGGTGGCGGCGCCTCCGTATCGAAAATGCGACGAAAACTTCTCTTTTTTATTTTTTCTGGGACGAAAGGCAACTTATAGAGCTGGAGTTGGGGGCGGCAGGTGCCTGTGGGCCCCACAAGACTGCCCACCGCCACCAGGGGGTGGTGGAGGGGCAGGGGCTTGTGGCCCACTGGCCCACCCCCTGAGGTGGAGCTTGGCGCATATATTTTTGATATTTTCCAAAACTGCTCCCCGTAAATTTTCAGGACGTTTGGAGAACTTTGATTTCTACACAAAAATAACACCAAGGCAATTCTGCTGAAAACAACGTCAGTCCAGGTTAGTTCCATTCAAATCATGCAAATTATAGTCCAAAACAAGGGCAAAAGAGTTTGGAAAAGTAGATACGTTGGAGACGTATCAACTCCCCCAAGCTTAAAACCTTGCTTGTCCTCAAGCAACTCAGTTGACAAACTGAGAGAGAAAGAAAAACTTTGACAAACTCTGTTTGATCTTGTTGTTGCAACTATGTCTAACTCATAACCAGAATTTCAGCAAGATCACAAGTTAACCACATAAGCAAATGACACAAAGGTCTCACGGTAAACTAATATCAATGGCGTAATTGTTGGGGAACGTCGCATGGGAAACAAAAATTTTCCTACGCGCACGAAGACCTATCATGGTGATGTCCATCTACGAGAGGGGATGAGTGATCTATGTACCCTTGTAGATCGTACAGCAGAAGCGATTAGAGATCGCGGTTGATGTAGTGGAACGTCCTCACGTCCCTCGATCCGCCCCGCGAACAATCCCGCGATCAGTCCCACGATCTAGTACCGAACGGACGGCACCTCCGCGTTCAGCACACGTACAGCTCGACGATGATCTCGGCCTTCTTGATCCAGCAAGAGAGACGGAGAGGTAGAAGAGTTCTCCGGCAGCGTGACGGCGCTCCGGTGGTTGGTGATGATCTTGTCTCAGCAGGGCTCCGCCCGAGCTCCGCAGAAACACGATCTAGAGGAAAAACTATGGAGGTATGTGGTCGGGCAGCCGTGAGAAAGTCGTCTCAAATCTGCCCTAAAAGCCCCATATATATAGGAGGAGGGAGGGGGACCTTGCCTTGGGGTCCAAGGGAACCCCAAGGGGTCGGCCGAGCCAGGGGGGAGGACTCTCCCCCCCCAAACCGAGTCCTACTTGGTTTGGTGGGAGGGAGTCCTTCCCCCTTCCCACTTCTTCCTTTTTTTTTCTTTCTTCCTTTGATTTTTATTCCTTGGCGCATAGGATTTGGTGGGCTGTCCCACCAGCCCACTAAGGGCTGGTGTGACCCCCACAAATACCTATGGGCTTCCCCGGAGTGGGTTGCCCCCCTCCGGTGAACTCCCGGAACCCATTCGTCATTCCCGGTACATTCCCGGTAACTCCGAAAACCTTCCGGTAATCAAATGAGGTCATCCTATATATCAATCTTCGTTTCCGGACCATTCCGGAAACCCTCGTGACGTCCGTGATCTCATCCGGGACTCCGAACAACATTCGGTAACCAACCATATAACTCAAATACGCATAAAACAACGTCGAACCTTAAGTGTGCAGACCCTGCGGGTTCGAGAACTATGTAGACATGACCCGAGAGACTCCTCGGTCAATATCCAATAGCGGGACCTGGATGCCCATATTGGATCCTACATATTCTACGAAGATCTTATCGTTTGAACCTCAGTGCCAAGGATTCGTATAATCCCGTATGTCATTCCCTTTGTCCTTCGGTATGTTACTTGCCCGAGATTCGATCGTCAGTATCCGCATACCTATTTCAATCTCGTTTACCGGCAAGTCTCTTTACTCGTTCCGTAATACAAGATCCCGCAACTTACACTAAGTTACATTGCTTGCAAGGCTTGTGTGTGATGTTGTATTACCGAGTGGGCCCCGAGATACCTCTCCGTCACACGGAGTGACAAATCCCAGTCTTGATCCATACTAACTCAACTAACACCTTCGGAGATACCTGTAGAGCATCTTTATAGTCACCCAGTTACGTTGCGACGTTTGATACACAAAAAGCATTCCTCCGGTGTCAGTGAGTTATATGAGCTCATGGTCATAGGAATAAATACTTGACACGCAGAAAACAGTAGCAACAAAATGACACGATCAACATGCTACGTCTATTAGTTTGGGTCTAGTCCATCACGTGATTCTCCCAATGACGTGATCCAGTTATCAAGCAACAACACCTTGTTCATAATCAGAAGACACTGACTATCATTGATCAACTGGCTAGCCAACTAGAGGCATGCTAGGGACGGTGTTTTGTCTATGTATCCACACATGTAAATGAGTCTTCATTCAATACAATTATAGCATGGATAATAAACTATTATCTTGATACAGGAATTATAATAATAACTATACATTTATTATTGCCTCTAGGGCATAATTCCAACAGTCTCCCACTTGCACTAGAGTCAATAATCTAGCCCTCACATCACCATGTGAATTACATTGTAATAAATCTAACACCCATACAGTTCTGGTGTCGATCATGTTTTGGCCGTGGAAGAGGTTTAGTCAGCGGGTCTGCTACATTCAGATCCGTGTGCACTTTGCATATATTTACGTCCTCCTCCTCGACGTAGTCGCGGATGAGGTTGAAGCGTCGTTTGATGTGTCTGGTCTTCTTGTGAAACCTTGGTTCCTTTGCCAAGGCAATGGCACCAGTGTTGTCACAGAACAAGGTTATTGGATCCAGTGCACTTGGCACCACTCCAAGATCCGTCATGAACTGCTTCATCCAGACACCCTCCTTAGCTGCCTCCGAGGCAGCCATGTACTCTGCTTCACATGTAGAATCTGCTACGACGCTTTGCTTGGAACTGCACCAGCTTACTGCACCCCCATTAAGAATAAATACGTATCCGGTTTGCGACTTAGAGTCGTCCGGATCTGTGTCAAAGCTTGCATCGACGTAACCTTTTACGGCGAGCTCTTCGTCACCTCCATACACGAGAAACATCTCCTTAGTCCTTTTCAGGTACTTCAGGATATTCTTGACCGCCGTCCAGTGATCCACTCCTGGATTACTCTGGAACCTACCTGCCATACTTATGGCCAGGCTAACATCCGGTCTAGTGCACAGCATTGCATACATGATAGAGCCTATGGCTGAAGCATAGGGGACGGAGCGCATATGCTCTCTATCTTCATCAGTTGCTGGGCACTGAGTTTTACTCAATCTCGTACCTTGTAACACTGGCAAGAACCCTTTCTTGGACTGTTCCATTTTGAACCTCTTCAAAACTTTATCAAGGTATGTGCTTTGTGAAAGTCCTATCAGGCGTTTTGATCTATCCCTATAGATCTTAATGCCTAGAATGTAAGCAGCTTCTCCTAGGTCCTTCATAGAGAAACTTTTATTCAAGTAACCTTTTATGCTCTCCAAAAGCTCTACGTTGTTTCTAATCAGTAATATGTCATCCACATATAATATTAGAAACGCCACAGAGCTCCCACTCACTTTCTTGTAAATACAAGATTCTCCAACCACTTGTATAAACCCAAATGCTTTGATCACCTCATCAAAGCGTTTGTTCCAACTCTGAGATGCTTGCACCAGTCCATAAATGGATCGCTGGAGCTTGCACACCTTGTCAGCATTTTTAGGATCGACAAAACCTTCGGGTTGCATCATATACAACTCTTCCTTAAGGAAACCGTTAAGGAACGCCATTTTGACATCCATCTGCCAAATTTCATAATCGAAAAATGCAGCTATTGCTAACATGATTCTGACGGACTTAAGCATCGCTACGGGAGAGAAAGTCTCATCGTAGTCAATTCCTGGAACTTGTGAAAAACCCTTTGCCACAAGTCGAGCTTTATAAACGGTCACATTACCGTCAGCGTCCGTCTTCTTCTTGAAGATCCATTTGTTCTGAATAGCCTTGCGGCCCTCAGGTAGTATCTCCAAAGTCCACACTTTGTTCTCATACATGAATCCTATCTCGGATTTCATGGCTTCTAGCCATTTGTTGGAATCTGGGCCCACCATTGCTTCTTCATAACTTGCAGGTTCATTGTTGTCTAACAACATGATTGTCAAGACGGGATTACTGTACCACTCTGGAGCAGCGCGTGATCTCGTCGACCTGCGTGGTTCAACAGAAACTTGAACTGGAGTTTCATGATCATCATCATTAACTTCCTCCTCAACCGGCGTCGCAATCACAGGGGTTTCCCCTTGCCCTGCGCCACCATCCAGAGGGATGAGAGGTTCGACAACCTCGTCAAGTTCTATCTTCCTCCCACTCAATTCTCTCGAGAGAAACTCCTTCTCGAGAAAAGTTCCGTTCTTAGCAACAAACACTTTGCCCTCGGATTTGAGATAGAAGGTGTACCCAACTGTCTCTTTTGGGTAACCTATGAAGACGCACTTTTCCGCTTTGGGTTCCAGCTTTTCAGGCTGAAGCTTTTTGACATAAGCATCACATCCCCAAACTTTAAGAAACGACAACTTTGGCCTTTTGCCATACCACAGTTCGTATGGTGTCGTCTCAACGGACTTCGATGGTGCCCTATTTAAAGTGAATGCAGCTGTTTCTAATGCATAACCCCAAAACGATAACGGCAAATCAGTAAGAGACATCATAGATCGCACCATTTCTAATAAAGTACGATTACGACGTTCGGACACACCATTACGCTGTGGTGTTCCAGGCGGTGTTAACTGCGAAACAATTCCACATTGTCTTAAGTGAGTACCAAACTCGAAACTCAGATATTCACCCCCACGATCAGACCGTAGGAACTTGATCTTCTTGTTACGATGATTTTCTACTTCATTCTGAAATTGCTTGAACTTTTCAAATGTTTCAGACTTGTGCTTCATTAAGTAGACATAACCATATCTACTCAAATCGTCAGTGAAGGTGAGAAAATAACGATATCCGCCGCGTGCCTCCACGCTCATCGGACCACACACATCGGTATGTATGATTTCCAACAAGTCACTTGCACGCTCCATTGTTCCGGAGAACGGAGTTTTAGTCATCTTGCCCATGAGGCATGGTTCGCACGTGTCAAGTGAATCAAAGTCAAGTGACTCCAAAAGTCCATCTGCATGGAGTTTCTTCATGCGCTTTACACCAATATGACCCAAGCGGCAGTGCCACAAAAATATGGCGCTATCATTGTTTACTCTAACTCTTTTGGTCTCAATGTTATGTATATGCGTATCGCTATCGAGATTCAATATGAACAATCCTCTCACATTCGGTGCATGAACATAAAAGATGTTACTCATAGAAATAGAACAACCATTATTCTCAGATTTAAAAGAGTAACCGTCTCGCAATAAACAAGATCCAGATATAATGTTCATGCTCAACGCAGGCACTAAATAACAATGATCTAAGTTCATCACTAATCCCGATGGTAGTTGAAGTGACACGGTGCCGACGGCGATTGCATCAACCTTGGAACCGTTTCCTACGCGCATCGTCACTTCGTCTTTCGCCAGCCTCCGTCTATTCCGCAGTTCCTGTTTCGAGTTGCAAATGTGAGCAACAGAACCGGTATCGAATACCCAGGCACTACTACAAGAGCCGGTTAAGTACACATCAATAACATGTATATCAAATATACCTGATTTTTCTTTGCCCGCCTTCTTATCTGCCAGATACTTGGGGCAATTACGCTTCCAGTGACCCATACCCTTGCAATAGAAGCACTCTGTTTCAGGCTTAGGTCCAGCCTTGGGTTTCTTCGGCGGATTGGCAACAGGCTTGCCGCTCTTCTTCGAATTGCCCTTCTTGCCTTTGCCGTTTCTCTTGAAACTAGTGGTCTTGCTCACCATCAACACTTGATGCTCTTTACGGAGTTCAGACTCTGCGACTTTCAGCATCGCAAACAACTCGCCGGGAGACTTGTTCATCCCTTGCATGTTGTAGTTCAACACAAAGCCTTTATAGCTTGGCGGCAGTGATTGGAGGATTCTGTCAGTGATAGCTTCTTACGGGAGTTCAATCCCTAGTTCAGCTAGACGGTTTGAGTACCCAGACATCTTGAGCACATGTTCACTGACAGACGAGCTTTCCTCCATCTTGCAAGCATAGAATTTATCGGAGGTCTCATACCTCTCGATCCGGGCGTTCTTCTGAAAGATAAACTTCAACTCCTGGAACATCTCAAATGCTCCATGACGCTCAAAGCGACGTTGAAGTCCCGGCTCTAAGCCATACAAGACTGCACATTGAACTATTGAGTAGTCCTCCTTACGTGCTAGCCAAGCGTTCTTAACATCCTGATCAGCCGTAGCGGGTGGTTCATCTCCTAGCGCAGCATTAAGGACATAATCCTTCTTTCCAGCTTGTAAGATTAGCTTAAGATTACGAGCCCAGTCTACAAAGTTGCTTCCATCATCTTTCAACTTAGCTTTCTCTAGGAACGTATTAAAATTGAGGATGACACTTGCGTGAGCCATGATCTACAACACAAATATATTCAAAGTGGACTTAGACTATGTTCAAGATAATTAGAGTTCAACTTAATCAAATTATATGCTAAACTCCCACTCAAAAAGTACATCTCTCTAGTCATTTGAGTGGTTCATTATCCACTTACGCTATCCCAAGTCCGATCATCACGTGAGTCGGGAGTAGTTTCAGTGGTAAGCATCCCTATGCTAATCATATCATCTATATGATTCATGATCGACCTTTCGGTCTCATGTGTTCCGAGGCCATGTCTGCACATGCTAGGCTCGTCAAGCTTAACCCGAGTGTTCCGCGTGCGCAACTGTTTTGCACCCGTTGTATGTGAACGTTGAGTCTATCACACCCGATCATCACGTGGTGTCTCGAAACGACGAACTATAGCAACGGTGCACAGTCGGGGAGAACACAGTTTCGTCTTGAAATTTTAGTGAGAGATCACCTCATAATGCTACCGTCGTTTTAAGCAAAATAAGGTGCATAAAAGGATTAACATCACATGCAATTCATAAGTGACATGATATGGCCATCATCACGTGCTTCTTGATCTCCATCACCAAAGCACCGGCACGATCTTCTTGTCACCGGCGCCACACCATGATCTCCATCATCATGATCTCCATCAACGTGTCGCCATCGGGGTTGTCGTGCTACTTATGCTATCACTACTAAAGCTACATCCTAGCAAAATAGTAAACGCATCTGCAAGCACATATGTTAGTATAAAGACAACCCTATGGCTCCTGCCGGTTGCCGTACCATCGACGTGCAAGTCGATATTTCTATTACAACATGATCATCTCATACATCCAATATATCACATCACATCATTGGCCATATCACATCACAATCATACCCTGCAAAAACAAGTTAGACGTCCTCTAATTTTGTTCTTGCATGTTTTACGTGGTGACCAAGGGTATCTAGTAGGATCGCATCTTACTTACGCAAACACCACAACGGAGATATATGAGTTTCTATTTAACCTCATCCAAGGACCTCCTCGGTCAAATCCGATTCAACTAAAGTTGGAGAAACCGTCACTTGCCAGTCATCTTTGAGCAAAGGGGGTTACTCGTAACGATGAAACCAGTCTCTCGTAAGCGTACGAGTAATGTCGGTCCAAGCCGCTTCAATCCAACAATACCGCGGAATCAAGAAAAGACTAAGGAGGGCAGCAAAACGCACATCACCGCCCACAAAACCTTTTGTGTTCTACTCGAGAAGACATCTACGCATGAACCTAGCTCATGATGCCACTGTTGGGGAACGTCGCATGGGAAACAAAAATTTTCCTACGCGCACGAAGACCTATCATGGTGATGTCCATCTACGAGAGGGGATGAGTGATCTACGTACCCTTGTAGATCGTACAGCAGAAGCGGTTAGAGATCGCGGTTGATGTAGTGGAACGTCCTCACGTCCCTCGATCCGCCCCGCGAACAATCCCGCGATCAGTCCCACGATCTAGTACCGAACGGACGGCACCTCCGCGTTCAGCACACGTACAGCTCGACGATGATCTCTGCCTTCTTGATCCAGCAAGAGAGACGGAGAGGTAGAAGAGTTCTCCGGCAGCGTGACGGCGCTCCGGAGGTTGGTGATGATCTTGTCTCAGCAGGGCTCCGCCCGAGCTCCGCAGAAACACGATCTAGAGGAAAAACTATGGAGGTATGTGGTCGGGCAGCCGTGAGAAAGTCGTCTCAAATCTGCCCTAAAAGCCCCATATATATAGGAGGAGGGAGGGGGACCTTGCCTTGGGGTCCAAGGGAACCCCAAGGGGTCGGCCGAGCCAGGGGGGAGGACTCTCCCCCCCCAAACCGAGTCCTACTTGGTTTGGTGGGAGGGAGTCCTTCCCCCTTCCCACTTCTTCCTTTTTTTTTCTTTCTTCCTTTGATTTTTATTCCTTGGCGCATAGGATTTGGTGGGCTGTCCCACCAGCCCACTAAGGGCTGGTGTGACCCCCACAAATACCTATGGGCTTCCCCGGAGTGGGTTGCCCCCCTCCGGTGAACTCCCGGAACCCATTCGTCATTCCCGGTACATTCCCGGTAACTCCGAAAACCTTCCGGTAATCAAATGAGGTCATCCTATATATCAATCTTCGTTTCCGGACCATTCCGGAAACCCTCGTGACATCCGTGATCTCATCCGGGACTCCGAACAACATTCGGTAACCAACCATATAACTCAAATACGCATAAAACAACGTCGAACCTTAAGTGTGCAGACCCTGCGGGTTCGAGAACTATGTAGACATGACCCGAGAGACTCCTCGGTCAATATCCAATAGCGGGACCTGGATGCCCATATTGGATCCTACATATTCTACGAAGATCTTATCGTTTGAACCTCAGTGCCAAGGATTCGTATAATCCCGTATGTCATTCCCTTTGTCCTTCGGTATGTTACTTGCCCGAGATTCGATCGTCAGTATCCGCATACCTATTTCAATCTCGTTTACCGGCAAGTCTCTTTACTCGTTCCGTAATACAAGATCCCGCAACTTACACTAAGTTACATTGCTTGCAAGGCTTGTGTGTGATGTTGTATTACCGAGTGGGCCCCGAGATACCTCTCCGTCACACGGAGTGACAAATCCCAGTCTTGATCCATACTAACTCAACTAACACCTTCGGAGATACCTGTAGAGCATCTTTATAGTCACCCAGTTACGTTGCGACGTTTGATACACACAAAGCATTCCTCCGGTGTCAGTGAGTTATATGAGCTCATGGTCATAGGAATAAATACTTGACACGCAGAAAACAGTAGCAACAAAATGACACGATCAACATGCTACGTCTATTAGTTTGGGTCTAGTCCATCACGTGATTCTCCCAATGACGTGATCTAGTTATCAAGCAACAACACCTTGTTCATAATCAGAAGACACTGACTATCATTGATCAACTGGCTAGCCAACTAGAGGCATGCTAGGGACGGTGTTTTGTCTATGTATCCACACATGTAAATGAGTCTTCATTCAATACAATTATAGCATGGATAATAAACTATTATCTTGATACAGGAATTATAATAATAACTATACATTTATTATTGCCTCTAGGGCATAATTCCAACAGTAATCAGCTAACGAGCAAATAATAATGAGTTTCAAATACCAACACTTCAACCAAAACAAGCATGAAGCAATATGAATAGGTGGTATCTCGCTAGCTCTTTCTGAGACCGCAAAACATAAATGCAGAGCACTTTCAAAGATCAAGGGCTGACTAAACATTGTAATTCATAGCAACGAAGATCCAGTCATAGTCATACTCAATATCAATCAAAAGCAAAGCATAAAAATGACAGAGGTGCTCTCTAATTGGTGCTTATATAAGAGGAGGATGACTCAACAGGAAAATAAATAGACAGGCCCTTTGCAGAGGGAAGCATTGATTTGCAGAGGTGCCAGAGCTCAAGCTTTGAAAACAGAGATACTAATTTTGGGTGGCATGCTTTCATTGTCAATGCAATGACCAAGAGTTCTCAATAACTTCCATGCTACTCATGATATAGGTGGTTACCAAACAGAAAAGTAAAGTTTTAACTCCCCCACCACCAATCAATCACACTCCACGGCTAGCCAAATCCTCGGGTACCGTCCATACTAACATCAATCCGGGAGGAGTCTTGTTTTACACTTATGTTTTCGATTTAAGCATGGAACCGGGCATCCCAAATACCGGTCCCTTTCTCGTGAATGACTGTGAATAAACACATGTCGATGATAACACTCCTGGCATGGAAGATACCAATAGCCCCCTGTCACCACATGAGCGGTTCGGGCATGCAAAACAGATTATTTCTTGAAGGTTTAGAGAATGGCACATGCACATTTACTTGGAATGGCAGGTAGATACCGCAAATAGGTAGGTATGGTGGACTCTCATGGAAAAACTTTTGGGTTTATGGAAGTGGATGCACAAGCAGTATTCCGCTTAGTACAAGTGAAGGCTAGCAAAAGACTGGGAAGCGACCAACTAGAGAGCGACAACAGTCATCAAGATGCAATGAGTCTGATTAACATTGAATGCAAGCACGAACAGGATATAAATCACCATGAACACGAACATCATAGAGGCTATGTTGATTTTGTTTCAACTACATGCATGAACATGCGCCAAGTCAAGCCACTTGAAACATTCAAAGGAGAATACCATCCTATCATACTACATCATAGTCATATCAAAATCTATGTTGGCATCCAAGACAAACCATTATAAGCTCTCAGCTAAATAAGCATGGCATCAGAAACTATGATCTCTAAGTTGTCATTGCAAACATGGTTCTCTCACAGCAAAGCTAAATCTGGGTCGACAAGCTAGTCATATTTACAAAAATAAAATAGATAGAGTTCATACCAGCTTTTCAGTCTCAGTCACTTCATCATATATCATCATTGTTGCCTTTCATTTGGACGATCGAACGATGAAAACGATAATACGCGCATTGGACTAAGCTGAATCTGCAGGCAAACACAAAGGAGAAGACAAAATAATATGGCTCTTTAAAAGCTAAACATGTAAGCATGTAAGAACCACTAAACATTGTAACCAATATCTTCTACCTTGACACAAAGAAAAAAAAACTATTTACACGGAAAAACTCCCAACAAGCAAAAGAAGAAAGAAAAATCTTTTTGGGTTTTCTCAAAAGGACACAAAACAAGAAAACAAGAAAACGAAAAGAAACTAGCATGGATAATACAGTGGCAAAGTGTAAACACCGGCTAACAAAGTGAAAGCATAAGCATGAATGTAAAGTCGGTGAGAACACGTACTCCCCCAAGCTTAGGCTTTTGGCCTAGCTTGGTCTACTCCCAAGGTGGGAAATAACCAGCTCTAGGATACTCCGGAGCAGACTGTGCATGCCACTGCTGTATGAGCTCCTCTGGCTCCCACTGATAAACTGGCGTCTGGTACTCGACTCGTGGCTTGGGCACGGGCGCCTGTGGTTGGGCCAAGCCCCAATGTGCGTAGATATCCGTGGGCATAATAGTGTACCTGCCTGCATGAAGATCAAACAAAGGAGCAGGCAAAGTAATAGTCTCTCGAGTACCCTGACTAAACACCAGGTTATAAATCATCCATCTACTAGCATCTCTATCCAGAAAATCATGGCAAACCATGCTGTCATAATCCAGATATCTCTCAGGGAGAAGCATCTCTCCTTCCTCTCCCAGTCTAATGGGTATATCAAAGTGTCTGGCAAGATGGGTAGCATAGATACCTCCATAGACGAATCCTTTAGAACGGTTCAGGTTCAACCGTTGAGCTACTATAGCGCCCAAGCTATAAGTCTTTTCGTTATAAAGGCCTTCGCGCAAAGCCGCAAGGTCTGGAGAACTAAGTGATCCAGCCTCCCCACGGCCAATCAAACATTTTCCCACAAATAGTGAGAAGTACCGAAGCACAGGAAAATGTATGCTAGCAATTCTAGTGCGAGATACTCCTCTCTCCTCTCCAACAGCAATAGAACCAATGAAATCCTCCAAGTCCCGTGGACGAGGGTCACGGATATCCCCAACATAAGGTAATTTGCATACATTGCAAAGGTCCTGCAGCGTCATCCACTGGGGGACATCGTATATCATGAACTCAACCAAGGGAGGATTCTTCCTCGGATAAAAGTTGAAGCTTTGAACAAAAATATTGGTGAGGAGGAGATATTGTGGGCACTTATCTTCAACAAACGCAATAAGACCTGCGTTCTCCACCAAGTAATAAAAGTCTTCATAAAGTCCGGCGGCGCGCAAAAATTCATCACTTGCCCACTCGCACGCTCGAACTTCTGTGACTCGAGGGACTACGTACTTGGGGTGGTTCTTCTCATCCTCCTTGTGGTTACGGCTTGAAGAGCCTCTCAAGAACCTCCTCATCTTTTCCCTTTTCTAGCTCTGAAAAATTCTGAAATTTTTAGAGACTTCGAAAGAAAAGTGAATAAGGATTAACCCAACTTGTAGCAACTACTCCTACTAGTGCCTAGACACCGTATCACGCGTTAAAACTACTTGGGACCAGCTAAAATCAACTTTTCTAGCTCAAGAACAGGGTCACCAAGGTAGCAAGAATTCGCGAAGGATAAAGCACTAGAACAAAAACTAATTGGACCAATGGAGGAGTCACTTACCAAGGAGTAATTTCCCCAAAACGGTTCGGAGAATGGTGCTTTGAGCGAGGAGATCGAAAATCACACCCAAATGAGCAAGAACACGGGTTTGAGCTGCGAAACAATTTTTTCTGGAGGTGGAAGAAGAGGCTGAGAGATGGAATGAGTGGAGGGGGTGCCTGTGGGCCCCACAAGCTTGCACCCCGCCACCAGGGGGTAGGTGGCGGTGGGGGGGGGGGGGCTTGTGGCCCAGCTCTGAGGCCCAAAATTTTTCAAAAATTCCAGAAAAAATCATACTAAATTTTCAGGACCATCGGAGAACTTTTATTTTCGAGGTATTTTTCTCCGGGACGCTAAATCAGAAAACAGGAAAAACTAAACTAATTCTACCATTTTTCTTCTAAGCAACAGAAAAGAAAAACTCAAAACAGAGGTATGTGACTCTCTGATTCATCCGTTTCATGGTCATTGAAAGAAACCCGTCAATGGGATTGATCAAGTCCTTATGACAAAACCCTCTCGAATCGCAAGAGAGAACGAAGAATTTTCGAATAGCCACTAAGTCACCAAAATGGGGATATGAATCTCCCCAACAAGCAAATCGTACTTCATCTTGACACGAGGAATAGGGCATTCAAAGCTCCCAATGAGAATCGATGAAGTCTTTTCGATAGCATTGATGCAATGTACTGGATATCATTTCTTCGGAAAGTGCACTGTGTGCTCATTACCATTGACATGGAAAGTGACATTGCGTTTGTTGCATTCTATAACAGCCCCTGCAGTGTTTAAAAAGGGTTTTCCGAGGATGATAGCCATGGCATCGTCCTTGGGAATATCCAAGATAACAAAGTCTGTTAAGATAGTGGTGTTAGCAACCACAACATGCACATCCTCGCAAATGCCGATAGGGAAAGCAGTTGTTTTGTCGGCCATTTGCAGAGAAATTTCAGTGGGTGTCAACTTATCCAACTCAAGCCTACAATAAAGAGAGAGCGGCATAACACTAACACCGGCTCCAAGGTCACATAAGGCAGTTCTTACGTAGTTTCCTTTAATGGAGCAAGGTATAGTGGGCACTCCGGGATCACCGAGTTTCTTAGGAGTTCCACCTTCGAAAGTGTAATTGGCAAGCATGGTGGAGATCTCAAGATTTGGTATCTTTCGTTTATTAGTCACGATATCCTTAATGTACTTGGCATACGGAGACATCTTGAGCATATCAGTTAACCGCATCTGCAGAAAGACGGGTCTTATCATATCAATGAAGCGCTCAAAATCCTCATCATCCTTTTTCTTGGATGGCTTAGGAGGAAAGGGCATAGGTCTCTGAACCCATGGCTCTCTTTCTTTACCATGCTTCCTAGCAGAGAAGTCATTCTTGTCGTATCTCTTAGGTTGTGGATTATCAGGATTAACCGTAGGTTCAATCTCCATATCCTCGTCATTGCTAGGTTGAGCATCAGTACGAACATCACTGTCCATATTGTCACCAGGGTCATGTTCATCACCAGATTGTGTTTCTGCATCAGACGCAGAGATATCATTAGGTTCTTCAGGTGTGATAGACTACAAGGAATATGCTAATACACGACGCTATTTTTTCGTCGCTGCATCATCACGGTTTTTAATTTACGACGATCTCACGACGAAAAACCAAGCGTCGAAAATGGAGCGTCACAAATGAACAACAACGACATTTTGATCACAATCGTCGTAACTTTTACGACGATTCCTGGATTGTCGTAACCTTTATGACGATCCTAAATCGTCGTTGACAATCAAACCCAGTCCTACATGGCAGTCCTTCGTGGCAAAATTACGACGAAATCAAAACATCATGGTTGGAATCAGCCCAACCCATTTCATTTGATCACATGGGTTGGTTTTAATTTTTTTGGCCTATTTCTTATTGGGCTTCTTTTGGGGCCTTATCATATTTACAACCACTTTTAGTATTCTTTTTCGAATTTTGGTGTGTGGCCTTTTACTTTCTATTGATTTTCTTTTTTGGCCATTTTATTTTTTTACTCGTCTCACGTGTCATGCTGATTTCAAAATTAGTCCCAAACGTTAGAAATTTTACATTTTGTCAAATAAATATCATAACTTGGTCTCCTTGTCAAGTTGCCATTTCATAGGTATTCAAATCACATTCAGAATCAATATTTCAAACAGGCTAGGAAGCAAATACACTTGAAATTTGTCCAAACCAACATTAAATTTATCTGTTACAATCTTTACACTACACCACAACCCATATATACCTACTACTGCCTACTATTACAATACATATGCTACTCTTTGTTGATACGCTTCATAGCTTCACACTTGGCTTTGTACTTCACCTGTGCAAAAAATAAGAATAAGATATGAACTAACACTGTAGGTATTTAAATAATAGCATTTACAAAAAAAGTGTGAACTAACACTACAGGTATTTAAATAACAGAATTTACAAAAAAATGCGTGCATCAACAAGATGGAGCAGAATATAATTCATGAACCTCGGTAGATGATATACTACTTGGTAAGAGCAAATACAAACTTCTATTTCTTCTAAAAAATACAAACTTATATTGGGTCTTGTACACTCTTTCTTATTTTTCAACAGCGACTAACCCATTTCAAGAAAGAATGACTGAAGCTTTAGGAGAAACAAAATGAAGTAAGCATCATGATTTAAATCACCGAGCCACTGCACACTTCATTTACATTACTGCATAGTGTTAGCCATGCAACATATAAACTCCAAGCACACATACTTGATGGGCAGAGCTGAAGATCAAGAACATAAGACTGCAACAGAACATTTGTATAAGATGGACGGTAGAGAAATCTTACTAAAGGCAGAGGATGGTGGAACAAGTTTGTTTCTAAATTAATTGTACCCATATGCAGAAAGGATTTTATCCAATATACCCAAATGTTCTTTTGAATACGATTGCGTCTAAATAAATTAAGAAAATAGTATCAAATAGTACTTATGCTCTCGGATCCCAGATTCATATACAACTCCTCATTGGTAAGGATATTAATTAGTCAAAGAAATCTGAAGATCTAAAGTATTGAGCAAATACACACTTCATTTACATTATTGCGAAGAGTTATATCCACACAACATCTAAAGTTCTAAACTCAAAGAACATATGCTAGACGGGCACAGCCGAGCAAGAGCAGCAGACTGTAACAGAATGGAGGATACAAGTAGAAACAACACTGACCTTCCAGAGCGGTCCTCAGGGGCTCTACAAACTCGGGGAACTCGATCTCGTCGAGCGCCTTGAAGACGTCCTCGGCGTTGATCATCTACCTCTTCCCGTCCTTGCACACATCGTTAGCCCTGCAAATAAAACCGCAACTGTGTCGCTATCATCACCATCCCAAGAGCATCACATCACAGGGACAGAGAAAGGTTCCTATCTGAATATATGAAATTACTAGTTCGAACATACTGAGCACACACACTTGATAGAGTATGATATAAAGAAACTGCATACAAGCTAAACCTGTGGACTTCCCAGAATATGCTACTACAACTGAATTCCCATCTATAACCATGAACATTTGGGGAAAAAACAAACCTTTTGATTTCCATGTCCTTTTCCATCCCCTGTTCCACAAGAGAGTCTGCTGAAATGACATAAACGAAATTAGCAGCAAGCAGAAGTTGTCTTATGTTGTTTCGTTTTTCTGCAGTGAACGATGTTGGTGTCAGACAGTTTCAGAAAGCACTCCCATGCTTTCAGTAGCCGTCGCAAATACTCAGTTCAGTAACCTATGCTGATTCAACTCTAATGTTACCGGCACATGATTATGTAAGGTTCCAGCAAGTCAAGTCGAAGAAAAGGAGCTCAAAGCATACAGAAAGATTAAGATGGAGGAGATGAACACACTTTTAAACCAGTACCTCAATTTCTGTAGAGTTTCTCTCAAGGTGAGTTAACTAATCCAGGAAAGGCTACATGGATCACTTATGATTTCTTGTTATATGTCATCTATAAAAATAAAAAATAAAAAATTAACAGATGCAAGCTGAAACACCGGTGATCGAGAAGAACAGTCTTGCAAATGGGATTATCGAGCTCATTGATCAGAACCACATTACAAAGCTTGTTATGGGAGCATCTTCCTTCTCAGTGTATGTACAGATGCAATACTCCAACTCTGTAACGAGGTTTTCTGGAAAAAATACACCGCAATTATTTCCAACTGCACTGTTTCCATAGAGCAAAGCACCATGAGTTATATAATTAGATGTTGGACTCCTGTATATGTAAATTTCATATTTCTTTTTTATTGGTCCGTTGTTCTAACAAGTGGCGATAAGGAAGGCGGCAGAACCATTTAGTCAATACTTCACTTAAAACTCCCAATAACAAATAACTACAGTTTAACTAATTATCATCTCTCCCTGTGTCAGAAGTCTAAAGTAGAAATAACCCAAGGTGTTTATGTTGATTATGAATCTTGCATGAACAGGAAGAGGAAAGTACCAAAATCAAAAGTTGCTACCGGTGTGCATCTACATGACAAACCATATTGCCAGATCTTCTTTATTTGTAAAGAGACTCTTGGTTGCTCTAGGTATGAGTGTCATGCATCCCTAACTCAGCATAAAGCAAATACTACATAGACTTTGCAAATTTTAGCTCAAGCAACTACTCAAAATTATATCTAGCCTGGCAAGTAAAACGGTGTCATTTTTCTTATCATTTTTCAGGGAGGCCACTCAGCTTTCTACAAAAGTAGAGTCACCCTGAAGTAGCTGTGCAAGCACTATCTCAGACCAGCCTGATTTAACTCCAAGATCCGTATCACTGCCACCTGGGCCTCCAGGTCTCTTAGGCCCCATAGGCCAACAACCTCTTCCACGACGGTCCAACTCAGTGAGTTATCCCTTGTTTGGATTGATAACAAAAAATGTAGAAAATAAAATCAGTGGAATGTTTGACAATAGAATGTATTTGGCTGTAGTAACTCTCAACAAGTAGTGTCTCTAATGTTTGCCAATGGCACTATGGAAAAATTCCACTTTGTGAAACAAAATCTTACTTCTATTGGTCTATCATCTAAATTTTAGTTGACCAACCAAGGTCTTCTGTTTTGGTCTCAGTTATCATACTTACTAGATAATGTTGTCATACTTACTGAATTCAAAGCGAACAAAATGTTTTACAGGTGGAAATACATGAAATGTTTGAGCAACTGTACCTAGTCCTCAATCAGCTAGAGCGCTCCTTCCACTGCCAAACATAATGCATGTGACGAACCACTGCCAGGGCCCCTTCCACAGCCGCCCGGGGTCGATGGCGAGCACGTTGAGCACAACGGAGAGGGAGGCGAGGCTGCAGAAGGCCGGCTCCGACTACGTCTGGAAGTAGGAGATGAGGTTGAAGAAGCCCTCCATGGTCCCGCCCTGTAGTGCCTCCATGGTACACTACATCACAAGACTAGTCCAACTACAGTACATCATAGCACAGTAGAAGAAATCAATCTAATTTCTGAATGCAATCAAACGGCAAATAGCTACTAGCAATATGGGTTAGGTACTTTGAGCTCTCATCATCAGGCATTGCAGCATCAAACAAGCTAGCAGAGGAGAAAATCTTTAAATAGGGGAGAAGAAAAGTGGGCTGAACCGAACCCGAACAGAAGCTTCTCCGTCATGCACATGAACAACAGCTTAGCTTCTCCGTGGACCATCCCCGATCGCACAAGAAGGGACCCAATGAACGACACTAACGTCGCCGAGGGGCACTGAGCGGATCCTGACGGAGTCGACCACGCCGAAGGTGGTGAACTCCTTGGTGAGCGCCTTCTTCTTGGTCCGCAGGGGCAGGTTCTCGACGAAGACGGTCCTGACCAGCTTACCCTCGTCGTCGAACACCTCGTCCTCCTCGCCCCCGGAGGCCACCGCCTCGACATCGTGGGGCGCCTTCCTCTTGGCCCCAACCACCAGTCGCGGCCGTACCTCCTCCTCCGCGGGCGCCGCCCCGAGCGTCCGCCGCTCGTACCCGGCCTCCACCTCGTCCCGCTTCCTCTTGCGCCATGCTGGCGGCCCCTTCGCCTCCCCTTGCCCCGCTTCCTCCGAGACGGATCCGCGGCCTCCGCCTCTGCCTCAGCCTTGGGCCGCTTCGAGGGCTTGCGCGCCTGCGTTGGGACGGCGGATGCAGGGGTTGGCGGGGGAGCGCGGGGGGCTCCTCCGGGGCGGACTCCTTGCGGCGGCTCCGGATCGGAGGTGGGGGAGCCGATGGCTCTGGAGGAGGGGAGATACTGGATCGGGAGGAAGGGTGCGATGGGGGTGGTGGTGTGACCTAGGGTCTGGCTACGGGTGGGTATCTTTTTTTTCTAGATAGATGGATGGATGGATGTGGGTTGGAGATATGGATGGATGGATGGATAGGTGCCATGTCATCAATCTGTGGGAAGATTTTTCATTGGTTCGAAAAATCAATGATTTAAAATAGTTTCTGAAGCATCTATCAAAAATATTTTGCAAAAGGGCACCACACAAATTTTACTAGAGTTAGACCACATTTTATGGATGAGGACCAATTTGTATGCATTTTCGATCTTTCTAGCTTTTTTAAATCATTTTTCGAGTGGCAAAAATGATTTTTTTGTGAAGAACCTACCAAATATTTATTGCAAAATTGAACTCCATCAATTTTCTAAAATACTAGTCCATATTTATGATCCAATGTATTTATGAAAAAAATCGAGAATTTTTGGAATGACGGAATAGTAGGTTGCTTCACAAACTAGGATGAGGTGGGATAGAATGGACCCACGAGTGACACGTCAACATAGTTAGAACATGTTACGACATTTTTACAATCGTCGTAAAAGTTATGACGATCTCATCTTATGCGGTTACGATGTTTTTGACTCACATCGTCGTAATTTATATGTAGATTTGATCCACTCAAACGGTTTCCGACGATCTCGGATGAAATCGTTATAGATTTATGCGAATTCATCAACGACATCTTAAAAACGTCATATATGAGCATATTTCTTGTAGTGATAGTATTTGGTGAACTGGCGTGCAGGTTCCTATCGTCCTTCTTCTTCTCCTTAGGATGACTAGGTGTATCAGCATTGATTCCTTGAGAATCTTGATCAATTCTCTTAGGATGACCTTCAGGATACAAAGGTTCCTGAGTCATTTTTCCTCCTATAGTAATGACTTTGACAGAGTTGTCATTTAATTCATTGAGCAGGTCATTCTGAGCTTTAAGTACTTGTTCCACCTGAGTAGTAATCATAGAGGCATGTTTACTCAGAAGCTTCAGAGCATTGACATTTCTGTCTACACAAGCACTTAGATGGCTAAGCATACGAGTACTTTGTTCCAAATGTCTGCTAACATAATCATTGAAACTCTGTTATTTGGCAACAAAGTTGTCAAATTCATCAAAGCATAGGCTAGCAGGTTTATCAAAAGGAATACCACTCTCATCAAACCTACGCAGAGAATTCACTTCTACTACCTATATCGGGTTATCGAGACCGTGGATCTCTTCGATAGGTGGTAGATTTTTGACATCTTCAGATCTAATGCCTTTCTCTTGCATAGATTTCTTGGCTTCTTGCATATCTTCGGGACTGAGGAATAGAATACCTCTTTTCTTAGGAGTTGGCTTAGGAGGTGGTTCGGGAATAGTCCAAGAATTATCGTTGATCAAGATGTGATTTAGTAGGATCTCAGCTTGTTCTACAGTTCGTTCCCTAAAAACACAACCTGCACAACTATCTAGGTAGTCTCTAGAGGCATCGATAAGTACGTTATAGAGGATATCAAGTATCTCGTTCTTCTTAAGAGGGTGATCAGGCAAAGCATTCTGTAGCTGGACGAGCCTCCCCAAGCTTGTGGAAGACTCTCTTCTTGGAGTTGAGCAAAGTTGAATATTTCCTGCAAGGCAGCTTGCTTCTTATGGGCAGGGAAATATTTCTCATAGAAGTAATAGACCATCTCCTGGGTACTACGCACACATCTAGGAGCAAGAGAGGTTAACCAGGCTTTAGTGTCATCCTTTAGAGAGAAAGGAAACAACTTAAGGATATAGTAGTGGCGAATCTTCTCCTCATTAGTGAAGAGGTTGGCTATTTCGGATAGTTTGGCAAGATGGGCTATGACCGTCTCAGACTCATAACCGTGAAAAGGATTAGATTCGACTAAAGAGATTATCTCAGGGTCGACAGAGAATTCATAATCCTTATCGGTGACAAAGATACGTGAAGTGGCAAACTTCGGGTCATTTCTCATCCTAGCTTCCCGAGATTTTTCCTTCCACTTGAAAAGTAATTTCTCAGCGTCATAGGCATCCTTACACACAAGAAAATCCTCAGCTATCTCTCCCTCCATAACGTAACCCTCAGGTATATCAGGCAATTCATATCTAGGAGAGCTAGATCTAGCAGGAGCAAAAGCAGGTTCTATCTCAATAGTATCGACAGTATCAGACGCATCACGAGCATTGGCAGTAACTCTAGCAATATGAGCATCAAGGAACACCCCTAATGGAACATCAGGCAAAGTAGTATCTCTAGCAGTATCAAGCATAGCATCATCAGGAAAAATAGCATCTCTAGCAGTAGTATCAAGCATAGCATCTCTAGTAGTATCAGGCATAGTATCAAGCATAGCATCTCTAGTAGTAGTATCACAAGCATCATCAAGCACAGGTGACATATCAGGATTTCTAGCAGGAGGTGATGTCTCAAACTTACTCATAACTGAAGGTGAATCAAGTGCAGAGCTAGATGGCAATTCCTTACCTCCCCTCGTAGTTGAGGGCAAGACTTTGGTCTTCGGATGCTTTAGATTCTTCATAGTGATCAGCAGATATAAATCCCAAGTGACTCAGAGAATATAGCAATACCTCCCCGGCAACGGCGCCAGAAAAATGCTGATCCTGCAATCTCTGGCGTTAGCTAGATGAATGCTTATGACAACAAACCTTCTCCTGCAACGGCACCAGAAGAATGCTGAAAGCACTCCCCAGCAATGAGGCTAGAAGAATGTTGTTGATGGCCCACCAGCGCGTGGGTTCGCAGCAGTTTTCGAGGGTAGAGTATTCGACCCAATTTGTTGATAAGCCAGTCGGGAGGTGAGAGAATACTCTCGAGTATTAGCAGCTGAATTTGTCAGACTCAACCACACCTGAAAGATTAGTATCTGCAAGCACAGTAGTAACAGCAAAGTAGTATGATAACAACGGTGTCAGAAACGATTTGTCGACGACAGACTATTCCTAACAATTGTATCAATGGCGCGTTCGTTGCCGCGTAGACGGAAGTTGTCAATTCCCGTCAACGGTAGGTGAACCGACAGTGTAGCAGGTAGCAGCAGTGTAACGAGCAATAGCAGTGGCAAGGAATATCAGCAATAGCAAGTAGAAACAGTAGCAAGCGACAGTAGTAGCAACAGTAGTAGCAGAGCAAGACAAGTAACAGCAGTAGCAACAGTAGTAGCAGCAGCAGAGCAAGACAAGTAACAGCAGTAGCAACAGTAGTAGCAGCAGTAGGACAAACTCGTAGGCAATGGGTCGGTGATTTGTTTGGATGATATTCATCATGCAACATCTATAACACGGAGGGATAAGTGGCTAGCTCCCGTTCGTCAATGTGATGTTGGCATGCATTACATGTGTCGTCATACGTGCTTAGGGAAAAGAACTTGCATGACATCTATTGTCCATCCCTCCCGTGGCAGCGGGGTCCAAAAGGAAACTACGGGATATTAAGGTTCTCCTTTTAATAAAGAGCCGGACCAACGTATTAGCACTTGGTGAACACATGAACTCCTCAAACTATGGTCATCACCGGGAGTGGTTCCGGTTATTGTCACTCCGGGGTTGCCGGATCATAACACATAGTAGGTAACTACAACTTGCAAGATCGGATCTAAAACACACATATATTGGTGACAACATAATAATTTCAGATCTGAAATCATGGCACTCGGGCCCTAGTGACAAGCATTAAGCATGGCAAAGTAGTAGCAACATCAATCTCAGAACATAGTGGATACTAGGGATCAATCCCCATCAAAACTAACTCGATGACATGATAGATCTCATCCTACTCATTACCGCCCAGCGAGCCTACAAATAGATTACTCACAAACGACAAAGAGCTTCATGGAATTGGAGAGGGAAGAAGGTTGATGATGACGATGGCGACGATTTCCCCTCTACGGAGACCAAGACGGACTCCATATCTGCCCTCCAGATGAAGAACAGAAGGTGGCGGCGCCTCCGTATCGAAAACGCGACGAAAACTTCTCTTTTTTATTTTTCTGGGACGAAAGGCAACTTATAGAGCTGGAGTTGGGGGCGGCAGGTGCCTGTGGGCCCCACAAGCCTGCCCACCACCACCAGGGGGTGGTGGCGGGGCAGGGGCTTGTGTCCCACTGGCCCACCCCCTGAGGTGGAGCTTGGCGCAGATATTTTTGATATTTTCCAAAACTGCTCACCGTAAATTTTCAGGACGTTTGGAGAACTTTGATTTCTGCACAAAAATAACACCAAGGCAATTCTGCTGAAAACAACGTCAGTCCAGGTTAGTTCCATTCAAATCATGCAAATTATAGTCCAAAACAAGGGCAAAAGAGTTTGGAAAAGTAGATACGTTGGAGACGTATCAGGGGGCCACAAGCCTGGTAGGCGCGGCCACCCCCCTGGTCGCTCCTAGGGGGCTTGTGGGCTCCCTGCTGGCCCACTGGCTCCCCTCTTCTGCTATATGAAGGGTTTCGTTCCAAAAAAAATCCGGAGGAGGCTTTTCGGAGGATTCGCCGCCGCCACGAGGCAGAACTTGAGCAGAACCAATCTAGAGCTCCGGCAGGACGATCCTGCCGGGGAAACTTCCCTCTCGGAGGGGGAAATCGTCACCATCGTCATCACCAAAACTCCTCTCATCGGAGGGGACTCATCACCATCAACATCTTCATCAGCACCATCTCTTCTCCAAACCCTACTTCATCACTTGTAACCAATCTCCGTCTCTCGACTCTGATTGGTACTTGTACGGTTGCTAGTAGTGCTAATTACTCTTTGTAGTTGATGCTAGTTGGATTACTTGGTGAAAGTGTTTATGTTCAGATCCTTGACGCTACTCATTACCTCTCTAGTCATGAATATGATTATGCTTTGTGAGTAGTTACTTTTGTTCCTGAGAACATGGGATAAGTCATGCTAATAGTAGTCATGTGAATTTGGTATTCGTTCGATATTTTGATGTGTTGTATGTTGTTTTTCCTCTAGTGGTGTTATGTGAACGTCGACTACATAACACTTCACCATTATTTGGGCCTAGAGGAAGGCATTGGGAAGTAGTAAGTAGATGATGGGTTGCTAGAGTGACAGAAGCTTAAACCCTAGTTTATGCGTTGCTTCGTAAGGGGCTGATTTGGATCCACTAGTTTAATGCTATGGTTAGACTTTGTCTTAATTCTTCTTTCGTATTTGCGGATGCTTGTGAGAGGGGTTAATCATAAGTGGGATGCTTGTCCAAGTAAGGGCAGTACCCAAGCGCCGGTCCACCCACATATCAAACTATCAAAGTAACGAACGTGAATCATATGAACATGATGAAAACTAGCATGACAGATATTCCCGTGTGTCCTCGGGGGCGTTTTTCCTCCTATAAGACTTTGTCCAGGCTTGTCCCTTGCTACAAAAGGGATTGGGCCACTTTGTTACATCGTTTCTACTCTTGTTACTTGTTGCTTGCTACGAATCATCTTGTCACACAACCACTTGTTACCGATAATTTCAGTGCTTGCAGATTTTACCTTGCTGAAAACCACTTGTCAGATCCTTCTGCTCCTTGTTGGGTTCGACACTCGTACTTATCAAAAGGACTAGATACATCCCCTATACTTGTGGGTCATCAATTGCGCATACCCATGCTTAGTTGTCTTCTTTTGGAGGTGATGGTGGTGGAGTTGTTGCAACCTTTGATTCCAAGAGGGCCATCAATCTTTGATTTATACCTTGGAGATCTGTGATATGTTTCTCCAGCAAAACAACTTCACGAGTGAGATAAGTATTGCAAGCACGAGTTGTCTCACAAAACCTCAAGAGTTCAATCAAGGATGGAGACAGTAGGTGGAGGTAGGGTTGGAGGAAATCCACTTCTTCAGCTTCTTCCTTGTTGAACACATATTGTACTTCGTCCCACGCCTGTTTCTTCTCCTTAGTTTTGCCCTTGGTTTCTTTAGGTAGCCTTTCCCTGGCCTCCATGACCTCCATTCTTTTCAGATCAGCATTTACTTCTCCATACACCCGAGGGAGATTGTTCTCCCCCACAGATTCCTGAGACAACATCTTGCTCTAAATCTGCGGTAGAAAACAAGCTCGAAACGAAAACAGAGGAAATCTGCGTGATACGAGGGTCAGACCTTACATGAAAATATATAATGATTTCTTCCGACTAGAAGGGGTACTCCGCAAGAAAACGGAGTCCGGGAGGCACACGAGGTGGCCACAAGCCCCCCAGGCGCGGCCAGGGGGTGGGCCCATGTCTGGCAGGCTTGTCGCCTCCTCGTGCGCTTTCCGGACTACTTCCAATTTTTCTATTTTTCTAAATATTCCAAAACGGAGAAATATTCCTACTGGAAAAGTTTTGGAGTCTGTTTACTTACCGAAACACATACCTCTTCGTTTTCGGAGTCTGAAACAGGCTGATAAATATCCCTTAGGTATTCCTCAGGAGTTATGGTATTGATAATATTGCTTTCAACATTTATGGGAGTACCTGAGATATAATGCTTGATTCTGTGCCCATTAACCACTCTCGGACAATTACCTTCCGTGTTGTTGATTGCTGCGGCAACAAAAGTCCTTCCCAGGCGCTTAGGAATTCTTCTTGTTACTTCTCTAGTTTGCGTCGGTTTTTCCCTTGAAGAGGAAAGGGTGATGTAGCACAGGAGCAGTAAGTATTTCCCTCAGTTTGAGAACCAAGGTATTGATCTAGAAGGAGGGCCTCGTCAAGTCCAAACTACCTGCGCAAACACAAACAAGCTTGCACCCAACGCTTCAAAGGGGTTGTCAATCCCTTCAAGATTGTTTGCAAAGTGAGATCTGAAGGCGGAAAGAGCAACAAAGTAAAAAGTGTAAGGCTGAAAATATGGTGTGGAGTAGACCCTGGGGGCCATAGTTTTCACTAGAGGCTTCTCTCAAAATAGCAAGTATTATGGTGGGTGAACAAATTACTATCGAGCAATTGATAGAACCGTGCAAAGTCATGACGATATCTAAGGCAATGATCATACATATAGGCATCACGTTCGAGACAAGTAGACCGATACTTTCTGCATCTACTACTATTACTCCACACATCGACCGCTATCCAGCATGCATCTAGTGTATTGAGTTCATGAAGAATAGAGTAACATGATGTAGAGGGATAATCTCAAACCAATGATGAAAACCCCATCTTTTTACCCTTGATGGCAACAACACGATGCGTGCCTCGATACCCCTTCTGTCACTGGGTGAGGTCACCGCACGGTATGAACCCAAAACCAAGCACTTCTCCCATTGCAAGAATCATAGATCTAGTTGGCCAGACAAAACCCACAACTCGAAGAGAATTACAAGGATATGAAATCATGCATAAGAGAGATCAGAAGAAACTCAAATAAGATTCATAGATAATCTGATCATAAATCCACAATTCATCGGATCTCGACAAACACACCGCAAAAAAAGATTACATCGGATAGATCTCCATGAAGATCATGGAGAACTTTGTATTGAAGATCCAAGAGAGAGAAGAAGCCATCTAGTTACTAGCTATGGACCCCGTAGGTCTATGGTGAACTACTCACGCATCATCGTAGAGGTCTTGGTGTTGATGAAGAAGACCTCCGTGTCCGAATCCCCCCTCCGGCAAGGCACCAGAACGTGCCCCAGATGGGATCTTGCGGAGACAGAAGCTTGCGGCGGTGAAAAAGTACTTTCGATGATCTCTTGATTTTTTTGGGAATTTTTGGGAATATATAGGCGCAACCCCTTGGTCAGAGGATGCTCAGGGGGGCCACAAGCCTGGATGGCATGGTCTACCCCTGGCCGCGGGGTGGGGGCTTATGGGGCCCCTGGGGCTTCCCTGCCTTGGCTCCCACGCTCCCCGATCTTCTTCCGTTCCAGAAAAAATCTTTTCGGGGATTTTCTTCTGTTTGGACTCCGTTTCAAAATCTCCTCTGAAAGGGGTCAAAAACATGGAAAAAATAGGAACTGACACTTGGCACTGAGTTAATAAGTTAGTCCCAAAAATTAAATAAAAGGCATGCAAAACATCCAATGTTTGACAAGATAATAGCATGAAACCATCAAAAATTATAGATACGTTGGAGACGTATCATTGATCTTGATACCACCAGAACGATATACTTCCACAACAATGTAGAGACCTTCCCATTTAGAGAGAAGCTTGCCTGCAAAAAATCTTAAACGAGAATTATATAGCAAGACATAATCACCTACATTGAACTCACGCTTTTGTATCCTTTTATCATGCCACCTCTTAACTTTTTCTTTGAACAACTTGGCATTCTCATATGCCTGAGTTATCCATTCATCAAGCGAGCTAATATCAAATAACCTCTTCTCACCAGCAAGTTTGATATCAAAGTTGAGCTCTTTGGTTTCCCAATAAGCTTTATGCTCTAGCTCCAAAGGTAAATAACATGCTTTACCGTATACCATTTTGTACGAAGACATGCCCATGGGATTCTTATAGGCAGTTCTATAAGCCCACAGTGCATCATCGAGCTTCTTAGACCAATTCTTTCTAGACTTTTTGACAGTCTTTTGCAGAATTAGTTTAATCTCTCTATTGCTTAGCTCTACTTGACCACTGGACTCAGGGTGATAGGGAGACGCAATTCTATGATTGACATCATACTTAGCAAGCGTTTTACGGAAAGCACCATGAATGAAATGTGAACCACCGTCGGTCATTAGATATCTAGGGACTCCAAATCTAGGGAAAATAACTTCTTTAAGCATCCTGATAGTAGTGTTGTGATCAGCACTACTAGTGGGCATAGCTTCTACCCACTTAGTGATGTAGTCAACAACAACTAGGATATGAGTATACCCGTTGGATTTTGGAAAAGGTCCCATATAATCAAAGCCCCAAACATCAAATGGTTCAATGACAAGTGAATAGTTCATAGGCATTTCCTGACGTTTACCGATATTACCTATTCTTTGACATTCATCACAAGACAAGACAAACTTACGACCATCCTTGAAGAGAGTGGGCCAATAGAAACCTGATTGCAATACCTTGTGTGTAGCTCTATCTCCCGCATGGTCTCCTCCGTAGGCCTCGGAGTGACACTTCTGTAGGATCTGTCCCTGTTCATGTTCAGGTACACAACATCTAATAACACCATCTACTCCTTCCTTATAAAGGTGAGGATCATCCCAGAAGTAATGTCTCAAATAAAAGAAGAATTTCTTCTTTTGCTGGTATGTGAAACTAGGTGGTATATATTTGGCAACGATATAGTTTGCATAATCATCATACCACGGTGCACTACGTGAAGTATTGATGACATTCAATTTCTCATCAGGAAAGCTATCATCAATAGGTTGTGGGTCATCAAGAACGTTCTCCAACCTAGACAAGTTATCTGCTATGGGGTTATCAGCACCCTTCCTGTCGACAACGTGCAAATCAAACTCTTGTAGCAAGAGGACTCATCTCATGATTCTAGGTTTAGCGTCTTTGTTCTCCATATGGTACTTAATAGCAGCGTGATCAGTGAGAATAGTGACTTTGGAATCAACTATGTAAGACCTGAAATTTTCACATGGAAACACGACTGCTAAAAATTCCTTTTCCGTAGAGCATAGTTTCTCTGGGCACTGTCTAGAGTTTTACTAGCATAGTGAATAACATTCAACTTCTTATCAACTCTTTGCCCTAGGACAGTGATACGTCTCAAATGTATCTATAATTTTTGATGGTTTCACGCTGTTATCTTGTCTTCTTTGTATGTTTTATGTACCTTGTTATATCTTTTTGGGGACTAACTTATTGATTCAGTGTCAGTTCCTGTTTTCCGTGTTTTTGACTCTTTTCAGATCTGATTTTGGAATGGAGTCCAAACGGAATAAAATCCCCGAAATGATTTTTTCCCGAACGAAAGAAGACCAGGGAACCTTTGGGCCAGGCCAGGTGGGCCCTAGGGAGCCCACAAGGGCCCACTCTGCCACCAGGGGGAGGCGGCGGTGGGCAAGCTTGTGGCTCCCCTGGCCGCCTCCTGACCTAGGTTTTGCGCCGATATATTCCCAAATATTCCGCAAAAAATCAGGGGAGCCTCGAAAATACTTTTCCGCCGCCGCAAGCTTCCGTTTCCGCGAGATCTCATGTGGAGACCCTTCCCGGCGCCCTGCCGGAGGGGACTTTGGAGGTGAAGGGATTTTTTTCATCATCATCATCACCCCTCCAATGACTCGTGAGTAGTTCACTTCACACCTACGGGTCCATAGTTAGTAGCTAGATGGCTTCTTCTCTCTCTTGGATCTTCAATACAAAGTTCTCCATGATCTTCATGGAGATCTATCTGATGTAATCTTCTTTGGCGGTGTGTTTGTCGAGATCCGATGAATTGTGGACTTGTGATCAGATTATCTATGATATATATTTGAGTCTTTGCTGATTTCTTATATGCATGATTTGATATCCTTGTAAGTCTCTCCGAGTCTTGGGTTTTGTTTGGCCAACTCGATCTATGATTCTTGCAATGGGAGAAGTGCTTGGTTTTGGGTTCTGCCATGTGGTGACCTTTCCCAGTGACAGTAGGGGCAGCAAGGCACACATCAAGCAGTTGCCATCAAGGGTAAAAAGATGGGGTTTTTATCATTGGTTTGAGATTATACCTCTACATCATGTCATCTTGCTTAAGGCGTTACTCTGTTCTTATGGACTTAATACACTAGATGCATGCTGGATAGCGGTCGACGTGTGGAATAATAGTAGTAGATGCAGAAAGTATCGGTCTACTTGTTTCGGACGTGATGCCTATAGAAATAATCATTGCATAGATATCATCACGACTCTCACAGTTCTATCAATTGCTCGGCAGTAATTTGTCCACCCACCGTCTACTTCCTTTCATGAGAGAAGCCACTAGTAAACACTACGGCCCCGGGTCTATTCACATCCATCATTTACAACTCCGCTTTTACTTTGCTTTGTTACTTTGTTACTTTCAGTTCTCACTTCGCAAACAATCTAAAAGGGATTGACAACCCCTTCATAGTGTTGGGTGCAAGCTCTTGTGTTTGTGTAGGTCGGTGAGATACTCTTCCGCCGGATTGATACCTTGGTTCTCAAACTGAGGGAAATACTTACCGTCGCTGTGCTACATCACCCTTTCCGCTTCGAGGGAATACCAACGTGCCGTAGTAGGAGTATTTCTGGCACAATTGCCAGGGGTACACACCAAACATCAGAAGTATTTCTGGCGCCGTTGCCGGGGATCTTTTTGAAGTAGCAGAAGTATTTCTGGCGCCGTTGCCGGGGAAGAGGATCACTTGCCGAGGAGGATTATGAAGAATATTCTCCTGACAACACGCCTATTTCTGGCGCCGTTGCCGGGGAGGAGAAATCAAGATCTATCCAAGTAGGTCTCACAAACTCTTCTCTTGCATTTACTTTTATTGCCATTTGCCTCTCGTTTTCCTCCCCCCACTTCACATTTGTCGTTTTCATTCGCCTTTCTCCTTTGCCTTTTCCGTTCGCCCTTTTCTCTCGCTTGCTTTCTGTTCGCTTGTGTGCCATGTGCCCTCAATATGCTTGCATCTTCGCTTGCTGAAAATCTAGTGATATGGATCCTCATCCACTTGCTAGTCTCTTTAAGAGACCCACTCGTGTGGAACAAATTGCTATTGAGTTGAGGGAAATTGCCTATTCCTTTGGAGTTTGCGTAAGATGCGTGAATCTGAAAATTGTGAGGAAGAAATTCATGAAGTGATTCACGAGGGCTCCTTGGATGAAAAGCATGATTGCAATGATTTCACTATAATTCCTATTAGTGAAAATCATGCTAAAATTATGCAAACCCCTAAGCTTGGGGATGCTAGTTTTGCTATGTCCACTACTTGTTGCAATAATCATGATTGGGGTGATGATCTTTCTTATGATCTTGAAAATTTGTTCAAACCCCATGATGAATATGATATTTGCAACAATACTGGAAGTGGGATTGGAGAAGTCATGACTTTATTTGATGATAATCCCACTATTTTTGAAGAGCGTCAACTTTGCATGCATGTGGATCATGAAAAGAATATCCTTTGTGATAGTTACATTGTTGAATTCGAATATGATCCCACATGTAATAGCTATGAGAGAGGAAAATATTGTGGTAGAAACTTTCATGTTACCAAATTACCTCTCGTTATGTGGAGATTGCTATTGTCTCTTTCTTCTTCCTTGCATATGGCAACTATTGGTTGCCTTGACAATCTGTTTTCCTATAAAATGCCTATGCATAGGAAGTATGTTAGACTTAGATGTGATTTTCACATGCTTTAGGATGCTCTCGTTATGCTTCAATTCTTGTCTTTTGTGTGAGCATCATTGAAATCAATGCCTAGCTAAGGGCGTTAAACAAAAGCGCTTGTTGGGAGGCAACCCAACGATCTATCATTTTTCTGTTTTGTGTTTTCCACACTTTCATAATTCTGTTATGATTGTGTTTTTTGTGTTTCTTTTTGCATTTTTGCCAAGCAAAACCGTTATGATTAGTCTTGAGGATGATCGTTTGGTCATGCTGGGAAAGACAGAAACTTTCTGCTCACGAAAAGAATTTTCATTTTGTTTCTGTAAGAGCTTTGGAGTTGATTCTTTTTGCTGCTGATTTCTACGCAAATTCTTCAGACTGTCGTAATTTTTCAGAATTTTTTAAGTACCATAGGTATATGAAACATACATATTGCTACAGACTGGTCTGCTGTTAACAGATTATGTTTTTGTTGTGTTGGTTGCTTATTTTGATGAAACTATGGATAGTATCGGGGGGTATTATCCACGGAAGATTGAAAGTACAGTAACCCAACATCAGCACAAGTATAATTTAAGTTTGCTACAGTACCTAAGGAAGTGGTGGTTTGCTTTCTTGTACTAATGTTATCACGAGTTTCTGTTTAAGTTTCGTGTTGTGAAGTTTTCAAGTTTTGGGTGAAGTTCTTATGGACAAAGATATAAAGGGTGGCAAGAGCTCAAGCTTGGGGATGCCCAAGGCACCCCAAGAGATTCAAGGATGCCGTAAAATCCTAAGCTTGGGGATGCCCCGGGAAGGCATCCCCTCTCTCGTCTTCAATCCATCGGTAACGTTACTTGGGGCTATATTTTTATTCACCACACGTTATGTGTTTTTGCTTGGAGGTACTTGTATCGTAGGAGTCTTTTTTTTGTTGTGTCACAATCATCCTTGCTGCACACCTAGAGAGAGACACGCACACGCCGTGATTTGGTCGAGCTTCACTTATATCTTTTGAGCTAGATACTTTTGCTCTATGTGCTTCACTTATATCTTTTAGAGCGCAGCGGTGCGCAGCTTGGTAGCTGATCTATGCTTTGAAAGTAGTCTCAAAAGGGGTAGTTATCCAAAGGGATACGAAAACTTCCTCCTTCATGTGCATTGAATAGTTAGAGAAGTTTGATTCATCTCAATTAGTTTTGAGTTGTGGTTATGGTAATATGAAAGTCATGCTAGTAAGGTGTTGTGGATCTAGAAATACTTGTCTTGAAGTTAGTGATTCCCGTAGCATGCACGTATGGTGAACCGCTATGTGATGAAATCTGAGCATGATTAGTATATTGATTGTCATCATTTGCGTGGCGGTCGGGATCGCGCAATGGTTTATACCTACCAACCCTTCCCCTAGGAGTATGCGTTGAATGCTTTGTTTCGATTACTAATAAAACTTTTGCAACAAATATATGAGTTCTTCATGACTAATGATGAGTCCAAGGTTTAGATGCACTTTCACCTTCCACCATCACTATCTTCTTAGTGTCGTGCAACTTTCGCCGGTGCACAAAACCCACCATTAGCCTCCCTCAAAACAACCACCATACCTACCTACTATGGCTTTTTCAAAGTCATTCCGAGATATATTGCCATGCAACTACCACCATGACATGTGCCACCACATCTACTTGCCTTTGCATGATCGTAAGATAGCTAGCATGATGTTTCCATTGATGTCTATGCCATGCTAGATCGTTGCCACGGTACACTACCGAAGGCATTCCATATAGAGTTATAATTGCTCTAAGTTTTGAGTTGAAAGTGTGATGATCATCATTATTGGAGCATTGTCCCATGTGAGGAAATAAAAGAGGCCAAAGAAGCCCATAAAAAAGAGGCCAAAGAGCACAGCAAAAAAAAGAGAGAGAAAAAAAGAGAGAAGGGACAATGCTACCACTTTTTCCACACTTGTGCATTTTGAGCACCATGATCTTCATGATTGAGAGTCTCTCGTTTTGTCACCACCATATAGCTAGTGGGAAATTCTCATTATATAACTTGGCTTGTATATTCCAATGATAGGCTTCCTCAAAATTGCCTTAGGTCTTCGTGAGCAAGCAAGTTGGATGCACACCCAGTAGTTTTAGTTAAGAGCTTTCACTTACTTGTAGCTCTAGTGCATCATTTGTATGGCAGTCCCTACTCACTCACATAGATATCTATTGATGAGCATCTCCACAACCCATTGATATGCCTAGTTAATGTGAATATCTTCTCCTTTTTGTCTTGCAACCTCCACCATACTCCACACCATATATAGTGCTATAACCATGGCTCACGCTCATGTATTGCGTGAGAGTTGAAAATGTTTGAGAAAGTAAAGGTGTGAAACAATTACTTGGCCAATACCGGGGTTGTGCATGATTTAAATTCACTGTGCAATGATGATAGAGCATAGCCAGACTATATGCTTTTGTAGGGATAACTTTCTTTTGGCCTTGCTATTTTGAAAGTTCATGATTACTTTGCTAGTTTGCTTGAATTATTATTGTTTCCACGTCAATAGCAAACTATTGTTTTGAATCTAATGGATCTGAACATTCACGTCACATAAGAGGAATTACAAAGGACACCTATGCTAGGTAGCATGAAAACATCAAAAATTCATTCTTATCACTTCCCTACTCGAGGACGAGCAGGAGTTAAGCTTGGGGATGCTTGATACGTCTCAAACGTATCTATAATTTTTCATGGTTTCACGATGTTATCTTGTCTTCTTTGTAGGTTTTATGTACCTTTTTTATATCTTTTTGGGGACTAACTTATTGATTCAGTGCCAAGTGCCAGTTCCTGTTTTTCCGTGTTTTGACTCTTTTCAGATCTGATTTTGGAACGGAGTCCAATCGGAATAAAATCCCTGAAATGATTTTTTCCCAAACGAAAGAAGACCAGGGAACCTTTGGGCCAGGCTAGGTGGGCCCCAGGGAGCCCACAAGGGCCCACTCCGCCACCAGGAGGAGGCGGCGGTGGACAAGCTTTTGGCTTCCGTGTCCGCCTCCTGACCTAGGTTTTGCGCCTATATATTCCCAAATATTCCGCAAAAAATCAGGGGAGCCTCGAAAATACTTTTCCGCCGCCGCAAGCTTCCGTTTCCGCGAGATCTCATCTGGAGACCCTTCCCGGTGCCCTGCCAGAGGGGACTTTGGAGGTGAAGGGCTTCTTCATGATCATCATCGCCCCTCCAATGACTCGTGAGTAGTTCACTTCAGACCTACGGGTCCGTAGTTAGTAGCTAGATGGCTTCTTCTCTCTCTTGGATCTTCAATACAAAGTTCTCCATGATCTTCATGGAGATCTATCCGATGTAATCTTGTTTGGCGGTGTGTTTGTCGAGATCCGATGAATTGTGGACTTGTGTTCATATTATCTATGATATATATTTGAGTCTTTGCTGATTTTTTATATGCATGATTTGATATCCTTGTAAGTCTCTCCGAGTCTTGGGTTTTGTTTGGCCAACTAGATCTATGATTCTTGCAATGGGAGAAGTGCTTGGTTTTGGGTTCTGCCATGTGGTGACCTTTCCTAGTGACAGTAGGGGCAACAAGGCACACATCAAGCAGTTGCCATCAAGGGTAAAAATATGGGGTTTTATCATTGGTTTGAGATTATCCCTCTACATCATGTCATCTTGCTTAAGGCGTTACTCTGTTCTTATGGACTTAATACACTAGATGCATGCTGGATAGCGGTCGATGTGTGGAGTAATAGTAGTAGATGCAGAAAGTAGCGGTCTACTTGTTTCGGACGTGATGCCTATAGAAATAATCATTGCATAGATATCGTCACGACTCTGCACAGTTCTATCAATTGCTCGGCAGTAATTTGTTCACCCACCGTCTACTTGCTTTCATGAGAGAAGCCACTAATAAACACTACGACCCCCGGGTCTATTCACATCCATCGTTTACAACTCTGCTTTTACTTTGCTTTGTTACTTTGTTACTTTCAGTTCTCACTTGGCAAACAATCTATAAGGGATTGACAACCCCTTCATAGTGTTGGGTGCAAGCTTTTGTGTTTGTGCAGGTCGATGAGATACTCTTCCTCCGGATTGACACCTTGGTTCTCAAACTGAGGGAAATACTTACCGTCGCTGTGCTACATCACCCTTTCCGCTACGAGGGAATACCAACGTGCCGTAGTAGGAGTATTTCTGGCACAATTGCCAGGGGTACACAGCAAACATCAGAAGTATTTCTGGCGCCGTTGCGGGGGATCTTTTTGAAGTAGCAGACATCACCAACAGCATAATCACTAGCATCAAAAGGTAAGTTCCAATCAGGTGGTTGAACAATAGGTGCAGGTATCAAGGCCTTCTTAAGTATCTCGAAGGCTTCCTCACAATCATCGTCAAAGACAAAAGGAATATCCTTTTGCAAGAGATTGGTAAGAGGCCTAGAAATCTTAGAGAAGTCTTTAATGAACCTTCAATAGAAACCAGCATGACCAAGGAAACTTCTTATACCTTTGATATCTGTGGGGTATGGCTTTTTCTCAATTGCGTCAACCTTAGCCTTATCGACTTCAATACCTCTTTCAGAAATTTTATGTCCTAAGACGATGCCTTCATTAACCATAAAGTGGCACTTCTCCCAATTCAAGACAAGATTGGTATCTTTACATCTCTACAAGACTCAATCAAGGTTGCTGAGGCAATCATCAAAAGAAGACTCGTAAACGGAGAAGTCATCCATGAAAACATCGACAATCTTTTCACAAAAGTCAGAGAATATAGCCATCATACATCTTTGAAAGGTGGCAGGTGCATTACATAAGCCAAAAGGCATACGTCTGCAAGCAAAGGTACCGAAAGGGCTGGTGAAAGTGGTTTTCTCCTGATCAGATTATGCAACAGGTATTTGGGAGAAACCAGAATAACCGTCTAGAAAGCAGAAGTGTGTGTGTTTAGACAGTCTTCCTAGCATTTGGTCGATAAAAGGCAAAGGGTAATGATCTTTCCTAGTGGCTTTATTCAATTTCCTAAATCGATCACCATCCTATAGCCAGTAATAATCCTCTGTGGGATCAATTCATCCTTATCATTAGGGACAACGGTAATACCTCCCTTCTTAGGGACGCAATGCACCGGACTCACCCAATCACTATGAGCAACATGATAGATAATACCTGCTTCCAGGAGCTTTAGTATTTCTTTCCTTACTACCTCTTTCATCTTAGGATTTAATCTCCTTTGATGATCAGCAACTGGTTTGGAATCAGGACCATTTTTAATCTTGTGCTGGCATAGAGTGGGACTAATGCCCTTAAGATCATCAAGAGTATATCCAATAGCAGCACGGTGCTTCCTCAGAGTTTTTAGTAACTTATTTTCTTCATGCTCTGAGAGGCTAGCACTAATAATAACAGGATATATCTCTTTTTCATCAAGATAAGCATACTTAAGAGTATCTGGCATCTGTTTAAGCTCGAATACAGGATCACCCTTTGGTGGGGGTGGATCCCCAAGCAGTTCAACAGGAAAATTATTCTTAAGGATAGGATATCATTCTAAGACAACTCTATCTATCTCATCCCTTTCATCCATATGCATATCATTTTCATGCTCAAGCAAGTATTGCTCTATGGGATCAGTAGGAGGCACGGCAATAGAAGCTAAGGCAATAGTTTCATCCTTACTAGGCAACTCTTTTTCATGAGGTTGTCTACCAAACTTGTAGAAATTGAACTCATGTGACACACCTTCAAAGCCAACAGTGATAGTTTGCTTCTCACATTCAATATGAGCATTGACAGTATTGAGAAAAGGTCTGCCAAATATGATGGGACAAAAGATATCTTGTGCGGTAGCAAGAACGAGGAAATCAGCAAGATACTTCGTTTTACCACACAAGACTTCATCATCCCTAACAATTCCGACATGGAAGATAGTATCTCTATCTCAACAGGTGCAATCTCGTCTTTGATTTCATCATATAAGGATTGAGGTATTGCACTAACACTAGCACCCACGTCACATAAACCATGAAAATAATACTCTCCTATCTTAACAGAAACAACAGGCGTGCCAACAACAGGCCTATGTTTGTCTCTAGCGTGTGGTTTAGCAATTCTAGCAGCATCTTCACAGAAGTGAATATCATGGCCATCAACATTGTCGGACAGGAGATCTTTGATAATAGCAATGCTAGGTTCAACTCTAATTTGCTCAGGGGGTGTAGGTGTTCTAATGTAGCCTCTACGTATCACAGTTGAAGCTTTAGAATGATCCTTTATCCTAACAGGGAAAGGTGGTTTCTCAATGTAAGCACTGGAAACAATAGGATCATTATAGGCAATGATTTTCTCTTCAACTGGATTGGGTTTAACTCCATTGACTTCTAAGGGAGGATGATATTTAAACCACTTCTCTTTGGGGAGATCAATATGAGAAGCAAATGATTCACGCAATGAAGCTACTATCTCAGAGTCAAGTCCATACTTAGCGCTAAAGTCACAAAAAGTATTTGTTTCAACAAAGGATTTAACGCAATCAAACTTGAAATTCATACGTGACTCCTTACCTTCATCAAGCTCCCAATATTCAGAGTTGCGTTTAATTCTTTCCAATAGATTCCATTTGAAGTCTATATCTCTCTTCATAAAAGAACCGGTACAAGAAGTGTCAAGCATGGTACGATCATCATGAGAAAGTCGAGCATAGAAGTTCTGAATGATAATTTCTCTCGAGAGCTCATGGTTGGGGCATGAATATAACATTGATTTAAGCCTCCCCCAAGCTTGAGCGATGCTTTCTCTGTCACGAGGCCAAAAATTATAAATATAATTCCGATCACGATGTACTAAATGCATAGGATAAAACTTTTGATGAAATTCCAATTTCAACCGATTGTAGTTCCATGATCCAGTATCATCACATAGCCTATACCATGTCAACGCCTTATCTCTCAAAGATAAGGGAAAGACCTTCTTCTTGACCTCATCCTCGGGCAAACCTGCAAGCTTAAATAAACCACAAACTTCATCTACATAGATTAGATGCAAGTCTGGATGTGATGTTCCATCTCCTGTAAAAGGATTAGCCAGCAGTTTCTCAAGTATACCCGAAGGAAATTCAAAGCAAATATTTTCAGTAGGTGCAGCAGGTTGAGGAGCAACTCTTTGTGCTTCCGTTCGAGGTGAAGATACCCCAAACCAGCCCCTCAAAGGATTAGTTTCCATAGTGACAAGTGACAATAAATTTCAGCACACTATATGAATGTTTGATACGTCTCCAACGTATCTAAATTTTTTTATGGTTTCATGCTATTATCTTGTCAAACTTTGGATGTTTTGCATACCTTTTATTTATTTTCTGGGACTAACTTATTAATCCAGTGCCAAGTGCCAGTTCCTGTTTTTTCCATGTTTTTGACCCCTTTCAGAGGAGGATTTTGAATGGAGTCCAAACGGAATAAAACTTCCGAAAAGATTTTTTCCAGAACGAAAGAAGATCGGGAGACTTGAGAACCAAGGCAGGGGGTCCTCAAGGACCCCACAAGCCCTCATGGCGCGGCTAGGGGGGCCCGGGCCGTCCAGGCTTGTGGGCTCCCTAGGCCACGTCTGCCCTAGGGTTTGCGCCTATATATCCCCAAAAATTCCACAAAAAATCAGGGGAGCATCGTAAGCTTCTGTCTCCGCAAGATGCCATTTGGGGCACGTCCTGGTGCCCTGTCAGAGGGGGGATTCGGACACGGAAGGCTTCTCCATCAACACCATGACCTCTCCGATGATGCGTGAGTAGTTCACCATAGACCTACGGGTCCATAACTAGTAACTAGATGGCTTCTTCTCTCTCTTGGATCTTCAATACAAAGTTCTTCATGATCTTCATGGAGATCTATCCGATGTAATCTTCTTTTGCGGTGTGTTTGTCGAGATCCGATGAATTGTGGATTTATGATCAGATTATCTATGAATCTTATTTGAGTTTCTTTTGATCTCTCTTATGCATGATTTCATATCCTTGTAATTCTCTTCGAGTTGTGGGTTTTGTCTGTCCAACTAGATCTATGATTCTTGCAATGGGAGAAGTGCTTGGTTTTGGGTTCATACCGTGCGGTGACCTCACCCAGTGACAGAAGGGGTAGCGAGGCACGCATCGTGTTGTTGCCATCAAGGGTAAAAATATGGGGTTTTCATCATTGGTTTGAGATTATCCCTCTACATCATGTCATCTTTCTTAAAGCGTTACTCTGTTCGTCATGAACTCAATACACTAGATGCATGCTGGATGGTGGTCGATGTGTGGAGTAATAGTAGTAGATACAGAAAGTAGCGGTCTACTTGTCTCGGACGTGATGCCTATATGCTAGATCATTGCCTTAGATATCGTCATAACTTTGCGCGGTTCTATCAATTGCTCGACAGTAATTTGTTCACCCATCGTGATATTTGCTATTATGAGAGAAGCCTCTAGTGAACACAATGGACCCCCAGGTCTACTCCACACCATATTTTCAGCATTACACTTTTTACTTCGTTGCACTTTCCGCCTTCAGATCTCGGATTAACAACGCCTTTGAAGCATTGGGTGCAAGTTTGTTTGTTTTTGCGTAGGTACTTTGGACTTGACGAGGCCCTCCTTCTGGATTGATACCTTGGTTCTGAAACTGAGGGAAATACTTACTGCTCCTATGCTGCATCACCCTTTCCTCTTCAAGGGAAAAACCAACGCAAATCAGAGAAGTAACAGGAAGAATTCCTAAGCGCTAGGGAAGGACTTTTGTTGCCGCAGCAATGTTCCCTTACCAAGTTCCACTTACCAAAGGCGCTTCACTCCCCGGCAATGGCGCCAGAAAAGAGTCTTGATGACCCACAAGTATAGGGGATCTATCGTAGTCCTTTCGATAAGTAAGAGTGTCGAACCCAACGAGGAGCAGAAGGATCTGACAAGTGTTTTTTAGCAAGGTAATATCTGCAAGCACTGAAATTGTCGGTAACAAGTAGTTGTGTGGTGAGATGATTCGTAGCAAGTAGCAAGTAAAAAAAAGTAACAACAGCGCAGAAAAGTGGCCCAATCCCTTTTGTAGCAAAGGACAAGCCTGGACAAAGTCTTATAGGAGGTAAAACGCTCCCGAGGACACATGTGAATTTCTGTCAAGCTAGTTTTCATCATGTTCATATGATTCGCGTTCGTTACTTTGATAGTTTGATATGTGGGTGGACCGGTGCTTGGGTACTGCCCTTACTTGGACAAGCATCCCACTTATGATTAACCCCTCTCACAAGCATCCGAAACTATGAAAGAAGAATTAAGACAAAGTCTAACCATAGCATTAAACTAGTGGATCCAAATCAGCCCCTTACGAAGCAACGCATAAACTAGGGTTTAAGCTTCTGTCACTCTAGCAACCCATCATCTACTTACTACTTACCAATGCCTTCATCTAGGCCCAAATAATGGTGAAGTGTTATGTAGTCGACGTTCACATAACACCACTAGAGGAAAAACAACATACAACACATCAAAATATCGAACGAATACCAAATTTACATGACTACTTATAGCATGACTTATCCCATGTCCTCAGGAACAAAAGTAACTACTCACAAAGGATAATCATATTTATGACCATAGAGGTAATGAGTAGCATCAAGGATCTGAACATAAACTCTTCCACCAAGTAATCCAACTAGCATCAACTACAAAGAGTAATTAACACTACTAGCAACCTTACAAGTACCAATCGGTGTCGCGAGACGGAGATTGGTTACAAGAGATGAACTAGGGTTTGGAGATGAGATGGTGCTGATGAAGATGTTGATGGTGATGAGTCCCCTCCGATGAGAGGAGTGTTGGTGATGACGATGGCGACGATTTCCCCCTCCGGGAGAGAAGTTTCCCCGGCAAGATTGTCCTGCCGGAGCTCTAGATTGGTTCTGCTCAAGTTCCGCCTCGTGGTGGCGGCGAATCCTCCTAAAATCCTCCTCTTGATTTTTTTTCAGACCGAAACCCTTCTTGTAGCAAAAGGGGGGAGCCAGAGGGCCAGCTGGGAGCCCACAAGCCCCCTAGGCGCGGCCAGGGGATGGCCGCGCCTAGCAGGCTTGTGGCCCCTGCTGGCGCCCCTCCGGTACTTCTTCGGCCCAGTATTTTTTATAAATCCCAAAAAAAATTCCACGTTGATTTTCACGGCTTTTGGAGTTGCGCAGAATAGCCATCTCAAACTTGCTCCTTTTTCAGGCCAGAATTCCAGCTGCCGGCATTCTCCCTCTTCATGTAAACCTTGCAAAATAAGAGAGAAAAGGCATAAGTATTGTGCTGTGAAGTGAAATAACAGCCCAAAAAGTGATAAATATCAACATGAAAGCATGATGCAAAATGGACGTATCAAGAGGAAATTCTTATATTCAACCTTAGGGGAGAAAGTTCTAAATTCTCTTGGAGACATATCCATCATCAAATCATATTTTCAATATGTCTTCAATATCTTGGTACTTTTGAAGCTCTTTGCATATTTACAATAGAGTACTCTTGTCTTATCTAACATTTGTTTTCCCAATTGTGCCCTTACTGCTAAGATGCTCAAGAACCTCAAGGTAAGTATATGCATCATATCCTTGTTCTTGATGATCCCTTGTCTCTTGCACATATTGTTTGCAAGAGTGAGTCTTGAACATGGAAGCTCTTAATTCACATGTGTTTGATGCATATAGCCAAGATTTATATTACTTGTCTTGTCCTTCTACCTTCAGTGTGCCCATGCAGTCCAAAGCAATTATCCTTTAAAAGGGATTGCACACATTTAGGGGGAGCTTGTACCGGTCATGTTTCTTTCAAAGTTGTCATATTCTAATGCCTATATTTATTTGAAGCTTTGTTTGTATGTTGTCATCAATTACCAAAAAGGGGAGATTGAAAGCACGTATCCTCCCTTGGTTGTTTTGATAATTCATGACAACATACATTGTCTCTTGGACTAACACTTTTACCTAGTATATTTCAGGTATAGTCCACAGAGAGCCTTGGCTAAAGGATCATGAGGAGAAGCTCCTTGATGAAGGAAGGAATGGGATTGCCTCAATCTTCAAGCAAGAAGACTCTTCATTTTATACTTTGTGAGAATTCACTCTGAGTCCATAGGAAAGCCAATACTATTAAAAGGGGATGAGGTATTACGATGAATTGGTTGCACAAGTGCTTAGAGGTAGCTACCAAAAATACTCACCATTCTCCCACAAAATATCTCTGTCCAAATGCAAGCTAGTAAAATCGGTGTCACCAACAATTTCAATTTGGCCCTATCGATTTCACACTTGACAAAGCCTATGCCAAACCCTATCATCTCGGTACCACCAACATTCCTATCGGTGCCATCGAGATTCAGTGACCAACTTTCTGTTGAGAAGATTTCAAGAATTAGAATGTCCGAGATTTAAATTGGTCTCATCGAGTTTGGGAAACTGGTCTAGGACACCCTTGTTGGGGAACGTAGCATAAATTCAAAAATTTCCTGCGCATATTCAGATCTTCCTATGGAGAGACCAGCAACGAGAGAGGGGTAAGAGCATCTTCATACCTTTGAAGATCACTAAGCGGAAGCGTTGCTAGAACGCGGTTGATGGAGTCGTACTCGTAGCGATTCCGATCTAGTGCCGAACAACGGCACCTCCGCGTTCAACACACGTGCAGCCCGGTGACGTCTCCCGCACCTTGATCCAGCAAGGAGGAGGGAGAGGTTGGGGAAGAACTCCAGCAACACGACGGCGTGGTGTCGATGGAGAGAGGAGGTCTCCCGGCAGGGCTTCGCCAAGCACCGGCGGAGAGGAGGAGGAAGAAGAGCAGGGCTGCGCCGAGAGAGAGGGAAAAAACCGTGTGTCTCAATGGCCAAAAGTGCCCGATATATATAGGGGAAGGGGGGAGGGGGTGCCACCCCTAGGGTTCCCACCCTAGGGGGTGCGGCAGCCCCCCCAGATGGGAGGTGCGGCGGCCAGAAGGGGGAGGAGGGGGTGGCGCACCATCTGGTGGGCCTTAGGCCCACCTGGCCTAGGGTTTGCCCCCCCTTTTCTCTCCCTTGCGCAATGGGCTGAGTGGGGAGGCGCACCAGCCCACCTAGGGGCTGGTTCCCACCCCCACTTGGCCCACCTTATCTCCCGGGGTCGTTGCCCCCCTTCGGTGGTCCCCCGGGGCCACCTCCGGTGGTCCCGGTGGTCCCGGTACGTTACCGGTGATGCTCGAAACACTTCCGGTATCCGAAACCATCCGTCCTATATATCAATCTTTACCTCCGGACCATTCCGGAGCTCATCGTGACGTCCGGGATCTCATCCGGGACTCCGAACAACTTTCGGTAACCTCGTATAACAATTCCCTATAACCCTAGTGTCATCGAACCTTAAGTGTGTAGACCCTACGGGTTCGGGAGACAGGCAGACATGACCGAGACACCTCTCTGATCAATAACCATCAGCTGGGTCTGGATACCCATGGTGGCTCCCACTTGCTCCACGATGATCTCATCAGATGAACCACGATGTCAAGGATTCAATCAATCCCGTACACGATTCCCTTTGTCTGTCGGTATAGAACTTGCCCGAGATTCGATCATCGGTATACCTATACCTTGTTCAATCTCGTTACCGGTAAGTCTCTTTACTCGTTCCGTAGCACGTCATCATGTGACTAACTCCTTAGTCACATTGAGCTCATGATGATGTTCTACTGAGTGGGCCCAGAGATACCTCTCCGTCACACGGAGTGACAAATCCCGATCTCGATTCGTACCAACCCAACAGACACTTTTGGAGGTACCCGTAGTGCACCTTTATAGTCACCCAGTTATGTTGTGACGTTTGATACACCCAAAGCACTCCTACGGTATCCGGGAGTTGCACAATCTCACGGTCGAAGGAAAAGATACTTGACATTAGAAAAGCATTAGCATACGAACAATACGATCTAGTGCTATGCTTAGGATTGGGTCTTGTCCATCACATCATTCTCCTAATGATGTGATCTCGTTATCAATGACATCTAATGCCCATGATCAGGAAACCATGATCATCTATTGACTAACGAGCTAGCCAACTAGAGGCTTGCTAGGGACACATTGTGATCTATTTATTCACACATGTATCACTGTTTCCTGTTAATACAATTATAGCATGAACAATAGACGATTATCATGAACAAGGAAATATGATAATAACCATTTTATTATTGCCTCTAGGGCATATTTCCAACAACCCTTATCGGTACCACCGAGATTTATATATCGGTCTCGTCGAGAATTCAAAAGTTGCCACATTTAGTGCAACTCAGTATCACCGAGATTCATTTCGGTGTCACCGAGTTGGGCAATAATGTTGTAGCGGTTGGATTTTGGGAGATGCACCTCCTCTCATTCTTATGGGAAGCACTCAGAACACACTTACACTTGCCAGATTCTTTTTTTTTGAGAGAGCGACCTACTCATGTGTTGAGATCAAGAGATTCCATTCAAACCATTTGAACCTTGATTTATAGCCTCCCCAAGTTGCTTTCCACAAGATCAATCTCTCCTACCCGTGCCAAATCTGAGAGAGAGTGATTGAGTGTTGAGGAGACTATCTTTAGAAGCACAAGAGAAAGGAGTTCATCCTTCTACCACATCTATTAGCTTTTGGAGGTTGGTGCCTCCTAGACTAGTTAGGTGTCGCTTGGGAGCCTCCTACGTCGTGTTGTGGAGTTGAACCAAGAAGTTGGTACGGGCAAGGAGATCGCCTACTTCGTGAAGATCTACCATGAGTGAGGCTAGTCCTGTGTGGTCAGAAGCCGTGGTGGAATAGACGAGGCCGCTTCTTCGTGGACCTCTTATGGGTGGAGCCCTCTGTGGACTCTCGCAGACGTTACCTTCTGTGGGTTGAAGTCTCCACTAACATGGATGTACGATAGCGCCACCTATCGGAACCATGCCAAAAATTGCCGTGTCAACTTATTCGCGTTTGGTCTTCCTAAACTCTACTCCTTACTACATGTGCAAAGTCTTTACTTTTCGCTACCATATTTGTTAACTAGCATGTATAGGGTGCACTAGACTTGTCCGAATCGCTAAAATTTGCCAACCATTAAGTTGGGAAAAGGCTATGATTTTAATTTTATGCAAGTAGTCTATTCACCCCTATCTAGACACCTCTTCTATCGATCCCACAAATTCATTCCAACCAGTATGTTTCATGGGTCATTCACTAAAAAGGAATAAAAACCTAATCGCTGGTCTAATCAAGCTCCCAACCTCGATGAAAAATTCCCTCCTTGTACCCATCACACTCTGTCACACCACACAAAATCCGACCCATCTCTCTCTCACTTCAACCCTAGGTGGGAGATGCCACGGGCTATCCCCAGTTGTTGTCGCCGCCTGCCTGCAGCGACGCAATGGGTCGTCTCCCTCATAACATCATCTCCTCCTTGCACCTCTTTCCCTTCATGCGCGATGATGCCTCCTCCCACAACTCTTTGCTCATTGTCCCGTCTCCTTCACACGATCCCCACCAGGTGGACGGAGCTCCTTTTCCTAGCCACGCCATGCTCCATGCCTCGAGTCGACAAGCACATGAAGAGTGGCCAGGAGGACGTCGAGGAAGTTTGTCACTCCACCACTAATGACCTCCTCTGCGCAACTACGCTAGACAAGGGGGAATTTGAATAAGATGGCGTAGATGGGAGTGGTTCTCATGCACCAACGCCTTCTCTTTTGCCTACCCTTACGCCTCCAACCACCATTGAGGGGCACATCCACGGAAGCGAGTGATACGTCTCAAACGTATCGGTTTTTCCAAACACTTTTGCTATTGTTTTGGCCTCATTCTTGCCTGATTTGAATGAAACTAACCCAGACTGACGCTGTTTTCAGAAGAGCTGCCTGTATGGTTTTCTTGTGCACAAGAAAATGGATATTTAGACGTCCCGAAAAATTCCAATAAAAATAGAGAAAACCCACGCACCAGGAGGAACCATGGGACAGAAGATGGGCCAGAGTGGGGACACCAGGCCTCCAGGCGACCTGTGGGCGCGGCGTGCCCCCTGGCCGCGCCGGGAGGCCGCCTGGGTGGGGTCCGCCCCCTCTAGTGCCCTACTTTGGCTCCTATTTTTACCCGTGACGGGAAAATCCCAGAACATAAGTCGTTTTGCAAGTTCTCGATGCGGAGCCACCGCCACTCTCGGTTCTTCTCCGAGGGAGCTAATCTAGAGGCTGCCTTGGCCTCCGGAGAGGGGAAATCGTCGCCATCGTCATCACCATCATCACTCCATCACCCTTCCATGGCTTCCCCATCATGTGTGAGTAATCTCCTGCTGTAGGTGAAGGGGATGGTAGGGATTGGATGAGTTAGATCATGTAATAGTTCGTCGGATTGTTGGGGGCATGTTGCCTATCATCTACTATGGTGTTTATCATCTTTGCTACCACTTGTTACTCTTAATGCTTGTCACTTTGGGCCCGAGTGCCATGATTTCAGATATGAATACCTTATGTTTTCATGAATATATTTGTGTTATAAGATCCTATCTATGAGTAGTATGCACCTATTATAGTCTGGAACCGGCGATCCCAATGGTGACAGCTTGGGACACCAAAGGGGATAGACTATAGTTTGAGGATTCCATGTATCCACTGATCGTTAATGCTTTGTTTCGGTGCTCTTTGATAGGAGCACCTTAATCTCCATAAGTTCCTTTTGGCCCCGTTGGTAGCGGGATGGTAGGACAAGAGATGTTGTGCAAGTTCTTATTGCAAGCACGCACGACTACCTTGGGATACATGCCTAATGTTTGATATTTGCCTAGATGGTCATTACTATTCTATGTGCCTTTCCCCCAGTTAAATACATGATATCTATCATCCATGACCAACCATCCATCTCCCTAGCCTACAATGTTTTAATTCAGCTAGTTACAAGTTACTCTACTTTCGCTGTTTTACTTTCGTTGCTTTGCCACCATTATTTCCGTTGTCACAATCACTTCCATATCGCCGTTGCTACTAATATTTCGTTGCCAAGCAAGTACCTTTTAGGTGCGGTTGAATTGACAACTCAACTTTTAAAGCTTATAAATATTCTTTGGCTCCCCTTGTGTCAAATCAATAAATTGGGTTAACTTACCCGCGAAGACTGTTGCGATCCCCTACACTTGTGGGGTTATCAAGACTACTTTCTGGCGCCGTTGCCGGGGACATAGCTTTATTTACAAGTCTATTTGGAGTTATTTTGTTTGCTGCGATTTATCTGCTATGGGTAAGAAAGGAGACCCCAAGGTTCCGATTTTACCATCCACAACAAGAAAAGGTACTGTTCTTAGCACTTGTGCTACACTTGATTCACCTTCCGTTATGAGTAAGTTTGCTTCACCACCACCACATGCTGCTTCTACCGAGTCCGTCACTATGTCTCAAACTATTGATGATGCTTCTACTGCTACTCATGAGACTGGTTTACTTGGTTATTTTATTGAGTCTCTGATTTCTAAGGCTGCAAAGCAGTCTGGGGTTGAAATCTCTGTTACACGCTACCCCATTGGTATATTTTGGTTACCCAGACTTGAGTGTCTTAGGGAAAGAATTCTTGATGATGATTATATTGAACTTGATGATGATTTATGCAGGGAGCTTACAGAGTGTGCTGACTCTGACCCTGCTTCTGTTAAGAAGCTGCTTGAAAAGCATTCTATGAAGAACAAATTTACTCCTGATCCTAAATTTGCTTCATCTCCTATTTGCATTGAGGATGCTGATTTTGATTTCTCTGTTGATCTTTCACTTATATCCACAGTTGAAGCTGACCTCTTTTATGACAGAGAAAATGACGATGATATTGCACATCTTACCAAACTCATTGAGTTGGGTGGTTTATTCACTACAGAGGACAAGAAGAGAAATTATTATGTTACTAAGCTACTTCCTTTCTCTTTGAAGGAAGATGCTAAAGCATGGTATGATGCACTACCATGTGGTTCCATTAATAGTCCTCAAGATTTAGCTCAATCTTTTGCTACTAAATATTTTCTTGCTCATAAGCAACATGCTGCTTTACAAAGAATATATAACTTTAAACAGTTGCAGGATGAGCACCTCCCTAAAGCTTGGGGGAGGTATTTCACTTTACTCAAGGCTAGACCGGGACATGGAGTCCCTAAGAATGAATTGCTTGATATATTTTATGTTGGTCTAACCGATGAATCTAGAACCTATTTGGATAGTTGTGTTGGTTGTGTTTTCTGGGAAGGAACACCGCACGATCATGAAGAACTAATGGGCAAGATAGCTAAGAATCATGATGATTGGTCCGTGCGTGAACCACCTGCACCACCAAAGAAGAGGGGTATGCTTTTCCTGAGCCCCGAAGCTATGCAAGAAGCAAAGAAGTCTATTAAAGAGAAATGTATTAAAGCTAAAGATGTGAAGAATCTACATCCTACTGAGAAATTATGTGAGCCTACCACTCACCCACCTATGGTAGAGGTACACTCTCTTTTAGAATTCAATGGAAGTGACGACCCTCATGGTAAGCCTCGTGATCAATGTTTGGATGAGCTTGATAATTTCATTGTCAAGCAAAGTCACTTTAATGAGAGGATTCAAAGCCAATTGCATGATAATTCCCTTGCTATCAAAAGTTTGCTTGATGTTTTAAGTAGAACCGTTAATGTTGTTAAAGGTCTTGTTAAGCATTTTCATATGGTTCAAACTCAGCTTGAACAAATTTCTAATGTGCAAAAAGATTTGCTTGCTAACAATACCAAACAAGTTGATACGCAGGCATATGGTATAAAGACCCGAGGTGGTACACACACCCAGGACCCGCTCTGTCCGGAGGGCCATCCAAAGAGGATCCAGCAAGATTCTAAATTGTAGGAAGAAGACGTGTCAGCTCCCCCAAAGAAGAAGAAGAAACACAAGGAAGCTGATAACTCCAATGATCCCATAATTGATGAAGAACCTATTGTTGATCCTAATAGTATATCTATTCCTGATGCTGAAACTGAAGATGGTGCTGAACCTGATAAAGATAATGAGAAGAATGATCCTCCTGAAGTACAAGAAGAAGAAGCACCTGACAAGCGCAAGAGGTATACTGGAGAATACTTTGTTGCAAGAAGACATGGGAAGGAAAGAGAACCTTGGGTACTGAAATCAATGCCCTTCCCAGGTAAGTCTTTCAAAACCAAAGAAGAAGAGCATTACAATAAATTTTGTGAATGGATGAAACCAATTTTTCTTCAAATTCCTTTGACTGATGCTATTAAGTTGCCTTCGTACTCAAGGTATATGAAAGATATTGTTACTAATAAAAGAAAAGTTCCTAATGAGGCAATATCTACTATGCTTGCTAATTACTCTTTTAGTGGTAAGGTTCCTGAGAAGCTTGGTGATCCAGGTATACCCACCATTCCTTGCTCCATAAAAAATAATTATGTCAGAACTACTTTATGTGATCTCGGTGCAGGAGTGAGTGTTATGCCTTTCTATCTTTACAAAAGGCTTTGTTTAGATAAACCAATCCCTACAAATATCTCTCTTCAAATGGTTGATAAGTCAACGGCCGTTCCTGTTGGTATTTGTGAGGATGTTCCTGTTGAAGTTGCTAATTGCTTGATCCTTACTAACTTTGTTGTGCTTGACATGCCCGAAGATGGGAGCATGTCTATTATTCTTGGTAGACCTTTTCTTAACACCGCAGGTGCTATTATTGATTGCAATAAAGGAAATGTGACTTTCAATGTTAATGAGAAGGAGCACACGGTATATTTTCCGAAGAAGATTGATAAAAGGCATGGCCTTAATTCTATTAAGAATATTGAGACCATGAAAGTTGGAGAGTGAGATTGCTCTACATGTGCACCACAAATACAAAACCATTATGGTGGGCACAATATCCATTAAAATAAAGGTACCATGATTGCTTTATAAGAAGTGAAACTTTTTGCTCGATATAACACCTGTTTGGTAGTAAGACTTGATCAACCTTGCTAACACATATGTTTTATATGAGTAAAAAGAGAAGCTTGTTATATTTTGATTTCCTTTATCTTTCATCCTCCTTGATGTACCAAAGTTTTATGTTTTTGAAGCTTCATATGTTTAACCATTGTTTCGAGCTTTCAGGAAGTTTTGCAGCTTTCGGTACTTCAATTTTTTTTTTCAAAAGTGAAGTTGTCAGAAAACTTCTAGAAAAAATAAAATAAAAATTTCCATCAAAAAAGAGATCCAGGGGCACTTGGGGCCAGCCAGGGGTGCCACCCCAGGTGCGGCCTGCCCCCTGGCCGCGCCCACAGGTCGCCTGGGCCCGCCTGGTCCCCTTTCCAGGTACTTCTTCCTCCCTCCTCTCTCTCTCACTCCAAAAATCCTGATTTTTCTCCTAGAGCTCGAGTTCTTGCTGTTCTTGGTGGCAAATTTTGATCTCTCTCGACAGCCCATCGTTTGCATTGAGAATTTGAGCATTTGCTCCTTGGTATGTGACTCCTCCACTCCTCCAATTAGAATTTTGATTGGTAGTATTATTTGTGAGTATTTAGGAGTTCTTGGTGCTGTTTATATGAGCTTGCATGCGTGTTTAGGAATTTATTTATGAAGTTTTGACGCAGGCTCATGCATCGGGGAAGGGAGTAGAATAGTTTGCTCCAACTCAGTTTTGCTTAAACCTTCGTTTTTGTGATGCATCAAAAATTTCAGAAATGAGTTTGTTTGGAAAAGCAAAAGGATGGCTTGGGAAGAAGAGACCCGAGCCTACCGACAGACTAACTAGAGCTGCAGCTTCATCTTCCACTATGAGGACAAGTTTCAGTGATCATATCGTGCCACCAGAGTTGCTCCACGAGACGGACACGACACGTGTCATGGCATACCCGTGTTCAGATTTCCTTATGGCGGCAGCAAAGATCCGTGAGACATTCACCGGGGGAAGATCTCCAGCATCTCGTTTCCCCACATCAGGTATTTCGCATACTATATTGCTCGAGGGGTGTTAGCCCATGACAACACGAGCAACATATCGGCTCCGGATCTCGCTATCTTGGCAGCTGCCCTCTTAGGAGATAACACGTATAATATTGGTGCTTTGATTGCTCGTCGCCTCGTCGCTAACATCGGCAAAGGGCCTCACTTTGGTGGCATTTATTCCACGCTTATCCTCGAGCACCTCGGGCGCACTTTTACGCACGGATGATACGCCTTCTTCATTCATAAGCTTTGATCTTACCGCTATGAAGAGGCATGATTTGTTACTTGGACTTCTGAGTTTGGTAACCTTGTTTATATTATGAGGTTTGGCGAGCTTACTACTCGCGAGATCCGTCTACCTGCACCACTTTTGTTTGATTACACTAGCAAGAATGGATGGTCCTTCACCTCGATTGAGTTGGACGAGTTCTTGATCCAGCAGCAGTTCCACAACCCCATGGAGGGAGTTGTTCCCGAGGAAGAAGAGCCTTCTTCTTGGGAGGCCAGCGGGGCATCAGTGTACGCGCCCGAGACCTCGTATGATTCTTGGAGCCACCCATACCACTCCGGAGCCGGAGGGAGCTCCTGGAGCCCGCAGTAGCCAAGCTCAACTTAGGCCAAAAGCCTAAGCTTGGGGGAGTACGTACCGTTCTCCCCTTTCATTGTATCATCGTGGTTTCCATTTTAAATCTTTTTGGAGTTTTTGCCCGTTATTCTTTGTTCTTTCTTTGCAAAAACAACAAAAAGATTTCTCTTTTCTTTTGCTTTCGTTTAACCTTTGGAAACCCCAAAAAGATTTCTTTTCTCTCTTTAGTTTGCTTTGTTTGCAGAGTTCAGCTCACGTCCATGGTTGCAATTGCACTTGATTACATCTCCTACGTTCGGTCGCGCAAGTGACGATACAATAATGACGAAGATCGATGGAAGGGATGCAACAAGGAAAGCTAGTATGAACTCTATTTATTTATACTTTTGTACATATGCATGTACTTATGATCTAGAGACCAGCTTATATCGACATAGTGCTATGTTTACAATGCCTTCCTAGTAGTTCATGATTTCTTTGTGACTAGTCTCAAATAGCTGGAGTGCATAATGTGTTACCGAAATGATTTGCATGCATTGCATTGTTCATGTTTGGCATAGTGGAGTGGTATTTCCCTTCGGAGAGTTTTTGGATTGACTTGGCACATGCTTACACATGTTTATGACTAGAAGTCTATCAAGCCTTGATGATCTTTTTATTTCAGAATAGCTATATCACTTTCATGCCCGATTCAATATTGCTTTGTCGCTCTGCATGATTATGACCGTTATTGCTCTCTAGTTGGTCGCTTCCCCGTTGATACGTCTCAAACGTATCTATAATTTTTGATGGTTTCACGCTGATATCTTGTCAACTTTGGATGTTTTGTTTACCTTTTTTATATTTTTTGGGACTAACTTATTAATTCAGTGCCAAGTGTCATTTCCTGTTTTTTCTGTGTTTTTGACTCTTTTCAGATCTGATTTTGGAACGGAGTCCAAACGTTATAAAATCCCCAAAATAAATTTTTCCAGAACGGAAGAAGATCGGGAGGCTTGAGGGCCAAGGCAGTGGGCCCACAAGCCCTGTTGCCGCGGCCAGGGGGAGGCCACGGCAACCAAGCTTGTGCCCCTGGCTCTCCCCTGCCCTAGGTCTTTGGCCTATAAATTCCCTAAAAATCCATAAAAAATCAGGGCATCCACGAAAACACTTTTCCGCCGCCGCGAGCTTCCGTTTCCGTGAGATCTCATCTGGAGACCCTTCCCGGTGCCCTGCCTGTCACGCCCAAGATGCGACCCTATCCTCAATTTGGCACGAAGGCCTCGTCAGGGATAGAAGCGCATCTCGTCGTGTTGCAAGAATGGATATCGTTACAAGTACATGTACTAAAAAGAAGAGATATATATAAAGAATTGGCTTACACTCGCCAAGCTACATCAGAGTCACAGCAGTACAGTACATGTTCATCAAGAGTAAGAGCAGGGTCCGACTACGGACGAAAACAAACGAGAAAATAAGAATGACGTCCATCCTTGCTATCCCAGGCTGCCGGCCTGGAACCCATCCTAGATCGATGATGAAGAAGAAGAAGAAGCAACTCCAAATGAACAATCAACGCGCTCGCGTCAAGTAACCTTTACCTGTACCTGCAACTGGTGTTGTAGTAATCTGTGAGCCACAGGGGACTCAGCAATCTCATTTCCAAAGGTCTCAAGACTAGCAAAGCTTAATGGGTGAGACATGGTTAAGTGGTGAGGTTGCAGCAGCGGCTAAGCATATATTTGGTGGCTAAACATACGAGTACAAGAAATAAGAGGGGAAGAACTACGCATAACAGACGTGAACTACTGATGATCAAATGAATGACCCTGTACACCTACCTACGTCACACATAACCCCACCGTGTCCTCGATCGGAGAAGGAACTCACGAAAGAGACAGTCATGGTTACGCACACAGTAGGCATATTTTAATTAAATTAACTTCAAGTTATCTAGAACCAGTGTTAAACAAAGCTTCCACGTTGCCACATAACCGCGGGCATGGCTTTCCGAAAAGATTTAACCCTGCAGGGGTGCTCCAACTAGTCCATCACAAATTACCACAAGCCGCATAGAAATCCTCAATCACGAAGCTCGCGATCTCGTCGGATTCCCTAGTGGAAAACCTCAACTCTGAGATTACCCAAAGCATCACCGGAATCCCAATGCACAAGATATCTCGTCAAAGGTAAAACTAATCCAGCAAGGCAGCCCGGCGTGTCGACGATCCCGATAGGAGCCAAGTATCTCGTTCTCAGGACACGACGGATAAGCGAAGCGTACGAGTGCCAAACCTCGAGTTTCCTCGCGGTGGCCCCGCACGGTGCTCTGTTTTGGACCAGCACCATCAGCACTGGCCCTCCCTGTATTATGTAGAATTACTCCTCGGGTGGCGCTAACTCCCTATGCATTTCAGTATTATCAAATTATTATGTTGGGCAAATGTAGAACCAATGTTGGGCCTTGCCAGACCAGCTTTAATCTAAAATGAATTATCAAGGGCGTCCCCATAACAACCCCGATCGTGTTAGGAGCGCTCAACTATGGAACATAACACCGGTAGCCGAAACTAAGGGGGCAAAGGTGGAACAAAACACCAGGCTAGAAAGGCCGAGCCTTCCACCTTTTACCAAGTATATAGGTGCATTAAATTAAACAGCATTTAAATATGGTGATATGACAAGGGACCCATGTTATCACATGGAAGCAATTACACCTGCAACTAGCAACGCTACAACAGGGTTAAGCAAGCATTAACATAGCCAATCAGTGGTTTTCTAGGCTGAACAGGTCGAAGGTTTCATGGCATTGTTGAGAGACTGATATTTAACATGTGGTAGGCAACGAGACATAATCGATAGAAGCGATAAAACTAGCATGGCAATGATAGTAATGGTATCTGGGGAAATTATCATCTTGCCTGAGATCCCGCTTGGAAGAAGAATGACTCCGTGAAGCAGACGAACCGACGTAGTCGAACGGGTCCTCACAATCCGGCACGCTGCGGAACTCTATCGAGACGAAGCAAACTGAAAACACAAATCAACACACGGAATTCACCACACGATGCACAACACATATGATTCATGAGCAGCTGAATACATGCAAGTCATGACATGACCATTCACACAATCAAACACTACACATTAAGTGAAGTTCAATATGCAACTAGTTGCATATTGACGAAACTCCACGTTTAATTATTTAGTTCTATCCCGATTAGATACACGGCAATATTAAATGTTGTCAAACATGTCAAGAGGTGAAGCGTAATTAAACTACCTATCTAGGCATTTTAAATGAGGTCGGAAATGACATATAGCACCTCCAAGACGACCTCACATGCTAATTTACAATTCTGTCCAGATCTGAACTAACACATTTAATTAGTGGTTAAACAACAAAAAAAAATAGGTTCACGTGATTCTACGCGTCATTTCAAGCAATCTACACATAGAGATCATCTCCAACGGAGCTACAGTTCAAAAGATACAAGCACCGCAAGATATGAAGGCATGAATGCAATATGTGTGCAACGACGATCACGAGCACCTCAAAACATACAACCACCAAGAGAAAATGAAACTACACGAGATTCTAAGAATTATATAGGACACGAGCAAATCGGAGCTACGGTTCAACAACTACGAGCAACACAAGAAAACACTACAATCTGCCAAAATCAGCCACATAGCATCTTCAACACCCCACAACTACGAGCTACACAACTCCGATAAACTCAAGCAAGGCATGAAACGAAAGAGGGCAAGAAGCACTACTACAAACAACTAACAACAACTAACATGGCAGCAAGGATCACTAGGGAAAGAAGTCACAAAATGGCATCTCACACACTATTTCAGACTTGGTGAAAATTACACCTCATGAGAGTGCAGTTTTCGATCTGAAGCCATATTGACAGAAGCAAAACCATAAGCTACAGGGCTCCAAATGGCATGAAAATTTACAGCATGCTAGAGAAACACAAGTGCTACAATTAACTCCATTGGACCAACCTCAAAAGAGCTACAGATCAAAAGATACAAGCAAGACAAAACAGCAACAAAACATAACAGATTTCAGACTTGGAAATATTTCAGCTCCTCCAAATCAGCACTATTTCTAGCAACCTGATAGCCAGCAAACAACACCTAAACATGCATTTCTATTGCAACCAAAAATACCAGGGGCTAGACAAAACACCCAAGAACAACTCTCTAGTTGACAACTCCTTCAAACGAAGCACGAAATAAATCCTACGAATTAAACAAAAGGGCATCACGGAAAAATATCGCGCGAACTAATTTACTCAAAAGCTAAAACCAATTGCACAGAAAAATCCCATAGATTTTTCTACCCCGAAAACATATAAAATATGTGGAGTTGCGCAACAAAAATAATGCCACACATAAATGCGAAATAATAACCTATACACGGGAAAATAAGCTACCGGCAATCCCTACACAAAAAAATACCAATGACCGCTCTAAAATACATGGAAAAATGGTTCCTAAAACATGGGCATTTCTATTACGGCATACGAGCAATCCGGACTTGCGCAAAAATTAAATATGGGGCGACATTCTATTGGAACAGCACGCTAAACTAGGCGTTAGGCGCTAAACGACGTCAAACAAATATGCACGTTGCACCAACGTATTCTACGCGCAAAACTACCCGAAAACCATATATTACACGTCTCGATCCGATTTACGGTTTTAAAGATACGGTCGATCTAATATACGTATATTTTTCTCGAATTAATTATAATTCCGAAAAATCCCTGAAAAGAGAAAATACCACTCGGCCTAACAGAAAGGGCGCAACATAGCTACACTTCGCCTAGGCGTAGAAGGAAAACAGAGGGCCGGCGCTGGAGCTACTCACCTTGGGCCGGATCTGGCCTGGGCGCTGGAGCGGAGGAGCCGGTTGGGCCGGGGCAGGCCGAGCGGGGCTGTCGGGCGAGGCAGGCTGGCAGCGGGTAGCTGGGCCAGCGCGGGGCCCACGGGGCGGCGCTGGAGCGGTTGGCCGAGGGGAAGGCGAGGAGGATCTGGTGGCGGTCAACGCACGCGCGCGCGGGGGGGGGGGGGGGGGCTCGACACCGCAGGATTCCACGCGGGGGAAGTAGCGAGCGAGAAGTAGCGGTGGCTGGCGCGATCTGCAGGGCGCGGGGAGGTTGGCCGCCTCGGTCAACGCGGCCCGACCGGATCTGTCGGATCGAGCGGGAGGCGCCTCGATCGGGGAGGCGGCAGGGATCCGCGCGGGAGGGTTGGCGGCGGGGAACGGCACTGGCGGGGAACAAGGGGCGCGACGCGATGGGATCTGGAGCGAAGCTGGCGGCGGGGTCGGCCCGCGGAACGAGGAAGGCAGTTGCGGCTCTCTGCCTTGGACAGGGGTGCTGTCGGGACGAGGGGGAGGTTCGAGACGATGCTGTGGTGGCGGCTACGGCTGCCTGCGTGGGGATCGAGGAGGGTTAAGGCTGTGCCCAAATAGGCAGGTTAGGTTTAGGGGCATCTGGACCCTCCGATTTAGATCGGGTGGTCGAGATAATTAGGTTCGGGAGTGCAATGGACAAACCGATGACGATTTGCGGTAAAACGGGGTCGATCTGGATCCAACGGTCACGACCGCCCGGTTCGGGTTTCGGGAGGTTTTCGGACTGGGCCGCGCGTAGGGTCGACGCACTGTGCAGAGGGCTAGGCGAAGATGAGAGGGAAAACGGGCGACCTGGCAACGTATTTAAAAACATCACAGACGTCCGACGGTAGACCGAATACGGTGTCGCTACGGTCGACCGTTCGGGTACCAGACGGACTCCGATCGCGACGAAATTCGACAGGCGGCCTGGCTATAACTAATCACGACCGCATGTCAAGTTTCACCCCGATCAGAGAAAGTTTTCAATACACTTTTAAAACACGGTAACGACGATGCCGCGGGCACGTGCGTGTGCGGTCGGGCTCAGAACGGACAACGACGAGAACCGGCAACTAACAACGGATGCAAGTTTTGAAAACTGTCGGCAACGGAGATGCCGATGCAATGCAGATGATGCGAATGATGCGATGATGATGCGACAAAATAAAATAGACACACGACGAAAACGGAATAGAAGGGGAATCTTCTGGAACATCGGCATCGGGCTGTCACACTGCTGGAGGGGACTTTGGAGTTGGAAGGCTTCTACATCAACATCATCGCCTCTCCAATGACTCGTGAGTAGTCCACTTCAGACCTAGGGGTCCGTAGTTAGTAGCTAGATGGCTTCTTCTCTCTCTTGGATCTTCAATACAAAGTTCTCCATGATCTTCATGGAGATCTATCCGATGTAATCCTCTTTGGCGGTGTGTTTGTCGAGATCCGATGAATTGTGGATTTGTGATCAGATTATCTATGAATTATATTTGAGTCTTTGCTGATTTCTTATATGCATGATTTGATATCCTTGTAAATCTCTCTGAGTCTTGGGTTTTGTTTGGCCAACTAGATCTATGATTCTTGCAATGGGAGAAGTGCTTGGTTTTGGATTCATACCGTGTGGTGACCTTTCCCAGTGACAGAAGGGGCAGCAAGGCACGCATCGTGTTGTTGCCATCAAGGGTAACAAGATGGGCTTTTATCGTAGATATGAGATTGTCCATCTACATCATGTCATCTTGCTTAAGGCGTTACTCTGTTCTTTTGGACTTAATACACTAGATGCATGATGGATAGCGGTCAACGTGTGGAGTAATAGTAGTAGATGCAGAAAGTATCGGTTTACTTGTTTTGGACGTGATGCCTATAGATATAATCATTGCCTTAGATAACGTCACGACTTTGCGCGGTTCTATCAATTGCTCGACAGTAATTCGTTCACCCACCGTCTACTTGCTTTCATGAGAGAAGCCACTAGTGAACACTACGGCCCCCGGGTCTATTCACAACTATCGTTTCCACTTTCACTTTTACTTTGCTTGTTTACTTTGTTGCTTTCAGTTCTCACTTTGCAAACAATCTATAAGGGATTGACAACCCCTTCATAGCGTTGGGTGCAAGCACTTTGTGTTTGTGCAGGTACTTGTGACTTGACGAGATCTTCCACTGGTTCGATACCTTGGTTCTCAAAACTGAGGTGAATACTTACCGTCACTGTGCTACATCACCCTTTCCTCTTCAAAGGAACACCAACGCAAGGCTCCAAGGCCACGGGGAAATCATTTGCATATTTGCCAAGGAAGTCCCTAAAGGCGTAGCCGTAGCAGCAGGAATCCTGGCGCCGTACCAGGGAAGTTATGTTGTCGCAGTAGCATAAGGATTTCTAGCGCCGTTGCCGGGGAGGATCAAGTCAAGAATAGTCTCCCGTCAACGTGCCTATTTCTAGCGCCGTTGCCGGGGGGAGATCAAGTCAAGATCTATCCAAGTGAGTGTCACAAACTCATCTCTTGCATTTACTTTGTTTGCCAGTTGCCTCTCGTTTTCCTCTCCCCCACTTCAAATTTGCCGTTTTCTTTTGCCTTTCTCCTTTGCCTTTTTTGTTTGCCTTTTTCGTTCGCCCTTTTCTCTCGCTTGCTTTCTGTTCGCTTGTGTGCCATGTGCCTTCAATATGCTTGCATCTTCGCTTGCTGAAAATCTAGTGATATGGATCCTCATCCACTTGTTAATCTCTTTAAGAGATCCAATTATGTTGATCCAATTGCTAGGGAGTTGAGTGCACTTGACTATCTTTATGGAGTTTTGCTTGAGATGCGTGAATCTAAAAATTGTGAGGAAGAAATTTATGAAGTGATTCACGAGGGATCCTTGGATGAAAAGCATGATTGCAATGGTTTCACTATAAATTCTGTTAGTGACAATCATGCTAAGAATATGCAAAACCCTAAGCTTGGGGATGCTAGTTTTGCTACGTCCACTACTTGTTGCAATGATCATGAGTGGGGCGATGGTTTTTTTTATGCTCTTGAAAAATTGTTTAAGCCTCATGATGAATATGATATTTGCAATATTATTGAAAGTGGGTTTGGAGAAGTCATGACTTTAGTTGATGATAATCCCACTATTTTTGAAGAGCGTCAACTTTGCATGCACGTGGATCATGAAAAGAATATCCTATGTGATAGTTACATTGTTGAATTCGAATATGATCCCACATGTAATTATTATGATAGAGGAAAATATGGTGGTAGAAACTTTCTTATCACTAAATCACCTCTCGTTATGGTGAGATTGCTATTGTCTCTTTCTTCTTCCTTGCATTTGATAACTATTGGTTGTCTTGCCAATTTGTTCTCCTATAAAATGCCTATGCATAGGAAGTATGTTAGACTTATATGTGATTTTCACATGCTTTATGATGCTCTCGTTGTGCTTTAATTCTTGTCTTTTGAGTGAGCATCATTGATTTATCAATGCCTAGCTAAGGGCGTTAAACAATAGCGCTTGTTGGGAGGCAACCCAACGAATCTATCATTTTTCTTTTTATTTTGTGTTTTCCACACTTTCATAATTCTGTTATGATTGTGTTTTTTGTGTTTCTTTTTGCGGTTGTACCAAGCAAAACCGTTATGATTAGTCTTGGGGATGATCGTTTGGTCATGCTGGAAAAGACAGAAACTTTCTGCTCACGAAAAGAATTTTCATTTTTTTTTCTGTAAGAGCTTTTGAGTTGATTCTTTTTTCTGCTGATTTCTACGCAAATTCTTCAGACTGTAGTAATTTTTCAGAATTTGCGAAGTAACAGAAGTATACGAAGTATACAGATTGCTACAGACTGGTCTCCTGTTAACAGATTCTGTTTTCTTGAGTTGGTTGCTTATTTTGATGAAACTATGGATAGTATGGGGGGGTATTAGCCATGGAAGATTGAAAATAAAGTAACCCAACATCAACATAAGTAGAATTTAAGATTGCTACAGTAACTAAGGAAGCGGTGGTTTGCTTTCTTATACTAATGTTATCACGAGTTTCTGTTTAAGTTTCGTGTTGTGAAGTTTTCAAGTTTTGGGTGAAGTTCTTATGGAAAAAAAGATAAAGAGTGGCAAGAGCTCAAGCTTGGGGATGCCCAAGGCACCCCAAGTTGATTCAAGGATGCCCTAAAAGCCTAAGCTTGGGGATGCCCCGGGAAGGCATCCCCTCTTTCGTCTTCAATCCATCGGTAATGTTACTTGGGGCTATATTTTTATTCACCACATGTTATGTGTTTTGCTTGGAGCGTATTGTATCGTAGGAGTCTTTTATTTTTGTTTTGTCACAATCATCCTTGCTGCACACCTAGAGAGAGAGACATGCACTCACCGTGATTTTGTCGAGCTTCACTTATATCTTTTGGTTAGACAATTCAGCTCACATGTGCTTCACTTATATCTTTTGAGCGAGTTGATTTTGCTCTATGTGCTTCACTTATATCTTTTAGAGCACGGCGGTCCGTGGCTTGGTAGTTGATCTATGCTATGAAAGTAGTCTCAAAAGGGGTAGTTATCCAAAGGGATATGAAAACTTCCACCTTCATGTGCATTGAATAGTTAGAGAAGTTTGATTCATCTCAACTAGTTTTGAGTTGTCGTTATGGTAATATTGAAGTTATATTAGTAAGGTGTTGTGGATCTAGAAATACTTGTGTTGAAGTTAGTGATTCCCGTAGCATGCACGTATGGTGAACCGCTATGTGATGAAGTCTAAGCATGATTAGTCTATTGATTGTCATCCTTTGTGTGGCGGTCGGGATCGCGCGATGGTTTATACCTACCAACCCTTCCCCTAGGAGTATGCGTTGAATGCTTTGTTTCGATTACTAATAAAACTTTTGCAACAAGTATATGAGTTCTTCATGACTAATGTTGAGTCCATGGTTTAGATGCACTTTCACCTTCCACCATCACTATCTTCTTTAGTGTCGTGCAATTTTCGCCAGTGCACAAAACCCACCATTAGCCTCCCTCAAAACAGCCACCATACCTACCTACTATGGCTTTTTCAAAGCTATTCTGAGATATATTGCCATACGACTACCACCATGACATGTGCCACCACTTCTACATTGCCATTGCACGATCGTAAGATAGCTAGCATGATGTTTCCATTAATGTCTATGCCATGCTAGATCATTGTCACGGTACACTACCGAAGTCATTTCATATAGAGTCATCATTGCGCTAAGTTTTGAGTTGTAAATGTGATGATCATCATTGATGGAGCATTGTCCCATGTGAGAAAATAAAAGAGGCCAGCGAAGCCCATTTACAAAAAGAGGCCAAAGATGCCCACCCAAAAAAAAGAGGCCAAAGAGCCAACCAAAAAATGAGAGAAAAAGAGAGAAGGGACAATGCTACCACCTTTCCATACTTGTGCATATTAAGCACCATGATCTTCATGATTGAGAGTCTCTCGTTTTGTCACCACCATATAGCTAGTGGGAAATTTTCATTATATAACTTGGCTTGTATATTCCAATGATAGGCTTCCTCAAATTTGCCTTAGGTCTTTGTGAGCAAGCAAGTTGGATGCACACCCACTAGTTTTCTTTAAGAGCTTTCACATACTCTTAGCTCTAGTGCATCATTTGTATGGCAATCCCTACTCATTCACGTTGATATCTATTGATGAGCATCTCCATAGTTCATTCATATGCCTAGTCAATGTGACCATCTTCTCCTTGTTTGTCTTGCAACCTCCACCACACTCCACACCACTTATAGTGCTAAAACCATGGCTCACGCTCATGTATTGTGTGAGAGTTGAAAAAGTTTGAGAAAGTAAAGGTGTGAAAACAATTACTTGGCCAATACTGGGGTTGTGCATGATTTAAATTCGTTGTGCAAGGATGATAGAGCATAGCCAGACTATATGATTTTGTAGGGATAACTTTCTTTTGGCCTTGTTGTTTCGAAAGTTCATGATTACCTTGCTAGTTTGCTTGAATTATTATTGTCTCCACGTCAATAGCAAACTATTGTTTTGAATCTAATGGATCTGAACATTCACGTCACATAAGAGGAGTTACAAAGGACATCTATGTTAGGCAGCATGAAAGCATCAAAAATTCATTCTTTATCACTTCCCTACTCGAGGACGAACAAGAGTTAAGCTTGGGGATGCTTGATACGTCTCAAACGTATCTATAATTTTTTTATGGTTTCACGTTGATATCTTGTCAACTTTGGATGTTTTGTTTACCTTTTTTATCTTTTTTGGGACTAACTTATTAATTCAGTGCCAAGTGTCAGTTTCTGTTTTTTGTGTGTTTTTGACTCTTTTTAGATCTGATTTTGGAATGGAGTCCAAACGGAATAAAATCCCCAAAATAAATTTTTCCAGAACGGAAGAAGATCGGGAGGCTTGAGGGCCAAGGCAGTGGGCCCACAAACCCTGTTGCCGCGGCCAGGGGGAGGCCGCGGCAACCAAGCTTGTGGCCCCCCTGGCTCTCCCCTGCCCTAGGTCTTTGGCCTATAAATTCCCTAAAATCCAGAAAAAATCAGGGCATCCACGAAAACACTTTTCCGCCGCCGCAAGCTTCCGTTTCCGCGAGATCTCATCTGGAGACCCTTCCCGGTGCCCTGCCTGTCACGCCCAAGATGCGACCCTATCCTCAATTTGGCACGAAGGCCTCGTCAGGGATAGAAGCGCATCTCGTCGTGTTGCAAGAATGGATATCGTTACAAGTACATGTAGTGAAAAGAAGAGATATATATAAAGAATTGGCTTACACTCGCCAAGCTACATCAGAGTCACGGCAGTACAGTACATGTTCATCAAGAGTAAGAGCAGGGTCCGACTACGGACGAAAACAAACGAGAAAATAAGAATGACGTCCATCCTTGCTATCCCAGGCTGCCGGCCTGGAACCCATCCTAGATCGATGATGAAGAAGAAGAAGAAGCAACTCCAAATGAACAATCAACGCGCTCGCGTCAAGTAACCTTTACCTGTACCTGCAACTGGTGTTGTAGTAATCTGTGAGCCATAGGGGACTCAGCAATCTCATTTCCAAAGGTATCAAGACTAGCAAAGCTTAATGGGTGAGACATGGTTAATCTGATTTTGGAACGGAGTCCAAAAGGAATAAAATCCCCGAAATAATTTTTTCCAGAATGGAAGAAGATCGGGAGGCTTGAGGGAAAAGGCAGTGGGCCCATAAGGGGCCCACAAGACCTGTTGCCGCGGCCAGGGGGAGGCCGCGGCAACCAAGCTTGTGCCCCCCTGGCGCTCCCCTGCCCTAGGTCTTTGGCCTATAAATTCCCTAAAAATCCAGAAAAAATCTGGGCATCCATGAAAACACTTTTCCGCCACCGCAAGCTTCCGTTTCCGCGAGATCTCATCTCGAGACCCTTCCCGGTGCCCTGCCGGAGGGGACTTTGGAGTTGGAGGGTTTCTACATCAACATCATCGCCTCTCCAATGACTTGTGAGTAGTCCACTTCAGACCTGCGGGTCCGTAGTTAGTAGCTAGATGGCTTCTTCTCTCTCTTGGATCTGCAATCCAAAGTTCTCGATGATCTTCATGGAGATCTATCCGATGTAATCCTCTTTGGCGGTGTGTTTGTCGAGATCCGATGAATTGTGGATTTGTGATCAGATTATCTATGAATTATATTTGAGTCTTTGCTGATTTCTTATATGCATGATTTGATATCCTTGTAAGTCTCTCCGAGTCTTGGGTTTTGTTTGGCCAACTAGATCTATGATTCTTGCAACGGGAGAAGTGCTTGGTTTTGGGTTCATACCGTGTGGTGACCTTTCCCAGTGACAGAAGGGGCAGCAAGGCACGCATCGTGTTGTTGCCATCAAGGGTAACAAGATGGGCTTTTATCATAGATATGAGATTGTCCATCTACATCATGTCATCTTGCTTAAGGCGTTACTCTGTTCTTTTGGACTTAATACACTAGATGCATGCTGGATAGCGGTCGACGTGTGGAGTAATAGTAGTAGATGCAGAAAGTATCGGTCTACTTGTTTTGGACGTGATGCCTATAGATATAATCATTGCCTTAGATAACGTCACGACTTTGCGCGGTTCTATCAATTGCTCGACAGTAATTCGTTCACCCACCGTCTACTTGCTTTCATGAGACAAGCCACTAGTGAACACTACGGCCCCCGGGTCTATTCACAACTATCGTCTCCACTTTCGCTTTTACTTTGCTTGTTTACTTTGTTGCTTTCAGTTCTCACTTTGCAAACAATCTATAAGGGATTGACAACCCCTTCATAGCGTTGGGTGCAAAGCTCTTTGTGTTTGTGCAGGTACTTGTGACTTGACGAGATCTTGCACTGGTTCGATACATTGGTTCTCAAAACTGAGGGAAATATTTACCGCCGCTATGCTACATCACCCTTTCCTCTTCAAGGGAACACCAACGCAAGGCTACAAGGCCGCGGGGAAATCCTTTGCATATTTGCCAAGGAAGTCCCTAAAGGCGTAGCCGTAGCAGCAGGATTCCTGGCGCCATACCAGGGAAGGTCTGTTGTCGCAGTAGCACCCGTCTTTTGCTAGCCTTCGCCTGTACTAAGCGGACTGACTGCTTGTGCATCCAAAATCCTTGAACCAGCTGCGCCATATGAGTCCACCATACCTACCTATATGTGGTATTTATGTGTCGTCCTAAGTAAATTTGCATGTGTCATATTCTAAATTTTCAAATAAATATTTTGTTTTGTATGCCCGAATCGCTCATGTGGTGACTAGGGGCTATCAGTATCTTCCATGCTAAGTGGGTTATTCTCAAGATATGTGTTGATTCACTATCATTCACGAGAAAGTGCCTGGTAACCGGGATGCCCAGTTCCATGCTCAAAGTCAAATCAAATTTAATGAAACAAAACTCCCCGAGGATTGTTGTTTGTATGGACGGTACCCGTGGATCCGGCCCGCCGTGGAGTGTGATTGATTGGTGGAGGGGGAGAAAAAAAATTACTATTCTGTTTGGGAATCGCATATAATGTATTTAACATGGAAGATATTGAGATCTCTTAGTTGTTACGTTGACAATGAAAGCATACCACCCAAAATTTTGATTCATCTATGTTTTAAAAGCTCGAGTTCTGGCACCTCTGCAAATCAATGCTTCCCTCTATGAAGGTCCTATCTATTTTACTTTTTTGTTGAGTCGTCCTCTTCTTATAAAAAGCACCAACTATAGAGAGCATAATTGTCATTCTGAGTGTAATGTGCGTTGTCCCAAAGTACCACATTGACTTTTGTATGATTGTGATATTACTTATTCTGAAGTATTTATTTCTAGTCTCCTTTAAAACTCCGAAGGAGCGTCTGCATTTATGTTTTGCTTCACTCATTGGGGCTAGCGAGATACCACTCTAGTATGTCGAGTCATGTACATTGTGATCTCATCATGATTTTTAGTTGCATTTTATTCATTCTTAGTTGTTTGAAATTCTTCACATAATCGAAGGATTGGTTCGTGCATTGTCTTTGTAGCATTGCTTCAATACTAGTTGGACTTGTTCCTAGTGCATGCTTATATACATCGGATGAAGCAAACGAGTTTGTCAAGTTTTCTTTGTCGCATCCAGTTCGCCGAACTGAATTGCTTGAAGACAAGCAATATGCTAAGGCTGGGGGAGTTGATACGTCTCAAACGTATCGACTTTTCCAAACACTATTGCTATTTTTTTGGCCTCATTCTTGCATGATTTGAATGAAACTAACCCGGACTGACGCTGTTTTCAGCAGAGCTGCCTGTATGGTCTTCTTGTGTGCAGGAAAATGGATATTTAGACGTCCCGGAAAATTCCAATAAAAATAAGAGAAAATCCACGCACCGGGAGGAACCATGGGCCAGAAGGTCGGCCAGAGGGGGGCCACCAGGCCTCCAGGCGACCTGTGGGCGCGGCCTACCCCCTAGCCGCGCCGGGAGGCCGCCTGGATGGGATCCACCCCCTCTGATGCCCTACTTTGGTTCCTATTTTTACCCATGATGGGAAAATCCCATAACAGAAGTCGTTTTGCAAGTTCTCTACGCGGAGCCGCCGCCACCCTCGGTTCTTCTCCGGGAGAGCTAATCTGGAGGTTGCCTTGGCCTCCGGAGAGGGGAAATCGTCGCCATCGTCATCACCATCATCACTCCATCACCCTTCCATGGCTTCCCCCATCATGTGTGAGTAATCCTCTGTTGTAGGTGAAGGGGGTGGTAGGGATTGGATGAGTTAGATCATGTAATAGTTCGCCAGATTGTTGGGGGCATGTTGCCTATCATCTACTATGGTGTTTATCATCTTTGCTACTACTTGTTATTCTTAATGCTTGTCACTTTGGGCCCGAGTGCCATGATTTCAGATCTGGATACCTTATGTTTTCATGAATATATTTGTGTTCTAAGATCCTATCTATGAGTAGTATGCACCTATTATAGTCCGGAACCGGCGATCCCAATGGTGACAGCTTGGGACACCAAAGGGGATAGACTATAGTTTGAGGATTTCATGTATCCATTGATCGTTAATGCTTTGTTCTGGTGCTCTTTGATAGGAGCACCTTAATCTCCATAAGTTCCTTTTGACCCCGTTGGTAGCGGGAAGGTAGGACAAAATATGTTGTGCAAGTTCTTATTGCAAGCACACACGACTACCTTGGGATACATGCCTAATGTTTGATAGTTGCCTAGATGATCATTACTTTTATATGTGCCTTGCCCCAAGTTAAATACATGATATCTCTCATCCATGACCAACCATCCATCTCCCTACCCTAGAGTGTTTTAATCCTGCTAGTTACAAGTTACTCTACTTTCGTTGTTTTACTTTTGTTGCTTTGCCACCATTATTTCCGTTGTCACAATCACTTCCATATCACCGTTGCTACTAATATTTCATTTCCAAGCAAGTATCTTTCACGTGCGGTTGAATTGACAACTCAACTGTTAAAGCTTATAAATGTTCTTTGGCTCCACTTGTGTCGAATCAATAAATTGGGTTAACTTACCCGCGAAGACTGTTGCGATCCCCTACACTTGTGGGTTATCAGCGAGCGGGTGAGTTAGGCAAGGTGGAAGAGATGTGTATTTGCACCCATGGATATTACCAGCATCTAGCCGGATATGGGTACGAGAATAATTTGAAATCCGAGATGCACGTAAGGGTACGAGTATCGACAAGAAATATTGAGATGGGAGTGGGTTTGGGCGAGCTCTTCCGGCACCAAAAACCGATGGCGGCTACAAGAAATCATTCGACTAATTCCCTAGGGAAATCAGTCGGGTCCATAGTCGTTCGATCCATCGTGGCTAAACCGTTAGATAGGTTAACGATGCTTCATCGCTTCCTTCCTCCCTCGAGCATCGGTCCATTACTTTCTTCTTCCCCGAGCACACGCAACAGTTCCCCGCTGCGAAACGGACAGTAGCAATGCCGATGAGCAGCGCACGACGAGCATGGCTGATGTTGCGATGCAGCACAGTGTGACTACGTAAGTGGTTGCTGTGATGCAGCACTCGCGACGACGGTTTTCCAACGCAACATGCGACGACCATGCCAGGAGTTGCGATGCAGGGCGGGATGTTTCGATGCAGCGCGCGGCGACGGCGGTAGAAGATTAAACTCGGTGCGGTGGTTGCTGCGATGCAGCACCCACAGTGATGAGTGCTGGGACGCAGCACGCGGCGGCCATGGCGGGAGCTGCGACGCAACTTGAGGGATGTTGAGATGCAACACTGACGATGATGGTGCGTGTTGTGATGCGGCGCCGGTGGCGATGGGTGCTAGGATGCAGCACACAATGACCATGGCTGAAGTTGTGATGCATCGTAGGAATATGTAGCTATGTAGCCCTGGCCACGCTCCAATACAGTTGCAGCGGCGCTCCATCGCAACCCCCGACATGGGATGAATCAAGGCGGCGGCGACTGTTGTCCCCTCGCAACCTCGACGTGGGATGAATCAAGGCGGCGCCGACGGTTGTCCCCTCCTCCACTGCAGGTTGTGGTGTTGCCTCTCCTTTATTGCGTCATGAACGAGAAAGAGGAAAAGAAAGAGAAACTGATGATGGATTGACACCGTCGAGAAGATAAGGTGAAGGGGACCCAAGCAGTGGGCGGACCCTCACAGGGGCACTTGGTAAGCGAAGAGAGCGGTTTAAGGGAGAGAAAATCCATCCGAATGAAATTAAACATTTTCCAAAACCGGTGGGTGCCATCTTCAGGGGAATTGTTTCGTGTATGTGTATGTCTCGTATGACAGGTGGGCCCAGAATTTGGAACACTGATACAAGTGTAGGTGGAGATTTAGGTGAGGTGAGGTCAAAGATCAGTGAGGGGATCCTTGTAGACGCTCGCATAGCAGAGAGGCCGACGAACGGTGAGGTCGAAATCCCGAGCGAAGAGAAAGGCGGACAGGAAGATGGCGGCGGCAGCACTACGTCCGGCGATCCTCCGCCACATCCGACTCTCCCCCGCCATGGCGGCCCCTCTCGTCGGCGCCACCGCGGCCGGCCAGCCCCTCGCCCTCGCGCGGTGGCTCGCGCGGCCAATGTCCTCCCACGACGCCCACCTTACCCGCGACGAGGTCGTCGACCGCGTCCTCGACGTCATCAAGTGCCACCCCAAGGTCGACCCCTCCAAGGTAACCCCCCCCCCCCCCCCCCCCCCCCGATCCGCCCTCAAATCCGCATCACATCGCGCCGCGGCGCCGGCGGCGCCATCCAAACCCTAACCCTAAGATGAATCGCCGTGGCAGGTGACCCCCGAGGCGCACTTCGAGAAGGATCTGGGTCTGGACAGCCTGGACACGGTGGAGGTGGTGATGGCGATCGAGGAGGAGTTCAAGCTCGAGATCCCCGACTTGGAGGCCGACAAGATCAACTCGCTTCCGCTCGCCATCGAGTACGTTGCCAACCACCCCATGGCCGGCTGAGTGCCCGCCCTTCCGATTGTTGACCGCGCCAGGGTGAGGATTTTTCTTGTTTCTGTTTCGGGATGATGAATAATTGACTGGAGTTGTTCAGGAAAACTGGTCCCTGGTGCTCCACAGTGTGTCGGTCGCTATTGATCTTGGATGCAACTGTAACATTCTGCAGTGTCGCTGATGAACTAGCCTTGTTGGCCACGCGCTTGTTTTTTGTTGTAGCATATCTGTTTAATCTAAATTGGAATCTACTCATGTTTTTTGTTCACTCATTAGCATTGTACTCCCTCTGTTCACAAATATAACATGTTTTGGATATTCCAATATGGAATACATACAGACTGAAATGAGTGAATAGACACACTAAAATGTGTCTATATACATCCGATTCAGTAAAAAGTTAGAAAATCTTGTACTGAATTTCGTTGCCTTCTAGAATTGTATAGTGGGATTTTGCCTGCAACCAAGAGTGCAGTTGTAGAGGTAACTCACCAAGAGTGCAGTTGTTCAGGAAAACTGGTCCTTGGTGCTCCGCATTGTGTCGGTTGCTGTTGATCTTGAATGCAACTGTGACATTTTGTTTGTTGTGGTAATGCAATGTTAGCTCTTGTGTTATACAGTACTATATATAACTAGTCTTGTTGGTCGCACAGTTGTTTTTTGTTGTTGCAGTATATCTGTTTAATCTAAATCGTAATCTGCACATGTTTTTTGTTCACTCATCGTCAGCATTGTAGCAAACTAGCAATCAGTACTTACATTTTCTTTTCAACCAAAACTACTTACGGTTCTCCTTGATCTTGTGTATTCTCCATAGCAACTCAGACTTGGAACTTTCTGCAGTAAGGATATTTCCTCTTTGTTTAGAATGCATGGCCACTTTTATTCCGACCTACAAATTTCATTGCATTTATTGTATAGTGGGATTTTCCCTGCCATTGATGTCATAACCAAGACTGCAGTTGTTGAGGGAACTCACCAGTGTCCACTGCATAGACAAGAAAATCCTTGCATTCTGAAACATATATTATGCACTACCTCACGCATATGCTCATTGGGGCTTTACTTAGATAGACTGAGCATCAATGCATCTGGAGTTGATTTTATGGATCTGCAAGTTTTATTTTACCCCTTACTGATGTATACAGTTCTGTGACATCTTCATTTGGCATATTTTATTTTGTTGCATTTTGGACTGCTCTGCCTTGAACCTTTGTTTTGAACCATTGTTAAGCATAGGTGTCATTCAAGTGGGTGCGGTTTTTATGTTTCTCTTTTCTCTGGATAGTTAAGAGTTGTTACTTCTCTGTTATCTTTGCATGCTATTTGTTTGACTGTATGCTGTTAACATTGCTCCTCTACAAGGAGGGCCAATCTACTTGCTTATATCATGAGATGGTGAAGAGAAGATTGTATGGCTGATAGATTTTTCTTCTTCTAGATGTTAGGTTGTAGACAGAATACACCAGGTATTACAATTATCGATGCTGCTGTGATTTTAGATATCTTCATAGTGAGTCTCAAAGCTGAGAAATGTACTCCATCCGTAAAGTAATACTCCCTCCGTCCCAAAATAAGTGACTCAAAAGTGACCCAATTTTGCACTAAGTCACTTATTTTGGGACAGAGGGAGTATAAGACAATCTAAAACGTCTTATATTACTTTACAGAGGTAGTATATGCTAATACTACAATACTACCTCTGTAACTGAAGATAATTTGAACTGCAAAAACGTCTTATATTTAGTTATAGAGGTAGTACTTGATATGATGCCATGGAGACGCACATTTCAAATAAATATGGTGTACTATATATAAGACGTTTTTGCACTTGATATGATTCCATGGAGGCGCATGTTTCAAATAAATATGGTGTTGAATTTCTAGAGATATTGGCTCAATTCATAGCCATTGACTAGACATAGCATGTGGATATTCAGTTATTGAGTATGGCGTTCATTGTTTCTTTCAGAGAGGCTCAGGTGATCTGATGTGTTGCTGTGCTGTAGCTGCTAGAGCTTTATATGTACATATGGATTTATGCGAGTGGAATTAGTGGGGATTAGGTGGAGAGAGGGCGTTTACCTAACCAAACAATACAAAAAAAAATTGGCCAAATAAAATTAGATCAAACACACAAATCTTACACAAATTATAGAAGTCCGCACAACATAACGGTGAGTCTCTGCGTGCTGCCGCACAGCATGGCTAGTCTGGTCTACTGAGGCCCCAACACTTTTTTCGTTTTATCTGTTTTCTTCCAAGTTATGAGGCCTAACACAGATTGGTACCTTAGTACAACTTTATATTAGAGCTAATATAAAGTTGAGACATTTATTTTGAAATGGAGGGAGTACTTGTTTGTTTTTTTTAGGAAAATGATGTAGTTGGTGTCGGCTCTCATAGTTTAGTGGCACATGTGGTGCCTCTTCTTTCGTTTAGGCCGAATGTAGTTTGCTTAAGAAACCTATGGTTAGGTTAGTTAATATATTCTCTCTGTTCTCAAATATAAGTTGTTTGAATTTTTTTTGTGAATTGAATGTATGTAGATACGTTTTAGTGTGCTTGTTTACTAATTTCAGTCCCTACGTAGTTTATATTAAAATATCTAAACATATTATGTTTGTGAACATAACAGAGGTTTTTCTTGTGATCTTTCTCGTTTTATTCTGTTATCCCTTGATAATGAAATCCGATCCATCTTTTGGACTGAATGAGAAAATATATTCCGTTGATCTGAGGAATCGCAGGAAGTAATAAACAATACTGTAATAAAATCCTAAAGCATAACATTTGTGAATTACTCCAGTTTTCTTAGAGATTTTAACAGAGACTACATACGAAACAAAATGAGTGAATCTGTACTTTAAAATATGTCTATATATAGTCATATATTGTTTCTGATAGAATCTTTAAAAAAAACTTATATTTAAAAACAGAGGGAGTATAAGCTAATAAATTAAGTAATAAACGAATCTGCAAAAAAAGAAGAATAAACTGACTACACATTTTACTGCATCGAACCATTAGAACAAGTCTGACAGCTCTCAAAATCAACCATTCCCTTTTCCGAGAAAAGAGTCGTATACTATATTACTAATCTTTCTAGGATTGAAGAGCACACAATCAACTGAGGTATTTAATTAAAATTTGATCATCCAATTTTAACCAGATCAACAATTTCTCAACAAACTTTTCTATTCAATTTTTTTAATTCGCCATGCTCCTTAATTTTGAAGCTTTTTGATTCGACTATGGTATTCGATTTGGGATTAGGTTCATAATTTCGACTTGGTCAACGATTTTTAAAGTTAATCAGAAGCAACCGACTTATAATAGTATACCAATTCCGTGTATCCCTCGCCATCAAGAAATATATTATTGTAATATTAAAATAGTACACGTAGACAATGACACCGAAATTTTTCGGACGTAAATACGATTGATTAACACATAATACAGAATAACATCATGAAAGACCCATGAAAACACCGCTTCGTAAATAAAATTGAAAACATAGACCATCGCCTCTCATGCTAGTCAAATCAAACTCTCCCTTGGTTTCAAAATATAAGGTGTATTTTTTTCTTAAAAAGTCAAATCTATTTAACTTTGACTTTGTTTGTAAGAAATATCGACATACACAACACTAAATAAATAAAATATAAAAAATTATTTCATGATGAATTTAATGATCGCAACTTGATATTACAAATATTAATATAGTTTTTTATAAATTTGATCGAACTTAAAAAAGCTTTGACTTTTTAAAAATCTAATACACCAATATTTAAAAAATAAATAGACTAATTTATATTTTATAAAAACACAACAACACAAAAGGCGCAGCAACACGCGCTTAATCCTTTAGTACGTGCATTACTCCTACGCGAAGGGGCTTCAACATCCGAATGGTATCAGCTGGAATCGAGAAATGATCTACATCTGTCACCACAAGTCCACAACCACAGTGCTGTTTACCCACCAGTGACCAGTAGTCCAGCACGAATGAAACCCTCTACTCGATGCAAACTCAAGCTGCCCCGACTGAATTGGAGTCCAAGAAACGCTAGGCAACCTGCACTACGCTACAAGCACCAATAGGAAGATGAACAGGAAGATGCCAACAACAAACATCAGCAAGTATCTCGTCGACGAGCTCGAGCTCGAGCTCCGGTCGCTCTCCACTGCTAACGCAGAGACCTCTTCCTCCGCCTGGCTCGTCGTCGCGGCGGCGCTCTCGATGTCACACACGACGTGGTCGACGCTGCAGGCTTGCTCCTCGACCAGCGTATAGAGGTCCCTGAAGATCTCGTTGATTTCGGTGATCACCTGCTCCGTCTCCCGTATCCCCCGCTCCCTCTCATCCACGACGGCTTCGAGCTCTTCGACCTCCGTTCCCTGTGACAGAAGCTGCTGCTGCTGCTGCTGCGTTTGCCCGGTGCACTGCTCGTGTCCGGCAGACGTACCACCACCAGGAGCGGCGGCGTTGGCGGCGGCAGCGGCGGAGGAGTTGACCTTCCGCTCTGCCGCCGCGATGCGCTGCTGGACTTTCTGGAGCTCGCTCAGGGCCGCCTCGAAATCCATGGCCAGCTTCGAGCAGGGGGACGCGGACCCCTCGTCGCCGGCGGAGGCAGCGGCTTGCTTGAGGTTGCGCGACGTGATTCTGGCGAGCCGCGCGGCCTCCGACCGCGTGGCGCGGAGGCGGACGCGGAGCGCGGGCGTGTCCTTGGGCGTGCCCAGCGCGTCGACGAGGTGCCGCAGCGCCGCCACCTTGGTGTTGATCTGGAACACGCCGTGTGCCACCACCTGCGGCAGCGGCAGCGGCGGCGGCCGCAGGACGCCCGCCTCAAGGTCCTGGAAGCTCATCGATCGGCCCTGTCTGGTCCCGAGCCACGAGTCCACGTACGTGCTGCTCGCACGAGATCGAAGCTGCAGGCACCGAGAAGTTAGTCACCGTGTCAAAATAGTTTCGTTCTTCGCCTACCCGAGCTGTATATTTAACGATGGCGGCGTTGTCGGGGGGGGCGATCCGGGCCTCGGCACGGCGGCACCTTGTCGGAGTCGGAGCCGGAGTCGGGTCGGAATAGAGACGCTGCTCCGGTAGCAGACTTCCGTAGAAAGTATAAGAGCGTCCAACAGCTGCGCCATATATTGCTGCATCTCCAACGGCTGTGTTATATATTTCAACACGCGTCCAACCATCGTGTATGCTAAAACCATTTTACAACATTAAAATAGCAAATTCTAACGCGTCGGAGTGCGCTGGCTCCAACGATCGATGTAAAATATTGCACGCGCCGTCCAACATGCGCCGCAAAAAACTATAGCGCCCGCTCAACACAAACAGCATACGGGACCTAAAAAACGAGTTATAAAAATCAAAGAAATAAACAGCAATAAATAGTTTGATTTTTCACAATAGTTAATAATAAATAATTTGACACTACAACATCAAACGTACAACATCAAACAAACAAATTAACACTCATTTTGTTAATCATTCCATGCCCACCGTTTCTCGATTAGATCCTTCTGAAGATCATCATGGGTTTTGGCACGTCGAAGGGCATGATATAAGGCTACAAATCGGGCCACCCTCGCAGCCCGATGATGCACTCGCACAGGATGTCCCAAGAGCTCATATTTAGAGTAGTCTAAATCTTGAACATGCTCATTCCCGATGATCATGTTATGCATGATCACACAAGCGTGCATGATGTACCAAAGTCTAGCCGGTCCTCTCACAATAGCAAATTGGGCTTACAAAATCTCAAAAACCCTCTCCATATATTTCCGAGCCGCCGCCCGAGCATTGTGAAAATCTAAATTTTTCTTACCCTTCAGTTTTTTCAACAACTTCACAGATGTTTACCACTTTGGGTAGATGACATCCGCAAGATAGTAGCCATAGTTGTATGTATGGCCATTTGCTACAAACTCCACCGGTGGTGTTCACCATTTGCAATCTTATTCATGAGTGGTGACCGATTAACAACGTTGATGTCATTCAAAGATCCAGGCATTCCAAAAAAGCATGCCAAATCCAAGTCTCTTGATCGGCCCCCGCTTCAAGGATTATAGTGGAGCCCTTTTTCTGATCGTGGAATTGCCCATGCTATGCCTTAGGAAAGTTCTTCCAACTCCAATGCATGCAATCTATTAAGCCAAGCATACCTGGGAACCCACGAGCTTTGTGCATCTCCAATAGCCTTGCGACGTCTTCAGCATTGGAAGATCTCGAATACTCTGGGCCAAACACTTGCACAATTTCGACTGCGAAGTACTTGACACACATGATGGCCTGACTATCACCCATGACCGAGTGGTCATCAACTAGATCAGCCGGAATACCGTATGCCAACATACGCAAAGCGGCTGTCACCTTTTGAAAGGTGCTATGTCCGAGTTCTCCGACGGGATTCCTCCTGTGTTGAAAAAATCGATCATGGCTCACCAGTTTCTCTGTAATGCGCCTGAACAACTTGGTACTCGTCCTAAACAGGCGCCGAAAGTACGATTTGGGGTACACGGGATTATCTACAAAATAGTGTCACATCAATCTGTTTTCGGCATCGATCTTATCCCTCCAAATTTTGTGCCGACCCATAACCGAACCACCGTGCTTCGGTTTATTATTGATGTGCATAGCTAGGATCATTGCAAGGTCCTCCTCCTCTTCAATATCAAATTCTTCTTCGGAGGAATCATATGACGAACTCATCTACAATATTAAATTTAAACTACAAAAAACATGCACCAAATTCATGTAAAAAATGTGAAGGTGAAGCAACACATACCTTGCAAGTGTTTTCTCGAACACGTTGTGAGCGTCGAGCGGCAGTGCGACCGAGAGTCGAACGACAGTGGGCGGCCGAGCGCTCTTCGTCGGAGGAATGACAGGGCGACGACGACTAGAGGGAGACGGAGGAAGCAGCGGTGGCGCAGGGATAGGCCAGGGAAGCGTCGACGGGTCACCGAAGCGAATGGGTGGCGCGGGCGCCTGGATTCAGTGGTAGGTGGATGACACGCATGAGTCGTCGTTGTCCAGCGCGCGGTAGCGGGCGCACGAAATATGAGGCGCGCGATGCCGTTTCACCCAGCGCGCGCGTTTTTTGCGCCTCTGCTAGAGCGTCCGGGCGGTTGTGCGCACGCAATAAACGAGTTTTTTTCCAGCGCGGTGCTTATATAACGCGGCTCTTGGAGATGCTCTTAGAGGCTGCTGTTTCGGCGTTGCCGTACGTGATCGCCTCTTGACGGCTGCTACTGCGACAACAGACCTTCCCTGACAACGGCGCCAGAAATCCTGTTGCTACGGGCTACGCCTTTAGGGACTTCCTTGGCAAATATGCAAAGGATTTCCCCGCGGCCTTGGAGCCTTGCGTTGGTGTTCCCTTGAAGAGGAAAGGGTGATGTAGCACAACGACGGTAAGTATTTCCCTCAGTTTGAGAACCAAGGTATCGATCTAGTGGGAGGCGCGCGTCGAGTCACAAGTACCTACACAAACACACCGCCAAAGAGGATTACATCGGATAGATCTCCATGAAGATCATGGAGAACTTTGTATTGAAGATCCAAGAGAGAGAAGAAGCCATCTAGCTACTAACTACGGACCCGTAGGTCTAAAGTGGACTACTCACGAGTCATTGGAGAGGTGATGATGTTGATGTAGAAGCCCTCCAACTCCAAAGTCCCCTCCGGCAGGGCACCGGGAAGGGTCTCCAGATGAGACCTCGCGGAAACGGAAGCTTGCGGCGGCGGAAAAGTGTTTTCGTGGATGCCCTGATTTTTTTTCTGGATTTTAGGGAATTTATAGGCCAAAGAGCTAGGGCAGGGGAGCAGCAGGGAGGCCACAAGCCTGGTAGCCGCCGGCCCCCGCCGGTGGCGGCTACAGGGCTTGTGGGCCCCCTGTGGCTCTCCTGCCTTGGCCCTCAAGTCCCCCGATCTTCTTCTATTCTGGAAAAAAATTTCAGGGATTTTATTCCCTTTGGACTCCGTTCCAAAATCATATCTGAAAAGAGTCAAAAGCACAGAAAAAACAGGAACTCGCAGTTGGCACTGAATTAATAAGTTAGTCCCAAAAAAGATATAAAAGGTACATAAAACATCCAAAGTTGACAAGATAACAGCATGAAACCATAAAAAATTATAGATACGTTTGAGACGTATCAAGCATCCCCAAGCTTAACTCCTGCTCGTCCTCGAGTAGGGAAGTGATAAAGAATGAATTTTTGATGCTTTCATGCTACCTAGCATAGATGTCCTTTGTAACTCCTCTTATGTGACGTGAATGTTCAGATCCATTAGATTCAAAACAATAGTTTGCTATTGAATTGGAGACAATAATAATTCAAGCAAACTAGCAAGGTAATCATGAACTTTCAAAATAACAAGGCCAAAATAAAGTTATCCCTACAAAATCATATAGTCTGGCTATGCTCTATCATCCTTGCACAACGAATGTAAATCATGCACAACCTCGGTATTGGCCAAGTAATTGTTTTCACACCTTTAGTTTCTCAAACCTTTTCAACGCTCACGCAATACATGAGCGTGAGCCATGGTTTTAGCACTATAAGTGGAATGGAGTGTGGTGGAGGTTGCAAGACAAACAACGAGAAGATGGTCACATTAACTAGGCATATCAATGAGCTATGGATATGCTCATCAATAGATATCAATGTGAATGAGTAGGGATTGCCATACAAATGATGCACCAGAGCTAAGAGTATGTGAAAGCTATTAAAGAAAACTAGTGGGTGTGCATCCAACTTGCTTGCTCACGAAGACCTAAGGCAAATTTGAGGAAGCCTATCATTGGAATATACAAGCCAAGTTATATAATGAAGAATTCCCACTAGCTATATGGTGGTGAAAAACGAGAGACTGTCAATCATGAAGATCATGGTGCTTAATAAGCACAAGTGTGGAAGGATAGTAGCATTGTCCCTTTTCTCTTTTTCTCTCATTATTTTTTTGGTGGGCTCTTTGGCCTCTTTTTTTTGGGTGGGCATCTTTGGCCTCTTTTTGTAAATGGGCATCGCTGGCCTCTTTTATTTCCTCACATGGGACAATGCTCCATCAATGATGATCATCACACTTACAACTCAAAACTTAGAGCAATGATGACTCTATATGAAATGCCTTCGGTAATGTACCATGACAATGATCTAGCATGGCATAGACTTTAATGGGAACATCATGCTAGCTATCTTACGATCATGCTATGGCAATGTAGAAATGGTGGCACATGTCATGGCGGTAGTTGCATGGCAATATATCTCGGAATGGCTTTGAAAAAGCCATAGTAGGTAGGTATGGTGGCTGTTTTTGTTGGGTAACGTAGCATAAATTCAAAATTTTCCCTACGCATATTCAGATCTTCCTATGGAGAGACCAACAACAAGAGAGGGGTGAGTGCATCTTCATAACTTTGAAGATCGCTAAGAGGAAGCGTTGCTAGAACGCGGTTGATGGAGTCGTACTCGCAGCGATTCAGATCGCGGTGTGATTCCGATCTAGTGCCGAACCACGACACCTCCACGTTCAACACACGTGCAGCCCGGTGACGTCTCCCGCACCTTGATCCAGCAAGGAGGAGGGAGAGGTTGTGGAAGATCTCCGGCAGCACGACGGTGTGGTGTCGATGGAGAGACGAGGTCTCCCGGCACGGCTTCGCCAAGCACCTGCAGAGAGGAGGAGAAAGAAGAGCAGGGCTGCGCCGAGGGAGATGGAAAACTGTGTGTCAAACAGCCCTAAAACCCCCACTATATATAGGAGGAGGGGAGGGGGGGTGCCACCCCTAGGGTTCCCCCCTAGGTGGTGCGGCAGCCCCCCAGATGGGAGGTGCGGCGACCAGGGCTAGGGGAAGGGGTGGCGCACCCCTAGGTGGGCCTTAGGCCCACCAGCGCCTAGGGTTTCCCTGTCACGCCCAAGATGCGACCCTATCCTCAATTTGGCATGAAGGCCTCGTCAGGGATAGAAGCGCATCTCGTCGTGTCGCAAGAATGGATATCGTTACAAGTACATGTACTGAAAAGAAGAGATATATACAAAGAATTGGCTTACACTCGCCACAAGCTACATCAGAGTCACAACAGTTCAATACATAAACATCATGATAAAGAGCAGGGTCCGACTACGGACGAAAACAAACGAGAAAAGAAGAACGACGTCCATCCTTGATATCCCAGGCTGCCGGCCTGGAACCCATCCTAGATCGATGATGAAGAAGAAGAAGAAACAACTCCAAATGAACAATCAACGCGCTCGCGTCAAGTAACCTTTACCTGTACCTGCAACTGGTGTTGTAGTAATCTGTGAGCCACACGGGACACAACAATCTCATTTCCAAAGGTATCAAGACTAGCAAAGCTTAATGGGTGAGGTATGGTTAAGTGGTGAGGTTGCAGCAGCGGCTAAGCATATATTTGGTGGCTAACTTACGAGTACAAGAAATAAGAGGGGGGAAGATCTACGCATAGCGGACGTGAACTATTGATGATCAAATGAATGATCCTGAACACCTACCTACGTGAGACATAACCCCACCGTTTCCTCGATCGGAGAAGGAACTCACGGAAGAGACAGTCATGGTTACGCACAGAGTTGGCAAGTTTTAATTAAGTTAACTTCAAGTTATCTAGAACCAGTGTTAAACAAAGTTTCCACGTTGCCACATAACCGCAGGCACGGCTTTCCGAAAGATTTAACCCTGCAAGGGTGCTCCAACTAGTCCATCACAAATTACCACAAGCCGCATAGAAATCCTCAATCACGAAGCTCGCGATCTTGTCGGATTACCTAGTGGAAAACCTCAACTCTGTGATTACCCAAAGCATCACCGGAATCCTGATGCACAAGATATCTCGTCAAAGGTAAAACTAATCCAGCAAGGCCGCCCGGCGTGTCGACGATCCCGATAGGAGCAGCGTATCTCGTTCTCAGGACACGACGGATAAGCGACGCGTACGAGTGCCAAACCTCGAGTTTCCTCGCGGTGGCCCCGCTCAGTGCTCTGTTTTGGACCAGCACCATCAGCACTAGCCCTCCCTGTATTATGTAGAATTACTCCTCGGGTAGCGCTAACTCCCTATGCATTTCATTTTAACAGTTTTATTATGTTGGGCAAATGTAGTTCCAATGTTGGGCCTTGCCAGACCAGCTTTAATCTAAAACGAATTATCACGGGGGTCCCCATAACAACCCCGATCGTGTTAGGAGCGCTCATTTATGGAACATAACACCGGTAGCCGAAACTAAGGGGGCAAAGGTGGAACAAAACACCAGGCTAGAAAGGCCGAGCCTTCCACCTTTTACCAAGTATATAGGTGCATTAAATTAAATAGCATTAATATGGTGATATGACAAGGAACCCATGTTTTCACATGGAAGTAACTGCACCTGCAACTAGCAATGCTAACACAGGGTTAAGCAAGCGGTAACATAGCCAATCAGTGGTTTACTAGGTTGAACAGGTTGAAGGTTTTTCATGGCATTGTTGAGAGGCTGATATTTAACATGTGGTAGGCAACGAGACATAATCGATAGAAACGGTAATACTAGCATGGCAATGATAGTAATGGTATCTGGGAAAATGGTCATCTTGCCTGAGGTCCCGCTTGGAAGAAGAATGACTCCGTGAAGCAGACGAACCGACGTAGTCGAACGGGTGCTCACAATCCGGCACGCTGCGGAACTCTATCGAGACGAAGCAAACCGGAAACAAAAATCAACACACGGAATTCACCACACGATGCACAACACATATGATAGATGAGCAGCTGAATACATGCAAGTCACGGCATGACAATTCACACAATCAAACACTACACATTAAGTGAAGTTCAATATGCAACGAGTTGCATATTGACAAAACTCCACGTTTAATTATTTAGTTCTATCCTGATTAGATACACGACAATATTAAATGTGGTTAAACATGGCAAGAGGTGAAGCGTAATTAAACTACCTATCTAGGCATTTTAAATGAGGTCGGAAATGTCATATAGCACCTCTGAAACGACCTCACATGTTAATTTACAATTCTGTCCAGATCTGAACTAACACATTTAATGAGTTGTTAAGCAGAAAAACAAATAGGTTCACATGATTCTACGCGTTATTTCAAGCAATCTACACATAAAGACATCTCCAACGGAGCTACGGTTCAAAAGATACAAGCACCGCAAGATATGATGGCATGAATGCAATATGTGTGCAACGACGGCCACGAGCACTTCAAAACATACAACCAGCAAGAGAAAATGAAACTACACGGGATTCTTAGCAAGTTTCATGTAAGACACGATCAAAACAGAGCTACGGTTCAACAACTACGAGCAAAACAAGAAATCACTACAATCTGCCAAAATCAGCCACATAGCATTTTCTACGCCCCAGAACTACGGGCTACACAACTCCGATAAACTCAAGCAAGGCATGAAACGAAATAAGGCAATAAGCACTACTACAAACAACTAACAACAACTAGCATGGCATCAAGGAACACTAGGAACAGAAGTCACAAAATGGCTTCTCACACACAGTTTCAGACTTAGTGAAAATAACACTTCATGAAAGTGCAGTTTTTGATCTAAAGGCATATTGACAGCAGAAAAACCTATAGCTACAGGGCTCCAAATGGCATGAAAATTCACAGCATGCTAGAGAAACACAAGGGCTACAACTAACTCCATTGCATCAACCTCAAAAGAGCTACAGAACACAAGATACAAGCAAGACAAGACATCAACAAAATATAACAGATCTCAGACTTAGAAATATTTCAGCTCCTCCAAATCAGCACTATTTCTAGCAACTTGAGGGCAATCAAACCACACCTAAACATGCATTTCTATTGCAAGCAAAAATACCAGGGGCTAGTCTAAACATGAAAGGTCAACTCCCTAGTTGACAACTTAATCAAACGAAGAACGAAATAATTCCTACAAAATAAACAAGAGGGCAACATGGCCAAATATCGCGCGAACTAATTTGCTTAAAAGCTAAAAATAATTGCACAGAAAAATCCCATGGATTTTTCTACCCCGAAAACATATAAAATATGTGGGGTTGCACAACAAAATAATACCACACGTAAATACGAGATAATAACCTAAGCACGGAAAAATAAACTAGCGACAATCTCTACACGCAAAAATACAAATGACCGCTCTAAAATACATGGAAAAATGGTTCCTAAAACATGGGGATTTATACTACGGCATTCGGGCAAACCGGACACGCGCGAAAAATAAACTACGGGCAAAAACATTATAGGCAGCACACGATTCTAGGCATACGGCGCGTTAAACGACGTCAAACAAATATGCAAGTTGCAATAACGTAATCTACGCGTGAAACTACCCAAAATCCATATGCTACACGCCTCGTTCCGACACACGGGTTAAAAGATACGAGCACTTGAATACCTAGCATTAAATCTGGAAATAATAAATCCCCAGATAATAAAAAATGCCTCTCGGGCCGAATCTGATGCACAACGGGCCAACAGGGGGCGCAATATAGAATATATCGCCACGAGTAGGGAGTTCTCACCATGGGGAAGGCCATCTGGGCCGGTTGGGAGGCTGCAACAGAGATGGGCCGACGGGAGGCTGCTCGCCAGGGAGACGCGGGCCCAGGGATGGGGCCTGGGCGCTGGCCGCTGCTCGCCTGGTCGGCGGGGCGCTGGCGAGCGAAGATTGTTCGACGCGAGGCTGCGCCCTCGCTGCCGGCTGCGGGCGATGGGACGAGCGGTCGCAGGGTCAACGGGGTCAGGATCTTCCCTGGATCAGGGCGGGGCCGAGCGGTAGGCACTCGACGGCGGCTGGCGACGAGGCCCCCGCGGCACACGTGGCGGGCACCGGCAGGATCTGCGGCTGCGAGGGGGACCGGGCTCCGGCGGCCGAGCTGCTCGATCCGGCGAGCTCCGGCCGGCGCCGATGAGAGCTTCGGCCGACTGCCCCCGGGAAGATGAGGAGGTGGAGCACGTGGCTGCCATGGGAGGAGCTCGGGAGGAGAGGGGAGCCGCCGGGATGGCTCGTTGCACTGCGGTCACCCGGACATGTCCGAGTTGGCCACGAACATGTCCGGTAGGTGGGTTTTTGGGCAAATCTCGGCCTTTGGATGGACATCCAATGGTCCAGATCTGACCTGAAATTGGATTTCAGGGAGAGAGGAGGTGGAGCTAGCAGGTGGGGTTTTCTAGGGGGGTGGCTGCAAAAATGACTAGGGGGAACCCTAGTGAAGTGAGAGGGTCTCTCTAGGGGGGTGTTACTTATATAGGGTTGGTCTCTGGTGGGATGGACCTCGCCCGTCCGATCGCGATCCGACGACCACGAACGGAGGGAGTGGCTAGGTGGAACTAGTGGGCTGTGTAGAGCGGTTATCCGGAGTCGAGAGGGAAAACAGGCGGCACGGCAACGCGATTTAAAACACTGACAGACGTCCGAGGGTAGAGTGAATACGGTGCCGCTACGGTCGACCGTTCGGGTACCAGACGAACTCCGATCGCGACGAAATTCGACAGGCGGCCTGGCTATAACTAACCACGACCGCATGCCAAGTTTCACCTCGATCAGAGAAAGTTTTACGCACACTTTAAAAACAAGGTTTCGACGATGCCGCGGGCGCGTGCGAGTGCGATCGGGCTCAGAACGGACAACGACGAGAACCGGCAACTAACAACGGATGCAACTTTTGAAAATTGGCGGCAACGGGGTGCCGATGCAATGCCGATGATGCGCATGATGCGACAAAAGAAAATAGACACACGACGAAAACGGAATAGAAGGGGAATCTTCTGGGGCATCGGCATCGGGCTGTCACAACTCTCCTACACTACAAGAGGATCTCGCCCCGAGATCCAAGAATGAAAGGGGGAGAGGATGAGAAAGAACAAGAGGTCAAAACTTAGTCGCTTCTTTGACAAACGAGTGAAACCAACGATCCTTGAAGGTTGCAAAGAGATGAGGAATGATATGAGAAAGAAGCAAGAATTCACGGAAAATTTCGGCAACACTTTGGTAGGAAAATGGGACAAAAAATTCGATAAAAAGGAAGGAATAGACAATATTCACAACCAACAACTAAATATAACAAGGGAACACCAATATCTTGATAGAACAACACAATAGACCCAAAAGAGCAACATCAGAATGCCTCCGGAACAATAGAATAGGAACTAGCTCAAGCGGAAGAAGAGAATGAAGAAAAGAATGAAAACTACTATCTAAAATGAACTTGGCAAGCACCCTTGCAAGAAGAATTGAACGGAGTTGTTGGGAAAACAACAACGAAGAGAACAAGATAGTAGTGGGCTTATGGAAATCTTTCAAACTAATGAAGTGACAACCACCCACTAACAGAAACAAGGATTGATTGGGAGAAACAAGATATGAACAATTTTTACACCAAGAGGATACATTGAGAACTTGGATTAATGACAAGCACCATGATAGCAACAATCCATAGGAAAAGTTTGAGGTGAAATCCAAACCAAGATAGCTCAATGAAGAAATCATGGGTTGAAAATATCTCATGATCAAAGAATTGGTGGGTTTAATTATCTCATTCTTGAAAGGAATTCTCTTCGAGGCTCCTACACTAACAAGAATGAGATAATACTACCTCAAAGGATAAGGAAGAACAATTGCACATAGAAATGCAAGAGAAAGGATACTTGAGGTTCTCCAACAAGAATCTTGAAGAACACTTGAGAATGGATTGAAATCTTGATGAACCACCAAGAAGGACCTCCGTATACGAATGAATGATGCAAAGATATCAAGTTAGAAAAGAATAAGATTATGACCTTGCCAGGATTTAGATGAAGCCTCACAAAGAGATACTTGATAGACTTGGAACTTTGGAAAAGAAAGATAAGCACTTGCGAAAAGAATTTATATCATGAGTCACTCCGGAAGAAGAATTCAGATTACTATGAACAAGAATAAGAATTATGTTATGCTCCTACTTCATCAAGTTTAATTGATGACAAGCAACGAAATTAGCATACAACTTATTCTTCTTGAAATAAAACTTGAAGAGAGAGATAGGTAAGCACCACTTGACAAAATTGAAGGAAGCACCGGTAAGAATTCACACTTGAATGGGGACACCACGAATTAATGGAGATACATGCAAATGAAGAGATCATGAGCCACCTGAGAGAAAACTAGAACAAGGCACCGGATAATCGAGAGACGAACGAAGAGACAACAATGGAGAAGAATTAGAGAACGAAAGCTGAAAGCTGAGAACGAAAAAGTCTTCTGAAATGATGGCCTTCGGAGGATCGAGAATGAAAACAACTCAAAAAAGCACCGGATAGCAAGAAAAGGGATTACTCATGATTGGAACAATTAAGATGATGGAACCAAGCTGAAATGATTAATCTCCAAGAGAATGAACCAAGATTGAGAAAAATACTCCTTCGGTCTTGAAGCTAAAAATAATGAGGAGAACACCACCAAGAATAACGAGACACTCCGAAATAATGAAGAATGAAAGGTTGAGCCAAATATGAGAATTAATTCCAATTGATCTTGACGAAGGAATATGACTGATGAAAATCATACTTACGTCATAGTTGAAAAGAATTAAGGATCTCCGGAAAAGATTAAAGAGCCAGGTAAGATCCTGGGAAGAACCTGTGGGTTATGGGCCCACTCAAAGAAACCACCGTTAAAACAATAGATTAGAAAGAGATATTGCACCGGTATAAATAAAACTAGATGAGGATAGCACCTCGAAATAATTAAAAGGATTGGAAATAAGAACCTCTGAGATAACTTCAGCACTCCGGATGGAATAGAGAGAAATGACAATAAGAAGACTGATGAGAATTTACAACATGGGAAAAATTACAAGGATGAATAGGATACAATGAACACGGATACAACAACAAAAACAACAACCAAGCCTTTCAGTCCCAAACAAGTTGGATAGGCTAGAGTTGAAACCCATAAGATCTCGAAACCAATTCATGGCTCTCGAACGTGGATAGCTAACTTCCACGCACCCCTGTCCATGGCTAAGTCTTTGTCGATATTCCAAACCTTCAGATCTCTCTTAACGGACTCCTCCCATGTCAATTTTGGTCTACAATGAACACGGATAATTAAATTAAATTCACCGGAAAAGATGACAGAATGAACAAATATGACACGAATCTCCTGAGAATCTTCAAAATGAATCACCGGATAGGACAAAGAATAAAAGATAGCTGAAGCATCACTGAATATAAAGGCACTTGGATGATGACTGAAACATTGAAGAAAAGGGGTGGGAGGGCGGGGAAAAACAAAGACAACTTGGGATAGATGAGATGAACTCCGGAATAACATGAGAGAATGATCTTGCAAAATTAGAAAGGATTAAATTCCCTTGAAGAGAAGCACACCAGTTGGAAAAGAATTGACATGACGACTCCGGTTGACAAGAATTGATATGACAATTTGAATGATCAAAAGAATTAGTACTCTCATAAAAATATGAGAAGACCTCTTGGAAAGGTCTGAAATCACCACTTGACATCGAAGCAACACAAATTTGTTGGAAGATCGTCCTATAAGTAACTACTTGAATTCCCACATATGAATTCGCAAAATATCTGGTCATGCAATCTGGTACACGGATAAAAGGAGTAATATCACACAACTCCTATACTAACCCGTCACCTGTATCACATCCGTCAACACACAACCAGAATCTCGGACCTTCATCTACAACAGACCCTCGTGATCACAACGATACAAAGTATGACAGTACTCCCGAACAATCTGCACCAGTACTGGGGACATCGGGGTTATCTTGCCACTACCAGTATTGAAGCAATTACAAACATCCTTCGTTCTGAGATACTAAGAAATCTGAATGATAACGATGTGCTCAAGAATCCCCTGGAGCTCAACTCCCCTGAAACTCAAAGCAGATAGGAGGCACCAAGACAGAACTCCGTCACATCGGCATCATATAGATTCCAAGAATATCCGCGTGATCCTAATTTTTTTTTGAGTGAGAAGAGGAGTAGAATTAAATTATTATGTCAAGATTCCTCACCAGAGCATAGAAGAGGAGAAAAAAGAATCCTACTCTCCGATATATAACTAGACTCAAAGTAGTTTTCACTAGACTCGACTCGGCCATGTTCGATCAATCAAGGGGGCTCCTAGGTCGGTACTGGCTCTGATACCAACTTGTCACGCCCAAGATGCGACCCTATCCTCAATTTGGCACGAAGGCCTCGTCAGGGATAGAAGCGCATCTCGTCGTGTCGCAAGAATGGATATCGTTACAAGTAATGTACTGAAAAGAAGAAATATATATATAAAGAATTGTCTTACACTTGCCACAAGCTACATCAGAGTCACAACAGTTCAATACATAAACATCATGATAAAGAGCAGGGTCCGACTACGGAGGAAAACAAACGAGAAAAGAAGAACGACGTCCATCCTTGCTATCCCAGGCTGCCGGCCTGGAACCCATCCTAGATCGGTGAATAAGAAGAAGAAGAAACAACTCCAAATGAACAATCAATGCGCTCGCGTCAAGTAACCTTTACCTGTACCTGCAACTGGTGTTGTAGTAATCTGTGAGCCACACGGGACTCAACAATCTCATTTCGAAAGGTATCAAGACTAGCGAAGCTTAATGGGTGAGGTATGGTTAAGTGGTGAGGTTGCAGCAGCGGCTAAGCATATATTTGGTGGCTAACTTACGAGTACAAGAAATAAGAGGGGGAAGATCTACGCATAGCGGACGTGACCTCTTGATGATCAAATGAATGATCCTGAACACCTACCTACGTGAGACATAACCCCACCGTGTCCTCGATCGGAGAAGGAACTCACGAAAGAGACAGTCACGGTTACACACACAGTTGGCAAGTTTTAATTAAGTTAACTTCAAGTTATCTAGAACCAGTGTTAAACAAAGTTTCCACATTGCCACATAACCGCGGGCACGGCTTTTCGAAAGATTTAACCCTGCAGGGGTGCTCCAACTAGTCCATCACAAATTACCACAAGCCGCATAGAAATCCTCAATCACGAAGCTCGCGATCTTGTCGGATTCCCTAGTGGAAAACCTCAACTCTGAGATTACCCAAAGCATCACCGGAATCCCGATGCACAAGATATCTTGTCAAAGGTAAAACTAATCCAGCAAGGCCGCCCGGCGTGTCAACGATCCCGATAGGAGCCGCGTATCTCGTTCTCAGGACACGACGGATAAGCGACGCGTACGAGTGCCAAACCTCGAGTTTCCTCGCGGTGGCCCCGCACAGTGCTCTGTTTTGGACCAGCACCATCAGCACTAGCCCTCCCTGTATTATGTAGAATTACTCCTCGGGTAGCGCTAACCCCCTATGCATTTCATTTTAACAGTTTTATTATGTTGGGCAAATGTAGTACCAATGTTGGGCCTTGTCAGACCAGCTTTAATCTAAAACGAATTATCAAGGGGGTCCCCATAACAACCCCGATCGTGTTAGGAGCGCTCATTTATGGAACATAACACCGGTAGCCGAAACTAAGGGGGCAAAGGTGGAACAAAACACCAGGCTAGAAAGGCCGAGCCTTCCACCTTTTACCAAGTATATAGGTGCATTAAATTAAATAGCATTAATATGGTGATATGACAAGGAACCCATGTTTTCACATGGAAGCAACTGCACCTGCAACTAGCAACGCTAACACAGGGTTAAGCAAGCGGTAACATAGCCAATCAGTGGTTTGCTAGGTTGAACAGGTTGAAGGTTTTTCATGGCATTGTTGAGAGGCTGATATTTAACATGTGGTAGGCAACGAGACATAATCGATAGAAACGGTAATACTAGCATGGCAATGATAGTAATGGTATCTGGGGAAATGGTCATCTTGCCTGAGATCCCGCTTGGAAGAAGAATGACTCCGTGAAGCAGACGAACCGACGTAGTCGAACGGGTCCTCACAATCCGGCACGCTGCGGAACTCTATCGAGACGAAGCAAACCGGAAACACAAATCAACACATGGAATTCACCGCACGATGCACAACACATATGATTCATGAGCAGCTGAATACATGCAAGTCACGACATGAACATTCACACAATCAAACACTACACATTAAGTGAAGTTCAATATGCAACGAGTTGCATATTGACGAAACTCCACGTTTAATTATTTAGTTCTATCCCCATTAGAGACACGACAATTTAAATGTGGTTAAACATGGCAAGAGGTGAAGCGTAATTAAACTACCTATCTAGGCATTTTAAATGAGGTCGGAAATGTCATATAGCACCTCCGAAACGACCTCACATGTTAATTTACAATTTTGTCCAGATCTGAACTAACACATTTAATTAGTTGTTAAACAGCAAAGCAAATAGGTTCACGTGATTCTACGTGTTATTTCAAGAAATCTACACATAAAGAACATCTCCAACGGAACTACGGTTCAAAAGATACAAGCACCGCAAGATATGATGGCATGAATGCAATATGTGTGCAACGACGGTCACGAGCACTTCAAAACATACAACCAGCAAGAGAAAATGAAACTACATGAGATTCTAAGCAAGTTTCATGTAGGACACGATCAAAACGGAGCTACAATTCAACAACTACGAGCAAAACAAGAAATCACTACAATCTGCCAAAATCAGCCACATAGCATTTTCTACGCCCCAGAACTACGGGCTACACAACTCCGATAAACTCTAGCAAGGCATGACACGAAAGAGGGCAAGAAGCACTACTACAAACAACTAACAACAACTAGCATGGCATCAAGGAACACTAGGAAAAGAAGTCACAAAATGGCTTCTCACACACAGTTTCAGACTTAGTGAAAATAACACTTCATGAAAGTGCAGTTTTCGATCTGAAGGCATATTGAAAGCAGAAAAACCTATAGCTACAGGGCTCCAAATGGCATGAAAATTCACAGCATGCTAGAGAAACACAAGGGCTACAACTAAATCCATTGCACCAACTTCAAAAGAGCTACATAACACAAGATACAAGCAAGACAAGACAACAACAAAATATAACAGATCTCAGACTTGGAAATATTTCAGCTCCTCCAAATCAGCACTATTTCTAGGAACTTGAGGGCAATCAAACCAAACCTAAACATGCATTTCTATTGCAAGCAAAAATACCAGGGGCTAGTCTAAACATCAAAGATCAACTCCCTAGTTGACAACTTAATCAAACGAAGCACGGAATAATTCCTACGAAAAAACAAGAGGGCAACATGGCCAAATATCGCGCGAACTAATTTGCTCAAAAGATAAAACTAATTGCACATAAAAATCCCATGGATTTTTCTACCTCCAAAACATATAAAATATGTGGGGTTGCACAACAAAATAATACCACACGTAAATGCGAGATAATAACCTAAGCACGGAAAAATAAACTAGCAGCAATCCCTACACGCAAAAATACAAATGACTGCTCTAAAATACATGGAAAAATGGTTCCTAAAACATGAGCATTTATACTACGGCATTCGGGCAAACCGGACACGCGCGAAAAATAAACTACGGACAAAAACATTATAGGTAGCACACGATTCTAGGCATACGGCGCGTTAAACGACTTCAAACAAATATGCAAGTCTCAATAACGTAATCTAAGCGTGAAACTACCCAAAATCCATATGCTACACGCCTCGTTCCAACACACGGGTTAAAAGATACGAGCACTTGAATACCTAGCATTAAATCTGGAAATAAAAAATCCCCAGATAATAAAAAATGCCCTCGGGCCGAATCAGATGCACAACGGACCAACAGGGGGCGCAATATAGAATATATCACCACGGGTGGGGAGTTCTCACCTTGGGGAAGGCCATCTGGGCCGGTTGGGAGGCTGAAGAGACCTCGATGACGCCTAGAGGGGGAGGGTGAATAGGCTATTTAAAAACTTCTTCGGATTTGGCTTGAAATTAATGCGTAAATAAACTAAGAGGGTACTTGTCAAGCACAAATCCTAAATGCACTAGGCACTGCAACGTGTATCAACAACACGATCTACCAAGATGGACACAATACAGTTACTAACAAGCACAAGTAAGTTACACAAACTTACTTGAGCTATATCACACGACAAGTAGGTGAACAACACAAGATGCTAGATCACACTATATCACACGATATATCAAAAGCTGCAAGTATGAACGTGTGGATATAGAAGGTATGCTTGAATGATTAATCTTGTACAAGAAATAGCCAACACAATATAATGAGCACAAACAATATGCAATGTATGTATGCTCAAGTAACACAAGTAAACCACAAGTAAGGAGTTAGGGTTAAGGATAACCAAGGTCACTGAGACGAAGATGTATCCCGATGTTCACTTCCTTGGAGGGAAGCTAGTCACCGTTAGAGAGGTGGATGTTACCACGAAGGCACACCAACGCCACGAAGGCTCACCCTATTCTCCCTTTGAGATAACACCACGAAGGCGTTTCTCAACCACTAGTGGTAAGCCTTTTAGGTGGCTTCCAAACCCTCACAAACTTTTCCGAGGGGTAATCACACGGATTGATTCCTCTCCGAAGAACTCCTACCACCTAGGAGTCTCCAACCTCCAAGAGTAACAAGATCACGGGGAATGCTCAAAACTTGCTCAAATCTCAAATAGCTTGGGTTGAGAGAAGGAGAGGGAGACGATCTATCTTTTGATTGGAACAACTCTCAAAGGGGCTCACAAATGCTCTTGGGATCTAAGATTTGGTGTGAGCAAATGTGTATGAGGTAGAAATGTGTTCTTATGAGGATATGGCTGTGTTGGACACCCTCTGACGAAGTGGGAGGGGGTATATATAGTGGGGAGTGTAAAAACAGCCGTTGGGGACACTTTAAGTCACACAGGGTTCGGACGTCCGGCAGTTTACGGAAGTCCGGGCGTCCGCAAGGGGTCGGACGTCCGACAGGGGTCGGTCGTCCGAGAGTTGTAGATATGTCTGGAAACACTGTGAGTTGAACAGGGACCGGACGTCCGGAGAAGGCCGGAAATCCGAGTTATTTGACTCAATTTCTTATGGTGCAAGGTTCCGGATTTCCGAAGGGGTCGGACGTCCGGCCCTCGGACGTCCGGAGGAAGCCAGAAATCCGAGTTATAGAGCTCACGTTCTTCTGGTCCAGGGCTCTGGATTTCTGAAGCTGGTCGGTCGACCAGCCCTCGGATGTCCGGAGGGAGCCGGAAATCCGAGTTATAGGGCTCAAGTTCTTCTGGTGCAGGGCTCCGGATTTCGGAAGCCTGTCGGTCGTCCAACCCTTGACCGGCCCTCGGACGTCCGGAGGGAGCCGGAAGTCGAGACATTAGACCTGTTTTGAGATAGGAGCAGAGTACAGAATATGTGGTATTGAGCAGAATAGTGGATATCTAGTTTGAGCAAGTTCATCACAAAAACCTGTGATCCCCTCTTAATAGTGCGGGATCCCTAAAGACTCAAGAATTGTAAAAGGGATACCGATGATCCATACTTGAGTGTGTACTTTTATTCGCTGATCATCACTCCACACCACTAACATCAAAGTAACTGATACCTTGAGTTAGCCCTTTCACTTGAGCTCGATGTTGTTGTTCCTTCTTGGCTCAATGTTGAAAGCAAGACATGATGAAGTCTTCAAGTAGCTCTCCCATACACAATGTGGAAAGCCTAGCTTATATATTTATCTTCATTTGTCCACCATGTGAACATCCACAAGGATCAAGCATGTAGTGCTCAGGAATGCTTATCTTGATCTTGTCCTTGTTAGCATATGAGCTTGTCCTTATCAACACATGATCATTCACAATAGCTTAAAAAGGGTTAGTGATTAATTATCTATATGTGTGTTGTCAGCAACACCAAAACACGATTAAGGGCATGACTGCACTTTAAATCTCCCCCTTTTTGGTAGTTGATGACAACATACATATAGCTCTCAACAATAGTAATAGACATGTGTGGCTTAGGAGAGTTTTGTTACGATGCTTATGAAGCTCCCCCTTATTATATGCATAGTAAAATAGGTAAGTGCGAGAGCTCCCCCTTAATGTGTGCATTGAAGATAATAGCATGATATAACACCATAATAGTTCAACAATACATAGTATATCATATGAATCAATAGGATAGCACAAAGCTCATCATCATATGACACAACGATAATATCGTGATATCTCATCACCACATGATAGTTCAACAATACATCATCCATAGGTGATGGCATAGCACACCATCCATAAGTATCGTTACATGATGATACATCATTAAGTTCGACATAATACATCATACCATACATTGTGAGAGGAACTAAAATCGAAAACTAAGATAAGATAATGTTCTCCCCCTTTGGCATCAAGGACCAAAAAGGAGGGAAAAACGGCAATGCTATCACATACTCAAGGATCACCCTCATCAATATCATCATTAATCAGGCATCATCCTCAACATCATCATCCGCATCATCAGGCAAACCACTGCCACCAGCCTCGTCAAGAAAATCAGCCCACTCAGGACCAGATGGGAAGCCAAAGTCAGAAGGAGGAGCAGCAGGAAGAGCCTCATCATCACTCACATCAAGAGCGCCCGAGTCCCTCAGACGAGCCTTGAGGACATTCTTGGAGGAGACTAGGCGAGAAACCACATCATGGGTTTGACAACATTGGAAAGAGACGGCCTTCATCATAGCAGAATGTGCCTTGCCAATGAATTTGCCAAAGCGACCGAGAGGAGCGGAGCTAGATGAGGGGATTGCTGACCGGGCAGCAGTGCAGCGAGTGGATGTGGAGGATGGGTTTTCTTGGGAGCATAGTTATCCGCCATGTGAGCGGGAATGACCCACTTGTGATGTGTGTGAGTGACAGCAACAGAGAAATCAGCAACATGATTAATAAGAGCCTGGATGAAGGGGGCATGAGGGAAAGCTCGCTTGTATTAAAAACTAGCAAGCCGAATCTCATGCCATAGAAAGTGAGGCACATTAATTTTGCTCTTGGGGTGCTCGTACAAGTGTGACATGATGTCAATACAGTAGCCACTGCAAGAGCCCTTATCACCCATCTTGGGATAGATGGTGCGGATAAGACACTGAAAGATGATAAAGTAAGGTGAACGCCAGATGGATACCTGGTTAAGATCCCTCATGCGTTCATCCGTATCAAGCTCACGGAGTGGTTTGAGGAGATACCCACATGCCTCAATGGACTTAGGTGCATGGTTAGGATCATTCCTATGTATTTTGAAGCCGGAGTTGGGGAAACCAAGTGCGGCAACAAACGTATCATAAGAAGCTGTGAAGCGAACGTCAGAGGTGATCCAGCTAACAGTGTGGTTTGGAGCAAAGAAGCATGTGGCATAGAACTGGTGAATGGAAGCAGCGTTAAAATCACGATGAAAAGCAAACGGGGCAGCAAGCCCCGATGCCTCAATAAGCTCAATGGCACCTGGGTTTTTCGCCGGGTGCATGCGAATATGCTCAAGATCTATGAAGTGATGAACAGAGAGACCCTTAGGAACTATGACTGTAGTAAAAATGTCTGCCTGGACGTGTGTGCGGAAACGTGAGTCCGTAGAGTCACGTACAACAGAGAATTGATCAATGTCGCGGCGGAAAGTGAGGTATGAATACTTGGCAAGTGTGGTGAAGTTCGTGACTTCACGACCTAAGGTAGCAGGGGGTTCAAGTGAGATGCGACGAGATTCACCTGCGGGCTGAGCAGGAGGAGGTGGTGGCATATAGGACGCCCTGCGAGTCCTGGGCTTTGGCATGGACCTCGATCGGCGGGCTGGTTAGCAAGGTCCTCGGCGGCAAGCTCATCCTCGAAGTCAGAGCCATCACCATCAGACGACGAGGGGAGCTGTGGAGACGGAGGACGCCAGACAGTCCGTTTGAAGGGACGACGTTGCCCTTCTGAGTCCGACCCCGTGCCAGTAGGGGCACGAGCGGATGAGCCAGCAACGTCCTTCCGGGCGGCGTGCTTAACCTTGGGCATGGTGCACAACAACCTACACCGACGGAAACCCCAAATGAGGAACGAACATGGTCAAACCATATGAACGAACACGTGGACTTGGGAGAGAGGGGGCCAAACGCGAGGGGAACGGAGGAGATACCTGCAGATGGATCCCACGGAGGAAGAAGAGGAAGAAGAGAAGGATTCGCGGAGGAGATCAGGCAGATCTCGGGGGTGGCGGCGCGGGCGAGCACTCCTGGTGCTGGCGGCGGCGGCTGCAGGGGAAAAAGGGGGCGCGTGAGGGCTAGGGCAAAGCCCAGCCCCGCGCCCATCTATTTATAGGCCCCGATGTGTCGGACGTCCGACAGGCGTCGGACGTCCGGAGAGCATTTTGCCGTCGGACGACCGACACTGGTCGGACGTCCGGAATGAGGTTAGCCGCCAGACGTCCGAGACACGTCGGACGACCGAGAGAGAGGAGGAGGCAGAGGCTGATTCTGGAATTTTTGATGATGAGGTGATACTAAGTATTCTCGCATGTGTAGCAGCCAAAGGGACCTCTCAACTAACATATTTTGGACATTGTCTGATGTAAGTCTTTTAATACGATTACTACGATAAATGTGGGTCCAAAATACATCAAACGCATGAGTGCATAGAATCATGCACAAGTTATCCTCTTATAAGAGCAAGGCACATGACACAAGGGTCATGGCAAAAATTTGTCTCATTCATATGACCATGAAGGGCTAAGAGAACACCAACACTAAGCATTTCATCAATGTGATTGACAAGGACATGCAGGAAATTACAAAGTGGAAAAAGTATTATGTTCATGCCATGATGCAACCTACACAGTGTTGACTCTAATATTGTACATGCATGAAGTAAATACTTGTTACCGGAAAAGCATTGTTATGACGTAGAAGTAGCCGAGTCCTGTCTTGACTCTAATTTCTTCGTGACTAGCACCCTCTTTTTCTGAGAATAAGTCAAGATAGCAATGCTTCTCCAAAGTACCTAAACCACCAATTAAGCACAATATGGTCCCCAAACTTATTGGGTCTGAAGTAGTTAGTCCAACTACAATATATATATATAAATATATATATATATATATATATATAGGGTAAGACCACTCAATTATGTGCATATAGATATAAGTTTTACTTTCAAGCACACCCTAACCTTTTTAATGGATACGTCTAATTTACCATATACATATATTGGATCAAAGATACGATAGACACGGCATGTGCATCTACACATAGTAGATATGCCTACACAATCCTATCAAAATCCAAGGATATACAATTTGGACAAATGAACACATAATTTTCTATTACATAACATTCATGTCATCCAAAATGGATCAGGGTGACAAATCAACACATGGTAGCACCCCAAGTTGAACACATGAACTGGTCAAGGCATCAAGCCATGTAAGGCATGCATTTTGCACAACCTTACATGAATGTCTCACCCAATAGATTTATAAGTGTAGGTAATATGATTATAACTCCCACAACATTATGAAATAAGTAGTGCGAGCTCTATTGGGAGACACATGAATTTCTCGGCACGTTATGTAGGTCAACTGAAGATTGAGCCGAAATAAAATGACCATGAAAAACACTACCAAGCCAGAGATACCATGTGTGAGAGAACACAATGACACTTAGAGTTATCAGTGGTGGTAGGTGCCAAACGAGCACAAGAATCATTTTATACTCACACAAGTGTGATATGGGAGTTCAACCATAAGCATAATGTTTAGATGACAAACGTTAACATCCCAATTAGTTAGATCATAGTGTGGAGGATTAATTCGAAAGGCATGCATCAATAATGCCCTTCTTTTAGATACGATCTAGCGGCTAAGCCATGAGCATTGGTGTAGTAGGACATTATACTCACGCACATCTAAGGAATTTAGATACCAACAGAGCTTATTATGCGAATTAAGATATGTGGAGCATGACACACCACACAGTTATAGGATAACCACATGTGGTGGATTCTGAGTGGCATACATCGGATGTTTTGTCTTACTAGGGGATGTGACATGCACAAAGCATATCATCCTCACATAATGTGATAATCCATGTATTTATCATACAAGGCAATCAATCATCCAACTAAGGTGATAAGTGGATGCCAATTTAAACTTCGGATGTCTTGACATCAAACTAATTGATTGGATAATCTTGCAGCGAATACTACATGGAGTCCAACACATATGTACACATTTTGGGTTAGTGGTGTGCGTAGAGCAGAACACTCCCCCATAATGTGATGAACTATTAACGTCGCAAAAGACCCACACAACGGTGCAACTAGGATGCAAGTAATGATCAGGACTACACACAACTATATGACATACATAACGACCTACACATGATAGATAACATATAACAATCATACTAGTAGGCGCAACATGTCAAAGTACATTCTAGGAACCAAACCTAAACATGAGAGGGAGTGGGGCAGGCAACTTTCAATGTAAACAATTTAAGTACAAGTCACCACAAAGAGGCACATTGGATATGGGATATGGGCTCGATAATCCAAGTGACTTGGCTTGAGATGATACGAATGATGAAGAGTCCTCAAATCTTCATTGTGTATCCAAGTCTCCAATGTCCTCCAGAGTCACCTATTGATCAAGTTTGAGCTTGTTGGTCCCCAACTACATTGGGTCCTAAGAGGTTAGTCACAATAGGCTTGGCAACCCAAATGGTTCTTTTCTTGACACCATTTTGAGTTCCAACAAACTTGGCAAACACATTGCCAACCTTATCCTTCCCAAGGGAATAGCTATCATCAATAGTGATTGGGTTGGATAAGTTACCTCAAATGCAAGACGAAGCGACGTGACCCTTCTCACGACATAAGTAGTAACATCTACCCTTTGTTTTCTTCCCAGTTGATTTCTCACCTCGGGGAGTGTTGGCTTGGGTCTTATTGGGAAGAGGCCTTCCTTCAACTTGTAGCTGAGTGTGTGATTGAGTTTGTGGCCGCTTCCCTTGTTGCTTGTGACTTTGAGACTTCGTCTTCAGAGGGCAAGATCTAACATGGTGCCCTTTAACTTTGTACTTGAAGCAAATGATTTTGGCCGAATTATTGACTTGTTATAGGCCCCTCTTGTTCTTGTTTGAGTTTACTCCAACATCATTTTTGTCATTCGGAGATGTTTGCTCACACAGGACGTTGTTGAGTGTGGACATCGCTTCATGACACTGTTCCAAGTCTTTCTTCAAAGAAGTGACTTGGGCCTTGAGCTCTTTGATTTCCTCTGCACGGTTAGTTTTAATGCAAATACTAGAGGAAGTGTAAGTTTCATTGTTAGAGCAACAAGGCAAGGAAAGTAATTCATCACACGAGGTAGCAACATTATGAGTGGACGAATTACGAGGACTGGCACATGGAGATATAGTACTTTGATTAGAAGTGGTGCAATTGTCCACCTGAGGCTCACTTGATGTTACCTTGGTGATGATAGCCTCATGAGCTAACTTTTGCACATTATGGGATGTTAGAAGATCGGCATGAGAGCTCGTGAGCATTACATGGTTTTCTTCCAACTTCCCATAATTGCTAGTTAGTAAATCAGGTTGAGCACGTAGCTCAACATTCTCCTTCAATGTTGATACTTCAAAAGAGATAGGGTTAGATATACAAGTATCATCAACAATATGAGGAGAGTAAGTGGCGATTAGAGACTTCTCATGAGTAGATTGAAGCTCCTCATAGACCTTAGAGGTTTTGATGAGCTCTCCCTTGACATTCTTGCATTCAAGGAGAAGGACCTCAAAATCCTTTTTAAGTTTATCATGAGCAACTTCAATCTCTCCTTTTGAAGATCTTAAGTCTCTACATGCTTGGTGACTCTTCTCAAGTTCATGTTCAAGTTGTCCACTTTTAGCTTGTTCATGATTAAGTGAATCATTACAATTTTCAAAGTAAGCAAGAACATCTTGGAATCTTTGAAGAGCGTTATTTTTAGCTTTATGAAGAATTTTACTGATCACATAGATATTTTCAGTCAAGTCATCATCGTGATCCTCATCGCAAATATCATCGCTATTGCACAGGGAAGATGATACCTCATTATTACCTCTTGCCATGAGGCACATGTGAACTAGTGGAGTTGATGATGATTCTTTTGGTGAATCAGATTCTTCATTAGTCAAAAGTACTTCATATTTCTTGATTTCCCCTAAATTATTAGTCATAGAGCAACTAGGGAGAAACAAGATATTTTGATCAAGAGGACACGAGGAAGCAGCCATATCACCACAGCCATTTGTCGAGGGATCTTTAGGTGAAATGCATGACCTATCAGCACAATAATTTACACTATGTGTGGTGATAGATATGCTCTTGTCCATAGAGGCTATGACATTTTCATCAACATATATTTCTTCACTCACCATGTCATTACCTTCTGAGATTGAAGATGGTGAGGTGTGCAAGCAATCGGATATGCAAGTAGTGGTGGACTCTTTAAGATCGAAAAGAGTGAAGAGCTCATGCACCAACTCCCTCATCATAATACCGTCTTCATCAAGATTGGACCCACCATATATATCTTCAAGTTTAGTCCAAACTTCATGAGCTGACTTGCAAGTCGAGATAGACTTAAACACTTCAGGACTTATGGTTCGACGAATGGCAAGAAAAGCCTCACACTCAAGATACATTTCATTAGTAGATGAAGATGCATCATTCCTTTTGTCGGCAATCCCTACAAGAACAATTCATAAAGTATTTGGGCCCATGGCCCGAAAGTGATGAAGCATACGAATTCTCCATAGGGTATAATTTGTGCCATCAAAGTCAAAGGTGTCATTGTGCACTAATCCAATAGTCGACATCGATACTCTCTAGGTCATGAAACCTAATTAAAGAGAGACCTTGCTCTAATACTAATTGAAAAGACCTCGATGACGCCTAGAGGGGGGGTGAATAGGCTATTTAAAATCTTCTTTGGATTTGGCTTGAAACTAATGCGGAAATAAACTAAGAGGGTACTTGTCAAGCACAAATCCTAAATGCACTAGGCACTGCAACGTGTATCAACAACACGATCTACCAAGATGGACACAATACAGTTACTAACAAGCACAAGTAAGTTACACAAACTTACTTGAGCTATATCACACGACAAGTAGGTGAACAACACAAGATGCTAGATCACACTATATCACACGATATATCAAAAGCTGCAAGTATGAACGTGTGGATATAGAAGGTATGCTTGAATGATTAATCTTGTACAAGAAATAGCCAACACAATATAATGAGCACAAACAATATGCAATGTATGTATGCTCAAGTAACACAAGTAAACCACAAGTAAGGAGTTAGGGTTAAGGATAACCAAGGTCACTGAGACGAAGATGTATCCCGATGTTCACTTCCTTGGAGGGAAGCTAGTCACCGTTAGAGAGGTGGATGATACCACGAAGGCACACCAATGCCACGAAGGCTCACCCTATTCTCCCTTTGAGATAACACCACGAAGGCGTTTCTCAACCACTAGTGGTAAGCCTTTGAGGTGGCTTCCAAACCCTCACAAACATTTCCGGGGGGTAATCACACGGATTGATTCCTCTCCGAAGAACTCCTACCGCCTAGGAGTCTCCAACCTCCAAGAGTAACAAGATCACGGGGAATGCTCAAAACTTGCTCAAATCTCAAATAGCTTGGGTTGAGAGAAGGAGAGGGAGACGATCTATCTTTTGATTGGAACAACTCTCAAAGGGGCTCACAAATGCTCTTGGGATCTAAGATTTGGTGTGAGAAAATGTGTGTGAGGTAGAAATGTGTCCTTATGAGGATATGAATGTGTTGGACACCCTCTCACGAAGTGGGAGGGGGTATATATAGTGGGGAGTGTAAAAACAGCCGTTGGGGACACTTTAAGTCACACAGGGTTCAGACGTCCGGCAGTTTACGGAAGTCCGGGCGTCCGCAAGGGGTCGGACGTCCGACATGGGTCGGTCGTCCGAGAGTTGTAGATATGTCTGGAAAAACTTTGAGTTGAACAGGGACCGGACGTCCGGAGAAGGCCGGAAATCCGAGTTATTCGACTCAACTTCTTCTGGTGCAAGGTTCCGGATTTCCGAAGGGGTCGGACGTCCGGAGGGAGCCGGAAATCCGAGTTATAGAGCTCACGTTCTTCTGGTGCAGGGCTCCGGATTTCCGAAGTTGGTCGGTCGACCGTCCCTCGGATGTCCGGAGGGAGCCGGAAATCCGAGTTATAGGGCTCAAGTTCTTCTGGTGCGGGGCTCCGGATTTCCAAAGCCTATCGGTCGTCCGACCCTTGACCGGCCCTCGGACGTCCGGAGGGAGCCGGAAGTCCGAGACATTAGACTTGTTTTGAGATAGGAGCAGAGTAGAGAATATGTGGTATTGAGCAGAATAGTGGATATCTAGTTTGAGCAAGTTCATCACAAAAACCTGTGATCCCCTCTTAATAGTGCGGGATCCCTAAAGACTCAAGAATTGTTAAAGGGATACCGATGATCCATACTTGAGTGTGTACTTTTATTCGCTCATCATCACTCCGCACCTCTAACATCAAAGTAACTGATACCTTGAGTTAGCCCTTTCACTTGAGCTTGATGTTGTTGTTCCTTCTTGGCTCAATGTTGAAAACAAGACATGATGAAGTCTTCAAGTAGCTCTCCCATACACAATGTGGAAAGCCTAGCTTATATATTTATCTTCATTTGTCCACCATGTGAACATCCACAAGGATCAAGCATGTAGTGCTCAGGAATGCTTATCTTGATCTTGTCCTTGTTAGCACATGAGCTTGTCCTTATCAACACATGATCATTCACAATAGCTTAAAAAGGGTTAGTGATTAATTATCTATATGTGTGTTGTCAGCAACACCAAAACACGATTAAGGGCATGACTGCACTTTCAGAGGCTGCAATAGAGATGGGCCGACGGGAGGCTGCTCGCCACGGAGACGCGGGCCGAGGGATGGGGCCTGGGCGCTGGCCGCTGCTCGCCTGGTCGGCGGGGCGCTGGCGAGCGAAGACTGTTCAACGCGAGGCTGCACCCTCGCTGCCGGCTGCGGGCGATGGGACGAGCGGTCGTAGGGTCAACGGGGTCTGGATCTTCCCTGGATCAGGGCGGGGCCGAGCGGTAGGCACTCGACGGCGGCTGGCGACGAGGCCCCCGCGGCACACGTGGCGGGCACCGGCGGGATCTGCGGCTGCGAGGGGGACCAGGCTCCGGCGGCCGAGCTGCTCGATCCGGCGAGCTCCGGCCGGCGCCGATGAGAGCTTCGGTCGGCTGCCCCCGGGAAGATGAGGAGGTGGAGCACATGGCTGCCATGGGAGGAGCTCGGGAGGAGAGGGGAGCCGGCGGGGATGGCTCGTTGCACTGCGGTCACCCGGACATGTCCGATAGGTGGGTTTTTGGGCAAATCTTGGTCTTTGGATGGACATCCAATGATCCAGATCTGACCTGAGATTGGATTTCGGGGAGAGAGGAGGTGGAGCTAGCAGGTGGGGTTTTCTAGGGGGGTGGCTGCAAAAATGACTAGGGGGAACCCTAGTGAAGTGAGAGGGTCTCTCTAGGGGGGTGTTACTTATATAGGGTTGGTCTCTGGTGGGGTGGACCTCGCCCGTCCGGTCGCGATCCGACGACCACGAACGGAGGGAGTGGCTAGGTGGAACTAGTGGGCTGTGTAGAGCGGTTATCCGGAGTCGAGAGGGAAAATGGACGGTACGGCAACGCGATTTGAAACACCGACACACGTCCGAGGGTAGACTGAATACGGTGCTGCTACGGTCGACCGTTCGGGTACCAGACGAACTCCGATCGCGACAAAACTCGACAGGCGGCCTGGCTATAACTAACCACGACCGCATGCCAAGTTTCACCTCGATCAGAGAAAGCTTTACGCACACTTTAAAAACAAGGTTTCGACGATGCCGCTGGCGCGTGCGAGTGCGGTCGGGCTCAGAACGGACAACGACGAGAACCGGCAACTAACAACGGATGCAACTTTTGAAAACTGGCGGCAACGGGGTGCCGATGCAATGCTGATGATGCGCATGATGATGCGGTAAAAGAAAATAGACACACGACGAAAACGGAATAGAAGCAGAATCTTCTCGGGCGTCGGCATCGGGCTGTCACATTCCCCCCCTCTCCACCTCCTGCGCCTTGGGCTGAGTGTGGAGGGTGCACCAGCCCACCTAGGGGCTGGTTCCCTCCCACACTTGGCCCATCTAGCCTCCCGTGGTCGTGGCCCCCTTCCGGTGGACCCCCGGGGGCACTCCCGGTGGTCCCGGTACGTTACCGGCGACGCCCGAAACACTTCCGGTGTCCAAAACCATCCGTCCTATATATCAATCTTTACCTCCGGACCATTCCGGAGCTCCTCGTGACGTCCAAGATCTCATACGGGACTCCGAACAACTTTTGATAACCTCGTATAACAATTCCCTATAACCCTAGCGTCACCGAACCTTAAGTGTGTAGACCCTACGGGTTCGGGAGACAGGCAGACATGACCGAGACACCTCTCCGGCCAATAACCATCAGCGGGGTCTGGATACCCATGGTGGCTACCACTTGCTCCACGATGATCTCATCGGATGAACCACGATGTCAAGGATTCAATCAATCCCGTATACAATTCCCTTTGTGTGTCAGTATAGAACTTGCCCGAGATTCGATCGTCAGTATACCTATACCTTGTTGAATCCCATTACCGGTAAGTCTCTTTACTCGTTCCGTAGCACGTCATCGTGTGACTAACTCCTTAGTCACATTGAGCTCATGATGATGTTCTACCGAGTGGGCCCAGAGATACCTCTCCATCACGCGGAGTGACAAATCCCGGTCTCGATTCGTACCAACCCAACAGACACTTTCAGAGGTACCCGTAGTGCACCTTTATAGTCACCCAATTACGTTGTGATGATTGATACACCCAAAGCACTCCTACGGTATCCGGGAGTTGCACAATCTCACGGTCGAAGGAAAAGACACTTGACATTAGAAAAGCTTTAGCATACGAACAATACGATCTAGTGCTACGCTTAGGATTGGGTCTTGTCCATCACATCATTCTCCCAATGATGTGATCCCGTTATCAATGACTTCTAATGCCCATGACCAGGAAACCATGATCATCTATTGACTAACGAGCTAGCCAACTAGAGGCTTGCTAGGGACACATTGTGATCTATTTACTCACACATGTATTACTGTTTCCTGTTAATACAATTATAGCATGAACAATAGATGATTATCATGAACAAGGAAATATGATAATAACCATTTTATTATTGCCTCTTGGGCATATTTCCAACAGTCTCCCACTTGCACTAGAGTCAATAATCTAGTTACATTGTGATGTATCGAACACCCATAGCATTATAGTGTTGATCTTGTTTTGCTCGTGGAAGAGGTTTAGTCAACGGGTCTGCAACATTCAGATCCGTATGTACTTTACAAATCTCTATCACTCCACTCTGGACATGGTCCTGGATGCAGTTGTAGCGGCGTTTGATGTGCTTTGTCTTCCGGTGAAACCTGTGCTCCTTGGCTATGGCAATGGCCCCAGTGTTATCACAGAAGAGTGTCACTGGACCTGACGCGCTTGGAACCACTCCATGGTCGGTGATGAGCTCCTTCATCCAAATTCCTTCATGAGCTGCTTCTGAAGCAGCTATGTACTCCACTTCACATGTAGATGCTGCCACGACTTCTTGCTTGCTGCTACACGAGCTCACTGCCCCACCATTCAAAACATATACATATCCGGTCTGTGACTTAGAGTCATCCGGATCTGTGTCAAAGCTAGCGTCGACGTAACCCTTTACGACGAGCTCTTCGTCACCTCCATAAACGAGAAACACTTCCTTAGTCCTTTTCAGGTACTTAAGGATATTCTTGACCGCTGTCTAGTGTTCCATACCGGGATCACTTTGGTACCTCCCTACCAAACTTATGGCAAGGTTTATATCAGGTCTGGTACACAGCATGGCATACATAAGAGAGCCTACGGCTGAAGCATAGGGGACATAACTCATCTTCTCTCTATCTGTTGCCGTGGTCGGCGACTGAGTCTTACTCAATCTCATACGTTGCAAAACCGGCAAGAACCCTTTCTTTGAGTTTTCCATATTGAAATTCTTCAATATCTTGTCAAGGTATGTACTTTGCGAAAGACCTATGAGGCTTCTCGATCTATCTCTATAGATCTTGATGCCTAATATGTATGCAGCTTCTCCAAGGTCCTTCATTGAAAAAACTCTTGTTCAAATAAGCCTTTATGCTCTCCAACATCTCTATATTATTCCCCATCAATAATATGTCATCCACATACAGTATGAGGAAAGCTACAGAGCTCCCACTCACTTTCTTGTACAGATAGGCTTCTCCGTAAACCTGTATGAACCCAAATGCTTTAATCACCTCATTAAAGCAAATGTTCCAACTCCGAGATGCTTGCACCAGCCCATAGATGGAGCGCTGGAGCTTGCACACTTTGTTAGCACCCTTAGGGTCGACAAAACCTTCTGGTTGCATCATATACAACTCTTCCTTAAGGTTCCCGTTAAGGAACGCTGTTTTGACGTCCATTTGCCAAATTTCATAATCATAAAAGTCGGCAATTGCTAAGATGATTCGGACTGATTTCAGCTTCGCTACGGGATAGAAAGTCTCTTCGTAGTAAATCCCTTGAATTTGGCAAAAACCCTTTGCGACAAGTCAAGCTTTATAAACTGTTACATTACCGTTCGCATCAGTCTTCTTCTTGAAGATCAATTTATTTTCTATGGCTCGCCGGTCATCGGGCAAGTCCACCAAAGTCCATACTTTGTTCTCATACATGGATTCTATCTCGGATTTCATAGCTTCAAGCAATTTGTTGGAATCCGGGCCCGCCATCGCTTCTTCATAGTTCGAAGGTTCACCGTTGTCTAACAACATGATTTCCATTACAGGGTTGCCGTACCACTCTAGTGCGGAGCGTACCCTTGTGGACCTTCGCGGCTCAGTAGTAAATTGATCCGAAGCTTCATGATCATTATCATTAACTTCCTCTTTAGTTGGTGTAGGCGCCACAGGAACAACTTCCCGCGCTGCGCTACTATCCTGTTCGAGAGGGGGTGTAATTACCTCATCAAGTTCTACCTTCCTCCCACTTAATTCTTTAGAGAGAAACTCTTTCTCTAGAAAGGATCCGTTCTTGGCAACAAAGGTTTTACCTTCGGATCTAAGATAGAAGGTATACCCAATAGTTTCCTTAGGGTATCCTATGAATACGCATTCCTCTGCTTTGGGTTCGAGCTTTTCTGGTTGAAGTTTCTTCACATAAGCATCGCAGCCCCAAACTTTAAGAAACGACAACTTAGGTTTCTTGCCAAACCATAGTTCATACGGTGTCGTCTCAACGGATTTAGAAGGTACCCTATTTAAAGTGAATGCTGCAGTTTCTAATACGTATCCCCAAAATGATAGCGGTAAGTCGGTAAGAGACATCATAGATCGTACCATATCTAATAAAGTGCGATTACGATGTTCAGACACTCCGTGCGTTGCGGTGTTCCAGGCGGCGTCAGTTGTAAAACGATTCCACACTTCCTTAGGTGTGTGCCAAACTCGTGACTCAAATATTCTCCTCCACGATCAGATCGTAGACACTTAATTTTTCTGTCACGTTGATTCTCGACCTCACTCTGAAATTCCCTGAACTTTTCAAATGTCTCAGATTTGTGCTTCATCAAGTAGATATACCCATACCTACTCAAATCATCGGTGAGAGTGAGAACATAACGATAGCCATCGCGAGCTTCAACGTTCATTGGACCACACACATCAGTATGTATTATTTCCAATAAGTCGGTTGCTCTCTCCATTATTCCTGAGAATGGAGTCTTAGTCATCTTGTCCATGAGGCACGGTTCACATGTGTCAAATGATTCAAAGTCAAGAGACTCTAATAGTCCATCAATATGGAGCTTCTTCATGTGCTTAACGCCGATATGACCAAGGCGGCAGTGCCACAAGTATGTGGGACGATCATTATCAACTTTACATCTTTTGGTACTCACACTATGAATATGCGTAACATCACGATCGAGATTCATCAAGAATAAACCATTCACCAGCGGAGCATGACCATAAAACATATCACTCATCTAAATAGAACAACCATTATTCTCTGACTTAAATGAGTAGCCGTCTCGCATTAAGCAAGACCCTGATACAATATTCATGCTCAAAGCTGGTACTAAATAACAATTATTAAGGTTTAAAACTAATCCCGACGGTAGATGTAGAGGTAGCGTGCCGACGGCGATCATATCGACCTTGGATCCATTCCCGACGCGTATCGTCACCTTGTCCTTGGCTAGTCTCCGCTTATTCCGCAGTTCCTGCTTTGAGTTGCAAATGTGAGCAACAACACCGATATCAAATACCCAGGAGCTACTAGGAGCGCTGGTAAGGTACACATCAATAACATGTATATCACATATACCTTTAACGTTGCCGGCCTTCTTGTCCGCTAAGTATTTGGGGCAGTTCCGCTTCCAGTGACCCTTTCCCTTGCAATAGAAGCACTCAGTCTCAGGCTTGGGTCCATTCTTTTTCTTCTTCCCGGCATCTGGCTTACCGGGCGCGGCAACGACTTTGCCGTCTTTCTTGAAGTTCTTCTTACCCTTGCCCTTCTTGAAACTAGTGGTCTTGTTGACCATGAACACTTGATGCTCTTTCTTGATTTCTACTTCTGCAGACTTGAGCATCGAGTACAACTCGGGAATGGTCTTCTCCATCCCTTGCATGTTGTAGTTCAGCACAAAACCTTTGTAGCTTGGTGGGAGAGACTGGAGGATTCTGTCAATTATAGCATCATCTGGAAGTTCGACTCCAAGTGAAGTCAGACGACCGTGTAACCCAGACATTTTGAGTATGTGCTCACTGACAGAACTATTCTCCTCCATCTTACAGCTAAAGAACATGTCGGAGACTTCATATCTCTCGACACGTGCATGAGCTTGAAAAACTAGCTTCAGCTCTTGGAACATCTCATATGCACCGCGTTGCTCAAAACGCCTTTGGAGCCCTGTTTCTAAACTGTATAACATGCCACACCTAACCAGAGAGTAGTCATCACTCTGCATTTGCCAGACGTTCAGAGTGTCCTGGGCTGCTGCGGGAGCGGGAGGGTCACCTAGAGGCGCATCAAGGACATAAGCCTTTTTAGCTGCTTCAAGGATGAGTTTAAGGTTGCGAACCCAGTCCGCATAGTTGCTACCATCATCTTTCAGCTTGTTTTTCTCTAGGAATGTGTTGAAATTGAGGTTGACGTTGGCCATCTACAATATTTATAAAGACAAATTTTAGACTAAGTTCATGACAATTAAGTTCATTTAATCAAATTAAATATGAACTCCCACTTAAATCGACATCCCTCTAGTCATCTAAGTGATACATGATCCATATTGACTAACCCGTGTCCGATCATCACGTGAGACGGACTAGTCACCATGGTGAGCAACTTCATGCTGATCGTATTCAACCATACGACTCATGTTCGACCTTTCGGTATCTTGTATTCGAGGTCATGTCTGTACATGCTAAGCTCGTTGAGTCAACCTAGGTGTTTCGCGTGTGCAAATCTGGCTTACACCCGTTGTATGCGAACGTTAGAATCTATCACACCCGATCATCACGTGGTGCTTCGAGACAACGATCCTTCGCAACGGTGCACATTTAGGGGAATACGTTCTCGAAATTTTAAGAGGGATCATCTTATTATGCTACCTCGTTCTAAACAATAAGATGAATAACATGATAAACATCACAATGCAATCATATAATGACATGATATGGCCATTATCATCTTTGCTCTTACGATCTCCATCTGCAGGCATCGCATGATCATCATTGTCACCGGCGTGACACCATGATCTCCATCATCATGATCTCCATCATCGTGTCTCCGTGAAGTCGTCACGCCAACTACTACTATCACTACTACTATAGCTAACCGTTAGCAATGAAGTAAAAGTAGTAAGCACATGGCGTTGCATCTCATACAATAAACTAAGACAACTCCTATGGCTCCTGCCGGTTGTCATACTCATCGACATGCAAGTCGTGAAACCTATTACAATAACATGATCATCTCATACATCATTCATGCAACATCACAACTTTGGCCATATCACATCACATGTCAAACCCTGCAAAAACAAGTTAGACGTCCTCTAATTGTTGTTGCAAGTTTTACGTGGCTGATTTGGGTTTCTAGCAAGAACGCCTTCTTACCTACGTGACAGCCACAACAATGATATGCCAAAGCTATTTACCCTTCGTAAGGACCCTTTTCATCAAATCCAATCCAACTAGAGTGGGAGAGACAGACACCCGCTAGCCACCTTTATGCACAGTGTGCATGTCTGTCGGTGGAACCAGTCTCACGTAAGCGTACGTGTAAGGTCGGTCCGGGCCGCTTCATCCCACAATACCGCCAGAAAAGAATAAGAATAGTAGCGTCAAGCAATTGACAAATCATCGCCCACAACCTTTTGTTTTCTACTCGTGCATAGAATCTACGCATAGAAAACCTGGCTCGGATGCCACTGTTGGGTAACGTAGCATAAATTCAAATTTTTCCCTACACATATTCAGATCTTCCTATGGAGAGACCAGCAACGAGAGAGGTGTGAGTGCATCTTCATACCTTTGAAGATCGCTAAGTGGAAGTGTTTCTAGAACGCGGTTGATGGAGTCGTACTCGCGGCGATTCAGATCGCGGTGTGATTCCGATCTAGTGCCGAACCACGGCACCTCCGCGTTCAACACACGTGCAGTCCGGTGACGTCTCCCGCACCTTGATCCAGCAAGGAGGAGGGAGAGGTTGGGGAAGATCTCCGGCAGCACGACGGCGTGGTGTCGATGGAGAGGCGAGATCTCCTGGCAGGGCTTCGCCAAGCACCGGCACAGAGGAGGAGAAAGAAGAGCAGGGTTGCGCCGAGGGAGATGGAAAACCGTGTGTCAAACAGCCCCAAAACCCCCACTATATATAGGAGGAGGGGAGGGGGGTGCCACCCCTAGGGTTCCCCCCCCCCTAGGTGGTGCGGCAGCCCCCCAGATGGGAGGTGCGGCGGCCAGGGCAGGGGGAGGGGTGGCGCACCCCTAGATGGGCCTTAGGCCCACCAGCGCCTAGGGTTTCCCCTCCTCTCCACCTCTTGCGCCTTGGGCTGAGTGTGGGGGGCGCACCAGCCCACCTAGGGGCTGGTTCCCTCCGGCACTTGGCCCATCTAGCCTCCCAGGGTCGTGTCCCCCTTCCGGTGGACCCCCGGCGGCACTCCCGATGGTCCCGCTGGTCCCGATACGTTACCGGCGACGCCCGAAACACTTCCGGTGTCCAAAACCATCCATCCTATATATCAATCTTTACCTCCGGACCATTCCGGAGCTCCTCGTGATGTCCGGGATCTCATCCGGGACTCCGAACAACTTTCAATAACCTCGTATAACAATTCCCTATAACCCTAGCGCCATCGAACCTTAAGTGTGTAGACCCTACGGGTTCGGGAGACAGGCAGACATGACCGAGACACCTCTCCGGCCAATAACCATCAGCGGGGTCTGGATACCCATGGTGGCTCCCACTTGCCCCACGATGATCTCATCGGATGAACCACGATGTCAAGGATTCAATCAATCCCGTATACAATTCCCTTTGTCTGTCAGTATAGAACTTGCCCGAGATTCGATCGTCGGTATACCTATACCTTGTTCAATATCGTTATCGGTAAGTCTCTTTACTCGTTCCGTAGCACGTCATCGTGTGACTAACTCCTTAGTCACATTGAGCTCATGATGATGTTCTACCGAGTGGGCCCAGAGATACCTCTCCGTCACGCGGAGTGACAAATCCCGATCTCGATTCGTACCAACCCAACAAACACTTTCAGAGGTACCCGTAGTGCACCTTTATAGTCACCCAGTTACGTTGTGACGTTTGATACACCCAAAGCACTCCTACGGTCGAAGGAAAAGACACTTGACATTAGAAAAGCTTTAGCATACGAATAATACAATCTAGTGCTACGCTTAGGATTGGGTCTTGTCCATCACATCATTCTCCCAATGATGTGATCCCGTTATCAATGACATCTAATGCCCATGACGAGGAAACCATGATCATCTATTGACTAACGAGCTAGGCAACTAGAGGCTTGCTAGGGACACATTGTGATCTATTTATTCACACATGTATTACTGTTTCCTGTCAATACAATTATAGCATGAACAATAGACGATTATCATGAACAAGGAAATATGATAATAACCATTTTATTATTGCCTCTAGGGCATATTTCCAATAGTTTTGAGGGAGGCTATATGGTGGGTTTTGTGCACCGGCGAAAGTTGCACGGCACTAAAGAAGATAGTGATGGTGGAAGGTGAAAGTGCATCTAAACCATGGACTCAACATTAGTCATGAAGAACTCATATACTTGTTGCAAAAAGTTTTAGTAGTAATCGAAACAAAGCATTCAACGCATACTCCTAGGGGATGGGTTGGTAGGTATAAACCATCGAGCGATCTCGACCGCCACACAAAGGATGACAATCAATAGACTAATCATGCTCAGACTTCATCACATAGCGGTTCACCATACGTGCATGCTACGGGAATCACTAACTTCAACACAAGTATTTCTAGATCCACAACACCATACTAACATAAATTAAATATTACCACAACCACAACTCAAAACTAATTGAGAGGAATCAAACTTCTCTAACTTTTCATATCCCTTTGGATAACTACCCCTTTTGAGACTACTTTCATAGCATAGATCAACTACCAAGCCACCGCTTCCGTGCTCTAAAAGATATAAGTGAAGCACATAGAGCAAAATCAACTAGCTCAAAAGATATAAGTGAAGCACATGTGAGCCGAATTGTCCAACCAAAGGATATAAGTGAAGCTCGACAAAATCACGGTGAGTGCATGTCTCTCTCTCTCTCTAGGTGTGAAGCAAGGAAGATTGTGACACAACAAAAATAAAATACTCCTACGATACAAGACGCTCCAAGCAGAACACATAACATGTGGTGAATAAAAATATAGCCCCAAGTAACGTTACCGACGGATTGAAGACAAAAGAGGGGATGCCTTCCCGGGGCATCCCCAAGCTTAGGCTTTTATGGCATCCTTGAATCAACTTGGGGTGCCTTGGGCATCCCTAAGCTTGATCTCTTGCCACTCTTTATCTCTTTGTCCATAAGAACTTCAACCAAAACTTGAAAACTTCACAACACAAAACTTAAACAGAAACTCGTGATATCATCAGTATAAGAAAGCAAACCACCACTTCCTTAGGTACTGTAGCAAACTTAAATTCTACTTATGTTGATGTTGGGTTACTGTATTTCCAATCTTCCATGGCTAATACCCCCCAATACTATCCATAGTTTCATCAAAATAAGCAACCAACTCAACAAAAACAGAATCTGTTAACAACAGACCAGTCTGTAGCAATTCGTATACTTCGTATACTTATGGTACTTCAAAAATTCTGAAAAATTACTACAGCCTGAATAATTTGCGTAGCAATCGTCAGCAAAAAGAATCAACTCAAAAGCTCTTACAGAAAAAATGAAATTTTTTTCGTGAGCAGAAAGTTTGTGTCTTTTCCAGCATGATCAAACGATCATCCCCAAGACTAATCATAACGGTTTTACTTGGCACAAACGCAAAAGAAACACAAAAAACACAATCATAACAGAATTATGAAAGTGTGGAAAACACAAAACAGAAAGAAAAACGATAGATTCGTTGGGTTGCCTCCCAACAAGCGCTATTGTTTAACGCCCTTAGCTTGGCAAAAGGTGATGGAATCACGTAAAGTCATCTTTCGTGCTCAAACCATAAGTAGCGTGATGATTTATCATCTTAAGGTCTTCATCTTTATTGGATGACTCACCACTAGCTTTAGGAACAAAAACAGACTTGACGGTCTTTTTGAGAGTGAGATTTGGAGTATTTTGCACAGCGGCAAAAGCGGAACCCAAGTTGGTTATGACATCTTCTGGTTTGCCAATTCTAGAGGAATCATTAACTATCGGTTCCTTCTCCCTTAAATTTTTCAAAACCATTCCCACTTTGGATCCGTACTGAGTAATTTGATTGTGGATCTTTCTATCCAAACCCTCAATAAGTTCAATTGTGGCAATTTTGTTTTCAATAGCGTCAAGCCTTTGCATCACGTGTTCCAAGGTCAAGATAGTTCCATTAACCATGAGCGAGGGTGAGCGTACCAAATTCATGATAGCTCCATAGGAGTCAACAGTATGGCTCCCCAAAAAATCCCCGCCTACGATGGTATCAAGAATATACCTATTCCAAGGAGAGATTCCAACATAAAAACGACGAAGAAGAACGGTAGTGGATTTCTTACGAGTAGATCTACTTTGAGCATTGCAAATCCTGTACCAAGCGTCCTTTAAATTTTCTTCCTCATTCTGCCTAAAATTGAGAACTTCATTCTCAGGGGTATCGTTTGGAGTGGTGGGTCTAGCCATTGATGGACTATCCCACACACAAACGAGCAGGAAGAAAGTGAGTGAAACGGGAAAAAGAGAACGGAAAAAGGCAAAAGAAAACGACAAGGGAGAAAGGCAAAACAAAACGGCAAAGGAGAAAGGCAATAAGGCAAAAGAAAACGGCAAAGGAGAAAGGCAAATGAAAATGGCAAATGTGAAGTGAGGGAGAGGAAAATGAGAGGCAACTGGCAAAAAAGTAAATGCAAGAGATGAGTTTGTGACACCTACTTGGATAGTTCTTGACTTGATCTCTCCTCGACAAGCGATCCTCCTCCCCGGCAACGGTGCCAGAAATCCTTCTACTACTGCGACAACAGACCTTCCCTGACAACGGCGCCAGGAATCCTGCTGCTACGGGCTACGCCTTTAGGGACTTCCTTGGCAAATATGCAAAGGATTTTCCCGCGGCCTTGGAGCCTTGTGTTGGTGTTCCCTTGAAGAGGAAAGGGTGATGTAGCATAGCGGCAGTAAGTATTTCCCTCAGTTTGAGAACCAAGGTATCGATCCAGTGGGAGGCACGCGTCGAGTCACAAGTACCTGCACAAACACAAAGAGCTTGCACCCAACGCTATGAAGGGGTTGTCAATCCCTTATAGATTGTTTGCAAAGTGAGAAGTGAAAGTAAAAATTAAACAAAGCAAAATAAAGCGAAAGTGGAGACGATATTTGTGAATAGACCCGGGGGCCGTAGTGTTTACTAGTGGCTTCTCTCATGAAAGCAAGTAGACGGTGGGTGAACGAATTACTGTCGAGCAATTGATAGAACCACACAAAGTCGTGACGTTATCTAAGGCAATGATTATATCTATAGGCATCACGTCCAAAACAAGTAGACCGATACTTTCTGCATCTACTACTATTACTCCACACGTCGACCGCTATCCAGCATGCATCTAGTGTATCAAGTTCATAAGAACAGAGTAACGCCTTAAGCAAGATGACATGATGTAGATGGACAATCTCATATCTACGATAAAAGCCCATCTTGTTACCATTGATGGCAACAACATGATGCGTGCCTTGCTGCCCCATCTGTCACTGGGAAAGGTCACCACACAGTATGAACCCAAAACCAAGCACTTCTCCCGTTGCAAGAATCATAGATCTAATTGCCCAAACAAAACCCAAGACTCGGAGAGACTTACAAGGATATCAAATCATGCATATAAGAAATCAGCAAAGACTCAAATATAATTCATAGATAATCTGATCACAAATCCACAATTCATCGGATATCGACAAACACACCGCCAAAGAGGATTACATCGGATAGATCTCCATGAAGATCATGGAGAACTTTGTATTGAAGATCCAAGAGAGAGAATAAGCCATCTAGCTACAAACTACGAACCCGTAGGTCTGAAGTGGACTACTCACGAGTCATTGGAGAGGCGATGATGTTGATGTAGAAGCCCTCCAACTCCAAAGTCCCCTCCGGCAGGGCACCGGGAAGGGTCTCGAGATGAGATCTCGCGGAAACGGAAGCTTGCGGCGGTGGAAAAGTGTTTTCGTGGATGCCCTGATTTTTTTATGGATTTTAGGGAATTTATAGGCTAAAGAGCTAGGGCAGGGGAGCGCCAGGGAGGCCACAAGCCTGGTAGCCGCCGGCCCCCCTGGTGGCGGCTACAGGGCTTGTGGGCCCCCTGTGGCTCTCTTGCCTTGGCCCTCAAGTCCCCCGATCTTCTTCTGTTCTTGAAAAATTTATTTCGGGGATTTTATTCCGTTTGGACTCCGTTCCAAAATCAGATCTAAAAAGAGTAAAAAACACAAAAAAAACAGGAACTGACACTTGGCACTGAATTAATAAGTTAGTCCCAAAAAAGATATAAAAGGTACATAAAACATCCAAAGCTGACAAGATAACAACATGAAACCATAAAAAATTATAGATACGTTTGAGACGAATCAACGTCCAACACTTTCGTCTGAGCATTTCGTTCTTTTTAGGTAAAAGTAGGGAACGATACTTTTTGGGGAAGTACTAATGGGCCAACGTTCACATTTTCATCCTTTCGAGTGAACTGTTTCCCTACGTTCGATCGCCTATCATGAATCTTGGTGCAGTGTTGGTGCCAGCTTGCCGCATCAGCGTCATGGATTCATTCGTGCAGGCGCCCAATCGAGCGGACGACCTCAACGCGTGCGGCGGTAGGCGGAGGTGTGCTGGGCTTAAGAGAATCTCCAGCCGTTCGGCCCCGAGGGGCGTGAAATAGCGTCGTATGGGCTAAAAAATCGCCTTGGAGAGGCGTGGGTTTCCACTCGCCCCCCAAAGGTCGTCCAAATTTTTTTTTGAAAAAAAAACTCATTCCATATTCGGCCAAAATCGACTCAAATTCAAAGATAATTCATAGTTTTCATTGAAATTTTTTACAAAAGTTGTTAGAGCATATTTCTCCATATGTGGTTTTGGTAATTGATGACAATCCCTATGGACTAATGGTTGCGTTAAGTTATATTTATAGGATTTTTCCATATGCACTTCTTGAAGTCCATTTGTTGGGTTTAAGGATTTTATATGATGACGAAGGTGGTATTCAAGGTATTATCCAAAGAATGGTCTTAGAGACACAAGGTTTATCAAGATCATCAGACAAAGAGTAAATCAAGATGATCAACACACAAAACGTACAAGATATACCGAGAGGGATCAAGTGATCCCATGGTATGGTAAGCATTGTCCATTACGTGTTTATGTACTAACCCATGGTCTTCACGAGAGTTCTATGTGGGGTTAGGTGTGTTTCCTTGGGCTTGCGTCTAGAGGGAGATCTCATACAACCCATGAAGGATGGCGTCAAGTGGTGATCGTCATCAAGATTGCGCTGTGCAAGCTCAAGTGGATCAGCACGAAGATATCATGCTTGAAGCTTGCCGTCCATTGTGGTGGCAATGGACTTGTGAAGATATGCTGAAGAACGGCTCACCCATGTTCTACATGGGGGAGCAATCAACTAGTCTTCATCAAGCCAACGCAATCAAGAAGGTGGTCCATCTTGAGGAGGCCAAGATCATCGTCATCTAGCTCAAGAGGACGAGGTGCAAGGTATAGGTTTGCCCTTGATAGGTTTTCTGTTTTAGGATAGGTTGACGTACTGTCAAGGGGGGCTCTCAAGTGAGTAGCTCGATCGTATCATTCATTGAGAGCTCAAACCATTTGCATCCTTGCATCATACTTCTTGGTTCTTGTTTGGTGTTTCTCTTTGTGAGTTTTAGAGCTTATGGTCATCTTCATGAAAAGCTCGAGTTCATCGAAAACGGAGTCCATATGCATCTTTAATTTTTTTCGATGTTGGAGTTTTTGCCGGTTCTTCATCCATAGAGGTCTCATATCTCTATATCATTCATAGAGTTTGGATAGCTCTTGTCGTCCTGAATCCAACAAGCTTGGGTTTGCTCGATTCGAAGCTCGTATGCGAAAGTTATGGTTGTTTCAGTGGCGAGCGGTAGTACCGCTTGTGCCAAGCGGTAGTACCGCTCCAGGTGGGCAGTAGTACCGCTCCCTAGCGGTAGTACCGCTCCGGGTGGGCGGTAGTACCGCTTCGGGAAGGTAGTACCTCTCTCTGAGCGGTTCTACTTCGTCGGAATTTTTTCGAATACTTTTCCAAGCGGTGGTAGGCCCGACAGTGATATCTTTACTACCGTGGCCAAGCGGTAGTACCGCTCCTCGCCACCGGTAGTACGATAGAGGCAGCAGTAGTACCGCGCCTCGCCAGCGGTAGTACCATTGCCCGCAGGTTGTAAGTTGGGGTAACGGTCTGATTCCTTCCCTCACTATATAAAGGGGGTCTTCTTGTTGGGGAACGTTGCATGGGAAACAATTTTTTTCCTACGCACACGAAGACCTATCATGGTGATGTTCATCTATGAGAGGGAGATTAGATCCACATACCCTTGTAGATCGCTAAGCGTGAAGCGTTAAGAAATGCGGTTGATGTAGTGGTACAGCTTCGTGATTCAAATCACCGTCGTCCCACGATCCGTCCCACGATCCGTTCTGATCTAGCGCCGAACGGACGACACCTCCGCATTTAGCACATGTACAGCTCGATGATGATCTCGGCCTTCTTGATCCAGCAAGAGAGACAGATAAGTAGATGAGTTCTCCGATAGCGTTACGGCGCGCCGATCGTGGTGATGATCTACTCCTGCAGGGCTCCGCCCGAGCTCCGCAGAAATCCGATCTAGAGGAAGAACTACGTGGTATAATTTTGAGTTGCACATGGCAAAAGTTGTGTTTCAAAAGCCCTAAAACCACCAATATATATAGGAGGAGGGGAGGGGCTAGCCTAGGGTCTCAAGGGATCCCCAAGGGCACCAGCCGATTGGGAGGAGGTGGACTCCCACCCCAATTCGGTTTGGGGGAAGGAGTCCACTCCTTCCTTCCCACCTCCCTCTTTCCTTTTTTTCTTTCCTTTGATATTTTTCTCTTGTGGCGCCATAGCCTTCTTGGGATGGCCTCACCAGCCCACTAAGGGCTGGTGCGCCACCCTAGGGTTACTCGGCTCACTCCCGGGTGGGTGGGCCCCTCCCGGTGAATACTCGGAACCCATTCATCACTCCCGGTACACTGCCGGTAACGCCCGAAACTTTCCGATGACCAAATGAAACCATCCTATATATCAATCTTCGCTTCCGGACCATTCCGGAAACCCTCGTGACGTCCGTGATCTCATCCGGGACTCTGAACAACCTTCGGTCACCAACACATATAACTCAACTATACTAAAACGTCACCGAACCTTAAGTGTGCAGACTCTGCGGGTTCGAGAACTATGCATACATGACCCGAGACACTCCTCGGTCAATATCCAATAGAGGGACCTAGATGTCCATATTGGATCCTACATATTCTACGAAGATCTTATCGGTTGAACCTCTGTGCCAAGGATTCATATAATCCCGTATAACATTCCCTTTGTCCTTCGGTATGTTACTTGCCCGAGATTTGATCGTCGGTATTCCTATACCTATTTGAATCTCGTTACCGAAAAATTTACGTGTTCCGTAATACAAGATCCTGTGACTCACACTTGAGTCATATTGCTTGCAAGGCTTATATGTGATGTTGTATTACCGAGTGGGCCCTGAGATACCTCTCCGTCACACGGAGTGACAAATCCCAGTCTTGATCCATGCTAACTCAACGGACACCTTCAGAGATACCTGTAGAGCACCTTTATAGTCACACAGTAATGTTGTGACGTTTGATACGCACAAGGTACTCCTCCGGTGTCAGTGGGTTACATGATCTCATGGTCATAGGAATGAATACTTGACACGCAGAAAACAATAGCAACAAAATGACACGATAACATGCTACGGTTATAATTTGGGTCTTGTCCATCACATGATTCTCCTAATGATCTGATCCCATTATCAAGTGACAGCACTTGCCTATGGCCAGGAAACCATGACCATCTTTGATCAACGAACTTGTCAATTAGAGGCTCACTAGGGACAGTGTGTTGTCTATGTATCCAGACATGTATTTGGGTTTCCAATCAATACAATTCTAGCATTGATAATAAACGATTATTATGAACAAGGAAATATAATAATAACTAATTTATTATTGCCTCTAGGGCATATTTCAAACACTTCTTCCCCCTTGGACTTATCTATCCATTGAGCTTGTGTTCTTCCCCCATTGTTGACCTTCTTAGAGCTTGCTAACTCTCAATCCCTCCAATGATTCTTGCTAGTTCTTGAGGGAAAAGAGAGAGGAGATCTAGATCCATATATCCACCAATCACTTTCTCCTCTATGTGAGGGGAACCCCTTGGATCTTGATCTTGGAGTTCTTTGTGAGCTCCTTGTTCTTCCTCTCATATTTCTCCATAGCTTTTGTTGTTGTGGAGGGATTTGAGTGTGAGGGAGTTGACCACTTCATGTGTTCTTGCCATGGTATTAATTGCATCGGTTTGAGTTCTCCACGATGATACGTGGAAGTGAGAAGTTGAGAAGCTTATTACCCTTGGGTACTTGGTACCCCTAGAAGCTTGGTGGTGCCTCGGAGCTCAATCATTGTTGTGTAAAGCTCCGGGAAAGCATCGGGGTCTCCAATTAAGTTGCGGAGATTGCACCGAGCATTTGTCGTCACCTCGAAGCCATATGCCATTGTGGTGAAGCTTTGTGGTGTTGTTGGGAGCCTCCAATTAAGTTGTGGAGATTGCCCCAACCTTGTTTGTACGGGTTCGGTGACTGCCCTCAAGGGTCCTTTAGTGGAATCACGACATCTTGCATTATGCGAGGGCGTGAGGAGATTACGCTGGCCTTAGTGGCATCTTGGGGAGCATTGTGCCTCCACACCGCTCCAACGGAGATTAGCATCCACAAGGGTGTGAACTTCGGGATACATCATCGTCTCCGCGTGCCTCGGTTATCTCTTACCCGAACCCGTTACTTATGCACTTTACTTTGTGATAGCCATATTGTTTCTTGTCATATATCTTGCTATCACTTAGTTGTTTATCTTGCTTAGCATAAGTTGCTGGTGCAGATAGTTGAGCCTAGTTGTTTTAGGTTTTGTGCTTGGCAAATTAAATGTTAGTTTTATTCCACATTTGTTCAAGCCTAAACCGTTATTATTTAAAAGCGCCTATTCACCCCCCTCTAGGCGACATACTCGTCCTTTCAAAAGTAAAAAACAGAATTAAACATAAATTAAACTACTTCGCCGCCGCCGCCCGCCGCTACCCCCTGCCGCCGCCGCCTTCTACATGCTGAGGAGCTTGTAGAAATCGGTGTAGTCACTGCCGTCTTCATCGTCGCCGCCGTCGTGTGCTCCACCGCCGTCCTTGCTGCACCCCTGCCCTAGGTTGCCGTGGCGAATGGGGTCGGAAGGCCCCGATGCCTCCTTGTCGCTGTCGTCGAAGAAAACGACGCCACCCTTCTCATGGCTGCGGCGCCGGGCGGCGATCTCTTCGAGGGTGCGACACTCGCACTCCATCTCCCCCCGGACATAGTCGTCCCACGCCCACTTGAGGCCGACCTCGTCATCGACGGCCATGGCCAGGTGCTCCTGCTTGACGGGGAGGAGCCCCGGCTCCGTCTTCGGCCTGACGAGACGGGAGGAGGAGGCGTCGGGCTCGTTGATGACGATGTCGACACTGCACGTCAGACGCCCCAGCGGCATCTCATGCGGTTCCGGCTTGAAGGGGAGGAGCACCGACGACCCGGAGGAGCGGGAGCCGGACGAGGAGGACGACGTCGCCGACGCTCAGCCTCCATGACCCCAGCACCCGCATGTCCGGAGGTGCCGGGTAGTTGATTGCAATCTCTGGCGACGGCTAGACGAATGCTGATGACAACAAACCTTCCCCTGCAACGGCACCAGAAGAATGCTGCTAGCACTCCCCGGCAACGAAACTAGAAGAATGTTGTTGGTGGCCCACCAGCGCGTGGGTTCGGAGCAGTTTTCGAGGGTAGAGTATTCGACCCAATTTGTTGGTTTACCAGACAGGAGGTGAGAGGATACTCTCGAGTATTAGCAGCTGAATTTGTCAGATTCAACCACACCTGAAAGATTAGTATCTGCAAGAAAAGTAGTAACAGCAAAGTAGTATGATAACAACGGTGTCAGAAACGATCTGTTAACGGTAGACTATTCCTAATGATTGTATCAATGACGCCAAGTTGCCTCGTTGACAGAAATTGTCAGTTCCCGTCAACGATCAGCGAACCAAAAGTGTAGCAGGTAGCAGCAGTGTAACGAGTAACAGCAGTGGCAAGGAACAACAGTACTAACAGCAGTAGCAAGTAGCAACAGTAGCAAGCCACAATAGTAGCAACAGTAGCAGCAGAGCAAGACAAGTAAAAGCAACAGGAACAATAGTAACAGCAAGAGAGCAAGACAAGTAACAACAGTAGTAGGACAAACTCGTAGGCAATGGGTCAGTGATTTTTTTGGATGATATTCATCATGCAACAACTATAACACGGAAAGATATCTGGCTAGCTCCCGTTCGTCAATGTGATGTAGGCATGCATTCCGTGTGTCGTCATACGTGCTTAGGGAAAAGAACTTGCATGACATCTACTGTCCATCCCTCCCGTGGCAGCGGGGTCCAAAAGGAAACTACGGGATATTAAGGTTCTGGTGAACACATGAACTCCTCAAACTATGGTCTTCACCGGGAGTGGTTCCGGTTATTGTCACTCCGGGGTTGCCGGATCATAACACATAGTAGGTAACTACAACTTGCAAGATCGGATCTAAAACACACATATATTGGTCACAACATAATAATTTCACATCTGAAATCATGGCACTCGGGCCCTAGTGACAAGCATTAAGCATGGCAAAGTAGTAGCAACATCAATCTCAGAACATAGTGGATACTAGGGATCAATCCCCATCAAAACTAACTCGATTACATGATAGATCTCATCCTACTCATCACCGCCCACCGAGCCTACGAATAGATTACTCACGAACGACGAAGAGCTTCATGGAATTGGAGAGGGAAGAAGGTTGATGATGACGATGGCGACGATTTCCCCTCTCCGGAGCCCAATACGGACTCCAGATCTGCCCTCCAGATGAAGAATAGGTGGTGGCGGCGCTTCCATATCGAAAACGCGATGAAAACTTCTCTTTTTATTTTTCTGGGACGAAAGGGATCTTATAGAGCTGGAATTGGGGGCGGCAGAGCCGTGTGGGCCCCACAAGCCTGCCCACCGCCACCAAGGGTGGTGGTGGCGGAGCCAGGGCTTGTGGCCCACTGGCCCACCCCCTGAGGTGGAACTTGGCGCAGATATTTTTCTTATTTTCCAAAACTGCTCCCCGTAAATTTTCAGGACGTTTGGAGAACTTTGATTTCTACACAAAAATAACAACAAGGCAATTCTGCTGAAAACAGCGTCAGTCCAGGTTAGTTCCATTCAAATCATGCAAATTAGAGTCCAAAACAAGGGCAAAAGAGTTTGGAAAAGTAGATACGATGGAGACGTATGAACTCCCCCAAGCTTAAAACCTTGCTTGTCCTCAAGCAACTCAGTTGACAAAGTGAGAGAGAAAGAAAAACTTTGACAAACTCTGTTTGATCTTGTTGTCGCAACTATGTCTAACTCATAACCAGAATTTCAGCAGGATCACAAGTTAACCATATAAGCAAATGACACAAAGGTCTCACGGTAAACTAATATCAATGGCATAATCAGCTAACGAGCAAATAATAATGAGTTTCAAATACCAACACTTCAATCAAAACAAGTATGAAGCAATATGAATAGGTGGTATCTCGCTAGCTCTTTCTGAGACCGCAAAACATAAATGCAGAGCACTTTCAAAGATCAAGGGCTGACTAAACATTGTGATTCATAGCAACAAAGATCCAGTCATAGTCATACTCAATATCAATCAAAAGCAAAGCATAAAAATGACAGAGCTGCTCTCTAATTGGTGCTCATATAAGAGGAGGATGACTCGACAGGAAAATAAATAGACAGGCCCTTCGCAGAGGGAAGCATTGATTTGCACAGGTGCCAGAGCTCAAGCTTTGAAAACAGAGATAATAATTTTGAGTGGCATGCTTTCATTGTCAACGCAATGACCCAGAGTTCTCAATATCTTCCATGCTACTCATGCTATAGGCGGTTCCCAAACAGAAAAGTAAAATTTTAACTCCCCCACCACCAATCAATCACACTCCACGGCTTGCCGAATCCTTGGGTACCGTCCATACTAACATCAATCCGGGGGGAGTCTTGTTTTACAATTATGTTTCTATTTAAGCGTGGAACTGGGCATTCCAATTACCGGCCCCTTTCTCGTGAATGACTGTGAATAAACACACGTCGAGGATAACACTCCTAGCATGGAAGATACCAATAGCCCTCTGTCACCACATGAGCGGTTCGGGCATGCAAAACAGATTAGTTCTTGAAGGTTTAGAGAATGGCACATACAAATTTACTTGGAACGGTAGGTAGATACCACAAATAGGTAGGTATGGTGGACTCTCATGGAAAAAAAATTGGGTTTATGGAAGTGGATGCACAAGCAGTATTCCCGCTTAGTACAAGTGAATGCTAGCAAAAGACTCGGAAGCGACCAATTAGAGAGCGACAACAGTCATCAAGATGCAATGAGTTTGACTAACATTAAATGCAAGCATGAACAGGATATAAATCACCATGAACACGAACATCATAGAGGCTATGTTGATTTTGTTTCAACTACATGCATGAACATGCGCCCAGTCAAGCCACTTGAAACATTCAAAGGAGAATACCATCCTATCATACTATATCATAGTCATCTCAAAATCTATGTTGGCATTCAAGACAAACCATTATAAACTCTCAACTAAATAAGCATGGCATCAGAAACTATGATCTCTAAGTTGTCATTGCAAACATGGTTCTCTAACAACAGAGCTAAATCTAGGTCGACAAGCTAGTCATATTTACAAAAACAAAATAGATAGAGTTCATACCAGCTTTTCAGTCTCAGTCACTTCATCATATATCATCATTGTTGCCTTTCATTCGCACGGTCGAACGATGAAAACGATAATAAGCGCATTGGAGTAAGCTGAATCTGCTGGCAAACACAAAGGAGAAGACAAAGTAATATGGCTCTTTGAAAGCTAAATGGGTAAGCATGCAAGATCCACTAAGAATTGTAACCAATATCTTCTACCTTGACCCAAAGAAAAAGAAAACTATTTACATGGGAAAGCTCCCAACAAGAAAAAGAAGAAAGAAATATCTTTTTGGGTTTTCTCAAAAGGACACAAAACAAGAAAACAAGAGAACGAAAAGAAACTAGCATGGATAATACAATGGCAAAGTGTGAACACCGGCTAACAAAGTGAAAGCATAAGCATGAATGTAAAGTCGGTGAGAACACGAACTCCCCCAAGCTTAGGCTTTTGGCCTAGCTTGGTCTACTCCCAAGGTGGGAAATAACCAGCTCCAGGATACTCCGGAGCAGACGGTGGATGCCACTGTTGTGTGAGCTCCTCTGGCTCCCACTGATAAACTGGCGTCTGGTACTCGACTTGCTGCTCGTGCACGGGCGCCTGTGGTTGGGCCAAGCCCCAATATGTGTAGATGTCCGTGGGCATAATAGTGTACCTGCCTGCATGAAGATCAAACAAAGAAGGAGCAGGCAAAGTAATAGTCTCTCGAGTACCCTCACTAAACACCAGGTTATAAATCATCCGTCTACTAGCATCACTATCCAGAAAATCATTGCGAACCATGCTGTCATAACCCAGATATCTCTCAGGGAGAAGCATCTCTCCTTCCTCTCCCAGTCTAATGGGTATCTCAAAGTGTGTGGCAAGACGGGTAGCGTAGATACCTCCATAGATGAACCCTTGGAACGTTTCAGTTTCAACCGTTGAGCTACTATAGCGCCCAAGCTATAAGTCTTATCGTTATAAAGGCTTTCGCGCAAAACCGCAAGGTCTGGAGAACTAAGTGATGCAGCCTCCCCTCGGCCAATCATATATTTTCCCACAAATAGTGAGAAGTACCGAAGCACAGGAAAATTTATGCTAGCAATTCTAGCACGAGACACTCCTCTCTCCTCTCCAACAGCAATAGAACCAATGAAATCCTCCAAGTCCCGTGGACGAGGGTCATGGATATCCCCAACATAAGGTAATTTGCATACATTGCAAAAGTCATGCAGCGTCATGCACTAGGGGACATCGTATATCATGAACTCAACCATGGGAGGATTCTTCCTCGGATAAAAGTTGAAGCTTTGAACGAAAATATTGGTGAGGAGGAGATATTGTGGGCACTTATCTTCGACGAACGCAGTAAGACCTGCGTTCTCCACCAAGTAATAAAAGTCTTCATAAAGTCCGGCGGCGCGCAAAAATTCATCACTTGGCCACTCGCACGCTCGAACTTCCGTGACTCGAGGGACTACGTACTTGGGGTGGTTCTTCTCATCCTCCTTGTGGTTACGGCTTGAAGAGCCTCTCAAGAACCTCCTCATCTTTTCCTTTTTCTAGCTCTGAAAAATTCTGAAATTTTTAGAAACTTTGAAAGAAAAGTGAATAAGGATTAACCCAACTTGTAGCAACTACTCCTACTAGTGCCTAGAGACCGTATCACGCGCTAAAACTACTTAGGACCAGCTAAAATCAACATTTCTAGCTCAAGAACGGGGTCACCAAGGTAGCAAGAATTCGCGAAGGATAAAGCACTAGAGCAAAAACTAATTGGACCAATGGAGGAGTCACTTACCAAGGAGTAGTTTCCCTAAAACAGTTCGGAGAATGGTGCTTTGAGCAAAGAGATCGAAAATCACAGCCAAATGAGCAAGAACACGGGTTTGAGCTGCGAAACAATTTTTTCTGGAGGTGGAAGAAGAGGTTGGGAGCTGGAATGAGTGGAGGGGGTGCCTGTGGGCCCCACAAGCTTGCACCCAGCCACCAGGTGGGTAGGTGGCGGTGGCAGGGCTTGTGGCCCGCTGGTCTGGCCCCCGGGCCAGCTCTCAGACCCAGAATTTTTCAAACATTCCAGAAAAAATCATACTAAATTTTCAGGACCATCGGAGAACTTTTATTTTTGAGGTATTTTTCTCCGGGACGATAAAACAGAAAACAGGAAAAACTAAACTAATTCTATCATTTTTCTCCTAAGCAAAAGAAAAGGAAAACTCAAAACAGAGGTATGTGACTCCTTGATTCATCTGTTTCATGGTCATCGAAAGAAATCCGTGAATGTGATTGATCAAGTCCTTATGACAAAATTTTCTCGAATCGCAAGAGAGAACGGAGAATTTTCGAATAGCCACTAATTGACCCCAATGGGGATATGCATCTCCCCAACAAGCAAATCATACTTCATCTTGACACAAGGAATAGGGCATTCAAAGCTCCCAATATGATCAATGAAGTCTTTTCGATAGCATTGATGCAATGTACTGGATATCGTTTCTTCGGAAAGCGCACTGTGTGCTCATTACCGTTGACGTGGAAAGTGACATTGCCTTTGTTGCAATCTATAACAGCCCCTGCAGTGTTTAAAAAGGGTCTTCCAAGGATGATAGCCATGGCATCGTCCTCGGGAATATCCAAGATAACAAAGTCTCTTAAGATAGTGGTATTAGCAACCACAACAGGCACATCCTCGCAAACGCCGATAGAGAAAGCAGTTGATTTGTCGGCCATTTGCAGAGAAATTTCAGTGGGTGTCAACTTATCCAATTCAAGTCTATGATAAAGAGAAAGCGGCATAACACTAACACCGGCTCCAAGGTCACATAAGGCAGTTCTTACATAGTTTCCTTTAATGGAGCAAGGTATGGTGGGCACTCCGGGATCACCAAGTTTCTTAGGAGTTCCACCTTTAAAAGTGTAGTTGGCAAGCATGGTGGAGATCTCAAGATCTGGTATCTTCCGTTTATTAGTCACGATATATTTCATGTACTTGGCATATGGAGACATCTTGAGCATATTAGTTAACCACATCTACAGAAACACGGGTCTTATCATCTCAACGAAGCGCTCAAAATCTTCATTATCCTTTTTCTTGGATGGCTTGGGAGGAAAGGGCATAGGTCTCTGAACCCATGGCTCCCTTTCTTTACCATGCTTGCTAGCAGTGAAGTCATTCTTGTCGTATCTCTTAGGTTGTGGATTATCAGGATTAACCGTAGGTTCAATCTCCACATCCTCGTCATGGCTAGGTTCAGCATTGTTATGAACATCACGGTCCATATTGTCACCAGGTTCATGTTCATCACCTGATTGTGTGTTTCTGCATCAGACGTAGAAATATCATTAGGTTCTTCAGGTGTGACAGTATTTGGTGAACTGGCATGTAGGTTTCTATCATCCTTCTTCTTCTCCTTAGGGTTACTAGGTGTATCAGCATTGATTCCTTGAGAATCTTGATCAATTCTCTTAGGATGACCTTCAGGATACAAAGGTTCCTGAGTCATTTTGCCTCCTCTAGTAATGACTCTCACAGAGTTGTCATTTAATTCATTGAGCAGGTCATTCTGAGCTTTAAGTACTTGTTCTACCTGAGTAGTAATCATAGAGGCATGTTTACTCAGAAGCTTCAGATCATTGGCATTTCTGTCTACGCAAGCACTTAAATGGCTAAGCATACGAGTACTTTGTTCCAAATGTCTGCTAACATAATCATTGAAACCCTGTTGTTTGGCAACAAAGTTGTCAAATTCATCAAAGCATAGGCTAGCAGGTTTATCAAAAGGAATATTACTCTCATCAAACCTACACAGAGAATTCACTTCCACTACCTGTATCGGGTTATCGAGACCATGGATCTCTTTGATAGGTGGTAGATTTTTGACATCTTCAGATCTAATGCCTTTCTCTTGCATAGATTTCTTGGCTTCTTGCATATCTTCGGGACTGAGGAATAGAATACCTCTTTTCTTTGGAGTTGGCTTAGGAGGTGGTTCGGGAATAGTCCAAGCATTATCGTTGATCAAGATGTTATTCAGTAGAGTCTCAGCTTGTTCTACAGTTCGTTCCCTAAAAACACAACCGACACAACTATCTAGGTGGTCTCTAGAGGCATCGGTAAGTCTGTTATAGAGGATATCAAGTATCTCGTTCTTCTTAAGAGGGTGATCAGGCAAAGCATTTTGTAGATGGACGAGCCTCCCCCAAGCTTGTGGAATACTCTCTTCTTGGAGTAGAGCAAAGTTGTATATTTCCTGCAAGGCAGCTTGCTTCTTATGGGCAGGGAAATATTTCTCACAGAAGTAATAGACCATCTCCTGGGGACTACGCACACATCCAGGAGCAAGAGAGGTGAACCAGACTTTAGCGTCATCCTTTAGAGAGAAAGGAAACAACTTAAGGATATAGTAGTGGCGGACCTTCTCCTCATTAGTGAAGAGGTTGGCTATTTCGGATAGTTTGGCAAGATGGGCCATGACCGTCTGAGACTCATAACCGTGAAAAGGATCAGATTCGACTAGAGAGATTATCTCAGGATCAACAGAGAATTCATAATCCTTATCAGTGACAAAGATAGGCGAAGGGGGAAACTTCGGATCATTTTTCATCCTAGCTTCCCGAGATTTTTCCTTCCACTTGAGAAGTAATTTCTCAGCGTCATAGGCATCCTTACATGCAAGAAAATCCTCAGCTATCTCTCCCTCCATAACGTAACCCTCAGGTATATCAGGCAATTCATATCTAGGGGAGCTAGATCTAGCAGGAGCAAAATCAGGTTCTATCTCAATAGTATCGGCAGTATCAAAAGCATCACGAGCATTGGCAGTAACTCTAGCAATATGAGCATCAAGGAACACTCCTAGTGGAACATTAGGCAAAATAGTATCTCTAGCAGTATCAAGCATAGCATCATCAGGCAAAATAACATCTTTAGCATCATCAGGCAAAGCAGTATCAAGCATAGCATCTCTAGCAGTATCAGGCATAGTATCAAGCATAGTATCAAACATAGCATCTCTAGCAGTATTAGACATAGTATCAAGCATAGCATCTCTAGCAATTGAATCACAAACATCATCAAGCACAGGCGACATATCAAGATTTCTAGCAGGAGGTGATGTCGCAAACTTACTCATAACTGAAGGTGAATCAAGTGCAGAGCTACATGGCAATTCCTTACCTCCCCTCGTAGTTGAGGGCAAGACTTTGGTCTTTGGATCCTTCAGATTCTTCATAGTGATCAGCAGATATAAATCCCAAGTGACTCAGAGAATATAGCAATACCTCCCCGACAACGGCGCTAGAAAAATGCTAATTACAATCTCTGGTGATGGCTAGACGAATGCTGATGACAACAAACCTTCCCCTGCAACGACACCAGAAGAATGCTACTAGCATTCCCCGGCAACGAAACTAGAAGGATGTTGTTGATGTCCCACCAGTGCGTGGGTTCACAGCAGTGTTCGAGGGTAGAGTATTCGACCCAATTTGTTGGTTTACCAGACAGGAGGTGAGAGGATACTCTCGATTATTAGCAGCTGAATTTGTCAGATTCAACCGCACCTGAAAGATTAGTATCTGCAAGCAAAGTAGTAACAGCAAAGTAGTATGATAACAACGGTGTCAGAAACGATCTGTTGACGGCAGACTATTCCTACGATTGTACCAATGGCGCCAAGTTGCCTCGTTGACGAAAATTGTCAGTTCCCGTCAACGATCAGCGAACCAAAAGTGTAGTAGGTAGCAGCAGTGTAACGAGTAACAGCAGTGGCAAGGAACAGCAGTAGTGACAGCAGTAGCAAGTAGCAACAGTAGCAAGCGATAGTAGTAGCAACAGTAGCAGCAGAGCAAGACAAGTAACAATAGAAGCAACAGTAGTAACAGCAGCAGAGCAAGACAAGTAACAGCAGCAGTAAGACAAACTCGTAGGCCATGGGTTGGTGATTTGTTTGGATGATATTCATCATGCAACAACTATAACACGGAGAGATATGTGGCTAGCTCCCGTTCGTCAATGTGATGTAGGCATGCATTCCGTGTGTCGTCATACGTGCTTAGGGAAAAGAACTTGCATGACATCTATTGTCCATCCCTCCCGTGGCAGCGGGGTCCAAAAGAAAACTACGGGATATTAAGGTTCTCCTTTTAATAAAGAACCGGACCAACGCATTAGCACTTGGTGAACACATGAACTCCTCAAACTATGGTCATCACCGGGAGTGGTTTCGGTTATTGTCACTCCGGGGTTGCCGGATCATAACACATAGTAGGTAACTACAACTTGCAAGATCGGATCTAAAACACACATATATTGGTGACAACATAATAATTTCAGATCTGAAATCATGGCACTCGGGCCCTAGTGACAAGCATTAAGCATGGCAAAGTAGTAGCAACATCAATCTCAGAACATAGTGGATACTAGGGATCAATCCCCATCAAAACTAACTCGATTACATGATAGATCTCATCCTACTCATCACCGCCCAGCGAGCCTACGAATAGATTACTCACGAACGACGAAGAGCTTCATGGAATTGGAGAGGGAAGAAGGTTGATGATGATGATGATGGCGACGATTTCCCCTCTCCGGAGCCCAATACGGACTCCATGTGTGCCCTCCAGATGAAGAACAGGTGGTGGCGGCGCCTCCGTATCGAAAACGCGACGACAACTTTTTTTTTATTTTTCTGGGACGAAAGGGATCTTATAGAGATGGAATTGGGGGCGGCAGAGCCGTGTGGGCCCCACAAGCCTGCCCACCGCCACCAGGCGAGTGGTGGCGGAGCCAGGGCTTGTGGCCCACTGGCCCACCCCCTGAGGTGGAACTTGGCGCAGATATTTTTCTTATTTTCCAAAACTGCTTCCCGTAAATTTTCAGGACGTTTGGAGAACTTTGACTTCTGCACAAAAATAACACCAAGGCAACTCTGCTGAAAACATCGTCAGTCCAGGTAAGTTCCATACAAATCATGCAAATTAGAGTCCAAAACAAGGGCAAAAGATTTTGGAAAAGTAGATACGATGGAGATGTATTAATTCCCCCAAGCTTAAAACCTTGCTTGTCCTCAAGCAACTCAGTTGACAAAGTGAGAGAGAAAGAAACTCTGTTTGATCTTGTTGTCGCAACTATGTCTAACTCATTGCCAGAATTTCAGCAAGATCACAAGTTAACCACATAAGCAAATGACACAAAGGTCTCACGGTAAACTAATATCAATGGCATAATCAGCTAACGAGCAAATAATAATGAGTTTCAAATACCAACACTTCAGTCAAAACAAGCATGAAGCAATATGAATAGGTGGTATCTCGCTAGCTCTTTCTGAGACCGCAAAACATAAATGCAGAGCACTTTCAAAGATCAAGGGCTTACTAAACATTGTGATTTATAGCAACGAATATCCAGTCATAGTCATACTCAATATCAATCAAAAGCAAAGCATAAAAATGACAGAGGTGCTCTCTAATTGGTGCTCATATAAGAGGAGGATGACTCGACAGGAAAATAAATAGACAGGCCCTTCGCAGAGGGAAGCATTGATTTGCACAGGTGCCAGAACTCAAGCTTTGAAAAGAGAGATAATAATTTTGAGTGGCATGCTTTCATTGTCAACGCAATGACCAAGAGTTCTCAATATCTTCCATGCTACTCATGCTATAGGCGGTTCCCAAACAGAAAAGTAAAGTTTTAACTCCCCCACCACCAATCAATCACACTCCACGGCTAGCCCAATCCTCGGGTACCGTCCATACTAACATCAATCCGGGGGGGAGCCTTCTTTTACAGTTATGTTTTTGATTTAAGCGTGGAACTAGGCCTTACAATTACCGGCCCCTTTCTCATGAATGACTGTGAATAAACACACGTCGAGGATAACACTCCTAGCATGGAAGATACCAATAGCCCTCTGTCACCACATGAGCGGTTCGGGCATGCAAAACAGATTATTTCTTGAAGATTTAAAGAATGGCACATGCAAATTTACTTGGAACGGCAGGTAGATACCACAAATAGGTAGGTATGGTGGACTCTCATGGAAAAACTTTTGGGTTTATGGAAGTGGATGCACAAGCAGTATTCCTTCTTAGTACAAGTGAAGGCTAGCAAAAGACTGGGAAGCGACAAATTAGAGAGCGACAAGAGTCATCAAGATGCAATGAGTTTGACTAACATTAAATGCAAGCATGAACAGGATATAAATCACCATGAACACGAACATCATAGAGGCTATGTTGATTTTGTTTCAACTACATGCATGAACATGCGCCCAGTCAAGCCACTTGAAACATTCAAAGGAGAATACCATCCTATCATACTACATCATAGTCATCTCAAAATCTATGTTGGCATTCAAGACAAACCATTATAAACTCTTAGCTAAATAAGCATGGCATCAGAAACTATGATCTCTAAGTTGTCATTGCAAGCATGGTTCTCTCACAACAGAGCTAAATCTAGGTCGACAAGCTAGTCATATTTACAAAAACAAAATAGATAGAGTTCATACCAGCTTTTCAGTCTCAGTCACTTCATCATATATCATCATTGTTGCCTTTCATTTGCACGGTCAAACGATGAAAACAATAATAAGCGCATTGGACTAAGCTGAATCTGCAGGCAAACACAAAGGAGAAGACAAAGTAATATGGCTCTTTGAAAGCTAAACGGGTAAGCATGCAAGAACCACTAAGCATTGTAACCAATATATTCTACCTTGACCCAAAGAAAAAGAAAACAATTTACACGGGAAAGCTCCCAACAAGCAAAAGAAGAAAGAAAAATCTTTTTGGGTTTTCACAAAAGGACACAAAACAAGAAAACAAGAGAACGAAAAGAAACTAGCATGGATAATACAGTGGCAAAGTGTAAACACCGGCTAACAAAGTGAAAGCATAAGCATGAATGTAAAGTCAGTGAGAATACGTACTCCCCCAAGCTTAGGCTTTTGGCCTAGCTTGGTCTACTCCCAAGGCGAGAAATAACCAGCTCCAGGATACTCCAGAGCAGACGGTGGATGCCACTGCTGTGTGAGCTCCTCTGGCTCCCACTGATAAACTAGCGTCTGGTACTCGACTTGCGGCTCGGGCACGGGCGCCTGTGGTTGGGCCAAGCCCCAATATGCGTAGATGTTCGCGGGCATAATAGTGTACTTGTCTGCATGAAGATCAAACAAAGAAGGAGCAGGCAAAGTAATAGTCTCTCGAGTACCCTGACTAAACACTAGGTTATAAATCATCCGTCTACTAGCATCTCTATCCAGAAAATCATGGCGAACCATGCTGTCATAATCCAGATATCTCTCAGGGAGAAGCATCTCTCCTTCCTCTCCCAGTCTAATGGGTATCTCAAAGTGTCTGGCAAGACGGGTAGCATAGATACCTCCATAGACGAACCCTTGGAACGGTTCAGGTTCAACCGTTGAGCTACTATAGCGCCCAAGCTATAAGTCTTATCGTTATAAAGGCCTTCGGGCAAAACCGCAAGGTCTGGAGAACTAAGTGATGCAGCCTCCCCTCGGCCAACCCAACATTTTCCCACAAATAGTGAGAAGTACCGAAGCACAGAAAATGTATGCTAGCAACGCTAGCGCGAGACACTCCTCTCTCCTCTCCAACAGCAATAGAACCAATGAAATCCTCCAAGTCCCATGGACGAGGGTCACGGATATCCCCAACATAAGTTAATTTGCATACATTGCAAAAGTCCTGCAGCGTCATGAACTGGGGGGCATCGTATATCATGAACTCAACCATGGGAGGATTCTTCCTCGGATAAAAGTTGAAGCTTTGAACAAAAATATTGGTGAGGAGGAGATATTGTGGGCACTTATCTTCAACGAACGCAGTAAGACCTGCGTTCTCCACCAAGTAATAAAAGTCTTAATAAAGTCCGGCGGCGCGCAAAAATTCATCACTTGGCCACTCGCACGCTCAAACTTCTGTGACTCGAGGGACTACGTACTTGGGGTGGTACTTCTCATCCTCCTTGTGGTTACGGCTTGAAGAGCCTCTCAAGAACCTCCTCATCTTTTCCTTTTTCTAGCTCTGAAAAATTATGAAATTTTTAGAGACTTCGAAAGAAAAGTGAATAAGGATTAACCCAACTTGTAGCAACTACTCCTACTAGTGCCTAGAGACCGTATCACGCGCTAAAACTACTTGGGACCAGCTAAAATCAACATTTCTAGCTCAAGAACAGGGTCACCAAGGTAGCAAGAATTCGCGAAGGATAAAACACTAGAGCAAAAACTAATTGGACCAATGGAAGAGTCACTTACCAAGGAGTAATTTTCCCAAAATAGTTCGGAGAATGGTGCTTTGAGCAAGGAGATCGAAAATCACAGCCAAATGAGCAAGAACACGAGTTTGAGCTACGAAACAATTTTTTCTGGAGGTGGAAGAAGAGGTTGGGAGCTGGAATGAGTGGAGGGGGTGCCTGTGGGCCCCACAAGCTTCCACCCCACCACCAGGGGGGTAGGTGGCGGTGGTAGGGCTTGTGGCCCACTGGTCTGGCCCCCGGGCCAGCTCTCAGGCCCAGAATTTTTCAGACATTCGAGAAAAAATCATACTAAATTTTCAGGACCATCGGAGAACTTTTATTTTCGAGGTATTTTTCTCCGGGTCGCTAAAATAGAAAACAGGAAAAACTAAACTAATTCTATCATTTTTCTCCTAAGCAAAAGAAAAGGAAAACTCAAAACAGAGGTATGTGACTCCTCGATTCATCCGTTTCATGGTCATCGAAAGAAATCCGTCAATGTGATTAATCAAGTCCTTATGACAAAACTTTCTCGAATCGCAAGAGAGAACGAAGAATTTTCGAATAGACACTAAGTCACCTCAATGGGGATATGTATCTCCCCAACAAGCAAATCATACTTCATCTTGACATGAGGAATAGGGCATTCAAAGCTCCCAATTAGAATCAATGACGTCTTTTCGATAGCATTGATGCAATGTACTGGATATCGTTTCTTCGGAAAGTGCATTGTGTGCTCATTACCGTTGACGTGGAAAGTGACATTGCCTTTGTTGCAATCTATAACAGCCCCTGCAGTGTTTAAAAAGGGTCATCCGAGGGTGATAGCCATGGCATCGTCCTCGGGAATATCCAAGATAACAAAGTCTGTTAAGATAGTGGTATTAGCAAACACAACAGGCACATCCTCGCAAATGCCGATAGGGAAAGCAAATGATTTGTCAGCCATTTGCAGAGAAATTTCAGTGGGTGTCAACTTATCCAATTCAAGTCTACAATAAAGAGAAAGCGACATAACACTAACACCGGCTCCAAGGTCACATAAGGCAGTTCTTACATAGTTTCCTTTAATGGAGCAAGGTATGGTGGGCACTCCGGGATCACCAAGTTTCTTAGGAGTTCCACCTTTAAAAGTGTAGTTGGCAAGCATGGTGGAGATCATAAGATCTGGTATCTTCCGTTTATTAGTCACGATATCTTTTATGTACTTGGCATATGAAGACATCTTGAGCATATCAGTTAACCGCATCTATAGAAAGACGGGTCTTATCATCTCAACGAAGCGCTCAAAATCTTCATCATCCTTTTTCTTGGATGGCTTAGGAGGAAAGGGCATAGGTCTCTGAACCCAAGGCTCCCTTTCTTTACCATGCTTGCTAGCAGTGAAGTCATTCTTGTCGTATCTCTTAGGTTGTGGATTATCAGGATTAACCGTAGGTTCAATCTCCACATCCTCGTCATGGCTAGGTTGAGCATTATTATGAACATCACTGTCCATATTGTCACCAGGTTCATGTTCATCACCTGATTGTGTTTCTGCATCAGACGTAGAAATATCATTAGGTTCTTGATGTGTGATTGTTTGGTGAACTGGCATGTAGGTTTCTATCATCCTTCTTCTTCTCCTTAGGATGACTAGGTGTATCAACATTAATTCCTTGAGAATCTTGATCAATTCTCTTAGGATGACCTTCAGGATACAAAGGTTCCTGAGCCATTTTGCCTCCTCTAGTAATGACTCTGACAGAGTTGTCATTTAATTCATTCAGCAGGTCATTCTGAGCTTTAAGTACTTGTTCTACCTGAGTAGTAATCATAGAGGCATGTTTACTCGGAAGCTTCAGATCATTGACATTTCTGTCTACGCAAGCACTTAAATGGCTAAGCATATGAGTACTTTGTTCCAAATGTCTGCTAACATAATCATTGAAACCCTGTTGTTTGGCAACAAAGTTGTCAAATTCATCAAAGCATAGGCTAGCAGGTTTATCAAAAGGAATATTACTCTCATCAAACCTACGCAGAGAATTCACTGCCACTACCTGTATCGGGTTATCGAGACCATGGATCTCTTCGATATGTGGTAGATTTTTGACATCTTCAGATCTAATGCATTTCTCTTGCATAGATTTCTTGGCTTCTTGCATATCTTCGGGACTGAGGAATAGAATACCTCTTTTCTTCGGAGTTGGCTTAGGAGGTGGTTCGGGAATAGTCCAAGCATTATCGTTGATCAAGATGTTATTCAGTAGAGTCTCAGCTTTTTCCACAGTTCGTTCCCTAAAAACACAACTGGCACAACTATCTAGGTGGTCTCTAGAGGCATCGGAAAGTCCTTTATAGAGGATATCAAGTATCTCATTCTTCTTAAGAGGGTGATCAGGCAAAGCATTTTGTAGCTGGACGAGCCTCCCCCAAGCTTGTGGGCAGGGAAATATTTCTCACAGAAGTAATAGACCATCTCCTGGGGACTACACAGACATCCAAGAGCAAGAGAGGTGAAACAGACTTTAGCGTCATCCTTTAGAGAGAAAGGAAACAGCTTAAGGATATAGTAGTGTCGGATCTTCTCCTCATTAGTGAAGAGGTTGGCTATTTCGGATAGTTTGGCAAGATGGGCCATGACCGTCTGAGACTCGTAACCGTGAAAAGGATCAGATTCGACTAGAGAGATTATCTCAGGATCGACAGAGAATTCAGAATCCTTATCAGTGACAAAGATAGGCGAAGTGGCAAACTTCGGGTCATTTTTCATCCTAGCATCCCGAGATTTTTCCTTCCACTTGAGAAGTAATTTCTCAGCGTCATAGGCATCCTTACATGCAAGAAAATCCTCAGCTATCTCTCCCTCCATAACGTAACCCTCAGGTATATCAGGCAATTCATATCTAGGGGAGCTAGATCTAGCAGGAGCAAAATCAGGTTCTATCTCAATAGTATCGGCAGTATCAAAAGCATCACGAGCATTGGCAGTAACTCTAGCAATATGAGCATCAAGGAACACTCCTAGTGGAACATTAGGCAAAATAGTATCTCTAGCAGTATCAAGCATAGCATCATCAGGCAAAATAACATCTTTAGCATCATCAGGCAAAGCAGTATCAAGCATAGCATCTCTAGCAGTATCAGGCATAGTATCAAGCATAGTATCATCAGGCATAGTATCAAGCATAGTATCATCAGGCATAGTATCAAGCATAGCATCTCTAGCCGTATCAGGCATAGTATCAAGCATAGCATCTCTAGCAATAGTATCACAAGCATCATCAAGCACAGGCGACATATCAAGATTTCTAGCAGGAGGTGATGTCGCAAACTTACTCATAACTGAAGGTGAATCAAGTGCAGAACTAGATGGCAATTCCTTACCCCCCTCGTAGTTGAGGGCAAGACTTTGGTCTTCGGATCCTTCAGATTCTTCGTAGTGATCAGCAAATATAAATCCCAAGTGACTTAGAGAATATAGCAATACCTCCCCGACAACGGCGCTAGAAAAATGCTGATTGCAATCTTTGGCGATGGCTAGATGAATGCTGATTACAACAAACCTTCCCCTGCAACGGCACCAGAAGAATGCTGCTAGCACTCCCCGGCAACGAAACTAGAAAAATGTTGTTGATGGCCCACCAGCGCGTGGGTTCGCAGCAGTTTTCGACGGTAGAGTATTCGACCCAATTTGTTGGTTTACCAGACAGGAGGTGAGAGGATACTCTCGAGTATTAGCAGCTGAATTTGTCAGATTCAACCGCACCTGAAAGATTAGTATCTGCAAGCAAAGTAGTAACAGCAAAGTAGTATGATAACAACGGTGTCAGAAACGATCTGTTGACGGCAGACTATTCCTAATGATTGTATCAATGGCGCCAAGTTGCCTCGTTGACGGAAATTGCCAGTTCCCGTCAACGATCATCGAACCAAAAGCGTAGCAGGTAGCAGCAGTGTAACGAGTAACAACAGTGGCAAGGAACAGCAGTAGTGAGAGTAGTAGCAGGTAGCAACAGTAGCAAGCGACAGTAGTAGCAACAGTAGCAGCAGAGCAAGACAAGTAACAGCAACAGCAACAGTAGTAACAGCAGCAGAGCAAGACAAGTAACAGGAGCAGTAGGACAAACTCGTAGGCAATGGGTCGGTGATTTGTTTGGATGATATTCATCATGCAACAACTATAACATGGAGAGATATGTGGCTAGCTCCTGTTCGTCAATGTGATGTAGGCATGCATTCCGTGTGTCGTCATACGTGCTTACGGAAAAGAACTTGCATGACATCTATTGTCCATCCCTCCCCTGGCAGCGGGGTCCAAAAGGAAACTACGGGATATTAAGGTTCTCCTTTTAATAAATAACCGGACCAACGCGTTAGCACTTGGTGAACACATGAACTCCTCAAACTATGGTCATCACCGGGAGTGGTTCTGGTTATTGTCACTCCGGGGTTGCCAGATCATAACACATAGTAGGTAACTACAACTTGCAAGATCGGATCTAAAACTCACATATATTGGTGACAACATAATAATTTCAGATCTGAAATCATGGCACTCGGGCCCTAGTGACAAGCATTAAGCATGGCAAAGTAGTAGCAACATCAATCTCAGAACATAGTGGATACTAGGGATCAATCCCCATCAAAACTAACTCGATTACATGATAGATCTCATCCTACTCATCACCGCCCAGCGAGCCTACGAATAGATTACTCACGAACGACGAAGAGCTTCATGGAATTGGAGAGGGAAGAAGGTTGATGATGACGATGGCGACGATTTCCCCTCTCCGAAGCCCAAGACGGACTCCAGATCTGCCCTCGAGATGAAGAACAGGTGGTGGCGGCGCCTCCGTATCGAAAACGCGACGAAAACTTCTCTTTTTATTTTTTTTGGGACGAAAGGGATCTTATAGAGCCGGAATTGGGGGCGGCAGAGCCGTGTGGGCCCACAAGCCTGCCCACCGCCACCAGGGGGGTGGTGGCGGAGCCAGGGCTTGTGGCCCACTGGCCCACCCCGTGAGGTGGAACTTGGCGCAGATATTTTTCTTATTTTCCAAAACTGCTCCCCGTAAATTTTCAGGACGTTTGGAGAACTTTGATTTCTGCACAAAAAAACACGAAGGCAATTCTGCTGAAAACATCGTCAGTCCAGGTTAGTTCCATTCAAATCATGCAAATTAGAGTCCAAAACAAGGGAAAAAGAGTTTGGAAAAGTAGATACGATGGAGACGTATCAGTAGTCCGCCTCGTAGAGAAGGTGGGGCCCATCCTTGCGGAGGTGGCGGCGGCCGAACCCATTGGCGGCCGCTCCGTCGCCGGGATAACGCTCAGCCATTTCTCTGGGGGGGAGGGATAGGAGGTGCCGGTGACGAAGAAGGAGAGGAGAGGGCGTCGGCGAGAGAGGTGTGTGTGGCCACCGTTGGGGAGAGGGCTCCTTATATAGCCGCGGGCCGCGAGCTGCGTGTGTGAAAGTGTGACAGGAACCGACGGGACGTGCGTCGTCGGGACGCGCGTCACCGCGCCTTCACTGCTCCGTCCATGAAGAATCAATGGAAGGCTGACCAGCGACGCAACCTTCACATTGATTCCCGCGTGCAATGAGGCGATGAGGACGACGACCGCGCACGTCAGTCGCTGACTCGGCAGGCCCAGAGATTTTTCGCGTCAAAAAAGTTTCCGCAGGCGCCCCCGGGCTACATACGGGTTGGGACCCCCGGAGCTAAATTCGATCCTCGCCGGCGGAAAAAAATAGCGTGAAAAGGGCCTGTTGGTCGTGGCTGGAGATGCTCTAAGGTGTGCGGTGCTGGTGGCAGGGTCTACGCATTTTGTTGTTGTCGAGGGATGCGCGTTCGTGGTCGTCGGGGATGCGTAGTGGTGATCGATGGGGAAGCGGTGGTGGTTGTCCACCGCTAGGCCTCAACGACCTCTCCTCAACATATCCCCCCTCCCTCCATGCGCACTACTGCCACGAGCATCGCCATTCCCAGGCCACCGTGACGCGGCACCGAGGAAGAGGTCACGTAGACGCCCGTCTTCGTCTCTATTTCCGTCTCCGTTAACAGGTACATCTACAGTTGTCCCATGAGCTGCTTCCGAGGAGCGTGCGAGTGGCCGCCACGGAAGGAGGTCGGGCTCGGCGATGGCACGGGAGAAGGTGGGGCTCAACAAGGGTGTGGGAAGGAGGTTTGCCTCAACAAGGCGCCCAAGGAGGAGGACGGGCTCGGCGTCATTATGTGTCGCGGTCGTCAACACTCAACACACATTTCCCAGTAGGCACTTTCTGAAGCTTTTTATTAGAGTTCTTTTTCGTTCCATTTTTTCTCTGTGGATTTGAGTGCAACAGGCTTATATCTGGGCTACATCCAGTGGAACTTCCGGTTTTAAACACTCAACGTGGAATTTTTCAGTTGATACACATGGTAACTCAAGAATTGCTTGCAGTAGGTCATGCAAAAGAAGACTTTTCCATAAATGTGGCAATGACATGAGATGTTCTTACAAGCAGAAATGAATGTTTATAGTTGCCATGGCTAATTTCATGGGATGTTCTGAAGTTACCATGGCATTTTTTCATGAACATGGCAAATCAACATTCCAAAAATTGTTTCTCATAAGACTATATCATGGCAAATGGTACTTTTTGTGTTCTTAACATACTATGACACATTACTATTTTTACATACCCATAGCAAATGTGTTGTATTGTTCCACGACATTTTTAGTGAAACATGCCAAAATTTCAAAAATATGATGGCAAATTTATTGACACCTATATTCTACCATGGCAAATTTTCTTTCTATTTTTTTGTTCACTTTATTTATGTATTTGTTTCATGGCATTTTTTGCATTTAAGAGAAAATGTAAATTTTCTACTTGTGACATGACAAATTCATAAGATTTTTCAATTTTCAAACATGACATTTAAAAAAAATCATAATGCTTATAAGTCATTTCTATTAAAACATTAATTTGTCACATGTCAAGCTTTATATATTTATGGCAAATCCATAAATATCCCCTTGTTTGAAAGAACAATATCCCAAATTAGTCATCCTTTCAAATAACACAATGACTAACTTTTCCCATGTGTCCATTACAAATTCCAAAAAAGTTGCAATGTTATTTAGAGAACAATTTTTCTCAATAGACCATAGTAGTTTGTTGTAGATAGGATGCCATTTTTATTAATTAGATCAAGTTAGTTTTATTGTTGGCAGGATGACAATTTTATTCTTTGCATTATGGAATTTTTTAATTATTATATCATGGCAAAATGCTATTATTTAGACCATGGTAATTTTACCGTACTCCCTCGGTCCCTAAATAACTGTAGTTGGGAAGAACTAGTCTAGTTCTCCCTAACTACAATTATTTAGGTACAGAGGGAGTAGCTATCATGGCTATTTCATTATTTATACCATGAGAATTTTTATTAATTAGACTACGACAATTTCAGTTTAGGTAGCATGCCAATTTATTCTTTAGATTATGCCAATTATTTGCTAGTAAATTTTATTGTCTTGTACATGTATCTATCTTTTATTGTCTTATACGTGTATCTATCTTTTATTGATATATAGAGTGATTGTGGTCATGTCGTAGTTTGCCTTGTTGCAAAAGGACGAATCATGACATCTTTTAGGGGCTATGTATCTTACACTTGATTTTTTTTAATATGTGTTAATTTTATTGACTAGAGAACAACATACAAATTTGATGTTCAACTTTGCCATGTTACCATGAACCATGTGTTTATAGTGCAATAGCATGGCAATTTTCTGATGTACACCCTCTAAGACATTTTTTGACACTATCAACGTGTTGAAAAACATCTTATATTTCGATATGGAGGGAGTATGTTTTTCTTAATATTTGTTTCCTGCCAAAATAATTTATACACCATAAATTTTCTTTCTTTCTGCATTGCCTTTTCTGTATCACAAATTATCCACCTTTTTGCTGATAGTAATATTTCTTTAGGGGTAAAACCAGGCTTTATTCCTCAATTTTTCTTACTTTTGATTGTAATTTTTCTTTTGAAAGTCGTGCTCTCAATATCCAAGCACATAGTCTAGTCAGATTCTCATTGTCGTTAAGTCTGGGATGTCACGATTAGTTTGGCCAATCCCATGATCCGAACTCTATCCCACATTTTGTGGTTTTTATGATAGTAATATTTATACACCGTGTCTTTCTTTCCTGCACAAAGGGATTGTGATTGAGACATGAGGCTGACAAAATCTCATGATCGCTTGACGGTTTGAGTTGGCAATATGTCTATGCGCGTCTAAATTTAGAAAGCAACTAGTTAGCAAACACTTCTTCGGAAGTCTTCTAGTGATCATTCCACACGTCGTTATTTGACGCATTCTCAGTCGCTATCATGTGTCGCGTTCTGAGCGGTTTTTTTGAATTTATTTATTATTATTTTCCCATGCGTTTTGGCCTTTTAGATTGTTTTTTCTGGGTTTTTTAGTGTTTCCGTTTTTCACAGGACTTTCTTGGCTTTTCGATGGAAAAAATCAGTTTTATTTTGGGCGGAAAAACATGTTTTTTTGAAAGGGACATGATTTTATTTCCGCGAGAGGCATGGTTTTGCTTTCGTGAGTCTCGGAAACCGAAAAACACATTTTCTGTTTTTGTTGTGAGGGACATGGTTTTGCTTCCACTAGAGGCATGATTTTGCTTCTAAGAGGACCGTGCCTCTCGGAAACGAAAAAACCATGTTTCTTTGCGAGATTCACGGTTTTGCTTTCCCGAGAGGCACGGCTGTGCCTCTCAGAAATAAAAAAACATGATTTTTTCGTGAGGGGCACGATTTTGCCTTTGCGAGAGACACGACCATGCCTCTCGGAAATGAAACAAATGTGTTTTATGTTGTTTTTTGTGAGAGTCACGGTTTTGTCTTCGTAAGTGGTACGGCCGTGCCTCTTGAAAACTAAAAAACACGTTTTTTGTTTGTTCTATGCGAGAGTCACAATTTTTCCATGGTTTTTTCCGCCTTTTTTTGTGAATTTTTTTTCGTCAAAACCTATTAACATGGCATCTAGTTTTGTAGATCTTAACGTGAGAAATCCAACGATGAAAATGATTCGAGATTTGAACGCACGGTTTAAGAGATAAAACCTTTTGGAAATATGAATCTACGAAAAAAAGAAATCTTTTTGGTTGGGACATGTAGTGTGCCATTTGTCGCAACCTGAGAAGGTGAGTGTGATCTTTGAAAGGAATACACCTTAATTAGTGATTCGCTAACTATCGCCTTCAGCGAGTCTGCCTTTTGTACACTTTTGGTTTTCTTTTGTACACATTTTTATACTTTAAAACATTATAAATATATTACAGAAAAATGATGAACACATATTTAAAAACACTATTTAGAAAATATTCGAAAGATGATGAACACATATCTAAAAAGTGTTGAAGAAATATTTGGAAAAATGTTGTACAAGTATTCGAAAAAATATTGATCATGTATATACAAATGTTGAACAAGTATTTGAAAAAGTTAAATAATTATATAAAAATATTTATCATGTATACAAAAATGTTGAACAGGTATTCCAAAAACGTTTAACAAGTATTTGACAAAGTGTCGATCGTGTATGTAAGAATATAGAATAGAAAACAAAAAGAAACAAAGAAAACCCCAAAAAATGAAAATGGAAAAATAAACAAGAAAAAACAAATAAAAATAATAAAAATAAAATCGAAGAAACAAGTGCAAAAATAATGAAAAATGGAGAAGAAAAAGTAAATATACAAAAGAAAAGGAAAATAGAAAAAAACGGATGAAAACTGAATAAAACAGTAAAAATGGAGAAAAGGGAACAAAAGAAACCGTGAAAAAAAAGAAACCCAGAAAACCCTATGGATAACCGACTCTATCCTTTAAAAGTAGGCCGCCCCTTAGAACATACTGTATACTTTTCCAACTCCATTTTTTAAAATATTTTATGGGGTGGCCCAGAACTGTAGATGTCTGTGGTAAGAGAGATTCTACGATCCCGCTTAAGGTGAAAAATAGTCTCCGCGTCATACCTAGGGAACCCTCTTGTCAAGTATAGTCTCCCGCCATATCTACGAACCCGCAAGGCAGTGAAGGAGGTCCGGCGAAGCCTGAACCTGGAAGTGGAGCGAGAAGTAATAGAGAAGATCCTAGTGTTCATGCAATGATGGACTATCTCTCGCTCATAGATGAGCGGAAGCGGCTGCTGATCATCACTTTCTGGTGGCAATGGTGGAATAATAGGAACAAGCTCAGGGAGGGAGAGCTGCCACTGGCTACCCCCGAAATTGTGCGACGCACGTAGAGCAGTGTAATGGAGTACCTTCAGTATTTCACCAACAAGGGGAAGAAACCAGCTAGAGAAAAATGGCAGCCGCCTGAGGAAGACGTACTGAAGGTCAACATAGATGGCTCGTTTACCCTGGGGGACTCCTATGGAGGCTGGGGAGTCATGGTTCGAGACGTTGCTGGTGATGTTATAGCTGCGTATGCGGGACGAGGGGAAAATATCTCTGATGCATTCGGTGCGGAAGTCAGCGCTATGACAACAGCGATCGACGTAGCAATTGGCCTTGGAGCCATGAGGGTCATATTTGAAACAGACTGTCAGCTGCTGACGAAAGGGCTCGATCTTCGGAAGGTGGACTCATCTCCATATGCCGCTGTCATTAAGGACATCAAGCTGCAGCTGAAGTTGTGGTTTTCTAGCCTAAGAATGCACCACTGTAGGCGAGAGGTCAACTATGTAGCTCATGAGTTAGAATCGATAGGTCGTTTATGTCCTCCAAATAACAGTAGTTGAACCTCTAATGTACCGCCCCAAGTGAATGTTTGTGTTTCGGGTAACATGCCGGGGCACCGTTAATCTATAAAGCTCTACTTTACCCCTAAAAAAAGTAGAGCACGAGTTGGGTGGGACCAGGTGCGTTGGGTGCGCAGGAGGCTACATTCTCGTTTTTTGTCTTTTCTAATTTTTTTTATATTTTTTACATTCTTTTGTAGTTTAAATATTTTAAAGAAATATATTATAAAGGAACACATAAACATGATAATCAAGCATTTTAGAAATGTCAAATGTGCATAGGAAAAATGTCTCTCATGTATACAAATACAAAAAATATAGAATGTGTTTGAAAAAATTGGTTATGTACTTTAGAAATATTATTCTAACCATTTGATAAAGATGTTAAACACGTATCTCAAAAATATTTATCAAGCAATTAAAAAATGTGAATTGTGTATAAAAATATTAACCCTGTGCTAAATAATGTTAGACTTGTATTTAAAAAATGTTAATTAATAATTTAAGAAAAAAATAAATATGTATAAAAATATGTTGACTATGTAGTAAGAAAACTTATCCGGTATTTGAAAATTTTAATCAAGCATTTGAACAATGTTAAATGTGAACAGGAAAAATGTTGACCATTTCATAAAGAAATGATAAACTTGTATTTGAAACATAGAAAGTAACGACAAAAAACCGGTTAAGAAACAAGAAGAAATGTACCTCGGAAAACACTAGAAACTCGGCTCTTTTCGTTCAATTTGGTCACTCCATACAAACTTGACATGGACCCCGACTCTGACTATAACCAGGGGATCCGGTGATCGATCCCATTACGGTAGACACTTAAGGCCAGAGTTGTTAGAGCAAGTTTAGTAGAGCCCTCAAACCTCCAAACTCTTAAAAATAACCTTTTTTTTACAGTTTTCGTCCGAAAAACGGCGTAGACTAGAACCCTTAAACCCTTAAACCCGTAAATATTTTTAGAGGTCCGACCCTCAAACGCCATCGCAGCTTGTAGAAGTGAGGGTTGGGGGAGTTTCTCCCTCCAACCTGCACTCCATTTCCTCGCGAGCGCGGGAGGAAGTTTCAGCTTCCTTCCCTCCCTCCGCAGCGCCGCCGCCGCTCCGCTCCGCCGCCCCTCCCTCGATCCGCCGCCGCCGCCCCGCCCTCCGCCGCCCTCCGCTGCCTGCGCCCCGCCCCAGCCGCCCTCTGCCGTCGCCGGCCCGCCCTCCGCCGCCTGCCCCGTCCGCATCGCGCCTCCGCCCCGCCCTCCGCAGCCCGCCCACGCCGGCCCTCCGGAGCGCCTCCGCCCCGCCCTCCGCAGCCCGTCCACGCCGGCCCTCCGCAGCGCCTGTTTGAGGGTTGGGTTTGAGGGTTCTAGTCTTTGCCCCTGTTTTTCAACCCTTAAAAGTGTCGAAAATGGGCAATTCTCAATCCTTAAAACTGATTTTACATTTAAGGGTTTGAGGGTTCTACTAGAGATGCTCTACCGTGTGGGAGATATAAGGCTGGTCATGACGGGGAGTAACTTAGATTAATATCATGCATATGATACTATTTTAAGTACTATCTTCATAAGCAAAGTAACTTAGTAATAGTATCATAGGTGAGTTTATTTATTATTTTATAGATTCATCTTATCTTGAGAAGCTCAATGTTATAGTAACGGATTTGCTAATTCTTATCTAGATAAGAATTAACAGAGTCCCATCTAGCTCCCACACACTATTTAAGTAATCGAACAAAGTATAAAAATAAAAAAACATGCACGAATCTTCATGAAAATCAAATGACATATGAGTTAGACGTCACTTGGCTAAATCTCATGTAGACGAGTCCTAGATACACCCTAACGGTAATATATTATGTTACTTCAAACACCTTTTTTTTATTAACTACTTCATCTTTTCCAAATTAAATAACTTAACTTTATACTAATTTTAATAAAATATTATTATAAAATGGAATCACTTATTCTGAGACGGAGGGAGTACATATCACATGAGCAAAATTGTCTTCGAAAAATGATATGTTGGAGGCAAGTTACTCCCACTATGACCAGCCTCTCCTGGTTTGAGTTTTCGCATACCAATAATAATAATAATTCATGCTGGGTTATTTGTTCGAGTGAACGTTGCTTTCTGATCGAAAGAATTGCTTCGTTCCAATCATCCTTGTATCCGAGTATCCGACGAGCACTCGATATTAGTGTCCTTAAAAAATATCTAGAACGTGGAAAATTTCATGGTACATCACGGTGAGTTGTTTTCCTGAGTCTTTGTGGAAAATTTCTGGGCCGCTAGAAGACGTATTTCACCGGTCACGACAAATACTGTTTTTTGCCAGCTGAGTGGTACAGTACTCCCTCCGTTTCTTCTTATAAATAAAATTTGTTTGAAATCAAACTTTACAAAGTTTGACTATATTTATATTAAAAACAATCAACGTCTACAATATTAAATATGTATAATATGAAACTATATTTCATAAAAAAATCTAATGATCTACATTTAATATTGTGAATGTTGTTAATTTTATACATAAATTTGATCAAAATAAAGATACTTTAACTTTAAACGAAAGTTACATACGAACTACTACCTCCATCACGGTTTAGAAGACACGGTTAAGTTTGCGTGCATTTCCACAACACACAAGGTTTAAGACGCATTGCATTTACTCGTAGCAGCTAATTAGTACACCGTTGTACTACTTTTCTATAATGCGTAGTTTAAATGCTATTTTTAACTCATTTTATAGCCAATCAATAATGAGAATGGCGTTTTGGCTCCCGAAAGCCATGGAGGCCAAAATATTTGAAAAATTCAAAATTCAAAAAATTTAATTCCAAAAAATCTGAAAATATATACAACTAAACAAGGATGTGATTCGTATACGTGTAAAATTACATGTCGAAATACTATGAAACGTGATCTGTACAAAAAAAACAAATTCATGGTCTGAAATGATGAATAGTAACATGTCTTAAAAGGTTTCAGATTTGTCTTTTTTGCACAGCCCTCATTTCAACGTATTTTGTTCTGAAAATTTACACACTTGTGTATTATACCTTAATCTATCTATGTATTTTTTTTTCATTTTTTTAAATATTAAAATACAAATTTTCACTGAATTTGAAGTTTGAATTTAAAGGCCTCCAGTAAGCTCGGGAGCCAAAAACAACATTCGATCAATAATCATCTAGATTCTAGAGAATTTTCATGCATAACTTCTAAACTGTGACAGATGAAGTAAAAAAGAAATGTAGGTAGTACGAGTGCGCCTGGGAAGAAAGAAGAAAAACAACTCACCTGTCAACAGCCATCATTAATTTGTTTTGATTAAGAAAAGGATATCGCCAGACTGTACTCCAAGATCTGAATAGCAATATACAGTATGTTTAGAATCACGATCTTTCAAGGTCTGAGTCTGCCACAGTCGACATCACAAGTATTCCCTCGTCACACCTTCCTATCCTACGGCACACGTTCAATCTCTCGTCACACCCATAAAAAAAGAAATCTCTCGTCACATCACATGTTTTCTGCTGGTCAGCGGGTGGAAAGAATGGGACCGGCGGCGCCGCCGCCGGCGAGCCAACGGCCTGCCTGCTCCATGGCCACCACCAAGCCCTGGCACTCCTGCAGCACAAGCTCGTCCAGGCCGCCCCTAACCATGGCCGGGAAGAAGATCCAGATCCCCGTCCCACCCACGAACGCGAGCGTGATCGGCACCGCCACCGCCCGCGGCGGGCGCCACCACCCGGCGTGCCGTGCCCACCACCCCTCCGCCGCGGTGCACGCCCCGTGCAGGACGAAGAAGGCGGTCACGTCGCCGCTGGGCGGCTGCCACATGATGTAGTAGAACATCACCTCGTGCATGATCCCGGAGACGAGGAAGGACGCCATGACGCCCGCCGCGTCGCCGAAGCGCGCGCGCACAGGGCCGTGCACCGACGGCCGGAGGATGGCGGGCACCATGAGGTTCCACCGCCTGCCCCAGAAGTCCCGCAGCGACGACGCCAGGTACGGGCGGTCCACCTGCGGCTCCATCTCCATGCCCAGCACGCCGTGGACCAGGGCGTGCACCGAGCCCAGCAGGAGCTCCAGGGAGAAGTAGATGTGCGCGGTGTACATGAGGACGAGCTGCCACCAGCTCATCGCGTCCTTGAACTGGTAAGCGTAGATGATGAAGGGGATGACGGCGCCGGAGACGAGGATCTTGGCCGGGCCGTCTCCGCGGGCCGACGCCGAAGCGGGATCTTGGTGGTCCTTGGCTTTGGCGGAGGTGGAGGCCGGCTGCCGGAACTTGACGGGCAGGGAGGCGGAGAAGACGAAGTGGGGGAGGGAGAGGGACGGGTCCAGGGGCCCGCGGCCGGCGGCGAGGAGGAGGAGCTTGAAGGTGCCGAGCCAGCAGAGGAAGAAGGCGGAGGTGCCGCGGAACGTGGTGGTGGAGAAGGCCAAGGGGATCGCGCAGAAGAGCGCGACGGCGGGCAGGAGCGCGGCGAGGCGAGCCGCGCCAGGGCGGATGAGCGCGGCGGCCATGCGGGCGTAGTACATGGCCGCCCAAACTGCCGCCGTCACCTTCAGGAGGCTCCCGAGCTCGCCGTCCATTAGCGCCGCCGCCATCACGTGGCGAGCACAGAGGAGTCTATTGGCCTCTCGAGCTGCGAACAACGTTTTCGGAGCCAAGATCCGGGCACCGCCGACCCCGTTCCGCTGGCACCGCCGAGCCGAGCCAAGATCCGGGGAAAGGGATGCGAGGCAGAGAGGGGTAGGTTGACACTTACAGGTTGTGCTGAAATAGAGAGCGTGTACAACTCCTGTTTCCGACCTCTAGCGAGCCCCCTCTTGACCGGCAACGTCGATTTTGGTGATGTGCACCGGGATGGGGATGAACAAAAGCATATGGAACTTATTGCGAAGCTACACCGGAAAAAGGTATGCTCGAAAATACGTAGAGCACATCTGCTCCGGGTGAACAGTAAATTTAATTAAAACTAAAAAATCAAAATTTCTACACATTGAAGATGAACACGTTTGACATCAAAAGAATAGAAGATGAACACGTTTTCTTTATGCACGCAAAACTTCATGGCAATGTGACATAGGTGGCGCTCGGAACAGAAAAAACAAAATCAGCGCTCCAAAATAAAATTTTGAACCTTTTCCAAAACTTAGTTTTTTTATTTCCTGCAGCTCTCATACCACATCATCATGAACTTTTGCATACAGCTAGAAAAGTTGTTCATCTTTTGTGGCAAAATAAAATCAGTTTTTATGTATTTTTTTGTTCTTTTAATTTTCGACGCTGCTAGGATCACACGAATGATTTGGCCGTTCGATCTCGTTGGTGAACCTCCGATCTGGCGCTGCTGCGGTAGCTATAGGTGATGTGCATGACAACATCGAGCGTTGGCGGAGCTCCATAGCAACCCTCAGAGTGAGCTGAGGCTGCAACGGAGCACCGACCATGCCGGCTAGGCTTCATTGCAGCATCGGCGAAGCTCCAATGCAACACCGACGAAGCTTCATCGCAGCCTAACGACTCGATGATGCACCGGTGAAGCTCCATTGCAGCACAACATGGTTGTGCTCCATCGCCGCACCGATTGCCCTGTCGAAGCTCCCTTGCAGCACCCGATGGCCTTCGTGCGAAGCTTCACTACAGCTAGACCATCGGTGCGACGGTGCGCATGAGCCATGTGGTCGACCATGGAGCGAGATCTTGGGTGAGGGAGTTGAAGAAGTGGGAGGTGAGTGAGTGGGAGGGGAAGGCGGGGAGGGACAGGAGGTGGGAGCAGTCATACTGGTACTAGAGCGAAGCAGAGGCGAGGTGGAGTGTTGCGGTGTCGGTGCACTAAAGACTGGGGTCCCTAGTGCCCCAGACTTGTGCGCGGGCACGAAGAGCCCTGCCGGCAGGGCATGGCAGGACCCAGTCAAGATGCAACCTCCAAGATTATCAAGGCCTCGGCAAGCCTGCCTTGCCGGAAGATGACCAAGGCCGCGCCCATTTGGTGGGCGTGATGAACTCACCAGGTACAAGACCCTGGCAAGCTCCCTTGCCGGGATGACGACTCAAGCCCCCGGCAAGCTCCCTTGCCGGGACGAAAATTCAAGGCCCCGACAAGCTCCTTGCCGGGATGACGGGCCTGACCACTAGCGGGCAACCGCCCTTGCCACAGTGCCACCGAGCCCCAAGTGCCAGCGCATTCCGCATGCGCCAGCGCAACGTCCAGGTGTCGAAACACCTGGATACGTGTCTTCACCAGTACATCACTAACAAGGACAATACGTGCAATAAATGTACCTGACAACGGTAGATGGATAAGCATCGTCCTAGGTTCACTGTAACTCCTCGTGAACCTACCACCGAGCACTGTAGGTGACCCCTTTGCCTATAAAAGCAGGCCCTTAGCTCATTTCGAAGGGGTTAGACTCTTTGGACATTGGCCCATAAGACGGTCATCAACGGTCACTGTAACAATCAACAACAAAACGCTTAATACAACCAGACAAGCAGGACGTAGGGTTTTACGCGTAAGCAAAGGCTTGCCGGGTGCTGATTGTTAGCTCTGCTCTTCACGTCACCTCTCCCTGCCCTACGATCACAAGGGTTTCACGTTGATTCCCATAGGTGTCGACCTCGCATCGCCGACATCTTTGGCGCTCCAGGTAGGGGATGTGGAATTTTGCGCGAATCTGAGCAAATCGGCACCAGATTCTTGAAAGTTTGGGCGTTGCACCATAGTTCCCCCGGAAACGGGGTACCGCGGCAGACGCTCTGTTCTGCTACGGCTTCCCAAGGCCTGCGTGAGCGCGAGGCAGGGAGGCGGAGGCTCCAAAGGCGGCGCCATCAGGTCGATGCGTTGCTCGGGGCCAACGCGCAACTGTCTAGGGCGTACGTGGGAGCTTCACAGAGGCCTCGGTCCATACTCCGACGGACGCACCTCTACAGAGTGATGCATAGTCATTGAGGATGCGCCAAACGGCCCTGAAGCCCCGGCGCACACTCCAGCGTAAGTGTTGTGCTCCTGAGAGCATCGTATCGTCGCCCAAGATGCGCTCGGGGGCTCCGCAAGCACAGCCTAGCAAGAGAAAAGTAAAGGGTTACACCCTGGCCAACTTTTTCTCCAAACGACGGTCGCGAACTATCGGCAAGAAGTCCTTGCCGGAGAAAAAGCTGTCAGGAGCGGTAATTTCCTGCTTGCCGGGGACCCCGACGCCCCGGCAAAAGATTCAAACACCATGCAACCGCGGCGTGAGCAGATAAGTTTCAAGTTTAAGATTCAGATCTGAAGTAGATAGGTTCTCTGTTTTCCCTTTAAAAGTTTCTGATCTTTGTGTGTGGAGTCTGCGCATACTGGGACCTTTCCAAAGATCAGTGCACCTTGTCTTTGTTTCGAACTCGTTCAAACAACCTGAACGGACACAGATCGTCTTCAAACTATTTCAAACCCGATCAACAGAGCAAGCGGCTATGCATCGCCTGATTTCGTCTCAAGCTGCGCTTGGCGATTTCTATGGTTGCACTGAACGCGGCAAGGAGACTTGTCGGTAGTTGTCGGCAAGCTCCCAAAGAATGCAAAGGCGAATCATACAAAGAATAGAATCATAAAAAGGGAAAACAATCTTTTCAATCATTTGAATGGATACATTTAGTTCCACTTACAAAACATTGTTATCCTAACCTAAAGACTCTGTCTTTTGACGAGGATCAACCTACGCGGAGGAATTGGAGTTCATGAAGTCAAGGCGCGGCAAGGCCCGCGGTACATCCATGCTCGCTCCCCCGGGACGAGCGCTGTACCGACGGAAGCGGGTTCGGCCTCGTCAAGCCGCGGGAAGGGGGCGACGGATCCGGTTGAGATTCCCCCTTCCAAGGAGAGGGAGGGGCGTGACCGGGCCGCACCAGTGCAGGAAGCACTTAGTCCCAGCCGGGGGAATCGCCATCCTATTCGATTCCCCCGGGCTTGGGACTAGGCCCGACACAGTCACCACTGCCGCCCTCCGCCGCCGTTGCTCAAAGCGGAGCTCCCAATGCCGCTCGAGCGATCTTCGCAGCAGCCGAAAAGTGCACGTGGGCGCCCATAAAACTTGACGGACAACATGTCCGCCTTCGCTAGATCGAAACGGAGGGCATGCCAGTCCTCGAGGAGATGGGCACGGGCGAAGGCCTTCCGGCCTCGCCCGACCAACATGATGGAACGCCGCAGGAGCAAGCCTCGAGGAAGGCAGAGGCGTTGGAGTAGCGCTCCGCCTCCCTCGGCCTCGACCTCCACGACGAGCGCGGCCCCTCGCCCTTCCTCGGCCACTGGCGCTCGGGCCATCTTCCATCGCGGCGCCCCCAGAAGTTGTGGCATGATCCGAACGGGATCCTCTCGTCGCCCTAGCGACCGACGGTGGCCGACCCCGTCCCCTAACCATGGTGAGCAAAACCCTCCCAATTTATAGGATGGGGCATGGGGGCTAGCCTCCCTTGCTCCAGAAGCCACCACCCCTCTCGCCCAATCGCTCGTGCTCACGGGCGAACAAAGAACTGCCCTGTTGCACCAATGCATGCACGGGCGGCCCCAGCCACTACTACGCCTTTTAAGGCCACGTCTGCCACGTGTCCATCCATAACTGTGCATGCCATGCGCGTGGCAGAGGCGTTTCAGGAGGTGGAAAGGCCACTCCGCGCACGACCCCCACTTCGCGCGTCCAATGCGCGACGTGGGGAAAAGCAACCGCCAACGGATCCAGCCACGAAAGCACGTGCACCTCTTTGGGCCTGGCCCAACAACGCTTCGCATGCGTGTGTGGCCCAGGCCCGGGGGCTCCTGTCAGTGCACTAAAGACTGGGGTCCCTAGTGCCCCAAACTTGTGCATGGGTGCGAAGAGCCCCTGCCGGCAGGGTATGGCAGGACCGAGTCAAGATGCAATCCTCAAGATTATCAAGGCCTCGGCAAGCCAGCCTTGCCGGGAATATGACGAGGGTCGCGCCCATTTGGTGGGCGTAATGAACTCACCAAGTACAAGACCCCGGCAAGCTCCCTTGCCGGGATGACGACGGAAGCCCCCGGCAAGCCCCCGACATCGCCGACATCTTTGGCGCGCCAGGTAGGGGGTGTGGAGTTTTGCGCGAATCTGAGCAAACTCAGCACCAGATTCTTGGAAGTTTGGGCAGTGTGCCGCAGTTCCCCCAAAAACGGGGTACCGCGCAGTTCGACAAGTATTCTGTCCACCTCTCGGGGCATCAGAGGCGGCTGGTTGCTTGAAGCAGCTCTCACGCCTTTGGAGCCTTTCCTGTTCGGTCTCCTCCTTTACTTCTTGGCGGGTGGCGGTAGTGAGCCCACCATACCTACCCTAACCACCATCCCCAGTGCCGTCGGGCTAATCAGTGGACGACCCTTGCGTTGTTCTTGCTGGGTAGAGGTGGCATCTGGAGGCCTCTCCTGCGAGGATCGCATGAAGAGAGACTTTTTGCAATCAGCTGTGGGACGTTCCGGCTCTGGCAAATCAGGCAGCATCAAGTCATCTCCATGCTCATAACATGAGTCATAGTCTCGAGCATCATCATAGGCGGTATTGATATACTGGTTAGGGTCATAATCATCCTCCTCCATGACATCATCAACATTTGCTTCTTCGACGGGTCGACGTCATCTCGCACTAATGAAGGCTCTCCCTCGCCGCGTCGTCTGCTATCCGCGGCCACGACAGGTGCAGGTAATTGGGTAGATGGGGTGGTGTTCATACCTTGTTGAGGAGTTGTTGCTGGTGTGCTACTAGGTGCCTCGACACGAAGAAGAGTCTTCGGCCAAGGAAATAACCAGCTCTTGCATGCGCCAATCCATTTAGGGGTTGATACGTCCATTTTGCATCATGCTTTTATGTTGATATTTATCGCTTTTTGGGCTGTTATTTCACTTCACGGTACAATACTTATGCCTTTTCTCTCTTATTTTGCAAGGTTTACATGAAGAGGGAGAATGCCGGCAGCTGGAATTATGGCTTGAAAAAAGGAGCAATTTGGATATGCCTATTCTACGCAACTCCAAAAGCCGTGAAAATCAACGTGGATTTTTTTGGGATTTATAAAAAATACTGGGCCGAAGAAGTGTCGGAGGGGCGCCAGCAGGGGGCCACAAGCCTGCTAGGCGCGACCACCCCGTGGTCACGCTAGGGGGCTTGTGGGCTCCCAGCTGGCCCTCTGGCTTCCCCCTTTTGCTACAAGAAGGGTTTCGGTCTGGAAAAAAAATCAAGAGGAGGCTTTTCGGATGATTCGCCGCCGCCACGAGGCGGAACTTGAGCAGAACCAATCTAGAGCTCCGACAGGACGATCCTGCCGGGGAAACTTCCCACCCAGAGGGGGAAATCGTCGCAATCGTCATCACCAACACTCCTCTCATTGGAGGGGACTCATCACCATCAACATCTTCATCACCACCATCTCATCTCCAAACCCTAGTTCATCTCTTGTAACCAATCTCCGTCTCGCGACTCCGATTGGTACTTGTAAGGTTGCTAGTAGTGTTAATTACTCTTTGTAGTTGATGCTAGTTGGATTACTTGGTGGAAGATTATATGTTCAGATCCTTGATGCTACTCATTACCTCTCTGGTCATGAATATGATTATGCTTTGTGAGTAGTTACTTTTGTTCCTGAGGACATGAGATAAGTCTTGCTATAAATAGTCATGTGAATTTGGTATTCGTTCGATAATTTGATGTGTTGTATGCTATTTTTCCTCTAGTGGTGTTATGTGAACGTCGACTACATAACACTTCACCATTATTTGGGCCTAGAGGAAGGCATTGGGAAGTACTAAGTAGATGATGGCTTGCTAGAGTGACAGAAGCTTAAACCCTAGTTTATGCGTTGCTTCATAAGGGGCTGATTTGGATCCACTAGTTTAATGCTATGGTTAGACTTTGTCTTAATTCTTCTTTCGTAGTTGCAGATGCTTGCGAGAGGGGTTAATAATAAGAGGGATGCTTGTCCAAGTAAGGGCAGTACCCAAGGGCCGGTCCACCCACATATCAAACTATCAAAGTAACGAACGCGAATCATATGAACATGATGAAAACTAGCTTGACAGAATTTCCCATGTGTCCTCGGGAGCGTTTTACCTCCTATAAGACTTTGTCCAGGCTTGTCCCTTGCTAAAAAAGTGATTGGGCCACTTTGCTGCACTGTTGCTACTTTTGTAACTTGCTACTTGCTACGAATCATCTTGTCACACAACTACTTGTTACCGATAATTTCAGTGCTTGCAGATATTACCTTGCTGAAAACCACTTGTCAGATCCTTCTGCTCCTCGTTGGGTTCGACACTCTTACTTATCTAAGGACTAGGATAGATCCCCTATACTTGTGGGTCATCAAGACTCTTTTCTGGCGCTGTTGCCGGGGAGTGAAGCGCCTTTGGTAAGTGGAACTTGGTAAGGAAACATTCATATAGTGTGCTGAAATTTATTCTCACTTGTCACTATGGAAACTAATCCTTTGAGGGGCTTGGTCGGGGTATCTTCACCTCGAACGGAAGCACAAAGAGTTGCTCCTCAACCTGCTGCACCTACTCAAAATATTTGCTTTGAATTTCCTTCAGGTATGCTTGAGAAACTGCTGGCTAATCCTTTTACAGGAGATGGAACATCACATCCACACTTGCATCTAATCTATGTAGATGAAGTTTGTGGTTTATTTAAGCTTGCAGGTTTGCCCGAGGATGAGGTCAAGAAGAAGGTCTTTCCCTTATCTTTGAGGGATAAGGCGTTGACATGGTATAGGCTATGTGATGATACTGGATCATGGAACTACAATCGGTTGAAATTGGTATTTCATCAAAAGTTTTATCCTATGCATTTAGTACATCGTGATCAGAATTATATTTATATTTTTTGGCCTCGTGACAGAGAAAGCATCGCTCAAGCTTGGGGGAGGCTTAAATCAATGTTATATTCATGCCCCAACCATGAGCTCTCGAGAGAAATTATCATTCAGAACTTCTATGCTCGGCTTTCTCATGATGATCGCACCATGCTTGACACTTCTTGTACCGGTTCTTTTATGAAGAGAGATATTGACTTTGCATGGAATTTATTGGAGAGAATTAAACGCAACTCTGAAGAATGGGAGCTTGATGAAGTAAGGAGTCAGGTATGAATTTCAAGTTTGATTGCGTTAAATCCTTTGTTGAAACAAATACCTTTAGTGATTTTAGCGATAAGTATGGACTTGACTCTGAGATAGTAGCTTCATTGTGTGAATCATTTGCTGCTCATATTGATCTCCCCAAAGAGAAGTGGTTTAAATATCATCCTACCTTAGAAGTCATTATAGTTAAACCCAATCCAGTTGAAGAGAAAGTCATTGCCTATAATGATCCTATTGTTCCCAGTGCTTACATTGAGAAACCACCTTTCCCAGTTAGGATAAAGGATCATTCTAAAGCTTCAACTGTGATACGTAGAGGCTACAGTAGAACACCTACACCCCCTGAGAAAATTAGAGTTGAACCTAGCATTGCTATTATCAAAGATCTCCTATCCGACAATGTTGATGGCCATAATATTCACTTCTGTGAAGATGATGCTAGAATTGCTAAACCACACGCTAGAGAGAAACATAGGCCTGTTGTTGGCACGCCTGTTGTTTCTGTTAAGATAGGAGATCATTGTTATCATGGTTTATGTGACGTGGGTGCTAGTGTTAGTGCAATACCTCAATCCGTATATGATGAAATCAAAGACGAGATTGCACCTGTTGAGATAGAGCCTATTGATGTCACTATTCAGCTTGCCAATAGAGATACTATCTGTCCTGTGGGAATTGTTAGGGATGTTGAGGTCTTGTGCGGTAAAACGAAGTATCCTGCTGATTTCCTCGTTCTTGCTACCGCACAAGATAGCTTTTGTCCCATCATATTTGGCAGACACTTCCTTAATACTAGCAATGCTCATATTGACTGTGAGAAGCAAACTATCACTGTTGGCTTTGAAGGCGTGTCACACGAGTTCAGTTTCTCCAAGTTTGGTAGACAACCTCATGAAAAAGAGTTGCCTAGTAAGGATGAAACTATTGCCTTAGCTTCTATTTCCGTGCCTCCTACTGATCCTTTAGAGCAATACTTGCTTGAGCATGAAAATGATATGCATATGGATGAAAGGGATGAGATAGACAGAGTTGTCTTAGAACAATATCTTATCCTTAAGAATAACTTGCCTGTTAAACCGCTTGGGGATCCACCCCCACCAAAGGGTGATCCTTTGTTCGAGCTTAAACAGTTGCCAGATACTCTTAAGTATGCTTATCTTGATGAAAAAGAGATATATCCTGTTATAATTAGTGCTGGCCTCTCAGAGCATGAAGAAAATAAGTTACTAAAAACTATGAGGAAGCACCGTGCTGCTATTGGATATACGCTTGATGATCTCAAGGGCATTAGTCCCACTCTATGACAGCACAAGATTAAAACTGATCCTGATTCCAAACCAGTTGCTGATCATCAACGGAGATAAAATACTAAGATGGAAGAGGTAGTAAGAAAAGAAATACTAAAGCTCTTGGAAGCATGTATTATCTATCCTGTTGCTCATAGTGATTGGGTGAGTCCAGTGCATTGCGTCGCTAAGAAGGGAGGTATTACCGTTGTCCCTAATGATAAGGATGAATTGATCCCACAGAGGATTATCACTGGCTATAGGATGGTGATCGATTTTAGGAAATTGAATAAGGCCACTAGGAAAGATCATTACCCTTTGCCTTTTATCGACCAAATACTAGAAAGAATGTCTAAACACACACACTTCTGCTTTCTAGATGGTTATTCTGGTTTCTCCCAAATACCAGTTGCACAATCTGAATAGGAGAAAACCACTTTCACCTGCCCTTTCGGTACCTTTGCTTATAGACGTATGCCTTTTGGCTTATGTAATGCACCTGCTACCTTTCAAAGATGTATGATGGCCATATTCTCTGACTTTTGTGAAAAGATTGTTGAGGTTTTCATGGATGACTTCTCCGTTTACGGGTCTTCTTTTGATGATTGCCTCAGCAACCTTGATCGAGTCTTGTAGATATGTAAAGACACCAACCTTGTCTTGAATTGGGAGAAGTGCCACTTTATGGTCAATGAAGGCATCGTCTTAGGACATAAAGTTTCTGAAAGAGGTATTGAAGTCGATAAGGCTAAGGTTGATGCAATCGAGAAAATGCCATACCCCACAGATATCAAAGGTATAAGAAGTTTCCTTGGTCATGCTGGTTTCTATAGGAGGTTTATTAAAGACTTCTCTAAGATTTCTAGGCCTCTTACCAATCTCTTGCAAAAGGATATTCCTTTTGTCTTTGACGATGATTGTGAGGAAGCCTTCGAAATACTTAAGAAGGCCTTGATAACTGCACCTATTGTTCAATCACCTGATTGGAAATTACCTTTTGAGATCATGTGTGATGCTAGTGATTATGCTGTTGGTGCTGTCCTAGGGCAAAGGGTTGATAAGAAGTTGAATGTTATTCACTATGCTAGTAAAACTCTAGACAGTGCCGAAAGAAACTATGCTACTACGGAAAAGGAATTTTTAGCAGTCGTGTTTGCATGTGAAAAGTTTAGGTCTTACATAGTTGATTCCAAAGTCAGTATTCACACTGATCCCGCTGCTATTAAGTACCTCATGGAGAAGAAAGACGCTAAACCTAGACTTATCAGATGGGTTCTCTTGCTACAGGAATTTGATTTGCATGTTGTCGACAGAAAGGGTGGTGATAACCCAGTAGCAGATAACTTGTCTAGGTTGGAGAACGTTCTTGATGACCCACAACCTATTGATGATAGCTTTCCTGATGAGCAATTGAATGTCATCAATACTTCACGTAGTGCATCGTGGTATGCTGATTATGCAAACTATATCGTTGCCAAATATATACCACCTAGTTTCACGTACCAGCAAAAGAAGAAATTCTTCTTTGACTTGAGGCATTACTTTTGGGATGATCCTCACCTTTATAAGGAAGGAGTAGATGGTGTTATTAGACGTTGTGTACCTGAACATGAACAGGGACAGATCCTACAGAAGTGTCACTCCGAGGCCTACGGAGGACACCATGCGGGAGACAGAACTGCACACATGGTACTGCAATCAGGTTTCTATTGGCCCACTCTCTTCAAGGATGCCCGTAAGTTTGTCTTGTCTTGTGATGAATGTCAAAGAGTAGGTAATATCGGTAAACATCAGGAAATGCCTATGAACTATTCACTTGTCATCGAACCATTTGATGTTTGGGGCTTTGATTATATGGGACCTTTTCCAAAATCCAACGGGTATACTCATATCCTAGTTGCTGTTGATTACGTCACTAAGTGGGTAGAAGCTATCCCCATTAGTAGTGCTGGTCACAACACCTCTATCAGGATGCTTAAAGAAGTTAATTTCCCTAGATTTGAAGTCCCTAGATATCTAATGACTGACGGTGGTTCACATTTCATTCATGGTGCTTTCCGTAAAACGCTTGCTAAGTACGATGTCAACCATAGAATTGTGTTTCCCTATCACCCTCAGTACAGTGGTCAAATAGAGCTAAGCAATAGAGATATTAAACTGATTCTGCAAAAGACGGTCATCAGGTCTAGAAAGAATTGGTCTAAGAAGCTCGATGATGCACTGTGGGCTTATAGAACTGCCTATAAGAATCCCATGGGCATGTCTCCGTACAAAATGGTGTACGATAAATCATGTCATTTACCTCTTGAGCTAGAGCATAAAGCTTATTGGGCAATCAAAGAGCTCAACTTTGATTTCAAACTTGCTGGTGAGAAGAGGTTATTTGATATTAGCTCGCTTGATGAATGGAGAACTCAGGCATATGAGAATGCCAAGTTGTTTAAAGAAAAGGTTAAGAGGTGGCATGATAAAAGGATACAAAAGCGTGAGTTCAATGTAGGTGATTATGTCTTGCTATATAATTCTTGTTTAAGACTTTTTGCACGCAAGCTTCTCTCTAAATGGGAAGGTCCCTATATTGTTGAGGAAGTATATCGTTCCGGTGCTATCAAGATCAAGAACACGGAAGGTAATTGTCCGAGAGTGGTAAATGGGCAGAGAATCAAGCATTATATCTCAGGTACTCCCATAAATGTTGAAAGCAATATTATCAACACCATAACTCTAGAGGAATACCTAAGCGATATTTGTCAGCCTGTTTCAGAGTCCGAAAACGAAGAGGTATGTGTTTCGGTAAGTAAACAGACTCCAAAACTTTTCCAGTAGGATTTTTTCTCTGTTTTGGAATATTTAGAAAAATAGAAAAATTGGAAGTAGTCCGGAAAGCGCACGAGGAGGCGACAAGCCTGCTTGGCGCGGGCCACCCCCTAGCCGCGCTTGGGGGGCTTGTGGCCAGCTCGTGTGCCTCCCGGACTCCGTTTTCATGCGGAGTACTCCTTCTGGTTGAAAAAAATCATTATATATTCTCCCGAAAGGTCTGACCCTCGTATCACGCAGATTTCCTCTGTTTTCGTTTTGAGCCTGTTTTCTGCCATAGATTTAGAGCAAGATGTCGTCTCAGGAATCTGTGGGGGAGAACAATCTCCCTGAAGTCTATGGAGAAGTAAATGCTGATCTGAAAAGAATGGAGGTCATGGAGGCCAGGGAAAGGCTACCTAAAGAAACCAAGGTCAAAACTAAGGAGAAGAATCAGACGTGGGACGCAGCACAATCTGTGTTTAACAAGGAAGAAGTTGAAGAAGTGGATTTCCTCCAACCCTACCTCCACCTAGTGTCTCCATCCTTGATTGAACTCTTGAGGTTTTGTGAAACAACTCGTGCTCGCAATACTTATCTCACTCGTGAAGTTGTTTTGTTGGAGAAACATATCACAGATCTCCAAGGTATAAATCAAAGACTGATGGCCCTCTTGGAATCAAAGGACAAAACAACTCCACCACCATCACCTCCAAAGGAAGACAACTAAGCACGGGTATGGGCAACCCCCTTGTCTTGAGCCAAGCTTGGGGGAGTTGCCCCGGTATCGTATCACCATCACATCTTTTGCCTTTACCTTTGTTTTAGTTTGTTCCTTTTCAGTTTTCTTTTTCTCTAGTAGAATAAAGGTCTTAGTTTTTTAGGCTTGAGCTTTGCTTTGTGTCACCCCCGATGTATTCGAGCTCGTGAGCCATATAATAAAGAGTGTCTTAGTTAAGGGCCTTGCCTCATGCCATGATCAAAAGAATGAGAAAAGAACAAAAGCATGAAAGATCATGCAATGATCTTATGGGAAGTGATGGCTTCACATATAAAAAAATGTTGGTTGAAACTTGTTGAGGGTAGACGAACGTAGATCTTGGTCATTGTTGCAATTAATAGGAAGTGATAAAGAAGGAGAGGTTCACATATAAATATGTCATCTTTTACACCATCTATGATTGTGAACACTCACTAAACTATTGCATGCCTAGAAGTAGATGTTGGACAAGGAAGACAACATAATGAATTGTGTTTGCTTGGTTCCGAACAATGTTATATGACTAGAGATCCTTTAGCATGTGACGATTGCTTCCACCTCATATTAGCCAAAACTCCCGCACCAAGTAGAGATACTACTTGTGCATCCATAAAACCTTCAACCCAGTTTTGCCATGAGAGTCCACCATACCTACCTATGGACTGAATAAGATCCCTCAAGTAAGTTGTCATCGGTGCAAGCAATAAAAATTGCTCCCTAATATGTATGATCTATTAGTGTGTGGAAAATAAGCTTTGTACGAACCTATGATGAGGAAGACATAAAAGCGACAGACTGCATATTAAAGTTCTTTATCACAGGAGGCAATATAATGTGACGTTCCTCCACACTAATAGGACACACATCCAAACCTCAAAAGCGCATGACAACCTATTCTTCCCTCTGCGAAGGGCCTATCTTGTATCTTTACTTTTTGCCCTTGAAAGAGTCATGGTGATCTACACCAATTCCTTATTTTGCCTTTATCTTGGCTAACGTCATATGCTAGGGAAAGATCTATATTCATATGTCAACTTGGAGGTAAGCATTCATGAATTATTATTGTTGACATTACCCTTGAGGTAAATGGTTGGGAGGCGAAACTATAAGCCCCTATCTTTCTCTGTGTCCAGCTGAAACTTTGATCTCATGAGTACCACGTGAGTTGTAGCAATTGTAGAGAATGAAAAGATGATTGAGTATGTGGATTTGCTTTACAAGCTCTTATTTGACTCTTTCCGATGTTGTGATAAATTGCAATTGCTTCAATGACTAAAGGCTATCGGTTGTTATTTCTCGGTAAGGTTCTTGATCCATGCTTTACTTTGTGAAGGAATTATCACTTTAGCATAAGAGATGATATGATGGTATTGTTGTTCTGATCATGATCATGATGCCTGCATGTTCATATCTTGTTTTGTCGACACCTCTCTCTCTAAACATGTGGGCATGTTTATTGATCCAGGCTTTCGGTTGAGGACAAGCGAGGTCTAAGCTTGGGGGAGTTGATACGTCCATTTTGCATCATGCTTTCATGTTGATATTTATCGCTTTTTGGGCTGTTATTTTACTTCGTGGTACAATACTTATGCCTTTCTCTCTTATTTTGCAAGGTTTACATGAAGAGGGAGAATGCCGGCAGCTGGAATTCTGGCCTGAAAAAGGAGCAAGTTTGAGATGCCTATTCAGCGCAACTCCAAAAGCCGTGAAAATCAACGTGGATTTTTTTTGGGAATTATAAAAAATATTGGGCCGAAGAAGTGTCGGAGGGGTGCCAGCAGGGGGCCACAAGCCTGCTAGGCGCGGCCACCCCCCAGGCCGCGCCTAGGGGGCTTGTGGGCTCCCAACTGGCCTTCTGACTCCCCCTTTTGCTACAAGAAGGGTTTCGGTCTGGAAAAAATCAAGAGGAGGCTTTTCGGAGGATTCTCCGCCGCCACGAGGCGGAACTTGAGCAGAACCAATCTAGAGCTCCGGCAGGACGATCCTGCCGGGGAAACTTCCCTCCCGGAGGGGGAAATCGTCGCCATCGTCATCACTAACACTCCTCTCATCAGAGGGAAGTCATCACCATCAACATCTTCATCAGCACCATCTCATCTCCAAACCCTAGTTCATCTCTTGTAACCAATCTCCATCTCACGACTCTGATTGGTACTTGTAAGGTTGCTAGTAGTGTTAATTACTCTTTGTAGTTGATGCTAGTTGGATTACTTGGTGGAAGATTATATGTTCAGATCCTTGATGCTACTCATTACCTCTCTGGTCATGAATATTATTATGCTTTGTGAGTAGTTACTTTTGTTCCTGAGGACATGGGATAGGTCTTGCTAAAAGTAGTCATGTGAATTTGGCATCCGTTCGATAATTTGATGTGTTGTATGTTATTTTTCCTCTAGTGGTGTTATGTGAATGTCGACTACATAACACTTCACCATTGTTTGGGCCTAGAGGAAGGCATTGGGAAGTAGTAAGTAGATGATGGGTTGCTAGAGTGATAGAAGCTTAAACCCTAGTTTATGCGTTGCTTCGTAAGGGGCTAATTTAGATCCACTAGTTTAATGCTATGTTTAGAATTTGTCTTAATTCTTCTTTCATAGTTGCGGATGCTTGTGAGAGGGGTTAATCATAAGTGGGATGCTTGTCCAAGTAAGGGCAGTACCCAAGCGCCGGTCCACCCACATATCAAACTATCAAAGTAACGAACGCAATCATATGAACATGATGAAAACTAGCTTGACAGAATTTCCCATGTGTCCTCGGGAGCGTTTTACCTACAATAAGACTTTGTCCAGGCTTGTCCCTTGCTACAAAAGGGATTGTGCCACTTTGCTGCACCGTTGCTACTTTTGTTACTTGCTACTTGCTACGAATCATCTTGTCACACAACTACTGTTGGGGAACGTCGCATGGGAAACAAAAATTTTCCTACGCGCACGAAGACCTATCATGGTGATGTCCATCTATGAGAGGGGATGAGTGATCTACGTACCCTTGTAGATCGTACAGTAGAAGCGTTAGAGAACGCGGTTGATGTAGTGGAACGTCCTCACGTCCCTCGATCCGCCCCGCGAACAATCCCGCGATCAGTCCCACGATCTAGTACCGAACGGACGACACCTCCGCGTTCAGCACACGTACAGCTCGACGATGATCTCGGCCTTCTTGATCCAGCAAGAGAGACGGAGAGGTAGAAGAGTTCTCTGGCAGCGTGACGGCGCTCCGGAGGTTGGTGATGATCTTGTCTCAGCAGGGCTCCGCCCGAGCTCCGCAGAAACACGATCTAGAGGAAAAACTATGGAGGTATGTGGTCGGGCAGCCGTGAGAAAGTCGTCTCAAATCTGCCCTAAGAGCCCCATATATATAGGAGGAGGGAGGGGGACCTTGCCTTGGGGTCCAAGGGACTCCCAAGGGGTCGGCCGAGCCAAGGGGGGGAGGACTCCCCCCCAAACCGAGTTGGACTTGGTTTGGTGGGAGGAGTCCCCCTCCCTTCCCACTTCTTCCCTCTTTTTTTTTTCTTTTCCTTTGATTTTCTTATCTTGGCGCATAGGCTCCCTTGGGGCTGTCCCACCAGCCCACTAAGGGCTGGTGTGTCCCCCAAAAGCCTATGGGCTTCCCCGGAGTGGGTTGCCCCCCTCCGGTGAACTCCCGGAACCCATTCGTCATTCCCGGTATATTCCCGGTAACTCCGAAAACCTTCCGGTAATCAAATGAGGTCATCCTATATATCAATCTTCATTTCTGGACCATTCCGGAAACCCTCGTGACGTCCGTGATCTCATCCGGGACTCCGAACAACATTCGGTAACCAACCATATAACTCAAATACGCATAAAACAACGTCGAACCTTAAGTGTGCAGACCCTGCGGGTTCGAGAACTATGTAGACATGACCCGAGAGACTCCTCGGTCAATATCCAATAGCGGGACCTGGATGCCCATATTGGATCCTACATATTCTACGAAGATCTTTATCGTTTGAACCTCAGTGCCAAGGATTCGTATAATCCCGTATGTCATTCCCTTTGTCCTTCGGTATGTTACTTGCCCGAGATTCGATCGTCAGTATCCGTATACCTATTTCAATCTCGTTTACCGGAAAGTCTCTTTACTCATTCCGTAATACAAGATCCCGCAACTTATACTAAGTTACATTGCTTGCAAGGCTTGTGTGTGATGTTGTATTACCGAGTGGGCCCCGAGATACCTCTCCGTCACACGGAGTGACAAATCCCAGTCTTGATCCATACTAACTCAACTAACACCTTCGGAGATACCTGTAGAGCATCTTTATAGTCACCCAGTTACGTTGCGACGTTTGATACACACAAAGCATTCCTCCGGTGTCAGTGAGTTATATGATCTCATGGTCATAGGAATAAATACTTGACACGCAGAAAACAGTAGCAACAAAATGACACGATCAACATGCTACGTCTATTAGTTTGGGTCTAGTCCATCACGTGATTCTCCTAATGACGTGATCCAGTTATCAAGCAACAACACCTTGTTCATAATTAGAAGACACTGACTATCATAGATCAACTGGCTAGCCAACTAGAGACATGCTAGGGACGGTGTTTTGTCTATGTATCCACACATGTAAATGAGTCTTCATTCAATACAATTATAGCATGGATAATAAACTATTATCTTGATACAGGAATTATAATAATAACTATACATTTATTATTGCCTCTAGGGCATAATTCCAACAACTACTTGTTACCGATAATTTCAGTGCTTGCAAATATTACCTTGCTGAAAACCACTTGTCAGATCCTTCTTCTCCTCGTTGGGTTCAACACTCTTACTTATCGAAAGGACTATGATAGATCCCCTATACTTGTGGGTCATCAGGGGTCTCGTCGTCATAAACTGATACCGGAAGAAGAAAATCCTCAAAGCCCGCTTTAACACTGGCCACACAAACTTTGAAGATGCTATGGGGCATCTGTCGGTTGTGGAGGATGCGGTCCTTCGGCTTCACAATCGTTGCCTTTCCCACGTCCACCTTCTGGCCATTGATGTCGTGCAGTAGGGTGCACGGGGTTTCGTGGGCCTGCGAAGACATCTCTACGACGTCAGACATCCGAAAGGCTACTGAAACGGAAGACTGTAGATATGCTGGTTTAGAGTGTATGACGCGTAATTACCGCGATGGCGTCGAGCTCAGCCAAAGACGTAGCCCCGCCGAGCATGCCAGAGACGGAGGATGGGCTGCTATGAACAGGAGAGAGACCTGGTACAGGAGCATGTGCAGTTGCATGAGCACGTGCTGGTGGTTCGATTTTCACCTAATTGCTCCCGACAAAGCTGGGAAGGGGAAAGTGTTGGAAATATGCCCTAGAGGTGACTATAAAGGTGCTCTACATGTATCTCCGAAGGTGTCTGTTGGGTTGGCATGGATCAAGACTGGGATTTGTCACTCTGTGTGACGGAGAGGTATCTCAGGGTCCCACTCGGTAATACAACATCACAACGAGCCTTGCAAGCAATGTGAGTAAGGAGGTAGTTACATGATCTTGTATTACGGAATGAGTAAAGAGACTTGCCGGTAACGAGATTGAACTAGGTATGGATATACCGAAGATCGAATCTCGGGCAAGTAACATACCGAAGTACAAAGGGAATAGTATACGACATTGTATGAATCCTTGACATAGAGGTTCAATCGATAGAGATCTTCATAGAATATGTAGGAGCCAATATGGACATCCAGATCTCGCTGTTGGTTATTGACCGGAGAGTGTCTCAGGTCATGTCTACATAGTTCTCGAACCCGCAGGGTCTGCACACTTAAGGTTCGGTGACGTTTCGGTATAGTTGAGTTATATCTGTTGGTGACCGAAGGTTGTTCAGAGTCCAGATGAGATCCCGGACGTCGCGGGGGTTTCCGGAATGGTCCGGAAACGAAGATTGATATATAGGAAGTCCTGTTTAGGTCACCGGAAAAGTTTCGGGCTCATCGGTAGTGTACGAGGAGTGCCGGGAGGGGTGCCGGGGACCATCAGGAGGGGTGTCACGCCCCAAGGGGCCTCATGGGCTGTGGGAAGAGATAAACCAGCCCCTAGTGGGCTGGAATAAGTTCCCACTAAGGCCCATAAGGTTTGAAAAGGAAAAAAACAAGGTGGAAACAGTTTCCAAGTGGGAAGGAGGAATCCTACTCCAAATAGGATTGGAGTAGGACTCCTCCTCCTCTCCCTTGTGCAAGGGAAGAGAAGGCTGCCCTAGGGCGCAGCCCTCTCCCTCCTCTCCTCCTATATATACTAAGGGTTTTGAGGGTTTTTAGACAACAGAAAACAACTACGTGCTGCCCTCTCTCTCTAGATCTGTTTCTCCTCTAGTTTTTGCGGTGCTTAGGCAAAACCCTGTTGGAATAGCTCCACCAACACCACCACCACGCCGCCGTGCTGGAGAACTCATCTACCTCTCCACCCCCTCTTGCTGGATCAAGAAGGCGGAGATCGTCATCCATCTGTACGTGTGCAGAACATGGAGGTGCCGTCTGTTCGGCACTTGAGACGGATCGTGGGACGGATCTTGAGACGGATCGTGGGAAGAATCTTGAGACAGTTCGTGGGACGGATCGTGAAGACGTACCACTACATTAACCACATTTATTAACTCTTCCGCTTAGCGATCTACAAAGGTATGTGGATCCGATCTCCCTCTCGTAGATGATCATGACCATGATAGGTCTTCGTGTGCATAGGAATTTTTTTGTTTCCCATGCGACGTTCCCCAACAGTGGCATCATGAGCAAGGTTCATGCGTAGATGAAATCTCGAGTAGAACACAAAAGTTTTTGTGGGCGTTGATGTTTGATTTTCTGCCCTCCTTAGTCTTTTCTTGATTCGGCGGTATTGTTGGATTGAAGCGGCCCAGACCAACCTTACTTGTACGCTTATGAGAGACCGATTTCATCGACTAACATGCAACTTGTTGCATAAAGATGACTGGCGGGTGTCTGTTTCTTCATCTTTAGTTGAATCGGATTTGACCGAGGCGGTCCTTGGAGAAAGTTTAAATAGCAATTTGCATATCACCGTTGTGGCTTTGCGTAAGTAAGATGCGATCATACTAGATACCCATAGCAGCCATGTAAAACATGCAACAACAAATTAGAGGATGTCTAACTTGTTTTTGCAGGGTATGCATGTGATGTGATATGGCCAAAGACATGATGTGATATATTGGATGTATGAGATGATCATGTTGTAATAGTTAAATATCGACTTGCACGTCGATGCTACGGCAACCGGCAGGAGCCATAGGGTTGTCTTTAAACCAACGTTTGTGCTTGCAGATGCGTTTACTATATTGATAGGTTGTAGCTTTAGTAGTAATAACATAGATAGCACGACAACCTCGATGGCGGCACGATGATAGAGATCATGATGACAGAGATCAAGGTGTGGCGCCGGTGACGATGAAGATCATGCCGGTGCTTTGGTGATGGAGATCAAGAAGCACAAGATCATGGCCATATCATGTCACTTATGAATTGCATGTGATGTTAATCCTTTTTATGCACCTTATTTTGCTTAGAACAATGGTAGCATTATAAGGTGATCCCTCACTAAAATTTCAAGATAAAATTGTGTTCTCCCCGACTGTGCACGGTTGCGACAGTTCGTTGTTTCGGGGCACCACTTGATGATCGGGTGTGATAGACTCAACGTTCACAAACAACGGGTGCAAAACAGTTACACACACGGAAAACTCGGGTTAAACTTGACGAGCCTAGCATGTACAGACATGGCCTCAGAACACAAGAGATTGAAAGGTCGAGCATGAATCACATAGTTGATATGATCAACATGGAGATGTTCACCACTGAAACAATACTCAACTCACGTGATGATCGGACTTGAGTTAGTGGATTTGGATCATGCGCCACTCAAATGACTAGAAGGATGTTGCTACGGCAACAAAAGTTCTTCCCCAGCAATGGCGCCAGAAATTCTTCTTGCTACTTCTCAAACAACAGCGCCAGAAATTGGCACGTTGACGGAGACTTGCTTGCGTTGGTTTTTCCCTTGAAGAGGAAAGGATGATGCCGCAAAGGAGCAGTAAGTGTTTCCCTCAGTTTGAGAACCAATGTATAGATCTAGTAGGAGGGTCACGTCAAGTCCAGAGTACCTGCGCAAACACAAATGAGCTTGCACCCAACGCTTCAAAGGGGTTGTCAATCCCTTCAAGATTGTTTGCCAAGTGGGATCTGAAGGCGAAAAGTGCAACGAAGTAAAAAGTGTAAGGCTGAAAATATGGTGTCGAGTAGACCCGGGGGCCATAGTGTTCACTAGAGGCTTCTCTCGAAATAGCAAATATAACGGTGGGTGAACAAATTACTGTCGAGCAATTGATAGAATCGCGCAAAGTCATGACGATATCTAAGGCAATGATCATACATATAGGCATCATCTGAGACAAGTAGACCGATACTTTCTGCATCTACTACTATTACTCCACACATCGACCGCTATCCAGAATGCATCTAGTGTATTGAGCTCTTGACGAATAGAGTAACGCCTTAAGCACGATGACATGATGTAGAGGGATAATCTAAAACCAATGATGAAAACCCCATCTTTTTACCCTTGATGGCAACAACACGATGCGTGCCTCGCTACCCCTTCTGTCATTGGGTGAGGTCACCGCACGGTATGAACCCAAAACCAAGCACTTCTCCCATTGCAAGAATCATAGATCTAGTTGGCCAAACAAAACCCACAACTCGAAGAGATTACAAGGATATGAAATCATGCATAAGAGAGATCAGAAGAAACTCAAATAAGATTCATAGATAATCTGATCATAAATCCACAATTCATCGGATCTCAACAAACACACCGCAAAAGAAGATTACATCAGATAGATCTCCATGAAGATCATGGAGAACTTTGTATTGAAGATCCAAGAGAGAGAAGAAGCCATCTAGTTACTAGCTATGGACCCGTAGGTCTATGGTGAACTACTCACGCATCATCGGAGAGGTCATGGTGTTGATGAAGAAGCCCTGTGTATCCGAATCCCCCCTTCGGCAGGGCACCAGAACGTGCCCCAGATGGGATCTTGCGGAGACAGAAGCTTGCGGCGGCGGAAAAGTACTTTCGATGATCTCTTGATTTTTTGTGGAATTTTCGGGGATATATAGGCGCAAAACCTAGGGCAGAGGTGGCCCAGGGAGCCCACAAGCCTGGACGGCGCGGCCCCCCTGGCCGCGCCATGAGGGCTTGTGGGGTCCCTGAGGACCACCTGCCTTGGTTCTCAAGTCTCCTGATCTTCTTCCGTTACGGAAATAATCTTTTTGGAAGTTTATTACGTTTGGACTTCGTTCAAAATCCTCTTCTGAAAGGGGTCAAAAACATGGAAAAAAACAGGAACTGGCACTTGACACTGAGTTAATAAGTTAGTCCCAAAAAATATATAAGAAGCATGCAAAACATCCAAAGTTTGACAAGATAATAACATGAAACCATCAAAAATTATAGATACGTTGGAGACGTATCAAGCATCCCCAAGCTTAACTCCTGCTCGTCCTCGCGTAGGGAAGTGATAAAGAATGAATTTTTGATGTGGAATGCTACCTTGCATAGTTGTCCTTTGCAACTTCTTTCACGTGAAATGAATGTTCAGATCCGTAGGATTCGAAACAATAGTTTGCTATTGACATGAGAACAATAATACTTCAAGCAAACTAGCAAGGTAATCATGAACTTTCAAAATAACAAGGCCAAGGAAAGTTATCCCTACACACAACTAATGTAAATCATGCACTACCCCGGTATTGGCCAAGTAATTGTTTTCGCACTCTTACTTTCTCAAACTTTATATAACTATCACGCAATACATGAGCGTGAGCCATGGATATAGCACTATAAGTGGAATAGAGTGTGGTGGTGCTTGTAAGACAAAAAAGGTGGAGATGGTCACATTGACTCGGCATATCAAAGGGCTATGGAGATGCCCATTAATAGATATCAATGTGAATGAGTAGGGATTGCCATACAAGAGATGCACTAGAGCTATAAGTATGTGAAAGCTCAAAAGGAGAACTAGTGGGTGTGCACCCAACTTGCTTGCTCACGAAGACCTAGGGCAATTTTGAGGAAGCCCATCATTGGAATATACAAGCCAAGTTATATAATTAAGATTCCCACTAGCATATGGTAGTGACAAAGCAAGAAGCTCTCAATCATGAAGAACATGGTCCTATTATGAAGCACAAGTGTGGAAAAGGATAGTAGCATTGTCCCTTCTCTCTTTTTCTCTTTTTTTATTTAGGCTCTTGGGCCTCTCTTTTTTCTCTTTTTTATTTTTGGCTCTTTGGCCTCTTTTTTTATTTCCTCACATGGGACAATGCTCCAATAATGATGATCATCACACTTTTATTTACTCACAGCTCAAAGCTCAAAATGATGATGACTCTATAGGAAATGCCTCCGGCAGTGTACCGGGATGTGCAATGATCTAGCATGGCGTATGACGTTGAAACATCTCGCTAGCTATCTTATGATCATGCAATGGCAATATGAGAGTGACGACACAAGTCATGAGACGGAACGGTGGGAGTTGCATGGCAATATATCTCGGAATGGCTATGAAAATGCCATAGTGGGTAGGTATGGTGGCTGTTTTGAGGAAGGCATATGGTGGGTTTGTGCACCGGCGAGAATTGCGCGGCACTAGAGAGGCTAGCAATGGTGGAAGGTGAAAGTGCACCTATACCATGGACTCACATTAGTCATGAAGAACTCACATACTTGTTGCGAAAGTTTTTATTAGTAATCGAAACAAAGTGCTAAACACATACTCCTAGGGGAAGGGTTGGTAGGTGTTAACCATCGCGCGATCCCGACCTCAACACAAAGGATGACAATCAATAGATCAATTATGCTCCGACTTCCTAACATAGCAGTTCACCATACGTGCATGCTATGGGAATCACTAACTTCAACACAAGTATTTCTAGATTCACAACACCCTACTAACATAGCTCTTAATATTACCAAATCCACGTCTCAAAACTAATTGAGAGGAATCAAGACTTCTCTTTCTACTCAATGCACATGAAGATGGAGGTTTTTGCATCCTCTTTGGGTATCTATCACCTTTGGGACTACTTTCATAGCATAAGCCAACTACCAAGTCAGAAACCGCCGTGCTCTAAAAGATATAAGTGAAGCACATAGAGCAAAAGTATCTAGCTCAAAAGATATAAGTGAAGCACTATGAGCATTCTAGCAAAATCATGATGAGTGCATGTCTCTCTCTCTCTCAAAAAGGTGTGCAGCCAGGATGATTGTGACACAACAAAAAGAAAAGACTCCTAAGATACAAGACGCTCCAAGAAAAACACATATCATGTGGTGAATAAAAATATAGCTCCAAGTAATGTTACCGATGGATTGAAGACGAAAGAGGGGATGCCTTCCCGGGGCATCCCCAATCTTAGGCTTTTTGGTGTCCTCGAAATTGGCTTGGGATGCCTTGGGCATCCCCGAGCTTGAGCTCTTTCCACTCCTTATCTTTTTGTCCATGAGAACATCACCCAAAACTTGAAAACTTCACAACACAAAACTTAAATAGAAACTCATGATAACATTAGCACAAGAAAATAAACTACCACTTCTTTTGGTACTGTAGCAAACTTGAATTCTATCTATATTGGTGTTGGCTACTGTATTCTCACGTTTCCATGGCTAGTACCCCCCGATACTAACCATAGTTTCATCAAAACAAGCAACCAACTCAACAAAAACATACCAGTCTGTAGCAATCTGTATACTTCGTATACTTCTGGTACCTCAAAAATTCTGAAAAATTACGACTGCCTGGGAGAAAGGCATATCAACCAGCAGAAAAATAAATCAACTCAAAATCTCTTTCTGAATAAAAATGAAATATCATCTCGTGAGCGAAAAGTTTCTGTCTTTTTCCAGCAGGATCAAACAACCATTACCAATACTAGCAATAAAGGTTTTGCTTGGCTCAAACACAAAAAGAAACACAAAAGACACAATCACAATAGAATTATGATGGTGTGGCCACAAAAAAACAGAAAGAAAAAGATAAATTCATTGGGTTGCCTCCTAACATGCGCTATTGTTTAACTCCCTTAGCTAGGCATTGATAATTCAATGATGCTCACACAAAAGACAAGAATTGAAGCACAACGAGAGCATCATAAAGCATGTGAAAATCACATCTAAGTCTAACATACTTCCTATGCATATGCATTTTATAAGAAAACAGATTGTCAAGACAACCAATAGTTACCACATGCAAGGATGAAGAAAGAGACAATAGCAATCTCAACATAACGAGAGGTGATTTAGTGATATGAAAGTTTCTACCACCATATTTTCCTCTCTCATAATAATTACACGTGGGATCATATTTGAATTCAACAATGTAACTATCACATAGGATATTCTTTTCATGATCCACATGCATGCAAAATTGACGCACTTCAAAAATAGTGGGATTATCATCAACTAAAGTCATGACTTCCCCAAACCCACTTTCAATAATATTGCAAATATCATATTCATCATGAGGCTTAAACAAATTTTCAAGATCATAAGAAAAATCATCGCCCCACTCATAATCATTGCAACAAGTAGTGGACATAGCAAAACTAGCATCCCCAAGCTTAGGGTTTTGCATATTTTTAGCATGATTGTCACTAATAGAATTTATAGTGAAACCATTGCAATCATGCTTTTCATCCAAGGAGCCCTCGTGAATCACTTCATAAATTTCTTCCTCACAATTTTCAGATTCACGCATCTCAAGCAAAACTCCATAAAGATAGTTAAGTGCACTCAACTGACTAGCAATTGGATCAACATAATTGGATCTCTTAAAGAGATTAGAAAGTGGATGAGGATCCATATCACTAGATTTTCAGCAAGCGAAGATGCAAGCATATTGAAGGCATATGGCACACAAGCGAACAGAAAGCAAGCGAGAAAAAGGGCAAACGAAAAAGGAAAATTGGTGAAGTGGGGGAGAGGAAAACGAGAGGCAACTGGCAAACAAAGTAAATGCAAGAGATGAGTTTGCAACACTTACTTGGATGCGTTCTTGACTTGATCCTCCCCTGCAACGGCGCCAGAAATTCTTTTGCTACGGCAACAAAAGTTCTTCCCCGGCAACGGCGCCAGAAATTCTTCTTGCTACTTCTCAAACAACAGCGCTAGAAATTGACACGTTGACGGAGACTTGCTTGCGTTGGTTTTTCCCTTGAAGTGGAAAGGGTGATGCAGCAAAGGAGCAATAAGTATTTCCCTCAGTTTGAGAACCAAGGCATCGATCCAGTAAGAGGCTCTCGTCAAGTCCAGAGTACCTGCGCAAACACAAACGAGCTTGCACCCAACGCTTCAAAGGGGTTGCCAATCCCTTCAAGATTGTTTGCAAAGTGAGATCTGAAGGCGGAAAGTGCAACGAAGTAAAAAAGTGTAAGGCTGAAAATATGGTGTGGAGTAGACCCGGGGGCCATAGTGTTCACTAGAGGATTCTCTTAAAATAGCAAATATTACGGTGGGTGAACAAATTACTATCGAGAAATTGATACAACCGCGCAAACTCATGACGATATCTAAGGCAATGATCATACATATAGGCATCATCCGAGACAAGTAGACCGATACTTTCTGCATCTACTACTATTACTCCACACATTGACCGCTATCCAGCATGCATCTAGTGTATTGAGTTCATGACAAACAGAGTAACGCCTTAAGCAAGATGACATGATGTAGATGGATAATCTCAAACCAATGATGAAAACCCCATCTTTTTACCCTTGATGGAAACAACATGATGCCTGCCTCGCTACCCCTTCTGTCACTTGGTGAGGTCACCGCACGGTATGAACCGAAAATCAAGCACTTCTCCCATTGCAAGATTCATAGATCTAGTTGGCCAAAAAAACCCAGAACTCGAAGAGAATTACAAGGATATGAAATCATGCATAAGAGAGATCAGAAGAAACTCAAATAAGATTCATAGATAATTTGATCATAAATCCACAATTCATCGGATCTCGACAAACACACCGCAAAAGAAGATTACATCGGATAGATCTCCATGAAGATCATGGAGAACTTTGTATTGAAGATCCAAGAGAGAGAAGAAGCCATCTAGTTACTAGCTATGGACCCGTAGGTCTATGGTGAACTACTCACGCATCATCGGAGAGGTCATGGTGTTGATGAAGAAGCCCTCTGTATCCGAATCCCCCCTCCGGCAGGGCACCAGAACGTGCCCCAAATGGGATCTTGCGGGGATAGAAGCTTGCGGCGACGGAAAAGTACTTTCGATGATATCTTGATTTTTTGTGGAATTTTTGGGGATATATAGGCGCAAAACCTAGGGCAGAGGTGGCCTAGGGAGCCCACAAGCTTGGATGGTGCGGGCCCCCCTGGCCGCGCCATGAGGGCTTGTGGGGTCCCTGAGGACCCACTGCCTTGGTTCTCAAGTCTCCCGATCTTCTTCCGTTCCAGAAAAAATATTTTCGGAAGTTTTATTCCGTTTGGACTCCGTTCAAGATCCTCCTCTGAAAGGGGTCAAAAACATGGAAAAAAACAGGAACTGGCACTTGGCGCGGAGTTAATAAGTTAGTCCCAAAAAATATATAAAAGACATGCAAAACATCCAAAGTTTGTCAAGATAATAGAATGAAACCATCAAAAATTATAGATACGTTGGAGACGTATGAGATGTCTATTTTGAGTGGGAGTTATTAGTAATATGATTAGCTAAACTCAATTATCATGAACATAGTCAAAGAGGTCTTTGCAAATTATGTCGTAGATTGCGCTGTAGCTCTACTGTTTTTATATGTTCCTAGAGAAAATTTAGTTGAAATATGATAGTAGCAATTTTGCGGACTGAGTCCGTAAACTGAGGATTGTCCTCATTGCTGCACATAAGGCTTATGTCCTTAATGCACCTCTCGGTGTGCTGAACCTCAAGCATCGTCTGTGGATGTTGCGAACATCTGACATACACGTTTTTGATGACTACGTGATAGTTCAGTGTGTAATGCTTAACGACTTAGAATTGGGGCGCCGAAGAAGTTTTAAACGTCACGGAACATATGAGATGTTCCGAGAGATGAAATTGGGATTTCATGCTCATGCCCTTGTTAAGAGGTATGAGACCTCCGACAAGATTCTTTGTCTACAAAGTAAGGGAGAAAAGCTCAATCGTTGAGCATGTGCTCAGATTGTCTGAGTGCTACAATCGCTTGAATTGAGTGGGAGTTGATCTTCCAGATAAGATAGTGATGGTTCTCCAAAGTCACTGCAACCAAGCTACTAGAGCTTCGTGATGAACTATGACATATCAAGGATACATATGATGATCCTTGAGCTATTCGCAATTTTTGACACTGCGAAAGTAGAAATCAAGTAGGAGCATCAATTGTTGATAGTTAGTAAAACCACTAGTTTTAAGAAAGGGCAAGGGTAAGAAGGGATACTTTATGAAACGGTAAAACAGTTGCTGCTCTAGTGAAGAAACCTAGGGTTGAACCCAAACCCGAGACTAAGTGCTTCTCTTATGAGGGAAACGGTCACTGAGGCGGAGCTACCCTAGATACTTGGTAGATGAGAAGGTTGGCAAAGTCGACAAAAGTATATTGGATATACCTGATATTGATGTGTACCTTACTTGTATTCCTAGTAGCACTAGTGTATTAGATACCGGTTCGGTTGCTAAGTGTTAGTAACTCGAAGTTATAGCTACAGATTAAAAGGATACTAGCAAGGGTGAGGTCATGATGTGTGTCGGAAGTAATTTTAAGGTTGATGTGATCAAACATCGCACGCTCCCTCTACAAACGGGATTGGTGTTAAACCTAAATAATTTGTATTTGGTGTTTGCGTTGAGCATGAAAATGATTGGATCGTGTTTATTGCAATACGATTATTCATTTAAAGATAATAATGGTTATTCTGTTTGCTTGAATAATTACCTTCAATGGTTTATTGATTCTCGATCGTAGTGCTACACATGTTCATAATATTGATGCCAAAAGATACAAAGTAGTAATGATAGTACCACTTATTTGTGGCACTGCAACTTGAGTCATGTTGGTATAAAATGCATGAAGAAGCTCCATGCTGATGGATCTTTGGACTCACTCATTTTTGAAACATTTGAGACATGCAAACCATACCTATTGGTATAAACGCATGAAGAAACTCCATGCAGATGGATCGTTTGGACTCACTTGATTTTGAATCACTTGAGACATGCAAATCATACCACATGGGCAAGATGACTGAAGGCCTCGTTTTCCATTGAGATGGGATAAGAAAGTAACTTGTTGGAAGTAATATATTTTTGATGTGTGCAGTCCAATGAGTGCTGAGGCACGCAGTGGATATTGTTATGTTCTTACTTAACTCACAATTTGAGTAGATATAGGAGTATTTACTTGATGAATCACAAGTCTGAAATATTGAAAAGTTCAAAGCTATTTCAGAGTGAAGATCGTTGTGACAAGAGGATAAACTGTCTATGATATGATCATAGAGATGAATATCTGAGTTGCGTGTTTTGGTACACAGTTAAGACAATGTGGGAATTTTTTCACAATTCATGCCACCTAGAACACCATAGTGTGATGGTGTGTCCGAATGTCATAGTCGCGCCCTATTGGATATAGCGCATACTATGATGCCTCTTATCGAAATATCATTATCGTTTTGGGTTAAGCATTAGAGACAACCGCATTCACTTTAAATAGGGCACCACTTAATTCTGTTGATATGACACCGTATGAACTATGGTTTGGAGAAACCTAAGTTGTCATTTCTTGAAAGTTTGGGGCTATGACGCTTATGTGAAAAAGTTTCAGTCTCATAAGCTCGAACCCAAAGCGGATAAATGCATCTTCATAGGATATCCAAAACAGTTGGGTACATCTCCTATCTCAGATCCGGAAGCAAAGTGTTTGTTTCTAGAAACGGGACCTTTCTCGAGGAAAGGTTTCTCTCAAAAGAATTGAGTGGGAGGGTGGTGGAACTTGATGAGGTTATTGAACCATCACTTCAACCAGTGTGTAGCAGGGCACACAAAGTTGTTCTTGTGGCGCTGCTACTGCAACAAAAGACCTTCCAACGGTGCCAGAAACGTGCTACGACACCAGGAATCCTTCTGCTACGGCTATGCCTTAAGGGACTTCCTAGGCAAATATGCAAAGGATTTCCCTCGTGGCCTTGGAGCCTTGCGTTGGTGTTCCCTCGAAGCGGAAAGGGTGATGTAGCGCAGCGGTGGTAAGTATTTCCCTCAGTTTGAGAACCAAGGTATCGATCCAGTGAAGGAGTATCTCAAGTGCGTGCACAAACACAAAAAGCTTGCTCCCAACGCTATGAAGGGGTTGTCAATCCCTTATAGATTGTTCGCCAAGTGAGAACTGAAAGCAACAAAGTAACAAAGCAAAGTAAAAGTGAAAGTGGAAACGATAGATGTGAATAGACCCGGGGGCCGTAGTGTTTTCTAGTGGCTTCTCTCATGAAAGCAAGTAGACGGTGGGTGAACAAATTACTGTAGAGCAATTGATAGAACCGCACAAAGTTGTGACGTCATCTATGGCAATGATTATATCTATAGGCATCACGTCCAAAACAAGTAGACTGATACTTTCTGCATCTACTACTATTACTCCACACGTCGACCGCTATCCAGCATGCATCTAGTGTATTAAGTCCAAAAGAACAGAGTAACGCCTTAAGCAAGATGACATGATGTAGATGGACATTCTCATATCTACGACAAAGCCCACCTTGTTACCCTTCATGGCAACTACACGATGTGTGCCTTGCTGCCCCTATTGTCATTGGGAAAGATCACCACACGGTAAGAACCCAAAACCAAGCACTTCTCCCATTGCAAGAATCATAGATCTAGTTGGCCAAACAAAACCCAAGACTCAGAGAGACTTACAAGGATATCAAATCATGCATATAAGAAATCAGCAAAGACTCAAATATATATCATAGATAATCTGATCACACATCCACAATTCATCGGATCTCGACAAACACACCGCCAAAGAGGATTACATCGGATAGATCTCCATGAAGATCATGGAGAACTTTGTATTGAAGATCCAAGAGAGAGAAGAAGCCATCTAGCTACTAACTACGGACCCGTAGGTCTGAAGTGAACTACTCACGAGTCATTGGAGGGGCGATGATATTGATGTAGAAGCCCTCCAACTCCAAAGTCCCCTCCGGTAGGGCACCGGGAAGGGTCTCCAGATGAGATCTTGCGGAAACGGAAGCTTGCATCGGCGGAAAAGTATTTTCGTGGATCCCTTGATTTTTTTCTGTATTTTAGGGAATATATAGGCGAAGGATCTAGGTCAGGGGGGCGCTAGGGAGGCCACAAGCCCGCTGGCCACCGCCCCCTGGTGGAGAATAGGGGGCTTGTGGGCCCCCTATAGCCCTCCTGGCTTGGCCCTCAAGCCCCCTGATCTTCTTCCGTTCGGGAAAAATTTATTTCGGGGATTTTATTCCGTTTGGACTCCGTTCCAAAATCAGATCTGAAAAGAGCCAAAAACACAGAAAAAACAGGAACTGACACTTGGTACTGAATTAATAAGTTAGTCCCAAAAAAGATATAAAAGGTACATAAAACATCCAAAGATGACAAGATAACAGCATGAAACCATCAAAAATTATAGATACATTTGAGACGTATCAAGCATCCCCAAGCTTAACTACTGCTCGTCCTCGAGTAGGGAAGTGATAAAGAATGAATTTTTGATGCTTTCATGCTACCTAGCATAGATGTCCTTTGTAACTCCTCTTATGTGACGTGAATGTTCAGATCCATTAGATTCAAAACAATAGTTTGCTATTGACGTGGAAACAATAATAATTCAAGCAAACTAGCAAGGTAGTCATGAACTTTCAAAATAACAAGGCCAAAAGAAAGTTATCCCTACAAAAGCATATAGTCTGGCTATGCTCTATCATCATTGCACAACGAATTTAAATCATGCACAACCCCGGTATTGTCCAAGTAATTGTTTCACACCTTTACTTTCTCAAACCTTTTCAACTCTCACGCAATACATGAGTGTGAGCCATGGTTTTTGCACTATAAGTGGTGTGGAGTGTGGTGGAGGTTGCAAGAAAAACAAGGAGAAGATGGTCACATTAACTAGGCATATCAATGAGCTGTGGAGATGCTCATCAATAGATATCAATGTGAATGAGTAGGGATTACCATACAAATGATGCACTAGAGCTAAGAGTATGTGAAAGCTCTTAAAGAAAACTAGTGGGTGTGCATCCAACTTGCTTGCACACGAAGACCAAAGGCAATTTTGAGGAAGCCTATCATTGGAATATACAAGCCAAGTTATATAATGAAAATTTCCCACTAGCTATATGGTGGTGACAAAACGAGAAACTCTCAATCATGAAGATCATGGTGCTTAATATGCACAAGTGTGGAAAGGTGGTAGCATTGTCCCTTCTCTCTTTTTCTCCCATTTTTTTGGTAGGTTCTTTGGCCTCGTTTATATATATATATATTATTTTGGTGGGCATCTTTGGCCTCTTTTATTTCCTCATATGGGACAATGCTCCATCAATGATGATCATCACACTTTCAACTCAAAACTTAGAGCAATGATGACTCTATACGGAATGCCTTCGGTAGTGTACCGTGACAATGATCTAGCATGGCATAGACATTAATGGAAACTTCATGCTAGCTATCTTACGATCATGCAATGGCAATGTAGACGTTGTGGCACATGTCATGGTGGTAGTTGCATGGCAATATATCTCGGAATGACTTTGAAAAAGCCATAGTAGGTAGGTATGGTGGCTCTTTTGAGGGAGGCTAATGGTGGGTTTTGTGCACCGGTGAAAGTTGCACAGCACTAAGAAGATGGTGATGGTGGAAGGTGAAAGTGCATCTAAACCATGGACTGAACATTAGTCATGAATAACTCATATACTTGTTGCAAAAGTTTTATTAGTAATCGAAACAAAGCATTCAACGCATACTCCTACGGGAAGGGTTGGTAGGTATAAACCATCGCGCGATCCCGACCGCTATGCAAAGGATGACAATCAAAAGACTAATCATGCTCAGACTTCCTCACATAGCGGTTCACCATACGTGCATGCTACGGGAATCACTAACTTCAACACAAGTATTTCTAGATCCACAACACCTTACTAGCATGACTTCAATATTACCAAAACCACAACTCAAAACTAATTGAGATGAATCAAACTTCTCTAACTATTCAATGCACATGAAGGTGGAAGTTTTCGTATCCCTTTGGATAACTACCCCTTTTGAGACTACTTTCAAAGCATAGATCAACTAACAAGCCACGCACCGCTGTGCTCTAAAAGATATAAGTGAAGCACATACAACAAAAGTATCTAGCTCAAAAGATATAAGTGAAGCACATGTGAGCTGAATTGTCTACCAAAGGATATAAGTGAAGCTCGACAAAATCACGGTGAGTGCATGTATCTCTCTCAAGGTGTGAAACAAGGATGATTGTGACACAAACAAAAACAAAAGACTCGTACGATACAAGACGCTCCAAGCAAAAACACATAACATGTGGTGAATAAAAATATAGCCCCAAGTAATGTTACCGATGGATTGAAGACGAGAGAGGGGATGCCTTCCCGGGGAATCCCCAAGCTTAGGATTTTACGGAATCCTTGAATCTCTTGGGGTGCCTTGGGCATCCCCAAGCTTGTGCTCTTGACACTCTTTATCTCTTTGTCCATAAGAACTTCACCCAAAACTTGAAAACTTCACAACACGAAACTTAAACAGAAACTCGTGATAACATTAGTATAAGAAAGCAAACCACCACTTCCTTAGGTATTGTAGGAAATTTAAATTCTACTTATGCTGATGTTGGGTTACTGTATTTGCAATCTTCCATGGCTAATACCCCCCGATACTATCCATAGTTTCATCAAAATAAGCAACCAACACAACAAAAACAGAATTTGTTAACAGCAGACCAGTCTGTAGCAATCTGTATACTTCGTAAACTTATGTACTTCAAAAATTCTGAAACATTACCACAGTCTGAAGAATTTTCGTAGCAATAAGCCGCAAAAAGAATCAACTCAAAAGCTCTTACAGAAAAGAAAAAAATCTTTTCGTGAGCAGAAAGTTTCTGTCTTTTCCAGCATGACCAAACGATCATCCCCAAGACTAATCATAACGGTTTTACTTGGCACAAACACAAAAGAAACAAAAAAAACACAATCATAACAGAATTATGAAAGTGTGGAAAACACAAAACAGAAAGAAAAAGGATAGATTCGTTGGGTTGCCTCCCAACAAGCGCTATTGTTTAACGCCCTTAGCTAGGCATCAATGATGCTCACACAAAAGACAAGAGTTGAAGCACAACGAGAGCATTATAAAGTATGTGAAAATCACATCTAAGTCTAACATACTTCCTATGCATTGGCATTTTATAGGAAAACAGATTGTCAAGACAACCAATAGTTGCCACATGCAAGGAAGAAGAAAGAGACAATAGCAATCCCCACATAACGAGAGGTAATTTGGTAACATGAAAGTTTCTACCACAATATTTTCCTCTCTCATAGCAATTACATGTGGGATCATATTTGAATTCAACAATGTAACTATCACATAGGATATTATTTTCATGATCCACATGGATGCAAAGTTGACGCTCGTCAAAAATAGTGGGATTATCATCAACTAAAGTCATGACTTCTCCAAACCCACTTTCAATATTATTGCAAATATCATAATCATCACGAGGGTTAAACAAATTTTCAAGATCAAAAGAAAAATTATCACCCCAATCACGATCATTGCAACAAGTAGTGGACATAGCAAAACTAGCATCCCCAAGCTTATGGTTTTGCATATTCTTAGCATGATTGTCACTAATAGAATTTATAGTGAAACCATTGCAATCATGGTTTTTATCCAAGGAGCCCTCGTGAATCGCTTCATAAATTTCTTCCTCACAATTTTCAGATTCACGCATCTCAAGCAAAACTCCATAAAGATAGTCAAGTGCACTCAACTCTATAACAATTGGATCAACATAATTGGATCTCTTAAATAGATTAGCAAGTGGATGAGGATCCATATCACTAGATTTTCAGCAAACGAAGATGCAAGCACATTGAAGGCACATAGCACACAAGCAAAGGAAAGGCAAGCGAGAAAAAAGGGCGAACGAAAAAGGCAAACGAAAAAGGAAAAGGAGAAAGGCAAATGAAAACGGCAAATGTGAAGTGGTGTAGAGGAAAACGAGAGGCAACTGGCAAAAAAGTAAATGCAAGAGATAAGTTTGTGAGACCTACTTGGATAGATCTCTCCTTCCCTGGCAACGGCGCCAGAAATATTTCTGCTACTGCAACAAAAGACCTTCCAACGGCGCCAGAAACGTGCTACGGCACCAGGAATCCTTCTGCTATGGCTACGCCTTAAGGGACTTCCTAGGAAAATATGCAAAGGATTTCCCCCGTGGCCTTGGAGCCTTGCGTTGGTGTTCCCTCGAAGCGTAAAGGGTGATGTAGCGCAGCGGTGGTAAGTATTTCCCTCAGTTTGAGAACCAAGGTATCGATCCAGTGAAGGAGTATCTCAAGTGCCTGCACAAACACAAAAAGCTTGCTCCCAACGCTATGAAGGGGTTGTCAATCCCTTATAGATTGTTCGCCAAGTGAGCACTGAAACCAACAAAGTAACAAAGCAAAGTAAAAGCAAAAGTGGAAACGGTAGATGTGAATAGACCCGGGGCCGTAGTGTTTACTAATGGCTTCTCTCATGAAAGCAAGTAGGCGGTGGGTGAACAAATTACTGTCGAGCAATTGATAGAACCGCGCAAAGTCGTGACGTCATCTATGGCAATGATTATATCTATAGGCATCACGTCCAAAACAAGTAGACCGATACTTTCGCATCTACTACTATTACTCCACACGTCGACCGCTATCCAGCATGCATCTAGTGTATTAAGTCCAAAAGAACAGAGTAACGCCTTAAGCAAGATGACATGATGTAGATGGAAAATCTCATATCTACGACAAAGCCCACCTTGTTACCCTTGATGGCAAATACACGAGGTGTGCCCTGCTGCCGCTACTATCACTGGGAAAGGTCACCACATGGTAAGAACCCAAAACCAAGCACTTCTCCCATTGCAAGAATCATAGATCTCATTGGACAAACAAAACCCAAGACTCGGAGAGACTTACAAGGATATCAAATCATGCATATAATACATCAGCAAAGACTCAAATATATATCATAGATAATCTGATCACAAATCCACAATTCATCGGATCTTGACAAACACACCGCCAAAGAGGATTACATCGGATAGATCTCCATGAAGATCATGGAGAACTTTGTATTGAAGATCCAAGAGAGAGAAGAAGCCATCTAGCTACTAACTACGGACCCGTAGGTCTGAAGTGAACTACTCATGAGTCATTGGAGGGGTGATGATGTTGATGTAGAAGCCCTCCAACTCCAAAGTCCCCTCCGGTAGGGCACCGGGAAGGGTCTCCAGATGAGATCTCGCGGAAACGGAAGCTTGCGGCGCCGGAAAAGTATTTTCGTGGATCCCTTGATTTTTTCTGTATTTTATGGAATATATAGGCGAAGGAGCTAGGTCAGGGGGGCGCCAGGGAGGCCACAAGCCTGCTGTAGCCCCCCTGGTGGCGGATAGGGGGCTTGTGGGCCCCCTGTAGCCCTCCTGGCTTGGCCCTCAAGCCCCCTGATCTTCTTCCGTTCGGGAAAAATTTATTTCGGGGATTTTATTCTGTTTGGACTCCGTTCCAAAATCAGATCTGAAAAGAGCCAAGAACACAGAAAAAACAGGAACTGGCACTTGGCACTGAATTAATAAGTTAGTCCCAAAAAAGATATAAAAGGTACATAAAACATCCAAAGATGACAAGATAACAACATGAAACCATCAAAAATTATAGATACGTTTGAGACGTATCAGGCGCCTACGCCAATTGAAGTGGAAACTGATGATAGTGATCATTGGGCTTCAGATCAAGTTACTACAAACCTTGTAGGTCGATAAGGTCGCGTACTGCTACAGAGTAGTATGGTAACCCTGTCTTGGAGGTCATGTAGTTGAACAACAATGAACCTACGAGCTATGGAGAAGCGATGGTGGGCCCGAATTCCGGCATATGGCTGGAGTCCATGAAATCCGAGAGAGGATCCGTGTATAAAACAAAGTACAGACTTTGGAGAACTACTTGATGGTTGTGAGACTATTAAGTACATATGGATCTTTAAAAGAAAGACACGCGATGATGGTGAAAAGTCACCATTAAGAAAAGCTCGACTTATCACAACGATGTTCTCGACAAGTTCAAAGAGTTGACTATGATGAGACTTTCTCACTCGTAGCGATGCTAAAAGTCGGTTGGAATTATGTTAGCAGTTGCTGCATTATTTATGAAATTTTGCACATGGGAAGTCAAAACATTGTTTCCTCGACGGTTTCCCTGAGGAAAGGTTGTATGTGATACAACCAGAAGGTTTTGTCGATCCTAAGGATGCTAACAAGTATGCAAGCTCCAGCGATCCTTCTATGGACTGGTGCAAGCATCTCAGAGTTGGAATATACGCTTTGATGAGATGATCAAAGCTTTTGGATTTATACAAGGTTTATGAGAAACTTGTATTTTCAAAGAAGTGAGTGGGAGCACTATAGAATTTCTGATAAGTATATGTGGTTGACATATTGTTGATCGGAAGTAATGTAGAATTTTTGAAAAGCATAAAGGGTTGTTTGAAAGGAGTTTTTCAAAGGAGAACCTGGATAAAGCTACTTGAACATTGGGCATCAAGATCTATAGAGATAGATCAAAACGCTAAATAGAACTTTCAATGAAATGCATGCCTTGACAAGTTTTTAAAGGAGTTCAAAATAGATCAGCAAAGAAGGAGTTCTTGGCTGTGTTGTAAGGTGTGAATTTGAGTAAGACTCAAAGCCCGACCGCAGAAGAAAGAGAAAGGACGAAGGTTGTCCCCTATGCTTTAGCTGTAGGCTCTAAAGTATGCCATGTTGTGTACCGCACGTGATGTGTGCCTTGCCATAAGTCTATAAAGGGGTACAAAGAGTGATCCGGGATTGAATCACTAAACATCGGTCAAAGTTATCCTTAGTAACTAATGGCCTAAGGATTTTTTTCTCGATTATGGAGGTGATTAAAGAGTTCGTCGTAAAGGGTTACATCGATGCAAGCTTTGACACTAATCCGAATAACTCTAAGGAGTAAAGCGGATTCGTATAGTGGAGCAGTCATTTGGAATAGTTCCAAATGGCACGTTGTAGCAGCATCTACAGGATAACATAGAGATTTGTAAAGCACACACAGATCTTAAAGGTTCAGACTCATTGACTAAAACCTCTCTCACAAGCAAGACGTGATCAAACCCCAAACTGTATGGGTGTTGGATTCATTAAAATCACATAGTAATGTGAACTAGATTATTGACTCTAGTGCAAGTGGGAGACTGTTGGAAATATGCCCTAGAGGCAATAATAAATTAGTTATTATTATATTTCTTTGTTCATGATAATCCTTTATTACCCATGCTATAATTGTATTGATTGGAAACACAAATACAAGTGTGGATACATAGACAAAACACTGTCCCTAGTAAGCCTCTAGTTAACTAGCTCATTGATCAAAGATGGTTAAGGTTTCCTAACCATAGGCAAGTGTTGTCACTTGATAATGGGATAACATCATTGGGAGAATGATGTGATGGACAAGACCCAAACTATAAACATAGTATATGATCGTGTCAATTTATTGCTACTGTTTTCTGCATGTCAATATATCTGTTCCTATGACCATGAGATCATGCAACTCCCGGACACCAGAGAAATACCCTGTGTGTATCAAACGTCGCAACGTAACTAGGTGACTATAAATGTGCTCTATTGGTATCTCAGAAGGTGTCTGTTGGGTTGGCATGGATCAAGACTGGGATTTGTCACTCCGTGTGACGGAGAGGTATCTCGGGGGGCCCACTCGGTAATACAACATCACAACAAGCCTTGCAAGCAATGTGACTAAGGAGTTAGTTACGGGATCTTGTATTACGGAAAGAGTAAAGAGACTTGCCGGTAACGAGATTGAACTAGGTATGGATATACCGACGACCGAATCTCGAGCAAGTAACATACCGAAGGACAAAGGGAATAGTATACGGGAATATATGAATCCTTGACATAGAGGTTCAACCGATAGAGATCTTTATAGAATATGTAGGAGCCAATATGGACATCTAGGTCCCGTTGTTGGTTATTGCCCGGAGAGTGTCTCACGTCATGTCTGCATAGTTCTCGAACCCGTAGGGTCTACACACTTAAGGTTCGGTGATGTTTCGGTATAGTTGAGTTATATGTGTTGGTGACCGAAGGTTGTTCGGAGTATCGGATAAGATCCCGGACGTCACTAAGGTTTCCGAAATGGTCGAAAACGAAGATTGATATATAGGAAGTCCTGTTTTGGTCATCGGAAAAGTTTCGGGCTCATCGGTAGTGTACCGGGAGTGCCGGGAGGGGTGCCGGGGACTATCGGGAGGGGTGTCACGCCCCGAGGAGCCTCATGGGCTATGGGAAGAGATAAACCAGCCCCTAGTGGGCTATAATAAGTTCCCACTAAGGCCCATAAGGTTTGAGAAGGAAAAAACAAGGTGGAAAGAGTTTCCAAGTGGGAAGGAGGAATCCTACTCCAAATAGGATTGGAGTAGGAGTCCTCCTCCTCTCCCTTGCGCAAGGGAAGAGAAGACTGACCTAGGGTGCAGCCCTCTTCCTCCTCTCCTCCTATATATACTAAGGGTTTTGAGGGGTTTTAGACAACAGAAAACACCCACGTGTTGTCTTCTCTCTCTAGATCTGTTTCTCCTCTAGTTTCAGCGGTGCTTAGGCGAAGCCCTGCTGGAATAGCTCCACCAACACCACCACCACGCCGCCGTGCTGGAGAACTCATCTACTTCTCTGCCCCCTCTTGCTAGATCAAGAAGGCGGAGATCATCTTCAAGATGTACGTGTGCGGAACGCGGAGGTGCCATCCGTTTGGCACTTGATCGGGACGGGTCGTGGGATGGATCTTGAGACGGTTCGTGGGACGGATCTTGGGACAGATCGTGAAGACGTACCACTACATCAACCGCGTTTATTAACGCTTCCGCTTAGCGATCTACAAGGGTATGTGGATTTGATCTCCCTATCATAGATGATCATCACCATGATAGGTCTTCGTGTGCATAGGAAATTTTTTGTTTCCCATGCGAAGTTCCCCAACAGAAAGTCCTCTGGCCCTTTTTCTGGATTCTTCTTTGTCCAATCCCAAACTGCCGGAACCAAGCTGCTAAAGGAAGACGCGAGAGCTGCATTGACCCTTTCTTCGACTGAATTGACCAATTCTTCTTTGGTCTTAGCTTTGCTCTTATCTGCCGCAAGCACGACCTTCTCGTCGATGGTCAGTTGAGTAAGCATCCGTCTCTGCCTCTTTTCCTCCGGCTTCTCGTGGTAGCACTTCTTCCATGAGGCGCCATCTCCGACACCGTGCACACGTCCATATAATGGAGGTTTGTCCATCGAGAAATTTTTCAGTATGTTCAGGGCCCGGTTGAACGGGTTGTCCCACTTGGGCCTCGCCGACGACTGAGATGACTCGTCGCTTTCGGCTGCCTTTTGGTGCTTCTCTTTCTGCAAAAGGAACGTGGATGGTTTACAAATGTGACAAAACTTGTTTTCGAATTGATTGGAAGCTAATATAAGGTGGTAATATAACAATTACCAGTAGTCTCATGAACTCCCTCGTGTTCGGGTCCGTGTAAAAGATCTTATTGATGGGGTCCCACTTGTACTGGGCCCTGATCTAGTCATTCTTCTGCGGGTCGGTGAACTCTGCCAAGGGGTATGGGATTCCATGAATTTCACGTTCGGCGTCCTCCTTGGCCCATACGTGCCTCTTCCCCTCGTAACCACGGCTTCCGAGGCGGTGGGGAGGCGTGTTCCTGGCCTGGAGCGCCTTCATTTTCTCTGACTTTTTCTTGACTTCTTCTGTAGTTCATGTCTCCTTGAATTTTTCGAAGTCCTCTTTCGTTAGTGATGGATTGTCAGCATGAATCTTTGACCACGGTTCATTCTTCGCAATCACTTTTTTCACCCTTACTTTCCACACGGACAAGGCGTTGGTGAACATCGCCATTGCTTTGCTGTTTATCTTTGTCATGGGTTTGTTACTGTTGGAAATATGCCCTAGAGGCAATAATAAATTAGTTATTATTATATTTCTTAGTTCATGATAATCGTTTATTATCCATGCTATAATTGTATTGATTGGAAACACAATACTTGTGTGGATACATAGACAAAACACTGTCCCTAGTAAGCCTCTAGTTGACTAGCTCGTTAATCAAAGATGGTCAAGGTTTCCTGGCCATAGGCAAGTGTTGTCACTTGATAACGGGATCACATCATTAGGAGAATCATGTGATGGACTAGACCCAAACTAATAGACGTAGCATGTTGATCGTGTCATTTTGTTGCTACTGTTTTCTGCGTGTCAAGTATTTATTCCTATGACCATGAGATCATATAACTCACTGACACCGGAGGAATGCTTTGTGTGTATCAAACGTCGCAACGTAACTGGGTGACTATAAAGATGCTCTACAGGTATCTCCGAAGGTGTTAGTTGAGTTAGTATGGATCAAGACTGGGATTTGTCACTCCGTGTGAACGGAGAGGTATCTCGGGGCCCACTCGGTAATACAACATCACACACAAGCCTTGCAAGCAATGTAACTTAGTGTAAGTTGCGGGATCTTGTATTACGGAACGAGTAAAGAGACTTGCCAGTAAACGAGATTGAAATAGGTATACGGATACTGACGATCGAATCTCGGGCAAGTAACATACCGAAGGACAAAGGGAATGACATACGGGATTATATGAATCCTTGGCACTGAGGTTCAAACGATAAGATCTTCGTAGAATATGTAGGATCCAATATGGGCATCCAGGTCCCGCTATTGGATATTGACCGAGGAGTCTCTCGGGTCATGTCTACATAGTTCTCGAACCCGCAGGGTCTGCACACTTAAGGTTCGACGTTGTTTTATGCGTATTTGAGTTATATGGTTGGTTACCGAATGTTGTTCGGAGTCCCGGATGAGATCACGGACGTCACGAGGGTTTCCGGAATGGTCCGGAAACGAAGATTGATATATAGGATGACCTCATTTGGTTACCGGAAGGTTTTCGTGCATTACCGGAAAAGTTTCGGGCTCATCGGTAGTGTACCGGGAGTGCCGGGAGGGGTGCCGGGGACCATCGGGAGGGGTGTCACGCCCCAAGGGGTCTCATGGGCTATGGGAAGAGATAAACCAGCCCCTAGTGGGCTGGAATAAGTTCCCACTAAGGCCCATAAGGTTTGAGAAGGAAAAAAACACAAGGTGGAAAGAGTTTCCAAGTGGGAAGGTGGAATCCTACTCCAAGTAGGATTGGAGTAGGACTCCTCCACCTCCAATTTCGGCCAAACCTTTGGGTTTTGAGGCTGCCTCCTCCCCTCCCTCCCACCTATATATACGGAGGTTTTAGGGCTGATTTGAGACGACTTTTCTCACGGCTGCCCGACCACATACCTCCATAGTTTTTCCTCTAGATCGCGTTTCTGCGGAGCTCGGGCGGAGCCCTGCTGAGACAAGATCATCACCAACCTCCGGAGCGCCGTCACGCTGCCGGAGAACTCTTCTACCTCTCCGTCTCTCTTGCTGGATCAAGAAGGCCGAGATCATCGTCGAGTTGTACGTGTGCTGAACGCGGAGGTGCCGTCCGTTCGGTACTAGATCGTGGGACTGATCGCGGGATTGTTCGCGGGGCGGATCGAGGGACGTGAGGACGTTCCACTACATCAACCGCGTTCACTAACGCTTCTGCTGTACGATCTACAAGGGTACGTAGATCACTCATCCCCTCTCGTAGATGGACATCACCATGATAGGTCTTCGTGCGCGTAGGAAAATTTTTGTTTCCCATGCGACGTTCCCCAACAGTGGTATCAGAGCTAGGTTCGTGCGTAGATGTCTTCTCGAGTAGAACACAAAAGTTTTTGTGGGCGGTGATGTGCGTTTTGCTGCCCTCCTTAGTCTTTTCTTGATTCCGCGGTATTGTTGGATTGAAGCGGCTTGGACCGACATTACTCGTACGCTTACGAGAGACTGGTTTCATCGTTACGAGTAACCCCCTTTGCTCAAAGATGACTGGCAAGTGACTGTTTCTCCAACTTTAGTTGAATCGGATTTGACCGAGGAGGTCCTTGGATGAGGTTAAATAGCAACTCATATATCTCCGTTGTGGTGTTTGCGTAAGTAAGATGCGATCCTACTAGATACCCTCGGTCACCACGTAAAACATGCAACAACAAAATTAGAGGACGTCTAACTTGTTTTTGCAGGGTATGATTGTGATGTGATATGGCCAACGATGTGATGTGATATATTGGATGTATGAGATGATCATGTTGTAATAGAAATATCGACTTGCACGTCGATGGTACGGCAACCGGCAGGAGCCATAGGGTTGTCTTTATACTAACGTTTGTGCTTGCAGATGCGTTTACTATTTTGCTAGGATGTAGCTTTAGTAGTAATAGCATAAGTAGCACGACAACCCCGATGGCAACACGTTGATGGATGATCATGGTGTGGCGCCGGTGACAAGAAGATCGTGCCGGTGCTTTGGTGATGGAGATCAAGAAGCACGTGATGATGGCCATATCATGTCACTTATGAATTGCATGTGATGTTAATCCTTTTATGCACCTTATTTTGCTTAGAACGACGGTAGCATTATGAGGTGATCTCTCACTAAAATTTCAAGACGAAGTTGTGTTCTCCCCGACTGTGCACCGTTGCGACAGTTCTTCGTTTCGAGACACCACGTGATGATCGGGTGTGATAGACTCAACGTTCACATACAACGGGTGCAAAACAGTTGCACACGCAGAACACTCGGGTTAAGCTTGACGAGCCTAGCATGTGCAGACATGGCCTCGGAACACATGAGACCGAAAGGTCGAGCATGAATCGTATAGTTGATATGATTAGCATAGGGATGCTTACCACTGAAACTATTCTCGACTCACGTGATGATCGGACTTGAGATAGTGGATTTGGATCATGTACCACTCAAATGACTAGAGAGATGTACTTTTGAGTGGGAGTTCTTAAGTAATATGATTAATTGAACTAATTTTCATGAACATAGTCTAATGGTCTTTGCGAATTACGATGTAGCTTGCGCTATAGCTCTACTGTTTTTTTATGTTCCTAGAGAAAATTTAGTTGAAATTTGATAGTAGCAAACTTTGCAGACTGAGTCTGTAAAACCGAGGATTGTCCTCGTTGCTGCGCAGAAGGCTTATGTCCTTAATGCACCACTCGGTGTGCTGCACCTCGAGCGTCGTCTGTGGATGCTGTGAACATCCGACATACACGTTTCTGATGACTACACGATAGTTCAGTGCAAAGTACTTAATGGCTTAGAAGCAAGGCACCGAAAACGTTTTAAACGTCACGGAACATAAGTGATGTTCTAAAGAGATGAAATTGTGATTTCATGCTTGTGCCCTTGTTAAGAGGTACGAGACCTCCAACAAAATTCTTTGACCACAAAGTAAAGGAGAAAAGCTCAATCGTTGAGCGTGTGCTCAGATTGTCTGAGTACGACAATCACTTGAATCAAGTGGGAGCTAATCTTCCAGATGAGATAGTGATGGTTCTCCAAAAGTCACTGCCACCAAGCTTTGAGAGCTTCGTGATGAACTATAACATATCAAGGATAGATACAATGATCTTTGAGAGATTCGCGACGTTTGACACTGCGAAAGTAGAAATCAAGAAGGAGCATCAATAGTTGATGGTTTGAAAAACCACTAAGTTTCAAGAAAGGCGAGGGCTAGAAGGGATACTTCGTGAAACGGCAAAACAGTTGCTGCACTAATGAAGAGACCCAAGATTAAACCCAAACCCGAGACTAAGTGCTTCTGTAATAAGGGGAACAGTCACTGAGGCGGAGCAACTCTAGATACTTGGTAGATAAGAAGGCTGGCAAAAGTCGAGAGAAGTATATTTGATATACATAATGTTGATGTGTACTTTACTAGTACTCCTAGTAGCACGAGGGTATTGGATACTGGTTCGGTTGCTAAGTGATTAGTAACGTGAAATGAAAGCTACGGCATAAACGGAGACTAGCTAAAGGCGAGGTGACGATACGTGTTGGAAGTGTTTCCAAGGTTGATATGATCAAACGTCGCACGCTCCCTCTACCATCGGGATTGGTGTTGAACCTAAATAATTGTTATTTGGTGCTTGCGTTAAGCATGAACATGATTGGATCGTGTTTATTGCAATACGATTATTCATTCAAAGAGAATAATGGTTACTCTATTTGCTTGAATAATCACCTTCAATGGTTTATTGAATCTCGATTGTAGTGTTACACATTGGTGCCGAAAGATACGAGTTAATGATGATAGTACCACTTACTTGTGGCACTGCCGCTTGAGTCATGTTAGTATAAATTGCATGAAGAGGGTCCATGCTGATGGATCTTTACTCACCTGATTTCGAATCACTAGTGACATGCAAATCATATCACATGAGCAAAGCCTTGTTTTCATTGAGATGAAACAAGATAGTAACTTGTTGGAAGTGATACATTTTGATGTATGCAGTCCAATGAGTGCTGAGGCACGCAGTGGATATCATTATGTTCTTACTTCACTGACGACTTGAGTAGATACAAGAGTATTTACTTAATGAATCACAAGTCTGAAATGTTGAAAAGTTCAATTCCGTTTCAGAGTGAAGTTCGTCGTAACAAGAGGATAAACTGTCTACGATATGATCATGGAAATGAATATCTGAGTTACGAGTTTTGGTACACAGTTAAGACAATGTGGAAATTGTTTCGCAGTTCATGCCACCTGGAACATCATAGTGTGATGATGTGTCTGAACGTCATAGCCACACACTATTTGGTATGGTGCATACTATGATGTCTCTTATCGAATTACCACTATCGTTTATGGGTTATGCATTAGAGACAACCGCACTCACTTTAAATAGGGCACCGCGTATTTCCATTGAGATGACACAGTATAGACTGAGGTTTAGAGAAATCTAAACTGTCGTTTCTTAAAAGTTTGGGGTTTCGACACTTATGTGAAAAAGTTTCAGTCTGATAAGCTCGAACCCAAAGCGGATAAATGCATCTTCATAGGATATCCAAAACAGTTGGGTACATCTCCTATCTCAGATCCGAAAGCAAAGTGTTTGTTTCTAGAAACGGATCCTTTCTCGAGGAAAGGTTTCTCTCGAAAGAATTGAGTGGGAGGGTGGTAGAACTTGATGAGGTTATTGAACCATCACTTCAACCAGTGTGTAGCAGGGCGCAGGAAGTTGTTCATGTGGCGCCTACACCAATTGAAGTGGAAGCTGATGATGATGATCATTGAGCTTCGAATCAAGTTACTACAAACCTCGTAGGTCGACAAGGTCGCGTACTGCTGCAGAGTAGTACGGTAACCCTGTCTTGGAGGTCATGTTGTTGAGCAACAGTGAACCTACGATTTATGGAGAAAGCGATGGTGGGCCCAGATTCCGACAAATGGCTGGAAGCCATGAAATCCGAGAGAGGATCCATGGATGAAAACAAAGTGTAGACTTTGGAAGAATTACTTGATGTTCATAGGACTATTGAGTAAAGATGGATCTTTAAAAGAAGAGAGACGATGATGGTGATAAGTCACTATTAAGAAAAGCTCGACTTGTCGCAAAGATGTTTTCGACAAGATCAAACAGTTGACTATGATGAGTCTTTCTCACTCGTAGCGATGCTAAAGGTCTGTTAGAATTATGTTAGTAGTTGCTGCATTATTTATGAAATATTGCACGTAGGATGTCAAAACATTGTTTCCTCGACGGTTTCCTTGAGCAAACATTGTATGTGATACAACCAGAAGGTTTTGTCGATCCTAAAGATACTAGCAAGTATGCAAGCTCCAGTGATCCTTCAATGGACTGGTGCAAGCATCTCGGAGTTGGAATAAGCACTTTGATGAGATGATCAAAGATTTTGGGTGTGTACAAGGTTTATGAGAAACTTGTATTTCCAAAGAAGTGAGTGGGAGCACTATAGAATTTCTGATAGGTATATGTGGTTGACATATTGTGGATCAGAAGTAATGTAGAATTTCTGTAAAGCATACAAGGTTGTTTGAAAGAAGTTTTCAAAGGAGTACCTGGATTATGCTACTTGAAGGTTGAGCATCAAAGATCTATGGAGATAGATCGAAAGCGCTTAATAGAAGTTTCAACAAGATGCATGCCTTGACAAGTTTTTGAAAGAGTTCAAAATAGACCAGCAAAGAAGGAGTTCTTGGTTGCGTTGTGAGGTGTGAATTTGAGTAAGACTCAAAACCCGACCACGGCAGAATAAAGAGAATAGATGAAGGTCGTCTTCTATGCCTTAGCCGTAGAATCTAAAGTATGCCATGCTGTGTACCGCACCTGAAGTGTGCCTTGACTCAAAGTATGTTGAGAGGTACAGAGAGTGATCCATGTTTGAATCACTAGCAGCGGTCAAAATTTATCCTTAGTAACAAATGGACTAAGGAATTTTTCTCGATTATGGAGGTGGTTAAAGAGTTCGTCGTAAAGGGTAACGTCGATGCAAGCTTTGACACTAATCTGAATAACTATGAGTAGTGAAACGGATTAATATAGTAGAGTGGATATTTGGAGTATTTCCGAATAGCACGTAGTAGCAGCATCTATAAGATGACATAAAGATTTGTAAAGAACGCACGGATCTGAAAGTTTCAGAACCATTGACTAAAACCTCTCTCACAAGCAAGACATGATCAGACCCCATAACTATATGGGTGTTGGATTCGTTGGAATCACATGGTGATGTGAACTAGATTATTGACTCTAGTGCAAGTGGGAGACTGTTGGAAATATGCCCTAGAGGCAATAATAAATTAGTTATTATTATATTTCTTAGTTCATGATAATCGTTTATTATCCATGCTATAATTGTATTGATTGGAAACACAATACTTGTGTGGATACATAGACAAAACACTGTCCCTAGTAAGCCTCTAGTTGACTAGCTCGTTAATCAAAGATGGTCAAGGTTTCCTGGCCATAGGCAAGTGTTGTCACTTGATAACGGGATCACATCATTAGGAGAATCATGTGATGGACTAGACCCAAACTAATAGACGTAGCATGTTGATCGTGTCATTTTGTTGCTACTGTTTTCTGCGTGTCAAGTATTTATTCCTATGACCATGAGATCATATAACTCACTGACACCGGAGGAATGCTTTGTGTGTATCAAACGTCGCAACGTAACTGGGTGACTATAAAGATGCTCTACAGGTATCTCCGAAGGTGTTAGTTGAGTTAGTATGGATCAAGACTGGGATTTGTCACTCCGTGTGAACGGAGAGGTATCTCGGGGCCCACTCGGTAATACAACATCACACACAAGCCTTGCAAGCAATGTAACTTAGTGTAAGTTGCGGGATCTTGTATTACGGAACGAGTAAAGAGACTTGCCAGTAAACGAGATTGAAATAGGTATACGGATACTGACGATCGAATCTCGGGCAAGTAACATACCGAAGGACAAAGGGAATGACATACGGGATTATATGAATCCTTGGCACTGAGGTTCAAACGATAAGATCTTCGTAGAATATGTAGGATCCAATATGGGCATCCAGGTCCCGCTATTGGATATTGACCGAGGAGTCTCTCGGGTCATGTCTACATAGTTCTCGAACCCGCAGGGTCTGCACACTTAAGGTTCGACGTTGTTTTATGCGTATTTGAGTTATATGGTTGGTTACCGAATGTTGTTCGGAGTCCCGGATGAGATCACGGACGTCACGAGGGTTTCCGGAATGGTCCGGAAACGAAGATTGATATATAGGATGACCTCATTTGGTTACCGGAAGGTTTTCGTGCATTACCGGAAAAGTTTCGGGCTCATCGGTAGTGTACCGGGAGTGCCGGGAGGGGTGCCGGGGACCATCGGGAGGGGTGTCACGCCCCAAGGGGTCTCATGGGCTATGGGAAGAGATAAACCAGCCCCTAGTGGGCTGGAATAAGTTCCCACTAAGGCCCATAAGGTTTGAGAAGGAAAAAAAACACAAGGTGGAAAGAGTTTCCAAGTGGGAAGGTGGAATCCTACTCCAAGTAGGATTGGAGTAGGACTCCTCCACCTCCAATTTCGGCCAAACCTTTGGGTTTTGAGGCTGCCTCCTCCCCTCCCTCCCACCTATATATACGGAGGTTTTAGGGCTGATTTGAGACGACTTTTCTCACGGCTGCCCGACCACATACCTCCATAGTTTTTCCTCTAGATCGCGTTTCTGCGGAGCTCGGGCGGAGCCCTGCTGAGACAAGATCATCACCAACCTCCGGAGCGCCATCACGCTGCCGGAGAACTCTTCTACCTCTCCGTCTCTCTTGCTGGATCAAGAAGGCCGAGATCATCGTCGAGTTGTACGTGTGCTGAACGCGGAGGTGCCGTCCGTTCGGTACTAGATCGTGGGACTGATCGCGGGATTGTTCGCGGGGCGGATCGAGGGACGTGAGGACGTTCCACTACATCAACCGCGTTCACTAACGCTTCTGCTGTACGATCTACAAGGGTACGTAGATCACTCATCCCCTCTCGTAGATGGACATCACCATGATAGGTCTTCGTGCGCGTAGGAAAATTTTTGTTTCCCATGCGACGTTCCCCAACAGTTACCCCACAGAAGTTTACTTTCAGTCCGCCCGGGGAACATGCACCTATTGTGCAACTTCGTTAGGAGCATGTGCTCCATATGTGGTATCTTCCTTAACTTTTCGTCGTTGATGTTGGCGGTTTCCCTGTGGATGCATCCTAGTTGATTGACGTAGCACACACACACTTCCTCCCGCGCCGTTGGCGCTAATTTCTTGGGGTGCATCGCCATGGCCACAATTTTTCCGATGCCGAACTCGTTTGGTTCTTGCCCTATCCGGCTTCGGTCCTTCACCAGCTACGTCAACATCGTTGTCGGTCTTGGGGGTGGTGTCGGTGCCATTGCCACTGTCGGTGCCGGTGCCAGTGTTTGTGTCGGGGTTGGTCTCACTGCCACCCTCCATCCGCAACTGGTGTCCGTCTAGGTAATCAAAATAATGATTTTCTGACTCAAAACAGTCTTCTTCGAGGCGACCAGAACCCCCGTGTTCGTCGTGTCTAGACATATTTCCTACGAGCATTTAAGTATAATAGTTTAATTCTAGGCCGAATAAAATGATAATAAAAATGGGCATATATTTGGTCGGAATGTTGATTCATTCCCCTTCTGGCAATTCCCTGGCACTCGATATGTCCTAGTTTCTAGCATAAGTCATGCCGAAATTCACGGAAATTTTTGGCATGACCTTTGCTAAAAACTGGACGTATGAGCGCGTGAAATTTGCCAGAATAGAAATGAATCAACATTGCAGAAAAAATAGGCCACTCGAACATTCCGGCAAAACATCAATGACAAGAAGTTACAATCTGACATAATTGTATTCATCTACATTTTTAGGAAAGATAAATGATGAAAGGTGAAAATGTTATGCTTCATTAGGTCAAAAATAAGGTGTGGGCACTGCCCGTCTGCACTTCCTCTCTCTTGTTTTGTTTTCATGATTAACTAACTTACTTAATCTTTTCAATCAAGTACCTACATTCCTCTATCTTTTTCTAAGATCAAAACCCTAATTCATAAGGAAAAAAACTTCAAGGAAAAAACTTACTTATATCTTCATATGCTGACATACACAAAAGAATATTGCTAGTGCATCATGACTAAACTTGAATGCTGGTGACTAATAAATGAACTTGATACATTAAGCATGGCTAATGACACTTGTCGCGCCATATAGGTAACAATGTGGAATGAACAAATATGGCTAATTTGGCTTTGTACTTATCAAACAAACAAGGTGAAGTGTGCAGACAAAAGAAAGTAAAAATCATGAGTTGCCAAGCATGTTGGTCTCAACTGCGTGTGTTTTCTTTCATTGTAGTCATTTTCATGGTCTTTTTTTCCTTGAAAAAAAGAGGTTGCTTGCACGCACAAAACTGCGATCTCTTGATGATAGGAAAAATGCCCTACATCGAGTGGAAGACTCATCAATGGTATGTTTGCAAACAAGGAAACCATTCGTGTTTGCATCCACCCATGTTCAGAATCCATGGTATGGTTCGATACAATAGCAATCAATCGAAGCCCAAAGGGACGCATCAAAAATTTGGAATCCGTGCTTCGTTCTACTATGTCACTACTGGTGTTTGCATACATGTCCATCACCGCGGATTGCAAGTACCGCTCCACCTTCCTTTCAGTCACTTTCTTGACTGCACGGTATAACAAGCAAAAGGGTTATAAACAAAATGCATGCATGCATCAAAGTCATATAATTTTTTTGCATGACCTCGCCTAAAAATAGGGCATATCGAGTTTACTCGAAATTCGCCGAAACGGAAATAAATCAACATTTCGGCAAAACATAAGCAACTCACGGGGCATGTCACTCACACAAATCCCTTCATATTGCAAACACACATATTCCCATTCTTGAAGTGCACAACTTTTTAATCACCTATATCCCAAGAGAGATTGTGCACGGTTAGATCATTAGGTCTTCGCGACTTATAGGGATCGAAAGTGGATGGCTAAATAGCTAGCTAGATCTAGTTCTTGGGAGGAGAGATGACTCTAGCTAACTAATGGAGAGGGAGAGAAATGATCTAGCTAGACCTATATATATGGAAGGAGGGTGAGCCAAATAAATACTACCTCCGTCACGGTTTAGAAGGAATAGTTAAATTTACGTGCATTTTCACAATAGACAAGGTTTAAGGCGCATTGCATTTACTCCTAGCATCTAATTAGTACTCTGTTGTACTACTTCTATATGCATGCGTAGTGTGAATGTTATTTTTTTAAACTCATTTCACAACCAATCATTAACCACCTAGGTTCTAGAGAATTTCCATGCATGCCTTCTAAACCGTGACGGAGGGAGTATGTAAGGTAGAGCTAAAAGAGACCATTTATGGAGGAGAATTATGGTGAAGGGGGCATTAATGGGGAGAGAAGAGAGGTAGAAGGAAGAGAGAGGAAGGACAATAATGGTGGAGAAGTAACTTAGAGAGGGGAGAGGGGAAAGGAGGGGAGATGGCAAAGGGGAGAAAAGGGGAGAGATGAGTTGTGGGTGAAAAGGTGCCACCAGCCACGAGTAGCAGTAGTGTTGGTTTGCTCACGGCTCTGCTGCTATTGGACTTAGTAGTAGCGCTTTTCTGGAGCAGCGCTACTACTAACTTGTGCCCAATAGTAGTAGCGATGTTTTCCTCAGGGTGCTACTGCTATTGGTCTTAGAAGTAGTGTTATTTTCAAGGACGCGCTGCTACTACAGCTACCGTTGATGGGCTCGTTGGGTCCCGCTTAGCAGTAGCACTCTTCATCTTTCCAGCACTACTGCTAAGGCCTTACTTGTAACGCTGCACAAAGCCATCACTACTGCTAAGTAGCAACACCGCTTGCTCTTTTCCAGCTCTACTAATAATGTCCTACCTATAAGGTTTTTCATACTAGTTAATAACCACACACATATATTAAAAACAAATGATGCCTTAGCACAAAACTCATGTAGCATTCAACCACTCATGCTATCGGTATGTCAGAGAAAGAGAAATAAGGAGAGATGCATAAGATGGGAGAAAAGACACAACTAAGGCTGTAGGAGAGACGTGTAAGAGGGGCTTGTCGAAAAACTTAGAGCATCTATAGTCGGACCTCTCAAACCCTCCTCAAATGTCCGGGCAGGCTGCCGGATCAGTGCCCAGTCACAAAAAATTGTCCAAGACACGCCTCTCAAACCGTCCTCAAACGTCTGGGCTGACCGGCACCCCCTACTTTCTTGCCGATGGCATATATCCTCAGTGGTCTGCATTTGTGAAGACCATATCCCAACCACATGGCAGAAAAAAAAGCACTTCGCAACAATTCAGGAATCTGTTAGGAAGGATGTGGAGAGGATTTTTGGAGTGTTGCAAGTGCGTTGGACAATTGTTTGTGGGGCTGCAATGATGTGGGAAAAAGAAACTTTATGGCAGGTGATGGTGTTGTTTTGCATAATATGATCACTGAGGATGAGGGCGTGATGGTGTATACTAAACCAACGATTTTGAAACACCTGGAGTACAAGTTGAAATCCTTGAAGATCAAGACGCAATGCATCTTATGAATTTTCTGCAAATGCATCAGAATCTCCGAGATCATCACGTGCACACGCAACTACTCATTGGGACCATATGTGGACACACAATGAGAATAAAAAAGGGATGATTGATTGTGCACTTCAAATAAAATTGATGTAAACTCATTTTATGTTCGGTACCAACATTTATTTTACATGTAATGTTTATTATTTGATGATCTACGCTCTTAGGTCGGACGGTGTTGGCCTTCATTTTGCAGCTTCAAAGAATATTGGAGCTTCCCCTTTCGGGCCAGGCATACATGGACACACGGGAAAACAAAATTCGTGGCTAGTGTTTCAGGCTTCAGGCATGCATTGTGCTGAACACGGGCTTGAGACAACACATATTTTTGAGGTTCGGTTAGGCCCGGACTTGGGATTTTCGGCTTTGTCAAGCCCCGACGTAAGATCATGTTTACCCCCATGACGCCATTCTCGGCCTTTCGTCGCCTCCTATATCTAATCAATTTGAGAAATTATGATATGAACAAATATGCTCTATTTAGATAAAATGGGGTGTACACTCGGTCCACCCGGGATTGAACCCCAAGTTTAACGTCATGTGTGCATCATTAAGGTGGAATATTCTTTTTTTCAGGGGGATATGATGTTCTTGACACAAGCAAGACATGCAAGATGACTTATACTTTATCAGGAGTGAAATACGACATTAGTCCATCAATTCAAACTGATAGCACACTTTAATCCAACAACTCAAAAAGTGATCGGATTTAGTTTAGAAACTCATTGATTTGATCAAATAAGGCCAAAACATGACGGGACTTCAAAAACCGGCCACATGGATGCCATGTCATCGTTTCATTGACCGCTCGTGACTTCACTATTTTTACAAGGGTCTATTTGCAAATTATATGGTTTTTTCTCACACGCCACGGTAATGGTGTTTGGAGTGAAAAAGAATATTAAAATAATTGCGTCACACTTGCAAATAGACTCCTTAAAAAACAATGAAGTCATGAGCGATCAACGGAATGATGGTATGACATCAACGTGACTGGTTTTTTTTAACTCACTGGATGATTTTGTTTTGTCCTTATTTGATCAAATTAACGAGTTTGGATACTAAATTCGGTCATTTCATGAGTTGTTGGGTCTAAAGAGTGCAATCAGTTTGACTTCATGGATTAGTGGCGCATTTCACTCCTTTATCAGTCTATAAATTTATTTTGAGAAACATCAAGTTACTAGTATCTTTTTAATGATGCACAATTTGATAGACCGAGAAACAATACTAGCAAAAGCTTTCCGTGCTTTTCAGATTGCGAAAACGCCGTAGCATCGACTGTGATTCAGCAAGGCCGCTCTCAGATTGTGGAAACGCCGTAGCAAAAAGCGTTTATTACGGTTGTTTCTTTTCTTGAAATCGAAAATAAATAAAGGTAAATGTTTAGGGTAGGCGTGTCGGCCGAACATTTCGGTCGAGCGCGCGTCATAGGATTAAGGCTAACCATATCGTGTGGCTGGTCAGTAATTTTTTTGCTACAACCGGTGTCGATTTTGTTACAACCGTCCACTAAAAAAGTTGCATTCACGTTTGTCAGAGTTGCAATCTGAGTTCATTGATTTTTTTTTTGCTACAATCGATGTCGATTTTTGCTACAACCGATATCGATTTTTACTACAACCGTCCATGAAAAAAGCTGCATAAACGTTCGTCAGAGTGACAACCCGAGTTCGCCGAATTTTTTTGCTACAACCGGTGTCGATTTTGGCTACAATCGTCCACTAAAAAAGCTCTGTCCACGTTTGTCAGAGTTGCAACCCGAGTTGGCTGAATTTTTTTGCTATAACCGGTGTTGATTTTTGCTACAATCGGTGTCGATTTTTGCTACAACCGTCCACTAAAAAAGCCGCATCCACGTTCGTCAGAGTTGTAACCCGAGTTCGTCAGAGTTTTAGCAACGGCTATTTAGCGTTTTTTTTTTGCTACAACCGTTATCGATTTTTGCTACAACCGATATCAATTTTTGGTACAATAGCTGTAGCCGGCACCTGTAAAAGCTACTGTCGGTGTTGAGCGCGGTGCACGCCGCCCTGGGCGGTAAGCCGTGCTGAGCGCGCGCAGGCGGCCGGAGGAGTCGACCTTGAGGAGCATCCCGGTCGCCAGCGCGGGCAGCAACACGAAACAGAGGCTGAAGACGGTGTCCATGATGTGTGCGGGCGACGAGCGCAGGATCCATCCATACCGAGCGTGGGCGGTGGAGCTGCATCCATGACGCTCGTCCCTGGTGAGCAGTGACAGCGCACGGCTCGGAGGATGATTGTGCGCTGCACGAAGTGGCGACAGAGGCGGCTGCCATGAGCTGTTGTGGCGTTTTCTTCAGATCTAAAAACTTGTAAGCTGGAAGAAGGACACGATGTGACAGCCATGCGAGAACACATCTGACGGTCAAGATTAGACCGGCCTAAAGTTTGGACCGGAGCCCCAATGCAGATTACTGTTCATAAATAAATAAACGAAGCGGAGAAAAGAAACACAGGTGTCCGGTAGCTAGGCAGTTGAGCGACGAGCACCTGCACGCTGCATGCATGCCCGGCGGTTTGCTGCAGCCCGCTATCACACAAGCCCCTCCCTACCACCCAGTTTTCCTCCCCGTTTCCCCCGCCCCCAGCTTCGCCACGATCCTCTCCCGCTCCGACGAAACTGAAATTTTTCCCTCGACGACATCCCCTCGATCAAAGCGGCGGCAATGCCGTAGCCACCTACGTACTACGCCGATCGAATGCCGGCCGGACAATGGTCGATGTCCCGTGCCCTCACACACCGGACGACGTAACCCGCGACGATCGACAAGAAAGGTGAGATCGATCTCGATCTGGACGAGAAAGGTAGATGAATTTGACTGTACAATCAACGCGTGGGCGCTTCTCTGATCTGGCATTGTGTTGTCTTCCTCCTTCCAGCGCAGCATCATGTCCAACATCTTCGGCAAGAAAGGGAAGAGTTTCAGCGGTCCAGGTTAGAGATCAACCCCCCATTCAGATCCATTCTGCATCCTCATCTTCCTTGTCTAACCTTACCACCACCTTGCAACTTTTCGATACGAACATAACGAGCATTCATCCGCAGATTCGCCGCATCGAGGCTCAGCACGCGTGCGGTTCAAGAGCGCGAGCCTGAACTGCGTCGACTCGCCCAAGAAGCAGAATGACGACACCTGCAAATACAGGTAGAGTTGGGTTGACAATTCTCAGTTTGTTGATCTGATCTCTGAATCTTGGTCTCGGTAAACATTTTTCTATTCATTCAAGATGTTTGTGAGAATTTACCACATGCAAATGTTGCACCCAGGGTGTTCGTTGGCACGTGGAACGTGGGAGGGAAGAATCCGAACGACGGGCTTAACCTGCAGGACTTCCTTCAGGTGGACGAGTCCTCCGACATCTACGTCTTGGGGTAATGCGCGCCATGGCACTTCCTCGTGTGTGTTGATTCATGAGTTTGATGGTGCAATGGCGATGTATGCATCGTCGCTTTGCCATCTTCCATGGCGTGCGTACGTGGGATTCTGACTGATGGTGTATGAGTAGGTTTCAGGAGATCGTCCCCCTGACCGCCGGCAACGTGCTGGTCCTGGAGGACAACGAGCCGGCGGCGAGGTGGCTGGCGCTCATCCACCAGGCGCTCAACCATCCGCAAGAGCAGCCGGACAGCGACGAGCCGCCGCCGCAGCCGTCGGAGCCCGGCCCGGCCGACGCCGCCCGGCAGCAGCAGAACCGCCGGCGCGACGCCATGGCCACCAGGTCCTCCAGCGGCAACCTCTTCTTCCAGACGCCGTCGCTCAAGGTGCTCAGCAACAGCTACCGCGTCGACAGCGCGCTCGTCAAGACCTGCAACTGCTCCCCTGAGGCGTCCCTGCAGCGCCGCCGCGCCACGGAGGTGCGCGAGTCCGTGTACCGCGCCGCCGAGACGCCCCCCGCGAGCACGGCCGCCGAGGCGACGTCGACGGCGGCCGGCGGCTGGGACGACGACGGCGCCGCCGGCACGCCGGGGCAGTGCGAGCCGCCGTCGGCGGCGGACGGCGGCGGCATGAGCTACTGCCTGATCGCGAGCAAGCAGATGGTGGGGTTGTTCCTGTCGGTGTGGGTGAAGAAGGAGCTGGTGGAGCACGTCGGGCACCTCCGGGTGGACTGCGTCGGCCGGGGCATCATGCGGTGGCTGGGCAACAAGGGGTGCATCGCCATGAGCATGACGCTGCACCACACCAGCCTCTGCTTCGTGTGCAGCCACCTGGCCTCCGGCGAGAAGGAGGGCGACGAGGTCCGGAGGAACGCCGACGTCGCCGAGATCCTCAAGAGCGCGCACTTCCCCCGCGCCTGCAAGTCACCCTCCGCCCAGCGCGTCCTCCCCGAGCGGATCCTCGAGCACGAGTACGTTCCTCTCTTCTTGACAGTCCTCACCATATTTATCTGGCTCTGACAAGCAAACATTCTTCGACTGATCGATGTTCAACAGCAAGATGATCTGGCTTGGGGACCTGAACTACCGGGTCTCCCTGAGCTACGAGGAGACGAGGACGTTGCTGGAGGAGAACGACTGGGACGCTCTGCTGGAGAAAGACCAGGTAACCGTCTGAACTCCGAAGAACTGCAAATTTTCTTCGGACACTCCACACCTATCCCTGCTCAATGGCTTTTTTGGAATGCAGCTGATGATCGAGAGGGAAGCGGGGAGGGTGTTCGGGGGCTGGAAGGAGGGAAAGATCAGCTTCGCGCCGACGTACAAGTATACGCAGAACTCCGACGCGTACGCCGGCGAGACGGTCAAGTCCAAGAAGAAGCGGCGAACGCCGGCATGGTACGTACTGTACGCGCGAGCGCCGCCCGCATTTGTGAAACAGATTGTTGCTGAGGAGTTGCATGCCAGCGTAGGTGCGACCGGATACTGTGGCACGGCGACGGCATCGAGCAGCTGCAGTACCTGCGGGGCGAGTCCAGGTTCTCCGACCACCGGCCGGTCTGGGGCGTGTTCGCCGTCGAGGTGGAGGCCGGCGGCGGCAGGATGAGGAGCTGCTACTCCATGTCCGCGCGGATCGGCCACGACAAGCCCGGGTCGCCGCAGAGGCACGGCAGCTCCGGCGAGCCCTCGTCGTAGCTGCGGCCCTGTAGTTGTATATGTGTAACGTAGAGTGCTTAACTGCTAAGGGTCAGAAAAGATTTTGTAGCCACCATTGACAGGTTGAGCTTGCAGCTCGATCGACTGTCTGCTTTGTCACTTCTCAGGCTGATATATGTTGCTACTAACTGAAAACTGATAAATGGGGCTAACTATATTAACAAAACTTGATTTTTAAGATGGCTGAAATATGAAGCTCAACAAAGTATCACATCACGATTTCCAAGACATTCTCCATCTTGGAACCGAGGGAAATATACGGTTCCATTAATCTTCGAAATTATTGGATTACCCTCTTTCTGAATAACAGCACATATTAGATATCAAATTAGATGTTTGTTGGGATATCCTTCTCATGTAGGTTGTGAGGAGATGATCATTCGAAACTTTTTAGGTGGGTTATGATCTATGGTCATTTTAGGCTTTGCACATGGGAGGATGAAGATGATTTACCCTTTGTCCAACAGCCACAAGCAAGTGTGACGGAAATCAGTGCAATCTTCATTGAAGAAGAAGAGAGAAAGGGAAGTAGAGGAATATTGAAGGAAAGAAGCAAAGGAGCTCCTCTCCCAGGTTGTGACGGTCCAAATTCACTACCTTGTCTTCTTCAAGCTCCAGTTCCATCATCTTTCGTGAAATTCTTTCAATTCCTAACTTTTGAGCCCCAAATCTTGTTGTGTTCATTCAAGATTCAGAAATCTTGATGTATGGGGTTCTCTAGTGCTATCTAGAAAAGAACTTGTCGTATGCCACATTTGATACTCAAAGCATAATTGATCCTTAAGGTGGTTTTGATAATTGATCATAATATATGCATCATTCGACTAATGATATTATCCAAATATATTTTAGAAAAGTTCAGAAGATGCATTGGCTAAAGATTTATGTGGAGATGCCCCTTGATGCAAGGAAGGAATAAGATTGGCTCACGCTTCAAGCAAGAAGACTCTTTATTTTATATATGTAAGAAACCACTTTTGAGTCCATAGGAAAGCCAATACTATAAAAAGGGGATGAGGTATTAAAATGAATTGGTTGCTCAAGTGCTCAGCGATAGCCACCAATAATACTCAGCCATTCTCCCACATAACACTTCTGTCCCAAGCCAAATATCCAAAATCGGTGCCACCAAGTTTTCATATTCGGCCCTACCGTTTTTCATCCCAAATAGAAACCTAGCCAAACCCTACCATTTCGGTACAACCGATTCTGCATCAGTGTACCAAGTTTAGGTGACCAACCTTCTGTTGTCTCGGTACACAAAATCGAAATTTTTGAGTTTGAGTATCGGTGCCACCGAGTTGTATCATCTGACCGTTAGTCACCTTTTCGGTTCTACCGAGTTGTGTATGTCGGTTCCACCGAGATTCAAAAGTTGCTACTTTTGAGCAAGTCGGTACCACCGAGTTGGTCAATTAGGTGTAACGGTTGGATTTTGGGGGTTGCCTATATATACCCATCCACCTACCGCTCACTCGTGGAGGAAGCACTCATAACACACACTTCATTCCCAGATCCATTTTTCTCAGAGAGAGCCACCTACTCATGTGTTGAGATCAAGATATTCCAATCCATCCATTTGAAACTTGATCTATAGCCTCCCTAAGTTGCTTTCTTGCAAATCAATCTCTCCTACCCATGCCAAATCTGTGAGAGTGATTGAGTGTTGAGGAGACTATCTTTAGAAGCACAAGAGCAAGGAGTTCATCGTTCTACCACATCTATTACGTTTTGGAGGGTGGTCCTTCTAGATTGGTTAGGTGTCGCTTGGTAGCCTCCTAATTCGTGTTCTGAAGTTGAACCTAGATGTTTGTAAGGGCAAGGAGATTGCCTACTTAGAGAAGATCTACCTTGAGTGAGGCTAGTCCTTCGTGGACAGAAGCCGTGGTGGAGGAAAAGAGAGAAGCTCAAGCTCAAGACATGATGAGAAGTGTTCGTCCAGTCATGACCGAAACTGCTACAACTGTGGGACACTACTCCAATGAGTGCTCGACTCCCTACAAACGAAGAGAAGAGTCACCTCGAAGACGAAGCTCAAGAGATGAGTCACCTCGCAAAGAGAGAAGGAGTAGAAAAGATCGTTATGAATGAAGACACCCACGGAGAGGCAAGGAATTGGAGAAGAAGGACAAATACACCAAGAGCGGCTCTAGAATAAGACATCAAGCTCATGCTGGTGAATGAGTTTCTAGCTTCAAATAAGACAACCAATCTGAGAGAAGCTACCACTCCAACTCCAACTATAGTCAAGATGAAGGTGTTGCCGGCATTGCACTCGTCTCCTCCAACTCCTACGACTTATTTGATTCACCAAATGAGGGGTTTGGAAACTGCTTCATGGCTAAAGGCCCCAAGGTATTGATAACCCACAAGTATAGGGGATCAATCGTAGTCCTTTCGATAAGTAAGAGTGTCGAACCCAACGAGGAGCAGAAGGCTCTGATAAACGGATTTCACCAAGGTAATAACTGCAAGCACTGAAAGTAGCGGTAACAAGTGATTGTGTAGCGAGGTGAAACGTAGCAAGCGAAAAGTAACAAGTAACAAGTAGTAGAAACGGTGCAGCAAGTGGCCCAATCTCTTTTGTAGCAAGGGACAAGCCTGAACAAAGTCTTATAGGAGGAAAAACGCTCCCGAGGACACACAGGAATTTCTGTCATGCTAGTTTCATCATGTTCATATGATTCGCGTTTGTTACTTTGATAGTTTGATATGTGGGTGGACCGGCGCTTGGGTACTGCCCTTACTTGGACAAGCATCCCAGTTATGATTAACCTCTCTCGCAAGCATCCGCAACTAGAAAATAAGAATTAAGATAACGTCTAACCATAGCATTAAACTAGTGGATCCAAATCAGCCCCTCACGAAGCAACGCATAGACTCGGGTTTAAGCTTCTGTCACTCGAGCAACCCATCATCTACTTAATACTCCCCAATGCCTTCCTCTAGGCCCAAATATGGTGAAGTTTTATGTAGTCGACGTTCACATAATACCACTAGAGGAAAAGACAACATAGAGCATATCAAAATACCGAACGAATATCAAATTCACATGACTATTATCAGCATGACTTATCCCATGTCCTCAGGAACAAAAGTAACTACTCACAAAGCATAATCATAATCATGATCAGAGGTGTAATGAATAGCATCAAGGATCTGAACATAAACTCTTCCACCAAGTAATCCAATTAGCATCAACTACAAAGAGTAATCAACACTACTAGTAACCTTACAAGTACCAATCGGAGTCGCGAGACGAAGATTGGTTACAAGAGATGAACTAGGGATTGGAGAGGAGATGGTGCTGATGAAGATGTTGATGAAGATGCCTCCCCTACGACGAGAGGAGTGTTGGTGATGACGATGGTGACGATTTCCCCCTCCGGGAGGGAAGTTTCCCCGGCAGGATCATCCTGCCGGAGCTCTAGATTGGATCTGCTCAAGTTCCACCTCGTGGCGGCGGCGAAACCACGAAAAAGCTCCTGTATGATTTTTTTGGGACCAAAACCCTTCATATAGGAAAAGAGGGGAGCTAGTGGGCCGTCAGGGAGCCCACAAGCCCCCACTCCGCCACCAGGGGGTGGCGGTGGCAGGGCTTGTGGCGCCCTGGCAGCCCCCTCTGGTACTTCTTTCGCCCAGTATTTTTTATCCCAAAAAAATCCACGTAACTTTTCACGGCATTTGGAGATGTGCAGAATAGTGGACTAAGACTTGCTCCTTTTCCAGTCCAGAATTCCAACTGCCTGAATTCTCCCTCTTCAAATAAACCTTGCAAAATAAGAGAGAAAAGGCATAAATATGGTACCACAAAGTAATATAACAGCCCATAAAGCAATAAATATCAACATGAAAGCATGATGCAAAATGGACATATCAGGTATCACACCCCGAATATCTTGATTTTGATAGTGATGAGGAGGACTTGTTAGGAGAAGATGACTTGCTCTTTGATAAGACTAGTGATAACATTGAAAATGAACTTGCTAATCATCATGCTAATCAAGAGAAGTCGAATGATGATGATAAGAAATAGATTGAATGACTAACTAAAGAATTAAACACTCTTAGCTCATGAAACTACTCTAGAAGATCATAGAGATCTTGCAAGAACTCATGAGAAGCTACTCTTCGAGAAGCTCAACTTGGAGCAAGAGCATGAGTTCCTAAAAGCAATCAATGATGATCTTCGAAAGAAGAGTTCTTCTTATCTTGTCAAACGAGTATTCTTGTCTACTTTTGTTCCACAAGTTAAACCTAAGAAAACTTGTAAAAAGGCAAGAAGGTTTCTTAATCTAGTAACAAAAATGCTAAAGCTAAATCAAATGATGTTGTTCCTAGTAGCTCTCTTGATTCTACTGATGATTCTCTTAGCCAAGTTACACTTGAGCAAGAAAATGGTTTATTGAAAGGGGTCATAGAGAGAGGTGTCTTCAAGAGTCTTGCCAAAAGTAAGGAATTTGAGGAAATTGTGTGCAAGTAAGGAGGACATCAAAAGAAACAAGTTGTTGGCTACTTCAACGTCAACGGAGATGTTTGGGATAAAGGTCCATATCCCACTCCCAAGTTTGTTCCTCAAAATGAGAAGTATGATCCTACTCCTCCCAAGGGAACAAGATCTCAAGAGGCCTTCTACCACAAGACCACAAGGGCAAAGGAAAGCTTCAAGAGGAGATTGACTTATTTGAAGAGGAACCCCAAGCCAAGGTCAGGTGGATTCCCAAGGACACTACTAGTACTACCTCATCTAGTGCTACCACGACTCCAAGGATCCCCATCAAGTTGATGTGGATCCCCAAGAGGAAGAACTAGAAAGTTCTTGAGAGGTGACTCCGCCAATGAAATTAACTCTTATTCATTTTGGCAAGAACTATATGCAATCAACCTCAACCATATGCATTAGGTCAAGGAGTCACACATTCCCTCAAAGGTAAGAAAGGGACAAGGTAATTAATGTAACTTTGGACAACATCCCACAGGTATTTCACTCCATGTTGATAGATATTCTTGCATATGTTCCTTGTGCTTTGGGACTAACCCATATAGGTGAGAAGAGTAAGAAACAACAAGGATTGCTCCCAACTCAAGATGATCTTCATCAGCATTGAGCATCCACCATTACTTCACCTACTTGAAGTCTTCTACGACAAAACCCCAGGTTAGTTTATCCCTCTTAGGTGGGATGTCATATCAAGGGGGATCTTTACTCTAAATCTTGAGTATAAGCATCTCCTAAGGATATGAACACATTAATGCTTTATGTAAAAGTGGTAACCCCACTTGTGCTTAAACGATGAGTATGACCTATGATGAAGTATTCTTACTTCGCTCCCATGTCAATATACTCATATATAGATGACTTCGTCATCGCCAAAGTGCTTTATAGATGCTAGGGTGTTTGTGCATGTTCACCATGTTTTGTCTATCATCTTATTGTGTGAGCATGTTAGTCTGCATGTTTTGCTCATTCGAGGACATCCAATTGTTCTTATTTGGCTTTTCATTTAGCTTTTGCCAATTGGATGGACAATAATGCCTAGGACCCTCCTCTAGCTATCTATGCTTTCTCGTATAAAGTTCTATTCATGCTTCATCACAAAACTTGAACAAGCACTTCTCGATCCCTTTGTGTGAAGGAGCACCCGGAGTTCCGTATCGACAAAGGCTGCATTCCAAAACCTCTTTGTGAATCCCGATGTAATCAACTCCACAAACTCGGTTCCACCGAATTCCCAAAGAAGATCTAAGTTTTCAATCTTCGTACCACCGATACCACCATCTCGGCTTCACCAAGTTTCCCTGTCATTTGACAGGAGAGGAACTCAGTGGCATCGAAATTCTAGTATTGGTGACACCGACAGTGACGGGTATATAATCTGGTGGACCTGACGTTTTGAAATCCCACCTTCAAACGTTTAGTCCAAAACTCTAAGCTGCCGCTGAAGGACCCTTGGTCATTGCCTTTGCATCCCCAAGCGCATCCGCCATTGGGAATCGCTGCCACCGACGGAATCTTCGCCATCGTCACCACCTAGTGGGGTCATCACCGAATTAGGGTATGAATCTGAACCCTTCTACGCTCCATTGATCTGATTCATGCGCATTAGGTTTCTCCCATCCACAACCCACGTTTGTAATCTTCCTCTTCCACAAGAAGCCTCCATAGATTAGAGAATGACGAAATTTTGGATCTAATCCTTGATACGTCTCCAACGTATCTATAATTTTTTATGGTTCCATGCTATTATCTTGTCAAACTTTGGATGTTTTGTATGCATTTTATATCTTTTTTGGGACTAACTTATTAACTCAGAGCCAAGTGCCGATTCCTGTTTTTTCCGTGTTTTTGACCTTTTTCATAGGAGGATATTAAACGGAGTCCAAACGGAATAAAACCCCCGAAAAGATTTTTTTTTCGGAACAGAAGATACGTAGGGAGCTTGAGAACCAAAGCAGAGGGCACCAGGGGAGGCCACAAGCCCCCTAGCCACGAACTGGGGGGGCGTGCCTAGCAGGCTTGTGGGCCCCCTGTGGCTCCTCTGCTCTACTTCTTCAGCCTATAAATCCCCGAAAAATCTGAAACCACGGGAGGGAGCCACGAAAATACTTTTCCATCGCCACAAGCTTCTGTCTCCACAAGATCCCATCTGGGGCACGTTCTGGTGCCCTGCCGGAGGGGGGGGGGATTCGGACACGGAGGGCTTCTTCATCAACACCATTGCCTCTCCAATGATGCATGAGTAGTTCACCATAGACCTTCGGGTCCATAGCTAGTAGGTAGATGGCTTCTTCTCTCTCTTGGATCTTCAATACAAAGTTCTCCATGATCTTCATGGAGATCTATCCGATGTAATCTTATTTTGCGGTGTGTTTGTCGAGATCAGATGAATTGTGGGTTTATGATCAGATTATCTATGAATCTTATTTGAGTTTCTTCTGATCTCTTATATGCATGATTTCATATCCTTGTAATTCTCTTCAAGTTGTGGGTTTCGTTTGGCCAACTTGATCTATAATTCTTGCAATGGGAGAAGTGCTTGGTTTTGGGTACATACCGTGCGGCGACCTCACCCAGTGACAAAAGGGGTAGCGAGGCACGCATCGTGTTGTTGCCATCAAGGGTAAAAAGATGGGGTTTATATCTATTGCATGAATTTATCCCTCTACATCATGTCATCTTGCTTAAGGCGTTACTCTGTTTGTCATGAACTCAATACACTAGATGCATGCTGGATAGCGGTCGATGTGTGGAGTAATAGTAGTAGATGCAGAAAGTATCGGTCTACTTGTCTCGTACGTGATATCTATATGTATGATCATTGCCTTAGATATCGTCATGACTTTGTGCGGTTCTATCAATTGCTCGACAGTAATTCGTTCACCCACCGTAATATTTGCTATCATGAGAAAAGCCTGTAGTGAACACTATGGCCCTCGGGTCTACTTCACATCATACTTTCAGCCTTACACTTTCACTTTGTTGCACTTTCCGCCTTTAGATCTCACCTTGCAGTTAACCGTGAACGGATTGACAACCCCTTTGTAGCGTTGGGGTGCAAGTTTGCTGTTTTTGCGCAGGTACTTTGGAGACTTGGCTTGATACTCCTACTGGATTGATACCTTGGTTCTCAAACTGAGGGAAATACTTACTGCTACTGTGCTGCAATCCTCCCGCAGCATGCATCTTGGTGATACGGAGTTGGTGAAATCAGTTCCACCGATTTTTGTTTTAGGGTTACTGAGAACCACTTCGGTGAGACCGAGTAGCTCTTTTCGGTTACACCGAAAAGACTGCCCAAGTTTCTATTAAGCAAGTGGTCAGTCCCGGCGACTCCAAAAGTTCCAACCCGGTGCTACCGAAATATATTTCGCAGTAGATCATACCCAAAGTTTATGAATTCAATTTCTTAAATCTTCTGTGTTTTGCGATGCTCAACCCTTCTGCTCTTCTATATCTATTTCACAGGGTTGCTTGTGTCTAATTTGCTTGGACTACTCGGATGTCAGGTTCTCAGGATAGCTAGAACAACTTCAGAGAGGACAATATTGAGATGGACTCACGCATAACTCCTGAGAGGACAGCTTCTGACACATGTACCCCAACTCCCATGGCTTGCCTAAAGCAGCTACCAGGTTGAGAAGAAAGCTCAATTCTGATTAGGAAGATGCTGACTTCGTGCTAGAGGAGATTTCCGTTCCTCGAAAACAGAAGGACAAGGCTCATGCCAAAACGACTGTCAGAATGGAGTATGCCAGACCCTCTGACATTAGAGCTCCAGAAGCTAGGCTTGCAAAGAAGCCACGTCAGAAGAAGAGAGAGAGAGGAAGAAGATTGTCTATGTTACTCGAAGGCCAACCTCTATGTATGAAGACCCAGAAGATAGGTAGCAAGAAGAATTTCTGGCGCCGCTGCCGGGGAGGATCAAGTCAAGAATAGTCTCCCGTCAACATGCCAATTTCTAGCGCTGTTGCCGGGAAGCATCAAGTGAAGCTTATCCAAGTAACCGTCGCAAACTCATCTCTTGCATTTACTTTTTTGCCTCTCGTTTTCCTCTCCCCCACTTATGAAAAACAAAAATTTACAAAAATATTTGCCTTTTTCGTTGGAAGAGATGCTTACTACACAAGGTTGGAAGAGATTGAAAGTAGTGTTAAAGGCTTCATGTCTACACAGTTTGATTATAATAGTTACTTCCGTAGAGAACTAAAGGAGCAAAATTCTTTTATGGATTTTATGAATAAAGAAGTTGATGATATGGCCAAAGAATTCCTTGCGCTAAATTCTCAGATTGCTTGTCTTGAAAAATTGGTAGGCCAGAGTTGTGATAAACATGCTACCTTAGTCAATAAAATGGCTGCTAAACCTGAAATTCGTGACGAGAATCACGAAGATCTTAAAGTGCTTGGTGTGACTCCCATTGAATCCTTGTTTTCTAGTGTCAAACCTAATGATGATGGGGGTGGATATGAATACACTTTGGTTGAGAAACGCCCCAATGATTCGGAGTCTATCTATCTTGATGCTAAAAGCATTGAAAGTGGAGTAGAGGATATCAAAACTTTGAGTAGTAATGAAACTACTACTTTGGATTTCAAGGAATTCAATTATGATAGTTGCTCTTTGATTGAATGTATTTCCTTGATGCAATCCATGCTAAACTCTCAACACGCTTATAGCCAAAACAAGGCCTTTACTGATCATATCGTCGATGCTATGATGAAATCTCTTGAAGATAAACTTGAATTGGAAGTTTCTATTTCTAGAAAACTTCATGATGAGTGGGAACCTACTATCAAAATCAAGATCAAAAACTATGAATGCAATGCTTTGTGTGATTTGGGTGCTAGTGTTTCCGCAATTCCAAAGTCTTTGTGTGATGTTCTAGGCTTCAATGAGATTGATGAGTGCTCTCTTAATTTGCATCTTGCGGATTCTACTGTTAAGAAACCTATGTCAAGGATCAATGATGTTCTTATTATTGGAAATGGGAACTATGTACCCGTAGATTTCATTGTGCTTGATATTGATTGCAATCCTACATGTCCTATCATTCTTGGTAGACCTTTCCTAAGGACTATTGGTGCTGTCATCGATATGAAGGAAGGGAATATTAGATTTCAATTTCCATTAAAGAAGGGCATGGAACATTTTCCTGGAAATAAAATAAGATTGCCTTATGAATCCATGAGGAGAGCTACTTATGGTTTGAGCACCAAAGACGACGATACGTGATTCTATCGCCTTATGCCTAGCTAAGGGTGTTAAACAATAGCGCTTGTTGGGAGGCAACCCAATGAATTTATCTTTGATTTTTAACTTTCTGTTTTGTTGTGCCCACACCATCATAATTCTGTTATGATTGTGTTTTTTGTGTTTCTTTTTGTGTTTGAGCCAAGTAAAACCTATATGACTAGTTTTGGTGATAGTTGTTTGATCTTGCTGCAAAAGACAGAAACTTTTCTCTTACAAAATTATTTTTCATTTTTATCCAGAAAGAGCTTTTGAGTTGATTCTTTTTGCTGCTGGTTTATATGCCAATTTCCCAAATTGTCGTAAGTTTTCAGAATTTTTGAGATACCAGCGGTATACGAAGTATACAGATTGCTACAGACTGGTCTGTTTTTGACAGATTCTGTTTTTGTTGTGTTGATTGCTTATTTTGATGAAACTATGGATAGTATCGGGGGGGGGGGGTACTAGCCATGGAAAAGTGAGAATACGGTAATCTAACACCAATATAAATAAAAATCAAGTTTTCTACAGTACCTAAAGAGGTGATAGTTTGTTTTCTTGTGCTAATGATATCACGAGTTTCTGTTTAAGTTTTGTGTTGTGAAGTTTTCAAGTTTTGGGTGATGTTCTCATGGACAATGGGATAAAGAGTGGAAAGAGCTCAAGCTTGGGGATGCCCAAGGCATCCCAAGCCAAATTCAAGGACACCAAAAAGCCTAAGCTTGGGGATGCCCCGGGAAGGCATCCCCTCTTTCGTCTTCAATCCATAGGTAACGTCACTTGGAGCTAAATTTTTATTCACCACATGATATGTGTTTTGCTTGGAGCGTCGTGTATTATAGGAGTCTCTTCTTTTTGTTGTGTCACAATCATCCTTGCTGCACACCTTTTGAGAGAGACATGCACTCATCCTGGTTTTGCAAGAATACTCATTGAGCTTCGCTTATATCTTTTGAGTTAGGCAATTTAGCTCGCATGTGCTTCACTTATATATTTTAAGCTAGATAACTTTGCTATAGTGCTTCACTTAGATCTTTTAGAGCACGGCGGTGTCATATTTTGGAGAAATAAGAACTCTCGATCTTCACTTATATCTTTTTGAGAGTGATCTGTGTGAGTAACTTGGTAGTTGGCTTGTGCTATGAAAGTAGTCCTAAAGATGATAGGCATCCAAAGAGGATACAATAAAACTTCCATATTCTTGTGCATTGATTAGAAAGAGAAGTTTTATTCCTCTCAATTAGTTTTGAGACATGTATTTGGTAATATTAAGAGTCATGTTAGTAGGGTGTTGTGAATCTAGAAATACTTGTGTTGAAGTTAGTGATTCCCGTAACATGCACGTATGGTGAACCGCTATGTTAGGAAGTCGGAGCATAATTGATTTATTGATTGTCATCCTTTGTGTTGCGGTCGGGATCGCGCGATGGTTAACACCTACCAACCCTTCCCCTAGGAGTATGCGTTTAGCACTTTGTTTTGATTACTAATAAAAACTTCCGCAATAAGTATGTGAGTTCTTCATGACTAATGTGAGTCCATGGTATAGATGCACTTTCACCTTCCACCATTGCTAGCCTCTCTAGTGCCGCGCAACTTTCGCTGGTAGACAAAACCACCATAGACCTTCCTCAAAACAGCCACCATACCTACCTATTATGGTATTTTCATAGCCATTCCGAGATATATTGCCATGCAACTCCCACCGTTCCGACTCATGACTTGTGCCGTCACTTTCATATTGTCATTGCATGATCGTAAGATAGCTAGCGAGTCATACGCTAAGCTAAATCGTTGCACATCCCGGTACACTCCTGGAGGCATTTCCTATAGAGTCATCATCGTTCTAAGCATTGAGCTGTCAGTAAATAAAAGTGTGATGATCATCACTATTAGAGCATTGTCCCATTTGAGGAAAAATGAAAAGAGGCCAAAGTTGCCCACAAAAAATATATCGAAAGAGGCCGAAGAGCCCAATCAAAAAAAGAGAAAAAGAGAGGAGGGACAATGATGTTCTTCATGATTGAGAGTCTCTTGTTTTGTCACCACCATATACTAGTTGGAATCTTCATTATGTAACTTGGCTTGTATATTCCAATGATGGGCTTCCTCAAAATTGCCCTAGGTCTTCGTGAGCAAGAAATTTGGATGCACACCCACTAGTTCTCCTTTTGAGCTTTCACACACTTATAGTTCTTAGTGCATCCATTGCATGGTAATCCCTACTCTTTAACATTGATATCTATTGATGGGCATCTCCATAGCCCTTTGATACGCCAAGTCAATGTGACCATCTCCTCCTTTTTGCCTCACAACCTCCACCACACTCTATTCCACCTATAGTGCTATATCCATGGCTCACGCTCATGTATTGCGTGAGAGTTGAAAAAGGTTTGAGAAAGTAAGAGTGCGAAAACAATTACTTGGCCAATACCGGGGTTGTGCATGATTTAAATTCGTTGTGTGGGGATGATGGAGCATAGCCAAACTATATGATTTTGTAGGCATAACTTTCTTTGGCCTTGTTATTTCGAAAGTTCATGATTACCTTGGTAGTTTGCTTGAGGTATTATTGTTTTCATGTCAATAGCAAACTATTGTTTTGAATCTTACAGATCTGAACATTCATGTCACATGAAAGAAGTTACAAAGGACAAATATGCTAGGTAGCATTCCACATCAAAAATTCAGTCTTTATCACTTCCCTACTTGAGGACGAGCAAGAGCTAAGCTTGGGGATGCTTGATACGTCTCGAACGTATCTATAATTTTTTATGGTTCCATGCTATTATCTTGTCAAACTTTGGATGTTTTGTATGCATTTTATATCTTTTTTGGGACTAACTTATTAACTCAGTGCCAGTTCCTGTTTTTTCCGTGTTTTTGACCTTTTTCAGAGGAGGATATTAAACGGAGTCCAAACGGAATAAAACCTTCGAAAAGATTTTTTTCCGGAACAGAAGATACGCAGGGAGCTTGAGAACCAAGGCAGAGGGCACGAGGGGAGGCCGCAAGCACCCTAGCCGCAGCCTGGGGGCGTGCCTAGCAGGCTTGTGGGCCCCCTGTGGCTCCTTTTCCCTACTTCTTCCGCCTATAAATCCCCAAAAAATCTGAAACCACGGGAGGGAGCCACGAAAATACTTTTCCGTCGCTGCAAGCTTCTGTCTCCACAAGATCCCATCTGGGGCACGTTCTGGTGCCCTGGCGGAGGGGGGGATTCGGACACGAAGGGCTTCTTCATCAACACCATTGCCTCTCCGATGATGCGTGAGTAGTTCACCATAGACCTTCGGGTCCATAGCTAGTAGCTAGATGGCTTCTTCTCTCTCTTGGATCTTCAATACAAAGTTCTCCATGATCTTCATGGAGATCTATCCGATGTAATCTTCTTTTGTGGTGTGTTTGTCAAGATCCGATGAATTGTGGATTTAAGATCATATTATCTATGAATCTTATTTGAGTTTCTTCTGGTCTCTTATATGCATGATTTCATATCCTTGTAATTCTCTTCGAGTTGTGGGTTTTGTTTGGCCAACTAGATCTATGCATTGTTTAATCTTTGTGTACGGAAAGTTTAATCTTTGTTATGCATGTTTGTATTGGTGTTTTTAGCTAGCCAGTCTCTATATAACTTCACAAGCTTCAATTCTCTAGTAGTAGGATTTATATTTTATTTCCATGTAAGATTGTATATGCCATTGTTTTCAAGTTTTAGTTATACTTGGCATTATAATATTTTAGTTATCCTATAGAAAAACTAGGATAGCACATAGAACAATGATCGAGCAATGACATGTGCCATGAGTTGACTTAGTTATTTAATGCGTTTGCGTCCAATTTTGTCATTGTTAGAATTAGAAAGTGGTCTAAGCTTTTCATCCCATATATTTCCCTTGACACTATTCCTAGCAGCCTCTTCCTATGTTCTTTGCGAGGTCCCAGATTTGTTTTTTAGAAGAAAAAAATGAGAGCAAAAGGCAGCCTAACCACTTGCTTGCTTCTATGGGAAATGTTTGAATTCCTTTAATTACATATTCTCTTCATTTCATACATAACACCCCAGAAGGTATAAGGTAGTGGCAGTTACATACACACTACATTTGGTATTGTATGTAGAAGCCCTATCAAAGTGTGTATACAGAAATAATGAATGAAGTAGACTAATTAGTTAATTTTAGATGCTTCAACTGATAATATATAGGGTCATCTCAACTTTGTTCTACTAACAGGGTAATCAATTTTACTCAGACAAATTTGGATGCCTGACATGTTAGGGTACATCTCACATTCACTAGACATCCCATCAAGGCAATTATAGTCCTTGAAGATTTATGAGCGCGGGATGGCTCCACGAGTGAACATATTGCCATTTTATTTAATAAAATTTTAAATGCTCGACACTGTTCTATTTTGCAGATACGTATAACATATTCTTTTTTCTGGAAGCTAAACATGATTACCATATTTCGTTCCCTACTCTACCTTGGGGTTTGGGAACTTTGATAGCATTTTTTTGTTTGCATTCCAATACATCAATAATACTTTTCTCCAATGATCCGAAATGTATTTTGTTCATTCTAAAGAACAACATATACTGCATTTTGCATTCGTGAATGTGCTAGCTGTGATCATAGCTGTTTTTTTTCTATATATTGTTTATGTAACCTAATAAAAAATCCCCAGTATTGTTTCTATTGGGTTCGCTTCAAAAGTTCAAATTAAGGAAAACTATGAAAAGTTGTTGTATTCCGGTTTATTTGAATCCTTAGTACGACTGAACTTTGATGACATTTCCTTGCAATTTGCCAGCTTTGAATGATTTATTTTTTCACTAATTCGTTTTTGCCTGTTTTCTAAGTTAACGAAATAACAATGTACAACTAGCACATGCAAGCTGTGAATAGTATATTTATCAACCAACACAAGTTTACAAAAGGACTGCTTATATTTATCGACCAACACAAGTGTACAACTAACATACTCGTTGTTGTCTGTTTGCTAAGTTAATGATTTTACATGCTTTTAGTTATCATTTCTCCCTCCGTTTACAAAAGGACTGGTTATATTTTTTTTGTCACGGTGCAAGATTTTTCCAATTTTGTAGGAAAGGTATCAGGAACTACAATCATAATACATTAGTACAAACATGATCAAACTATATATATGCACCATTTCACTTCGAGGAAAAATTATTATCTTCTTTTCATAGATAAAGTGAGTAATAACTTCTCTAAAGTGAATGCCCATGTTCTCCTATTAATTAACAAATACAATAGATGTCTCTGAAATAACAGTTTTATTGTATATGTTACTTTCAAATAGCTAGCCCATGCAGCTGCACGGGTTGATGACTAGTGCTACTAAAGCTAAGAAGGTTGTATCTCCCAAGAGGACTACAAAGGACATTCCTACAGCTGCCAAGGAGAAAGGCCCTGCTTCCAGAGACTTTGTTGCAGAGGAAGAAGAGGATGCACCCATTCTCATGAAGCTTAGACCTCATTTGCCACTGCACAATGATACTCACCCAGTAGGTGAGGACATGAAGAAGAGGAGGGATGCAGGGCTGAGGAAGTGGAGAGCCAATGATCCCTATGTTGTTAGGAGGATGACTTCTGTTGATCCTCGCTTCCACACAAAGGAGCAACATTTTTTTATGAGACTGTACTGTTCGACAAGAGTCCAACTATCAGTGACATGAGATACGTTGACTGGGCATACATCAACGGAAATGAAAATTTATTTCCCCATGTGCAACAGAATTTCAATTCAGTGGACATTGAAGAATTTGTTGGGAGAGAGATGACTCCATGGAATGATGAACTGATCATGCAATTCTATTCAATTATTCATTTTTATGGTGATGGATCAATTGTCTGGATGACTGATGGTCACAAATATGAAGCCACAATTGATGAGTGGGCCACTATCATTGATGCCCCAAAGGAGAAGGAAGGAGACTTGGATGTATATTCTAAGTCAAATATGAATCACAACTCTATGGAAAATATGTACAAGCTAATTCCTCGCCAATTTGTTGCCACACACAAGTTTGGGTCCGTCTATTTCTTGCAAGCACAGATACCCACTAGCAATACCATCCTGAGACATACCTTGTTGCCTAAGTCAGGTGATGACAACATGATTAGAGACTATTCCATAAATATGTTGCACCATCTAGACACCCACACTCACTTTAAGGTGATGGATTTGATAGTAGAGACTATGAGGAGGACTGCTGCAGATCAAAAGAGATCTTGTGGATATGCCCCATACATTCAGATGCTCATCAATGCCAAGCTTAGCTTGGCAAGCATGGATATCTGCTTGATCATCTTCATTTGCCCCTTCATCCTGAATTTGAAGATAAGATGGTTGTAATGGATGACAATGATCTCATCTCACATGCATCTAGAGAGGCAGCAGAAGCAGAGGCTGCTAGGAATGTAGCACCACCAGTTCCACAACTCAGAACTCAAGCTGAGCAAATGGCATTTCTTGTGAACACTATGCAGGGTATGAAGAAGAACGACTCAGAGATTCTGCTAAACCAAAATAGCTTAGAAAGGATCATCGAAACCAAATTCCATGATTTGGACGTCAAAGTGACACAGATGTCTACTAGTGTTGAGCATCTCAAGCGTGAAGTTGATGGTGTGCAATCACCAAACTCTACCAGTGATGATGAAGAGTCGCCTCCTTGCTCTACCACTTAGTTCAGTGCCAAGCCCAGGTTAGCAGCTGTGCCAGTGTCAGAAGCAAGATCATCTTCATCAGCTCAGGCATCTGCACCTTCAGCTCCAGGTCCAGCTCCAACACCTCCAGTATCAACACCTCCAGCTCCAGGACATTCAGCAGAAGCCTTCGCAGACGCTCTCCTATCCACTCCATCATCGAATGTCATAGGAGATATAGCCCAGAGATAGGATTAGCTCTATACTTTTGAACTTTTTGGTAACTTGTTGCCAAAGGGGTAGAAATGTATAAATCATAGGGCATCGAGACAAAGAGCCTTTGACTTTATTTGCTCTCATTTCGGGTTTTTACAAAACTTTTGTCTTGCTAGATGACCTTATCCGTTTCCATGTGTTTGATCATACGCTTTGCTTGGTTGATGCTAATATGTCATTACCATTGAGCTATTCATATGATGATCATTCACATATCTTTTTGGTGTTATGTGCATTACTATTCATTCATATCATGTATGCGCACCACCAAGATGTATGTGACATGGAAGAGTAACCCATGATCCTAATTGATTGTGCATTTGCATTTAAACGCAAATTATAAATAATGCACATATTTAGGGGGAGCTCTTGCTTTTCACATACCTCTCAAAACATCGATGCTAATCATTAATTATATCTTTTGTCGAAGCTTTGATCTATATGTTGTCATTAATTACCAAAAAGAGGGAGATTGAAAGCACAATTGCTCCCTAAGGTGGTTTTGATAATTGATCACAACATATGCATCATTGGACTAATGATCTTATCCAAGTATATTTCAGAAAATTTCAAAAGATACATTGGCGAAAGGTTTATGTGGAGATGCCCCTTGATGCAAGGAAGGAATAAGATTGTCTCAAGCTTCAAGCTAGAAGACTCTTAATTTTATATTTGTGAGAAATCACTTTTGAGTCCATAGGAAAGCTAATACTATTAAAAGGGGATGGGGTATTAAAATGAATTGGTTGCTCAAGTGCTCAAAGATAGCCACAAAAAATACTCAGCCATTCTCCCACATAACACTTCTGTCCCAAGCCAAATATCCAAAATCGGTGACACCAAGTTTTCGGATTCGGCCCTACTGATTTTCATCCCAGACACAAACCTAGCCAAACACTACCATTTAGGTACAACCGATTCTACATCGGTGCTACCGAGTTTAGGTGACCAACCTTCTGTTGTCTTGGTACACAAAATCAAAAATTTTGAGTTTGAGTATCGGTGCCACTGAGTTGTGTCATCTGACTGTTAGTCACCTTTTCGGTTCTAACGATTTGTGTATGTCGGTTAAACTGAGATTCAAAAGTTGCTACCTTTTGAGCAAGTCGGCACCACCGAGTTTGTAACTTCGGTGTCATCGAGTTGGTCAATTAGGTGTAACGGTTGGATTCTGGGGGCTGCCTATATATACCCCTCCACCTACCTCTCATTCGCAGAGGAAGCACTCAAAACACACACTTCATTATCACATAAATTTTTCTAAGAGAGAGACACCTACTCATGTGTTGAGAGAAAAATATTCTGATCCATCCATTTGAAACTTGATCTCTAGCCTCCGCAAGTTTCTTTCCACCAAATCAATCTCTCCTACCCATGCCAAATCTGTGAGAGAGTGATTGAGTGTTGAGGAGACTATCTTTAGAAGCACAAGAGCAAGGAGTTCATCGTTCTACCACATCTATTACCTTTTGGAGGGTGGTGCCTCCTAGATTGGTTAGGTGTCCCTTGGGAGCCTCCTACTTCGTGTTGAGGATTTGAACCAAGATATTTGTAAGGCTAAGGAGACCGCCTACTTCGTGAAGATCTACCAGGACTGGGGTGTTGGGGAATGTTGCATGGGAAACAAAAAATTTACAACACTCACCAAGATCAATCTAGGAGATGCACATCTACGAGTGGAGAGATTGTATCTACATACCCTTGTAGATCGCTTAGCGGAAGAGTTAAGAGACGCGGTTGTTCTAGTTGAACATCTTCGCGATCCTATCACGATCCGTCCCACGAACTTCTGACCAAGTGCCGAAAGGACGACACCTCCGTGTTCAACACATGTACAACTCGATTATGTATCCGCCTCCTCGATCCAGAAAGCGAGGGCGGAGTGGTAGATGAACTCCCCAGCATCGCGACGGTGTGACGGTGGTGGTGGTGTTTGATACATCTCCATCGTATCTACTTTTCCAAACTCTTTTGCCCTTGTTTTGGAATCTAATTTGCATGATTTGAATGGAACTAACCTGGACTAACGTTGTTTTCAGCAGAATTGCCTTGGTGTTGTTTTTGTGCATAAATGAAAGTTCTCAGAACGTCCTGAAAATTTACGGAGAATATTTCTGGAAAATATGAAAAATACATGTGCAAAGATCCACTGGAGGGGATGGGCCAGTGGGCCACAAGTCGTGTAGCCGCCACCCCCTGGTGGCGGCTAGCAAGCTTGTGGGGCCCACGTGGCTCTGCCACCCAATCTCAGCTCTATAAATTCACTTTCGTCCCAGAAAAAATCAAGAGAGAAGATTTCATCGCGTTTGCGATACGGAGGCGCCGCCACATCTTGTTCTTCATATGGAGGGCAAATCTGGAGTCCGTTTTGGGCTCCGGAGAGGGGAAATCATCGCCATCGTAATCATCAACCTTCTTCCCTCTCCAATTCCATGAAGCTCTTCATTGTTCGTGAGTAATCTATCCGTAGGCTCGCTGGGCGGTGATGAGTAGGATGAGATCTATCATGTAATCGAGTTAGTTTTGACGGGGATTGATCCCTATTATCCACTATGTTCTGAGATTGATGTTGCTACTACTTTGCCATGCTTAAAGCTTGTCACTAGGTGTAGCGACCCGACTCAAAACGAGTCAAGCCTCTGTGTTTCTGTGCCATCCCTGGATCAGTATGCTGGCACACACAGTACATCAATGTATATATCAAAGTGCAATCACATGTAAATAGCATAAAACTGATATATACCTTAAATATCTCAGCGGAAGCAGTCAAGGGAGTGGAGTCCCAATAAACACCAACGGCAAGTTGAGTGTAGACCGTAACCCTGAATCGTACTCTTACTCGTCGAAGAAAAATATCTGCAACATAAGACGTTGCAGCCGTGTAGGTCAGCATATTGAATATGCCGGCAAGTCACATAAGAGAGGGGTGAAAAGTAATCATCTATACTATATGCATATATGGCAGGTGGGGCTATAAGTTTTTAGCGAAAAGCAAGTTTTCTCCTACATCAAGAGAGGGGTAAAAGCAAAATGTTACTACATTGTTGGTTGTTAATGAGATGGTTCCACCAACCAATTCTCGTACCCATGTTGTCAATAATACCCACATAAATATTATTATTTGTGTTGAGAATTTCAGATAACTTCAGTTCCTTTGGCTCAAGTTGTCCATGACCGTGGACACGGCTAATCGATTAGGTTTGAGTACTCTGCAGAGTTTTGCACACGTTCCCCACAAGATTTGATCTCCTCCGTGTATGTCCTCGCACTTCAGGGTGTTTGAAGACCGGATGATCAAAACATGGTCTTTCAACGGGTCCCTCTGAATCCCTGTCGGTGCCCATCCAATCCTACCGTTCTTCTACATCTGCTAGCACCGCCTGTCCAGAGTCGCCGCGTTGTCCAACCAAGCCAGAGCCCATAATGACTTGTGGCTGTGCAGGTAAGCCTTGGGTCTTGAAAATATCCGTCTGTCTCTTTGAGCCTGGGTGAAACTTTCCGCAAGATGTCATGGCTGTCTCCAGCATCCCGGGTCATCCACTGGTTTCTCCAGGGAGCCGATCAACCGTTCTTCACCCAGAGTTGCATTGCATCACGAGGTCTTGAAAAGTCTTGACTTAACCGGTCTTGGTTATTAAAGTATCCGCGCATCACTCGTGATAAACTCTCAACCAGAATCCCGTCTACTCAAGCATAGCAATATGAAATTTGTCATCCCGGGCCAAGTAACGGGGTTGTTGAGTGCCTACCACATGATACTACAATATGTAACCATAATTTCCAAGTACCTACTCAGCATGCAATTGGGCATAGGATGGTAGAACTACGATGCATAAAACATAGGTGATACATGATCAAATGACTTGCCTGGTGAGGTTGATGAAGAAGAATTTCTCGAGAAATAACTTGATAGACTACTCGTCACTCTCCGATGAAATCTATATAACAAACATATCATTCACATAAGCACTCATACTAGCAATCATTCTAGCAATCAAAACAAAAGAGAGAGTGAATAAGAATCCGAAGGAAACTTCAAATAAGACTAGGGGGTCTTCTACTACATCAAACACTAAATAGTTTTTGTCTAACAGAAAATAATAACAGGGAACTAAGATATAAATTTAACTAAGATAAAATAAAGTATTTTTCACAAAACTATTTGAAAGTATTTCCAAACGGGATTTGAAACAGTGGAGAAACCAATTGCAAGTTATTAGAGAACTAGAATTGATTTCAATATAACATATAATAATAAAAATCAAAACTTTTTGCAAACCTACTGTTAACTAATAGAAACAAAACATAATCATTTTCAAATATAAAAGAAACTAATTTAAAAACAAATATAGAGAAAGAAATAGCTATAATCCTAAAAGAACTAAAACAGAATCTGTTTTGGTAAAAACCCCAATTAAAAGTATTTTAAAAAAATTGAACCTTAAACTACTGAAAGATATGATCAATAGGAAGCAGCATAAAAAAGAATCAAATTAAAAGCTATTTTTAAACTCCCGGAATAAGCAAAAAAAGCTTTAATTAAAATCTGATCTAACTCAAATTTTCTAAATCCAAAAATAGACAAATTATATATCTGCAGAAACTACATAAAATTTTTGATCCAACGCAAAAAGAATCGCCTAATTCGGAGTTATAGACTAATAGATATGAATTTTCTAAAATTGCAATTTTCTGAAAAAACTGCAATACGGGATTTCGTGAATCTCACCATGGTTGACAGAGAGGAAGAACTCCGGCGAGGTGGGGAAGTCGCCGGTGGGGTGGGGAATCGGCGAAGGAGTAGCACGGAAGGGGGTGGGGCGCTGGAGAGGCTCGGCAGGGATGATGGGGAAGCGCCACGAGACCTACTGTACTCCATTTTTGACAGGAAGATGAGGATGGTGGCGCCGTGGCTACGAGCAGGGAGAAGGCGAGGTGATGGGGAAAATGGAACGAGGAGAGGAGGGGCGTTCTTATAGGGGTGGTGGGAGGCTCGGGAAGGAAGTGTAGCCCGCGAATCGGGGGAGGGAAGCTTCCTCGGAAGCTTCTCCCATGGCCAGAGAAGGAAGCTCGTGAGGAGGAAGAAGAAGGTGGGATTGGGCCAGATTGGTTTCCTAACGTGGCCCAAGTACATTCCTAAAATAAGAGATCTCTTTCCCTTTTTATTAAAACAGGAATTAATACAATTAAAAGGAAATAGAATATCCTCATAATATAGGGGTATAATATATTAAAATTTTCAGAAAAATAAATCCAAAAAGATGGCATTTTTCCACTACCAAAATAAATACTTCAATTTTTTTTTTAGAAAATCCCTAAATTGGTTTATTTTCTTTTTGCAAATATTTTTCAAATAAACCTTGGGTTTTATGGTCCAAATATTTCAAAGGAATATCCCCGGTTTGGAGGGTCATGTTCCTCCTCTCTTTCTTGCTTGGCAAGAATTATTTTCGGGGTATTTCTCGGGGAAGAAAAATATAGAAGCAAAGGCAAATATTTGAAAGGATTCAAATGCAAACTCCGTTCAAATTCTTTATAGTTGAAGAAGTCACGTCATCTTCTCTCATTGATTTTAAATGGATGAATTTGCATTCACCGGAGAAGGGGAAAGTCATTTTAGTCCCTCTCATCCAAAGTTTTGGAAAAGTTCAAATTTCACTCAAGTTTCAATCACTCAAGCAACAAACAAACAATATAATAATTATATTAACATTCCAAAATTTGGGATGTTACACTAGGGCCCGAGTGCCATGATTTCAGATCTGAAATTATTATGTTGGCACCAATATATGTGTGTTTTAGATCTGATCTTGCAAGTTGTAGTTACCTACTATGTGTTATTATCCGGCAACCCCGGAGTGACAATAACCGGAACAACTCCCGCTGATGACCATAGTTTGAGGAGTTCATGTGTTCACCAAGTGCTAATGCGTTGGTCCGGTTCTTTATTAAAAGGAGAAACTTAATATCCCGTAGTTTCCTTTTGGACCCCGCTGCCACGGGAGGGATGGACAATAGATGTCTTGCAAGTTCTTTTCCCTAAGCACGTATGATGACACACGGAATGCATGCCTACATCACATTGACGAACGTGAGCTAGCCACATATCTCTCCGTGTTATAACTGTTGCATGATGAATATCATCCAAACAAATCACCGACCCATTGCCTACGAGTTTGTCCTACTGCTGTTGTTACTTGTCTTGCTCTGCTGCTACTGCTGTTACTTGTCTTGCCCTGCTGTTACTCTTGTTACTACTGTCGCTTGCTACTGCTGTCACTACTGTTGTTCCTTGCCACTGCTATTACTCGTTACACTGCTGCTACCTGCTACAATTTTGGTACGCTGGTCGTTGACGGGAACAGACAATTTCCGTCAACGGGCAACTTCTGGCGCCATTGATACAATCGTTAGGAATAGTCTGCCGCCAACAGATCGTTTCTGACACCGTTGTTATCATACTACTTTGATGCTGACTCTTTGCTTGCAGATACTAATCTTTCAGGTGTGGTTGAATCTGACACATTCAGCTGCTAATACTTGAGAGTATCCTCTCACCTCCTTTTGGCGTATCAACAAATTTGGGTCGAATACTCTACCCTCGAAAACTGTTGCGATCCCACGCGTTGGTGGGCCGTCAACAACATTCTTCTAGTTTCGTTGCGAGGGAGTGCTAGCAGCATTCTTCTGGTGCCGTTGCAGGGGAAGGTCTGTTGTCACGGAGTTAGCATTTTTCTGGCGCCGTTGCCAGGGAGGTATTTCTATATTCTCTGAGTTACTTGGGATTTATATCTGCTGATCACTATGAAGAATCTGAAGGATCCAAAAACCAAAGTCCTGCCCTCAACTATGAGTGGAGGTAAGGAATTGTCATCTAGCTCTGCACTTTATTCACCTTCAGTTTTGAGTAAGTTTGCGACATCACCTCCTGCTAGAAATCTTGATATGTCGCGTGTGCTTGATACTGCAAGAGATGCTATGCTTGATACTGCTAGAGATGCTATGCCTGATACTGCTTTGCCTGATGATGCTAGAGATGCTATGCTTGATACTATGCCTGATGATGCTATACTCGATACTACTAGAGATACTACTTTGCCTGATGTGCCACTAGGGGTGTTCCTTGATGCTCATATTTCTAGAATTACTACCAATGCTCGTGATGCTTCTCAAACTGCCGATACTATTGAGATAGAACCTGCTTTTGCTTTTGCTCCTGCTAGATCTAGCTCTCCTAGATATGAATTGCCTGATATACCTGAGGGTTACGTTATGGAGGGAGAGATAGGTGAGGATTTTCTTGCGTGGAAGGATGCCTATGATGCTGATAAATTACTTCTCAAGTGGAAGGAAAAATCTCTGAAAGCTAGGATGAAATACGACCCGAAGTTTGCCACTTCACCTATCTTTATCACCGATAAGGATTATGAATTCTCTGTCGATCCTGAGGTAATCTCTCTAGTCGAATCTGATCCTTTCCACGGTTATGAGTTTGAGACGGTCGTAGCCCATCTTACCAAACTACACGATATAGCCACCCTTTTCACTAGTGAGGAGAAGATCCGCCACTATTATATCCTTAAGTTGTTTACTTTCTCTCTAAAGGATGACGCTAAAGCCTGGTTCACCTCTCTTGCTCCTGGATGTGTGAGTAGTCCCCAGGATATGGTCTATTACTTCTGTGACAAATATTTCCCTGCCCATAAGAAGCAAGCTGCCTTGCAGGAAATATACAACTTTGCTCAACTCCAAGAAGAGAGTCTCCCACAAGCTTGGGGGAGGCTCATCCAGCTACAGAATGCTTTGCCTGATCGCCCTCTTAAGAAGAACGAGATACTTGATATCTTCTATAACGGACTTACCGATGCTTCTAGAGACCATCTAGATAGTTGTGCCGGTTGTGTTTTTGTTGGAATTATGCCCTAGAGGCAGTAATAAATATAGTTATTATTATAATTCCTGTATCAAGATAATCATTTATTATCCATGCTATAATTGTATTTAATGAAGACTTATATACATGTGTGGATACATAGACAAAACACTGTCCCTAGCAAGCCTCTAGTTTGCTAGCCAGTTGATCAAAGATAGTCAGTGTCTTCTGATTATGAACAAGGTGTTGTTGCTTGATAACTGGATCACTTCATTAGGAGAATCACGTGATGGACTAGACCCAAACTAATAGACGTAGCATGTTGATCGTGTCATTTTGTTGCTACTGTTTTCTGCGTGTCAAGTATTTGTTCCTATGACCATGAGATCATATAACTCACTGACACCGGAGGAATACTTTGTGTGTATCAAACGTCGCAACGTAACTGGGTGACTATAAAGATGCTCTACAGGTATCTCCAAAGGTGTTCGTTGAGTTAGTATGGATCGAGACTGGGATTTGTCACTCCGTGTGACGGAGAGGTATCTCGGGGCCCACTCGGTAATACAACATCACACACAAGCCTTGCAAGCAATGTGACTTAGTGTAAGTTGCGGGATCTTGTATTACGGAACGAGTAAAGAGACTTGCCGGTAAACGAGATTGAACTAGGTATACGGATACTGACGATCGAATCTCGGGCAAGTAACATACCGAAGGACAAAGGGAATGACATACGGGATTATATGAATCCTTGGCACTGAGGTTCAAACGATAAGATCTTCGTAGAATATGTAGGATCCAATATGGGCATCTAGGTCCCACTATTGGATATTGACCGAGGAGTCTCTCGGGTCATGTCTACATAGTTCTCGAACCCGCAGGGTCTGCACACTTAAGGTTCGACGTTGTTTTATGCGTATTTGAGTTATATGGTTGGTTACCGAATGTTGTTCGGAGTCCCGGATGAGATCACGGACGTCAAGAGGGTTTCCGGAATGGTCCGGAAACGAAGATTGATATATAGGATGACCTCATTTGATTACCGGAAGGTTTTCGGAGTTACCGGGAATGTACCGGGAATGACGAATGGGTTCCGGGAGTTCACCGGGGGGCAACCCACCCCGGGGAAGCCCATAGGCCTTGGGGGTGGCGCACCAGCCCTTAGTGGGCTGGTGGGACAGCCCAGGAAGGCCCTATGCGCCATAGGAAGAAAATCAAAGAGAAAAGAAAAAAAAGAGGAGGTGGGAAAAGGGGGAAGGACTCCTCCTTCCAAACCTAGTTGGACTCGGTTTGGAAGGGGAGGTTTGCCCCCCTTGGCTCGGCCGAAGCCCTTGAGGGTCCTTGGACCCCAAGGCAAGGCTCCCCCTCTTCCCCCTATATATATGGAGGTTTTAGGGCTGATTTGAGACAACTTTGCCACGGCAGCCCGACCACATATCTCCACGGTTTTGCCTCTAGATCGCGTTTCTACGGAGCTCGGGCGGAGCCCTGCTGAGATTAGATCACCACCAACCTCCGGAGCACCGTCACGCTGCCGGAGAACTCATCTACGTCTCCGTCTCTCTTGCTGGATCAAGAAGGCCGAGATCATCGTCGAGCTGTACGTGTGCTGAACGCGGAGGTGCCGTCCGTTCGGCACTAGATCGCGGGACTGATTGCGGGACGGTTCGAGGGGTGGATCGAGGGACGTGAGGACGTTCCACTACATCAACCGCGTTCACTAACGCTTTTGCTATGCGATCTACAAGGGTACGTAGATCGAATATCCCCTCTCATAGATGGACATCACCATGATAGGTCTTCGTGCGCGTAGGAAATTTTTTGTTTCCCATGCGACGTTCCCCAACAGTGGCATCATGAGCTAGGTTCATGCGTAGATGTCTTCTCGAGTAGAACACAAAAGTTTTTGGGGGCGGTGATGTGCGTTTTTCTGCCCTCCTTAGTCTTTTCTTGATTCCGCGGTATTGTTGGATTGAAGCGGCTTGGACCGACATTACTCGTACGCTTACGAGAGACTGGTTTCATCGCTATGAGTAACCCCGTTGCTCAAAGATGACTGGCAAGTGTGAGTTTCTCCAACTTTAGTTGAATCGGATTTGACCGAGGAGGTCCTTGGATGAGGTTAAATAGCAACTCATATATCTCCATTGTGGTGTTTGCATAAGTAAGATGCGATCCTACTAGATACCCATGGTCACCACGTAAAACATGCAACAACAAAATTAGAGGACGTCTAACTTGTTTTTGCAGGGTATGCTTATGATGTGATATGGCCAACGATATGATGTGATATATTGGATGTATGAGATGATCATGTTGTAATAGATAATATCGACTTGCACGTCGATGGTACGGCAACCGGCAGGAGCCATAGGGTTGTCTTTTTACTAATGTTTGTGCTTGCAGATGCGTTTACTATTTTGCTAGGATGTAGCTTTAGTAGTAATAGCATGAGTAGCACGACAACCCCGATGGCGACACGTTGATGGAGATCATGGTGTGGCGCCGGTGACAAGAAGATCGTGCCGATGCTTTGGTGATGGAGATCAAGGAGCACGTGATGATGGCCATATCATGTCACTTATGAATTGCATGTGATGTTAATCCTTTTATGCACCTTATTTTGCTTAGAACGACGGTAGCATTATGAGGTAATCTCTCACTAAAATTTCAAGACGAAATTGTGTTCTCCCCGACTGTGCACCGTTGCTACAGTTCGTCGTTTTGAGACACCACGTGATGATCGGGTGTGATAGACTCAACGTTCACATACAACGGGTGCAAAACAGTTGCGCACGCGGAACACTCGGGTTAAGCTTGACAAGCCTAGCATGTGCAGACATGGCCTCGGAACACATGAGACCGAAAGGTCGATCATGAATCATATAGATGATATGATTAGCATGGGGATGCTTACCACTGAAACTATGCTCAACTCACGTGATGATCGGACTTGAGCTAGTGTAAGTGGATCATGAACCACTCAAATGACTAGAGAGATGTACTTTTTGAGTGGGAGTTTAGCAAGTAATTTGATTAAGTTAAAATCTAATTATCTTGAACATAGTCTAAGTCCACTTTGAATATATTTGTGTTGTAGATCATGGCTCACGCGACAGTCACCCTGAATTTTAATACGTTCCTAGAGAAAGCTAAGTTGAAAGATGATGGAAGCAACTTTGTAGACTGGGCTCGTAATCTTAAGCTAATATTACAAGCTGGGAAGAAGGATTAAGTCCTTAATGCTGTGCTAGGAGATGAACCACCCGCTACGGCTGATCAGGATGTTAAGAACGCTTGGTTAGCACGTAAGGAGGACTACTCAGTAGTTCAATGTGCAGTCTTGTATGGCTTAGAACCGGGACTTCAACGTCGCTTTGAGCGTCATGGAGCATTTGAGATGTTCCAGGAGTTGAAGTTTATCTTTCAGAAGAATGCCCGGATCGAGAGGTATGAGACCTCCGATAAATTCTATGCTTGCAAGATGGAGGAGAACTCGTCTGTCAGTGAACATGTGCTCAAAATGTCTGGGTACTCAAACCGTCTAGCTGAGCTGGGGATTGAACTCCCGCAAGAAGCTATCACTGACAGAATCCTTCAATCACTGCCGCCAAGCTATAAAGGCTTTGTGTTGAACTACAACATGCAAGGGATGAACAAGTCTCCCGGTGAGTTGTTTGCAATGCTGAAAGTCGCAGAGTCTGAACTCCGTAAAGAGCATCAAGTGTTGATGGTGAATAAGACCACTAGTTTCAAGAGAAACGGCAAAGGCAAGAAGAGTAATTCAAAGAAGAGCGGCAAGCCTGTTGCCAATCCGACGAAGAAACCCAAAGCTGGACCTAAGCCTGAAACAGAGTGTTACTATTGCAAGGGTATGGGTCACTGGAAGCGCAATTGCCCCAAGTATCTAGCTGATAAGAAGGCGGCCAAAGAAAAATCAGGTATATTTGATATACATGTTGTTGATGTGTACTTAACCGGCTCTCGTAGTAGTGCCTGGGTATTCGATACCGGTTCTGTTGCTCATATTTGCAACTCGAAACAGGAACTGCGGAATAGACGAAGGCTGGCGAAAGATGAAGTGACGATGCGCGTAGGAAATGGTTCCAAGGTTGATGCAATCGCCGTCGGCACAGTTTCACTTCAGTTACCATCAGGATTAGTTATGAACTTGAATCATTGTTATTTAGTGCTTGCGTTGAGCATGAACATTATATCTGGATCTTGTTTATTGCGAGACGGTTACTCTTTTAAGTCAGAGAATAATGGTTGTTCTATTTCTATGAGTAACATCTTTAATGGTCATGCACCCAATGTGAGAGGATTGTTCATATTGAATCTTGATAGTGATACACACATACATAACATTGAGACCAAAAGAGTTAGAGTTAACAATGATAGCGACATATTTTTGTGGCACTGCCGCTTGGGTCATATTGGTGTAAAGCGCAGGAAGAAACTCCATGCCGATGGACTTTTGGAGTCACTTGACTTTGATTCACTTGACACGTGCGAACCATGCCTCATGGGCAAGATGACTAAAACTCCATTCTCCGGAACAATGGAGCGTGCAAGTGACTTGTTGGAAATCATACATACCGATGTGTGTGGTCCGATGAGCGTAGAGGCACGCGGCGGATATCGTTATTTTCTCACCTTCACTGACGATTTGAGTAGATATGGTTATGTCTACTTAATGAAGCACAAGTCTGAAACATTTGAAAAGTTCAAGCAATTTCAGAGTGAAGTTGAAAATCATCATAACAAGAAGATCAAGTTCTTACGGTCTGATCGTGGGGGTGAATATCTGAGTTTCGAGTTTGGTGCTCACTTAAGACAATGTGGAATTGTCCGAACATCGTAATCGTACTTTATTGGAGATGGTGCGATCTATGATGTCTCTTACCGATTTGCCGTTATCGTTTTGGGGTTATGCATTAGAAACAGCTGCATTCACTTTAAATAGGGCACCATCAAAATCCGTTGAGACGACACCATACGAACTGTGGTATGGCAAAAGGCCAAAGTTGTCGTTTCTTAAAGTTTGGGGATGTGATGCTTATGTCAAAAAGCTTCAGCCTGAAAAGCTGGAACCCAAAGCGGAAAAGTGCATCTTCATAGGTTACCCAAAAGAGACAGTTGGGTACACCTTCTATCTCAAATCCGAGGGCAAAGTGTTTGTTGCTAAAAATGGAGCTTTTCTCGAGGAGTTTCTCTCGAGACAATTGAGTGGGAGGAAGATAGAACTTGATGAGGTTGTCGAACCTCTCATCCCTCTGGATGGTGGCATAGGGCAAGGGGAAACCTCTGTCGTTGCGACGCCTGTTGAGGAGGAAGTTAATGATGATGATCATGAAACTCCGGTTCAAGTTTCTGTCGAACCACGCAGGTCGACGAGACCACGTGCTGCTCCAGAGTGGTACGGTAATCCCGTCTTGTCAATCATGTTGTTAGACAACAATGAACCTGCAAATTATGAAGAAGCAATGGTGGGCCCAGATTCCAACAAATGGCTAGAAGCCATGAAGTCCGTGATAGGATCCATGTATGAGAACAAAGTGTGGACTTTGGAAGTACTACCTGAGGGCCGCAAGGCTATTCAGAACAAATGGATTTTTAAGAGGAAGACGGACGCTGACGGCAATGTGACCGTTTATAAAGCTCGACTTGTGGCAAAGGGTTTTTCACAAGTTCAAGGAGTAGACTACGATGAGACATTCTCACCCGTAGAGATGCTTAAGTCCTTCAGAATCATGTTAGCAATAGCTGCATTTTTCGATTATGAAATCTGGCAGATGGATGTCAAAACGGCGTTCCTTAACGGTTTCCTTAAGGAAGAGTTGTATATGATGCAACCCGAATGTTTTGTCGATCCTAAGAATGCTAACAAGGTGTGCAAGCTCCAGCGATCCATTTATGGACTGGTGCAAGCATCTCGGAGTTGGAACAAACGCTTTGATGAGGTGATCAAAGCATTTGGGTTTATACAAGTGGTTGGAGAATCTTGTATTTACAAGAAAGTGAGTGGGAGCTCTGTGGCGTTTCTAATATTATATGTGGATGACATATTGCTGATTGGAAACAACGTGGAGCTTTTGGAGAGAATAAAGGATTACTTGAATAAAAGTTTCTCTATGAAGGACCTAGGAGAAGTTGCTTACATTCTAGGCATTAAGATCTACAGGGATAGATCAAAACGCCTGATAGGACTTTCACAAAGCACATACTTTGATAAAGTTTTGAAGAGGTTCAAAATGGAACAGTCCAAGAAAGGGTTCTTGCCAGTTTTACAAGGTACGAGATTGAGTAAGACTAAGTGCCCAGCAACTGATGAGGATAGAGAGCATATGAGCACCGTCCCCTATGCTTCAGCCATATGTTCTATCATGTATGCAATGTTGTGCACTAGACCGGACGTTAGCCTGGCCATAAGTATGACAGGCAGGTTCCAGAGTAATCCAGGAGTGGATCACTGGACGGCGGTCAAGAATATCCTGAAGTACCTGAAAAGGACTAAGGAGATGTTTCTCGTGTATGGAGGTGACGAAGAGCTCGCCGTAAAGGGTTACATCGATGCAAGCTTTGACACAGATCCGGACGACTCTAAGTCGCAGACCGGATACATATTTATTCTTAATGGGGGTGTGGTAAGCTGGTGCAGTTCCAAGCAAAGCGTCGTAGCAGATTCTACATGTGAAGCAGAGTACATGGCTGCCTCGGAGGCGGCTAAGGAGGGTGTCTAGATGAAGCAGTTCATGACGGATCTTGGAGTGGTGCCAAGTGCACTGAATCCAATAACCTTGTTCTGTGACAACACGGGTGCCATTGCCTTAGCAAAGGAACCACGGTTTCACAAGAAGTCCAGACACATCAAACGACGCTTCAACCTCATCCACGACTACGTCGAAGGGGAGGACGTGAATATATGCAAAGTGCACACGGATCTGAATGTAGCAGACCCGCTGACTAAACCTCTTCCACGGGCAAAGCATGATCAACACCAGAACTGTATGGGTGTTAGATTTATTACAATGTAATTCGCATGATGATGTGAGGCCTAGATTATTGACTCTAGTGCAAGTGGGAGACTGTTGGAATTATGCCCTAGAGGCAATAATAAATATAGTTATTATTATAATTCTTGTATCAAGATAATCGTTTATTATCCATGCTATAATTGTATTGAATGAAGACTTATATACATGTGTGGATACATAGACAAAACACTGTCCCTAGCAAGCCTCTAGTTGGCTAGCCAGTTGATCAAAGATAGTCAGTGTCTTCTGATTATGAACAAGGTGTTGTTGCTTGATAACTGGATCACTTCATTAGGAGAATCACGTGATGGACTAGACCCAACTAATAGACGTAGCATGTTGATCGTGTCATTTTGTTGCTACTGTTTTCTGCGTGTCAAGTATTTGTTCCTATGACCATGAGATCATATAACTCACTGACACCAGAGGAATACTTTGTGTGTATCAAACGTCGCAACGTAACTGGGTGACTATAAAGATGCTCTACAGGTATCTCCAAAGGTGTTCGTTGAGTTAGTATGGATCGAGACTGGGATTTGTCACTCTGTGTGACGGAGAGGTATCTCGGGGCCCACTCGGTAATACAACATCACACACAAGCCTTGCAAGCAATGTGACTTAGTGTAAGTTGCGGGATCTTGTATTACGGAACGAGTAAAGAGACTTGCCGATAAACGAGATTGAAATAGGTATACGGATACTGACGATCGAATCTCGGGCAAGTAACATACCGAAGGACAAAGGGAATGACATACGGGATTATATGAATCCTTGGCACTGAGGTTCAAACGATAAGATCTTCGTAGAATATGTAGGATCCAATATGGGCATCCAGGTCCCGCTATTGGATATTGACCGAGGAGTCTCTCGGGTCATGTCTACATAGTTCTCGAACCCGCAGGGTCTGCACACTTAAGGTTTGACGTTGTTTTATGCGTATTTGAGTTATATGGTTGGTTACCGAATGTTGTTCAGAGTCCCGGATGAGATCACGGACGTCACGAGGGTTTGCGAAATGGTCTGGAAACGAAGATTGATATATAGGATGACCTCATTTGATTACCGGAAGGTTTTCGGAGTTACCGGGAATGTACCGGGAATGACGAATGGGTTCCGGGAGTTCACCGGGGGGGGGGGGGCAACCCACCCCGGGGAAGTCCATAGGCCTTGGGGGTGGCGCACCAGCCCTTAGTGGGCTGGTGGGACAGCCCAAGAAGGCCCTATGCGCCATAGGAAGAAAATCAAAGAGAAAAGAATAAAAAGAGGAGGTGGGAAAAGGGGGAAGGACTCCTCCTTCCAAACCTAGTTGGACTCGGTTTGGAAGGGGAGGGTTGCCCCCCTTGGCTCGGCCGAAGCCCTTGAGGGTCCTTGGACCCCAAGGCAAGGCTCCCCCTCTTCCCCCTATATATACGGAGGTTTTAGGGCTGATTTGAGACAACTTTGCCACGGCAGCCCGACCACATATCTCCACGGTTTTGCCTCTAGATCGCGTTTCTGCGGAGCTCGGGCGGAGCCCTGCTGAGCTTAGATCACCACCAACCTCCGGAGCGCCGTCACGCTGCCGGAGAACTCATCTACCTCTCCGTCTCTCTTGCTGGATCAAGAATGCCGAGATCATCGTCGAGCTGTACGTGTGCTGAACGCGGAGGTGCCGTCCGTTCGGCACTAGATCGTGGGACTGATCGCGGGACGGTTCGCTTGGCGGATCGAGGGACGTGAGGACGTTCCACTACATCAACCGCGTTCACTAACGGTTCTGCTGTGCGATCTACAAGGGTACGTAGATCGAATATCCCCTCTCGTAGATGGACATCACCATGATAGGTCTTCGTGCGCGTAGGAAAATTTTTGTTTCCCATGCGACGTTCCCCAACAGTTTTTAGGGAACGAACTATAGAACAAGCTGAGGCCCTATTGAATAACATCTTGATCAACGATAATGCTTGGACTATTCCTGAACCACCTCCTAAGCCAACTCCGAAGAAAAGAGGTATTCTATTCCTCAGTCCCGAAGATATGCAAGAAGCCAAGAAATCTATGCAAGAGAAAGGCATTAGATCTTAAGATGTCAAAAATCTACCACCTATCGAAGAGATCCATGGTCTCGATAACCTGATACAGGTAGTGGAAGTAAATTCTCTGCGTAGGTTTGATGAGAGTGATATTCCTTTTGACAAACCTGCTATCCTATGATTTGATGAATTTGACAACTTTGTTGCCAAACAACAGAGTTTCAATGATTATGTTGGCAGACATTTGGAACAAAGTACTCGTATGCTTAGTCATTTAAGTGCTTGTGTAGACAGAAATGTCAATGATCTGAAGCTTCTGAGTAAACATGCCTATATGATTACTACTCAGGTAGAACAAGTACTTAAAGCTCAGAATGACTTGCTCAATGAATTAAATGACAACTCTGTCAGAGTCATTACTAGAGGAGGCAAAATGACTCAGGAACCTTTGTATCCTGAAGGTCATCCTAAGAGAATTGATCAAGATTCTCAAGGAATTAATGTTGATACACCCAGTCATCCTAAAGAGAAGAAGGATGATAGAAACCTACATGTCAGTTCACCAAATACTGTCACACTTGAAGAACCTAATGATATTTCTGCGTCTGATGCAGAAACACAATCTGGTGATGAACATGTACCTGGTGACAATATGGACAATGTTGTTCATAATAATGCTCAACCTAGCAATGATGAGGATGTGGAGATTGAACCTACGGTTAATCCTGATAACCCACAACCTAAGAGATACGATAAGAATGACTTCACTGCTAGGAAGCATGGTAAAGAAAGGGAGCCATGGGTTCAGAGATCTATGCCCTTTCCTCCTAAGCCATCCAAGAAAAAGGATGATGAGGATTTTGAGCGCTTCGTTGAGATGATAAGACCCATCTTTCTGCAAATGCGGTTAATTGATATGCTCAAAATGTCTCCGTATGCCAAGTACATGAAAGATATCATGACTAATAAACGGAAGATACCAGATCTTGAGATCTCCACCATGCTTGCCAGTTACACTTTCAAAGGTGGAACTCCTAAGAAACTTGGTGATCCCGGAGTGCCCATTATACCTTGCTCCATTAAAGGAAACTACGTAAGAACTGCCTTATGTGACCTTGGATCCGGCGTTAGTGTTATGCGGCTCTCTCTTTATCGTAGACTTGAATTGGATAAGTTTACACCCACTGAAATTTCTCTGCAAATGGCCGACAAATCAACTGCTTTCCCTATCGGCATTTGCGAGGATGTGCCTGTTGTGGTTGCTAACACCACTATCTTAACAGACTTTGTTATCTTGGATATTCCCGAGGACGATGCCATGGCTGTCATCCTCAGAAGACCCTTTTTAAACACTGCAGGGGATGTTATAGATTGCAACAAAGTCAATGTCACTTTCCATGTCAACGGTAATGAGCACACAGTGCACTTTCCGAAGAAACGGTATCAAGTACATTGCATCAATGCTATCGAAAAGACTTCATCGATTCTTATTGGGAGCTTTGAATGCCCTATTCCTCGTGTCAACATGAAGTATGATTTGCTTGTTGGGGAGATGCATATCCCCATTGAGGTGACTTAGTGGCTATTCGAAAATTCTCCGTTCTCTCTTGCAATTCGAGAAGGTTTTGTCATGAGGACTTGATCAACCCCATCAACGGATTTCTTTCGATGACCATGAAATGGATGAATCAAAGAGTCACATACCTTTGTTTTGAGCTTTCATTTTCTGTTGCTTAGAAGAAAAATGATAGAATTAGTTTAGTTTTTCGTGTTTTCTGTTTTAGCGTCCCGGAGCTGGTTATTTCCCACCTTGGGAGTAGGCCAAGCTAGGCCAAAAGCCTAAGCTTGGGAGAGTACGTGTTCTCACCGACCTTACATTCATGCTTATGATTTTACTTTGTTAGTCGGTGTTTACACTTTGCCACTGTATTATCCATGCTAGTTTATTTTCATTTTCTTGTGTTGTGTCCTTTTGATAAAACCCAAAAAGATTTTCTTTCTTCTTTTGACTGTTGGGAGATTTCCCGTGTAAATAGTTTTCTTTTTCTTTGGGTCAAGGTAGAAGATATTGGTTACAATGTTTAGTGGTTCTTGCATGCTTACCCATTTAGCTTTCAAAGAGCCATATTACTTTGTCTTCTCCTTTGTGTTTGCCTACAGATTCATCTTAGTCCATTGCACGAGCACTCTTATTATTGTTCACATCGTTCGATCGTGCAAATGAAAGGCAATAATGATGATATATGATGAAGTGACTGAGACTGGAAAAGCTGGTATGAACTCTATCTATTTTGTTTTTGTAAATATGACTAGCTTGTCATGCCTGATTCAGCTTTGTTGTGAGAGAACCATGTTTGCAATGACAACTTAGAGATCATAGTTTCTGATGCCATGCTTAACTAGCTGAGAGCTTATAATGGTTTGTCTTGAATGCCAACATAGATTTTGAGATGACTATCATGTAGTATGATAGGATGGTATTCTCCTTTGAATGATTCAAGCACTAGTGGGGACGGGGCCTTTAGCCCCGGCCCGTAAGGGGCTTTAGTACCGGTTTAAAAACCGGGACTAAAGGGGCGGGACTAAAGGGCTAACCTTTAGTCCCGCCCCTGTTACAAGCCGGGACTAAAGGTGCTCCACGTGGGCGCCTCGTAGCGCCCCAGGGGCAGGACCTTTAGTCCCGGTTCATTACACGGACCGGGACTAAAGCGTTTCAGATTTTGCTTATTTTTGGGTTTTTTTTAATGCAATTATTTTTGGATTTTAGGGTTTTAGGGTTTAGGTGTTCGGGAGATTAACGTGATGCCTCGTTTGGTGTTCGGCAATTAGTTTTCATATAATTTAAATAGAAATAATTATGCATATATATATAAGATTAACTTATCTTACAAGCGAGCATATATATACAATTATATGGAGATCTGAATTATCGGGACTAGAGCCCGTCTATTCGATTACATGGACGAACATCAGTAATGGCCCCTAGCTACACTAAATCGTCCTTTGTCATCTATAGCTTCCGTCCTCAGAAAGGTCGCAAGCTCCTCTGCAACAGCAATCGCGCTTTGCTCTGGTAGGACCTTCGTCCTCATGGCCGTGTACTATATAAGAAGAGGAGATGAATATGAATATCAATCATGATAACAAAGAATGACGGGTAAAAATAGAGGTGTGAATGTTCATTGCTTACGTCGAATCTGTGATCCTTGTGCTCAGAGGTAAACATGCGAATGGTCTCGCAAACATAGTATCCGCATAGATGCGTTCCCCGTGGCTGCTGGTCGCACTTTACGAGAATAGAATATATATAATCAAAATAATAATCTAGCATCATAAATGTATTGAAAATAGAAGTATATCATACTACTACTTACCTGAGCCGCTCTAAAGGTTAGCTTCTCAGGAAAGTTACCGGGAGTCACGCACTTGAACCGCTTCCAAACCCTGCCCGACAAGGATAATGATTTGCTAAGTTTTTCATTAATTGATATATCAGAAAATCATCGAAAGAGACCGATAGAGCGCAAGAATGATTGAAATTACCCTTGGAGCATGTCCTGCGGGCTTTGGAATTGTTCCAAGGGTCTCGATAATGGGTCGAAGGCATCAACTCTTCCCTTATCAATTTGAATGTCCAACAGAATCCAATGGAAGCTGCACATGTATATATATATATATATATATGTCAGTAACTTATCAATTACACTTATAAGTGAATGGACACAACAGAGTAAAGACCCTCACCTGAAGTTGTATGGAAACAGTATGTGGTCACATAAATTTTGATCTGTTAGAAACCTTAGAAGGTTTTCCTCCGTCTCCTTGGGTTTATCAGTTAGCGTCACTATATGTACTTTATCTCGGTCAATAAACCCAATATTTAGGATGTTCTTACTTTTACAATCCAGAATCTTCATTCTGCATAATAGAGTACAAGTTATATATAGACAATGAATTGAAATAACTAAACAAGTTATATGTAGACAACGAATTGAAAAACATACAAACAATAGCAACTCATAAGCGATTTGTCGAGGGCGTCGCCATTGTACATCTAGAAGAGTTCATCAAAGTCGATATGGATTTCTTCGGGGCGGCCGTAGTACTCCCGTGGGACACTCACCACAATCATCATTCTCCCATTCTTTGATTCACTTAAGTACCATGTATGCAAGTAACGCATATTTGTTGGGAGATCATCTTTGCTGACCAAAGGCTCTCCCATGACAAACTGTGGCTTAGGGGCTACCACATCCTTGGGTAACCTGTCGTCTTGGGAAGCCAGAACATCTTCAACCGAGACACCCCTTTCAGCCGCCCACTTCTTTGCTATTTCAAAAGCTTGCCCCTGCACCGGAGGGGGAACATTCTCGGTTAACACCTTGAGGGGTGGGATCGACTGTTTGGCCTGTTGTCCAAGCTAAGGAACGTCTGATTTTTTCTTGCTTGTAGTTGAACTTGATTTGCTCCCACTTGCACTTGCACGTGATCTGCTCTTTTTCACTTCCTTCTGCAATGTGCATGTATAGTCATCAGGCTTATGGTGTAAGTCATACCGCGATGGAAGGGTCGTGAAGTATTTCGCATATGCTATTTGCTTCTCAGTGTATTCCGGGCGGGGCTCGGGTTCCTTCTTTTTCATCTGCGCATCATGATGTTCCTTTGCTATCCTGGCGTTTTCCTCGGGGGTACGATCATAAGGTCTGATAGGAAGATTAGCATGAGGTACCTTTGGGAGGGGCGACCGTTTGAGCTTTGTGGGGGCTCCGTCGCTTAGAAATCGTCGGGGGAGCGTTCTTGGTGGCACATTTCCGCTTAGTATCCTGTGCGGGCGGCGACGGAGACGGACGACCCAAGTCCGGCGGCGGTGATCGAGATGGACTCGTGTTGTGCTGGCCGACGTCATGTGGAGGGCTTGGAGGTAATGGAGGTGTAGGTGACTTGCGACGACTCGGAGGCGGTGTTGTCCTTGGGGCCGAGCCTGGAAGCTTGATGTAGTTCTTGTCCCATAGGATGACTCCACCCAGTACTTCTCCAAGTGTCCTCTCATCTTCGGGTCCAGCTATGTCGAGCTCCATATCATGAAACCCCGTCATGATTTCATCCACCCCAACTTTAGCAAAGCCAGCTGGAATCTCACGGCCATGCCAGCGTGCATCAGGGCCAGAAGGTAAAGCTTGTCCGACGGCCACCTTCATGGATATGTTCTTGAATTTCTGATGGAGTTCACATGATGTTGACTCCTTGATTCCATCCACGAGGTAGCCGGGACCGCCCTCTATCATTCTTCGTGCATCGTCGGGCGGGGCCTCAGATTGAGCCACGCTGCTTTTCCGCTTAGATGGGGCGCCGGTAATATCAAGTGCAGGATCTTCCTGGCGCGCTACTCCTCTAAGCTCATCAATCTACTTCTGTTGCTCGTTAATCCTGCCAAGCAACTGGTTGAACTTGTCATTCTCCTCATCCTGCTGCCGCTTCTTTGCTCTCTCTCGGCTTCTGTAAGTGTCTTGGTCTCTGGCAAACCCAAGCCACCACGGGTAAGAAGGACCGAAGCCTCTCGTTCGTCCTCCATGTTCGTCATTGCCGAGGACCAGTGTGAGCAAATCTTTCTCTCTATCTGCAGTGAACTTTCTTTTTCCCTCCTTAATTTCTTTCACTATCCTTTTCCAATTCTCCCTGGGTATCCTAAGACCTTCACTGCAGATGAGGTCCCCTGTTTTTTCGTCGTACGACCCACCATGCGCAAGGAACCAATTTCTTGCTCTCAATTCCCACTCATCACGGAGTGGTTCAGGTACGATGCCTTTATCTAGCAGATCTTGCTCTTTCTTATCCCACTTTGGGATGGCAGTCTCATAGCCCCCTGGCCCCAGCTTGTGGTGATATTTCTTCTTATCGGCATTTATCTATTTCTTTTCTAATAATGCCTGGGCATCTTCTGACTCCTTGTACTCTTGAAATGCCTTCCAGTGATTCGCCTGCTTGGCTAGATACCCCTCAAATACTAGCACTTTCTTTGTCTTCAGATAGTTTTTCCATAGCTTCTTCTTCCAGCTACGGAACAGTTCGGCCATCTTCTTTAGAGTCCACTTCTTGACTTTGACCCTCAGTTTGTCTGCGGCGTCTTCATTCTCACATTCTGGCAGGTTGAAATGTGACATGAGATCATTCCAAAGATTATCTTTGTACCTTTCGGCGACATAGTCACTATCGACTGCCCCTTTGCGCTTGTTCCACTCCCGAATGCTGATCGGGACGTGATCCCTAAAGAGAACTCCGCATTGCTTCTTGAATGTGTCAGCAGCATTCTTAGGAAGCTTGGGTTCGCCCGTAGGCAATATCACCTCAAAGGTGTAATGCGTCCGTGCATCGAACTTTCTAGTCGGGCCTCGTTTCGTAGCTTTGCTCGATGTGGAGGCCTAAGAGGGAGAAACATTCGTCAAATGAATGTATATGTATACAATATAGAGCTATCTCCAATATTTTTCACATATTACAAGTGATTGTCGAACTTCATATGTATACCTCACCGGACTTTATTATTTCTTCACCGGCTTCTCCATCAGTGGAGCTATCACCTTCTCCGTCATTGGACCTATCTCCTGCCCCATCGGCTTCATCTTCGTGTCCCTCGACCTCCATTCCATATCCGGAGGGGTTTAGCCATGACGACGGAGATTCAGCTGGTTCAACGTCGGGGCCGTCTTTGATTATATCTTCGAGAAGTTCTTCCTCTTCGAGGTTCCTAATATGTGGATCCATAGTTCTGCAAAAAACGGATTCTCTTAACCTTTGTACCAAAAAAGAATTATTCTATCAGGAACTCCGTTCCAAAACAACTTTAGTCCCGTGTCGTGGCTCCACCCGGGACTCCTAGATTTCTGCATAGTATTCAAAGTAGGAGTACTTTTCCAATTTGAGCATTCAATAAGCAAAACCAAATCGTAAAATAAAGTAGTATTCAAATTAGCATGCATTCAATTATAAGAAAATACATCATCTCTTTTGTCCGTACATCGTCGAATATTATCACTAATACTCCTCGAATACTATCATACATATAACATCACTGATACATCTAGAACTGTAGCGCCCGACGGGTATCGGCGCGGGCGGTGGACACCCAAAGACAAGGAACCATCACAGGACCATAGATCCAGTGAGATCCCCGAAGAACCTGCCAGGTATGCTCGAACCTGCCCTCCAACGCAACCATGTAGCAATGGACGTGCTCATCCTCCTTGCTGACACGATGACGTACCACCTCCGCGGTGTCCGGAAGCCTCGGCACCCTCACTGGCCCACGCGACCGCCACTAAACAAGGATCGGGTCAACGACGGGCTGCCTCCTCACCAACCTACGCCCCCCGGAAGGTAGCACCTCCCAATACTAGCCGGGCGGAGCCCAGTCCCAGACAGGGCCCCTCTGATCAAGCAGGTGTCCTCCGCCGAGTCGACGACGAGGATGCGGGATAGGCATCGTAAAATGAACTAAAAAAATAAACTAGTTCTATTAATTTTCTTGCTAAAAATAAACTATTAACACTTAAGCATATACAATAGCAAAATTAAACTATTAACACTTAAGCATATACAATAGCAAAACTAAGCAATAATCTAAGAAACACTATTAACACTTAAGCATATACACTATACAATATTTCTTCTTCTTGTAACCCTAAACTAATTTTTCCTCTTCTTCTATTTCTCCTCTTCTTCTACTTCTTCTTCTACTTCTACTTCTCCTCTTCTTCTACTACTTCTCCTCTCATCATCTTCTACTTCTCCTCTCCTCCTCTTCTAATTTTTTTCACTTCTTCTACTTCTCTTCTTCTTCTATTTTTCCTCTTCTTCTCCTCTCGTCCTCTTCTTATTCTCCTTTTTCTTATTTTCTTCTCCTCCTCTTCTTATTTTCCTTTTTCCTAATTCTAAATATTACTAACCCTAATAATCTAGCACAAACCTAATAACAATAGGAATTAAATGACAAAAAAAATCTTTTTCTTCTATTCTTCCCTTTTTCTTCCTTTCTTCTCCTTTTTCTTCCTTTCTTCTCCTTTTTCTTGTTTTCTTCTTTTCTTCTTTTCTTCTCCTTTTTCTTCCTTTCTTCTCCTTTTTCTTCTTTTCTTCTCATTTTTCTTATTTTCTTCTCCTCCTCACCGGCACGACGGCGGCGGTGGCGTCCCCGCCGGCGGGCGCCGGCGGCTCGTCCTTCGTACGTGTTCGGCATGGGGAGGAGGGGGTGGGGGCTTACCGGAGTGGGAGAGCGCCGGCGAGCAGGACGGCAGGGCGTCGACGACGGGGACAAGGGCGCGCGAGGAGGTCCGGCGCCGGCGAGGAGGACGGCAGGGCGACGGCGAGGAGGACGACAGGGCGACGACGACGGCGGGCAGCCTGGCAGCATGGAGGAGTTCGTCCGTTGCCGCGCCGGGCAGGAGAGGCGAGCGAGAGGAAGAAGAGAACGAAATGGCGTTTGGATTTGGATTTTTGTCCGCGCCGTATATATAGTAGGATCTTTAGTCCCGGTTCGGGGCTCGAACCGGGACTAAAGACACCCTTTTAGTCCCGGGTGGAGCCACGACCCGGGACTAAAGGCCCTTTTTCGGGCAGACCAGAAGGCGGGAAGCACGGGCCTTTAGTCCCGGGTGGAGCCACGCACCAGGACTAAAGCCCCTCCTCGGCAGGCGGCAGGCGAGGGGCTTTAGTCCCGGGGCATGGCTCCACCCGGGACTAAAGCCCCTCCTCGGCTGCACGATAAGTTTAGTCCCACCTCGCCCAGCGAGGGGGACTAACACTTGTTTATAAGCCCCGTCGCAGCTTCTCCATCGAGCTCCTCTCTAAAGCAGGCTTACGGGCCTAAACTCACTGAAAATTGAAACTATATTCAAAATTATGGAGAAAATTCAACGTGAATTCAAAGTAAGTTCACTTTGAATTTAGATTGAATTTTCTCTATAAATTCTCATATAGTTTCAATTTTTTTTCTATTTTCATAATTAATAATTTTGACTATCCAAACTATTATCTATTTTTGTTATTTTCAATTAAGAACTATGTTTATTAAAAATTCTTTTTGCATATTTGAGAATTTTACAAAACTATGATAATGAAAAGTGTTTGAAATTGAATAAATAATGCAAAAATATTTTCTATTTTCATAATTAATAATTTTGACTATCCAAACTATTATCTATTTTGTTATTTTCAATTAAAAACTATGTTTATTAAAAATTCTTTTTGCACATTTGAGAATTTGACAAAACTATGATAATGAAAAGTGTTTGAAATTGAATAAATAATGCAAAACTATTTTCTATTTTCATAAGTAATAATTTTGACTATCCAAACTATTATCTATTTTGTTATTTTCAATTAAAAACTATGTTTATTAAAAATTCTTTTTGCATATTTGAGAATTTGACAAAACTATGATAATGAAAAGTGTTTGAAATTGAATAAATAATGCAAAACTATTTTCTATTTTCATAATTAATAATTTTGACTATCCAAACTATTATCTATTTTGTTATTTTCAATTAAAAACTATGTTTATTAAAAATTCTTTTTGCATATTTGAGAATTTGACAAAACTATGATAATGAAAAGTGTTTGAAATTGAATAAATAATGCAAAACCATTTTCTATTTTCAAAAGTAATTATTTTGACTATCCAAACTATTATCTATTTTGTTATTTTCAATTAAAACTATGTTTATTAAAAATTCTTTTTGCATATTTGAGAATTTGACAAAACTATGATAATGAAAAGTGTTTGAAATTGAATAAATAATGCAAAACTATTTTCTATTTTCAGAAGTAATTATTTTGACTATCCAAACTAATATATATTTTGTTATTTTCAATTAAAAACTATGTTTATTAAAATTCTTTTTGCATATTTGAGAATTTGACAAAACTATGATAATGAAAAGTGTTTGAAATTGAATAAATAATGCAAAACTATTTTCTATTTTCAAAAGTAATTATTTTGACTATCCAAACTATTAACTTATTTTTTTTGAGCTACTTGACCCTGAAATTGAAAAGCACTACAAATGAATTCTGAAAATGTTGAAATTTGGCATGCTATCATCATTTCACGCACATAGCATGTGTTAAAAAGTTGAGAGGGCTACAACAAAAACTCGATGCACTTCGTGTACAAAACGGACAATCTCTCTCGAAGTATCAGCGTTTCGAACGAGAACTCATCTCTTACAAAGGGATTTCATTTTTTTGAACTTATTTGAACTCCATACTTTTGTGTGTTCAAAATGCACCATTCAAAGGCACATCACAAAATTTGAACAATTTCTGACTTCATTTGGTATTCTTCATGCATTTACTTATTTTTTTGAGCTAGTTGACCCTGAAATTGAAAAGCACTACAAATGAACTCTGAAAATGTTGAAAGTTGGCATGCTATTATCATTTCACCCACATAGCATGTGTTAAAAAGTTGAGAGGGCTACGACAAAAACTGGATGCACTTCGTGTACAAAACGGACAATCTCTCTCGAAGTATCAGCGTTTCGAACGAGAACTCATCTCTTACAAAGGGATTTCATTTTTTTGAACTTATTTGAACTCCATACTTTTTTTGTGTTCAAAATGCACCATTCAAAGGTACATCACAAAATTTCAACAATTTCATATATGGTGGACACTAGCTCACCTATGGTATATGGTGGACATTCTTCTTCTCTCATATATGGTGGACACTAGCTCACCTGATTTTTCAACCGTCGATGATGGTCGCTACTCCTACTTCCCCTAGTGCATAACCAATATCTAGCACAAGGAGAAGAAGGAGAAACGACCCCCCACAGCAACAGTCGACATTCTTCTTCTCTCATGTATGGTGGACACTCCCTCACCTAATTTTTCGACCGTCGATGATGGTCGCTACTCCTTCTTCCCCTAGTGCATAACAAATATCTAGCACAAAGAGAAGAAGGAGAAGCAACCCCCACAACAACAGTCGGCATTCTTCTTCTCTCATGTATGGTGGACACTCCCTCACCTGATTTTTTGACCGTCGATGATGGTCGCTATTCCTTCTTTCCCTAATGCATAACAAATATCTAGCACAAGGAGAAGAAGGAAAAGCGACCCCCACAACAAAAGTGGTTCCGCAGCACGCCACGTGGTTCCGCTGCACGCCACGTGGTTCCGTTGCACGCCACGTGGGACTAATGGTCTTTCATTTTTAAATGACTGTTTTAATCAAAAACAGATCTGTTACAAAAGGGATTTCATTTTTTGAACTTATTTGAACTGAAGACTTTTTGTATATATATGTGGTCGAAATGCATGATACCATGAAGTTAGAAAGGGCTAAACCATTCAAAAGTAGCAAATGAAGTTAGAAAGGGCTAAACCATTCAAATTTGGAAACTATAATGGCACAAACAGAAACTAGACATATATAAATTGGTCCAAGCAGTACATGATACTAGTCCAAACAGTACATAATAATAGCTATCATAGATATATATATATTCGAGGTGACGCTGGCCATAGTTGACGACTCGAATCAGAATGTCCACCTTATTCGAGGTAACGCTGGCCATAGTTGACGACTCGAATCTTGCGGTACAACTCGTATGAAACGTATGCATCTTTTGCTGCATACTCAATGTTGATACGATCAAGTGGGGCCTTCTCCCAAAGTTTGTGCTGAGACTTTGGGAAATTGGTCTTCATATCACCATATTCCTCGTCGATCAAGGCAACTGCCATATGAGCCATCGAAGTCCTGACATGTCGAAGCCTGAATACCGTTTGGAGATCAATGAGGCAACCAGTTGGTATCTCAATACCGAAGCTGTACCTCATCTTCAGCTTGTCGTTCGTTATGTCAGCGGTAGCAAAAGTGATGCCGCTGCGAAGGAAGTCCATGAGTTCTGGACAATGCTTGTCACTACTGCAACAAAAACAAATTAAAATGGAACAAATGTTACATACTGCTGCAATAAGGAAACATGTTTCACTACAACTAAAGAGAAAATTATCATTAGGATTCAAATAGAACATATGCAATGGAACCTAGAGAGATCACTATAGCTATCCAATGGAACCTAGAGAGATCACTAGCTATATGCAATTTTCATGACTATGACATATCATATTGCTATCCAATGGAACCTAGAGAGATCACTAGCTATATGCAATTTTCATAACCTTGGATCAAAGAACACCGCATAAAATTGTATCACTACAACTATGATTTCAATGGAACATATTGAACCAATCAGATTTTTCAGATTGTGGAACACTATTCCAATCAGATTGTGTTCCCTTCAACTAATCAAAATTATTTCACTACAACTATTTGAAGCGAACCAACTATGATTCCAATGGAACATATAAAACACTAGTTGATTCTAATACGATTTTTCAGATTATGGAACACTATTCCAATCAGATTGTGTTCCCCTTCAACTAATCAAAATTGTTTCACTACAACTATTTGAAGGGAACCAACTATGATTGAAACAAATAAACTTACAATGTCATTACCTTGGATCAAAGAAAGCCTCAAAACTTACCTCGCCCATTGGAAGATCAAGACATGGTGTGCAAAGCATAGTTGGATGATGGCAACACCGCGTTGATCGGCCGTGTACTCCAGATCAAGCCCCAAGAACTTCTCATGATCCATTGCGGCGACAAGCCATCGTTCCTTCAACTATTCAAGAAAATACGGCATCTCCCTGCTCTCGTTCGTGTACACGACATCGAGCATGGTCTTGCCATGTGCAAGCACCTCTCCAAAGCGAGTTGGCATGGTGGAAGAAGAGAAGGGAAGAAGAGAGGAGAAGAACAGAGAGCGAGAGCGAGAGAGAAGAAGAAACAGAGAAATGGCGACTGTGCTTCGGTTCGTGCTTTTCATCGCCCGAAACGACGCGGGATGCAAACCGTTTGGGCCTTTAGTCCCGGGTTGAGCCACCAACCGGGACTAAAGAGGTATACCAACGGTTGCCACCACTACGGCAGGCCACGTGTTAGGCCTTTAGTCCTGGGTTGAGCCACCAACCGGGACTAAAGGGGGATACGAACGGTTGCCACCACCACTGCCCACCGCGTAGCCCTTTAGTCCTGGTTTGGGACACGAACCAGGACTAAAGGCTCCTTACGGGCCAGGACTAAAGCCTCGAGGGAGGCATTGAGAATTGGGGCGACGTGGCCGGGCCTTTAGTCCCGGCCCAGAGGCAGGCCGGGACTAAAGGGTCCCGGCCAAAGGCCCGTTTTCCACTAGTGAAGTGGCTTGACTTGGCGCATGTTCATGCATGTAGTTGAAACAAAATCAACATAGCCTCTATGATGTTCATGTTCATGGTGATTTATATCTTGTTCATGCTTGCATTCAATGTTAGTCAAACTCATTGCATCTTGATGACTGTTGTCGCTCTCTAGTTGGTCGCTTCCCAGTCTTTTGCTAGCCTTCACTTGTACTAAGCGGAATACTGCTTGTGCATCCACTTCCATAAACCCAAAAAGTTTTCCATTAGAGTCCACCATACCTACCTATTTGCGGTATCTACCTGCCGTTCCAAGTAAATTTGCATGTGCCACTCTCTAAACCTTCAAGAAATAATCTGTTTTGCATGCCCGATCCGCTCATGTGGTGACAGGGGGCTATTGGTATCTTCCATGCTAGGAGTGTTATCCTCGACATGTGTTTATTCACTGTGATTCACGAGAAAGGGGCCGGTAATTGGAATGCCCAGTTCCACGCTTAAATCGAAAATATAACTGTAAAACAAGACTCCCCCCGGATTGATGTTAGTATGGACGGTACCGGAGGATTCGGCTAGCCGTGGAGTGTGATTGATTGGTGGTGGGGGAGTTAAAACTTTACTTTTCTGTTTGGGAACCTCCTATAGCATGAGTAGCATGGAAGATATTGAGAACTCTTGGTCATTGCGTTGACAATGAAAGCATGCCACCCAAAATTATTATCTCTGTTTTCAAAGCTTGAGCTCTGGCACCTCTGCAAATCAATGCTTCCCTCTGCGAAGGGCCTGTCTATTTATTTTCCTGTTGAGTCATCCTCTTCTTATATAGGCACCAATTAGAGAGCACCTCTGTCATTTTTATGCTTTTCTTTTGATTGATATTGAGTATGACTATGACTGGATTATCGTTGCTATGAATTACAATGTTTAGTCAGCCCTTGATCTTTGAAAGTGCTCTGCATTTATCTTTTGCGGTCTCAGAAAGAGCTAGCGAGATACCACCTATTCATATTGCTTCATGCTTGTTTTGATTGAAGTGTTGGTATTTGAAACTCATTATTATTTGCTCGTTAGCTGATTATGCCATTGATATTACTTTACTGTCAGACCTTTGTGTCACTTGCTTATGTGGTTAACTTGTGATCTTGCTAAAATTCTGGTTATGAGTTAGACATAGTTGCAACAACAAGATCAAACATAGTTTGTCACCGTTTTTCTTTCTCTCTCAGTTTGTCGATTGAGTTGCTTGAGGACAAGCAAGGTTTTAAGCTTTGGGGAGTTGATACGTCTCCATCGTATCTACTTTTCCAAACTCTTTTGCCCTTGTTTTGGACTCTAATTTGCATGATTTGAATGGAACTAACCTGGACTGACGCTGTTTTCAGCAGAATAGCCTTGGTGTTGTTTTTGTGCAGAAATGAAAGTTCTCAGAACGTCCTGAAAATTTACAGAGAATATTTCTGGAAAATATGAAAAATACCTGCGCAAAGATCCACCGGAGGGGATGGGCCAGTGGGCCACAAGCCCTGTAGCCGCCACCCCCTGGTGGCGGCTAGCAAGCTTGTGGGGCCCACGTGGCTCTGCCGCTCCCAATCTCAGCTCTATAAATTCACCTTCGTCCAACAAAAAATCAACAGAGAAGATTCCGTCGCGTTTGTGATACGGAGGCGCCGCCACATCCTGTTCTTCATCTGGAGGGCAGATCTGGAGTCCGTTTTGGGCTCCGGAGAGGGGAAATCTTCGCCATCGTCATCATCAACCTTCTTCCCTCTCCAATTCCATGAAGCTCTTCGTCGTTCGTGAGTAATCTATTCGTAGGCTCGCTGGGAGGTGATGAGTAGGATGAGATCTATCATGTAATCGAGTTAGTTGGTCTGGTTCTTTATTAAAGGGGGAACCTTAATATCCCGTAGTTTCCTTTTGGACCCCGCTGCCACGGGAGAGATGGACAATAGATGTCATGCAAGTTCTTTTCCCTAAGCACGTATGACGACACACGGAATGCATGCCTACATCACATTGACGAATGGGAGCTAGCCACATATCTCTCCGTGTTATAACTGTTGCATGATGAATATCATCCAAACAAATCACCGAACCATTGCCTACGAGTTTGTCCTACTGCTGTTTTTACTTGTCTTGCTCTGCTGCTACTGCTGTTACTTGTCTTGGCATGTTGTTACTGTTGTTACTACTGTCGCTTGCTACTGCTGTCACTACTGCTGTTCCTTGCCACTGCTATTACTAGTTACACTGCTGCTACCTGCTACAATTTTGGTACGCTGGTCGTTGACGGGAACAGACAATTTCCGTCAACGGGCAACTTCTTGCGCAATTGATACAATTGTTAGGAATAGTCTACCGTCAACAGATCGTTTCTAACACCGTTGTTATCATACTACTTTGGAGCTGACTCTTTGCTTGCATATATTAATCTTTCAGGTGTGGTTGAATCTGACACATTTAGCTGCTAATACTTGAGAGTATCCTCTCACCTACTTTTGGCGTATCAACAAATTTGGGTCGAATACTCTACCCTCGAAAACTGCTCCGATCCCACGCACTGGTGGGCCGTCAACAACATTCTTCTAGTTTCATTGCCAGGTAGTGCTAGCAGCATTCTTCTGGTGCCGTTGCAGGGGAAGGTCTGTTGCCACAGAGTCAGTGTTGTTGTCCCGGCAAGGCTTCGCCTAATCACTACCGGAAAAAACTAGAGGAGAAATCGATCTAGGGAGAGAGAAGGGCACCAAGGGCTTCGTGTGTTCTCTTGGGGCGCCCCCTCCTCTCTATATATAGGTGGAGGGGCGTGGGCAACAGCCCCTCCAAGCCCTAGGGCGCAGCCAAGGGGGGAGGAGGTGGAATCCTAGTCCCCTTCCTTCCCTTCCATAAAAAGGTGGACTTTCCACATTTTCCAATTGCATGGGCCTTGAGGGACTTGTGCGCTTGGCCCTATAAGGCCACGACGTATCCCCTCAACCCATACAAACCCTTGGGACGTGGTGGTAACCCTTGGTGGACTTCCGAACTCCTCCGAAAGTTTCTAGAAGCTTCCTGGTACAATATAAAAAAATGAAACTTTTCCGCGAGCCAAAATATGACTTCCCATATATAAATATTTACCTCCGGAGCTCCTTGTGACGGCTGGGATCTCATCCGGGACTCCGAACAATTTTCGGTTACTACCACACATTACTCATTAATACCATATCGTCACCAAACTTTAAGTGTGTAGATCCCGCGGGTTCGAGAACTATGCAAACATGACCGGGACACTCTCCGGCCAATAACCAATAGCGGGACCTGGATGTCCATATTGGCTCCTACATATTCTATGAAGATCTTTATCGGTCGAACCATGATGTCAGGGATTCAATAAATCCCCTATACTATTCCCTTTGTCTATTGATGTCTAATACATAACCTTCTTCTTGTAGACTCGTGTTGGGCCTCCAAGCGTAGAGTTTTGTAGGACAGTAGAAAATTTCCCTCAAGTGGATGACTGATACGTCTCAAACGTATCTATAATTTTTGATGGTTTCATGTTGTTATCTTGTCAACTTTGGATGTTTTGTTTACCTTTCATATCTTTTTTGGGACTAACTTATTAACTCAGTGCCAAGCGCCAGTTCCTGTTTTTTCTGTGTTTTTGTCTCTTTTTAGATCTGATTTTGGAACGGATTCCAAACAGAATAATTCTTTCGCGATGATTTTTTATGGAAAATATCAAAAATACCGGAAGAAAAAGATACCGGAGGGGGGCCACGAGGGCGCCACAAGCCCTGTCGCCCCCCTAGGTCCCGCCAACCAAGCTTGTGGGCCCCTCGGGGGCCCACTTGATGCAACTCCACCGCCATATGGTCCTATAAATTCAGAAACCTCCAGAAAGAAACCTAGAGAGGGAGTTCCGCCGCCGCAAGTTCCTGTTTCCGTGAGATCTCATCTGGAGACCCTTCTCGGTGCCCTGCCGGAGGGGACTTTGGAGTTGGAGGGCCTCTTCATCAACATCATCGCCCCTCCAATGACTCGTGAGTAGTTCACTTCAGACCTACGGGTCCGTAGTTAGTAGTTAGATGGCTTCTTCTCTCTCTTGGATCTTCAATACACAGCTCTCCATGATCTTCATGGAGATCTATCCGATGTAATCCTCTTTGGCACTGTGTTTGTCGAGATCCGATGAATTGTGGATTTGTGATCAGATTATCTATGATATATATTTGAGTCTTTGCTGATTTCTAATTTGCATGATTTGATATCCTTGTTAGTATCTCTGAGTCTTGGGTTTTGTTTGGCCAACTAGATCTACGATTCCTGGAATGGGAGAAGTGCTTGGTTTTGGGTTCTTACCGTGTGGTGACCTTTCCCAGTGACAGTAGGGGCAGCAAGGCACACATCGTGTAGTTTCCATCAACGGTAACAAGGTGGGCTTTGTCGTAGATATGAGATTGTCCATCTACATCATGTCATCTTGCTTAAGGCGTTACTCTGTTCTTTTGCACTTAATACACTAGATGCATGTTGGATAGCGGTCGACGTGTGGAGTAATAGTAGTAGATGCAGAAAGTATCGGTCTACTTGTTTTGGACGTGATGCCTATAGATATAATCATTTCCTTAGATATCGTCATGACTTTGCGTGGTTCTATCAATTGCTCGACAATAATTCGTTCACCCACCGGCTACTTCCTTTCATGAGAGAAGCCACTAGTAAACACTACGGCCCCCGGGTCTATTCACACCCATCGTTTACACCTCCGCTTTTACTTTGCTTTGTTACTTTGTTGCTTTCAGTTCTCACTTGGCAAATGATCTATAAGGGATTGGCAACCCCTTCATTGCGTTGGGAGCAAGCTCTTTGTGTTTGTATAGGCACTTGTGATACTCCTTCACTGGATCGAAACCTTGGTTCTCAAAACTGAGGGAAATACTTACCGCCACTGTGCTACATCACCCTTTCCACTTCGAGGGAACACCAACGCAAGGCTCCAAGGCCACGGGGGAATCCTTTGCATATTTGCCTAGGAAGTCCCTAAGGCGTAGCCGTTGCAGCGGGATTCCTGGCGTTGTACCAGGGAAGGTCTGTTGTCGCAGTAGCAATGACCTAAGGTTTATCAATCCGTGGGAGACATAGGATGAAGATGGTCTCTCTCAAGCAACCCTGCAATCAAATAACAAAGAGTCTCTTGTGACCCCAACACACCCAATACAATGGTAAATTGTATAGGTGCACTAGTTCGGCGAAGAGATGGTGATACAAGTGTAATATGGATGGTAGATATAGTTTTTGTAATCTGAAAATATAAAAACAGCAAGGTAAAAAATAGTAAACAACGAGCAAAATGTTGTATAAATGCTTGGAAATAAGGTCTAGGGTCCGTACTTTCACTAGTGCAAGTTCTCTCATAAATACTAACATAGTTGAATCATATATAAATCCCTCACATGCGACAAGGAGTTCACTCCAAAGTCACAAATAGCGGAGAACAAACGAAGAAAATATTGTAGGGTACGAAACCATCTCAAAGTTATCTTTTCTGATCAATCTTATGAGTTATATATCCCTATAAGTGTCACAAACAGCCCTAGAGTTCATACTAAAATAACACCTTAAAATACACATCAACCAAAACCCTAATGTCACATAGATACTCCAGTGTCATCACACGTACCCATGGGCATGACTATACGATATGCATAACATAATTTCAGATTCATCATGTTCAATCCAATACAAAGAACTTCAAAGAGTGCCCCAAAGTTTCTACCGGAAAGTCAAGACGAAAACATGTGCCAACCCATATGCATAGATTCCTAAGGTCACGGAACCCGCAAGTTGATCACCAAAACATACATCAAGTGGATCAATAGAACATCCCATTATCACCATAGATATCCCATCGCAGGACATACATAAGGTATTCTCAAATCCTCAAAGACTCAATCGGATAAGAAAACTTCAAAGGGAAAACTCAATTCATCACACGGAGATAGAGAGGGGAAAACTCCATATGATTCATCTATATTAATAAAGCTTGCGAAACATCAAGATCGTGCCATATCAAGAACACGAGAGAGAGAGAGAGAGAGATTGAATACATAGCTACTAGTACATACCCTCATCCCCGAGGAGGATTACTCACACATTATCATGGTGAGAAACAGAGATTTGTTGATGGAGAGGTGCAACCCCGAAGAGATGGAGGCGATGGAGGACACGGCACCAGCGATGGGCGGCGGCGGTGGCGACAGGTGGCGGTCTCTTGCCCCTCCTTCTTCCTTGGTCTTAGTGCTGCAATGGAGGAGTCTCTCTCTTTTATTGGCGGCTGCCAAGGGAGAGGCAAATTCGTGGCTCTTGGTTGCTCTCCCAGAATTAGGGGTTTTCTCTCATTATATGTGCCTTTGTGGTGCTCTATGGCACTACGATGGATGGACCCTTGATCCAATAGCTCTCGGACACCTCTAGAACCTTCCTAGGGGATCTTCACAGCCCTCATGAGTCTCCAAAGTCGTTTCTTGGCGAATATATCAGATATATTAAGAGTTGGACTCAATCACGTCAACAATTCTCGTGATCACGTAATCAAATATTTTCCTTCAGTAAAACGGGTCTCAAGACCGCATACAAACTCCTTTTTGAAAGAATTTGTAGTCCAGGATCATTACCATAAAATTCCCCACACTTTCCTAGTTTTAGTGGTTTCCATTTGACGCCGTATTCTGGAGTGAAACTCATGATCTCTAAAAACTATTTGTGGACAGATTTCACGAGAGTCAGAGTCCTCCTCTAACAAGGCTCCTTTTGCGTTTTTTTCGAAAATTTCTAATTTATTTTTACAAATCAAAGTGTGAAACAAGAACTTGTGAAATTTTGCAACCATTAATAGGTTAGTCCCAAAAAATAATATAAAATTGTAATAAAATGATTATAAAACATTCAAGAATGATAATATAACAGCATGGAACAAGCAAAAATTATAGATATGTTGGAGACGTATCCTTTATCAGTATGTTACTTGCTCGAGATTCGATCGTTGGTATCTCCATACCTATTTCAATCTCGTTATCGGCAAGTCTCTTTACCCGTTCCTTAATACAAGATCCCGTGGCTAACTCTTTAGTCACATTGCTTGCAAGCTTGTTGTGATGTTGTATTACCGAGTGGGCCCTGAGATACCTCTTCGTCACACGAAGTGACAAATCCCAGTCTTGATCCATGCCAACTCAACAAACACCCTTGGAGATACCTGTAGAGCACCTTTATAGTCACGGAGTTACGTTGCGACATTTGATACACACAAGGTACTCCTCCGGTGTGAGTGAGTTGCACGATCTCATGGTCATAGGAACAGATACTTGACATGTAGAAATCAGTAGCAATAAATTGACACGATCATATGCTACGTTCATAGTTTGGGTCTTGTCCATCACATCATTCTCCTAATCATGTGATCCCGTTATCAAATGACATCTCATGTCCATGGCCAGGAAACCTTGACCATCTTTGAGCAATGAGCTAGTCCATTAGAGGCTTAACTTGGGACATGGTGTTGTCTACGTACCCACACATGTATTTCAGTTTCCAATCAATACAATTCTAGCATGGATAATAAAGATTATCATGAACAAGGAAATATAATAGTAACTACTTTATTATTGCCTCTAGGGCATATTTCCAACATGAGGTTAGTCCTTCATGGACGAAAGCCATGGTGGAATAGACAAGGCCGCTTCTTCGTGGACCCCTTGTGGCTGGAGCCCTTCGTGGACTCTCGCAGTCGTTACCCTCCGTGGGTTGAAGTCTCGACTAACATGGATGTATGATAGCGCCACCCATCGGAACCATGCCAAAAATAACCGTGTCAACCTCTTGCGTTTGATCTCCTTACCTTACCCCTTTACTTTACACTTGCATGTTTTACATTACGGTGCTATACTCTTAGATATGCATGTGTAGGGTGTACTTGACTTGTCATAATTGCTAAAACTTGCCCACAACTAAAATTTGGAAAAGGATAAATTTCTATTGGTCAAGTAGTCTAATTACCCCCCCCCCCTCTAGACATACTTTTGATCTTACAGATACTAGTGGAAGAGGATTTGGGTGGCTTCGCCTCGTGTTTTTTCTTTCTCAAGTTGATGGGTTTCCCACGTAAAAATTTGTTATCTCTGTGTTGGTGCTTGTTGTTATCCAGATTGTTACTCTTGTCATCAGACACTCGTTTGAGAAGTGTCTTTCCACTCGAGTAACTAATTTAGCATCATATATGTTGCTCCATATGTTTCCTTCCATGCTAAGCAACGATCCTTGAGTTAGTACATGGCGGGGTGTTGAGATTACTTTGTTTCTGCTGCAATTTTCAGTTCATCACAACTGTGTTTGCGTTCTAATTACCAACAGAGTGGCGTTCTAATTACCAACAAAGTGGTATCAGAGCTTTGGTTGGTTAGGAGGTTACTAATCTCAGTTGCTTGATTATTTCTCAAAGTGCTGCTCATAATGGTTTTTGAAGAAAGCACTAGTACAAGTGTCATGATAAAATTTGATTCTTTCAATTATGCTTTATGGAAGCACATGGTTGAATACATGCTTTATTGCAAGCATTTGTATATGCCAATTGTGAATGAAGAGATACCCACACATGTCCCGGAAGAAGAATGGATAGTGTTGCACATAAATGCAATAGATATTGTTCGGCTATACATCAACCACATTATATTCCACAATGTTGCAAATGACACGAATGCATATGATATGTGGAGGAAGTTGGAGTCGATGTATGAGAGAAAGACATTAATGAACAAGGCTTGGCGATAAAAGACTTGCAAAGCTTGAGTACCAATATGGCACAAGTGTGATTGAGCACTCGAATGTCTTCCCACGCCATATAAATCAACTTTCAGCCATGAAGATCAACTTTGAGGATGAGGTGAAAGCATTGTTGCTACTGAGTTCCATGCCTGATAGTTGAAACATGCTTGTTGTGTCACCTAGCAATTCTGATCCAAAAGGGAATCTAACTTTGGAGATGGTGAACAACATCATGTTGAATGAAGAAGTCGCCACTAATGAAGAAATGACTAGCCATAACTCTTGTTCGTGGCGTGCAATTTCCCTCCAATGGCAGCACTAATATTTTCAAATAGTGTTGACGTTGGGTGAAATTGAACGCCATAGCTATTTTCTTAGTGCTCGCGATGCACATTAGGCCCATTAGACCCAAGCCAACACTAGTCCATTTTAACTTTCGAGTAAAAAACTTATCCCTTTTCACTCTCGGTCTCGAACACCAGCCGCCCTCCTCTCGATCCCCTCCGCCGCCCCCGCCTCCCGCCTCCCGATGCCGCTCACACACCTACTTGTCCCCAAGAACCTCCGTTGTAAGTCTGTCTCCCCTCCCTCTCTCCTTTTCCTCTCTCTCTCTCTATGCGTCGATATCCAACGTTCTGATTGATCAAGGTTCAGATTAGATGAGGATAAAAATAATGCCTTCTAATGAATTAGGGTTAGGATTTATGAATAGATTATATTGCTCGTACTATTCATAGTCTTGTGTATGAGGTTGATATGGTTAAAATAAAAGTTTCCCACCTAACAAAGATGAAATGCCTAAGGTTGCGTTTGACTGCTCGATATTTTTGGAGTGCATGAGAAGGCTACATGTTGCCCCAGTCATGGCTATGTGTTTGGAAAGTGGCGGTTGTTAAATAACACAAGCTAATCATATCGTTGTATAACTACTTTAGTGTATCTCAATTGAGTTCAGCTAGCTATTTTTAGGATTATCCAATGCAATGAGTAGTCAAAATCAGAAAACAGAAAAAAATGCACTTGCTAAACACATTTATAGTTTTGCCAAAACTGAGCAAAACTGTTGTTTTTAAAAACCGGAGTATTCAATGTCCACACATTGAAATACCAAGGTTTTCATTTACTATAATTTTGGAAAAACTATGCTGCCAAACTTGGCCTAAATCTTCTAAATCAATCCAAGTGTCTAATGGTTATAATGCTAAGACATTTGTCATGCTAAAAGCTAGAGGCAAAATATAAGAAAAATAAGTTCAAATTCAAACCACTTCTAATGATGAGAATCTTAAAACTTTAGATAGAACATTTATTTAATAAATTTGAAAATGTTAAATATGATGATAAGGTTTCTCACCTAATAAATATGATGAGAGAGTAGATGTGCATATGTGTGTCATTACCTCTCATGATAATGTTGTTGAACATGTGATATTGTGTAATTCAAAATGTTGGCACTTGCTCCCCCTAGATTGTTCAATTTTCTACATCATGTCCTCTAGCATGTGGGTAGACTCCTCTGATCACTTCTCGAGGTATGCCGACGAGAAAGGCAAACTGAGCACAAACCAGGTAATTAAGGTTATAAAAAACATGCATGAGCATTGCAAATATTCATATATATAACCATTAATTGTTGATGATTTCAAACCCTTTACGGGAATGCGTATGACGTCCCACTAGTGGAGAAATGGCTAGGCGCGCCATTTCTCACCAACACGAGCACCAATATTTTGAAATAGTACTGACGTTGGCTAAATTCGAATGCCATAGCTATTTACTTAGTGTTGGCATTCCACACTAGGCCCACGTCAGGACTAGTCGATTTTAACAGCCCTCCCGGTGGAGTAAAAAATGTATCACGTCACCCGTCCACCTCTAGATCCACGACGCCGCCTCGTCCAACGTCGTCCCCCGACGCGGCCCCACCCGATGATGCCCGTCTCCGTTCGGCACCGCCGCCACCGCCTACACACCTCCTCACCCCTGAGCACCTCCATGGCAAGTCTCTCATTTTCTTAGGGTTATACACTACAAGAAATATGTCAACTAACGACCTTTTGTCAGTGACGCTGGAAGGAATGGTCATAAATATATGACCATTTGACATCATTTGGTCGTAAGCTCTCTGGAGGGGTCCTAGCCCCAAAAACCAATGACCATTTTCATCAGAAAGGTCATCACTTGCTTACTGGAAAAGGTCATAAAGCGGACAACACCTGGCACTGCCTTATTTCTAGGTGATAATGACCAATATGAATGGTCGTTACTAGGCTGGTGACCAGCAGTGGTGGTGATGATGCCACGGCCACCTCACCCATCGGCAGTTGTTGTTGTTGCTATCTACATGAGAGAGCTGAATTGAGATGTTGCCTGTTGCTAACCAGTCGACCATAACGTCCCGCCATAACATCAGTGAAGCAAAATAGAAGCAGCAAAATAGAAGCAACCATAACATCCTGCCATAATTAACATCAAAAGTATAACACATTCCAACACAGTTCACAACAATATGCCGATGACACAGTGCGCAAAAGTACAACAGTTCACAACGACGATGATAAACAGAGGATCATGGAGGGTGACGACTAAATGGGACCTAGAGCCTTCAGGAGGGCTGCATGCTCTGTCCTGGTCTTGATGTCATCAGCACTCCGCGATAAACCGCCTGCATGCGACATTAGGTGTTCATAAATCCCATCCCTAGGCTTTGGCTTTGTGGTGCAGTATGGGCATCTGAACATTCCCCTCCTGAAGTAGGCCGCCTTCCCCTTCTCCCTGATCTTCTGGGCTTCCTTCTCAATGAAGGACTCTTTGTTGTCGTCCTCCACGTCATCTCCAGAGTTATACTACACACACAAATTAATTGCGCACACATTATGCATTCATATAGGCATTATGGAGCCAGAACACACACTTCTGATTCAGAATGATGCAATGAACAAACATCAGATAATTCCCATTTACCAAATTTTAATGAACAAACAAAGAAAAAAGTCATGTACAGTAATCTAATTAAACAAACAAAATTAAAACACTCTCTACATCAATTTCATTAAAAAGCCCACCAACATGCATTCATATAGTGCTTACGATGAACTAAAATAGTTGGGATTACCTCATACGGTTCGTCGTCGTCGTAGTCAGAGTCATACGGGCTCTTGAACCTAGTCCTGGCGAGCTTCCTCTTCATGCCTGCAGCTTCCTTTTCCTACAATATAAGTAATTCGATTAGTACAAACTATGTAACACACTATTCAAAAGGTCAAGCATTCAACAATGTGCTTCTAATTACATTCATAGTGCTACTGCATCAGCCACCCTATTCTCTGCACTGGGTCTGTCCTTTGTGCATTTCACTTATACAATCTTTCGATCCTTCATACAAAGATTTAAATGTCCTTTCAAAAAATCAAACTGTACTCTGTAACTATATGTTATGTATACACTTCTTTTGTCAGGACATGTGCTGAATGTCACAATGAAATTGGCCATGGACGTAATCAGCCAATATATGACTATACTGTAACTATATGCTTGCAATCAGCCAATATATGACTATGAGGTAGCTCTTTGTTGTTTTGTGTACTAATTAAGCAGTTGCATTGGTATTGACTTTACCAACCAAAAACATGCAGTTCTCCATGTCAGGAAACCATCCATACCATAAAACTTGTTACAAGGAGCGCTTTCATCCAAAATGTGATGTCCGCAAGCAATTTGTAAGTATCACTTCATTATCTTTTCTTATCTATTTGCATAAGACGGTTCTCTCTGTTCTGCATTTTATATAGCAGAACATTGCACTATTGGGCTGCTCAGCCCCTGCTGTGCCCCGGTGAGGGGATAACCACAACAAATCTATCAACATATCCGGCACATAATAAAATCTAAGCACATGCAGCAATCAAGATCCCAATTCAAAACCTAACTCTTATTAAATCCTTACTAATAATCCCAATAAAATGCAAGAGAGGGGGCAGACCTAGGCGAAATTTAGGAATGAGTGTTCGTATATATCAAGCACATGACTTAGGTGAAATCTTTACTAATAAGAGAAATATTCCGTTGATTCAAGCCAACAAAATGCAAAAGTTCGCCAACACATGCAAAAGCAGAGTGTGTTCTGCTCTCTGAATATATGAAAGCAGAAAACCCTATCTAAATAATCTCCTGCTTATCAACGATAACTATGAAAGCAGGGGAACGTGAAGCATTACCACATCCACATGCACAAATCAAGATTGAAATTAAAGAAATCCAAGTCTCAATATATAAATCTATGTAGCATTCAAGCACGAATCAACTATAAAAAACTCAGAAAACCCTATCTAAAAAACCCACCTCATCGTCGGCAGCACCGCTCGAGGTCGTGTCCTCCTGCTTCGGCACCTCCGCAGCGGCGACATCGGTTGCGGTCGTGTCCTCCTGCTTCGGCACAGGCACCTACTTCTCTTCCACAGCTGCGGCGACAGCGGTTGCGGTCGTGTCGACCTCCTGCTGCTTCGGCACCTCAAGCAGATCCGCAACGGCGACGGCGCGATGAGCGCCCTCCATTGGGAGACGAGGCGACGAGGGAGATGGTGCGACGAGGGAGACGAGGGAGACGAAGTGGGAGACGAGGCGACGAAGTGGGAGACGAGGGAGACGAGGCGACGAGGGAGACAAAGTGGCAGTTCCCTCTTTATACGATGTGACAGTTCCTGCAATGTCCCGTCCGCCACGTGCCGTCCGGGACATCTTACAAAAAAAACAAATGGCATAGGCACCTTCAAAAAAAACAAATGGCCCGCTCGAACCTGGTCGGCACGAACCGGTTCGGTCGGTCTTTGTGTCTCGCTCGAACCTGGTCGACCGAGCCAGTCTACTCTGCTCGCGCTCCGCCCCCTCGTCACCGAAGCTCGTCGGCCGCCACCACCTCCGCCGCGCCATGGTTTACGAGGATGAGAGTAGCAACGACCTATCGAGCCTGGACATCAGCTCTTCCTCTGACAGCATGATGTATCGGGTAATTTGTAGAGCTAGGGTTAGGTTTAGGGTTTCGGTTTCTTCACATTGGGGATTTATCTCTGTTTCTTGGTTCTTCTTTAGATTCCTGCTAGCATCGACGACAAAGACTACATGGGCATCGAGAATTCTGCCCTGGATGTTTGCTTGGAGCATGGGCTGCCGCCTGAGCGTCGCGTAGCATTCGAAGGATTTGAGACAGGGAGAAGATTTTTAGTGTGTGCTTAGCCGGTTAGTTCTATCTTCTTTAGTGTTAGACATGCATGAAGTTGCTTCTGTTTTTCTATCTGGCTCAAAAGATTCAGACTGTCGGTGTTTACTACATCACTGTCATTGTTTGTTTAGCTCAAATATTCAGACTGCCAGTGTTTACTACATCACTGTCATTGTTTGTTTAGCACAAATATTCAGACTGTCATTGTTTATTACAGCACTGTCATTGCTAGTTTAGCTAAAAGATTCTGGCTTGTTACAGCACTGTCATTGCTTGTTTATTACAGCACTGTCATTGCATGTTTATTACAGAATTCTGGCTTGTTATTTTCTGGTTATTTTGTATTGCTGAAGTACTGGTTATTTTGTATTGCAGCCACCCCAAAACTGTGGTTTTGTTGGTTGGGTAGACCAAGAGTGGCCTCCCACAATGCAAAATGCATTGTTAAAACTGTGGGAAATGTTGGAAGACAGCAAGAGTGCTAGGAGGGATGATAATTTGGAGAATTCACTGAAAATTCACCACCTCACAGAGGAGAAAAGAAATCTTGATGCAAACTATGACAAACTAGTAGAAGATGTGAATCAACTGCTCAACCTTGCAGAAGCTCAAGGCGGGGTCATTAGGACCCAGAAGGCAAATCATTTGAAGGAGAAGGACAAAGTTAATGATGAAATTTTGATGCTCAACCTTCACATTGATGGTCTGAAGAAAGGAATTGAGAATCTGATTAAACACAGGGATGAGTTGAAGATCCAGATTGCTGATCAGTTGAAGGCATTGGAGAAGAACCAAGAGAAGTTGAAGATGATCAGGGACATTTTGGATGGATGAGATGATCAGATGAAGATGAAGTCCACTATGCTATGGTTGATGTGTTGTTGTGTTGCTGTGTTACTCTTTTGTACCAATGTTGTAATGCAAGACGATCAGAATCTCTATATTATGTATGATTAAGTGACTCCACTATGCTATGTTTGTAACTGTACTATGCTATTGTTGGTGTGTTGCTCTTTTGTAGCAATGTTGTAATGCAAGATGAGAAGAATCTCTTAATTATGTATGATTAAGTGACTTTATATTTGTTCAACCCAAGTATGTTGATAGATTGGTTGATCTTACTTGTTGTATCTTAAAAGATGAGAAGAATCTCTTAATTATGTATGAGCTGAAGTATCTATTTAATCATAGAAACACCAAAAGGTTTCCAAGATTCAACCACTAGGTAGGAACGGTCATGCCCACCGTTTCGACCGCATTTTGAAACGGCCATGAAAAATTCAAAAAATTCAAAAAATGGGAAACCTTTGCATTATGTCATCATATGTGATAAAGTTACCATGTAAAATAATAAACTTGTAATACAACAATTATTTTTAAAAAGTGTTCACACAAATGAGCTATCATGTGTGAAGATTCATGGCTTTCAAGCCACATGATCAATCTCATGGCCTTATTCATGGCATAGTTTGTTGAAATGGTCTCATATTTTGCATAATGGTGCATGTTGGAGTGACAAACAATGTTGATTAAGGAAGTTTTCATCTCCCTTGTATGAAAAATTCATTTTTCATTTTTCAAGTGCCCGAAATGAGTTTTTTGTGAAGGACCTACCATATATTTGTTTCAAAATTGGTCCAAATCATATTTCTAACATACTAGGCCATATTTAATGTCAATTGACAAAATGGTTGGGTGTCAAAAGCTTTTATCCATCTCTCGTGAAAAAGACAAATCTATGTCGAATCAGGTGGAAGCGGGTCAAATTTGAACTGCGGCCGCCTTATAGTTTGCTCTTTATTTTTTCCAAAAACCATTTCTAGGTACACAAGTATCTATTTAATCATAGAAACACCAAAAGGTTTCCAAGATTCAACCACTAGGTAGGAACGGTCATGCCCGCCGTTTCGACCGGATTTTGAAACGGCCATGAAAAATTCAAAAAAAATCAAAATAATGGGAAACCTTCGTGTCGCATCATCACATGTGACCTGCCAACTAGAAAAGATGTATAAATTTCAGTATCGATGTCTTCTTGAACTATTCGTTATGACTTCAACCATTATTTCTACGATGTTTATAAAAAAGAAAAAGAAAAAGTCTGCCTCCAAACCCCAAAAAACTAGTGAAAATTTTCCCTCCCACCCCACCAAATTTTCCCTCCCACCCCACCAAAATTTCCCTCCACTCCCTCTCCCACTACCACGCGGGGCCCACCACTCCCTCTCCCACTCCCCTCTCCATTCCACTCCCCACTACCCACGCGGGATCCATTCCACTCCCCACTCCGCCGCCCCTCCCCTGCTCCGCGCCGCCCCGCCGCCCCTCCCGTGCTCCGCGCCGCCCTCTCCCCTCTCCCGGACGACGACTACATCGACGACGTAGGCAGCTCCATCTACATCGACGACGACTACATCGATGACGTCGACAGCTACATCTACATCGACGACGACGGCTATATCTACATCGACGTCGACGGCTACGACTACATCGACGACGACAGCGGGTACATCTACATAATCAACAGTTGACGATGATAGGTACCTCTCCCCTCGACCCATCTCCTGTTGATAGATCCCCCTCATGTGTTCTTCTAGGGTTTGATAGATCCCCCTCATGTGTTCTTCTAGGGTTCATGGGGCTGGATCAATTGGGATGGTTCGGTACATTCATGGGGTTAGGGTTAAGGTTCATGGTGTTAGGGTTAGATTCATGGGGTTAGGGTTGTAGTTGTCATGGGGCTGGATCATGGGGTCCTACATTTGTGATGGGTAACAAATGGGGGTACATCCCCCACCTGGTCGATCTAGGGTTAGGATTCAGTCAATCTAGGAGCTCCTCGAGGTTCTTGTTCATGTTCATTGGATTTATTCCTAGTGGTTCGTTCTATCCCCCTCTGGTTAATTAGAGTTTCCATCAGCAATACTTGCTTGTATCAGTAGCACTTGGAGAAGAAGCTACTAGGGTTGGTATCAACAGTACTTTCTTGCTTGTTCCTCTTCAATTTTCTTCCTTGCTTGCTTGTTTCTATCAGTAGCACTATGCTTGTTTCTATCAGTAGCACTTCTTTTGCTTGCTTGCTTGTATTAGTAGCACTTATGCACTTTGCTTGCTTGCTTGCTTGCTTGTATTAGTAGCACTTATGCACTTTTCTTGCTTGCTTGCACACTGCTTGCTTCTTTATTCACCAAATGTTGGGCAACCAGTTGCTATGAATGCATATGTTTGCCTCCATTAGGGATACAGTTGAGTAATTACTTTGCTTATAGATGATTGCAGGTACATGGATAAAATTGCAAGTTAAAACATAAAAGTAATTGTTGTAAATAGTTAATGCATTGCTTCACATATATAGTTTTCTTCAACTATCAGTTTAGTACATTACTACCTCCTCTTTCACATGTTTTAATACTGATGCATTGCTACACTTGTATGTGCATGCTAGTCCAAGTGCTTCAATTTAGTTTCTTGCTTCAACTGTCAGTTTAGTACTGATGCATTAACTGTATGTGCATTGCTACACATGTATGTGCATGTTGGTCCAAGTGTTTTACATGTATTAGTACTGATGCATTAACTACATCACTATATTGTTGATCCAACAAGTTTGCTAGCTTCACATGTATTACATGTATGTGCATGCTCGTCTAAATGCTTTCCTTTATTGATATAAGTGCATCATTTTACTTTATCCCTGTTGTATCTGATTGTTGTTTATTCTATTTTGCAAGCACCACCTCAAGATCATCCATGTCAAGGATGACAAGGTCAAACCCGAGGCCAACCAGTGGTATGCAAGTTGCTGCTTGTGGTTATACTGTCAGATTTATAAATGTGTCATAGTATGCTAAGTGAAATGTAATATGCTAAGTAAAATATCTTGGAGGCTAGTGATGTAAAATACTGTCAGATTTTATTATGCAAATGTATTGATGTAATCTGAATTAGCTGGCTTAGTTGTGCCTGTGTGCTGTTACTCTTCCTTAGCTGAATAAGTAGGATTAAATGATAATAAAATATCATAAGATATGTTTGGCTGTCTGTCCATGCATTCCAACAATTAACGTAATAATTATGTTTACTTTGCCTTGCAAAGATGAGCATCCTCTCACCGAGTACGAGAAGGTTAGGGCTAGAAATATGATGAGGAACAATCGGATATTCCAGTCCCTTGGCATTGATGCAATAGCGTCAATGATTAGGAAAACAAATGATGTACAAGAAGGTACAACTAATGGGGTTCAAGAAGGTAGTGGAGTTATCAGTGATGACCCAGAGTACAATCCTAAGGACGATGAAGTTGTAGTGCACAAGACTGTTAAGGTGCAAACTCTGTCTTGCTTGGAGGGTTCGGGTTCTTGTATGCTCTGTGTTTCCTTGTGCTCACATATTTATCTTGTGATCTAATTTTTTTCTGTGCTATTTATACAAGGCATTGAAGACAGCCAGCAAGAAGAGGAAGAGCTCAAAAGCATCTGCTGCAATGCCTCCAAGAAGGGTGATGGCCCCACCTCCAAGACAAACAAAGAGGATCCTTGAACCTGATAGAGTCACAAGGCAGAAAGCAACTATGGCGGCTGCGATGGACCATCAGGAAAGTCCGCTGGGCATGGACTTTGAGAGCTCGGTGGAAATGTGTGATGAGTTTTTGTGAAGCTGTGCACCTGTGAAGTTGTCAACTATTTAAGTGATTGGTCATTCTAGTGATGAAACAATGTCTTGCTCTATTTGAACCTGATGAAGTATTTTGTGAAGTTGTCAATTATTTAAGTTTTGTTTGGACCATTTTGTTTGGGCACTAAAGTTAGTTTGGACAGCAAAAAGGCCGAGGCCTAAACAAGAAATAGACTAAGAAGGCTTGGGCCTAAAAAAAGAGTAGGCCAAGGCCCAAACTAGAATTTGTCTAAAAAGGCTTGGGCCTAAAAAAAGAGTGGGCCAAGGCCCAAACAAGAACTGGACTAAAAAGAGTAGGCCAAGGCCCAAAAGAAAAGTGGACTAATAAAAAACCTGCTAAGTAAAAGATTCTATCCAAGAAAATAAAAGGCCAAATTATTGGGCCCGGCCCATGTAGACGATCGGAATGGACCGGGCTGAATCTTATTTACGACCTTTTCATTTGGTTATAATTATGCCACATCAGCCTGCCACGGTGGCTCTGACGTGGTGCGGGCAGATTGTAGTGACCAAATCATTTGGTCGTTAAACCTACGACCTTCTGTTTGGTCATAAAATCCTACGACCAATCCAGAAAAAGATCGTTATAGTTTATTAAAGATCCTCAGCTTTAGACCTTTTGTTTTTGGTCATAAAAAGGTCACAAATGGAAATCAATGACCATTCAGTGACCAATATTGAAGGTCGTTAGTTGACATATTTCTTGTAGTGATAGTTAGTTAATGCTTAGGGTTAGGGTTCTTAAGAAACTAGAAATACCCTGCGCGTTGCAGCGGGAATTAGTTGCAATTCAATCAGAAGATATTTGGTTGTGTAGAAGAAAAATGTTTGGATAAATAATATTAAAATTGAAAATAAAAAATATATATTTATAGTCATAATTATCTAGACATGTGGGGTTCCTTTCTTAATGTACTTGTAGATGTATTTGCTCGACCTGAAGGGTGATCTCTCAAATAGTCTTCACGTGCAACGGTTTCTGTGAAAATAATATACATTGGTGGTTTCATAGTATTCTTCATCTTTGCAGAACTCTCCTTGTAATTCTCCCGAGTCTCCCTTGATGAATAAGTTGATGAGTGGAGCAAAACATTATTTGGTCCACCCTAGAGAAAGATTCATGTATATATTGTTATTTGGAGCAAGCGCTCGGAGGTACTAGCTAGCACACTTAGACCTCTACAGAGAGAAATAAGGATTAATTTAGATTAGTAAATAAAATTTTGGAGAAATTTGTACTGGAAAGGTTGTCGAATCTATTGGATGACACACATCATCCATCCTTATCCATGAAATAAAATGGTTCTTTCTGTAGGAAAAATAAGAATAGTTCTTAGGGTTCTTAAACTGGTAATTTTTAGGGTTAGGGTTCTTAAAAATACTTAGACAAGAAGAGTGCCAACACATAAAACCATGCTTGGACTTTGGTATTGTCTTGAAAATATGTTTGTTATTAATAATATATAATGTTTGGGCATTGGTATCGTTTCAAACACATGATTGTTACTTATAGAATACCTAATAAAGATGAAATTAAAGTTTTCCCACCTAATAAAACTTTAGCATGTGTTGTTGTTTTAAAGTTAAAAAACAGGTATATGCATATGTATAATTATGAATGTTGGCACTTTCTCCTCCAGATTGTTCATTTTGGTACAACATGTCCTCTAGCCTCTTTTGTGACTCCTCTAGTAGCCACTTCCGAGGGTTTGCCGATGAGAAAGGCGAAGTGAGCACCAATCAGGTAGTTAAGGTTACAAAAAACATGCATGACCATTGCAAACATCCATATATCTAACCATTTATTAATTGTTGATGATTTCAAAACCCTTGTGAGGTCAGAAACAACTTATAGCATTTCTGAAATGACCCCATATGCTAATTTCAAAATTGGTTCAAATCTGAACTAACATGTTCTAATATTTATTAAACAGCAAAATGAAGTGGTTCATGTGATTCTACACGTCATTCTAGTTGATTTACATATAAAGATCATTCGAAATGGAGCTGCTCTAAAAGATATGAGCAACACAAGATGACATGCCATGAATGCAAGATACATGCAAATGACAACCACAACATGTTAAACACAGATCCAACAAGATATTATGGACCTATATGAAAATCTAAGAAAGTTTAAATGAGGTCGGACCAACGAATAATAATTCCGGAACGTCCCCATATGCAAATTATGGTTTTGGTACTCTTCTGCCTATGCACAATTTTGGAGTTGTCAAATTGCAAAACAATTTCCATCATGTTATTCTACACATTTTTTCTAGCCAAGTTATATATATAATATTTTAATCGGAGTTACAGTTAATTAGTTAGGAATTAAACCGTTTTCACATGTCAATTATGCAAATTAAATTAACACAGCAAGTTAAGCATTTTCAACACATGTGAGAGTTTGATATTGTGAATTTATAGAAAATTCTAAGCATTTTACATGTATGGAGTTTTTAAATCCAATGCACAATTAATTTGCTATGAATTAATCACTTTAATATGGCATCTACACAAATTTAATTAAACAACACATTTAGATAGTTTTTAACACATGTGAAAGTTGCAAATTATTAATCTACAAAAAAAATTAGACATTTTACTTATATAACTTATTTTCATATGATGCATGGTTAAAAAGTTATGGGCATTTTAAAATGATGGTATTTCTGAAAATATGCAATTCCTCGATAATTCACAAAATCGTACACAGTAAAAAAAAAGAGTATGGGACGAATCTGCATTAATTGGGCTGAAACCGGCCATGGGCGCAGGATAACATAGTAGCACCTAGGACGGGGGATTGGGCGGCTCACTCATGGGCTCGAACCAGCACAGGAGCGGAGCCGTTGGGCGGGATCGACCAAGCCGACGCTGGCAAAGCGGGCCGGCTAGGCGAGGCGGCCCATGGGGCGAGGCGCTGGCGTAGGCTGTAGCTGGGTGGGCCAGCCCACGCGACAACCGACACAGGACGAGTGGGCGCTGCTGCCTCGTCTCTCTCGCGCAGGTGCGGGAGTTTGTCGGGACCCCCTCCCCTATTCCTGTGTGCCGGTTCTATCAGAAGAAGTAGATCTACCAAGGGACGACTGAGATGAGACGATAACGGTTCGGTAAGTGAAGCTGGCGCTACCGCTGATCAAGCATCCAACGGCTTGGAGCTACTCCCGCGTCGCTGTTCAAGTTCAGACAAGCGCACTAGCTTCTTCCTTTCTTTTCTCTGCTTTTCGAGTGAGCTGGCTTATATAACGCCCCTCACACTAGCCCGTAGAGGCATGTAAGAATTGTGTGGGTACAAACCCTAGCCGCCGGTGGCGTGCTTTATCCATTTTCCCCAAGATCCAAGCAATAGAAACCCTATTCTCCATATTTTCCTCCTCTGAAGTTGGTTGTTAGAGCGTTTCTAGCTCAAGCCCGTAGCTTGATCCTGACAATTGGTATTCAGAGCCACTCGATCTTTCGGCTAGAGGGGCAGCAGAGGTGAAGGGAGCCAAGCTTCAAGAAGGATGCAGATCTAGATCCAGCAGAAGGTAAGCTTCTCAAATCCCACCACCCACCCTGTTGTGAGAGAGGCGCCATGACTAGCCAAGGAGAGTCAATGGTTACGGCCGATTTACAATTGGCATCGTTGGAATTGGACATTAAGACCCTGCAGAATAGTGGAGAAGAGGACAGAAGAGAGTTTCAAGAGTTTAGAACGATGGTTAACAGAGCCAGGCCGGCAAAATTCATGGCCCTGTGCCAAACGCTAAAATGAGGCCTCTACTTTTTCAGAAAAATAAAACTACTATATATTCAAGTTATCTATAAGTCCTTTATGATGTTGAATTAAATCCTCTATTTTTTTCTAAAAGATCTAATATTTCTAGTAACCAGATTCATATTTTCTAGATAGATTTTTAGAGGAAATAACTTAAATCTTGAAACACAAGATGTCTAAACCAATTAATATGAAAGAGTATAAATGTTGAAAAAATAAGACTAAAGGGATAAACATCAAACAGTTAGCAGAAAACTATTTGTAGAATTGGGACTGATGAACTCACAGACGTAAAACTTGGTCTGGTCAAACTATCCCTCGCCTCTCCATTAGTCCATCTCGCTTCATCAGTAGAAGAGGGAAAGTAACAACAAGCGACCTAGCACATATTCTGAAGGATGAAGTGATGTTGATTAGTTGATTTGATTAAGTGGATTTAGCGCATTGCCGGAATACAGCCATGTGCCTGCCCTATTTACCTGTTAGTTGTTGCTGCCGGCGTTGCGGACGCTCGTGGTGCCGCCGGCCGCCATTCCTCTGCTGCATCATCAGGTTGCATTTGTCAACCAACTGCTACGTCATTAGGGTTAGTGTAAACGATGTGTATTCCCTGTATTCTCCTAGGCCATGGATTAGTGACCTTTCGGCCTGCTAACTTGACTAGGCCTAGTTGCTGATATGCTGCTGATTTGGGGCCCCTGTCACCTGGAGGCCCTGTGCGGCCGCACCGGCCGCACACCCCTCGGCCCGGGTCTGATGGTTAACAAGAACTTTGTTACCATGCAAGGAAATTTTGATAAGATCCAGGAAAATTTTAGAAAGCTGCTGATGGATCAGGGGGCTGAAGAGGAACGGCTTGAGCGTCCTGAGCAGGGTAGTGCGCAGAAAAGAGTTGAGGAGGTACATTCACCTGTAATTCCTGCAGGCAGACCCAAACAACTGGTTAATTGTACACCACCTTCAGTTCACGGCCATGAGAAAGAGGTTCCAGTGATAGTAGGGGGCACTGCTGTGTTAAGAGATCACACTGGGAAGGAACTTAATTTAGATGGTTCAACAAAAGCGCCATATAGGCAACCTAATTTTACCAGCAACAAAAATGAGGGACAACAAGTAGTTGGGCATCTACAAAACTTCCAGTTGCAACAAGTAGAGACAGGGGTGATGGAAGAATGGCCTGATGGACAGAGGCACACGCAATATTCACCATCTGATGGTAGAAGACAGGTGTTAACAGTAAAACCTGCAAAATTTAACATTTCTGAATTTGAGGGAGTGGACCCTGAAGCTTGGATTCAGAATCTGGACCAGTACTTTGTTGATGCTAGGACTCCCATTGAGCATAGGACAGAGTTGGCTGTTTCTTATTTAAAAGGGCCAGCTGTGCAGTGGTGGAGAGGAACAGGGTATTCTCCTAACAATGTACCCTGGCATAAGTTCTGTTCTTACTTGTCAGACAGGTTTGCTGTGGAGTCTGCTTGTGATATTGTTAGCTCATTTCATGCAATACATCAAACGTCCACCTTGTCAGCTTGTATTGAGCAGTTTGAACATCCGATGAATGTGATGAGAAGAGAAAACCCTGGGATACCAGATAGTTACTATGTGACTAGTTTTGTAGCTGACCTGAACAATTACACAAAGAGTCATGTGAAATGTTTTAAATCTAAGGAGCTGCAGACTCCTATGTGGTATGCTAGAAGAATGGAGAAGGCTCAGTCACCAGTACAAGTGTTACCAGCTAAGCACTATGTTCCACAGCCTAGGAGACATGTCACTTTTGAGCAACCCAAGATTGAGGGCAATCCTGCAACACAAAACAGAAATGCAATAATCCAATAGGCCAAGCAGAATCAAGTGTGCTACAAGTGTAGGGAACCTTGGGTTCCAGGGCACAGGCAGGTGTGCAAAATGAGCCAGAAAGCTCAGATTCAAGCATTACAAGAGGAGGAAGTGCCTGAGACCATATTTTTCACTGATTTTGCTGATCCAGAGCTCGATAACTTGGAACAGTGCCAAGCTGAGACTATTTTGCAATTATCTATGCATGCAACTATGGGAATTGGAGCTATCAGAAACACCTTTGTGCTCACCATCAAGGTGGGGAATGCTGCTGCAGTTGCTTTGGTAGATAGTGGGAGCACTTCTACATTTGTATCTCCAGAGATGGCGGCTAAATTGCAAGTGAAGGCCAAACCTACCCAGAAAGTGAAAGTGGTTGTTGCTAGTGCTGAAGTATTATGGAGTGAGTTCATGGTGTAGGATTGTAAGTATGAGATCCAAGGTAAACAATTTACTGATTGTTTTAGAGTTCTCCAGTTGAAAGGCTATGATATGATTCTTGGAGTGGATTGGTTGAAAAAGTATAGTCGAGTGCACATGGATTTCATCAAAATGGAAATGAGGGTGTCTGGTGTTGATGGCCAGATCATTAATTTTGCTGATGAGACAGTGCCTAAGATACAACCTGATGAAGCTAGAGATTGCACTAATAAGTTGATGGAGCAAGCAGTATGTGAGTTTGTATTGTTTACTGCATGTGTTGTGTAAGTGGTAGCCACTGCTAAAGTTTTGCGTGATGAGCTACAGAGCCTGTTGCAGGATTATGAGCAGTTATTCCAGGAACCTGCAGAATTGCCTCCTAGCTGGCCTTGTGACCACATAATTCCTTTGATGGAAGGGGCCAAAGTGGTAAACCAAAGACCTTATAGAATTCCACATCATCAAAAGGAGATACTGGAAAAGATCATCAAGAAACTATTGAAATCTGGAGTGATCAGAGCAAGCACTAGTCCATTTTCTTCTCCTGTGCTATTGGTGAAAAAGAAAGATGGGTCCTGGAGGTTGTGCACTGACTACAGAAAATTGAATGCTATCACAATAAAAAACAAATACCCTATTCCTATCATTGAGGATTTGTTGGACCAGTTGAAATGGGCTAAATATTTTTCCAAAATTGATCTCAGGAATGGATATCACCAGATCAGGATGGCAGATGAAGACATACATAAAACAACTTTTGTCACTCATATGGGTTTATTTGAATACTTAGTTATGTACTTTGGGCTAACTAATGGGCCTCCAAGTTTCCAAGCCCTAATGAACCTTTTATTTGGTATGCTAAAGTTTGTGGTGACCTTCTTTGATGACATTCTGGTTTTCAGCACCTCTTTGGTTGAGCATAAGAGTCATCTTACTCAGGTGTTTGATATATTGCAAAAGAATAAATTATATGCAAGGTTGGAGAAATGCTCTTTTGGTCAGACTGAGGTGGAGTACTTGGGCCACATAATTAATCAGGAGGGAGTGGCTACTGATCCTTCTAAAATTAAAGCAATTAAAGAATGGCCTACTCCTACCAATGTTACTGAATTAAGGAGTTTTCCGGGATTAAGTGGATACTACAGAAGATTCATTCAGGGTTATGGAATCACATGCAGGCCACTGTTTGATTGCCTCAAGAAGGATGCCTTCCAATGGGGGGCTGATCAAGACAGGGCATTTGTTGCAATTAAAGAGAAACTCACTCATTCTCCAGTATTAATCCTACCTGACTTTTCCAAGCCTTTTGTTCTAGAAGCAGATGCTTGTGGTTATGGTTTAGGAGCTGTCTTAATGCAGGAGGGCAAGCCCATTTCTTTTCTCAGCAAGACTATAGGACCTAGAGCTGCTGCTATGTCCACATATGATAAAGAAGCTATGGCAATTATTGAAGCTGTCAAGAAGTGGAAGCACTATTTCCTGGCCACTGCATTGATCATCAGAACAGACCAGGAGAGCCTCAAATACATTCAGGATCAGAAACTTACTAAAGGGATCCAACATAAGCTTTTGCTCAAGTTACTGGATACAACTTCACCATTGAATATAAGAAGGGCAAGGAGAACAAGGCAGCTGATGCCTTATCCAGAGTGAAACACTTAGCTTCCATGTTGGTTGCTAGTAGCACTACTCCTACCTGGATACTGGAAGTGGCTAAAAGCTTTAGTCAAGATGAGAAGGTGAAGAAGTGGATTACTCAGAGTTCTGTGGATAAGAGCCCTGCTAGTGCATACTCTTACAAGAATGGTATCCTCGGGTTCAAAAATAAAGTGGTTGTGGGAAGTACAACTAGTTTAAGGCAAGAGCTCTTGAAAACATTCCACAACTCATAATTGGGTGGTCACTCTGGAGAAAGAGCTACATATCCGAGAGTAAAGCTGGTGTTCCACTGGCCAGGGTTGAAGCAAGATGTTACTGCATTTGTGAAAGCATGCCCTGTATGTCAGATTAATAAAGCAGAGCATTGCCCTTACCCAGGGTTGTTGGAGCCCCTATTTGTGCCTGATTTTGCCTGGGCACATGTGAGCATGGATTTTGTAGAAGGACTACCCCTATATGAAAACAAGGACCTCATTCTAGTTGTGGTGGACAGGTTTACCAAGTATGCCCATTTCATAGAAATGAAGCACCCTATTTGAGTGGGATTTGTGGCTAGAGCTTTTTCTGAAACAGTGTTTAAACTGCATGGCATGTCAGTGGTGATTGTTACTCATAGGGACAGGATATTCACTAGCAACTTATGGCAGCAACTATTCAAGTCTTTGAAAATCAAACTGCACATGAGCACCAGCTATCACCCACAGTCTGATGGGCAGACTGAAAGAGTTAATCAGTGTTTGGAAAACTACTTAAGGTGCATGTGTTTTCAATAGCCTAAGAAGTGGCATGGCTGGCTGGCACTAGCTGAGTGGTGGTATATGTAGTGCCCCAAGTGTAAACCTTCCCTATTTGGAACCTATTGTAAGTGGGTCCAACTTGTTAGAGTTTTGATGATATCAATTGTGCCATGACTTCATGTGGTGTCCCTTGTATTTTCCTTCCTCCCCATGCACGCATGCATATCATATCATTGTATGCCTTGTCTTGTGTTGTGTTATAGGATCTTAGCATTTCATGTGATGTGGTGATCTTGTGGATAGCTACTTTGTGATGTTGTGTATGTGTTGAGGTGCTCTATGATTTCATGTGATGTTAGTACTAAATGTAGTGGGCTTGTCATGTTTGCAACCTCTCCCTCTCTTTTATTTCTCAAGCCAATATTCACTTGTCCCAACCTTGATTCAAAAATGCCCATGATTTAGTATATTTTGCGGAGGATGTCAAGATGTGTTTTTGCTGTTTTGTATCTTAGTTTCAAGGGTGCAAATAAATCCAAAACAGTAAATAAATTGCTGTTTTGCATTTATTCAAGTTGCTCCAAAAGTTCCCTTTGCATTTTATTCAAATAGGTTAGATGTTTTCAAGACCAGGGGCATTTTTATTTTGTTTTTATCTCCTACAGAAAAACCCTGTGTTATTTCTCTCTTCTCTGTTATTTCTGTAAAAGAAAAGCACAGGGTCTTTCTTTTCTTTTAAGTGCCGCCAAGGTGGGCTCTCTCTCTCACTTGGCGGCCCACCTCCCTCTCTCTCGCGTAGCAGGAGCCCGCAGCGCTCTCCTTCTTCCTTCCTGGCGCTGTCACCCCCAACGTGCACGCTTTCCGTAAGCATCAGAGAATGCACGAGCACGCCGTTGCACAAACGTCGAGGGCCCCCCTTATAACGTGGCGCGTTCCCCCCTCGTCCTAGGGTTCCTCCCTTTCCTCTGCTGCCACCGCCACCTCTTTCTCCCCCTCCATCTCTCCTTCTCCTTCCCAGGTAGGCTCTATAAAGATCCAGTAACGGAGAGAGATAGAGCAGCTCCGCCGCGTCTACCCCTGCCTTCTCCGTCGAACTCCGTCGGCGACCATGTCCGGGGGCTCGGGCAGGGTGCCCGCGTTCCATTCCCGGCGCTAGGAGCCCCGGGGAATGACTGCACCGACGGCCCCGAACACGTCTTCGCCGCGGCCACGGTGCCCTCCTTCCTCTACTTCAGCAGCAGCAGATCTTCCTCGTCGTCGTTCTTCTACACCACCGGTGCTTCTTCCTCTATGCCGATCGGGCTCTCCCTCCTTCCTCAAGGTGAGGTTGCACCTCCCCTCTCTTCTATCCCCTAGATCAGTCTGGATCCGGCGAGTTGATCGTGTGCCTTCTCTGTCAGTTAGTAGAGGGACCGCATCTTGGTCGTTACAAGTTGGTAATCAGAGCCTTACGACCATAGGAGCCTTTGTGTGATCGTAATTGGCCGAGTCGAGTCTAGAAAATGTTTTGGGTCTTAGTTATATCGGAGAGTAGGATTCTTTTTTCTCCTCTTCTATGCTCTGGTGAGGTTCCCGTCTTAGGAAATCTTTAACTCTACTCCTTTTCTCGCTCAAATTTTTTTTAGGATCACGCGAGTATTTATGAAATCTATATGATTTCGATGTGACGGAATCCTGTCCTGGTGCCTCCTATCTGCTCTAAGTCTCAGGGGAGTTGAGCTCCAGGGGATTCCCGCGCACATCGCCATCATTCAGATTTCTGAGTATCTAAGAACGAAGGGTGTTCGTTATTTCTTCAATACTGGTAGTGGTGAGATAACCCCGATGTCCCCAGTACTGGTGTAGATTGTTTGGGGGTACTACCACACTTGGTATCGTTGTGATCACGAGGATCTGTTGTCGATGAAGGTCCGAGATGCTGGTTGTGTGTTGAAGGATGTGATACAGGTGACGGGTTAGTTTAGGAGTTGTGTGAAATACTCCTTGTATCCGTGTACCTGATTGCATGACCAGTTATTTCGGGAATTCATAGGTGGGATATCTAGTAGTATCTTATAGGACTATCTTCCTACAAACGCTTGATTGAGGTTAATCTCGATCATATGTTTGTTCCGAGCGATTCTAGCTCACACTTGTTTGCAGTGGTCCTTATCGGAATTTTGTCGTCCTTCACTTTGAGGATGCATTCTTGCTATGTTGTTCAAGTGCAATTGCTAAATCCTGTTCAGATATTCTGTCTTTTGATACAGCAATATCTTCAATTATTCTATGGACTAATATGTTGTCCGTCTTCAGGATGGCTCCACCGACTCGTCAGACCCCAGGGCGTGAGGATATGCCGCCTCCACCTCCTCCTCCTCCTCCGTCGCCGCCGCCTCCTCCTGCAGAGGCCTGGCAGGCGATGATGGCAGCTAATAATGCAAACACTCAGATGCTGTTACAGTTGATCCAGGAGAGAGCCAATCAACATCAGGGCAATTTCCAGCAGGGTGGCAATCACTTCGCCAATCTGAGTCAGTTCCTGTCAAACCAGCCTAAGACGTTCACTTCTTGCGACCAGCCATTTGATGCAGAAGATTGGATCCGTGATATGAACAAACACTTCGAGTGTAGCAATGTGCGTCCGGAGGACTATGTCAAGTTTGCAACGTTTCAGTTGAAGGGACAGGCTTCTATATGTTGGCAGCAGCTCAAGGACTCCAGAGGTGACAGGGTGATGTCTTGGGATGAGTTTTGTCGTGACTTCAGGTCCCACTACATCCCTTCTAGTTTTGTAGAGGAGATGCGTGAGAAGTTCAGGCATTTGAAGCAGGGCAGCAATTCCGTGTACAAGTACAATGTCGAGTTCCACGAGCTGGCCCGTTACGCGCTGCAGGATATCCCGGATCAAAAGAGCAAGACCTACCAGTTCAGGGGTGGCTTGAAAGAAGACTTGTAGTTAGCTCTTGCCTTGCACGATCCTGAGGAGTTTGACAAGTTCTACAACCTAGCTCTCAGAGCAGAGGCAGCCTTGCTCAGGGTGGAAAATTCCAAGAAGCGCTTCAGAGATTCGAGCTCTTCCTCGACTCAGGTGGTTCAGAAGCAACAGAGGTTTTGGGTTTCTCCTCCTCCTCCTCGGCACTCACAGCAGCTGAAGCACTCAGGTGGTCATGGTTCTTCCCACCCACCCAACCCTAGCTTCCAGCAGAGATACCAGCATCAGAAGCAAGGGCCTCGTCAGACTCAGTTCCGGCAGCGAGCAGATGTCACTTGTCAAAATGCGGGCAGAAGGGTCACTATGCCAACAAATGTACTTCTCAGCTCCGTCTGCCGCCTCCTCCTCCAGGCAAACCTCCAAGCAACGCTCTTGTCAAATTCAACCCCACATCAGCTCGAGTCAACATGGTAAACGCAGCTGAAGCAGAGAACTCGTCTGATGTGATCATGGGTAACCTCCTCGTCAATGATATTCCTGCTAAAGTGTTATTTGATTCTGGTGCTTCTCATTCATTCATGTCTAGACCATTCGCATGGAATCATGATTTCATTTCTAAGACCTTGGACAAACCTTTTCGTGTGGTTTCCCCGAGAGCGTTGTTGAGCTCTAATGTGGTCATTCGGATGTTTCTGTTAAGATGGGTGCTTATGCTTTTCGGGCATCTCCTATTGTCTTCAGCAATTCCGACATCGACTTGATTCTTGGTATGGACTGGTTGGCCATGAACAAGGCGTCAATTGATTGTGAAGCTAAAGAAGTGAAGCTTACCCACTCTTCGGAGCATGTGATTATATTCGCGGCGCGCGATGATACAATCCGCCTGTTCTCCTTGAATGAAAAGGGTGAGATCAATCCTATTGAGCAAGTTCCAGTGGTCTGTGAATATCAACATGTGTTTCCTGAAGAGCTGCGAGGTATGCCTCCACACCGTGAAGTTGAGTTTGTCATTGAGCTTGAGCCAGGCACAGAGCCAGTGTGCAAACGGTCGTACAAGCTCGGTCCAGAAGAATTGAAGGAACTCAAGAGACAACTCGATGAGCAGGAGCGTTTGGGTTTGATCAGACCGAGCTTGTCTCCGTGGGGCTGTGGTGTTCTGTTTGTCAAGAAGAAGGATGGCTCGGACCGGTTGTGTGTCGATTACCGTCCATTGAACAAGAAGACAATCAAGAACAAATATCCACTTCCGAACATAACTGAGTTGTTCGAACAGTTGAAAGGTGCTAAGGTATTCTCCAAGATTGATCTCAGAATGGGCTATCATCAAATTCGCATTCGCGAGGAAGACATTCCGAATACGGCATTCAGGACTAGTTTTGGCTCGTATGAGTATACGGTCATGTCTTTTGGTCTGGCAAATGCTCCTCCGACATTTTGTCGATTGATGAACTATATTTTCTCCCCATACAAGAATGAATTTGTCTTGCTCTATCTCGACGACATTTTGGTCTTTTCTGAGACTCAGGAAGAACATGAAAAACATCTCAGATTGGTGCTTGATAAACTGAGAGAGTACAAGCTGTATGCTAAGTTTTCCAAGTGCGAGTTCTGGCTTAAAGAAGTGGTTTATCTTGGGCATATTATCTCTGTCGAGGGCATTAAGGTTGATCCGTCCAAGGTTCAAGCCATTGTCGAATGGGAGCCTCCGCAGAATGAGAAGCGGCTTCGAAGCTTTCTCGGGCTTGCTGGATATTGCAGAAGGTTCGTTGAGAACTTCTCCAAGATCGCCAAGCCGCTCTCTAGTCTTCTTCAGAAGGGTGTTAAGTATGCTTGGTCTCCAGAGTGTCAACTGGCTTTCGATACACTCAAAGAGAAGCTTATCTCCACTCAAGTCTTGGCCCCTCCGGATGACTCCAAGTCGTACAAGGTCTTTTGCGATGCTTCTCTCCAGGGTCTTGGTGCAGTCTTGATGCAAGATAGGAAGGTGGTTTCTTATACCTCCAGGCAGTTGAAGCCTGCGGAGAAGAACTATCCTGTGCACGATCTCGAGCTAGAAGCTGTTGTACACGCCTTGATGACTTGGAGACATCTCTTGTTGGAACGTAAGGTTGAAGTTTTCACCGATCACAAGAGTCTCAAGTACATTTTCATTCAGCCTAACTTGAATCTTCGGCAGACACGTTGGGTAGAGATGCTCCAGGATTTTAATCCGATTGTTGAGTACACGCCAGGCAAGGCAAATGTTGTGGCGGATGCATTGAGTAGGAAGGCATATTGCAACAGTCTGATTCTGCAACCTCTCTAGCCGGGTCTTTGTGAGTCTTTCAGGAAGCTTAACCTTCAGCTAGTACCTCAGGGTTTCCTTGCGAACCTTCAGATCTCTCCTACCTTGGAAGATCAGGTCAGAGGAGCTCAGCTTCTTGACGCTATGGTGAAGAAGGTCAAGATTGGCGTGGGAAAGAGTCTCCCCAACTATAAGTGCTTCACTATTGATGCCAGGGACACGTCGATTGATGAACTATATTTTCTCCCCATACAAGAATGAATTTGTCTTGCTCTATCTCGACGACATTTTGGTCTTTTCTGAGACTGGGGAAGAACATGAAAAACATCTTAGATTGGTGCTTGATAAACTGAGAGAGTACAAGTTGTATGCTAAGTTTTCCAAGTGCGAGTTCTAGCTCAAAGAAGTGGTTTATCTTGGGCATATTATCTCTGCCGAGGGCATTAAGGTTGATCCGTCCAAGGGTCAAGCCATTATCGAATGGGAGCCTCCGCAGAATGTGAAGCAGCTTCGAAGCTTTCTCGGGCTTGCTGGATATTGCAGAAGGTTCGTTGAGAACTTCTCCAAGATCGCCAAGCCGCTCTCTAGTCTTCTTCAGAAGGGTGTTAAGTATGCTTGGTCTCCAGAGTGTCAACTGGCTTTCGATACACTCAAAGAGAAGCTTATCTCCACTCCGGTCTTGGCCCCTCCGGATGACTCCAAGTCGTACCAAGTCTTTTGCGATGCTTCTCTCCAGGGTCTTGGTGCAGTCTTGATGCAAGATAGGAAGGTGGTTGCTTATACCTCCAGGCAGTTGAAGCCTGCGGAGAAGAACTATCATGTGCACGATCTCAAGCTAGCAGCTGTTGTACACGCCTTGATGACTTGGAGACATCTCTTGTTGGAACGTAAGGTTGAAGTTTTCACCGATCACAAGAGTCTCAAGTACATTTTCACTCAGCCTAACTTGAATCTTCGGCAGACACGTTGGGTAGAGATGCTCCAGGATTTTGATCCGATTGTTGAGTACACGCCAGGCAAGGCAAATGTTGTGGCAGATGCATTGAGTAGGAAGGCATATTGCAACAGTCTGATTCTGCAACCTCTCCAGCCGGGTCTTTGTGAGTCTTTCAGGAAGCTTAACCTTCAGCTAGTACCTCAGGGTTTCCTTGCGAACCTTCAGATCTCTCCTACCTTGGAAGATCAGATCAGAGCAGCTCAGCTTCTTGACGCTATGGTGAAGAAGGTCAAGATTGGCGTGGGAAAGAGTCTCCCCAAGTATAAGTGCTTCACTGTTGATGCCAAGGACACGTTGTTTTTCGAGGATCGCCTTGTCGTCCCGAAAGGTGATCTCAGGAAGGTGATCATGGAAGAAGCTCATAACTCTCTGCTCTCTATTCATCCTGGAAGCTCCAAAATGTACCATGACTTGAAGCAGACTTTCTGGTGGACTCGTATGAAACGTGAGATTGCTTAGTTCGTAAACGAGTGTGATGTATGTCGAAGGGTGAAAGCAGAACATCAACGCCCAGCAGGTCTCTTGCAGCCTTTGCCGATTCCCGAGTGGAAGTTTGATCACATTGAGATGGATTTCGTCACCGGGTTTCCGTAGTCCAAGAAGGGCAATGATGCTATCTTCGTCGTCATCGACAAGTTGAGTAAAGTGGCTCATTTCCTTCCAGTCAAGGAGTCCATTTCAGCAGCTCAGCTGGCAGAGTTGTACACCTCCAGGGTTGTCTCTTTGCACGGCGTACCTAAGATGATCTCGTCAGATCGCGCAAGTATCTTCACTTCCAAGTTTTGGGATTCTTTTCAGTCTGCTATGGGCACGAAGATCCGCTTCAGCACAGCGTTCCATCCTCAGACTAGTGGTCAAGTGGAGAGAGTGAATCAAGTTCTTAAGGATATGCTGAGAGCCTGTGTTATCTCTTTTGGCATGAAGTGGGAAGATTGTCTGCCTTTCGCGGAGTTCTCGTATAACGACAGTTATCAAGCTAGTGCTGGCAAGGCTCCATTTGAAATTCTTTATGGCAGGAAGTGCCGTACTCCGCTCAGCTGGTCCGAGACCGACGAGCGTCAGATCCTTGGCAATGATATGATAGAAGAAGCTGAGGAGATGTGTAGGATCATTCGCGACAACCTCAGAGCAGCTCAGTCCCGTCAGAAGAGCTATTACGATAGCAAGCACCGTGACATGTCTTATGAGCTTGATGACTTTGTCTATCTCAAGGTGTCGCCTATGAAGGGTATGCAGCGCTTTGGCATCAAAGGCAAGCTTGCGCCTCATTTCGTTGGTCCGTTCAGAGTGGTTGGCAAGAGGGGCGACCTTGCGTACCAGCTCGAGCTTCCGTCAACCTTTGCAAATGTCCATAATGTGTTCCATGTTTCTCAGCTTCGGAGGTGTTTCAAGAACCCCGAGCGCACTGTGCATCTTCAAGATATCGACCTTCAGCGTGACCTTTCTTATCGTGAGCATCCAGTTGCGGTTCTCGAGGCGACTGAGCGCAAGACCCGTAACAAGACTGTCAAATTTATCAAAGTGCAGTGGTCTCACCATTCCGATAAAGAGGCTACGTGGGAACACAAGGATCACCTCTGTTCCGTATTCCCCGATTTCTTTTAGTCTTAGATCTCGATGACGAGATCTTCTTTGTAGTGTGGGAGAGTTTGTAGTGCCCCAAGTGTAAACCTTCCCTATTTGGAACCTATTGTAAGTGGGTCCAACTTGTCAGAGTTTTGATGATATCAATTGTGCCATGACTTCATGTGGTGTCCCTTGTATTTTCCTTCCTCCCCATGCATGCATGCATAGCATATCATGGTATGCCTTGTCTTGTGTTGTGTTATAGGATCTTAGCATTTCATGTGATGTGGTGATCTTGTGGATAGCTACTTTGTGATGTTGTGCATGTGTTGAGGTGCTCTATGATTTCATGTGATGTTAGTACTAAGTGTAGTGGGCTTGTCATGTTTGCAACCTCTCTCTCTCTCTTTTATTTCTCAAGCCAATATTCACTTGTCCCAACCTTGATTCAAAAATGCCCATGATTTAGTATATTTTGTGGAGGATGTCAAGATGTGTTTTTGCTATTTTGTATCTTAGTTTCAAGGGTGCAAATAAATCCAAAACAGTAAATAAATTGCTGTTTTGCATTTATTCAAGTTGCTCCAAAAATTTCCTTTGCATTTTATTCAAATAGGTTAGATGTTTTCAAGACCAGGGGCATTTTTATTTTGTTTTTATCTCCTACAGAAAAACCCTGTGTTATTTCTCTCTTCTCTGATATTTCTGTAAAAGAAAAGCATAGGGTCTTTCTTTTCTTTTAAGTGCCGCCAAGGTGGGCTCTCTCTCTCACTTGGCGGCCCACCTCCCTCTCTCTCGTGTAGCAGGAGCCCGGAGCGCTCTCCTTCTTCCTTCCTGACACCGTCACCCCAACGTGCACGCTTTCCGTCAGCATCAGAGAACGCACGAGCACGCCGTTGCACAAACGTCGAGGGGCCCCCCTTATAACGTGGCGCGTTCCCCCCTCGTCCTAGGGTTCCTCCCTTTCCTCTCCTGCCGCCGCCACCTCTTTCTCCCCCTCCATCTCTCCTTCTCCTTCCCAGGTAGGCTCTGTAAAGATCCAGTAACAGAGAGGGATAGAGCAGCTCCGCCGCATCTACCTCCGCCTTCTCCGTCGAACTCTGCCAGCGACCATGTCCGGGGGCTCGGGCAGGGTGCCCGCGTTCCATTCCCGGTGCTAGGAGCCCCGGGGAACGACTGCACCAACGGCCCCGACCACTTCGCTGCGGGCACGGTGCCCTCCTTCCTCTACTTCAGCAGCAGCAGATCTTCCTCGTCGTCGTTCTTCAACACCACCGGCGCTTCTTCCTCTGTGCCGATCGGGCTCTCCCTCCTTCCTCAAGGTGAGGTTGCACCTCCCCTCTCTTCTATCCCCTAGATCGGCCTGGATCCGGCGAGTTGATCGTGTGCCTTCTCTGTCAGTTAGTAGAGGCAGGCATGCAGTAGGTTGCGGTAGGTTGCGGTGGTGCAGGTAGATGCTAGTAACAGTAGATCGTTGTAGATCTGTGTAGGGGAGGCTTAGCAGGCGCAACAGCAGCACGTACGAAAGCCTCCGTGGCGCAGCGCAGTGGCAACCCGGCGAGAACACCCCGGTGAACTCCCTGTCACTGGAGTTTCTCTGTAGGCAGAGGAGGGCTTCCTGCTTGTATACCTTGTATAAGTCCTCCTCTCTGTCAGACATCGTAGCATAGCCAAGTGGTATGTGTGTGTGGTGTGCCTGATGGGGGTCGCGGGATCGAATCCCCCCTTCGGCACCTTTTGCATTTTTGCGTTGCTCTGTTCAGGTAGCCACAGGGGCAGTATAACCTGGTAGATTCCCTTCTCTGTCGAGTAAGCGGGTGTAGCCCAGTGGTGTGGGGGTGTGTTACACAGCAGGGTCACAGGGGTTCGACTCTAGGAGGCCCCCTTTTTTTATCTTTTCCTTGCTGTTTATTTTTCTTTTATGCTTTGTGTTTGTTTGATGATTGTGGATTATACTTAGATGGCAGAGGGCATTTTATAGTTTTCCTTTGCTGCTATGGTATGGCCATATGAGGTAATGTGTGTATGTGTTCTTGTGGAAGATATGTGCATGTGTGTGTGTGGTGCCTCCATTGTAGTTGTTGCAAGTGTAGGTGTGTTGTGATCTTGTGCTTGTGTGTCTAAATAGGTGGCAAGATATGTGCATGTGTGTGTGAGTGTTGCACACACATGAGGTGTTGCTAGTGTAGGTATACATGTGTGTGTGATTGCCATATGCATGTGTTAGCATTCTTTGTGTTGATAGCATGTGTAGGTGGTGTGAGTTTCTACTAGATGACATGCATATGAGTTGATGATATGCATGTGGTGAAAACAGCCCCACCTTGCAACACTTGTGCACCTTCACATGTCCATATGTGAGAGGGTATGGTGATTTGTATGTGTGGTTAGCTTAGTAGAAGGGGTTGTGAAGTTGATGTGCATGACACAAACATGGGGTTCAAACCCCCATGTCACTTTGTCATTGTGCACATGATCTCAACCATGTACTAGTTGATATAGAGGAACTACATGAAATGATGCACTATTCCCTAGTCATGATTTGGAGTAGTTTCCTCTTCCTTAATTTGTGGTCACTTGTTCCAAGTAAGTGCCCACATATTATATATGATTTTGTGGTAGATTTTACCAAGCAATCCATTGGTGAACTTAGACTTGCCATTGGAGCATTTTTCTGGAAAGTCATAGTTGCACTTTCTTCTAAGTTTAGAGCTAGGTTCCATGCATGTTGATGTGCTCTTGTATTTGATTCTTGGTTGTGGTAGTAGAGGGTGACCCCCTCTACCACATGTGGGTTTCAATTCATGATTTGGAATCCATGTGTGCAAGTGGTGCCCATCCAAAGTAGACATGTGGCTGAAATTCCAGCTTAGTGAAATCTGGAATTTCACTAAGTCTGGGAATCTGGAAACATTTTCTTCTCCTGTAGATGAGGTTGTGCTGGTCATTGTGTTGTGATCTAGCCTTAGTTCAGTGCTAGGAATTTGGACCTGATATGTTTGTGAAGCTCCCTGTCAAATTTCATCTCATTTGGAGTCCTGTAGGTTATGTTTTGGTTGATGTCAAAAAGCTTCAGAACAAAGACAGAAAGTCAGGTGCAGGAATTTTCACTAAGTCCCTCATACCTGATGGTTTTGGGAAAGTTTGTAGCCTTGTATCTTCCTGTGTTTAATTCCTTTTTGTGTGATTCTTGCTTGTGCTGGTAGTATTCTTGGCTAGCTACAGCCACATATATTAGTTGTCATATTTGGAGGGCTGTAGCTATGTTGCATGTAGCTCACAAAGAGCTAAGATGCAGATTATGACAGATTGTGTAGTATTGTCATTTTGATGATTGTGGGTGCTTAGTTGATGTTGTGGTGTTCTTCCTTGCTCCAATCCATTCATGTTGGGTTTTTATATGTCTTGGCAACCTGGGAATACCAGATTTGTGCCATTGGAGTGTGTGGTGTTGTTTTTGACACGTAGGGCTTCATACCTTGTTTCGTCGATTCCCGATGATCCGTAGCTCCGATCGTAATGTTCTTTATATGGTTTTGCATCGTTTTCACGAGACGCATCTGATAATGTCATTCTCATGCATGTCAAAATAACTTATTGTATAGTTCTGTCCAGAAACTTGTAGCAACTTCTTTTGCTTGTGCTAGCGATAGAAATAGTGATGCATGCTCATCTTTCATCTCATGCATCATGTGCTTGTTGCATCTTGAGGTGCTGTTGTTCATTGGATGTTATTCTTATGTTGGGTAGTACCGGGATCGGAGAACGAGTACGTGGATTTGGGAGAGTACGTGCAGGACGAACAAGAACCATTCCAAGCTGAGGACCATTCCAACCGAGACTACAGGTGCTACGCCAGAAGCGAGGACCATTGACCCCGATTCGTGTCTGGAACCAGGACCAAAGGGGTCAGACGAACCGGGACCCTGGCCCGACCGGCGCCCTACCCTCACGAACTGGGACTGATGCACCCATTGGTCCTGGTTCCTAACGGAACCGGAATTAAAGCTCTTATCTCCCGTGAACCAAAGCTCTATTTTCTACTAGTGGGGTCCCTAGCGTCTGTTGTCTTCTTCCAAAAACAGATTTTCTCTCTACTTTATTGATAAAGCAATCGTCATGTCCGTACAACAAGTTCGGGTGTAAAATATATAAAAATAACCATTCCAAGCTGAGGATACCACTGAATTAAATTGCCTCTTGATATGCCATGAACCCATACACTGATCCCTTCCTAGCAAAAACTTGAATGGCTAAGTAGGCTTTGCTCAGCTACTAATGTTAGCGTTGCTAGATGCAGGTGCTTTGACTCATGTGACAACATGAGCTTGATATCATTATCTTAAATGCTGTTATTTAATTAATGCACCTATATACTTGGTAAATGACGGAAGGCCTAGCCTTTTGTCGGGTGCTTTGTTCCATTATTGCCGCCTTAGTTACCGGTTACCGGTGTTTGATTCCATATTGATCGCTCCTAACACGTTCGGGGTTGTTATGGGGACCCCCTCGATAAATCGCGTAGTGATAAGGCTTGTCCGGCAGGACCCAACATTGGTGTTAATTTGCTAATCACTTAAAAAACTGCATAGGGAATGATCACCCCGAGGATCTTTTAATCAACAACCCGGGCCAGTGCTCCTCATGAGTGTTGGTCCAAACTGGGCACTGCTCGGGGCCATCTCAAGGCAACTTGAGTGATTTCTATCAGGCCATCGTGCGCGTAGCTCATCCGGCGTGACTTGAGACTGAGATACGCGGCTCTTATCAGGGTCGTCGACACGTCGGGAGGTCCTGCTAGCCTTGCCTTACCTTAGCGGTATATCTTGCGTATAGGAATCCCAATGAAGCTTTGGTTTCCCCCAGGGTTGAGGTTTTCCTCTAAGGAATCCGACAAGATCACGAGATTCGTGATAGAGGATGACTTTGCGGCCTGTGTACTTTTGTGATGGACTAGTTGGAGCACCCCTGCAGGGTTTAATATTTCGGAAAGCCGTGCCCGCGGTTATGTGGCAACTTGGAATATTTTGTTAACATCCGGTATTAGATAACTTCAACAAGAGCTAATAAAATTGCCAACTGTGTGCGTAACCGTGACTGTCCCCTCGAAGATCTCTCTTCGATCGGGAACACGGTGGGGTTATGAATGACGTAGGTAGGTGTTCAGGATCACCTAGTGATCAAATAATCACGGCCGCTAGAATAGACCACCTACATTAATGCTTTACGTAAGATAGCCACCAAATCAAGCTTAGGATGCTGCAACCTTATACACTTCACCTTACCCTACCTAATAACTTGACTAGTTTTGGCACCAAGGTCTTAGATTGCTGAGTCCCCGTGGCTCACGGATTCCTCAAAAATCCCAACAGGTACAGGTACCCCAGAGACAGATGACCCCGACGGCACCCAGCTGGCGTGGCGGTATGACGAGGAGACATACCGCCTTTACGTGAACTATCCGGAAGATTGAGGCGTGGTCGTGATCGTGGGCCTGCAGGCAGGGTAGCATAGCATTTCTATGTTTTGTAGTCCGTAGCGGAACTACCTTGGTTGTATGTGTGATGTACTCTGAAATATTTATGAGAAGACAACTGAATCCCGGATTGTCTACCTTTATTATTATTTGTGTTGTGTTACCTGTTTGCGAGACGCTTAGATGCGCTTCTTTCCTATTCGAGGCCTCGTTCCCCAGATCGGAAAGGACCGCATCTTGGTCGTTACAGTATAATACAAGTTTCCACACTTCACTGCAAATGACACCATTCCAGGCCTTGTATGGGTTTCCTCCTCCTATGGTAGCTGAGTTTGCCTTACCTGCCACTATATGTGTGGATTCAAAGAATTTGCTGCAGAACAGAGAACTAGCATTAGAAGTCATCAAAGAAAACTTGATCAAGGCCCAAGCAAGAATGAAATGGTTTGCTGACAAGAAGAGGAAAGAAAGAGAATTTGAGGTTGGTGACATGGTTTATTTGAAGTTACAGCCTTATAGGCACACATCCTTGAGCATCCATAGGAATTTAAAGCTGCATTCCAAATTCTATGGGCCCTTCAGAATTTTGCAAAAAGTGGGGTTCCATGCTTACAAGTTGTTGTTGCCTGAGGGGTGTAAACTACATCCCACATTTCATGTGAGCCAGTTAAAGAAACATGTGGGACCAGCAGTGGTGCCTTCAAAGGATTTGCCTCTAGTTGGTCCTCATGGTTTGATCAAGATAGAGCCTGAAGTGTTGTTGGAGAGGAAGCTGGTTCCAAGGGTCCAGGGGTGACATTAGTGTTCCTGTTGTGAGATGGTTGATCAAATGGGTTAACATGCCAGTGGAGGAAGCCACTTGGGAGGATGCATCTTTTATCCAGAAAGTTTTCCCTGCTTTTGCAGCTCGGGGTCAAGCTGCAGCTTAACAAGGGGGAATTGTCAGGACCCCCTCCCCTGTTCCTGCGTGCCGGTTCTATCAGGAGAGGTAGATCTACCAAGGGACAGCTGAGATGAGACAATAGCGGTTCGGTAAATGAAGCTGGCGCTACCGCTAATCAAGCATCCAACGGCTCGGAGCTACTCCCGCGTCGCTGTTCAAGTTCAGACAAGCGCACTAGCTTCTTCCTTTCTTTTCTCTGCTTTTCGAGTGAGCTCGCTTATATAATGCCCCTCACATCAGCCCGTAGAGGCATGTAAGAATTGTGTGGGTACAAACCCTAGCCGCCGGTGGCGTGCTTTATCCATTTTCCCCAAGATCCAAGCAATAGAAACCCTATTCTCCATATTTTCCTCCTCTGAAGTTGGTCGTTAGAGCATTTCTAGCTCAAGCCGGTAGCTTGATCCTGACAGAGTTAGAGAGAGAAGAAGGGAGAGAGAGATGCGGGGCGACCTGGCTGGCGGTGGAGCTTTGGTGGCCGGCCGGCGGGGCAAGCGGGACACGACGGCCTCGGGCGACGGTTGCGGGGCTTGGCGCTCGGGCACCGGGGCATGAGGCTGCGGCTGGTGGCGGTGGCCCGAACCGGGCCCGAGACGGGCCGGATCTGGGTTCCATAGGCCCGTGCGGGAGGTGTGTGAGAGACAAAGAGAGGCGGCTGGCGCAATGGGTTCCATAGGCCCGTGCGGGAGGTGTGTGAGAGACAAAGAGAGGCGGCTGGCTGCGCGGGTATCGTGGGGAGGTGCTATGGTTTTCCTAATTAGGCACAATGTTTAAATAGGAATGGGGCTATGGTTTGGGGATTTTTGCCCCGATTTGAACCGCGCGATCGCGATCAAACAGCTCTGGTCGCTGGGCAGAGTTAGGTAGTCTTATGTGGGATGTGTAAACTAGTTGGGATGAGAAGAGAGAGAGGTGGCAGCCCATGACACAAGTTTGTAAAATCAAAAAAACGTCCCACGAATAAACCGATGACGGTGTCGCTACGGTTGACCGTTCGGGTATCAAACGGACTCCGATTGCGACGAAATTTGGCAGGAGGCCTATCTACAATAAAATAAGACCGCACTTCAACTTTCGACCCGATCCGAAAATATTTTATACACACGTTTAAAACAATATTTTTAACGATGTCGCGGACGTGTGCATGTGTGGTTGTCTCAAAACGGTCAATGGCAAAAACAGAGAGATCCGACAACTAATAATGGATGCATGTTTTGAACACTGGCAGCAATGGAGTGTCGATGCAATACATGTGATGCGGTGAAGAATGCGACAAACAAATAAATCACAGGGCGACAATGGAATAAAAGGGAATCTTCTGGAGCATCGGTCTCGGGTTGTTATATGAGCCCCAAATCTTGTTGTGTTCATTCAAGATTCGGGAATCTTGAAGTATGAGGTCATCCAGTGCTATTTAAAGAAGAACTTGTTGTATCATACGTTTGATAATAGTGAAAAGGATTTGAATAGCTTCTGTTCTTGTTTCCCCCCTCGAGTTGGGAGAGGGGGGGGGTCCACGTAAAAGTTTGACGTCTTTGTGTTGGTGTTTGCTGTTGTCTAGGTTGTTAGTCATGTAATGGGGCACTCGTGTGAGGAGTGTCTTGTGTGCCAAGTAGCTAATTTTGCCTCCATATATGTTGCTGCATATGTTTTCTTCTATACTAAGCAACAATCCTTACATGATGTGATAATGATATTACTTTGTTTTCGTTGTAGTTTTTAGTTCATCACAAGTGTGTTGGCGTGCTAATTCCCAACAATGTTCACCAACAAATGCATATAATTTGTAGTCTGTCGGGGATTCACTAGTAGTATTCATAAAAAGACGAGCATGGTTTTTGAGAAGTAAAATGTTAGGTCCGGTTCGAAATATTTTTGCTATCCATAAGTTTGTTTGTAATTCTAGATTTCTCTTATGAAGTATATTTTGTCTGCAACCTTTTATGCTCCTCTGCAAATTCAAATTTTGCATATGTGCCTAACATACCATTTTGTAGTGATACGATTCTTATGAATTTATGAAAATGCACAACTAAGAAACACATGAAGGGTGCATATGGACAAATCTTGCACCGTGTTTTGGGGTGACTAGAAGTTATAAAAATTTCTTGTAAAAAACAGCCAATTACCGCCGGCCAAACTCGCGGCGAGAAGTAAACAAGCAAAATAGCCGCGTCATGGCCGGCGACGACCAGACCGAAGCCCCAGCGCCACTGACCTCGCCCTCGCTTTCCTCGCGTTATCCCGACGGACCTCGCCGGCGATGGCGGCGTGGCCCAACCCGTGGCTGCCACTCCTCCTCGTCGCCGCCCTGCTCGCCTTCGAGGACTGGCTCTCCACGCCCTCCTGCTCCGGCGGCTCGCCCGCCCCCGACCTCGCCGCCGGAGACCTCAGGGCGATGATGGTTGCGGACCTGATGCTCCTCGGGTCCGACGCCACCTACGCCGACCGCTTCTTCCGGGACCACGTCACGTCCAAGCTATTCACTGTAAGGGATCAGATTCAGATGCGAGCGAACCCAAAGTTCCTTCGAGTTTTTGAGTTTCTAGGAGTCTAGATGCTGAAGTATCGGCAAGCAGTCGGCAAGTATCTGAAGTTTTACAGTCTGTAGACGATATAGTTGTTATATAGGCTAAATTTCGGGAAACTGGGTCTTTTCATACTTGTTCACGTGATTTCAGCCAGTGGTAAATACCCTGGAAGCCATTTTCATTTTTCAGCCATATAAATATTATCTGATAGAAGATGCATCTCTTGTTTGCAAGTATAAAGGCTAAGTAATGTCAGTCATGAGCTTTTTTGATGTATATTGTACACACTTATGGAGTTATGGTTATTACTAATTTGCTATCTTATGTCTCCGTCAGAAATCTATTCAAACAACAAATCCAGATATGATCATAGTCCTTGGGGACATCTCAGCAAGGGGTTCAGAGCATAACGAGAGCAAATGGATAGCTGTTCTTGAACAGTTTGAGGGGATACTGGGGCAGTACTCTTCCCTTCCTCTTCATATCGTGTTAGGTGATAAAGATGTTGGCGGATGTTCGAGTTTGGATGGAAAATTGGTGCACCGTATGGCCAAGCATTTGCCAGGATTAGATTCAAGTGGCTGTGGCGCTTTTGAGATCAGTAATACCAGTTTTGTGTCTCTAAATGCGGTGGCACTGCTCTGTGGTGACAACAAGTTGCGGTTCAGTGTTGAGAAGGTGATGGAGAAGGAAAGCCATCATTTCCAAAAGAAAAGGTTAAATGGAGGAGAACATTTTCCTTTGGGAAGTGAAAATGGGCAAGGTGTCGGTGCCCACAGTTGGAGGCAAAACAGCATGACACTGGGATCAGGTCCTGTCCTTTTGCTCCACATTCCACTACATAAGTACCAAAAGTCTGACACAGGAGTCATTGGTGTTCCCATGTTTCCAGATGGAACAGTCTCAGATCATCCATCGGTTTCCCCGAGTTCAAAGCAAAGGTAAATCTTGTATAGAGTGCATTGTGAACATACTTTTTTGTTGAGCCTGCTCCATGCCAATGCTAATACATTTATGTGGATACTTAGCAATTACATGTGAGTTTTACTTATTGACTTTTTTAATATAGCCTAACTTGAATTTTGAAACATTAAATGGCGTACAATGTGCATTTGTGTATCTTGTGTTGCCTTTATTTTATTTTTGGCGGGCAAACAGTAGGGGAAACCCCTATGGTATATTTTTAAATTAAACAAACAGACAGAGGTTCTACATATTTACAAAGGGTTGAGGTAACCCTTAGAAAGAAGGGGGTAGCAAGAGGAAGGGAAACAACAGTAGATTACAATACAAAAAAAAGATTAAGAATTGAGAGCGATCCAAGATTTAAACGGCTCTAAGTCCACCTGCCTAACTCTGTGAGTGATGAGGTTCAGATCCTTCAGAAAATTGGTGTGCCACCCAACTAGTGAAGCAGGCTTTGTGTATGTTGTGTTGCCTTTATTATTGGTGTGATGATTATAAACTGAGGTGCTAATTGGACCTTGCAGTGGAGTTGATGGCAGGAGGATATATGATCGGTCGCATACCCTCCCTGCAAATTCAACACAGTATATTCTTCAAGCGCTTAAACCAAGGTTAGTCCTCCATATAGCGCATATTTTGGCAAATGTATAGCTGTGAATTGAATTACTTATACATGTTAATAATGGTCCTTTTGTTGCTCTTTTGCTTACTGCCACTCTAAACTGTACGTGGTACTTTGGTAACTCTTGTGAGTCTGTTCCTCAAGGATGGTACTTAAAGGCTACTCTCATTTTTCTTTACACAGGATTATATTTAGTGCTCATGCTGATAGCTTCTCAGACCACACCCATCCCGATGGGACACGGGAAGTAACAGTACCAGCTATGACGTGGAAGAAAGGAGGAATGCCAGGTTTTGCCATCGCCACATTTGGACAAAAAGGTGTTGTATCTGTCAACTGCTGTTGGCTAGTTCAGGAATGGGACATAATGACGGGATATTCAGTATTTTTGTTCTTGACAGCTCTTGCAATAAGATGGTCACACTGGATATGAAATGGAATTATATAATCTATTTCAAGGTACGATTGGTGATTTATCTTACCTTGAATGTGTTCTACATCATTTCACTTTGTTGCATGATGGCTGTCTTGTCGAGTAAGGTTGATACTGAAGTTACAACATTTTATACACTAATGAACTGTGATCAAACAAAGGGAACAGCCGGGCCGGCGGCGTGAACCGAGAGCCTGACCGATTCAGTCACCGGTCCGACTTCTAAAACTATATGATCTCGATTGACCATTTCCCTGTTTCCTTCTTATTTTATCTTCTCTTTCCTTTTCTTTTTTCCTCTTGCTTGTGCTTTTCGTTTTATCTTCTTTCCTTTTCTTTTTCTTTTTTTCAACATTTTTTCCAGTTTTATGTTCTTACTATTTTAAACTCCTTGGACTTTGAACATTTCTATACCCCTATATAGCGTAAGAATACCTTTAAATATAAACCATTGGATGAACTCGATCCGATGACTGGGAGGCGGCAAATCTGAGTGTTATTGGCCGTTCCATCTCCTCGTTTCATCAGATTATGCCATGTGTACTATCTAGAAGTTTCGATGATCATACTTGGTACACTCTTTGTAATGGGAAAATATATTTATCACATACATTATCTCCACAATCTTCTCCTTTGTTCTAGACTCTTCCATACATGTTTTCCACAATGTTTTTTCTATTCTTGACCAACCACTTTTAAAGTTTTGATAGCTTTGTAGACAATTTCTCCCTTTCACGTGCTAGCACATACAACTTGAATTCACGTGTTAAGCACGCACAACTTACTAGTTTTCCGAAGTGTACGAACATATATTTATACTTCCATGAACAGATTTATTCGAATCTGTGGACCTTTTAAACATATGAATTTGTTATTACACATAAACGTTTTTCAAATACAGGATGAACATAGTATTTCATATAGATGAACATTTATATTGATATATGTTAACATTTTTCCAATTTCCACAATATATTTTTCCTCATTTAAAACTGATTTTTGCAGTACTTCTAAAAAAATCTGTTAAATAAAATACATTTGTTTTTTAGACAACAAGTTACATTTTTTTGGACAACAAATTACATTTTTTAGACAAGAAGTTCTGAAAACAAGAAATTAAATGGGCCGTATCATGGCTGGGCCATAAGGGCGGTTGGGCGTTTGCTCGAGGTCTTGGCTGCTGCTCCGCTCCATCTCCTCATTTCATCAGATTATGCCCCTACCAACCTACCATAATAGAGTTGGGTGTGTTCTAAGTTTAGTGTCAGGTGACGAACAAATATGCATGGGTTGTTTCTGTTGGGGAACGTCGCATGGAAAACAAAAAATTTCCTACGCGCACGAAGACCTATCATGGTGATGTCCATCTATGAGAGGGGATGAGTGATCTACGTACCCTTGTAGATCGTACAACAGAAGCGTTAGTGAACGCGATTGATGTAGTGGAACGTCCTCACGTCCCTCGATCCGACCCGCGAACAATCTCGCGATCAGTCCCATGATCTAGTACCGAACGGACGACACCTCCGCGTTCAGCACACGTACAGCTCGACGATGATCTCGGCCTTTTTGATCCAACAAGAGAGACAGAGAGGTAGAAGAGTTCTCCGGCAGCGTGACGGCGCTCCGGAGGTTGGTGATGACCTTGTCTCAGCAGGGCTTCGCCCGAGCTCCGCAGAAACACGATCTAGAGGAAAAACCGTGGAGGTATGTGGTCGGGCTGCCGTGGAAAAGTCGTCTCAAATCAGCCCTAAAACCTCCGTATATATAGGTGAGAGGGAGGGGACCTTGCCTTGGGGCTCAAGGAGCCCCAAGGGGGTCGGCCGAGTCCAAGGGGGAAGGCTCCTCCCCAAACCGAGTTGGACTTGGTTTGGTGGGTGGGAGTCCTTCCCTTCCCACCTCCTCTTTTTTTTCTTTTCTCTTTGATTTTCTTTCCTAGACGCACAGGGCCCTTTTGGGCTGTCCCACCAGCCCACTAAGGGCTGGTGTGCCACCCTCAAGGCCTATGGGCTTCCCCGGGGTGGGTTGCCCCCCCCCCCCCCCGCGTGAACTCCCGGAACCCATTCGTCATTCCCGGTACATTCCCGGTAACTCCGAAAACCTTCCGGTAATCAAATGAGGTCATCCTATATATCAATCTTCGTTTCCGGACCATTCCGGAAACCCTCGTGACGTCCGTGATCTCATCCGGGACTCCGAACAACATTCGGTAACCAACCATATAACTCAAATACGCATAAAACAACGTCGAACCTTAAGTGTGCAGACCCTGCGGGTTCGAGAACTATGTATACATGACCCGAGAGACTCCTCGGTCAATATCCAATAGCGGGACCTGGATGCCCATATTGGATCCTACATATTCTACGAAGATCTTTATCGTTTCAACCTCAGTGCCAAGGATTCATATAATCCCGTATGTCATTCCCTTTGTCCTTCGGTATGTTACTTGCCCGAGATTCGATCGTCAATATCCGCATACCTATTTCAATCTCGTTTACCGGCAAGTCTCTTTACTCGTTCCGTAATACAAGATCCCGCAACTTACACTAAGTTACATTGTTTGCAAGCCTTGTGTGTGATGTTCTATTATCGAGTGGGCCCCGAGATACCTCTTCGTCACAGGGAGTGACAAATCCCAGTCTTGATCCATACTAACTCAACTAACACCTTCGGAGATACCTGTAGAGCATCTTTATAGTCACCCAGTTACGTTGCGACGTTTGATACACAAAAAGCATTCCTCCTGTGTCAGTGAGTTATATGATCTCATGGTCATAGGAACAAATACTTGACACGCAGAAAACAGTAGCAACAAAATGACACGATCAACATGCTACGTCTATTAGTTTGGGTCTAGTCCATCACGTGATTCTCCTAATGACGTGATCCAGTTATCAAGCAGCAACGCCTTGTTCATAATCAAAAGACATTGACTATCTTTGATCAACTCGCTAGCCAACTAGAGGCTTGCTAGGGACAGTGTTTTGTCTATGTATCCACACATGTAAATGAGTCTTCATTCAGTACAATTATAGCATGGATAATAAACAATTATCTTGATACAGGAATTATAATAATAACTATATTTATTATTGCCTCTAGGGCATAATTCCAACAGTCTCCCACTTGCACTAGAGTTAATAATCTAGCCCTCACATCATCATGCGAATTATATTGTAATAAATCTAACACCCATATAGTTCTGGTGTTGATCATGCTTTGACCGTGGAAGAGGTTTAGTCAGCGGGTCTGCTACATTCAGATCCGTGTGCGCTTTGCATATATTTACGTCCTCTCCTTCGACGTAGTCGCGGATGAGGTTGAAGCGTCGTTTGATTTGTCTGGTTTTTTTGTGAAACCGTGGTTCCTTTGCTAAGGCAATGGCACCCGTGTTGTCACAGAACAAGGTTATTGGATTCAGTGCGCTTGGCACCACTCCAAGATCCGTCATGAACTGCTTCATCCAGACACCTTCCTTAGCCGCCTCCGAGGCAGCCATGTACTCCGCTTTACACGTAGAATCTGCTACGACGCTTTGCTTGGAACTGCACCAGCTTACCGCACCCCCATTAAGAATAAATACGTATCCGGTTTGCGATTTAGAGTCATCCGGATCTGTGTCAAAGCTTGCATCGACGTAACCTTTTACGGTGAGCTCTTCGTCACCTCCATACACGAGAAACATCTCCTTAGTCCTTTTCAGGTACTTCAGGATATTCTTGACCGCTGTCCAGTGATCCACTCCTGGATTACTCTGGAACCTACCTGCCATACTTATGGCCAGGCTAACATCCGGTCTAGTGCACAACATTGCATACATGATAGAACCTATGGCTGAAGCATAGGGGACGGAGCGCATATGCTCTCTATCTTCATCAGTTGCTGGGCACTGAGTCTTACTCAATCTCGTACCTTGTAAAACTGGCAAGAACCCTTTCTTGGACTGTTTCATTTTGAACCTCTTCAAAACTTTATCAAGGTATGTGCTTTGTGAAAGTCCTATCAGGCGTGTTGATCTATCCCTATAGATCTTAATGCCTAGAATGTAAGCAGCTTCTCCTAGGTCCTTCATAGAGAAACTCGTATTCAAGTAATCCTTTATGCTCTCTAAAAACTCCACGTTGTTTCCAATCAGCAATATGTCATCCACATATAATATTAGAAACGCCACAGAGCTCCCACTCACTTTCTTGTAAATACAAGATTCTCCAACCACTTGTATAAACCCAAATGCTTTGATCACCTCATCAAAGCGTTTGTTCCAACTCCGAGATGCTTGCACCAGTCCATAAATGGATCGCTGGAGCTTGCACACCTTGTTAGCATTCTTAGGATCGACAAAACCTTCGGGTTGTATCATATACAACTCTTCCTTAAGGAAACCGTTAAGGAACGCCGTTTTGACATCCATCTGCCAGATTTCATAATCGAAAAACGCAGCTATTGCTAACATGATTCTAACGGACTTAAGCATCGCTACGGGTGAGAATGTCTCATCGTAGTCAACTCCTTGAACTTGTGAAAAACCCTTTGCCACAAGTCGAGCTTTATAAACGGTCACATTGCCGTCAGCGTCCGTCTTCCTCTTAAAGATCCATTTGTTCTGAATAGCCTTGCGGCCCTCAGGCAGTACCTCCAAAGTCCACACTTTGTTCTCGTACATGGATCCTATCTCGGACTTCATGGCTTCTAGCCATTTGTTGGAATCTGGGTCCACCATTGCTTCTTCATAATTTGCAGGTTCATTGTTGTCTAACAACATGATTGACAAGACGGGATTACCGTACCACTCTGGAGCAGCACGTGGTCTCGTCGACCTGCGTGGTTCGACAGAAACTTGAACTGGAGTTTCATGATCATCATCATTAACTTCCTCCTCAACCGGCGTCGCAACGACAGAGGTTTCCCTTTCCCTGCGCTACCATCCAGAGGGATGAGAGGTTCGACAACCTCGTCAAGTTCTATCTTCCTCCCACTCAATTCTCTCGAGAGAAACTCCTTCTCGAGAAAAGCTTCGTTTTTAGCAACAAACACTTTGCCCTCGGATTTGAAATAGAAGGTGTACCCAACTGTCTCTTTTGGGTAACCTATGAAGATGCACTTTTCCGCTTTGGGTTCCAGCTTTTCAGGCTGAAGCTTTTTGACATAAGCATCACATCCCCAAACTTTAAGAAACGACAATTTTGGCCTTTTGCCATACCACAGTTCGTATGGTGTCGTCTCAACGGATTTTGATGGTGCCCTATTTAAAGTGAATGCAGCTGTTTCTAATGCATAACCCCAAAACGATAACGGCAAATCGGTAAGAGACATCATAGATCGCACCATCTCTAATAAAGTACGATTACGACGTTCGGACACACCATTACGCTGTGGTGTTCCAGGCGGTGTTAACTGTGAAACAATTCCACATTGTCTTAAGTGAGTACCAAACTCGAAACTCAGATATTCGCCCCCACGATCAGACCGTAGGAACTTGATCTTCTTGTTACGATGATTTTCCACTTCACTCTGAAATTGCTTGAACTTTTCAAATGTTTCAGACTTGTGCTTCATCAAGTAGACATAACCATATCTACTCAAATCGTTAGTGAAGGTGAGAAAATAACGATATCCGCCGCGTGCCTCCACGCTCATCGGACCACACACATCGGTATGTATGATTTCCAACAAGTCACTTGCACGCTTCATTATTCCGGAGAACGGAGTCTTAGTCATCTTGCCCATGAGGCATGGTTCGCACGTGTCAAGTGAATCAAAGTCAAGTGACTCCAAAAGTCCATCAGTATGGAGTTCCTTCATGCGTTTTACGCCAATATAACCTAAGCGGCAGTGCCACAAAAATATGGCGCTATCATTGTTAACTCTAACTCTTTTGGTCTCAATGTTATGTATATGCGTATCGCTATCAAGATTCAATATGAACAATCCTCTCACATTAGGTGCATGATCATAAAAGATGTTACTCATAGAAATAGAACAACCATTATTCTCTGACTTAAAAGAGTAACCGTCTCGCAATAAACAAGATCCAGATATAATGTTCATGCTCAACGCAGACACTAAATAACAATGATTTAAGTTCATCACTAATCCTGATGGTAACTGAAGTGAAACTGTGCCGACGGCGATTGCATCAACCTTGGACCATTTCCTACGCGCATCGTCACTTCATCTCTCGCCAGCCTTCGTCTATTCCGCAGTTCCTGTTTCGAGTTGCAAATATGAGCAACAGAACTGGTATCGAATACCTAGGCACTACTACGAGAGCCGGTTAAGTACACATCAATAACATGTATATCAAATATACCTGATTTTTCTTTGGCCGCCTTTTTATCTGCCAGATACTTGGGGCAATTGCGCTTCCAGTGACCCATACCCTTGCAATAGTAACACTCCGTTTCAGGCTTAGGTCCAGCTTTGGGTTTCTTCGTCGGATTGGCAACAGGCTTGCCGCTCTTCTTCGAATTACCCTTCTTGCCTTTGCCGTTTCTCTTGAAACTAGTGGTCTTATTCACCATCAACACTTCATGCTCTTTACGGAGTTCAGACTCTGCGACTTTCAGCATCGCAAACAACTCGCCGGGAGACTTGTTCATCCCTTGCATGTTGTAGTTCAACACAAAGCCTTTATAGCTTGGCGGCAGTGATTGAAGGATTCTGTCAGTGATAGCCTCTTGCGGGAGTTCAATCCCCAGCTCAGCTAGACGGTTTGAGTACCCAGACATTTTGAGCACATGTTCACTGACAGACGAGTTTTCCTCCATCTTGCAAGCATAGAATTTATCGGAGGTCTCATACCTCTCGATCCGGGCGTTCTTCTGAAAGATAAACTTCAACTCCTGGAACATCTCAAATGCTCCATGACGCTCAAAGCGACGTTGAAGTCCCGGTTCTAAGCCATACAACACTGCACATTGAACTATTGAGTAGTCCTCCTTACGTGCTAACCAAGCGTTCTTAACATCATGATCAGCCGTAGCGGGTGGTTCATCTCCTAGCGCAGCATTAAGGACATAATCCTTCTTTCCAGCTTGTAAGATTAGCTTAAGATTACGAGCCCAGTCTACAAAGTTGCTTCCATCATCTTTCAACTTAGCTTTCTCTAGGAACGTATTAAAATTCAGGGTGACTGTCGCGTGAGCCATGATCTACAACACAAATATATTCAAAGTGGACTTACACTATGTTCAAGATAATTAGAGTTTAACTTAATCAAATTATTCGCTAAACTCCCACTCAAAAAGTACATCTCTCTAGTCATTTGAGTGGTTCATGATCCACTTATACTAGCTCAAGTCCGATCATCACGTGAGTTGAGTATAGTTTCAGTGGTAAGCATCCCTATGTTAATCGTATCATCTATATGATTCATGATCGACTTTTCAATCTCATGTGTTCCGAGGCCATGTCTGCACATGCTAGGCTCGTCAAGCTTAACCCGAGTGTTCCGCGTGCGCAACTGTTTTACACCCGGTGTATGTGAACGTTGAGTCTATCACACCCGATCATCACGTGGTGTCTCGAAACGACGAACTGTAGCAACGGTGGACAGTCGGGGAGAACACAATTTCGTCTTGAAATTTTAGTGAGTGATCACCTCATAATGCTACCGTCGTTCTAAGCAAAATAAGGTGCATAAAAGGATTAACATCACATGCAATTCATAAGTGACATGATATGGCCATCATCACGTGCTTCTTGATCTCCATCACCAAAGCACCGGCACGATCTTCTTGTCACCGGCGCCACACCATGATCTCCATCAACGTGTTGCCATCGGGGTTGTCGTGCTATTCATGCTATTACTACTAAAGCTACATCCTAGCAAAATAGTAAACGCATCTGCAAGCACAAACGTTAGTATAAAGACAACCCTATGGCTCTTGCCGGTTGCCGTATCATCGACGTGCAAGTCGATTTTTTCTATTACAACATGATCATCTTATACATCCAATATATCACATCACATCGTTGGCCATATCACATCACAAGCATACCCTGCAAAAACAAGTTAGACGTCCTCTAATTTTGTTGTTGCATGTTTTACGTGGTGACCATGGGTATCTAGTAGGATCGCATCTTACTTACGCAAACACCACAACGGAGATATATGAGTTGCTATTTAACCTCATCCAAGGACCTCCTCGGTCAAATCCGATTCAACTAAAGTTGGAGAAACAGACACTTGCCAGTCATCTTTGAGCAACGGGGTTACTCGTAGCGATGAAACCAGTCTCTCGTAAGCGTACGAGTAATGTCGGTCCAAGCCGCTTCAATTCAACAATACCGCGGAATCAAGAAAAGACTAAGGAGGGCAACAAAACGCACATCACCGCCCACAAAAACTTTTGTGTTCTACTCGAGAAGACATCTACGCAAGAACCTAGCTCATGATGCCACTGTTGGGGAACGTCGCATGGGAAACAAAAAATTTCCTACGCGCACGAAGACCTATCATGGTGATGTCCATCTACGAGAGGGGATGAGTGATCTACGTATCCTTGTAGATCGTACAGCAGAAGCGTTAGTGAACGCGGTTGATGTAGTGGAACGTCCTCACGTCCCTCGATCCGACCCGCGAACAATCCCGCGATCAGTCCCATGATCTAGTACCGAACGGACGACACCTCCGCGTTCAGCACACGTACAACTCGACGATGATCTCGGCCTTCTTGATCCAACAAGAGAGACGGAGAGGTAGAAGAGTTCTCCGGCAGCGTGACGGCGCTCCGGAGGTTGGTGATGACCTTGTCTCAGCAGGGCTCCGCCCGAGCTCCGCAGAAACACGATCTAGAGGAAAAACCGTGGAGGTATGTGGTCGGGCTGCCGTGGAAAAGTCGTCTCAAATCAGCCCTAAAACCTCCGTATATATAGGTGGGAGGGAGGGGACCTTGCCTTGGGGCTCAAGGAGCCCCAAGGGGGTCGGCCGAGTCCAAGGGGGAAGGCTCCCCCCCCCAAACCGAGTTGGACTTGGTTTGGTGGGTGGGAGTCCTTCCCTTCCCACCTCCTCTTTTTTTTTCTTTTCTCTTTGATTTTCTTTCCTAGGCACACAGGGCCCTTTTGGGCTGTACCACCAGCCCACTAAGGGCTGGTGTGCCACCCTCAAGGCCTATGGGCTTCTCCGGGGTGGGTTGCCCCCCCCCCCGGTGAACTCCCGGAACCCATTCGTCATTCCCGATACATTCCCGGTAACTCCAAAAACCTTTCGGTAATCAAATGAGGTCATCCTATATATCAATCTTCGTTTCCGGACCATTCCGGAAACCCTCGTGACGTCCGTGATCTCATCCGGGACTCCGAACAACATTCGGTAACCAACCATATAACTCAAATACGCATAAAACAACGTCGAACCTTAAGTGTGCAGACCCTGCGGGTTCGAGAACTATGTATACATGACCCGAGAGACTCCTCGGTCAATATCCAATAGCGGGACCTGGATGCCCATATTGGATCCTACATATTCTATGAAGATCTTTATCGTTTCAACCTCAGTGCCAAGGATTCATATAATCCCGTATGTCATTCCCTTTGTCCTTCGGTATGTTACTTGCCCGAGATTCGATCGTCAATATCCGCATACCTATTTCAATCTCGTTTACCGGCAAGTCTCTTTACTCGTTCCGTAATACAAGATCCCGCAACTTACACTAAGTTACATTGTTTGCAAGCCTTGTGTGTGATGTTCTATTATCGAGTGGGTCCCGAGATACCTCTCCGTCACAGGGAGTGACAAATCCCAGTCTTGATCCATACTAACTCAACTAACACCTTCGGAGATACCTGTAGAGCATCTTTATAGTCACCCAGTTACGTTGCGACGTTTGATACACACAAAGCATTCCTCCGGTGTCAGTGAGTTATATGATCTCATGGTCATAGGAACAAATACTTGACACGCAGAAAACAGTAGCAACAAAATGACACGATCAACATGCTACGTCTATTAGTTTGGGTCTAGTCCATCACGTGATTCTCCTAATGACGTGATCCAGTTATCAAGCAGCAACGCCTTGTTCATAATCAGAAGACATTGACTATCTTTGATCAACTGACTAGCCAACTAGAGGCTTGCTAAGGACAGTGTTTTGTCTATGTATCCACACATGTAAATGAGTCTTCATTCAGTACAATTATAGCATGGATAATAAACAATTATCTTGATACAGGAATTATAATAATAACTATATTTATTATTGCCTCTAGGGCATAATTCCAACAGTTCGAACACCACTAGTCACCAAGTCCCCCCTTTTCCCATTGTCCTGAAAAAAACAATTACATTCGGATACCCTTGGATAATTGTATTGAAGAAAGAGGCATAGACCCACTCACACCATATCCAACTGCAACCGTTGTATCCTTGTGTCCACTGTCCACATACATGACATATTGCTGCCACCCTTGCCCTGAAGTTCTCTTTGCGGCTGCTTCACCCGTATGCTGTTTCCAGTGAGTGGTAGCAAGTTTATTTTGTCGAAGTAAATAGTTGGCACCTTGGCATGAATCAGTGAGCAAGTAGCTAGTTTGTAATGCTGCTGCCTGTATGCCGTGTGGTGAGCTCCTACTGGTTTTTGGCCAGTATTATGCTAACTGGTGGTTGAAGTTATTCAGCCTTGTGGCGTAACCGCCCTCTTCCAGATATGGGAAAGAACCAGACAACCTCACAATGTAGTTGTGCTCATTAGCTTAACACTAATACTTTTCATCATGTGGCACATAGCAACTTCAGTTTTTCTTATGATTTTAAAAACTATAAATTTAGAATTTGAAACTCGGGTTAATAGTAGAGGAACTGTTCCTTTCTCCTGATCTAGGATGGCTTTTCCTTTGTTGCTATGGTGATGCTTTTTCTGCACCTTTTTCTATTCACACATTGTGTGCTTTCTTTGTTGTGATTTATTAGTACTTGTGATCTTTTTAGCTTTAAGTAATTTAGTCTTCAGATGTGTGAGCTCTTGGTTACTGGGTGCAACTGGTGGGAGACGGTAGCATGGGCTATCTTTAACCGGTTTGGATGACGGCTAACTAATAGGTTAGATATTTAGTCATCTAAGCTTATTGTTGTCTTAGCCGGATGTGGCTTTTATTATTATTCTACTTTTACGAGTTCAATCTGCGAACTCTTTTAGATTGTGCACTTTTGTGGAACCTCTATTTCCGTATTAATAAAATGGCTGCATGCATAATTATGATGGAGAGGCCCCTGACAAGGTGAATCAGTATGCCTTTAGAAAAAGTAAAGGCTACTAAAGTATCTGCCGATTACTTTATCCTTTTTTTCTTTCAAATATCCATTAGCAGGTACCCATTTATATTATGATTTAGATTATGTGTGTCCATAAGAGTTGGAAATGAGCAAGAAACAATGCTCGGTTGCCATCCCTAATTGTCGGCACGTTAGGTTTTCAATGTTTATTTTGTGCTTTCCACTTTTCCAGAAGCCGTACCGAGGATAATATCATGCGGTTCTGTTTCGATAGGGGTTCTTCTTTTGACATGTTGACTAGCAATTTTATGATTTTTTTTTTTGATAGGGGTTCTTGCATTTCATTAAGAAGAAGAGACTTGATCCAGTTTATAAGAAAAACCGGACCCGAAAATCTAACATTCTCCGCTAATCAGAAAAAACCAGATTAAAACCCAAAAAAAGAAAAAAAAACAAGAAAAAAGAGGCACTAGAACTAGGGGACATGGACAAGACAAAAATATGTACTACTAGTTTCCAACCAAAATAACTACGTACGAAAGACTATGAACAACATGTCCCTACGGTACATATTTGTTCTATCATATTTTTTACTGTTTCCTTCCTTTTTCCTTTTCCTATATCCTTATTTCATATATTTATTATTATTTTCAGTAAATTTATTTACATTTTGTATTTTTGCGTTTTCTCCTTTTTTTTATCATTTCATTTTTCCCTTCTCCTCTTTTTCTTTCTTTCATTTTTCCTTTTTATTTGTTATAATAAAAGATATATTTTATTATTATTATTTTCGTCATTTTCTTCTTTCCTTTCCCTTTTTAGGTATACTTCTTTTTAATTTTTTTGTTTTGTAAATACATGATCATTTTTTGTAAATGTGGTGAACAATTAATAAAAATGAAAATAACATCTATGTTAAAATATGTGAACACTTTACAATTAGATGAACATTAGCATATTACTTCCTCCAATCCAAATTAATTGACAGTACAAAGTTGTACTAGATTGGAGGGACTATCTAACTTTTGTGATTCTCTTCCAGGGTTCTAATCGCCTAATTACATGAGCTCATACTTGATCCTTCTTTTGGGAAACGTGGAAGGGGAGACATCAACGATGTCCACTGGACATCAACCCATCCCAGGGCCTATCTCACCAATGCATTTGGGTACCCTAACCTGTTACTCGAGCTCGAACCGAATTACTCGAATTGTTGGGTAATACGGGTACTGGGTTAGGGTTCGTGTCGTGGTATTTTTGAGACAGATGTCAGGGGGTGGCTTAGATCGTGGTTTGGAGTCGACGGGCGCTGGCAGCATCTGAGAACGGGTGTAGGCGTAACATATATGATGCCGATCTATCTAGGTTCAGGACCCTTCGGTGAGGTAAAATCCCTAGTTTTGTCTATGTGATTATATGAGAATCAGAATACGAATCGTGCTCCTAGAGCTGTTCATGAGGAGGGAGACGGAGCTCTAGCTGTCGGCCTCGCTACCTTGGTGGTGTGTGGTGTCTCTCTAGTGTATCTGGAATGTGGATCAAATCAGCCTCTCGCGGGCGTGTGTTTCTCTAGGGCCGAGGCAAGGCTTTATAGTGCAACCCGATGTATACAGTGGTAGTAGTAGGACAGCAGGTGGGACCTGGCTGCGGGCCCGTCGGCTGTTGGGTCTTGTCTGGCATGGGGCTCGTCGGCCATGTGCATCAGCGGCCAACGCGCCGGCTCGTTAGGGAGCAGGTAGGGGGGAGCGTGGCGACAGTGCCGTCTCACATGGTCAGCCTCGGAGGTGACTGGGTCCTGTAGCCTCGTTGACCATGCTCGGCACGGCCACTCGGCATGGTCACCTCGGCGGCGCAGGCAAATCCAGTCGCGTCGGCGACACGTCGCGCCGCTGTGGTGGCCGAACCCGGCTGCTGTCCCGGGTGACGGAGGAGTGGGGGCAGCTGAGCCGTGTCCGGCCTGCGACCGGGGCGAGCTTCTCGACCGGCGTGAAATTGCGGCCAACCATGGCTTGCCGATGTACATGATTTTCACGATTGTGTTGTTCCGACGGTAAGGCCAACTCCGAGACATATTTGATGTGTTTGCATTCGTTTAGTTCCGTTAGGCCGGAATGGACAGAAATCACGGTCCAAGGTCCAACACGAAGACGTAAACGTAAACGAACAAGTATCCATCTTTGACAGCCAAAACCCATTTGTGACCTAATTTGGGTTTGGTTCGGGTACGCACGGACATGCTATGTGCGCTCATCTGGCCCGCCCATCTATGGTGCACCTGCCACACTCCCTCCTCTCTCTCTCTCTCTCTCCAAAAACCCTCCCGCCCTCCTGACATGGTCAACGTGTCAAACCGTGTCACCACCATCCTCGCTGCGCCATGGCCTTGAAGAAGGCGGATGCGAAACCGAAGAAGCTGCACACCGCGCTGGAGACGGCCGCCGAGTCGTTGAAGCGAGCTAGCCGGAGGAAGTGGGGTAAGGAGAAACAAGATGTCACCCTCGTCTCACCGCAGCCGCAACATACCAGGAGCATACAACCACTTGGGAGAATGAGGCACTTTTCATTGCGGGCACGCAAAAGGCCCTCCTCATGATGGGCTTCCACGAGAGCCGATTATTCTCGTTGTCGCCGCTATTGGTATGACCAACATGGGTTGGACGACGGCCTGATCGCCACACATGCCTACCAAGCCATCGGCGCCATATGTGTACCTTCCCGTACATGACCCGGAACATCTCGATTCTCCACGTCGCCCTGGGACGGCTCGCGTGGAACGGGTGACTACGCGTAGGGCTTGCACGAGGTTCCCCTCATCGACCTTGACCGCACCCCTGTGGTCGACCAGTCCACTGTACAGTGCATCGAGATGCAAAGGAAGTACCCATGGGTGGTCTCGCCGGCCAACATGCCTGATGCCCGCCAACCTTTTGTTGAAACGCTCATTCCGATGCCGTACAAAGTCTTGAAGGAGATGATCAATGAGGGTGTCCAAGCTTACGAGACCCAAGATGGCCTAGATGGCATAGATGAGGACATCCAAGGCCAAGACGGACGAGACCAATACAATGATGGCCAAGAATCCAAAGACGACGAGGTTGTCGACATCGATGGAGATCCGTTGGAGTTTGAGGATGAGCTCGAGGTGCAAGACCAAGCACAAAGGAAGAGGAAGAGCTCGCGGACGACAACATACACTGTTTTGGAGGACAAATTGATTTGCGAAGTTTGGATGGCAATTGGACAAGATCCCTAAACCTGATCCGAGCAAAAAGGAACCACATTTTGGAAGAGGTTCTACACTTACTCTCATGAGCCTAGGAAGTTTGAACCCTACAAGTTTGAGAGTGACCGGACGGATGTGTCAATTCAAATGAGGTAGAGCTTCATTTAAGGTGAGTGCAACAAGTTTTGTGGTGCTTATGAGAATGCCGAAGGCCGACTCGTGAGTGGCTCTGGGATCACATAGATGGTATACATTTTCTTCCCTTGTTGGTAAATAGAAAATAGCATCCTCCTATGCATATGAATCTATCTTGTTCATTTCAAATGTAGCCATTTCAAGCCTTGGACACCTTTCAGGCCCTCAACTTGCTCCATTGTTGGAAGTTGATCAAGGATTTCCTCTAATTTCAAGGAGCAATATGCCGCCTATATGAGAGGTTTGGGGGGGGGGGGGGGTCAACGATTGATCACCCAAGTGAAGTTGAGAAGAGGCTGAGGGGAAACACCAATTCCAAGGTCGATGCAAAGCGTGATGCTTCATCAATTGCCTTGCCGGTAACATTCAAGGGATTCATGACCCAAAAGGAAGAGAGGGAATAGAAGAAGCACCCACATAAAGGAGAGGCGATGAAGACCTACTTCAGCATACAAAAGAGGAAGCTCGAGATTGAAGAGGCCAATGCCAAAACAAGAGCGAAGGAGGTCAAGATTGAAGAGGCCAATGCCAAGATGAGGGCAAGGGAGGTCGAGCTCATCATATCTCCAAGGATGTGGAGATCATGGCAACCGACACAAGCAAGAAGACCCCCAAAAGAAGCCTTGGTTTGAGAGCAAGCAAAAGTTCATTCAACACCGAGACTATGGTTGATCATCATTTTATTTGTCCGTTTGTCATGAACTAGGGCCGAGATGAATAAACTATGATGGTGAGGATCCTTTCAATGCATAAAAATGCTATCTATTTTTCTCTATTTTCTATGTTCGGTTTATGGTATATGCAAGTTTAGAAACGGCTGAGAGGGCCAAATGGTGGCCGTAGTGGCCAAACAGACCAAATGGGTTGACCGGTTGCGCGCATTATCCAGATCTGCATGAACAAGAGTGAATAACGGCCAAAGTGACAACCCAAATGGATAGACAAACGCCTGTTTGACCCTACTAGTAAGCATGCATGCACGTGCAACGCACGTTTAAAAAAATTTGGATTCATATGGTATCATAGAAAAATAATTTCTGATTTTTTCAGACGGATACAAAATGTTATTATGTCATTCAAATTGTATTTTCAAAATTGTGACATATTTATGATCCAACACACGTTTCATAATCTATAGTAAAACATATTTGAGTTTTTTATTGAGCCATTTATCGGTATCTTATATAAAATAATATGAGAACGTGCGTAACATATGATCCAGAAACATGTCTCCACACAAAATTCACGATCACATAATAATTGTATTATAATTGTTACATAAATATATTTTAAAAACCAGGACTAAGCACATCTTGATGGTCCATCTTTTGAAGCAATGAAAGTCCATCTATAGATGCGATCTATGATGCTTCCTTCAATGTATGGGATATTGTTTTGAGATTCATTTTCTTCATACTTTAAAATATGCACCAAAAATCGCTTCCTCAGTTCAAAACAATCCTACATATGCATTAGACAACATTGTTATAACAAGTTTGTATGTGCAATGTGTATACAAATAAGCATGGTGTAAATACTCACCTCGGTATAGGAAAATATAGCTTTCCATCGCACAATGAGTGCATGTAGTTAAAAACGAAATACCCCGACAAGGCACTGCATGTATGAAATAAACACATAATGTGTGTTGAATGAATGAATTATTTAATATTTAATGCATTGAAAAGATTCATACTAGTGTGAGTTTGTTGGAACAACCGGAACTATACATTCCCATTTAGAGATATCGTCCTTGAATGCAGGGTTTGCAACTTGGAGTGCGAGGTTTAGGTTACTGACCACGGTTTTAAGTATATTCTTTCCCAAAGTAGGTACTGGTATCGGATCAAAAATTGAGATAATTTTTTTTATCTTGATCCAAGACAAACAATAGAAACAACACAAAAATGTCCCAAGGCAATAAAATCTGCAATGATGCATGCATTTATAAATACATGAAATATTAATTAAAACCAAATAAACCACTGTTATAAATGGAAAATTAAAATCTTACCATATCACACTGTGAGATATGATACTCATTGCTGTCAGGCCAGCTATGAAAGAATCGTTTAAATGTAGCACTGTCCATATTTTCATGATGACTTGGGTCTCGTGCATATTGGAACATGGACTAAAATAAAAATAAGAAAACAATAGTGCTATGAGAAAAAATATGTAAAACGTAATTATAGTAACTTACACAAAAGTTTAGATCCATATAGTGAGATGGAATGTCTCTAAGAAGCTGGACTTCGTGCCGCGCTAGTATCCGCACGGCCATGTTAAAGCAATCAATATCCATATATTCATCATTGTTTAATATGTTTTTTATTTGTCTCAACTTTAAGCTGATAGGGTAAGGATCAAAGCTTTTCACCCATTCGCTTCTGTAAAATAAAAATTTCGTCAATTATAATAACATGAGAGTAATTTATTAGAATACAAAATGAACTAAAAGAACATGGCTTACTCTAGTAAAGCGTCATCATCAACCATACTGATGAACAAGCATAGTTCGTCTATTAAGTCATCGTTTGTTGGGTTGACACACGGTGAAAGGATATATGTTTGTTGGGTTGACACACGGTGAAAGGATATATGACTGTGAGATGAGCTCAACATCTAATGATGTATTCGATGTTTTGAGATTATGAGGGGGTCCATCCAGAATCATACAATCCATGGGATCTATATTGGTTTCCTCATCTTCCATGTCTCGATTTCTTATATTATCATAATTCAATTCCAGTCCACTAAAATGACAACTAGTTTTGTTCTAAAATCTGCCATATGATCCTATTAAAGTAGAAATAAGAGTTAAATAATGATACACCATAGAATAAGTATTACATAAAAATGATCCTGTTAAAGTATAAATAAGAGTTAAATAATGATACAACATAGAATAAGTATTACATAAAAATTACCTGCGTAGGAGTGTCAGACAAATCATTTCGAGTGAAGTACTCCATAAAATTTATCATCCACAGACCACAAGATGACCTATATATGATTATAGAAATTAAATATATCCAATACATTTTTATCAATTTTATAAATGTTTTATATAAAAATGATTTTATATAAATTAAATTAGATTAGATTAAATTATAGATATTTGATAGCCGCGGTGATAACAAAAACCTCACCCATGCAAGTGAATCGGACATGCCTACACACAATAACCAAGTTGCTAAAAAATGTTTTTATAGGAGATAAACGGTATCCACTCACAGCATCACCCACTCCCCAACTCGGTTATAGAAACAAAAACTCACGATCTCACCCACTCCCTCCTCTCGCCACCCCATCCCTATCCACAAGTCCACGGCGACTGCTCTCTGGTGGCCTCCCCTCCCCTTCATCTCCATCGCCGGCAGCACCTCCCCTTCGTCATCAGCGCCCGCAAGGGCCCCGCCCTATTCTCTACTCCGCCCCGCCCTTCTTCGTATGCGCCGACGCCGGGGCCCTCCCTCCTCCTTGCGACGCGGGGTGGTCGAGCTCGGCATGGTCGCCGGCGACACCGAGCCTTCCGTCCTCCTTCGGACGCGGGGTTTGCGAGCTGGCCCTATGCTCTTCCCCGCCCCGCCCCTTCTTCGTCTACGCCGGCGCCGGGGCCCTCCTTCTTCCATGCGACGCGGGGAGGTCGAGCTCGGCATGGTCGCCGCGGAGGCCGGCGACAGCCATAAGGAGGCTGCGGCGGTCCGGCCGAGGCGCGCCAAGGGGGCGCCCAAGCCCAAGCCCGAGTCTTGATCCGTTCCAGGAATCCCGTCGTCAGGAATCCCCGTCGCCAGGAATCCCGTCGCCGACAGGTTACTCCACCCGTTCCTCCCAGGTTGTTTGGTGCTTATGTGGGTTGTCTGGGTGCTTGATTTGCTTTCTTGACAGCTTGTCACGGCGGGCAGGGACCGGAGCATGGATCAGATAATGAGGAAAGTAGGCGGGTACTGGTTCTCTTTTGCACCAAGTTTAAGTGGAATACATTTTTGTGTATATAGTCCAGCTGTTTCTCTTTTGATATCGAATCTGAAGCCTGTTAGGATGCTTCTTTTCTTTTGAACCAAGAGCTTTTACTAAGTGTTAAAAAAACTTGCTGAATTAATTTGCTTTATCTAGCGAGGAGGAGCTTCCTGGACAAGAAGATATGTGTATTCTTCTCGACGGGGCAAAGTTGAGGTGTTCTCAAATCTCCATGACCTATTTGATTTTACTATTGACTCTTGAACATTCTCTTTTTTCTGATTAGTTTTATCTAGCAAGGATTTAGTTACTTCTCTTGCATTTTTCTCAGACCCAATGCAAGAATGTAGCAATCAGTGTGGAACCAAAACTGTCTTTTCTTATGCTGTATTTAGAAATAGAGTTTAAGATATTCCTCATATATGTAAACATGGAATGCTCACTCTTACTAATTGTAGTTATTCTAGAACCTGAGGCGACAAAGGATGACATTCTTACAACATATGTCTTAATATTAATGGTTCAGATATGCTGAAGGAGAAGGAGGTACCGAAAGAGGATGGGAGCAACAAGTTTGGTTCGAAAGAGGTATACCCATCTGTCTGCAGACTGCTTTTAATACATTCTTCCCTTGGCCATGCTGTAATGTTTATGTCTTTCCACTTATCAAATTTTAGTTCCATGTGAAGTGATGCATATTGGAATACATTTTCCAGTCCTTCGAGTTGTTGCATGAATAAATGACAACACATTAGCATCACAACCGAAGAATAACATAAATCGTCTTATCAAAATATGGTGCAGTGTAACTAATAACTAACCATAGCGATGAGGTCTTTGCGATTCATTCGTGGGCTAGGGAGTCGAGCACCTGGATACGTCGCACCCCGGTATTTATAACTGCTAGGTACCAATGAAAGTCTTTAATGTTTACTGGAACATATATCTGAAAATAGAGTTTTTGTTAGTTTAGGTCCCATCTGTACAAACATTCATCCATGATTGAATTCATAGTAATATGTAAGGAACTGAGACTCACCATATCATGTTCCAAATAAGTTATAGATCTGTATAACACCCATCTTGGTGCGTCATCACGTATAAACTTAAATTCCTTTATCAACTTAGAGATGCATGCATTCTCTAAGAACACACTTCCACCTGTCCTCATCTTTAGATGCTCTTTAGCACTTATGCAATGTATGTATGCATCTATGATCTGCAATATGAAGTGCACACCTTGGTTATAGGACATAATAGAAACTCATGTTCAAATAGCATCGTCTCATCGTAAAGCTACATATACTTACTTCGTCGCCAAGAAATTCTACGGGGATTAAAAGACGTTCCAAGTGTCTTCTTTGGTGATTTGAGTCGTCAATGCTCACTAAATTTCTTTTATCATTTGGTTCAGACATGATATTTTCAATCACGGACCAATCATCGTCGGTGCAGGCATAATCTATCATGATGCAAGTAATAACATTTATTAATAACGAAGAAAACAAATGTAGCAAAACCAGGGAATATAAATATTAGTCTGTGCCTTTTGGAGCCACCACGTAGTCTTATGCCTTCTTAGGTTTGTTATGCAGTCGGATAGGCTTCCTTGTCTGCGCGGGCATTGCCAGCTTGTCCCCTATAATTTTTGCCCCTTCCCTGCCAGACGTTTGTTCTAATTCTTCATCCCCACCTGCCTCTGTCACTTCGGAGACTTCGCAATCAGTGGATTGCGTGCTCGTCATGTTCTCCACTTCATCGTTCTCATATATTCCATTTGATTCTGCCAGCTTGTCCCATATAGTTTCTGCCCCTTCGGTGACGAATGTTTGTTCTATTTCCTCGTTCTGAGCTGGCTGCATCTCTTCACTTGTACCAGCAAAGTTTAATTCCTGAGAGCAACATTACAAAGAATAATTCGTATGCATGACCTAAAATAATTAGAAATAAAACAATTTGGGACATAGTTGGAAAAGAAAAGATGCGTCTGTCACCTCGGAATCAGTGGACTGCATGCTATTTTTTCTCTCCACTTCATCTGTGTCGGCTATTCCATTAGATTCTGCTAGCCTGTCCCCTATAGTTTTTGTCTCTTTCGTGTCATCATCTTGAGCTAATTCATCATCTTGAGCTGGCTGCAGTTGTTCACTTGTTTCCTGGAAGGCTAATTCCTCGTTCCGAGTTGGCTGCATCTCTTCACTTGTTTCGTTGAAGTTTAATTCCTGAGAGCAACATTACAAAGAATAATTTGTATGTAGGATATAATATAATTAGAATTAAAAAAATTAGGACTTAGTTGGAAAAGAAAAGATGCGTCTGTCACCTCGGAATTAGTGGGCTGTGTTCTCTCTTTTTTCTCCACTTCATCTTTGTCGGCTATTCCATTAGATTCTGCGTCCATGGCTCCCTTGCCGATGCTTTCCTGAAAACCCAAGCTTATCTTCTTATGTTCGTCCTTGCCTTGTAGATCTGGAATCGTGAATAGGATGTAACTACAGAGAGACATCATTACCACGATGATAGCAGATTGAACCGCAGAGGCCACCGAGGATTGTGCCTGATACATGTAGGACGATGGTTCACCACAGACAGATGTATACAGCAAGTTGGAGGCCGGTGTGGTGGAGGGGTGTGAGGATGTGGCGGCGAGATCGGGAGAGAGGATGAAGGAGAGGTGGAAGAAAACCCTAGGGTGGAAAAACTGTTGGTTATTAGGCTCCTGATCGAGAGATCGTTAGTTATAGGTACTGTCCCTACCGGAAATCATGGGAAGGACTTCCATAATGTGAGGATGAAAGGGAATCATAATCTTTATCTCAGGCCCCACGCTTTTATTTTTATTTATCTCAGACCCCATCCCTTTTTTATACCCCACGCACCCAAAATTAATGGAGTTATTTTCGTAATACATTTTATACAGTAATACTGGGTTTTGCACAACTTGGACAAGCAGATCTGATGGTGCTTTTTGCACAGCTTGGCTTTTAGTTGTTGCTGCGTCTTTCGTGGTTGTACAGATGCTTGAATAATGTAGTCTGGAGTTCCTAAATAGATAGTTCATGCCTTAATTTCATGGAGTTATGGTCCTCTGTTTCTTTTTGGAAACAAATAGCTCGAGTCTTAGTTTCTTCATATCTGGTATCGAGATAAAATATTTGGTTGTATACTATTATAACCAATATATTTTTTCTGTAAGCCATGCTCAGTTGCTCACCTGTTTGCGTCTCAAAAAGATTTTTCTATAAATACTTGTGCATTCATAAGATGTGTCTATACTACATACTTAATTATTTCACTGGTTAGTTAGCTCTTCTGTTAAATTCTGGTGGTGGCTCCACCGTTTGGCTCTTCTTTTGGATTTTGATCCCACTGATTGGCTATTTTTTTCTTGGCTCGTCGTTGTTGCTTTCAGTGCCCTATCCCTGCGTATGATCACTGATCAGTACTTCAGTATAGTTAGTTCAGTACCCCCATGTGTACGTGCCAGGAATTCTTGTTTCAGTGTTCTTTATGTGCCCTTCAGAAACTGATCAGCACATAACCAGTTCTGTTATTCACCTTTTGTTAACATTTTGAGCTATGGTATTTTTTCTTATTCTTACTTTCTGAACTTTGCTGGGCACTACTAAATGTTTTGAACTCAGGCTTTTAGTTGTTGCTGCGCCTTTCGTGGTTGTCCGGATGCTTGAATAATGTAGTCTGGAGTTCCTAAATAGATAGTTCATGCCTTAATTTCATGGAGTTCTAGTCCTCTGTTTCTTTTTGGAAACAAATAGCTCGAGTCTTAGTTTCTTCATATCTGGTATCGATATAAAATATTTGGCTGTATACTATTATAACCAATATATTTGTTCTGTAAGCCATGCTCAGTTGCTCACCTGTTTGCGTCTCAAAAAGAATTTTCTATAAATACTTGTGCATTCAAGACGGTTGCACAACATGATTGATCTTCTGGCGGTTGATTTTTTCAGTCTTTCCTTCACTGTGTAGAACTGTGTCGATATGCTTGGTATTAACAAATTTACTGTTTAGATTGGGCTGGATATTTTGTTCTCCTTTTCTTTTAACCTGAGAAGTTCTACCAGCTTGGCAAGTTAGCCTTCATTCTCACTATGTAAGTAATTGTTGGCTAACCCAGTATCTTTTTGCGACTGTTTAAAATAGGTCCCGACGTCTGCGGAGAAATCATAACCGGGCGTAACGATTTATTGATCCCAGTCTCCTACTCTTTCAACCGTTTCATGGTATTTACTTATCCTTTCTTTGTGCCTTTCTTTTTATGGGTTCTGGGATACACCACATTTCCTTTACAGGGAAATGGAAATATGTTCTTTTACAACCACACCATCACTATATTATGTTCTAACAACAAAGCGTATATAAACCCCTTTGCCCATGCTATATCAGGAAACTTATGTAAAAGATAATAGCGGAGATGTGCAGAAACTTGCAAAAATTTGCACAGGGGATCTCAGTTGCTTCTTCAAACCCCTTGCCCATGCTATGTCAGGAAAAAGCTAGTGCGTGTAAAAAGAATATCACTTATGCTAGTGTTGCTGGTATTGCCCCTGTAATAATAATTTAGGCTAGTTCATAAAAATTAGATAGGATAAAACCATATTATACCTATGTGCCACCATAACGTGTGTCATTGCATCGAACTACCTAAGTATTTACGCTCTTAGTATATCCAATGATTATTGATCTAAGTACTCAGTTCACAGTGGGAGCTATGGATTCTTCTCATCTTGTGTTGATGTTCTGTTTTGGCAGGTGGATGGACTACCCACCCTAGTCGAGACCTGGGAACATGTGCAATGTAGAGGCCGTAAGAAGATAGTAGTTTTAATACAGGAAGGTTGTACAGTTACAGAACAACCAACAATTCTCGAAGATTCAGTCGCAGCATCTTTCGTGGTTGTTCTCAAACAATTCTCCAGATTCAGCGATGTAACCTCGTTGATTCATATATTTATTGGCTTAATTTACTGTTGACTGAAGATGAGCATTCTATGCTTAGCAGCCACCATTTACATCAGAGGTGTTTCTCCTGTTTATTTCTACCGTGGGTTTTGTTTAGCTATTTTTCTTACTGTCAACACTGGTGGTCGATTGGTCATGGCTGATTTTCAATTCTATTACTAATGTATTATCCTGTGAACAAGCATAGATGATTCTTTGAGATATTAAACAGATGATATTTGTAAATTGGTCCAGTTACTCAAACAATAAAATTAGCCAAGTATTAAAAACAATGGTATTTGTGGATGTGCTCTCTGTCCGCTCTTGGTCTAGTGGTCCCTGTGCTAGTTCTGCTTGCATACAAGGCATATCCCTGTGCTAGACTTTAGTAATGAATGGATGGTGCTTTCTTCGGCTCTGCATGCATATGCATGTTTTTGCACATAAAACTTGTTTGGAGTAAGACTCGCTGATAGTGCACACAAGTCATTTAATTGTTCTGGTCCTCTAATCTGTACATGTTCATTTTTTTGCACTGTTTTTCAGCTGATGGAGGTTATCTTCTCGCTGCTGAAGCATCTCTCTGTCACATTTCATTCTAATGTTTCTTTGATTTTGTGTCTACTAAAATCAAGGTGAGTTTCGTACTCCTGTTTCTTATATTCCTGGTCATGTGTTAAATAAAAATTTGCATTGAAAAGTAATCATAACATATGTCCCAAATTTGTGTCTACTAAAATCAAGGTAATTCCAACCATCTTAAATGTGCAATATTTCATTATTTGTCACAGTGATCCCACCCAGCTTAAATTTTGCTGGTATAGGGATCTTCAGGTTTGGAATTGACCAAATAAATGGAAATTTGTATGTTCCCCAAATGATGATACAAGTAATCATAACATAAGGTGAGATGTGAATGCCTTTTCATTTTAGGACAGTTCATATGTGAACGCCTTTTCATTTTAGGACAGTTCCTCACCTGCACGGTGAGGCCCTCCAGTATTGACCAGCCGAGAAACTAAAAATGTCCAAAAAATGCACTGCATGTTGTGTGAAAGAAAACCAGATCAGAATAGTTATAGGTACAAAAGCAAAGGTGCAAACAAAACACGAAAGATTGCACATACATCACCCCTCTAAAACATCTTTGTAGACAATGTTTTTGGTGCTTGTCCCAGCTTTATCAATCTCCTTGTTAGGCTTGGCTAAAATCCGCGTCGTCTTTCTTGACACACCACTTGACAATGCAACATATAGTTGGCCGTGTGAGAAAACAGGTTCTGGAAGGTAAATACCGACATTTGGAATGGTTTGACCCTGTGCCTTGTTAATGGTCATCGCAAAACTCAGGCGGATGGGGAACTGTTTTCTCTTAAGCTTGAAGGGAAGTGAGGTGTCCTCCGAGGGCGACACAGGGATCCTAGGTATGAACACCCTCTTTCCAGCATGCTCGCCACCAACAATCTCTGCATCGATTGCATTATCCTGGAAGGCCCTGATCATAAGCCGTGTTCCATTACATAGCCCATTATGAGGGTCGAGGTTCCATAGCAAGATGACCGGGCAGTTGATTTTTACCTTCAAGACATGCGGGGGCAACCCATTTGGTGTGATCGAGTTCAGAAAGTCAATCGTGTAATTGTTTTGGAAATCATCCTCGATAGAGTCAAAGCTATGGTAAACCTTTTCTTCCCCTGGAAACCTCGAGATCATCTTGTCATTCAGGTCATCCACATGCTCGTTTTTTGTTGAGAGAATTGCACGTGTGCTCATGTACTCTCTCGACGTAGCATTGGTGTGCAGGGATGGGAAGACATCTTCAATAAGCTTGTTAACTTGTTTTTCATCCTCGGTATAAGTTATCACAATGTCTTCAGGGAGACACACATAGTCGTCACCAATTGTTTTTTCCGTTCCATTGCCTATCCTTAGGAGGTATTCAGAGAACCAAGGGTCTGTCTGTGCCCGCATATTGCGCGTGAGGCGTATCTTGCAGATCTTCTCCCACAGATAGGATCTCAACAATGTAGCATCAGTGATCTGTGCTCTTGTCCCTCGGGTCACAACGGGGAGGACCTGCCTAAAATCCCCACCAAAGACGACAACCTTTCCGCCAAACGGTAAAGCACATTCCATTATATCCTGTAGTGATCTATCGAGTGTCTCTACTGCTTGATGCTTTGTCATAGCAACTTCATCCCAAATTAGCAAGGAGGCCTGTTTAAGCAACTCTGCCGTACCACTCTGCTTTGTGAAACTACACATGCTGTTGTGAGTGAGCTTGATTGGAATTTTGAATCTAGAGTGTGCAGTCCGGCCTCCAGGCATTATCGACGCTGCGATACCTGATGTAGCAGTTGCGATCGCTATTAGACCCATTGAACGGACCTTTGCAAGCAATGCCTTGTATAGGTAGGTCTTCCCAGTGCCTCCTGGACCATCAACAAATAATATCTGGCTTTTTTGGTTCGTCACATGATCCATTATGTCATTGAAACCAGCCAGTTGCTCAGTGTTCAAACGGCTGAATATGTCTAAATGTTCTTGGTCCACTTTGACTTGTCTCTCCTCTGTTAACTCTTTATACTCAACGTCAGAATCACCATATATGTCAACCAGAACCGGAAGTCCATAGATTTTAATATCCTTTCCCATGGATTGCAACAGATCCCTGATATCCCTAAGGACCATCTGCTCAAGTGCTACGTCATTCGACTGAGTACGGCGATAATCTTCACACATTGATGCTAGATGTTTGTCCCACAACTGACGGATTTGTGTTGCCTCACAAAATACCAGTATAGTCGCAAACAAACGTCTAAGAGCACAAGGCATTTGAAATGTTGCTGCCTCCGTCATGCAATCATCAAGTGTCCTATCGTGCTCAATGAGGCCTAAATGCTCACACGCCTCTCTGAAGGAACCACATAGCTTGCCATTTACTGTTTTCAAATCATCAAATGAAGTGGCACCTCTGAGATGACTTAGGAGCACACACAAGTAGTACCTCTCTCCTTCAGCAGGGTGTGCATGCACCAGCCTTCCAATCTGTGATTTCTTATTTTTTCTCGTCTGCCACTTCTTACCACCGGCTATCCACCTATAATGTTCTGGGAACTCTCTATACAACAATTTCCGTGCGTGCGGATACTTCTGGTTCATCTCAAAGTACTCGGTAAGCATGGATTTGGAAGAAGATGGCCGAGCAACAACATCTTCCAGATTATCATGTGCCTTAAATGCGACTGTATGCATGTTTGGCAAATGAAGCTGGAGCTGCAATACAGATGGACTGATACCAAACATTTTGAAGCCGAAAATCCTGTAAATAGCTTCGGGAGGAGATATATATCGTGCATCCCTATATTGCCGAATTTCATTGATGATTCCCCCATCATTGATAATATCCTGCTCAAACGCAAAAGACGCCTTATCATGCCCTTTGTAGATGTACTTGAACAAGTACTTGACTGCCTTGATGCTCGAGCATGCTTCGACATTAATATGACAATTGTATGTCATCAACAGAAAGGGGTTGTAAGGGACCACCCATCTATTGTCCAATTCTGCTCCTCTGATCCTAACTCGCACCCCATCATCCCTCCTTCTATAGATGGGATATGAGTCTTTCCCTTGTAATGTAGCATCACAGAAATCTCGCGGGTAATGAAACCGACATTGTCCATCTATCATGCAGGGGCAACTTTTCTTGAGTGCACCACATGGTCCGTGCAACATGTGTTTGACTACGAGATCATGGAGAACAGGATATTTCTTTTTGTCGGGTATCTCTGCAGATATCACCCCATCATAATCATCCGGGGTCCTTATCTTGCTTTTTGCTTTCATGATCAGAAGTATATGCTCATGAGGGAGACCTCTTTTCTGAAACTCAGTGACATGTACATAAGCCGCGACTTCTCCAAAATGCTTACCCTTAGTCAGTAAGTCCATCATACTTCGTTGTTTAGCTCTGTATACTCTTGCGACAAGGTCTGGACGGTCTTGTGGCAGCTGTCCAGGCAACAATTCCTGAGTTATCTCCTCCCAGTAGGGATTGCATGTCATCGTGATAAAATAATCCAGTTTACCCCATCGCTGAACTATTGCCATCGCATCCAGGAACCTGCGCTGCATGTCACGATCACCACCAGGAAATGTACGTGGAAGCACGATTCGCTTTCCAATCCGGTCACCGCGTGACTCGCCAGCGATGACGGTGTCAACAAGACCCTATAATAAATTAATATTTGGCGCCAGTTAGTATACATGGTCCAAGCAAAGAGTGTGGCATCTATAATGTAATTTTTAGGTATAAACACAAGTACATTACCTGGTAGAGGTCAGCGCGTATAACCTTTTGATTCACTGGCTTTGAGTACCAGTCAAGCCTCATTGTCTCAATCTTGATGTACATGTCAACAGCCCACTGTTGGAAAAGGCGCCCCCCAAACAAGATGATATTAAGAAGCTTCTTCCGGACCTGCAGCTTGAAGCAATAATACTCCCTCGCGCTAACAAATTTCCTTGAGTTTGTGGCATTCATCTCATTGTCACCAAAATCCTCATCCAGGTTATCCTCGTTGTCATCTAAAAATTGTTTAACATCATTAAATTTGGTATAACAGAATCATAAGAATATAAAAACAACAATCTGGTCACATACCTGCAGGTAAATCAGTGGCCTGGTCATCCTGGTGTGCGGTATGACCAACTTGTTCTGTTATATTGTCATTATCATCTGAAATCTGGATTAGTGAGTAAGGCTGACTTTTACTAAAATGGAAAAACCAATAATGAACATTATACCTGAAGGAAAAACACAGGCTTGGTTCTCTTGACGTGTAGAATAATCCACTGAATCCTGGTTTGTGTCAGCGGCCGGCCCAATATACGGCATCTCACGATTCCAACCAATCTCCCCATGTGGGAAGAATAGTGGATATGACAATGGGTCGTAGCACCCATAGTATGCTCTAATATACAGGGGACGGTCTCCTTTGGCATACACGATAACACTTCTATCAAAAGTTTTTTGTGGGTCGCTCCCTTCAACCCAGATTGCTGCTACCTGAGAGGTAGTTGGCGCATTGTACCTTCTTTGATCAAGGTTGATATCTGTATTTAATGAGATTCGGTATTCATCTAGATTCGGAACAGTACCAAGGCTTTTTAAAACTTGAGCATAAGGGTTGTGCTCTAGTATTTTCAGAATCTTTCGGATGAGATCTAACTTAAGATTCGGAGATCTCTTAACCGTGTGAAACAAGTTTTCATCTGTATCATAAATATATAGCTGCAAATGTCGAGGGCCATTACCAGAAGACAATAGATCGTCAAGAGCGTGGTACAACCCCCCACATGCACGAAATGTATATACACCGGTTCCTGCTGCGGTGCTGACTCGACGATCAAGTGTGACTCCAAGACTTGTGAAAGAGAAATGAGAGTTGAAATACCGTATATTTTCTCTGAAATATTTAGCATACTCATCATCCTGACTTGTAAACAACCTTTTCAACTCTTCAGGAACATCTGCAGTAAATATATCCACTTTCCCCTTTCTGCAACAAAACGCAGGCCCCTCGTATTGAATCCTCAAAGCTCCACAGTGGCGGCAATCACTAAGTTTCCTAAGCACATGGTGCTTTTTGGGCAGGTTCATGTAAACCCTGTCATAAATATCAGTACTGGGAGTCGCATGACCATCCTGTTGATCCACTCGGTAGGATTCAAAAGCAACTTCTAGATAAGATTAGACACTTGCATTAATCAAACTGCATGTAGAAACCATAGTATCATATGTTATAGTTTACTGATAACTCATGATAGCAACAATATACCTCGTTTCGCGAAGATCCTAGCTTCTTCATCATGGTTAACGTCTGTAGTTTCTATCTGGTTCCTATCTCCATTGCATTCTAGTACCGAAGATATGAATAATTCATTAAGGGTCATAAATCATGTTAAGTTCATGTTCAACAACAATGAGTAGATGAAACACAAAAGGACATAATGCACACCATCAATGTTGACAGTGTGGACATCGGGCTCCAGTATTCTGTATGCATGTTCTTCATGGTCGTTGCCTGAAAACATTTTGTGTCCCAATGAGTAAGTACCTTTGGTTGTAACCCTTTGTCATGTACCAGTTTTAGAAAAAAACGCACAACACCTTGATTATGAGTGGTTTGCCCTGCAGCTGGTGTAGGCTGCATCACTGGACCATTATCATCAGAATGCGCTATACCTGAAAATATAGGAGAGGGCCAAAATAAAGAAGAAAGTCAAACCTGATAATTTAGCACCATTAATAAGTCACAGAAGTAACCTCTTTTTTTTAAAAGAATCTTCTTGGATACGTAGGTTGAGTTGTGGGTTCTCTACCACTTCCATTTGTGTGACTCTTACTTATCCAGACTTCCGTTGAATCTGGTATGCATCATTTCTGTGCAACCAATCGGATTCGTCGTCGCCATAAATATTCTCGTTTTCGTCTAGAAGCTCTCTGGAATTTGGTACTGCACCACCCGCACATGTTATGTTAGCCAGTTGTGTGAATGCTGATTGTCCGGTAGCCATGACTTGTGTTACAAGGTTACTGCCATCTAGGACGACAACATTATGCTTTTTCTGGTCATGGGCCTGTCGCTGTCGCTTTAATATTTCCTCTCTATTCTGTGCATACCGCTCACGTTCAATGCGGTTCTTAATATCACTACGGTCTGAATAGACAAAGAATAGATCGTTAAATAACAATACGTATGGGCCTTATATCATTTAGTTGATGGTCATTACCTTGTGATATAGTCAGCTGTGCGTTTGCCCCACTGATCTCGGCAGCGGCAATCTTCTTCTGTTTATAGGCCTCACGCCGTCTCTTATTAATCTCATCCCTATTTTGTGCATACCGCTCTCTATCCCTCTGCCTTTTTACTTCTTTAGGGTCTGTAATAAATGAGACAATTTAGCAGTCGAGCAACAAAACAAAAATTTACTGATTAGGTACTGATCATCACCCAATGATTGGGAGTTGCTTATATCCTGGAACGGGGTGCGCGTCCCGTTGGGAGTGGTTGGTGTCATACGAAGTCCGCCAACTCTGTTAATGTGAAAAATGTCATCATACCATTGTACAGGAAGGTATAGAGTTTCATGTTCAACTACATCCTACTATTTACCATCATAGTTTTCTTGTTCTGCGTATGGAACCATTTGAATTCAGTGTGCATTAATTATTTAGAACAATGAATCATGATGTAGTTGTTATGATAATTTGCAGAAAGACAACCAGATCAATCAAAGCAATCGATGGATCAAAATGCAGAGAAAAGGCAACACCTTATACGGCGTATAGCTTGTCGTCGCGGCCGTGGACGGGTACCTCGGCGGCTGCAGCTCTATTGGTGAAGACCTCGTCGTCGCGGCCGTTGGCGGATGCGTCGACGGTTGCAGCTCTGTTGGTGAAGAGCTCGTCGTAGCGGCTGTTGGTGGATGCGTCGACGGTTGCGTAGGGCAGCGACGACGCACGAACTGCTGGACGTTTGGACGGCAACGTTGAACGGGGCAGATTGATATGATTTCCCTTATTTGTTGTTTGTTTCCATATAAGGTGCTGTACGTGAACGGGGAAGATTGATATGACTTCCCCTAACTTCGCACATCTGGTTTTTGTTTTTTTTGCTATTTTGTTTAGCACTTCCCCTAATTTAGCACTTCCCCTAATTTTTCCAAAGAAGGTGCTGGACGTGAACGTGAACGGGGGAGATTTTTTTGTTTGCACGTGAACTGGCAGAGTTTTCGTCCGTGCAACTAATATGCTAAACGTACTGTTAAGGTGGGCCTGGCACAATCTTGATGGTTAGATGTAATTAGAAGATCTGATCGTAAGGTTATAATTCCTCTGCGGGAAATTGTGTAGCTTTGGTTGGGGTGAAGTAGCGATGAATACGTTGGACTGTTTATTAGTAGTACTAGTAAGCATGCACGTGCAACGCACGAATAACCGTACACAGAAAATTCCCTGCTTATAATTAGCAAAAATCACACATCCAAGGCAATCAACATGGTGAATTTCTCCGTAAAGAACATATGGGATATTTATTGTCTGTATACTCCCTCCGTGCCTAAATATATGTCTTTTTGAAAAATTCTATGCACTACATACGTATGCATATAGACATTTTTAGAGTGTAGATTTACTAATTTTGATCCATATGTGATTTATATTCGAAAATTTAAAAAGATTTATAATTAGGAATGGAGGGAGTAGTCAAAATAGAATCAAATATTCCATAATGTTTCTTTTCTCTAATGCAAACTTCATAGGACTCATTAGAATTCAAAAAACTTACACGTCTCATTAGAATTCAAAAAATGAATTCCTAAATCTCACAGTTTCAATCTACGATATTTACAATCATGCATGTGGAATGATTTTGGAGTGCATCCATTTACTCCTTGAGTTTAAATCTTGTTGACTTATCCTTTTCTTAAACAAACAATGGGTATGTAATCGTGTACATACAAACACACGTACTAATATATGATATTTATGTGATTATAGAAGTACTAATTATGTATAAAGATCAACAGAGGTTCATAGACGCTCGTGTGTGGATCTGAAACCTCCATGCTCTATCCTTCTATAATATACAACTAAAAATAATATATATTTACGAAGACAAGAGAAAAGTCGGAAAAAGAAGAAAAATTCCCTTCTCCGATGACACAAACAGGTCAAGGTCAGACTACCATTTAGTGAGCAAGAAAGATTGATAGCATGACCAAAAATGATAGTTTGCAGACGACAATTGAAGATATGATCTCAAGGGTCCATGCACAAAAGACTAACATTAAAGGTGAATAACAATGTATGATAATAAGTGGTAATAAATCTTAGGTCAAGAAAATTACCCAAGAGAAAATATGTACCGATTGTCGAAAGAGCCTGACCAGCAGCAAACATCCATGGGAGATTTTACCACTAAAGAAGCTGCTCCATTTGATATGCTCTAAAAAGACTAATGAAATTATGAAGCACTCCTCCGCAACTTTGGAGATTTAGGTATACACACTGATTTTACAATGTGTCAGATATGTGACAAAAAAGCATAACCTACGGGAATAATGGAAGTACAAGTAAGTTATATGCATGAATAAAACACAACCTACAAGAACATAGGGGCAAAAAATTCAGAACACGGAAAATTTACATATGCCTAGAAGGTCACTGACCAAAGATTGAGATAAATGGTCAAGGATTCTTCTTAGTTGACCGGCGCTCGCTTTCCAGCTCACCCACCCGATCACGTGCTTGCCGGAGTTCCAACTGGAGGTTAGCAACATAAGATGCATCTTGCTGCTCATCCAGAAGATTTAGTTGGCTGGCTATCAGATAGGCATCATGTGATTCCATTATTTTCATGTTATCAGGCTCCCATTTTGTTGCTTTCTCCATAGTGGTAACATGTAGCATAGGTGAAGCACCATGAAACTGTACCTGCAGAATTAAATCCGTCAGTTCTTACAAATAATTTTGCATACCACTACATGTGAAATAGTCAAGATTATAGTTGACTTCTGACTCACCTTGTGAAGCTCTTCACTCTTTCGCTCCAAAACAGAAATTGGGCTTGAAATCTCATTCTTAAGATTCTGGTGATGACCCAACGTGTCTTGTTTAAGAAGCTGGACTTGTAGATGCCTTGGGATATGCTGTCGTATAGCAAATACAACCATTATAAGTCACCAGGAGAAGCTGGACTTGTAAATTTACATATGCATGTGCAATGCACGTGTTCATCATCAAATATAAATGTGAGTATGCTCAAAGGATCCAAAATTTAAAATCCCTGTCCTAGTATAATTTATAATAAATTTGCATAAATGGGAACCTATATAAAACTATTCTAGAATGAGCTTTCGGAGATAAATTATAATTGAACATAAGAATCTTAACATTCCTTTCAAAAACCAATAAATGCATTCAAGAAACAAAATGCTAGGTGTTTGCCAAGAGGCATTTGATATTAATATAAAAATAAATGAGGTTACATCTGCTTTTAACATCATCTACTTCTACTACCACTAAAAAAGCACGAGAGGGCAGATCCAACTCGCAATCTCAGCCGTCTAATAGCATCATCAATGGTTTAAAATCATCGTTAACGAAAAACGAATCTTCGTTAACGCTAATCCCCCGTCCACTTCGCCAACTGTCCGCCCGCACGCACCACAGTTTTGCCCTCGCTCTGCGCGCTGCCCCTGTCTCCGCCAGCTGCCCCCGTCTCAACCTCGCCTCCGCCGCTCGCCACGTCCGTCACCTCCCTTCGTGTTGCCCCGCTCAGCCCCGCCTCCGCCCGCTCGACCATCCCACCGCCTCCCCTTTAGACCGCCCCCGCTCATCCTTGCCCTCGACCGTCGCCCGCCTTCAAGCCCTTGGGATAGTTAGGCGGAGTGCCGGCCTCCAGATCCGCCACCGCCCGACCCGACCTCCTCTCATGTTCTTTGCCTAGGGAGCAGCTCCCCACGCGCCGCTCTGTCTCCTGGATGGCATTGTACTGCTCGGCGAACGCTGATTCTTCCTCCAGCACCTCGACGCGCGCTGGTGAGCTCAGCCATGGCGATCGTGGATCTCCGACCATGGTGGGTTGGCATGAATCCCTACCATCCACCCTTCTCTTCTCTGTTTCTTCATCTACACATCTTCTAATTCTTTCTTCCTTTGTTTTATGTGCAGATTGCTCCGATCTGGAGAAGAAGCAGCTGCAGGAAACTAAAACAGCAACATAAAACTGCAGGGGATGGTACCATGTCATATTTCTAGGCCTTTTCCATGTACAAGCAAAGCAAGATGAAGATGAGGATGACCAAAGATTTGCACATACATAGCATGATTAATTCTACGGCATAACGCAACCAGATGTCCCGCAGACAGATTCATAGTGGAATGTTAAAACACTTGGTACTGAAATTAACCACTCACCCTTGATCGACGAGCCAATGTACCATTCCAGCAGTGATGCCCTTTGTCACCGAGAAAACCGGAAACAGAGAATCAGGCTGAACGGGGCGCGGATCGTATTTCCGCAATGTGCCGGCAACAGTATCTATTATGACCTTTCCATCTTTGTATGCGCATACCTGTGAGAAGAATATCATATCAATATGGCTGCATTGCAACAAGGTAACCATCATATGCATATATCGTAGCTAAACTCGTGATGCAAAGTTTTGGCATACATATATTGCTACAACAACATCATGGCATGTAAATGAATGGAAAGAGATTATTGACCCACTTGTAAACCCAAAATTTTGTCGCTTCCCATCCGAATTAGAAGATTCCTCAGTTTAGACTCCACTTCAGAGTTAACAGGCGAGTCATAGATCCACTCGCTGTTAGTTGAGGGACTGCGTGTCATACTCCTGATATCAATGAAATCATAAATTAGCAAATTCGAAAAAGATGATCCCTACAAAGCTGATGCAAACATAAGCATGACGCGCATCTCACCTTAGCAAAGTTGATTCAGCAAATGGCCTCATGATGTCTAGATAAACTATCCTAACATTCAGTGAAGCCGAAAGCCCTGCAGGTATAAATGAAAAACTGCCACTGTGATGCTGGAAATATCAGAGGAATGTACAAGTTCAAGAGACCAAGACATGGCTCTAAGAATTTTCAAGAACCTCATGAAAATTATCGCATCCCCAGGGAAAGCGTCAACCTGACAGCGAGAAAACCTCCATTTAACACCGGACTCTTGGTTGACAAACCCAACACAGCTTACAGGAAAGTAATTAAAGTACCAGGATGAGGATCTCCGTTGAAGAAACCGTCAATGTATATTTGATGAGCATAAGCACGGGTTATCTCTTCAACGAGTTTTTTCTTATCGACGCCATATTCTTCCAATGAATCATTGTCATGTAAGCGAATTCCGTCCATGTATTCCAGAATCAGAATCTTTTCAGTAGACTGATACAGAAAAGAATGGGTCAGATGATGGTCCCGGTTCACGTGATTTGCAAACACTAATGCAAGACAAACAGAATAAAGTTTAGGCTGCCAGTTAATACCTGAATAATTTCTGGTATCAGTACATCAACATCACTGGAAACACTGCCACTCCCACCTTCAGTTTTCCAACTAAGATTCTTCGAGACGGTCCTAGTGTTCTCTGTAAGTAGATTTTGCACCTTACATTATCATGATGACCTCTTTATGAATGACTGTACCTAAGAATCTGAGCAAGGAGAAGTACCTGCTTCATGATTGAAATCAAGTTCCTTGGGTGCCTCCTTGCACCATTCATCAATCATTGGGTTGAAGTCATATTGAGGTTCTGCCCATGCAATCCATTCGATCAATGATTTTGCATTCTTCAAATCCTGACCATAGATGAAAAGTTGCAATAGCAATCCTACTTATCTTACAAACCACTATTCACAGAAAGTAAAAGAACCTCTAATATGATCTCTTTGATACCATCATGCTGAACTTTCACAGCCATCTTCCAGAGTTGCACGATGAACCTGTGCTATCTGTCAAGAAGTGTTCATTCACTTGAGCATATTACGAATTTACACCAATGAAAGTATAGTTCATTTAGGAGGCATGGAACTTACTGATGCGGTTGCAAGAGGGTCAAGGTCAAAAGTAGCAAAGAGTTCACTCATGGGTTTACCAAGTTCTTTTTCTATGGTTCCACAAACCTGCACACGACAGACAAAAACCAAGACTAAGATAAACTGCATTACAGTTATGCTATCTGATGATGCCAGTTTGATTGGTCACAAATGAATGGAAGTACATTTACTTATGATACCATTTACTAATGAACAGTTTTTTCTTTCTTTCTTGAGAGTAACTAATGAAGAGGAAATGCATACCGCTTCAAGAGGGAGTGGAGGAAGCGAGTCCTACAACTGCTTCAGGACCTCTATGTACGGCTCAGGGAGCACGTCCGCTCTGGTGAACAAGGACTGGCCCATCTTCACCCACAAACCTTCTAGCTCTATCAACAGGAGTGAATTCAGCGAATCAACTTGAATAATTCATGCGGCTACAAAGATACAAACGGTAAAGATGAACTATTGTGGGAAGCGAGGCGGAGGAGGAGCAGGATCTGGGACGGACCTGTAACTCGCGCCGGCGGGCTTCTTCCTGGATAGGGACGTGGCGAGCGGGGGAGGCGGATGGCGTCCTGCGGCGCGAGCGGGGGGAGGCGGGGCGAGCGCGGCACGTGGCGAGCAGGGCGAGCGGGGGAGGCGGCGCGACGTCCTGCGGCGCGAGCGGGGGGAGGCGGGGCGAGCGCGGCCCGGACGGCGAGTGAGGCGAGCGGCGCGGCGGGGCGGGGCGAGTGGCGCGGCGCGGCGGGGGGAGCGACGCGGCGGCTTGGATGGCCGAGCGGGGCGAGCGGGGAGCGGCACGGGGGCGGCGGCGGCCAAGCGGGGCGGTGGCCAAGCGGGGCGCGACGCGGGGAGAGCGCAGCGGGGCGCGGCACGGCGCGGGGCGAGCGGGGTGCGACGCGGGGCGAGCGGGGTGCGACGCGGGGCGAGCGGGATCGGCACTGAGAGGAGGGCGGCGGCGGCGCGGCACGGGGGGCGGCGGCCAAGCGGGGCGCGGCGCAGGGCGGGGAGAGCGGGGTGCGGCGCGGGGCGAGCGCAGCGGGGCGCGACAGGGCGCGGGTAGCGGCGCGGGGCGAGCGGAAGCGGAGGGCGGCGATGGCAGGGCGGGAGAGGAGGGCGGCGGTGGCGCGGGGCCAACGGTGGCGGTACTCGGCGACGGGAGAGGAGGGTCGTGGCGACGGGTCGGGAGAGGAGGACGGCTCGGGGGCGGGGAGCGGGGGGAGGGGTCGCGGCAGCTGGGCGAGCGGGAGCGGCGAGCGGGGGCGAGTAGGAGCGGCGGGCGATCGGGGTGAGCGGGGCGAGGGCTTGCGGGAGCAGTTCCAGATCGGGGTGAGGGGGAGGCGGACGGGGATGGGGAGTTGGACGCAGAAAGTTTCGTTGGTGGAGTATGTTCAGCCAATTGTAATTGCTAAGTACATCCAGCAGACGGTGGATTAACGAGGGCTGTTAGATTAAGATCTGTGGGATTAATCGTGGGGTGCTGATTGTTTTTTTAGGACGTTTGATGGGGTATCTGTAGTGTAATTCTTGTTCGATTGTTTAATAGTAGTATAGAAGAAGGGCAACTCCAATGCAGCGGCAGAAACAAACATGCCCGTCGTCCACTTCGGTCATTCGGGCCGGCTAGACGGATACGTAGCGTCCGTTCTTCTGTGGTAGCCCGTAGGTGCGTCCAACACGGCCAAGTCATTTAAAATTTTTGAGATCTAAAAAATGAACATTTTGAAATTTAAAATATTTTACATTGCCAACAAAGTTCCTACTAGTACAATAAACCTAGCTTAAAATAAAATAAATAAACAGAATCATAGATTTACTCTTGGATGCCGACGTCGTTGTTGCCGTCGTCCGTTCTGAGGTCCTCGAAGGGTGGAGGTTTCCACTAGAATGGCCACATGACAAGTGGCGCTCGTGCATGCGCTGATGCAGCATGCGGGTCGAGCTACACCGCCGGATGGTGGTGCAGTTACCACGTCTATGTGCCCACCCACACGGCCGGGGTCGACACCAACTTTGGCGTGCAAGGCACCGTTCTCATGCACGACCAGGACTACCCCACTAGAAAGTCTGCATCCTCCTCCAATGCCTCATCCTGCGGCTCGGGGATGGCGACGTCTATAGGAGTTATTTCCTATAGAGACAATAATAATAGGACAGTGTTCTACGCGGGTGCATCGTCAAAACTTTTGACCGACCGCGCGCGGACCGCTCGATCCGTCAGCCGTACGCGGACCGTACCGTTAGATCTATCTATGCAGCAGCATTCCTCAATGCAGCAATTTCGATCACGATGTAACAAATTTTCGTCATGGTTGCAACAAAAATATGGTTGTAGCAAAAAAATATCAACGTGATCATAGAAAAAAAACGACGATGATGATGTGTGGTAACAAAACAAAATATTGTTTGTAGCAAAAACAATCCGGTGAACTCGGGACGTGTGTGCAACTTTTTTACTAAACGGTTGCAGCAAAAAATGATACCGGTTTTAGCAAAAATTAACACGGTTGTAGCAAAAATAAAAAAATACCGGTTGTAGCAAAAAATCTGATGAACTGTAGTTGAAACCAAACGTATATGCAACTTTTTAAGTAGATAAATATAACAAATAAAAAATGCTTGTAGCAAATTTAAACGCTAGTTGCAGCAAATTTAGATGAAAAAGCTGCATGTGTAATAAGCTGCACGCGCGGGGTCACGCGCGACCGGCCGGACTGCTCGGCCGGCGCGCCAGCCACAAGCGTTTCCCATAATAATAGCTGTTTATCTCCGAGTTCATAATTATGTTTATATTACATACTTTAAATGGAATTGTTCATCAGTCCATATGTCCATAAAGTCATAGAGGAAAACTCATATGCAGGTGTCAAATAATAAACGGTAAAATGTATTCCTAGTCGTGCTTCTAAGATTAGCTCAAGTGTTAGATGATGGTCACATTTTCCTAATCATGGGCATTACTACGATGACAACTTTGAGAACACAATGTTAGAAGATCATTTGTGTTGAATCGACCCAAATTGATCTTATGCTATGAAATACGTCGGTTACGAGTTAATGGTTTTATAACACAGATAAAGCTAGCATTATCATAATTCCTTGGACCATGAGAAGATCGAGTTCCTTCATACTTGCTTCATGAACTTTGGGGTTAGATAAAAGTCATCCGTAACTGGGTGGCTATTACGGCGATTTTCGGGTTCATGGAAAAGTATGACAAGTTACTTGATAGCTAAAGATTGGGATTTGCTCCTCCAACGATGCAGAGATATTCTTCGGGCACTCATGGTGTCATGGTATCCATCATCGTATGACCAAACACAACGTGATTTGATCAAGGGGATGCCATAATGTGGGAAAAGAAAAGAAAACAACACCAGCAATGAGGAAACTAGCATAGTCAAAATCTCACCTAGGGTATTTGTGACATAGTGTGAAGCAACATGAACAACATTCAGTAATAACAGGTTCGCTCGAATATTCATTCGTGTGGGGTATAGGAATCAACATGGATGTCCACTGTTCTGCTATTGATCATGGACCAGAAAAGTTATGATCATGTCTATAATTCACTGAACCTACAGGGTCACACACTTCAGGGTCATCTATGTGCTATGTAATAGACAAGCAGTCCAAGAGACTATTTCCGCAAAAAATACGAAGACGACAAGTAAGTTTCACAGTGAAAAACTGGAAATGTTCCAGATACAAACTACATATCAGAAATGTTTCAAACGCGTCCAAAATTATTTTAGGGGGTGCCGGAAATGTTCCGGACCTTGCGGTTTTTTTAGATTAAACAAACACTAAAAATATTTCATGAAAAGTTATTGTGAATAGTGGTATGAATAGTGATGTTAACGATAGTAACACTACTAGGGAGAACCCCTTTTGGTGGCTTTTTGGAAAGCCACCTTTTGGCATTCTGTCCCAAAAATGAAGGTGATGACATGGCATGGTGGGACCCCTTGGGGGGGGGGCACATAAGGTCATCGTCCAAGATGGAGCTCCTCTATGGAGCTCTACTTTCCTCCCCTTTTTGCCCTAATGTAGGACATAACTCATGGGCATTGTGGTATTTTCAAGTGCCTCTACCCCTGGCCTCACACTATAAATAGAGGTGTATAGAGCTCTCTGTTTCACACAAGCTCTCTCATATACAAATGCCAAGGAATGATCCGACTTTCTATCTCCCTCTCCACGAAATAGTTTCGTAGCTGAAAGGTTGTCTAGTCTTCGGTAGGGCCTAGTTCTGGATGACGAAGTCCTACCTCATAACTGACACTAGATGTGTGCAACCTGATAGAGTTGTCATAGTTTGGGTGTTAGTTCAAGAGACGTGCTACGGTTTTGTCCAAGGATGTGACCATGTGCCTCCCGGAGGGCTGTTCGAGTGACTGGTCGAGTTTCTGTTCGTGTGCCTCACGGAGCGTTGTCCGAGTGACTGATCGAGTTTCTATCTGAGGGCCTCTTGAAGGGCTGTCCGAGGGACTATCCGAGTTTTTTTCCAAGGTTCAATCTTGGAGCCTTCTAAAGGGATGTCCAAGGGAATGATCGAGGGAGTACACCCTCGCAGTTGGGAGGTTGTAAAATCATAGCTGCGGGGATCTGCACCAGTGATATCCATCGACTCTCCTTTTGATGCGCTACATGTTGGTAATGATTAGATCAAATCTTGTATGCATCTTCATAGTGGTCATGGTCTTTATGTAGGTTAGATTGTTTTATTTTCCGCTACTTTGTCATAAATGTCGCATGCGGTCGACAAGGCCAATAACAATACCATGCCCTCCCATTGGGCGATTTCGTCGAGCTTGGAGTCATAGATGGCCTTCTTGAAGGCCTCGTCCTCCTCATCGATTTCTGGGGCTGGCGGCAACGATGACAGGGACAGCGAGGGCGCAAGCACACGTCCACACATGCATGATGGTCTAGCAGCGTGCACCTGTGGTGGGAGGGAGGGGAGGGAAGGAGCACACATCAGCGAAGAAGGACCAGCGCCTCATGTCGTGCTAGTTGCGGAACCAAGTCACCGACAACTGCGATGTGACGACATACCTCATGTCATGGAGGAGGATTAGGGAGAGCTGAGCTCGGCAACGACCTATCTCCAACATGTGAGCATGACGGGTGGTTGGAATGGGAGGCACGAGCACCCTCTTTGGGCTGAGGTGCCACCCGTCTGGTAGGTGCACGTTCGACCATGACAGCATGGTGGCCTCATCCCAATAGCATTGACACTTGCCAACGTTGATGTAGATCTGTTGCCGCAGTGCCGCGAGTGGCAATAAGGTGAAGTTTGTCGCACGGTGGCTTGGCCGTGATGACCCAGCCGATATCCGCCTCATTGTCATGCTTCTCGAACTTCCCTCGGATCCACTTCTACACCCTTTTTTCCAATGGGCGGTGATCTGCGCAATCTCTGACGTTAACTAGACGAATGCTTATAACAACAAACCTTCTCCTGCAACGGCACCAGAAGAATGTTGATAGCACTCCCCGACAATGAAACTGGAAGAATGTTGTTGATGGCCCACCAGCGCGTGGGCTCGCAACAGTTTTCGAGGGTAGAGTATTCGACCCAATTTGTTGATAAGCCAGTCAGGAGGTGAGAGTATACTCTCAAGTATTAGCAGCTGAATTTGTTGGATTCAACCACACCTGAAAGATTAGTATCTGCAAGCACAATAGTGACAACAAAGTAATATGATAACAATGGTGTCAGAAACGATCTGTTGACGGCAAACTATTCCTAACGATTGTATCAATGGCGCCTTCGTTGCCGCGTCGACGGAAGTTGTCAATTCCCGTCAACGGTAGGTGAACCAACAGTGTAGCAGGTAGCAGCAGGGTAACGAGCAATAGCAATGGCAAGGTACAACCATAGTGACAGCAGTAGCAAGTAGCAACAGTAGCAAGCGACAGTAGTAGCAACAGTAGCAGCAGAGCAAAACAAGTAACAGCAGTAGCAACAGTAGTAGCAGCAGCAGAGCAAGACAAGTAACAGGAGTAGCAACAGTAGTAGCAGCAACAGAGCAAGACAAGTAACAACAGTAGCAACAGTAGTAGCAGCAGCAGAGCAAGGCAAGTAACAGCAGTAGTAGGACAAACTCGTAGGCAATGGGTCGGTGATTTGTTTGGATGATATTCATCATGCAACAACTATGACACGGAAAGATATGTGGCTAGCTCCCGTTCGTCAATGTGATGTAGGCATGCATTCCGTGTGTCGTCATACGTGCTTAGGGAAAAGAACTTGCATGACATCTATTGTCCATCCCTCCCATGGCTGCGGGGTCCAAAAGGAAACTACGGGATATTAAGGTTCTCCTTTTAATAAAGAACCGGACCAACGCATTAGCACTTGGTGAACACATGAACTCCTCAAACTATGGTCATCACCGGGAGTGGTTCCGGTTATTGTCACTCCGGGGTTGCCGGATCATAACACATAGTAGGTAACTACAACTTGCAAGATCGGATCTAAAACACACATATATTGGTGACAACATAATAATTTCAGATCTGAAATCATGGCACTCGGGCCCTAGTGACAAGCATTAAGCAAGGCAAAGTAGTAGCAACATCAATCTCAGAACATAGTGGATACTAGGGATCAATCCCCATCAAAACTAACTCGATTACATGATAGATCTCATCCTACTCATCACCGCCCAGCGAGCCTACGAATAGATTACTCACGAACGACGAAGAGCTTCATGGAATTGGAGAGGGAAGAAGGTTGATGATGACGATGGCGACGATTTCCCCTCTCCGGAGCCCAAGACGGACTCCAGATCTGCCCTCCAGATGAAGAACAGGTGGTGGCGGCGCCTCCGTATCGAAAACGCGACGAAAACTTCTCTTTTTTATTTTTTCTGGGACGAAAGACAACTTATAGAGCTGGAGTTGGGGGCGACAGGTGCCTTTGGGCCCCACAAGCCTGCCCACCGCCACCAGGGGGGTGGTGGCGGAGCAGGGGCTTGTGGGCCACTGGCCCACCCCCTGAGGTGGAACTTGGCGCAGATATTTTTGATATTTTCCAAAACTGCTCCCCGTAAATTTTCAGGACGTTTGGAGACATTTGATTTCTGCACAAAAATAACACTAAGGCAATTCTGCTGAAAACAGCGCCAGTCCAGGCTAGTTCCATTCAAATCATGGAAATTATAGTCCAAAACAAGGGCAAAAGAGTTTGGAAAAGTAGATACGTTGGAGACGTATCAACTCCCCCAAGCTTAAAACCTTGCTTGTCCTCAAGCAACTCAATTGACAAACTGAGAGAGAAAGAAAAACTTTGACAAACTCTGTTTGATCTTGTTGTTGCAACTATGTCTAACTCATAACCAGAATTTCAGCAAGATCACAAGTTAACCACATAAGCAAATGACACAAAGGTCTCACGGTAAACTAATATCAATGGCATAATCAGCTAACGAGCAAATAATAATGAGTTTCAAATACCAACACTTCAATCAAGACAAGTATGAAGCAATATGAATAGGTGGTATCTCGCTAGCTCTTTCTGAGACCGCAAAACATAAATGCAGAGCACTTTCAAAGATCAAGGGCTGACTAAACATTGTAATTCATAGCAACGAAGATCCAGTCATAGTCATACTCAATATCAATCAAAAGCAAAGCATAAAAATGACAAAGGTGCTCTCTAATTGGTGCTTATATAAGAGGAGGATGACTCGACAGGAAAATAAATAGACAGGCCCTTCGCAGAGGGAAACATTGATTTGCAGAGGTGCCAGAGCTCAAGCTTTGAAAACAGAGATAATAATTTTGGGTGGCATGCTTTCATTGTCAACGCAATGACCAAGAGTTCTCAATATCTTCCATGCTACTCATGCTATAGGTGGTTCCCAAACAGAAAAGTAAAGTTTTAACTCCCCCACCACCAATCAATCACACTCCACGGTTAGCCGAATCCTCGGGTACCGTCCATACTAACATCAATCCGGGGGGAGTCTTGTTTTACAGTTATGTTTTTGATTTAAGCATGGAACTGGGCATCCCAAATACCGGTCCCTTTCTCGTGAATGACTGTGAATAAACACATGTGAAGGATAACACTCCTAGCATGGAAGATACCAATAGCCTTCTCTCAGCACATGAGCGGTTCGGGCATGCAAAACAGATTTATTTCTTGAAGGTTTAGAGAATGGCACATGCAAATTTACTTGGAACGACAGGTAGATACCGCAAAATAGGTAGGTAAGGTGGACTCTCATGGAAAAACTTTTGGGTCTATGGGAGTGGATGCACAAGCAGTATTCCCGCTTAGTACAAGTGAAGGCTAGCAAAAGACTGGGAAGCGACCAACTAGAGAGCGACAACGGTCATCAAGATGCAATGAGTTTGACTAACATTGAATGCAAGCATGAACATGATATAAATTACCATGAACACGAACATCATAGAGGCTATGTTGATTTTGTTTCAACTACATGCATGAACATGCGCCAAGTCAAGCCACTTGAAACATTCAAAGGAGAATACCATCCTATCATACTACATCACAGTCATCTCAAAATCTATGTTGGCATTCAAGACAAACCATTATAAGTTCTCAGCTAAATAAGCATGGCATCAGAAACTATGATCTCTAAATTGTCATTGCAAATATGGTTCTCTCACAACAAAGCTAAATCTGGGTTGACAAGCTAGTCATATTTACAAAAAAAAAATAGATAGAGTTCATACCAGCTTTTCAGTCTCAGTCACTTCATTTGCACGATCGAACGATGAAAACGATAATAAGCGCATTGGACTAAGCTGAATCTGCAGGCAAACACAAAGGAGAACACAAAGTAATATGACTCTTTGAAAGCTAAAGAGGTAATCATGCAAGAACCAATAAACATTGTAACCAATATCTTCTACCTTGACACAAAGAAAAAGAAAACTATTTACATGGGAAAGCTCCCAACAAGCAAAAGAAGAAAGAAAAATCTTTTTGGGTTTTCTCAAAAGGACACAAAACAAGAAAACAAGAAAACGAAAATAAACTAGCATGGATAATACAGTGGCAAAGTGTAAACACTGGCTAACAGAGTGAAAGCATAAGCATGAATATAAAGTCGGTGAGAACACGTACTCCCCCAAGATTAGGCTTTTGGCCTAGCTTGGTATACTCCCATGGTGGGAAATAACCAGCTCCAGGATACTCCGGAGCAGACTGCGGATGCCACTGCTGTGTGAGCTCCTCTGGCTCCCACTGATAAACTGACGTCTGGTACTCGACTCGCGGCTCGGGCACAGGTGCCTGTGGTTGGGCCAAGCCCCAATATGCATAGATGTCCGTGGGCATAATAGTGTACGTGCCTGCATGAAGATCAAACAAAGAAGGAGCAGGCAAAGTGATAGTCTCTCGAGTACCCTGACTAAACACCAGGTTATAAATCATCCGTCTACTAGCATCTGTATCCAGAAAATCATGGCGAACCATGCTGTCATAATCCAGATATCTCTCAGGGAGAAGCATCTCTCCTTCCTCTCCCAGTATAATGGGTATCTCAAAGTGTGTGGCAAGACGGTTAGCATAGATACCTCCATAACAACACCTTTGGAACGGTTCAGGTTCAACCGTTGAGCGAATATAGCGCCCAAGCTATAAGTCATATTGTTATAAAGGCCTTCGCGCAAAACCGCAAGGTCTGGAGAACTAAGTGATCCAGCCTCCCCACGGCCAATCAAACATTTTCCCACAAATAGTGAGAAGCACCGAAGCACAGGAAAATGTATGCTAGCAATTCTAGCGCGAGACACTCCTCTCTCCTCTCCAACAGCAATAGAACCAATGAAATCCTCCAAGTCCCGTGGACGAGGGTCACTGATATCCCCAACATAAGGTAATTTGCATACGTTGCAAAAGTCCTGCAGCGTCATGCACTGGGGAACATCGTATATCATGAACTCAACCATGGGAGGATTCTTCCTCGGATAAAAGTTGAAGCTTTGAATGCAAATATTGGTGAGGAGGAGATATTGTGGGCACTTATCTTCAACGAACGCAGTAAGACCTGCATTCTCCACCAAGTAATAAAAGTCTTCATAAAGTCCGGCGGCGCGCAAAAATTCATCACTTGGCCACACGCACGCTCGAACTTCTGTGTCTCGAGGGACTACGTACTTGGGGTGATTCTTCTCATTCTCCTTGGTGTTATGGCTTGAAGAGCCTCTCAAGAACCTCCTCATCTTTTCCTTTTTCTAGCTCTAAAAATTCTGAAATTTTTAGAGACTTCGAAAGAAAAGTGAATAAGGATTAACCCAACTTGTAGCAACTACTCCTACTAGTGCCGAGGGACCGTATCACGCGCTAAAACTACTTGGCACTAGCTAAAATCAACATTTATAGCTCAAGAACAGGGTTACCGAGGTAGCAAGAATTCGTGAAGGATAAAGCAGTAGAGCAAAAACTAATTGGACCAATGGAGGAGTCACTTACCAAGGAGTAATTTCCCCAAAACAGTTCGGAGAATGGTGCTTTGAGCAAGGAGATCGAAAATCATAGCCAAATGAGCAAGAACACGGGTTTGAGCTGCGAAACAATTTTTTCTGGAGGTGGAAGAAGAGGCTGGGAGCTGGAATGAGTGGAGGGGGTGCCTGTGGGCTCCACAAGCTTGCACCCCGCCACCAGGGGGGTAGGTGGCGGTGGGGGGGCTTGTGGTCCACTGGTCAGTCCCCCTGACCAGCTCCGAGGCCCAGACATTTTCAAAAATTCCAGAAAAAATCATACTAAATTTTCAGGACCATCGGAGAACTTTTATTTTCGAGGTATTTTTCTCCGAGGCGCTAAAACAGAAAACAGGAAAAGCTAAACTAATTCTATCATTTTTCTTCTAAGCAACAAAAAAAAGAAAGCTCAAAACAGATATATGTGACTCTTTGATTCATCCGTTTCATGGTCATCGAAAGAAATCCGTCAATGGGATTGATCAAGTCCTTATGACAAAACCTTCTCAAATCGCAAGAGAGAACGGAGAATTTTCGAATAGCCACTAAGGCCTAGTTCTTTTGGCAGAATCTGGGGATTCACCCAGAATCTGACCCCTCCCCAGCTTCTCCCAGAATCTTGGAGCCTCATTTATTTTACAATCTTATCTAGTTAGGGTCTAATTAGCTAGGATTGTAAAACAAATGGGGGTCAAAGATTCTGGGAGAAGCTGGGGAGGGGTCGGATTCTGGGAGAATCCTCAGATTCTGGCAAAAGAACTGGGCCTAAGTCACCTCAATGGGGATATGTATCTCCCCAACAAGCAAATCATACTTCATCTTGACACGAGGAATAGGGCATTCAAAGCTCCCAATGAGAATCGATGAAGTCTTTTCGATAGCATTGATGCAATGTACTTGATATCGTTTCTTCGGAAAGTGCACTGTGTGCTCATTACCGTTGACATGGAAAGTGACATTGCCTTTGTTGCAATCTATAACAGCCCCATGCAGTGTTTAAAAAGGGTCTTCCGAGGATGATAGCCATGGCATCGTCCTCGGGAATATCCAAGATAACAAAGTCTGTTAAGATAGTGGTATTAGCAACCACAACAGGCACATCCTCGCAAATGCCGATAGGGAAAGCAGTTGATTTGTCGGCCATTTGCAGAGAAATTTCAGTGGGTGTCAACTTATCCAGCCCAAGTCTACGATAAAGAGGAAGCGGCATAACACTAACACCGGCTCCAAGGTCACATAAGGCAGTTTCCTTTAATGGAGCAAGGTATAGTGGGCACTCCGGGATCACCAAGTTTCTTAGGAGTTCCACCTTTGAAAGTGTAATTGGCAAGCATGGTGGAGATCTCAAGATTTGGTATCTTTCGTTTATTAGTCACGATATCTTTCATGTACTTGGCATACAGAGACATCTTGAGCATATCAGTTAACCGCATCTGCAGAAAGACGGGTCTTATCATCTCAACGAAGCGCTCAAAATCCTCATCATCCTTTTTCTTGGATGGCTTAGGAGGAAAGGGCATAGGTCTCTGAACCCATGGCTCTCTTTCTTTACCATGCTTCCTAGCAGTGAAGTCATTCTTGTCGTATCTCTTAGGTTGTGGATTATCAGGATTAACCGTAGGTTCAATCTCCACATCCTCATCATGGTTAGGTTGAGCATTATTATGAACATCACTGTCCATATTGTCACCAGGTTCATGTTCATCACCTGATTGTGTTTCCGCATCAAACGCACAAATATCATTAGGTTCTTCAGGTGTGACCGTATTTGGTGAACTGGCATGCAGGTTTCTATCATCCTTCTTCCTCTCCTTAGGATGACTGGGTGTATCAGCATTGATTCCTTGAGAATCTTGATCAATTCTCTTAGGATGACCTTCAGGATACAAAGGTTCCTGAGTCATTTTGCCTCCTCTAGTAATGACTCTGACAGAGTTGTCATTTAGTTCATTGAGCAAGTCATTCTGAGCTTTAAGTACTTGTTCTACCTGAGTAGTAATCATAGAGGCATGTTTACTCAGAAGCTTCAGAGCATTGCCATTTCTGTCTACACAAGCACTTAGATGGCTAAGCATACGAGCACTTTGTTCCAAATGTCTGCTAACATAATCATTGAAACTCTGTTGTTTGGCAACAAAGTTGTCAAATTTATCAAAGCATAGGCTAGCAGGTTTATCAAAAGGAATATCGCTCTCGTCAAACCTATGCAGATAATTCACTTCTACTACCTGTACCGGGTTATCGAGACCATGGATCTCTTCGATAGGTGGTAGATTTTTGACATCTTCAGATCTAATGCCTTTCTCTTGCATAGATTTCTTGGCTTCTTGCATATCTTCGGGACTGAGGAATAGAATACCTCTTTTCTTAGGAGCTGGCTTAGGCGGTGGTTCAGGAATAGTCCAAGCATTATCGTTGATCAAGAGGTTATTCAGTAGAGTCTCAGCTTGTTCTACAGTTCATTCCCTGAACACACAACCGACACAACTATCTAGGTAGTCTCTAGAGGCATCGGTAAGTCCATTATAGAGGATATCAAGTATCTCGTTCTTCTTAAGAGGGTGATCAGGCAAAACATTCTGTAGCTGGACGAGCCTCCCCAAGCTTGTGGAAGACTATCTTCTTGGAGTTGAGAAAAGTTGTATATTTCCTGCAAGGCAGCTTGCTTCTTATGGGCAGGGAAATATGTCTCACAGAAGTAATAGACCATCTCCTGGGGACTACGCACACATCCAGGAGCAAGAGAGGTGAACTAGGCTTTAGCGTCATCCTTTAGAGAGAAAGGAAACAACTTAAGGATATAGTAGTGGTGGATCTTCTCCTCATTAGTGAAAAGGTTGGCTATTTCGGATAGTTTGGCAAGATCAGGTATGACCGTCTCAGACTCATAACCGTGAAAAGGATCATATTCGACTAGAGAGATTATCTCAGGGTCGAGAGAGAATTCATAATCCTTATCGGTGACAAAGATAGGCGAAGTGGCAAACTTCGAGTCATTTTTCATCCTAGCTTCACGAGATTTTCCCTTCCACTTGAGAATTAATTTCTCAGTGTCATAGGCATCCTTACACGCAAGAAAGTCCTCAGCTATCTCTCCCTCCATAACGTAACCCTCAGGTATATCAGGCAGTTCATATCTAGGAGAGCTAGATCTAGCAGGAGCAAAAGCAGGTTCTATCTCAATAGTATCGGTAGTTTCAGAAGCATCACGAGCATTGGCAGTAACTCTAGCAATATGAGCATCAAGGAACACTCCTAGTGGAACATCAGGCAAAGGAGTATCTCTAGCAGTATCAAGCATAGCATCATCAGGCAAAATAGCATCTCTAGCATCATCAGGCAAAGCAGTATCAAGCATAACATCTCTAGCAGTATCATAGTATCAGACATAGTATCTCTAGCAGTATCAAGCATAGCATCTCTAGTAGTATCAGGCATAGTATCAAGCATAACATCTCTAGCACTAGTATCACAAGCATCATCAAGCACAGGCGACATATCAAGATTTCTAGCAGGAGGTGATGTCGCAAACTTACTCATAACTGAAGGTGAATCAAGTGCAGAGCTAGATGGCAATTCCTTACCTCCCCTCGTAGTTGAGGAAAATACTTTGGTCTTCGGATCCTTCAGATTCTTCATAGTGATCAGCAGATATAAATCCCAAGTGACTCAGAGAATATAGCAATACCTCCCCGGCAACGGCGCCAGAAAAATGCTAATCTACGCAATCTCTGGCGTTAACTAGACGAATGCTTATAACAACAAACCTTCTCCTGCAACGGCACGAGAAGAATGTTGATAACAATCCCCGACAATGAAACTCGAAGAATGCTGTTGATGGCCCACCAGCGCGTGGGTTCGCAACAGTTTTCGAAGGTAGAGTATTCGACCCAATTTGTTGATAAGCCAGTCAGGAGGTGAGAGTATACTCTCAAGTATTAGCAACTGAATTTGTCGGATTCAACCACACCTGAAAGATTAGTATCTACAAGCACAATAGTAACAACAAAGTAATATGATAACAACGGTGTCAGAAACGATCTGTTGATGGCAGACTATTCCTAACGATTGTATCAATGGCGCCTTTGTTGCCGCGTCGACGGAAGTTGTCAATTCCCGTCAACGGTAGGTGAACCAACAGTGTAGCAGGTAGCAGCAGTGTAACGAGCAATAGCAGTGGCAAGGAACAGCAGTAGTGACAGCAGTAGCAAGTAGCAACAGTAGCAAGCGACAGTAGTAGCAACAGTAGCAGCAGTAGCAGCAGAGCAAAACAGGTAACAGCAGTAGCAACAGTAGTAGCAGCAGCAGCGCAAGACAAGTAACAATAGTAGCAACAGTAGTAGCAGCAGCAGAGCAAGACAAGTAACAGAAGTAGCAACAGTAGTAGCAGCAGCAGAGCAAGGCAAGTAACAACAGTAGAAGGACAAACTCGTAGGCAATGGGTCGGTGATTTGTTTGGATGATATTCATCATGCAACAGCTATGACACGGAGAGATATGTGGCTAGCTCCCGTTCGTCAATGTGATGTAGGCATGCATTCCGTGTGTCGTCATACGTGCTTAGGGAAAAGAACTTGCATGACATCTATTGTCCATCCCTCCCGTGGCAGCGGAGTCCAAAAGGAAATTACGGGATATTAAGGTTCTCCTTTTAATAAAGAACCGGACCAACGCATTAGCACTTGGTGAACACATGAACTCCTCAAACTATGGTCATCACTGGGAGTGGTTCCGGTTATTGTCACTCCGGGGTTGCCGGATCATAACACATAGTAGGTAACTACAACTTGCAAGATCGGATCTAAAACACACATATATTGGTGACAACATAATAATTTCAGATCTGAAATCATGGCACTCGGGCCCTAGTGACAAGCATTAAGCAAGGCAAAGTAGTAGCAACATCAATCTCAGAACATAGTGGATACTAGGGATCAATCCCCATCAAAACTAACTCGATTACATGATAGATCTCATCCTACTCATCACCGTGAATAGATTACTCACGAACGACGAAGAGGTTCATGGAATTGGAGAGGGAAGAAGGTTGATGATGACGATGGCGACGATTTCCCCTCTCTGGAGCCCAAGACGGACCCCAGATCTGCCCTCCAGATGAAGAACAGGTGGTCGGCGCCTCCGTATCGAAAACGCGACGAAAACTTCTCTTTTTTATTTTTTCTACGACGAAAGGCAACTTATAGAGCTGGAGTTGGGGGCGGCAGGTGACTGTGGGCCCCACAAGCCTGCCCACCGCCACCAGGGGGGTGGTGGCGGAGCAGGGGCTTGTGGCCCACTGGACCACCCCCTGAGGTGGAACTTGGCGCAGGTATTTTTGATATTTTCCAAAACTGCTCCCCGTAAATTTTCAGGATGTTTGGAGAACTTTGATTTCTGCACAAAAATAACACCAAGGCAATTCTGCTGAAAACAGCATCAGTCCAGGTTAGTTCCATTCAAATCATGCAAATTATAGTCCAAAACAAGGGCAAAAGAGTTTGGAAAAGTAGATACGTTGGAGACGTATCAGGCGGCAGTGGCTATGGATTATAGGCCGTCGGGAGGAGGGGGGATGAGGGAGTAGTTGACATAGACCGGGGAAGTAGACTGGTTGGCCCCTGAGCCTGCACATGTGGCATTAAGAAGTACCGGGGTGGAGGGAGGTTGGTTGGCTGACGTGCGGGCCCCTTCCAACACATAGATTAAATGGGGCCCATGGGTGGTGGTTGACCGACCAACACACGGGCCCAAGGTGGACAACGAGAGGACATGTGGTGCGTCCTATACCCTTATAGACGCAGATCCGGCCCCAATTCATGGCAAAAATGCATCCTGTCGGACATGTGACAGATACATTTGGTGTTTGTGGTCACACGCCGGGCCGTGGTTTTTAGGCCACGCAGGCCCAAAGGACAGTAACAGATGAAATGCATCATCGGGTTGGAGTTGCCCTAACATGCCGAATGAGAGCATTGACATATGGAGGGTTCATTATGTTAGGAAAGTTTGAATTGACTGGAATTGGTTCAGGTGAGCATACTAGGATAAAACCAACCAATTGAAAAAACCCAGCAGGGACATGATGCTGGGATGAAAAAAGATCGATGGGGGAGACATTCTCATTGGCTGGTGGTAACGAAATGATCCGAGCAATGTACACACTCACTTTTATAGTAAAGATAACTTATTTACAAGCGGTTAGCTAACTTAGCTGGTCCCTACAAGTACCACTACTTCACCTTTTTATATCTTTCACATGCATGATCGTTCCCACACCCCCCTTCTCCTCGTGCAATGCCCATTGCAAAGGACGACATGATGGGCCTCCCCATCAAACTCCTGGTAGCGGTGCTCGTGGTCACCAACCAAGTCCCCTCGCTATACGCATTCAACTATAATGAGGTGCTGGCCAACTCCACCATGTCCCTCGAGGTGCAATGCTCTTGGAATCTAGCGCCCAACGACTCCATCCTTGACGACTACAAGACTTTCCCACCCATCAATGTATGGGAAGCGGATCTCACCGATGCTGGCGACAACATCAAGCACGGGATTCTCCCTCTGTGTGGTTATGTAGACTTTACTCAACCGAGTTGCATTGATTTCTATGGACTGTAATTCTTGTGTAATTGCATTGATTTACATTGTCCTCTTAATCCTGAACAGTTGTTGTGAGAGATACGACACAACTACGAAAGAAGAAGAATGAATTAACACAAATGAAACACACACTTTTAATGTGTAAAACCACACCAATGTGAAGGAAAAAAACCATGGGCACTAGTGTTCGAAACTTCACTATATCCAGATAGGTTACAAACACCGGGGATTCACAACCAACCAACTTTTCCCGTGTAATGAATTACAAATTATATGTATAGTAGAGGTAACACAGGTCGACAACGCTATATATCGAGGGGGGGGGAGGGCGCCCCCCCTGCATCATGAGGCGTCCCTCACACAGGTGAGCCAATATGTGCTAAATTTTTAATCCACATTTATCCTCTACGGTCTAACCCTCTTGGTGATGGGCGATGTTAGCACCATTGGCACGCGGTTGACCAGCCAACACCCGATCCTGGTGCAGCAAAAGCTACGCATTGCTTTGGCTACGTGTGGTTCATCCTCACACTCACCGGTGAAGGGAAAGATATAATCAACTCCCTATTTGAATCTGATAAACTTTACATGTTAGGATTCACTAACAATCACGAGGATTTCTTCACCTTTCAGCCTCAAGCAGAGCACTACACCATGCCAGGTGCAACATTGTTGTCCTTCGGCGGAGCATCCGAGACCTTTTCAACAAGAAAGACGAGGCTAGTGGACTGCTGATGGTGGAGATTAACAGAGACGTTAGACTGAAGAATCTGGAGAATCTCACCAACTACCAAGGTAGGCCTTACCAGAAGATGAAGCTCCCTTGGCATTCTTAATCCTGGTGATCGCGGAGGCTGAGAGGTTTGCTTAGATCCAAGGTCCCATCTTTGCTCATAGTCGGAGTGACATAAGTAGTAACATGCATGTGACGCCCCGGTAAATTAAGCTACGGTGATCCCACACTAATGATGCCACGTCACCGTGATTTCGATTGTCAATCTTGTGTTAGTTCGAAACCGAGTCAAATTCCAAATTTTAAATTATGTCAAACGAGGAAAATTTTCGAATGCAAAAACAAAAAAATGTCGGATGAGTTACAAATATTCCCCAATGATTTATGAAGTTGAATCGGGTATTTTTAGAAATGATTTAGGGCCTCTAAATGAATAAAACATAAACTATTAAAAAAATAACTAATAAAAAAAGAGATAAAAAAGGGGGGAAACAGCCCCCCTCTCCCTTATGCCTCGGCCCAGCCTGGCCGGCCCACCCAGCCAACCCTAAACCACCCCACTCCTCTTTCCCAGCCGCCGTCGCCAAGGAAACTCCTCCCACTCCCCAGCCGCCATCACCACGAGCAAACACGGCGCCACCAACCCACCCGCCGCCAGGGTCTCCCCATCCCGCTCGATTCCCACCTAACCCGCTCTACCCCCTCGTCATCCTCTCGGTCCCCACATCACCTCCCATCGTCCATGCCCCAACCTGTTGGGGAACGTCGCATGGGAAACAAAAATTTTCCTACGCGCACGAAAACCTATCATGGTGATGTCCATCTATGAGAGGGGATGTGTGATCTACGTACCCTTGTAGACCGTACAGCAGAAGCGTTAGTGAACGCGGTTGATGTAGTGGAACGTCCTCACGTCCCTCGATCCGCCCCGCGAACTATCCCGCGATCAGTCCCACGATCTAGTGCCGAACGGACGGCACCTCCGCGTTCAACACACGTACAGCTCGACGATGATCTCGGCCTTCTTGATCCAGCAAGAGAGACAGAGAGGTAGAAGAGTTCTCCGGCAGCGTGACGGCGCTCCGGAGGTTGGTGATGATCTCGTCTCAGCAGGGCTCCGCCCGAGCTCCGCAGAAACGCGATCAAGAGGTAAAACCGTGGAGTTATGTGGTCGGGCTGCCGTGGCAAAGTTGTCTCAAATCAGCCCTAAAACCCCACTATATATAGGAGAAAGAGGGGGAGCCTTGCCTTGGGGACGAAGAACCCCCAAGGGGTCAGCCGAGCCAAGGGGGGGAAGGTCTCCCCTCCCAAACCGAGTCCTACTTGGTTTGGAAGGTGGAGTCCTTCTTCCCTTTCCCACCTCCTTTTTTATTTTTCCTTTTCTCTTTGATTTTCTTCCCAATGCACATAGGCCCCTTTTGGGCTGTCCCACCAGCCCACTAAGGGCTGGTGCGGCACCCCCAATACCTATGGACTTCCCCGGGGTGGGTGGCCCCCCCGGTGAACTCCCGGAACCCATTCGTCATTCCCGGTACATTCCCGGTAACTCCGAAAACCTTCCCGTAATCAAATGAGGTCATCCTATATATCAATCTTCGTTTCCAGACCATTCCGGAAACCCTCGTGATGTCCGTGATCTCATCCGGGACTCCGAAAAACATTCGGTAACCAACCATATAACTCAAATACACATAAAACAACGTCGAACCTTAAGTGTGCACACCCTGCGGGTTCGAGAACTATGTAGACATGACCCGAGAGACTCCTCGGTCAATATCCAATAGCGGGACCTGGATGCCCATATTGGATCCTACATATTCTACGAAGATCTTATTGTTTGAACCTGAGTGCCAAGGATTCATATAATCCCGTATGTCATTCCCTTTGTCCTTCGGTATGTTACTTGCCCGAGATTCGATCGTCAGTATCCGTATACCTATTTCAATCTCGTTTACCGGCAAGTCTCTTTACTCGTTCCGTAATACAAGATCCCGCAACTTACACTAAGTCAGATTGCTTGCAAGGCTTGTGTGTGATGTTGTATTACCGAGTGGGCCCCGAGATACCTCTTCGTCACACGGAGTGACAAATCCCAGTCTCGATCCATACTAACTTAACGAACACCTTCGGAGATACCTATAGAGCATCTTTATAGTCACCCAGTTACGTTGCGACGTTTGATACACACAAAGTATTCCTCCGGTGTTAGTAAGTTATATGATCTCATGGTCATAGGAATAAATACTTGACACGCAGAAAACAGTAGCAATAAAATGACACGATCAACATGCTACGTCTATTAGTTTGGGTCTAGTCCATCACGTGATTCTCCTAATGACGTGATCCAGTTATCAAGCAACAACACCTTGTTCATAATCAGAAGCCACTGACTATCGTTGATCAACTGGCTAGCCAACTAGATGCTTGCTAGGGACAATGTTTTGTCTATGTATCCACACATGTATATAAGTCTTCATTCAATACAATTATAGCATGGATAATAAATGATTATCTTGATACAAGAATTATAATAATAACTATATTTATTATTGCCTCTAGGGCATAATTCCAACACAACCGTCGTTGCCCCTGATCCCTTCCTCTGACACACCGGCGCCCTCCACCCCGCTCACGCCTCCCTCCTCTCTCCACCGCGCCAGCCCCCCTGGTGCGACCGAGCCGGGCCCTTCCACAGCCGGCGGCGCCCCTGCGCCCCTCCCCCAGCCACAACCCCATGCCAGACTGCCCCCGCCGTCGGCCTGTCGGGCCACTCCGGCGCCAGTGCCGCCATCCCATGCCAGAGTCGGCCACCGCGCCTCCGCTCCCCTCGCGGTGGAACCGCACCACCCCAGGTCGGGGCCGCACCAGATCCGGCCGCCGACCTCTGCGCCAACAACGGCCACCACCGCTGACGCCGTCCCGCACCGGATCCGACCCCGGCGGCCCCCCTCACCGGATTCACCTCAACCGCGGCTCGCCTCCACCGAACCTCCGTATCGCCGCGCCGTTGAGCCTCCCCCGAGCCTATTTTTGCACATCTGCAGGGCTCGGTGAAAACACCCCTCTCCTCCTTTCCCCGTTCCGGTTCCGTTGCGGCGATCACCGCCTCGTTCTGGCGTCGTTGAGCTCCTGTAGGTGTAGGTGGAGGTTGCCTCCTTTCTCTCTGTTGGGAGAGATGGCAGAGACTTGGCACGGAGAGATGTGTGACAGAAAGGGAAAATAAAAATAAAAAGATGTATATGTGTATGTATGTATGTATGTATTAATGAATGTATGTACATATTGCGTATATATGCATGTATGTAGAAAAAGAAAAAGGCATAAAAATAAAAATAAAAATAAAAATATATCATCTTATCATCTCCTGATTTAGGCATCAGGGTGTATCTCTGAATGGTGTTCGTAGTACGTATTCTTGCTTGCCGAAAATAGCAAAGCCAAATTTGTGTTTCTTCGCATACTTATGGGGAAGTTGATTGTACATGTTTGACATAATGTTGTGGTTCATCTTGGATTCTGAGAACACATCTGAATCTCCCTCTTGTGCTTTTTGGGCACCAATGATAGTGGACACTCATCCATTGCATGATCATCTCATCATTCCAGGAAGTCATCTCTTTGCCAACAAAATCGTCAATATCAACTAGCCTGAAATTTTCTATCACAAGAGGAAAGTAGTTCTCATTGGCCTTCATATATTCACAATCAACATATCGCATGTCACTAACTGCAGAACTCTTGTAAAGCAACACTATCTCATAGATATGTTGTTGCTCTTTAGTGTGGAAACGAGGATCAACAATAGTTCTTCTCATGATAGCATATGGATCTATAGTCCTCCACTGCCTCAACCATTGATCCCTTCTCTTCTTCACATCCTCAACAAAAGGATGAGTAAGATTGTGCAATGGCAAGTGAGACCTTAATTTCATCAGCATAGGTGCATCGCCTTCTTCCTCTGCAGCAAACTCTCTGGATACAGAGCCTTTGTTTTTCTCTGCTGCAGGTATATCCTTTGTCGTCCTCTTGAGAGATACTAGCTTCTTAGGTACAGAAGGCTTGGGTGCGGACTTCTTTGGCATAGCATCAACCATGAGCTTCTGACTTTTAGCAGGAGGGACATCAGGTGGGATTTCTTCCACCTCTTTCCCAGTAGCTTCTACTGGGTCTTCATACATCGATATTGGCCTTCCAACAACATGCACTACTCTCTTCCTAGCTATTTTATGACCTAGCTTCTGAGGAATCCTGGAAGAAGGGACTCCAAGGGTGAGCTTCAATCCTCTCTGAGTAGCCTTTGGAGCTCTCATGTCAGCAGGTCTCGCATACTCCTTTGTCACAGTCTTTGTGACAGTGGTCTTCTCCTTCTCCTTCTCGGGAATAATCTCCTCTGGGATAAAATCATCATCTTCTTCATTTGAATTAAGCTTCTTCCTAGACCTGGTAGCTGCCTTGGGCAATCCATGGGAGCTAGGTGCACGTGGGTCAGAACATGTCCTCTCTGGACTAGTGCCTGAATCCATCTCAGCACTCGGCTCACAGAAGTTGCTATAACTATCCTTTGATCCTCACATACTGACAGAGAGCCAAGCACACAAGCAAACCCCATGAAAAGATTTAGAAGAGCTGGAATGGATGAGCATTACAAAAATAAGAAGTTTTTGAAAGTTTTGATTTCTGAAAAATTAGGTTTAACTTTCTGCAAAAAGGAATATCGGTTCCACCAAGACAAATTTTTCGGAGCCATCGAGACTAACACTTTATTTAAGAGAAACTTTGCAACCCTTTTTGGTTTCACCAAAAATGGAAATTCAGTTTCACCGAGAATGTTCTCAGCTTCCCTAAAACCAAAATCGTTAGGACCGATTTTGCTGACTCGGTGACACCGAGATTCGGTTTTGGGGACAACTAACACTAAGTTCTTCTTCGTTCTCTAATCTACTTAAAGTATCTTCTAGTTAGAGTCATTGCAATCGTGGACAGAGTTTCATCAAAGCCTATTTGCACATGAATCGGAGATTTGAGCGCAAAGAGGGGCCGGATCCATACCCTTGCTTGGTGACGGATCCGCTATGGCGACGACGGTTTCCATCGACGGTGAAGACTCTAGTGGTGAGGGCGCACATGAGAAAGTCATAGAAGTCCTCGGGATGAGGGCACGTCAGGGAGGAGCTGCAGGAGGCGAGTTTTGAAGAATTATTTCAAACGTGGGGTCCACGGAAAATATATACCCCCTGTCTGTCAGTGACAATGAGTTAGAATTTTCGGTGCCACCGAGTTCCATAACTGCGAGTTGACAGTGCAACTCGGTGAGGCCGAAAAGAACAAGTCAGTGGTACTGAGAATGAAAAACTGATCAACCTTAGGCTCCTGTGGGACTGAGTTTTTGAGGTTGGTCACACCTAGATGCTTTTGGGAGGTTTTGGAAGTCAGCCCTTATCGAGACGGATTTCCAAGTGCTGCTCATACAGAGTGTCCTAAAGTGATTGCTCAAATTTATGTGATGTAGCATTAATAGAATTTGAGACGAGAAAGCATAGGTAGCTAGAGAGAGGTACTTAGGCATTCTTGTATATCCAATTGGCCAAATAAAATAGAAAGCCAAATGCCGAAAATTGGATATCCTTGAATGAGAAAAATATGCATACCAACATGCTCACACAATAAGATGTCGAATAAAACATGGTGAACATGCACAAACTATCTAGTATCTACAAGGCACTTTGGCGATGATGAAGTCATCTATATATGAGTATATTGCCTTAGGATCTAAGAATGAATACTTGATCATAGGTCATACTCATTGTTTAAGTATAAGTGGGGTAGAAGGTCATCTTGTCGTATATATGAGTATAGACAAACATTGGGTTTTGTCGTAGAATACTTCATGTAGGTGTAGTAGTGGTGGATGCTCATTGTTGATGAAGATCATTTTGAGTTGGGAGCAATCCTTGTTGTTTCTTACTCTTTTCACCTACATTGGTTAGTACCAAAGCATAAGGAACATATGCAAGGATATCTATGGATATGGAATGAAATGGATGTGATATGATGTCCAAAGATGCATTAATTAACTTGGCCCTTGCTTATATTTGAGGGAATGTGTGACTCCTTGAGCTTATGCATATGGTTGGAGCTGATTGCATATAGTTCTTGCCAAAATGAATAAGAGTGAATTTCATTGGCAGAGCCACCCCTCAAGAACATCTCTAGTTCTTCGTCTTGGGGACCCACATCAACTTGATGGGGATCCTTGGAGTTGTGGTAGCACTAGATGAATTCAAGCTAGTAGTGTCCTTGGGAATCCACTTGATCATGGCTTGGGGTTCTTCCTCAAATGAGTCAATCTCCTCTTGAAGCTTTCCCTTCTGGTCTTGTGGTAGAAGGTCATCTTGAGAGCTTGTTACCTTGGGGAGAGTAGTATTATAGTTCTCCTTTTGAGGAAAAAACTTCAGGATGGGATATTGACCTTCATCCCATTCAACTCTGTTGCCATTGAAGTATCCAACACCTTGCGTCTTCCGATGTCCTCCTTGCTTGCGCACAATTCCTCGAATTACTTACTTCCAGCAAGACTCCTGAAGACACCTCTCTCTATAATTGCTTTCAGTAAATCATTTTCTTGCTCAAGTGTAACTCGGCCAAGAGAATCATTTGTGGAATCAAGATAGCTACTAGCAATAACACAATTTGATTTAACTTTAGCATTGTTGTTACTAGATGAAGAAACTTTCTTGCCTTTGTGTCATCATTTTCTCACGACAGATGTCATGGGTAGGCTTATCGAGAATGGTTCGGGCTGAAAGGACACACACAGGCTCCGAGAATGAGATTGGTAGCTAGCGATGTAAGACACACGATGTGCCCAGGTTCGGGGCCCTCCATGGGAGGTAACACCCCTAGTCATGCCGGAGTAGTTTATGAACCAAAAGAACTACAAAGTGCTCCTTGAGCTGTTCGTCGAAGGAGGAAGAAAGAGCTAGCCGACTCGTGTTCTCCCTCTCATATGTCTATGTTCGTGCATAAGAATGGCCGACCTTCTGCATGGAGGAGGGACAGGGGGTTTTATAGGCGAACCCCCCGACATACAATATGGATATATGGTACTATAGGGGGACCCAGCTGGCAGCTTCTCCGCCCAGCCAGAGGGCCGTCCAGCTAAGAAGTCTTGTCGCCTGCGGGTCCACCGGCTACCTGGTCCCATCGAGAGCAAGGGCCCGCTGGGCACCGCTGGGATTGGTGCGTGCTCCCCACACTCGGCATGGGCCACACTGTAGTCATTGTCTTATGAATCCCGGCCATGGTCAGCGGTATGAACGCCTCCATTGCAGGCACACCGGGATAGGTAATGGAGTGGGTGGAAGCGTGCCGACACTGTGCGAGGTCGATAATTTGTAGCCGGCGCCGGTCAGGGGTACGGCCGCCTCCACTGTAGCCCCACGTACGTTAGTCCGTGGTACCCGAGTTGACACCCTTTTGCCTTTAGTCGTAAGCCGACGTCCCATCAGGGGTGTTGATGGGACATGTGTTTACCGTCCGGCTGACGATAGGCTGTCGGGACGGATGCCGGCAAACGCGTCCCTAGCCGGCATACGAGGCATAGCTGGCAAAGGAGGAGCCGACATACGAGGCAACATCTGCATCGTATGGATCCAGTGTGCGAAGCCCGATGAGCCTACCCCGGGGTTACCCCCCGTCAATAGTCCCCGAAGCAGGGGAGGCCTGTCGGCTCAGCATGGCAGACCTCGCCGACTTAAGAGTGATGCCTGCGGACCTTTGGGATTGCCGCCGACTAGCCCGTCGGTCGAAGACTGTCGGGCCTGCAGTCGGCCGGCTCCCGTGAGACACCTCGGCTTCTCCGTTTGCAGGCGTGGTTTGCCACATGCCGCGCATCATGGGACGGGCCGTGACAAGCCACGCAGGTGACAATATGAGGTATGTGGGCCGGGGCCCGCTTGGCCCCGTCCTTGGCCCCCGCGTGTGTATCTTTTGCGGATCCGGGGGGCAACGATTGACGCCCCCGTAACGCATTAGTGCCCCTGCGCGGCACGGTGGAAGTGGGGATTGTGCACAACGGATCCCCTCCCCCACTACTCCATGTGGGTTTTAAATTGGCAGGTGGGAGGCCGAGGGAGCCATTCGCTCCTTACCCCTCCCCTCCCGAACCGAGCTAGAGAGAGATAAAGACATCGCTGGTGTGCTCGCCGCCGCCGTCAGACGCGCCCCGACGTCCTTTGCTGCCCGCTGTGCCATGTCTCGAGCCTCCGCCAATAGGCCGGGGACACAGGGTGCCTGGGACGGAGGCAATGTCGATGCGGAACATATCGAGTTTCTCCGCCATCGCTGCAAGATGCCATCGGCGGAGCTGGTCACCGCGCGCCTGCCAGGGGCGGAGAACTCCCCGGCCCCGAAGGCCAGTGAGGTGGTGGTGTTTGCCGACCACTTCGCTAGCGGGTTTGGCCTGCCGGCGAGCAACTTCTTCTTCACCTTCTTGACGCATTTCGGTCTACAGGTGCACCAACTTGCCACCAATGCTGTGCTGCAGCTCGCCGCCTATGTTACCCTGTGCGAGGGCTTCTTGGGGATCAAGCCGTGCGTGGATCTTTGGCGCCAGCTCTTCTACTTCAAGAAGCAATCGTTGACAGATGGGGTCACTGGCCACAAAAGGATGACTGCCTGCGGCGCCGCGCTCATTCATCACCGAGCCGGATCCGGCTTCCTGAAGCTCCCCCTGCAGGACTCGACGAAAAAATGGCAGCGAGGATTCTTCAACGTGAAGAATGTCAACCCTCAGGACGACCACATCAACCTACCGCACTTCGTTAACGCGCCCCCAACTGAGAAGCTGAACTAGCAGTCGGACCTGCCGCATCCGGCTGCAGAGGTGAAGCTAATCTGCGCTCGGCTGGAACTCCTCCAGGTGGAAGGCCTCACCGCCACAGATCTGCTTGCCACCATGGTGGTGCATCGGATCCTGCCACTGCAGCGTCGATCGCTTCTGATTTGTCACATGAGAGGCTGGCACGACCTGTGTCGGCTCTCGACGAAGGAGCTGCGGGCCCGCAAGGTGGCAGAACGGGTGAATTGGACTTCCTCCGCCTCGATGGAAGGAAGGGGTGGATGGGAGTGGGGCGTGGTGCCCTATGACTGGGACCACCCGGCCCCAAAGGTAAGCCGCACACCGATCTTGATTTTCCTTGTCAGCTGTGTTGTGTTTTGTTTTCTGATGTCGGATGCCGGCTATGCTGCCAGTTGTGTGGCCGGCTGCAGGTTTATCGCCAGCCGGACTACATCATACTCATGTCGGACGTAGACGAAATCGAAGACATCGACGTGGTGGAGCTGCGGGAGACGGACGACGTCGGGGATCCGGAAACCGGCGACGAGGCGGTGGAGTCGGATGGATCCGGGCCAACGAGTGAGTTTTTAAGTCCGGCTTGCTCGAATGGGCTGATGTTGATGTATGTCACCCGAATTGTGTGGCGCAGCCTGATACGTCTGTGTCGTATCTATAATTTTTGATTGTTTCATGCCAATATTATACAACTTCCACATAATTTTGGCAACTTTTTATATGATTTATGCGACTAACCTATTGATCTAGTGCCCAGTGTCAGTTCCTGTTATTTGCAGTATTTTATATCACAGAAAATCCATATCAAACGAAGTCCAAACGTGATAAAAATTTACGGAGAATTATTTTGGACTTTATGTGATTTTTGGGAGGTGGAATCAACGCAAACAGGGTCCCATGCTACGGCAACAAAAGACCTTCCCTGGCAACGACGCCAGGAATCCTTCTGCTATGGCTACGCCTATAGGGACTTCCTTGGCAAATATGCAAAGGATTTCCTCGCAGCCTTGGAGCCTTGCGTTGATGTTCCCTTGAAGCGGAAAGGGTGATGTAGCACAGCGGCGGTAAGTATTTCCCTCAGTTTGAGCACCAACGTATCAATCCAGTAGGAGGATCGAGTCAAGTCACAAGTACCTGCACAAACACAAAGAGCTTGCACCCAACGCTATGAAGGGGTTGTCAATCCCTTATAGATTGTCTGCAAAGTGAGAACTGAAAGCAAAAAGTAAAGAAAGCAAAGTAAAAGTAGAAGTGGAGACGATAGTTGTGAATAGACCCGGGGGCCGTAGTGTTCACTAGTGGCTTCTCTCATGAAAGCAAGTAGACGGTGGGTGAACGAATTACTGTCGAGCAATTGATAGAACCACGCAAAGTCATGACGTTATCTATGGCAATGATCATATCTATAGGCATCACGTCCAAAACAAGTAGACCGATACTTTCTGCATCTACTACTATTACTCCACACGTCGACCGCTATCCAGCATTCATATAGTGTATTGAGTTCAAAAGAACAGAGTAACGCCTTAAGCACGATGACATGATGTAGATGGACAATCTCAAATCTATGATGAAAGCCCATCTTGTTCCCCTTGATGGCAACAACATGATGCGTGCCTTGCTGCCCCTTCTGTCACTGGGAAAGGTCACCGCACGGTATGAACCCAAAACCAAGCACTTCTCCCATTGCAAGAATCATAGATCTAGTTGGCCAAACAAAACCCAAGACTCGGAGAGACTTACAAGGATATCAAATCATGCATATAAGAAATCAGCAAAGACTCAAATATAATTCATAGATAATCTGATCACAAATCCACAATTCATCGGATGTCGAAAAACACACCACCAAAGAGGATTACATCGGATAGATCTCCATGAAGATCATGGAGAACTTTGTATTGAAGATCCAAGAGAGAGAAGAAGCTATCTAGCTACTATCCATGGACCCGTAGTGCTGGGGATATTATCTGTTGATAACCCGCCCTAGTTGGGCCGGGTCACCAATACTGGCGACTCATCTAAAATGTAGTTTGGGCCTTGGTCTGGTAAAACCGAGAGTAGTATGGCGCTTTATGACTTTCGGAAGGAGTCCATAATAAAGAAGGTCTCCAGGCTTCGGAAGGGCGGCGACTTAGAGATCGCAAGAGTCACGATTTGTGTAAAGGAAAGGACCCTTGTAAACTATAAGGACTCAACCTGTATATAAAGGCGAGTCCCAGGGGAGAAGAGGGGAGGTTGAGAAATCATCGAGTACTAGGTCTGGCGAGTTACGCCCTCCTTGTAATCGAAACTCCATCAATACAACTCAAAGCAGGACGTAGGCCTTTACCTCCTCACGAGGGGCCGAACCTGGGTAAATCACCGTCTCACTCCCGTTCAACCCCTTTGATTCGCCACCAAAGTGCGATGGCTCCAGTACTAAGTCCTTTCACGAGGACATCGGCCGTGACAAAACCACGACAGTTGGCGCCCACCGTGGGGCCTGCGCACGGTGGAGTTGAGTTCTCAAAGGGAGCCCTACCAGGGTTTGGGAGCTACGCGACGGGGCTCATGACCCGGAGCCGCCGTGGGAAGTACTACATCAACAACCTGCAATGGGGGCCCGAGGCGGATTCGATCGAATCTGGTTACAGGGTCCCCTTCGGCAAGATCAACGTCTTCATCGGCATGATTGGATCATCCGTGCCTGAGCCGGACATCTCCACCGACATCGTCGAGCCGGCCAGGTACGTCCGCCCACTAACGACGCCAAATCTGATTCGCCCGGTCTTCGTTGGATTCACGCAGGGATCGGAGGAACCAGAACACTGAGCGACCTAGGAAACCACACCAGTCAACACTGATGACGAATCATCCATGGGCGATTCAGATTCAATCCGGTCTCTACATGGGGATTGTCTTGGGGGCTTGTCGTTGGCCATGGACCCCGAAGTCCTTGACCGAACCCGCCGCCAGATCGCCATTTACATGGCTGGGGCGACTCAACCCTCGCCAAACCCGGCAGGCGGGGATGGGCCTGGCGAGACATCTAGAAGCCCGACCGCTGTCTTGGTGGAATTAGCAGCGGAAATTACAAGGCTTATGGCGACCCCCATCACACCGGAAAACCAGGAGGCAGTAAACACGGAATTGGCAAAGCTAAGAGAGGCAGTGGCAAAGGCTCATCGGGATGCCGAGGTGGAGTCCGCCAGGACCGAGACCCAGCAAGCTCAAATTACCGCCGAGAGAACTCGCTTAAATACTGACAACTGGCGGCTCGAAAGACACCAGTGCGCATCTGACGCCGTCCATCAGCGGAGGCACCAGGGTCGCCTACCCCCTGATCTCAACCCGACCGGCCTGTTCGATACTCCGCGAACTCCCGGGGCGGGAGCCACCCCGGGGGAGGACCGGGCCAACCACCTAACCCGCCGGTTCAACCAATTGAGGATCGCATTCCTCGATTCCGGACACCTCAAGGTCACTTTTCCAACCCAGTGGACAACGTCCTTGCTGCAACTCGCCATTTGGAATCTCTTCCAATTCACGGCAATACTCCTGCCGAGATAGAAGCAAGAAACGCCATTGAGATGTTGAAGACGGCGGTGGTTCAAAACGCCCAGTTCTCACATAGCCTAGATAGGCTGCATTCCACTTCCCAAGCGTGTCACACTAGGAGTCGGCCAGAGGAGCAGCCCGCTGTAAACAGCGGGCCGCGACCCATCCCCCAGGACAACCCGCCTGATCATCAAAACCCGCCGGGCCGGGATCTCCCAAACATCCAAATCGCCCCAGTCCCTCTCGTCGGGAGCGGTGGACGAGTGGAGGTGCCGTGCTTGGCCCCCGCCCTTCGCAACGAACGAATGCCCAAGGATTTTAAAGGACCAAGAAAGGTGCCTAACTACACCCCGGACCTTGAGCCGGCGTCGTGGGTCGAGAGTTATGAAATCGCCATGGACATGCTCGACGTAAACGAAGCAGTTTGCGCCAGATACTTCACAATGATGCTCGAAGGGTCAGCACGTACTTGGTTGAAAAACTTACCCCCCAACTCCATCCATACCTGGGCTGAATTGAAAGAGCGCTTTACCAAAAACTTCCGAGGAACCTGCAAGCGTCCAATGACGATTGTCGATCCGCAGCACTGCGTTCAGCGCCCCGATGAGTCGGCCCACCACTGGTCACGGCGAGTCGCGGAAATTATCCATTCATCAGACGGTATTACGACGGCTCAGGCTGTGTTGATCCTCGAGCAGAATTGCCACTACGAACCCTTGGTGCAGAAGTTGGGGCGACTCAAGCGAAAGGTACAAGACATGGGGGAGCTAATGGATACCCTCACTAGATACGCTGGAGCGGACGACACCAAAGATCCCGGTGAGGACGGTAAAGCTAACTCGCCAAAGAAGGGCGAGTCATCCAAAAATCATACCCGGTTCCAGGGACATAACCGCCACAATCAAGGAGGCAATGGCAAGAGAAGGCAGCAAGAGGAATCTTCGGATTTAGTCGCCAATACCAACACCAACAATGGCAACCAACGCCAGAAGAAAAACAGGGGTTACAATGGTAAGAAGCCGCGTAACTATGAAGAGTTACTCAAGGGCCCTTGCCCGCACCATGCCATGGCAGACGGACCGGCGACTCATTCATGGGAGAACTATTTCGTGATGCGGGAGTTTCGGGCGGATGCGATCAAGAAAAGTCAAAATGGTGACCCGAACCAACGGCAGGAGCAGTTTGCTGCACCCAACCAACGTCAGAACCCCTTTGGTGGTTTTCCCGAGCCGGGGGCTCAGGGGGGCTCGCAGCCGAGCAGCGGCTAGTATCCAGTGCATCACCAGCGGCGGTATAACCTGCCCGGAGCTTTTCAGCAACCACCCCCACAGGGAGCTTCGCAGGGTCAGGATGACAACGGCGGCTTTCGCAACAACCCCAAACAGTTAAGGAATGGGCACTGCCATGTTTTCACCACCAATGCTTGCAGGCGTGATAAGAAGGTGAGTCACCGGGCGTACAGTGTGTCTGAGCCGACACTTCCCAGGTACCTCCACTGGTCCGAGCAGACCATATCATGGAGTAGGGAGGATCATCCGCCAAGAGTTGACAATCCTGGCGACTTAGCATTGGTTGTAGCTCCCCAAGTTGGAGGGTACACCCTGTCGAAGGTGCTAATGGACGGTGGCAGCAGCATTAATATCTTATATTTTGACACTTTCCAAAGGATGAATCTATTGGAGAAGGATTTGATGCCTTCAACCACAGTATTCCACGGAATCATCCCGGGCAAGTCGGCGTACCCCATAGGCCGAGTCAGACTCACAGTCGCATTTGGAACAACATATAACTACAGGAGTGAGTCGCTGATGTTTGAGGTGGTCAAATTGAAAAGCCCCTACCATGCGCTATTTGGGCGGCCGGCTTACGCCCGGTTCATGGCTCGCCCATGCTATGTTTACCTTAAACTCAAGATGCCTGGTCCTAAGGGACCCATCATGGTGGACGGTGATAGAAGAATTGCAAAGGAATGTGAAGAAGGGGACGCGGCTTATGCAGAAGTCGCCTGCGCTGCAGAAGAGCTCAAGTATCATCGGGCCAATGTTGATCCTGCTGACATGTCACCCTTAAAGAAGCCAACGACAGATGCTGAGCCGCCCCTCAAGTTCAAACCAACGGATGACACTAAAACAGTTGATTTCTTTCCTGGCGATTCATCCAAGCAGTTCACTATTGGGACGGGTCTGGATCCCAAATAGGAAAGCGCGCTCATCGAATTGATCAGTGAGAATCGGGACATCTTCGCATGGAAACCTTCTGACATGCCTGGTGTGCCGAGAGAATTCGCTGAGCACCATCTTAATGTTGACCCAAAAGCAAAACCTATCCAGCAGTACTTCGCAGGTTTAACGAGGAACGACGCAAGGCAATCGGGGAAGAGGTTGCCCGTCTCTTAGCCGCCGGATTCATCGTGGAAGTTTTCCACCCCAAATGGTTGGCTAACCCGGTCTTGGTACTCAAAAAGAATGGTACTTTCCATATGTGCATTGATTACACGGACCTCAATAGAGCTTGTCCAAAAGATCCTTTCGCTCTTCCCCGCATCGACCAGATTATTGACTCGGTGGCGGGATGCGAACGTTTGTGCTTTTTGGACGCCTACTCTGGATATCACCAAATCAAGATGGACGTGGAGGATCAAGAGAAAACAACCTTTATAACCCCCTTTGGGCCTTTTTGCTATGTATCCATGCCGTTTGGGCTCAAGAGTGCAGGGGCGACTTATCAGCGCTGCATCCAGAACTGCCTCCGCAGCCAAATCGGACGCAACGTCCACGCCTATGTCGATGACATTGTGATTAAGACCCGCCAGGGGGAGATGCTACTGGAGGATCTCAAGGAAACTTTCGATAATCTGCGGGTGTATCAGATGAAGCTGAATCCCACCAAGTGTGTTTTTGGTGTTCCTGCAGGGAAATTGTTGGGCTTCCTGGTGTCTGAGCGTGGCATTGAAGCTAACCCGGACAAAATCGAAGCAGTCACGTCCCTTGGGAAACTGGCAAATGTTAACCAAGTCCAACGGATGGCGGGTCACATTGCGGCTTTAATTCGCTTCGTAAGCCGCCTGGGAGAAAAGGCGATTCCCCTTTATCAATTACTAAAGAAATCTGACCATTTTGTTTGGACATCTGAGGCAGGTGAGGCTTTCGAAGCCTTGAAACGGCAACTGGTAAACCCGCCGGTCTTGGCCGCCCCGACCGAGAAAGAACCCATGCTTTTGTATATTGCGGCAAACTCTAAAGCAGTAAGTGTGGCGGTGGTCGTTGAAAGGAAGGAGGAAGGGAAGGAATACCCAGTGCAGCGCCCGGTGTATTTTGTCTCCGAAGTGCTAACTCTTTCCAAGCAACGGTACCCACATTGGCAGAAGTTAGTGTATGGAGTGTTTATGGCGAGTCGGAAGCTTAAACATTATTTTCAAGAGCATCCCATCACGGCGGTTAGTTCCGCTCCCCTCGGGGACATCATCCAGAATCGGGAGGCAACAGGGCGGATTGCCAAGTGGGCGATTGAACTTGGGCCGCATCACGTGCGATATACCCCTCGCACAGCCATCAAATCCCAATCTTTAGTTGATTTCGTCAATGATTGGATGGAGTTGCAGGCCCCGGAAGACAGCTGGAAGGCTCGGGGGCTGGTGTGGTACTGGTGTCCCCTCAAGCAGATAAATTCTGTTATGTCCTCCGACTCATGTTTCCATGCACTAACAATGCTGCGGAATATTAAGCTTTGCTTCACGGCTTGCGACTCGCCAAGGAGATGAACCTTACGCGGGTTAGATGTTTTGGCGATTCTGATCTGGTGGCGCAGCAAGTTTCAGGCACTTGGGATTCTCGAGACCCCGTGATGGCGGCTTACAGAAGAGTTGTGCCTAATGTGGCGGGTCATTTCCATGGCTATCAGGTTGATCACATTGACTGACGCCTTAACGAGGCAGCTGACGCCCTTTCACGTCTTGGTTCCCAGCGAAAGCCGATTCCCCCCAACGTTTTCTTGGATATTTTGCATAATCCCTCCGTAAGTTTGCCGTCAGAGGAGGAGTTGGTGATACCAGATCCTGAGTCTCAATTCGTGGCGGCTCTCCATGTCACGCCGTGTTGGGTTCTTCCCTATCTGGCCTATCTCGCCCGGGGCGAGTTACCAACAGATGAAGTTTTGACCCGCCAAATTGTTCGGCGAAGCAAATCCATGGTGATCATCAATGGCGAATTATATAAGCGGAGTGCCTCTGGGGTTTTTCAACGATGTGTTTCCTCCGAAGAAGGATGCATAATCTTAAATGACATTCATTCCGATGATTGTGGGCATCATGCCGGGTCACGCTCTTTGGTTTCAAAGGCATTCTGTCATGGTTTCTTTTGGTTGACGGCTCATGCAGATGCAGAAGAGATAGTTCGTCGATGCGAGGGATTCGGTTATGGACGACAAGCTCATGTGCCGGCTCAAGAACTAAGAATGATTCCCATCACTTGGCCTTTCGCGGTCTGGGGGTTAGACATGGTTGGCCCCTTTAAAATGTCATCTAAGAAGAAAACCCATTTGCTAGTGGCGGTTGATAAGTTCACCAAGTGGGTCGAGGCAGAGCCTATTGGAGCTTGCGATGCGGAGACGGCGGTCAAATTCTTGAAAAAGCTGATCTTCCGATTCGGATATCCACAAAGCATCATTACTGATAATGGCGCTAATTTGTCTCAAGGGGCGATGCAGGAGTTTTGCCGTCGAGAGCATATCCGACTCTATGTTTCTGCGGTCGCTCAACCGTAGTCGAATGGGCAGGCGGAACGGGCGAATCAGGAAGTTTTATGGGGAATCAAGCCCCGGCTCATGGTTCCTTTGGAAAAAAACCCGGGATGTTGGGTTGAGGAGTTGCCTTCAGTGTTATGGAGCATCCGGACCACCCCGAACCGGTCCACGGGTTTTACCCCTTTCTTTCTGGTCTATGGAGCAGAAGCTGTTCTTCCCACTGACATGAGGCATGACTCGCCCAGAGTCGCCGCTTACGTGGAACAGGACAACGAACTAGCGCGTCAAGACTCTTTGGATGCCTTAGAGGAGGCGCGTGACTTGGCTGCGGCCCGATCAGCCATTTATCAGCAGGATTTACGACGTTATCACAACCGCCGGGTCAAGAGTCGAACCTTTCAGGAAGGCGACTTAGTGCTTCGGCTGATACAGGACCGTGCTGGCATGCATAAGCTATCACCACCATGGGAAGGACCGTTCGTCGTCAGCAAAAATCTTCACAACAGCTCTTACTATCTGGTGGATCTCTGGCGTGACCGGCCAACCACGGAGGCTGAGTCGACTCGCCCGTGGAATATTGCCCACTTGCGGCCTTACTACACTTGAGATTTTAAGCTCTGCATTTTGTAAGTTTTTTAGTCCTTATTATAAAGCAATAAAATTAAAACGCCTCCCGACTTGGGGGCTTCCTCTTATTGAGATCAGTTTTATTATCCATTTGGCCTATGAAATCATTATCTTGGGTGGCGCTTGAGCTTTTTGACTCGCCCTATCCAGTCACGACCTTATGAGCCGACGAAATCATTCTTGGGTGGCGCTTGAGCTTTTTGACACGCCCTATCCTGTCGCGACCTTATGAGCCGACGAAATCATTCTTGGGTGGCGCTTGAGCTTTTTGACTCGCCCTATCCAGTCGCGACCTTATGAGCCAACGAAATCATTCTTGGGTGGCGCTTGAGCTTTTTGACTCGCCCTATCCAGTCGCGACCTTATGAGCCGACGAAATCATTCTTGGGTGGCACTTGAGCTTTTTGACTCACCCTATCCAGTCGCGACCTTATGAGCTGACGAAATCATTATCTTGGGTGGCACTTGAGCTTTTTGACTCACCCTATCCAGTCGCGACCTTATGAGCCGACGAAACTGCTATCTTGTGTGGTGCTTGAGCTTTTTGACTCGCCCTATCCTGTCATGACCTTATGAGCCGACGAAACTGCTATTTTGGGTGGCGCTTGAGTTTTTTGACTCGCCCTATCCTGTCGCGACCTTATGAGCCGACGAAATTACTATTTTTTACCTTCCTGGCACTGCCGCAAGGTTTTTCAGCATTTCTTTTGATTCGCCTCAAAATATTTTGGGGCGACTACTATTTGTTATCACTTATTATTCATTGAGATGGTTTCACATATGTTTTTCAAACCTTAGAACAGGTTGATGATCGAAATCATTCTATCCATGGAGGATTAAGCTTCATAAAAAAGCCTCAAACGGCGGATCAAGTATTTCAAATCGCCTTAAGGGCGACATAAGGATTTTTTAAAGGTATCACAAAAGCAGTATCGATTCCTAAAGGAGACCTATTACATGGCTCTCATGGCCAATTCAATGAAAATATATTCTGCTGACGCCCTTGGATCAGCCTGCTGCGAGCTTTGGCCAACCTCAATCTGCAAGTCGTCCAGTACCCAGTTACACTTGCACAGAGCGGCTAATTCATCTTCATCGGTCAGGATTGATGAGAGATCCGCGTCCAAGTCAAAAGGATTCTTGGGTCGGCGCGGAGTTAAGCTGGTCGTCACAAAGGTTGGCGGGTTGACCTTCTTGTTTTTATTGTCATAGGTGGCCTGGTATTTTGATAAGTCCAGGCTTGCAGCAAGCTGAGTCACCGCCAGACGGGAGTCCTTGACAACACGCTGATATTCCTCTTCGGTGAATTCTGACCCATCATCCTTGAGTTGAGGAAAGCCCACCGCTACTTCTTCTGGGTTGATCTCTGGAGCATATGCTAAGCATCGACTCAGCGTAGTCAGCACTCCTTTCCGGGTGAATGACCGAGTTAACTCGCCAATATGGGGAGGAAGCGTGGATAGGCAACCAAGCATCTTCTTTATTGAAGTTATAGGATCCTTGGCGCCCATCACCGCTTTCACAGTCAGCACACTGCCGGTATATAGCTGCTCTGTCAGCGTGTAAATCGCCTTCAGCGTCAGGACGCAATCATCTTGAAGATTGGCGGCTCTCGGACCTGTATAAGGGGTAATGATAGTCAGCGACTCAGATAAGAGGTATTTGTTTACAAAAGTCAAGAGTTAGTTATTTACCAAAGACGGCTTGTGCCATGTTTGAGATATGACGTTTCAAGCCGGACAGTTCTTGTTGCACAGTATCCAATTTGGCCTGAGCTTTCTCTGCTCGCTTTGTTAAAACATCTTGGTCAGCTTGAGCCCTTTTTAGTCGGCTTTTAGCTTTTCCATCTCAGCTAGGACCAGTCGATACTTCTTCTCCGATTTGGCTCGGGCATCCTATTGATCAGATAAGCTTTTCTTCAAGTCGCCAAGTGTTGATTCAGTCTGGATAAGATATTCATGTTGAAGCATATGATTAAGGGGCAAGTCTCAGAACTATTGCAAGCAATATCCCTAACACTTGGGGGCTAATGTATAATTTTTCAGACAAAATTATACAGCATCAAGACCCGGCTCATCTTTTTTCGGATGACCCGGCCCTTGGGGGTTACTGGTCGAAAGTTTTTCAAGTCATCAAGACCCGGCTCATCTTTTTACTGATGACCCGGCCCTTGGGGGTTACTGGTCAAAAGTTTTTCAAGTCATCAAGACCCGGCTCATCTTTTTCTGATGACCCGGCCCTTGGGGGTTACTGGTCGAAAGTTTTTAACTCATCAAGACCCGGCTCATCTTTTTACTGATGACCCGACCCTTGGGGGTTACTGGACGAAAGTTTTTCCAGTCATCAAGACCCGGCTCATCTTTTTACTGATGACCCGGCCCTTGGGGGTTAATGGGGATAATATAGTATACAACAAAATTTACCTATGTTTGTTTTTCAGCATCCAAAGCAGGTTTTCCATCTCATAACTCGCCTCGAGGCGACTTGCAAAACCAGAGCAAAGTTCTTTGAATTCCAAATGTTCATATTGAGAGAGCTTGGCCTTGGAGAGTTCATACTCGGGAACAGTTTGAGATGATGATACATGCTTCGATAAAACCGCTGTGGCCGGTTTAGAGAAGCTAGTACCAGTGATAACAATAGTGTCCGGGTCTTCTGCTCTTGTCAATGGACTTGGCGGCTTGGGGGCATCCATTGTTTCCTTGGGAGAGCTAGGGAGATCCACTTGATCTTCAGGTTTGTCTTGGTTCGGGTTATTTTGGATCGGCGCCGATTTCTCAGTAGGCTCCGAGATTATGATAGGAGTTGAGCCGCCAGTCTTTCTTTTCTTCGCGTGTGTCCTGAAAGGAGCAGGGGTTGCGTTTAAAAGACTGAAAACTTATCACCATCAGATTCAAAGTAAAAATTATCAAAAGACTTACCCAAGGACACGGATCATTGGCGGAAGTGCCGACATTACTGAGTCGCCAGATGTAGGAGGAGAACTCTGCAAGAATTGTACGTCGAAGATATGAGCAGGTTACAAATGCGATCCAAAAAGATGTGAAGAAGTGTTGATTAAAAGATACCTCATTTGGCCTTTTCTTGTTCCTTGTTGGTAAACCGGATACCAGATCGCCGGAATGACTTCGGGTCTTCCGATTTGAAGTGTGTTGTGCTTTCTTCAGAAGAAAATTTGGGTCCTAACAAGCATTTGGGTGTGAGAAGGGAACTTTCCCACAAATTCGTCTGGCCGGCTTAGGTGGAGAAGGAGATGAATCAGAGGAAACAGAAATTACCTCTATAGAATCCTCCTCGCTTTCATTGTCTTCATCCTATTCAAGAGATGCAGAGGTATAAATACAAAGTTATTGGTAATGAATGGCGAGTTAAGAAAGGATAGGTTTTTACCTCCGAAGGTGCGTCGCCGACTTGGGATTCATCGGCCTCAGATGGTTCAGTCACAACAGCTTTTCCCTTGCCCTTGGATTTCTTCTTTGGAGGCGGCCTAGCTTGCTTCATGGCTGGCTTTTTTGGCTTCTTGGACCAAAATTTATCACCTTTCTGAAATGGCATATTTTTAAGAAGCCATAGTTCGAATGAGACATAAAAAGTAAAACAAAAAAGGCGGGTTAAAGTTGTTTACCTTGGGGGCCGGGTTAATTTTGCAGAAAGGTTTGAGACCTATTTGGCTGCATTTTCCCGCGGGCTCGCCGGTCAGCTTCTTGATAATGGTGACAATATCACTTTCTGTAAGAGCCGTGTGGAAGTAGCATTGAGGATGATCTAAAGTGCCGTCGAATTCGCACATTAGCCCGTCCCGACGACTTAAAGGGAGGATGCGCCATTCGACCCAGCAGCGGATCAAATCAACTCCAGTAGGCCGTTGTTTGTCGATCTTAACTCGGACAATACTGGGATGAAATCTGACTCCTCCTCTTCGGTGAGCTTGTCTGGGAGCTTGAAATTCATTGGAAGGCGATCTTCCCTATAACCCAAAAGTTTGTTTTCACCTACAGGTGAGGTTTCTTGACAATAAAAGCAAGACTCGCCCCAGCCTTTGGGGTGGCTTGGCATGGCTAGTGACGGAAATGGGCTATCCCTGCGGCGTTGAACATTGACACCGTCGAGCTCCAAGCTGGGGCCATTGTGAAATTCTATTTGGCGATTTAAGTGGAAAAAATACCAGAATAAGGGAAATGAGGGTTCCATCCGCAGGTAAGCTTCACAAAACACCTGGAACTGGCATAGGTTGCTTATCGAATTGGGCCCTAGATCTTGGAGGCGGACATTCATGAAAGCCATGGCGTCTCTGAGGAACTTCGATCCAGGCGGCTTAAAACCCCGCTCAAGGTGTTCAACAAAAACAACTATTTCCCCTTCTTTGGGATTGGGGATTTCTTCTCCGAACCCAGTACGCCAACCGGTAACATCCTGAGGGTCCATATTTCCCGTTTTCACATAATCCTCTAGTATGGCATCATTAACCTTGGTAGGGAGCCAGTCACTTTTGAAGACGGCGCCCATGCTACAAAGGGATAAAGTACGGGTGAATTGACACGCCAAAACATCTACTGTAAGAGGTGAAACGATTTCATTTGACTTGCCAAGTAATTTATCCGCTGGCTGAGGAAATATTTTGATCCGCCAATGAAGGCCCGGGTCAGGTTGCTAGGGCGACTTACGAAACTTTGGCTACTTAAGGGAGCGATGTTTCCAGGGCGTCAGATGCATTTGTCCAAAAATGGCGAAGTGTGAAGATTACAAACAATTTTTACATAACAAGCGGTAGCTTATGGATCTACTGGACAGATGGAAATAAACGTGGAAAATAACCGGAGACGGCTTCCTACGACTAAGATGGTATAATACTATTGATTTGATGACGTGCTACTCTAAGTGTGCAAATCGAGAGCGGACAGATAAAGGATCAAGGACATTGGTTTTCTCGTCATCATCGCCATCAATTAAACAGGAACAAATAGAGCCATTCGGGAGATGCCCAAAGCACAGTAGGTATGAACTTCAGAAGAACTTGGATCTACTCTTAAAATGGCGGAAGCTAACCTGGTGGATATGGCCGGAGACGTCCGAAGAAGGTTTCGCCGCGAGTGCTGCGCGGACGGCGATGAAAGTTTCGGACGAATGCGAAAGCCTCGAGGTGGCGACGAGATGTTCGGCGATGACGAGATGTACGGCGGCGACGAAGTGCTCGACGGCGGCGAGGCGTTCGACAGCGACGAAACTGCTCGGCCCCGACGGGGTGTTCGGCGGTGACGAAGTCTTCGGGCAGCACCAAAGCTTTCGGGCGGCGACGAGGTTTTCGGACGGCGGCGGAGCTCTCGGGTGGCGATGAGATTTTCGCTACGATAATGGGGGAAGAAGGGCGATAATGCGGGTAGGTGAAATGCGCCCAGTCGTTTCCCCCACCTATTTAACACGGCAGGCGCTGGAATCGAGGCGCGTGAGCGGGAACCGACAAACGATAAAGATTCGCCATGATGGCGCCCCGAAATTTTTGGGATAACGATATCGAAGGATCCGTTGAGAGATTACGTCTTTATCCTTTCCGGGATTCGAGGAAGGAGATAACAAGAAGCGGTTTGGCGACTCAGGTTTTTCCGCAACAGATGGCGGTTTGAGTGCATGGTGCATAAGAAGAGTGAAGATGAATCGCCCTTAAATTGAGCAAAGATATTGGCGTGAAGGAAATTCAAGTCAATCTGGGGCCTAATGTTGGGGATATTATCTCTTGATAACCCGCCCTAGTTGGGCCAGATCACCAATACTGGCGACTCATCTAAAATGTAGTTTGGGCCTTGGTCTGGTAAAACCGAGAGTAGTATGGCGGTTTATGACTTTCGGAAGGAGTCCATAATAAAGAAGGTCTCCAGGGTTCGGAAGGGCGGTGACTTAGATATCGCAAGAGTCATGATTTGTGTAAAGGAAAGGACCCTTGTAAACCCTAAGGACTCGACCTGTATATAAAGGCGAGTCCCAGGGGAGAAGAGGGGAGGTTGAGAAATCATCGAGTACTGGGTCTGGCGAGTTACGCCCTCCTTGTAATCGAAACTCCATCAATACAACTCAAAGCAGGACGTAGGCCTTTACCTCCTCATGAGGGGCCGAACCTGGGTAAGTCGCCGTCTCATTCCCGTTCAACCCCTTTGAGTCGCCACCAAAGTGCGATGGCTCCAGTACTAAGTCCTTTCACGAGGACATCTGCCGTGACAAAACCACGACACGTAGGTCTGAAGTGGACTACTCACGAGTCATTGGAGAGGCGATGATGTTGATGTAGAAGCCCTCCAACTCCAAAGTCCGCTCCGGAAGGGCACTGGGAAGGGTCTCCAGATGAGATCTCACGGAAACGGAAGCTTGCGGCGGCGGAAAAGTGGTTTCATGGACGCCCTGATTTTTTTGGGATTTTAGGGAATATATAGGCCAAAGAGCTAGGGCAGGGGAGCGCCAGGGAGGCCACAAGCCTGGTCGCCGCGGGCCCCCCTGGCCGCGGTGTCAGGGCTTGTGGGCTCCCTGTGGGCCTCCTGCCTTGGCCCTCAAGTCCCCCAATCTTCTTCTGTTCTAGAAAAAATTATTTCGGGGATTTTATTCCGTTTGGACTCTTTTCCAAAATCAGATCTGAAAAGAGTCAAAAACACAGAAAAAACAGGAACTGGCATTGGGCACTGAGTTAATAAGTAAGTCCCAAAAAAGATATAAAAGGTATATAAAACATCCAAAGTTGACAAGATAACAACATGAAACCATCAAAAATTATAGATACATTTGAGACGTATCAAGCATCCCCAAGCTTAACTCCTGCTCGTTCTCGAGTAGGGAAGTGATAAAGAATGAATTTTTGATGCTTTCATGCTACCTAGCATAGATGTCCTTTGTAACTCCTCTTATGTGACGTGAATGTTCAGATCCATTAGATTCAAAACAATAGTTTGCTATTGACATGGAGATAATAATACTTCAAGAAAACTAGCAAGGTAATCATGAACTTTCAAAATAACAAGGCCAAAAGAAAATTATCCCTACAAAATCATATAGTCTGGCTATGCTCTATCATCCTTGCACAACGAATTTAAATCATGCACAACCTCGGTATTGGCCAAGTAATTGTTTTCACACCTTTACTTTCTCAAACTTTTTCAACTCTCACGCAATACATGAGCGTGAGCCATGGTTTTAGCACTATAAGTGGAATGGAGTGTGGTGGAGGTTGCAAGGCAAACTAGGAGAAGATGGTCACATTGACTAGGCATATCAACGAGCTATGGAGATGCTCATCAATAGATATCAACGTGAATGAGTAGGGATTGCCATACAAATGATGCACTAGAGCTAAGAGTATGTGAAAGCTCTTAAAGAAAACTAGTGGGTGTGCATCCAACTTGCTTGCTCACGAAGACCTAAGGCAATTTTGAGGAAGCCTATCATTGGAATATACAAGCCAAGTTATATAATGAAAATTTCCCACTAGCTATATGGTGGTGACAAAACGATAGACTCTCAATCATGAAGATCATGGTGCTTAATATGAAGCACAAGTGTGGAAAGATAGTAGCATTGTCCCTTCTCTCTTTTTCTCTCATTTTTTGGTGGGCTCTTTGGCCTCTTTTTTTTGGTGGGCATCTTTGGGCTCTTTTTGTAAATGGGCTTCGCTGGCCTCTTTTATTTCCTCACATGGGACAATGCTCCATCAATGATGATCATCACACTTACAACTTAAAACTTAGAGCAATGATGACTCTATATGGAATGCCTTCGGTAGTGTACCGTGACAATGATCTAGCATGTCATCGACATCAATGGAAACATCATGCTAGCTATCTTATGACCATGCAATGGCAATCTCGAAGTGGTGGCACATGTCATGGTGGTAGTTGCATGGCAATATATCTCGGAATGATTTTGAAAAAGGCATAGTAGGTAGGTATGGTGGCTGTTTTGAGGGAGGCTAATGGTGGGTTTTGTGCACCGGCGAAAGTTGCACGACACTAAGAAGATAGTGATGGTGGAAGGTTAAAGTGCATCTAAAACATGGACTCAACATTAGTAATGAAGAACTCATATACTTGTTGCAAAAGTTTTAGTAGTAATCGAAACAAAGCATTCAACGCATACTCCTAGGGGAAGGGTTGGTAGGTGTAAACCATCGCGCGATCCCGACCGCCACACAAAGGATGACAATCAATAGACTAATCATGCTCAGACTTCATCACATAGCGGTTCACCATACGTGCATGCTACGGGAATCACTAACTTCAACACAAGTATTTCGAAATCCACAACACCTTACTAATATATATTCAATATTACCACAACCACGACTAAAAACTAATTGAGATGAATCAAACTTCTCTAACTATTCAATCCACATGAAGGTGGAAGTTTTCATATCCCTTTGGATAACTATCCCTTTTGAGACTACTTTCATAGCATAGATCAACTACCATGCACCGCGCTTCCGTGCTCTAAAAGATAGAAGTGAAACACATAGAGCAAAATCAACTAGCTCAAAAGATATAATTGAAGCACATGTGAGCTGAATTGTCTAACCAAAGGATATAAGTGAAGCTCAACAAAATCACGGTGAGTGCATGTCTTTCTCTCTAGGTGTGCAGCAAGGAAGATTGTGACACAACAAAAAAAAAGACTCCTACGATACAAGACGCTCCAAGAAAAACACATAACATGTGGTGAATAAAAATATAGCCCCAAGAAATGTTACCGATGGATTGAAGACGAAAGAGGGGATGCCTTCCCGGGGCATCCCTAAGCTTAGGCTTTTACGGCATCCTTGAATCAACTTGGGGTGCCTTGGGCATCCCCAAGCTTGAGCTCTTGCCACTCTTTATCTTTTTGTCCATAAGAACTTCAGCCAAAACTTGAAAACTTTACAACACGAAACTTAAACAGAAACTCGTGATAACATTAGTATAAGAAAGCAAACCACCACTTCCTTAGGTACTGTAGCAAACTTAAATTCTACTTATGTTGATGTTGGGCTACTGTATTTTCAATATTCCTTGGCTAATACCCCCCGATACTATCCATAGTTTCATCAAAACAAGCAACCAACTCAACAAAAACATAATCTGTTAACAGCAGACCAGTCTGTAGCAATCTTTATACTTTGTATACTTCTGGTACTTCAAAAAATCTGAAGAATTAGAACGTCTGAAGAATTTGCGTATAAATGAGCAGCAGAAAGAATCAACTCAAAAGCTCTTACATAAAAAAAACGAAAATTCTTTTCGTGAGCAGAAAGTTTTTGTCTTTTCCAGCATGACCAAACGATCATCCCCAAGACTAATCATAACGGTTTCACTTGGCACAAATGCAAAAGAAACACAAAAAACACAATCATAACAGAATTATGAAAGTGTGGAAAACACAAAGCAGAAATAAAAAGTATAAATTCGTTGGGTTGCCTCCCAACAAGCGCTATTGTTTAACGCCCTTAGCTAGGCATAAGGTGATGGAATCACGTATAGTCATCTTTGGTGCTCAAACCATAAGTAGCCCTCATCATAGATTCATAAGGAAATCTTATTTTCTTTCTAGGAAAATGCTCCATGCCCTTCTTTAGAGGAAATTTAAATCTAATATTCCCTTCCTTCATATCGATGATAGCACCAATAGTCCTTAGGAAAGGTCTACCAAGAATAATGGGACATGAAGGATTGCAATCTATGTCAAGTACAATGACATCCACGGGTACATAGTTCTTATTTGCAACAATAAGAACATCATCGATCCTTCCCGTGAGTTTCTTGACAGTAGAATCCGCAAGATGTAAATTAAGAGAACACTCTTCAATCTCATGAAAACCAAGAATATCACATAAAGACTTTGGAATCGCGGAAACACTAGCACCCAAATCACATAAATCATTGCATTCATAGTTTTTGATTTTGATGTTGATAGTAGGTCCCCACTCATCATGAAGTTTTCTAGGTATAGAGATTTCATCATAGCATCTACGATATGAGCGGTAAAGGCTTTGCTTTGGCTATAAGCATGTGGAGAGTTTGCAATGGATTGCATCAAGGAAATGCATTGAAACAAGGAGCAACTATCATAATTGAATTCCTTGAAATCCAAAGTGGGAGTTTCATTACTACCCAATATTTTGATTTCTTCTACTCCACTCTCCACACCTTTATCATCAAGATAGGTGGACTCTGAATCATTGGGGCGTTTTTCAACCAAAGTGGATTCATATCGAGCCCCTTCAATAGGTTTGACATGCAAAACAAAGATTCAAGAGGAGTCACACCAAGCACTTTAAGATCTTCGTGATTTGCATCACAAATTTCAGGTTTAGGTGCTATCTTATTGACTAAGGTAGCCTGTTTGTTAGAAATTTGGCCCACCAATTTTTCAAGGTGAGCAAGCTGAGAATTTAGTGCAAGGAATTCTTTGGCCATATCATCAACTTCTTTATTCAAACATGCCATAATTTTTTTTTGCTCTAATAATTCCCTGCGGAAGTTTGGTTTGGCCATGAGGAAAGGTCTCTCACGAACAAGCCCAAGAGCAAGCGAGGAAAACGGGCAAAAAAAGAAGGCAAAAGACGAAAGAAAATGGTAAAGGAGAAAGGCAAAAGAAAACGACAAAGGAGAAAGGCAAATGAAAATGGCAAATGTGAAGTGGAGGAGAGGAAAACGAGAGGCAACTGGCAAAAAAGGTAAATGCAAGAGCTGAGTTTGTGACACCTACTTGGATAGATCTTGACTTGATCTCTCCCAGGCAACGGCGCCAGAAATACTTCTGCTACGGCAACAAAAGACCTTCCCTAGCAATGGCACCAGGAATCCTTCTGCTACGGCTATGCCTATAGGGACTTCCTTGGCAAATATGCAAAGGATTTCCCCGCGGCCTTGGAGCCTTGCGTTGATGTTCCCTTGAAGCGGAAATGGTGATGTAGCATAGCGGCGGTAAGTATTTTCCTCAGTTTGAGAACCAAGGTATCAATCCAGTAGGAGGATCGAGTCAAGTCACAAGTACCTGCACAAACACAAAGAGCTTGCACCCAACGCTATGAAGGGGTTGTCGATCCCTTATGGATTCTTTGGAAAGTGATAACTGAAAGCAAAAAGTAAACAAAGCAAAGTAAAAGTAGAAGTGGAGACGATAGTTGTGAATAGACCCGGGGCCGTAGTGTTCACTAGTGGCTTCTCTCATGAAAGTAAGAAGATGGTGGGTGAACGAATTACTGTCGAGCAATTGATAGAACCGCGCAAAGTCATGACGTTATCTATGGGAATGATCATATCTATAGGCATCACGTCCAAAACAAGTAGACCGATACTTTCTGCATCTACTACTATTACTCCACACATCGACCGCTATCCAGCATGCATCTAGTGTATTGAGTTCAAAAGAATAGAGTAACGCCTTAAGCAAGACGACATGATGTAGATGGACAATCTCAAATCTATGATGAAAGCCTATCTTGTTACCCTTGATGGCAACAACACGATGCATGCCTTGCTGCCCCTTCTGTCACTGGGAAAGGTCACCACACGGTATGAACCCAAAACCAAGCACTTCTCCCATTGCAAGAATCATAGATCTAGTTGGCCAAACAAAACCCAAGACTCGGAGAGACTTACAAGGATATCAAATCATGCATATAAGAAATCAGCAAAGACTCAAATATAATTCATAGATAATCTGATCACAAATCCACAATTCATCGGATCTCGACAAACACACCGCCAAAGAGGATTACATCGGATAGATCACCATGAATATCATGGAGAACTTTGTATTGAAGATCCAAGAGAGAGAAGAAGCCATCTAGCTACTAACTACGGACCCGTAGGTCTGAAGTGGACTACTCACGAGTCATTGGAGAGGCGATGATGTTGATGTAGAAGCCCTCCAACTCCAAAGTCCCCTCCGGCAGGGCACCGGGAAGGGTCTCCAGATGAGATCTCGCGGAAATGGATGCTTGCGGCGGTAGAAAAGTGGTTTCGTTGACGCCCTTATTTTTTCTAGGATTTTAGGGAATATATAGGCCAAAGAGCTAGGGCAGGGGAGCGCCAGGGAGGCCACAAGCCTGGTCGCCGCGGGGCCCCTTGGCCGCGGTGTGAGGGCTTGTGGGCTCCCTGTGGGCCTCCTGCCTTGGCCCTCAAGTCCCCCGAGCTTCTTCTGTTCTGGAAAAAATTATTTCGGGGATTTTATTCCATTTGGACTCCGTTCCAAAATCAGATCTGAAAAGAGTCAAAAACACGGAAAAAACAGGAACTCACACTGGGCACTGAATTAATAAGTTAGTCCCAAAAAAGATATAAAAGGTATATAAAACATCCAAAGTTGACAAGATAACAACATGAAACCATCAAAAATTATAGATACGTTTGAGACGTATCAGCCCACAGAGCCCACAACTCACTAGTACGCGCCACAGGCCCCAGGCGCGCCCTGGTGTCTTGTGCCCTCATAGAACGTCGGTTGGAGCCCTTCTTCTATCACAAGAAATATAATTTATGTAAACAAATCGTGAACAAAATTCAGCGCAATCAGAGTTACGGATCTCCGGAAATTTAAGAAACCGTGAAGGGCCAGATCTGGGAAGCCCGAAACAGAAGAGAACACAGAGGGAGATCCAATATCGGAGGGGCTCCCACCCCTCCGCCGCCATGGAGGATATGGACCATAGGGGGAACTTTCCTCCCATCTAGGGGGAGGCCAAGGAAGGAGAAGAAGGAGGAGGGCTCTCTCCCCCTCTGTCCTGGTGGTGCCGGAGTGCCGCCGGGGCTACGATCGTGACGGCAATCTACATCAACAATCTTGCTAACGTCAACACCAACTTTCTCCCCCTCCATGCAGCGGTGTAACACCCCTTCTCCCCGCTGTAATATCTACTTAAACATGGTGCTCAACTCCATATATTATTTCCCAATGATATTTGGATGTCCTATGTTGTTTGAGTAGATCTGTTTTGTCCTATGGGTTAATCGTGATCTTGGTTGGTATGATTGTATATTTTATTTATGGTGCTGTCCTATGGTGCCCTCCGTGTCGCGCAAACATGAGGGCCCCCTGTTGTAGGGTGTTGCAATATGTTCATGGTTTGCTTATTGTCAGTGTTGCGGGGGTGACATCAACCTAAATGCGGATAAGTGGTTATGGCGTATGGGAGTAAAGAGGACTTGATACTTAATGCTATGGTTGGGTTTCACGACCTTAGTGATCTTTAGTAGTTGTGAATGCTTGCTAGAGTTCCAATCATAAGTGCATATGATCCAAGCAGAGAAAGTATGTTAGCTCATGCCTCTCCCTCTTATAAAATTGCAAGAATGATTACTTGTACTTGTTATCGATTGCCTAGGGACAAACGAATTTCTTGTTGGCTAAAGCTATACACTTTTATTACCTTTCCATTTATTCGTAATTTTATTCTCGCAAAGTACTCGTAGTTTTATTCTTGCAAAATTGTTTCATACTTGTTTTAGGTAAAGAAAACGTCAAGCGTGCGTAGAGTTGTATCGATGGTCGATAGAACTTGAGGGAATATTTGTTCTTCCTTTAGATCCTCGTTGGGTTCGACACTCTTATTTATCGAAGAAGTCTACAAACGATCCCCTATACTTGTGGGTTAGCAACACCTTTTTCTGGTGCCGTTGTCGGGGAGCAATAGCGTGGGGTGAATATTCTCGTGTGTGCTTGTTTGATTTATCACTAAGTAGTTTTTATTTCCCGTTCTAAGTTGTTCTCTATCTTTAGTTATGGATATGGAACACGAAACACAAAAAAATTTGTGGTACTTGCTAGTCATGGAGATGGGGAACCTCCTAAAACCCTCGATGCTCGTTATGTGAAAAATATTATGCACTACTTTGATAATCCTGAGAAAACCCCATTCAACATGATAATGGGAGACACTTTGCATCAACGTGAATACTTTAGGGATTATCGCTTGGCAGAAAAAGGGAAACTGTTATGGGATCAAATTGATATGTTGCATCGGTATGCTTGGAATTTATGCCAGAGATATGATTTTACTTGTTGCTCTAGGATGAATGCTCCACACCTTCCCTTTTCATGCAAATTTAATGATAATGAAACCTTGGCTTATTATGCTAATGGTACATATGATTACTATGATGTGGAACGAATAGAAGAATTTGTTGCTTTTAAGGGTGCTTATAAATTGAATCTTTGTTTGAAAAGTTTGAAGATTTTGATGATTTGGTTTATAGACGTGAATTTTTTTCTATCCTTAAATATTGGTATGATAAATATAAATACAATTCCGATATTGATGTGTTTATTGAGAAAGTCTCCGCTGTCCAAGAAGAGACTAATATTTTGCAGGAGTCTATGGAAGAAGGAATTGATGAAACTCTGAGATCATTGGATGAAAAAGATGATGAGGAGAGAGAAGAACAAAAGTTGGAAGAATGAATTGATCACCTGTGCCCACCTTCTAATGAGAGTAATGCTTCAACTCATACATTGTTTAACGCCCCTTCGTTCTTACCGAAGGATGAATGCTATGATAATTGCTATGATCCCGTTGATTCGTTTGAAATATCCCTTTTTGATGATGCTTGCTATGCTTGTGGCCAAGATGCCAATATGAATTATGCTATTGGAGTTGAACTTGCTATTGTTCCCTATATTAAGAATGAAATTGTTGCTATTGCACGCACACATGATAGTCCTATTATCTTTTTGAATTCTCCAAACTACACTATATCGGAGAAGTTTGCACTTGTTAAGGATTATAACGATGGGTTGCCTTTTACCACTACACATGATGATTTTTATGAATATAATATACATGTGATTGCTGCTCCTACTTGCAATTATTATGAAAGAGGAACTACATCGTCGCCTCTCTAAGTTTCCAACACGATAAAATTGTAAGAAACTGCTTTAGCTATGTATTGGCCTTTACTTGATGTGCATGAATTGTTCTTGTATGACATGCCGATGCATAGGAAGAGAGTTAGACTTCATCATTTCTTGATATATGTTGATTTATGCTCACTACTAAATGCCAAATCATTGCTAATTAAAATTGGCTTTGATATACCTTGGGATCCCGATGGATCCATTACTTGAGCACTTTATGCCTAGATTAATGGATTTAAAGAAAGGGATTTTTATTTCTGTGCCCCTGGTTCGTTAGTTCTACTTATTCATCCCCACATTCTTAACTTTTGCTCACTTTTCCCCACTCCCTTTCCCGAAACCCTCACAACTGGTCACAGCGGACGTTGCCGTCGGGTCAATGTTTTGACGGTTAACTCTGACTAGTGGGGCCGCATAGGGCAGAGTACACATTTTGACCGTTACGTGGTAACCAGTGGGGCCGCGAAACTGACACTCACCTGAATCAGATCCAGTCACTTCCACGCCGCCCCCTCCACCGTCGTCGTGCTGCCTCTGCCGCACTCTTGCCGCCTCCGCCGCAGTCGTGCCGCCTCCGCCGCATCTACCCTCTCTCCCCATCTAGGATTAGGAAGTGATGTCGGGGGGCACCCCGTCCGGCCCATCGACCATGGAGATGATTGGGTCGAATTAGAGGATGATAATTGATGGATTCTACCTGGGTAAGCATCATTTTCCTCTCAAATTGATTAGGAGATCCATAAATTATGCTGTATTTGACCATCGTTGGCGTGAATCACGCAATTTATCTAAAAAATTTAGGCCTAACTGCGCCCTTTATCTTATTTCAAACGAATAGGGTTGATCCTGCACTTGCTTTTCGGCTCGTGGTTAGAATGGAAACTAGCGAGCTGCGTGGAACTAAACCATACGCGATTTCTGGATTTTTCTATCCTAAAGTGGTAAAAACCATCATTTCGTTCAAAGATTTCCGTGAGGCACTCTGTTGTGAGTATCCGTGGAGCCCTGCCAATGCTGTTGAACTGAGATATTTCGATAGTACCGAGCAGATATTTCTCCCATTAACCTGCGATGAGCATCTGGGATTGCTATTTAATTTGAATGCCGACAGCCGTTTCGGAAAAATCCATATCGGTGTGCTTCGGGAACGCAAACAACGTATCACGAAGGGTGTTCAGACATCATGTGTCTCTGCTAATAGCGAGCGTTCTCGCACTCCTTGTAGATCGAGACCAAGTAAACCTAGTGGTTTTGAAAGCCACAACATGTCGGCTGTCGCTAATTCTGCCACTTCTCCTCTTCCTTCTGCACCTGATGTAGAAGTAGATGCGGAGCCTGATGAGGAAGCGCCTCGAAATGATGATGAGGATGAGATTCTATTCCCTGAACTGGTAGATAGAGTCAGTCAACAGGCACTGGAAGATGAATATGTAGAGGAGCCTAGGAGACGTGCTAGATTTGGTGACACTGATGATGAAGAGAGGGAGGAGAACATCGACTCCTTAGTTTTACAAGAATATTATGGTGAGGAAATGCCAACAATTGAGTGGAACAGGGAGAATCCTGACCTTACTCCAGGAACCGTATTCGAATCGATGGTGGACTGTCGTAATGTAGTGACTACATATTGCATTGTCACTAAAAACTCTTACGAGGTTGATAGGAGTGAGCCAGGAAGATTCACTATTCATTGCCCTTATGATAGGTGTAGGTGGAGGTTGCATGCATCCACTATATGAAAGAGCAAATTGATTTAGGTATTACAACTAAATATTAATTATACTGTTTCTTAATTGTATTTGACATCATTTTTCATTTTGTTTCAGATAAAAAGCAACCCACACGGGCACACTTTCCCACCTGGAGGGGGAGGGGTAGGGGGAAAGGACAAATCTAAGCTTGCAAAGACTAGGTGGTTGGCAGATGCAATCTTGGATTGGGTGAGGGAAACACCAACAATTGGTCCAACCACACTCCATGGGAAGCTATTTGAGAAGTACAAGATTAATGTACAATACATGAAGATTTTCTATGCTAAGGAAAGGGCTCTTGATAGGATTAATGGTCCATGGAATGAGAGTTTTTAGTTGCTTTACACCTTCAAAGCTGAAGTGGAGACGACTTGTCCAGGTAGTGTTGTAGAGTTTGACAAGCATACAGTTAAGTACAAGTTAAAAGGGAAGACAATGGAGAAGGAGTGCTTCAGGACGGCTTTTGTTTGTTTCAAGGCTTGCTGGAAGGGGTTTCTGAATGGTTGTAGGCCCTATTTGGCTGTCGATGCGACTGCTTTGAATGGAAGATGGAGAGGCCAGCTAGCAGCAGCTTCTGCAGTTGATGGACACAACTGGTTATTCCCAGTTACATTTGTTGTGTTGGAGGTAGAGAGTGAGGAGAGTTTGGTCTGGTTTCTGCAGCAGTTGCGCAACATTATAGGTACACCCTTCGGTTTAGTTATACACACAAATGCTTGCAAGGGTTTAGAAATTGCAGTAGAAATTGTATTCCCTAGAGTGGAACATAGGGAATGTATGCGACACCTAGCATATAATTTTAAAAAGAAATTCAAAGGGAAAGTTTATGATGAGAATCTATGGCCAGCATCATACACATGCAGCTTGAGGAAGCATGAGCACCATTTGAGAGTGTTGTATGCTCATAATCCTTTGGTGAAGGAGTACATGGATGAACATCATGGAAAGCTATGGTCAAGAAGCAAATTCAATGAAATCTGTCAAGTAGACTATGTGACCAATAACCTCGCTGACTGTTTCAATGCAAAGTTCAAGTCAGTGAAAGGGCTTTTGTTGTGGCAAGCATTTGATAAGATCAGGCAGATGATCATGGTAAAGATGGCTCTTTGTAAAAGAATTGCGGAAACACAATATGTTGGCCATCTTATGCTCCCATCTGTGATTAAGGCATTGCATGCCAAGGCAAGAGGACTAAGAATGAAATGCATTCGACCATCGACATACGAGGCTGAGGTGACATACACTGACAGTAAAAATAGGGAATGGAGATATCCAGTGAACCTTGCAACCAATGAATGCAACTGTAGGCAATGCCAGATCCACGGGAAGCTGTGCATACATTCCCTACATCTCATGACTTTTATTGGAGGTGAAAATGATGAAGTTGATCAGTATTGCTCTGAATATTTCTCTGTTGCCAAATTTAGGGCTGCTTATGCTGAAAATGTGCCTGCACTCTTGGGAAACTACCAATGGAACATAGTAGACCGAGGGTTCAAACTCCATTCTCCTGTACTGACTAGACCACCAGGAAGACCAAGGAAAAACAACGTGAGTGCAAAAGATGTGGTATCTTAGGGCATATTGCTACGCGTTGTACCAACCCAGTTGATGCATCATTTGGAGAAGAGGAACAATGGGCAGCAGCAAATGCAGAGGAGCATGCAGCAGCAGAGGAGAATGCAACAAGTTTAGAGGATAATGCAGCAACAGAGGAGAATGCAGCAAGTTTAGAGAATGAAGCAACTGAAGTAGCTATAAGAGAGGAGGAAGTTATTTTGTCTATAAGAGAGAAAAGACCTAGTGAGGAAGAAACATCAGTTGAACCATCATCTGATGCGGAATTTGCAACCATGGCTTACGAAGGTTTTGAAGCTATAAGAGAGGAGGAAGTTATTTTGTCTGAAGTTCCTTTAAAGATTAGTGAGCCCACAGATGACCGTCAATTGGTCATCACTTGCTCGATCAGTCAAAGCTCAACAAAACCGCCACCACCAGAAGTGAAGATCAGAAGCAACAAGACAAAGCTTTGAAAAGCACAAAAGATCCCAACCAGGGAAACCAGAAGCAAGACGGTTAACCCATACCGGAACACAAGGAGCAAGGCAAAGATTTGAATTTGAACTTGAATGCAAGTCATAAACTTTGAATAATTTGTAACAATGATTCTGTCGTCAATTTTAAGTACTGTGAAAACTTGTAAGGTGTAATAATTCTATATGTAAACTTTGAATTTGAACTAGTGAGGCAAACTTTGAATTTTAGGCAAACTTTGAATTTGAACCAACACTTTAGTCCATTCCCCTCTTGTGTGAGTTGCACAGTTTGCTGAACTATTATAAACGTTAGGTGATCAATCCAATCTCTTTGCGTCTACAAAACTTGTAGTCATGAGAAATGTGCTCCGAATGAGCTTCCAAGCTAGGGTAAACATCCCCATTTGTAATCAAGTTTTTTTGGACCTACTCCAAATGAGCCAAATATTTTTTATTAACACCAAATCAATCTATATAGTGTAGATTCGAAGAATCACTATTTATTGAATTAATCTTTCTATTTGTACATTTTTTCAAAAAAATATACTTTAATAGAAAAACCATTAGAAACACGTTTACAATATGAAAATGGAAAACTAAGTTCAGATCCTTCTTATTCACTTTGAAATCAAGCTTTGGTGATTTTTTTGATTTTTTTTTTAATTTTCAAAAACCGAAGGGAAACCCTACCTCCTCTCCTTGGTTTTTATGAAACGTTGTACATGATAGCTCATATGTGTGAAAGTTTTTTCATGAAAATGTCCATAGGCAAATTTTATGATTTTTGGTTGGGAACATGTCACACAAGACAACATAGTGCGCATGTTTCATATTTTTTGATTTTTTTTAAATTGATGGTGCTCATTTTACCTCGATCGTGACAGTTAGGGTTTTTTCATGAAAATGACCATAGACCAAGTTTACTATTTTTCCTCGTTAGTGTGTCTTATAAAACAACGAATGGCGAAGGTTTCATATTTTTTCGATTTTTTAAAATTAGTTATGCTCAGTCAAACCTTTCATAAGACCGTTGACCAGCTCAAAACCCCTCTAAACCCCACGGGGTTTCTCCTAACCCTAGCTCCCAATGCAGTCGTCCGATCATACCCTAGCGCCAAGCGACAACCCTCAGATGTTGGCTTCTAGAAGTAATTCCGAGGGCAGGCTGCAAGCATGCTCCGCGCCGTTGGATCACCTGGATGGCTCCGCATCGTTGGATCATGGGGCGATCCGCGAGACTTGTTGGTTGTGCCTCCCCTTTCTTCAGGTACCCCCTCCTCTGTTTCTTCTTCTCCGGCAATGAGAGGAGCCACTCCTCTGCTTCTTCCTTTCCGACGACTTTGGGCGATATGTCGAGCTCCACTTCATCCACCCGCCCCTCGTGGACCCTGTATGGTCCACTTCCCTTGGAGCGATGTCCTGACTGCCCACGCAGCGCGCCACTGATACGGTTGACTTCGAAGGAGGTCAAGAATGGCAACTATGGGCGCGAGTTCGTGAAATGCGAGAGCAAGCCAGAGGGGCAGGTTAGATCTCATGATTTTCTCTGATTTCTTTTTCTATTTGCTTTTGATTCTTTTTCGATCTGGGATTTAGGGTTCATGTTTTCGTTTCAGACCGTGAAGAAGAATGGATGGATGACTATGTTAAGCGGATTCAATTCATTGGGGCCCCAACCTAGGAGCTCAATCTGCCGTCAGCAACAACGAATTTGGTCTGTGAAAGTGCTGCTCTAACAGTTGGGGATGCAGATCTGAAGGGGGAAATAAAGAAGATGAACAAGAACTTGAAGCATATGATTCAATTGAACAAGCAGGCAAATCTGATAGCTTTAGGATTTTATCCATTTTATTTTTGTGTAGTTGCTCTAGGATTTTCTTACTTGCTGGTCATCACTCGTTAGAGATGTTATTAGTGTGGTTTCATGTGCCTTAGGATTTGGTTAAATTTGTGGATCATGTGGTCTATGCTCTATGTTGCTTAATTTGTGGATCATGTCAGTTTCGGGTACCCGTCAGTTTCGTCACTTTTGTACACTTTCAGTTTCATTGTGTTGAGTGTCACTCCGTCTGGTTGGACCATCTCATTGCGTTGAAACTAAGATCTAGTTGGGCCGTCTCATTGCGTTGAGTGTCGAAGACGCACGCGCAGGCTCTATTTTTTCCGTTGATTATTACCATGGTAAATCCATTTATTGCCATGACGAACAAAAATAGTGCATGATGGTAAATGGAGTTATTGTTGGACTTGCACATGTGAAATTTATTTGTACTCCACATATCATGGCAATTTACTTCTGTATATTGCCTACGGCACACCACTTTCATTTTTTGACTGCGGGTATTATAAACAAGTTTTTGTTGCAAGAAAAATATTGTATACACGATTTTTTATTTTTGTTTTTTTATTAAGAACATGTCAGACTTAATTATGTAGATCATGATATCCATCTGAAACCACATGTAAAATAAAGTTCGGTGGCACCATTAGCCAGCATATCAATCTAGAGAGCATGTCTAGGCTCGGCTATGGCACCATATCCATCTAGAGAGCTTGTCTCCGGCTCGGCTACGGCACCATATCCATGGACCGATATCTCACGTACTCCATAACATAAAAAGTAGCAACCATAGCATACTTCTTACATAAAACGTAGGGTGCTCTAAACTATTCAAAAATTAGCTTGTTTCTGTTCATATAATATACGGAATAGGGCCACCAACAATTCAAAAAAATAGATTTTCTTCTTCTTCTTTTCAACATCAACATGGCTCATTTTGCTAGATTTAGTTTCCTTTTTGACACTTCAACTACTCCATTATCCGCGCATTCGAAAACTTGACCCTACTCTAAATGGGCGGAAACTTGCTGGTTTCATTGAGGAATGTAGAAGGGCTCGTGTACGGCACCATATCCATCTAGTGATTTATCTCACGTCAAATAAGATAGAAATAGCAAGCAAAAACACTGATAACCAATGACATATCAAATAGGGATTGAATATATAGCAAGCATAACCAAGTTCACGGTACAACCAACGACATAATTAAGTTAAAAATATATAAAATGTAAAAATCCCTAACACCCAAGGTCAAGACCGGGACCGGGACTTCACCACCATATTCACCGCGCCTTCTCTTCACTGCTCCTTCTCCATGCTGTCATAGCCGATGTAGTAGGGGAGGCCGTGCATACTATCGCGGGTGGGGAAGATGCAGTCGAAGTTTGTGTAGATGTTGTGGGTTGTGAATGCGATGAATTCGCATCCACACCAAAACACCTTGCCCAGGAGGTAAGACGCATCAAAACTGTTGGTGAAGGTGACGGTGAGCCCTATCGGCGGATTCCTGGATTTTGGTCCCACATCGTCGAGTCGAAATATCATCGGCGAGCCCGCCGGGAGGTGGGCGAAGCCCGCACGGAGGAACCACTCGGCAAAGCCCTTGAACCCCTCCAGCGTGAGATCGACCACACGCGGAGCATCCTCTCCACGACGACACCGGGCGAATACAGTCTCTCTAGCACGGTTGGTGGGAGCTCGAAGGTGGTGCCGTTGTACTGCATCCTCGCCTCACTTTGAGAGTGCTCTGGGATTGGGGGGGGTGCAAATGGATGTGTGGAGAATAGGTGGAGGGGTGGTGATTTAAATAGGGAAAGTGGAAGGGAAGGGGAGTAGCACCGGCCACGCTTTGGATTTGCTACGTTCAAACGAGATGCGTCAATCGATATGCCACTTTAATTGCCAACAGGTTTCAATTTCCACGTTTAATAGATGCGAGTGGATCGAAAAGTGTGAAACAATGCTCTCTACATCGAGGAGACACACATGGGAGATGATACGAACCAGCAGCAGCAACCGTCCCTGCGTCCGTGGCGGCTCGCGTGAAAAAGAGACCGGTCAGCGTCCGTGGCGGCTCGCATGAAAAAGAGGCCCGTCAGCTTCCGTGGCGGCTCGCGTAAAAAAGAGGCCGGTCAGCGCATCGTGGCGGCGGCGCATGCAGGTAGGCTAGCTACATGCATGCATGCAGGCTAGCTGGACTTGTCATGCATGCATAACAGGCTTCTGTCATTGCGGCGCGTGCACGCCCCAATTCTAACCACGACCCAACGCGCTAACCGCGGCACCATCTGCCGCGACCCCACTCATCAGGTCCAACGGGCGACACAGTCAGTGCGGCCCCACTCGTCATAGTTAACGGTCAAAGCATTGACCCGACAACATCCATCTTTTGTGACCAGTTCTGAGGGTTTCGGCCAAGGGAGTGGGGAAAAGTGAGCAAAAGTTAAGAGTGTGGGGATGAATGAGTAGAGCTAACGAACCAGGAATAGAAATAAAAATACCTTAAAGAAAGCACCGCCACGGAGACAACCCGAAAGTTTTAGAGAGTCATTTAATTCTGTTGAGTGCTTTTATAATGTTTAAAAACATAAAATATTATAGAGGTGAAATTAAAACTTCACAAAAATAGAAGCGATTGAAAGGTGATACATTGGTGAAGTGAGGGTCGACCTTAAACATTTTTGTTCGTGCTCATGGAAACAATGTAGAATTTTCATGAAGATTCTCACAAAAATAATTATCCCCTTGTACAAATCCATTGTATTATACAAATAATGTGCCAAGATTTTCTTTAGGATGGGTAGATTGCTTGTTGGTATGTGCGGTGGAGAAACATAAACTTTGGCTGTAGCGCGTGAATTTTTGTTTTTTACTGGAACGTAAAATGGTTCTGAAACATTTTGCACAATCTTGCTATACAGTTTTTTTTATTTCTTCCTAATGTTTGAGAATTTTGGACTACTAGAAGTATGGTAGATGTAAAGATTGCTACAGACTGTCCTGTTTAAGACAAATTCTATTTTTGATGCATTGTTTTGCTTGTTTTGATGAAACTATCGATTTTTATCTGTGGTATGAGCCTTGAAAAGGTTATATTACATTAGATACAATGCAAAAACAAAATATGAATTGGTTTGCAACAGTACTTAGAGTAGTGATTTGCTTTATTATACTAACGGATCTTACCGACCTTTGTGTTGAGTTTTGTGTGGATGAAGTGATCAAAGATCGAGGAAGTCTCAATATGAGGAGAAGAAGGAGAGGCAAGAGATCAAGATTGGGGATTCCCAAGGCACCCCAAGTAAATATTCAAGGAGACTCAAGCGTATAACCTTGGGGATGCCCCAAAAGGCATCCCATCTTTCTTTAACAAGTATCAGTATGTTTTCGTCTTTGCTTCGCTCATGTGTTATGTGCAAATCTTGGAGCGACTTTTGCATTTAGTTTTCATTTTTTCTTTTATACACCATGCTGGTATGAGACAGTCCATGGTTTATTTATAGAATGCTCATTGCACTTCACTTATATCTTTTGAGTATGGCTTTATAGAATGCTTCATGTGCCTCACTTATATCATTCGAAGCTTGGATTGCCTCTTTCTCTTCACATAGAAAACCATTGTTTGTAGAATCCTCTATTGCTTCACTTATACTTATTAGAGCATGATATTTTGTAGAAAGAATTAAACTCCGATGCTTCACTTATATATATTTAGAGAGTCAACAGGAATTGGTCGTTTGCATGGTTAGTCATAAAATCCTACATAAAACTTATGGATCACTGAATATGATATGTTTGATTCCTTGCAATAGTTTTGCAATATAGAGATGGAATATGTGGGAGGTACTAGTAAACGGTTGTGGTTAGTAAGAATATTGGTGTTAAGGTTTGTGATTCCAGAAGCATGCACGTATAGTCTCTCATTATGTCGGGAAGTTGGAGCACAATTTATCCTTGATTGTCTATCTTTTTGTGAAGGTCGGGGGCATGCGATGGTTAACTCCTACCAACCTCCCCTCTAGGGGCATGCATAGTAGTACTTTGCTTCGAGGGTTAATAAACTTTTGCAAGAATTATATGAGTTCTTTATGACTAATGTGAGTCCATGGATTCTACGCACTCTTACCTTCATGCAATTTGCTAGCCTCTATGGTACCATGAATTGCCCTTTCTCACCTCGAGAAGTGGTGCAAACCTCGCCAGTGCATCAAAACCCCGTTATATGATACACTCTATCACACATAACCCTTATTATATCTTCCTCAAAACAGCCACCATACCTACCTATTATGGCCTTTCCATAGCCATTCCGAGATATATTGCCATGCAATTTCCACCGCCTCCGTTTGACTTGAGCATTCATTGTCGTATTGCTTTGCATGATCATATAGCTGACATAGTAGTTGTGGCTCAGCCACCGTGATCATTTTTTATACATGTTATGCTAGATCATTGCACATCCTGGTACACTGCCATAGGCATTCATGTAGATTCATATTTTGTTCTAGGTATCGAGTTGTAATTTTTATTTCTTTTGAAGTATAAGTAAATAGAAGTGTGATGATCATCATTATTCATTATTAGAGCATGCCCCAGTGAGGAAAGGATGATGGAGATTATGATTCCCCCACAAGTCGGGATGAGACTCCGGACAATGAGAGAGAAAGCAATAATAAAAAAATAGAAAAGAAAGAAAGAAAAGAAAGAGAAAAAGGAAAAATAAAAAAATAAAAAAAGAGAAGGGGCATGCTAGTTCCACACTTGTGCTTCAAAGTAGCACCATGTTTTTCATATGGAGAGTCTCCTATGTTGTCGCTTTCATATACCGGTGCGAATTTTTCATTATAGGATTAGATGCACACCCACTTAGTTTTCATATGGAGCTTTCATACACTTATAGCTCTTAGTGCATTCGTTGCATGGCAATCCCTACTCCTCACATTGATATCAATTGATGGGCATCTCCATAGCCCGTTGGTTAGCCGTGTCAATGTGAGACTTTCTTACTTTTTTGTATTCTCTATATTTACCCCTATCATCACACTATATTCCACCTGTAGTGCTATATCCATGGCTTACACTCATGTATTGCATGAGGGTTGAAAAAGTTGAAGCGTGTTAAAAAGTATGAACCAATTGCTTGGCTGACACAGGATAGTACATGATTTATACTTTGTGTTAAGAAGACAGAGCATGCCAAGATTATATGACTTTGTAGGGATAACTTTCTTTAGCGTTGATATTTTGAAAGACGCGATTGTTTATTGGGATGCCTGAGTATTGATGTCTTTATGTCAAATTATAGACTATTTCTTTGAATCACTTATTTCTTAATATTCATGCCATGATTAGATATATGATCAAGTTTATGCTAGGTAGCATTCCACATCAATTTTTATTTTTTTTACCATTTACCTACTCGAGGACGAACAGGGATTAAGCTTGGGTTTGTTGATACGTCTCCGTCGTATCTAGAATTTTTGATTGTTTCATGCCAATATTATACAACTTTCACATACTTTTGGCAACTTTTTATATGATTTATGTGACTAACTATTGATCTAGTGCCCAATGCCAGTTCCTGTTTTTTGCATGTTTTTTGTATCACAGAAAATCCATATCAAACGAATTCCAAACGTGATAAAAATGTACGATGAATTATTTTAGAATTTATGTGATTTTTGGGAGGTGGAATCAAAGCAAACGGGGGCTCACAAAGCCCACAACCCACGAGGGCGCGCCAGAGGCCCCAGGCGCACCCTGGTGTCTTGTGCCCTCCTCGAACGTCGGTTAGATCCCTTCACCTGGCGCAATAAAAATAATTTATGAAAAAAACCGTGTAAAAATTTCAGCAGAATCGGAGTTACGGATCGATGGGAATTTAAGAAACTGTAAAGGGCTAGATCTGGGAAGAGCGAAACATAGGAGAGCAGAGAGGGAGATCCTATCTTGGAGGGGCTACCGCCTCTTGGTCTCTAAGGAATGGACCAGAGAGGGAAGTATCCTCCAATCTAGGGGGAGGCCAAGGAAGGAGAAGAAGGAGGGGGGCTCTCTCCCCGTCTCTCCCGATGGTGCCGGAGTGCCTCCGGGGCTAGGATCGTGACGACGATCTAGATCAACAACCTTGCTACCGTCAACACCAACTTTATCCCCCTCTATGCAGAGGTGTAACACCCCTTCTCCCCGCTATAATATCTACTTAAATATGGTGCTCAACTCCATATATTATTTCCCAATGATATTTGGCTCTCCTATGATGTTTGAGTAGATCCGTTCTGTCCTATGGGTTAATCGTGATCTTGGTTGGTATGATTGTATTTTTTATGGTGCTGTCTTACGGTGCCCTCCGTGTTGCACAAACGTGAGGGGGCCCCGTTGTAGGTTGTTGCAATATGTTCATGGTTTGCTTATTGTCAGTGTTGCGGGGGTGACATCAGCCTAAACGCGAATAAGTGGGTTATGGTGTATGGGAGCAAAGAGGACGTGATACTTAATACTATTGTTGGGTTTCACGACCTTAATGATCTTTAGTAGTTGCGGGTGATTGCTAGAGTTCCAATCATAAGTGCATATGATTCAAGCATAGAAAGTATGTTACCTCATGCCTCTCCCGATGGCGCCGGAGTGCCTCCGGGGCTAGGATCGTGACGACGATCTAGATCAACAACCTTGCTACCGTCAACACCAACTTTATCCCCCTCTATGCAGAGGTGTAACACCCCTTCTCCCTGCTATAATATCTACTTAAATATGGTGCTCAACTCCATATATTATTTCCCAATGATATTTGGCTCTCCTACGATGTTTGAGTAGATCCGTTCTGTCCTATGGGTTAATCGTGATCTTGGTTGGTATGATTGTATATTTTGTGGTGCTGTCTTACGGTGCCCTCCGTGTTGCACAAACGTGAGGGGCCCCCGTTGTAGGGTGTTGCAATATGTTCATGGTTTGCTTATTGTCAGTTTTGCGGGGGTGACATCAGCCTAAACGCGAATAAGTGGGTTATGGTGTATGGGAGCAAAGAGGACTTGATACTTAATGCTATTGTTGGGTTTCACGACCTTAATGCTCTTTAGTAGTTGCGGATGATTGCTAGAGTTCCAATCATAAGTGCATATGATTCAAGCATAGAAAGTATGTTACCTCATGCCTCTCCCTCATATAAAATTGCAAGAATGATTACCGGTACTTTTTATCGATTGCCTAGGGACAAATGACTTTCTTTTTCACAAAAGCTATCCACTTTTATTACCTTGCAATTTATTCGTAGTTTTATTCTCGCAAAGTACTCATAGTTTTATTCTTGCAAAATAGTTTCATACTTGCTTTAGGTAAAGCAAACGTCAAGCATGCGTAGAGCTGTATCGACGGTCGATTGAACTTGAGGGAATATTTGTTCTCCCTTTAGCTCCTCGTTGGGTCCGACACTCTTATTTATTGAAGAAGGCTACACACGATCCCCTATACTTGTGGGTTATCACAGCCGTCGTGGAGGATCCAGAGGATCCGGAAGATGTCTCCAGCATGCCGAGGAGACGGCTGCGCCGACCGCCCACGGGCCGGCCGAAGACAATGCATCGGCGAAGAAGAGGGGCAAGCAGCCGGTTACCGTGCATCCGGCCCGCAAGCGCGCGATAGGTGGACCTCCGGTTGGAGGTCGTGGTGGAGGCCCGAAGAAGTAGCCGCTCGCCACCACAAGGCCCGCCAGATGGCCGGTTCTCGTGGTTCCCAGGTATTTCAGTCGATTGCCATGATTTCTTGGTTTGTCTTTTTTTACTTTGCGAGGCTCCTTTTTCACCAAGCGAGCGTGAACAAGGCCGACGTGGCCCTGAAGAAGTCCTCCCGTACTGCGAGGACGGGAGGCGAGGAGGGCACCGCGGCGGAGCGCGTTGCGTGGGCCGAGGTAGAGGCGACGCAAAAGGCGCAACGGGAGCAGGAGCACCGTCCATGGGAGGAGGCGGCTCGGAAGATGGCGGCTGGCCAAGACCATGCGAAGAAGCAGGTGGACGTTTCAAACCTGGAGCCGCCGTCCAGGGAGAGGCGTTCCAAGACGAGGCACGACCCCACGCGGCAGCGGGAAGTAGACACGCTGGTCGACGAGTGGTCCGGCATGAACGCGGAAGCGGCGGATGCCGCAAAGGGGTCCGAGTTAGGGTTGATAGCGCATTGGAGGGGCCTAATGTAGAACGCGACGCACCCGAGGCCCAGCCGGACGCCAAACCGGAGGCGCTGAAGGGTACGCCTGAGGGCGAAGGCCCACCGCTCGGGATAGATGCCCCGAGTGGTGGAGCTGACGCCATAGGAGAGTTTGCGTCGAGGGCGAGGTATGAGGCCCCAAGGGTAGAGGCCCCTGCCGCGCCGGAACACTGCGAGCCCAACGCACCGCAGTGACCGGCTTCGAGCGTGCCTGTGGGGGCCGGAACTATGGTCGAGTCGACGCGCGTTCCAGCCGCCGCCAGAGCCGGCTCCAGTTTCCTGAACCGGCCGATGGAGAGGTGGGGAGCGGCTGGCGTGACCCTTAAGAAGATAGCCCCCGGCAGCACATTGAGCGGGGTTCCCGCCCTGATCACGAGGTTTACGCAGTGCCGAAATCATGCCGCGCAGGTGATAACCCACAAGTATAGGGGATCACAACAATTATCGAGGGTTGAGTATTGAACCCAAATTTATTGATTAGAGACAAGGGGAGCCAAAGAATATTCTCAAGTATTAGCAGCCGAGTTGTCAATTCAACCACACCTGAAAAACTTAATATCTGCAGCAAAGTATTTAGTAGCAAAGTGGTATGGAAGTAATAGTAACGGTGGCAAACGTGACAGTAGCAGTTTTGTAGTGGTCGTAACAATAGGAATGGAAAAGTAACGTAGCAAAGGCCGATATGTGGAAAGCTCTTAGGCAATGGATCAGTGATGGATAATTATGTTGGATGGCATTCATCATACAACAGTCATAACATAGGGTGATACAGAACTAGCTCCAGTTCATCAATGTAATGTAGGCATGTATTCCATATATAGTCATACGTGCTTATGCAAAAGAACTTGTATGGCATATTTTGTCCTACCCTCCCGGGGTAGCGGGGTCCTAATTGAAACTAAGGGATATTAAGGCCTCCTTTTAATAGAGAACTGGACCAAAGCATTAGCATTTAGTGAATACATGAACTCCTCAAACTACGGTAATCATCAGAAAGATTCTGAGTTATTGTCACCCTGGGGGATGCGAATCATAACTCGTTATAGCTGTCTATAACTGTCAAGATAGGATCAAGAACACATACATATTAGTGAAAACATAATAGCTTCAAACCTAAAAACATGGCCCTCGGGCCCTAGTGACAAGCATTAAGCATAGCAAAGTCATATCAACATCAATCCCAAAACATAATGGATACTAGGGATCAAACCCTAACAGAACTAACTCGATTACATGATAGATCTCATCCAACCCATCAGCGACCAACAAGCCTACGATGGAATTACTCACGAACGATGGAGAGCATCATGAAATTGGTGATGAAGGATGGTTGGTGATGACGACGACATCGATTTTCCCTCTCCTCACCCCAAATCAGACTCTAGATTTGCCCTCCCGAGGAAGAAAAGGAGGTGGCGGCGGCTCTGTATTGTAAAACGCGATGAACTCTTCTCTCTGATTTTTTCCTCTGCAGATGGGAACATATAGGAGCGGAAACTAGGTCAGTGGAGCAATTGGGGTCCCACAAGCCAGGGGGTGCGACCTAGGCGGCGCCTTGCAGGCTTGTGGCCTGGGGGTGGCCCCTCTACGGTAGATTCTTTCGCCAATATTTTTTTATTAAATCCAAAAAATATCTGCGTAAATTTTCAGGTCAATCCGAGAACTTTTATTTCGGCATGAAAATATCATCAAGGCAATTCTGCTGAAAACAACGTTAGTCCGGGTTAGTTCCATTCAAATCATGCAAATTAGAGTCCAAAACAAGGGCAAAAGAGTTTGGAATAGTAGATACGTTGGAGACGTATCAACTCCCCAAGCTTAAACCTTTGCTTGTCCTCAAGCAATTAAATTGGTAAACTGAAAGTGATAAAGAAAAACTTTTACAAACTCTGTTTGATCTTGTTGTTGTAAACATGTCTAACTTATGTTCATATTTTCAGCTCAGATTATAGACTAACCTCATCCACAATAACATTTAGGTATCATATTTACTTATATCAATGGCATAATCAACTAGCGAGCAATAATAATAAGTCTCAGATCACAACAATTTTGTCAAAACAATCATAATACAATATGATAAACTCGTATCTCGCTAGCCCTTTCTGAGACCGCAAAACATAAATGCAGAGCACCTTCAAAGAACAAGGAGTGACTTGACATTGTAATTCATGGTAAAAGAGATACAGTGATACTCATACTCAATATCAATTAATAACAAAGCATATAGATGACGGGGGTGCTCTCTAGCTGGTGCCTTTTTGTAAGAAGAGGATGACTCAACAGTAAAGTAAAATAGGTAGGCCCTTCAGAGAGGGAAGCTTTGATTTGGAGAGGTGCCACAGCTCGAGCTTTTAAAACAAGGATGAAACAAAATTTTGGGTGATATGCTTTCATTGTCAATGTAACAACTACGAGTTCTCAATATCTTCCATGCTTAATACATTATAAGCGGTTCCCAAAGAGGATAGTAAAGTTTTTACCCCCCCCCCTCCACAAATCAATCACATTCCACGGTAGGCCGCATCCACGGGTACCGTCCATACAAACATCAATCCTGGGGGAGTTTTGTTTCATTAAATATGTTTTGGCTTTGAGAATGGAAGTGGGCATCCCGATTACCAGCCACTTTCTCGTGAATGATAGTGAAGCAACACATATCTTGAGAACAACCCACCCAGCATGGAAGATACTCATAGACCCTAGCCACTACATGAGCGATTCGTGCATTCAAAACATAATATTTATTTGAAGGTTTAGAGTATGGCACATACAAATTTACTTGGGACGGCAGCTAAATACCGCATATAGGTAGGTATGGTGGACTCATATGGAACAACTTTGGGTTTATGGGGATGGATGCACAAGCAGTATTCCCACTTAGTACAAGTGAAGGCTAGCAAGAGACTCAGAAGTGACCAACTAGAGAGCGACAACAGTCATAAACATGCTTTGAGATTAACCAAGATTGAATGCAAGCATGAGTAGGATATAAATCACCATGAACATAAATATCGTAAAGGCTATGTTGGTTTTGTTTTAACTACATGTGTGAACATGTGCCAAGTCAAGCCACTCGAAACATTTGGAGGAAGGTACCATTCTATCATACTACGTCACAACCATTTTTAATATGCATGTTTGCACTTAGGACAAACCATTATTCACTCCTAGCTAATTAAGCATGGCATAGGTAACTATAATCTCTAATTGTCATTGCAAACATGTTCAATCCATAACGATCTGAATCCAGAATGATGAGTGATGACCCACAAGTATAGGGGATCAATCGTAGTCCTTTCGATAAGTAAGAGTGTCGAACCCAATGAGGAGGAGAAGGCTCTGATAAACGGTTTTCAGCAAGGTAATAACTGCAAGCACTGAAAGTAGCAGTAACAAGTGATGGTGTAGTGAGGTGAAACGTAGCAACCGAAAAGTAACAAGTAATAAGTAGTAGCAACAATGCAGCAAGTGGCCCAATCCCTTTTGTAGCAAGGGACAAGCCTGAACAAAGTCTTATAAGAGGAAAAACGCTCCCGAGGACACACGGGAATTTCTGTCATGCTAGTTTCATTGTGTTCATATGATTCACATTCATTACTTTGATAGTTTGATATGTGGGTGGACCGGCGCTTGGGTACTTCCCTTACTTGGACAAGCATCCCACTTATGATTAACCCCTCTTGCAAGCATCCGCAACTACGAAAGAAGAATTAAGACAACGTCTAACCATAGCATTAAACTAGTGGATCCAAATCAGCCCCTTACGAAGCAACGCATAGAGTGGGGTTTAAGCTTCTGTCACTCCAGCAACCCATCATCTACTTACTACTCCCCAATGCCTTCCTCTAGGCCCAAATATGGTGAAGTGTTAAGTAGTCGACATTCACATAACACCACTAGAGGAAAAACAACATACAACATATCAAAATACAGAACGAATACCAAATTCACATGACTATTATTAGCATGACTTATCCCATGTCCTCAGGAACAAAAGTAACTAGTCACAAAGCATAATCATAATCATGATCAGAGGTGTAATGAATAGCATCCAGGATCTGAACATAAAATCTTCCACCAAGTAATCCAACTAGCATCAACTACAAACAGTAATCAACACTACTCGCAACCTTACAAGTACCAATCGGAGTCGCAAGACGGAGATTGGTTACAAGAGATGAACTAGGGATTGGACAGGAGATGGTGCTGATGAAGATGTTGATGAAGATTGCTCCCCTCCGACGAGAGGAGTGTTGGTGATGACGATGGCGACGATTTCCCCCTCAGGGAGGGAAGTTTCCCCGGCAGGACCGTCCTGCCGGAGCTCTAGATTGGATCTTCTCAAGATCCGCCTCGTGGCGGTGGAGAAACCACGAAAAAGCTCCACCCTGATTTTTTTCCGGACGAAACCCTTCATATAGCAAAAGAGGGCGGCCAGCGGGCCGCCTGGGTGCCCACAAGCCCTGTTGCCGCGACCAGGGGGCTAGGCCGCAGCAACCAGGCTTGTGGGCCCCTGGTTGCTCTCCTCTGACACTTCTTTCGCCCAGTATTTTTTATAAAATCCAAAAAAATCCATGTTGATTTTTAGGGCATTTGGAGTTGCGCGGAATAGAGCACTCAGACTTGCTCCTTTTCCAGTACAAAATTCTAGCTCCCGGTATTCTCCCTCTTCAAATAAACCTTGCAAAATAAGAGAGAAAAGGCATAAGTAAGGTTCCACAAAGTATAATAACAGTCCATAAAGCGATAAATATTAACATGAAAGCATGATGCAAAATGGACATATCAACTCCCCCAAGCTTAGACCTCGCTTGTCCTCAAGCGAAAACCAAGACCCAAAACATGTCCACATGTTTAGGGATGAAGGTGTCGATAAAACAAAATACGTACATGAGGGCATCATGATCACACATAGAACAACAATGCATCATAGAGATTCTTATGGGAAAGTAACAATTCCTTCACAAAGCAAAGTATGAAACAAAAACCTTACTGAGAAGTGGCCAACAACCGTCCAAAGTCATTGAAGCGATTGCAATTTATCATATTATCAGAAAGCGTCAAATAAGAGCTTGTAAAGCAAATTCACATACTCAATCATCTCTTTTGTTTTCCACCATTGTTACAACTCACGTGGTACTCATGGTATCGAAGTTTCAGTTGGACACAGAGAAAGATAGGGGCTTATAGTTTGCCTCCCAACCGTTTACCTCAAGGGTAAAGTCAACAATAATAAAGCATAAGTACTCAGCTCCAAGTTGATATATGAATATAGATCTTTCCCAAGCATATGACGTTCACCAAGAAAAAAGGCTAAATAAGGAATTGGTGAAGATCACCATGACTCTTACAAGGGCAAAAAGTAAAGGTACAAGATAGGCCCTTCGTAGAGGGAAGCAGAGGTTGTCATGCGCTTTTGAGGTTTGGATGCGTGTCCTCTTAGTGCGGAGGAACGTCACTTTATATTGCCTCCTGTGATAAAGAACTTTATTATGCTGTCTGTCGCTTTTATGTCTTCCTCATCATAGGGTCGTACAAAGCTTATTTTCCACACACTAATAGATCATACATATGAGAGAGCAATTTTTATTGCTTGCACCGATGACAACTTACTTGAGGGATCTTATTCAATCCATAGGTAGGTATGGTGGACACTCATGGCAAAACTGGGTTGAAGGTTTACGGATGCACAAGTAGTATCTCTACTTGGTGCGGGAGTTTTGGCTAATATGAGGTGGAAGAAATGGTCACATGCTAAGGGATCTCTAATCATATAACATTGTTTGGAGCCAAGCAAACACAATTCATTATGTTGTCTTCCTTGTCCAACATCTACTTCTAGGCATGTAATAGTTTGGTGAGTGCTCACAATTATAGAAAGTGTCTAAGATGATATATTTATATGTGAACCTCTCTTTCCTTATTACTTCTTATTAATTGCAACAATTACTGAGGTCTATGTTGGTCTACTCTCAACAAGTTTCAATCATCATACTTGTTATATGTGAAGCTATCACTTTCCATAAGATCATCTCATGATCTTTCATGCTATCGTTCTTTTCATACTTTTGATCACGACACAAAGCAAAGCCCTTGACTAAGATACTCTTTATTATATAGCTCGCAAGCTCGAATACATCGGGGGAGACACGAAGCAAAAGACTCAAACTAAAATACTAAAGACTTATTCCACTAAGAGAAGAAATAAAGACTGAAAAGGAAAGAACTAAAACAAAGGTAAAAGCAAAAGATATAAAGGTGATACGATACCAGGGCAACTCCCCCAAGCTTGGCATAAGCCAAGGGAGTTGTCCAAACCAATGCTTAGTTGTCTTCCTTTGGTGGTGATGGTGGTGTTGTTGTTGAAGTAGTCTTTGCCTTTGATTCCAAGAGAGCTATCAATCTTTGATTTATACCTTTGAGATGTGCGACATGGTTTTCCAGCAAAACAACTTCACGAGAAAGGGAAATATTGCGAGCACGAGTTGTTTCATAAAACCTCAAGAGTTCAATCAAGGATGGAGACAACACGTGGAGGAAGGGTTGGAGAAAATCTACTCCTTCAACGTCTTCAATGTTGAACATAGGTCGAACTTCCTCCCTAGCTTGGGTTTTCTCCTTTGCATTGTCCCTGGCTTCCGTGACTTCTACTCTTTTCATATCAGCATCTACTTCTTCATGAACTTGAGGGAGATTATTCTCCCTAACAGATTCCTAAGAGATCTTTGCTCTAAGTCTGCGGCAGACAACAGGCTCGAAACGAAAACAGAGGAAAACTGTGCGATACGGAGATCAAAACCCTCGGGCGTATATATAATGATTTTTTCTGGACCAGAAGGAGTGCTCTGCAAGAAAACGGAGTCCGGGACGCACACGAGCTGCCCACAAGCCCTTTTGCCGCGGCGAGGGGGGTAGGCTGCGACAACCAAGCTTGTGGCCGCCTCATGCGCTCTCCGGACTGCTTTTTATTTATCTAATTTTCCATAAATTCCAAAACGGAGAAAATTTCCTATTGGAATAGTTTCGGAGTCCAATTACTTACCGAAACAGATACCTCTTGGTTTTCAGGGTCTGAAACAGGCTGATAAACATCCCTTATGTACTCCTCTGGAGTTATGATATTGATGATATTGGTCTCAACATTTATGGGAGTACGAGAGATAATGCTTGATTCTTTGCCCGTTTACCACTCTAGGAAAATTGCCTTCCGTGTTATTGATTTTGATGGCACCGGAACGATATACTTCCTCGACAACGTAGGGACCTTCCCATTTAGAGATAAGCTTGTCTGCGAAGAATCTTAAACGAGAATTGTATAGCAGGACATAATCACCTACATTGAACTCTCGTTTTTGTATTCTTTTGTCGTGCCATCTCTTAACCTTTTCCTTGAACAACTTGGCATTCTCATATGACTGGGCCCTCCATTCATCTAATGAGATGATATCAAACAACCGCTTCTCACTGGCAAGTTTGAAATCAAAGTTGAGCTCTTTGATTGCCCAATAAGCTTTGTGTTCAAGCTCAAGAGGTAAATGACAGGCCTTACCGTAAACCATTTTGTACGGTGACATGCCCATGGGATTCTTATAAGCAGTCCTATAAGCCCATAGTGCATCGTCAAGTTTGCTAGACCAATTCTTTCTTAATCTACTGACGGTCTTCTGTAAGATCAATTTGATCTCCTTATTACTCAACCCCACTTGACCACTAGACTGAGGATGATAAGGAGATGCAACTCTATGGTTGACATCATACTTAGCGAGAATCTTACGGAAAACACCATGAATGAAGTGTGAACCGCCATCAGTCATCAGATATCTAGGTACTCCAAATCTTGGGAAAATGACTTCTTTAAGCATCTTAATAGAGGTGTGGTGATCAGCATTCTTAGTGGGGATAGCTTCTACCCACTTAGTGACATAATCCACAAAAACTAAAATGTGAGTATACCCATTGGAACTCGGGAAGGGTCCCATATAATCAAAGCCCCAGACATCAAATGGTTCAATGACAAGTGAATAGTTCATAGGCATTTCCTAACGCTAACTGATATTCCCTATTCTTTGGCACTCGTCACAAGACAAGACAAACTTACGGGCATCCTTGAAGAGAGTGAGCCAAAAGAAACCTGATTGCAATATCTTATGAGCAGTTCTGTCTCGAGCATGATGTCCTCCGTAAGCCTCGGAATGACACTTCTGCAGGATCTGTCCCTGTTCGTGTTCAGGCACACAATGTCTAATAACACCATCTAATCCTTCCTTATAAAGGTGAGGATCATCCCAAAAGTAGTGTCTCAAATCAAAGAAGAATTTCTTCTTTTGCTGGTAGGTGAAACTGGGTGGTATGTATTTGGCTACGGTATAGTTTGCGTAATCAGCATACCACAGTGCACTATGTGAAGTGCAGATGACATTCAATTTGTATTGCTCATCAGGAAAGCTGTCATCAATAGATCGTGGGTCATCAAGGACATTCTCTAGCCTAGACAAGTTATCTGCTACAGGGTTATCAGCACCCTTTCGATCAACGACGTGCAAATCAAATTCCTATAGCAGGAGAACCCATCTGATTAGTCTAGGCTTAGCGTCCTTCTTCTCCATAAGGTACTTAATAGTAGCATGATCAGAGTGAATAGTCACTCTGGAGTCAATTATATAAGATCTGAACTTTTCACATGCAAACACGACTGCTAAAAACTCCTTCTCCGTAGTGGCATAGTTTCTTTGGGCACTGTCTAGAGTTTTACTAGCGTAGTGAATAACATTCAACTTCTTGTCAACTCTTTGTCCTAGAACAGCACCAACGGCATAATCACTAGCATCGCACATGATTTCAAAGGGCAAGTTCCAATCAGGTGGTTGAACAATAGGTGCGGTTATCAAAGCCTTCTTAAGTATTTCGAAAGCTTCCTCACAATCCTCATCAAAAACAAAAGGAACATCCTTCCGCAAGAGGTTGGTAAGAGGCCTAGAAATCTTAGAGAAGTCTTTAATGAACCTTCTATAGAAACCAGCATGACCTAGGAAACTTCGTATACCTCTGATATCTGTGGGGCAAGACATTTCCTGAATTGCATCAACCTTAGCCTTATCAACTTCAATGCCTCTCTCAGAGATTTTGTGTCCGAAGACGATGCCTTCATTAACCATGAAGTGGCACTTCTCCCAATTCAAGACGAGGTTGGTATCTTTATATCTCTGTAAGACTCGATCAAGGTTGCTGAGGCAATCGTCAAAGGAAGAACCATAGACGGAAAAATCATCCATGAAAACCTCAACAATCTTTTCACAAAAGTCAGAGAATATAGCCATCATACATCTTTGAAAGGTGGCAGGTGCATTGCACAAGCCAAAAGGCCTGCGTCTATAAGCGAAGGTACCGAAGGGGCATGTGAAGGTGGTTTTCTCTTGATGAGATTGTGCAACACGTATTTGCGAGAAACCTGAATAACCGTCCAGAAAGCAGAATTGTGTGTGTTTAGATAGCCTTTCTAGCATCTGGTCGATAAACGACAAAGGATAATGGTCCTGCCTGGTTACCTTGTTCAGTTTCCGGAAGTCTATCACCATCCTATAGCTAGTAATAATCCTCTGCGGGATTAGTTCATCCTTATCATTAGGAACGATGGTGATACCTCCCTTCTTAGGTACGCAATGTACTGGACTTACCCAATCACTATGAGCAACAAGATAGATGATTCCTGCTTCCAGAAGCTTTAATATTTCTTTTCTCACGACCTCTTTCATCCTTGGATTTAATCTCCGTTGATGATCAGCAACTGGCTTAGAATCAAGATCGGTTTTAATCTTTTTGCTGACATAGAGTGGGGCTAATACCTTTTAAATCATCAAGAGTATATCCAATAGCAGCACAATGCTTCCTCAAAGTTTTTAATAACTTCTTCTCTTCGTAACTTGAGAGGTGAGCACTAATAATAACATGATATATCTCCTTCTCATCAAGATAGGCATACTTTAGAGTATCTGGTAACCGTTTTAACTCGAACACAGGATCACCCTTTGGTGGGGGAGGATCCCCAAGCAATTCAACAGGCAAATTATTCTTGAGAATAGGATATTGTTCTAAGACAATTTTATCTATCTCATCTCTTTCCTCCATATGCATATCATTTTCATGCTCAAGAAGATATTGCTCTAAAGGATCCGTAGGAGGTACGACAATAGAGACAAGAGCAATGATTTCATCCCTACCAGATGACTCATTTTCATGGGGTTGTCTTCCAAACTTGGAGAAGTTAAATTCATGAGACACACCCTCGAAACTAACAGTGACAGTCTGTTTAATGCAATCAATGTGAGCATTGAAAGTGTTGAGAAAGGGTCTACCAAATATGTTGGGACAAAAGCTATCTTGTGCAGTAGCAAGGACGAGGAAATCAGTAGGATACTTCGTCTTACCACACAGGACTTCTATGTCTCTCACAATTCCCACGGGACAGATAGTGTCTCTATTAGCTAGCGTAATAGTGACATCAATGGGTTCTAACTGAGCAGGTGCAATCTCATCTTTGATTTCATCATATAGGGAACGGGGTATTGCACTAACACTAGCACCCATATCACATAAACCATGGTAACGGTGATCTCCTATCTTGACAGAGACAACGGGCAAGCCAACTATAGGTCTGTATTTTTCTTTCGTGTGAGGTTTAGCTATTCTAGCGGAGTACTCACAGAATTTGATAACATGCCCATCTATGTCTTCGGCTAAGAGATCTTTGATAATAACAACACTAGGTTCAACTCTAATTTCCTCAGGGGGTGCAAGTGGTCTAATGTAACACCTACGTATCACAGTTGGAGCTTTAGAATAATCCTTTTTCCTAGCAGGGTATGGTGGTTTCTCAGCGTAAGCACAAGGAACAATAGGATCACTAAAGGCAATGACTTTCTCCTCAACTAGATTGGGTTTAACTATGTTGATTTCTACAGGAGGATGATACTTAAACCACTTCTCTTTGGTAAGATCAACATGAGCAGCAAAAGATTCACATAGAGAAGCTACTATCTCAGAGTCAAGTCCATACTTAGCGCTAAAATCTCTAGAAGTGTTTGTTTCAACAAAAGATTTAACGCAATCAAACTGGAAATTCATACCTGACTCCTTACCTTCTTCCAGCTCCCAATCTTCAGAGTTACGTTTGATTCTTTCCAATAAATTCCACTTGTGATCAATATCCTTCTTCATAAAAGAACCGGTACAAGAAGTGTCAAGCATGGTACGATCTTCATGGGAAAGCCGAGCATAAAAGTTTTGAGTGATAATTTCTCTCGAGAGCTCATGATTGGGGCATGAATATAACATTGATTTAAGCCTCTCCCAAGCTTGAGCTATGCTTTCCCTGTCATGAGGCCAAAAGTTATAAATATAATTTCGATCACGATGTACTAAATGCATAGGATAAAACTTTTGATGAAATTCCAATTTCAATCGATTGTAGTCCCATGATCCAGTATCATCACATAGCCTATACCATGTCAACGCCTTATCCTTCAAAGATAAAGGAAATACTTTCTTCTTTACCTCATCCTCGGGAAAACCTGCAAGCTTAAATAAACCACAAACATCATCTACATATATAGATCAGATGCAAGTCTGGATGTGATGATCCATCTCCTGTAAAAGGACTAGCCAGCAGTTTCTCAAGCATACCCGAAGGAATTTCATAAAAGATATTTTCAGTAGGTACCTCAGGTTGAGGAACAACTCCTCGTGCTTCCGTTCGTGGTGAAGATACCCCGAAAAAATTCCTCAAAGGAACAGTTTCCATAGTGACAAGTGACAATAAATTTCAACACAGTATATAAATGTTTCCTTACCAAATTCCACTTACCAAAGGCGCTTCCTCCCCGGCAACGGCGCCAGAAAAGAGTCTTGATGACCCACAAGTATAGGGGATCAATCTTAGTCCTTTCGATAAGTAAGAGTGTCGAACCCAACGAGGAGGAGAAGGCTCTGATAAACGGTTTTCAGCAAGGTAATAAGTGCAAGCACTGAAAGTAGCGGTAACAAGTGATGGTGTAGTGAGGTGAAACGTAGCAAGCGAAAAGTAACAAGTAACAAGTAGTAGCAACGGTGCAGCAAGTGGCCCAATCCCTTTTATAGCAAGGGACAAGCCTGAACAAAGTCTTATAAGAGGAAAAACGCTCTCGAGGACACACGGGAATTTCTGTCATGCTAGTTTCATCATGTTCATATGATTCACGTTCGTTACTTTGATAGTTTGATATGTGGGCGGACCGGTGCTTGGGTACTGCTCTTACTTGGACAAGCATCCCACTTATGATTAACCCCTCTCGCAAGCATCCACAACTACGAAACATGAATTAAGACAACGTCTAACCATAGCATTAAACTAGTGGATCCAAATCAGCCCTTACGAAGCAACGCATAGACTGGGGTTTAAGCTTCTGTGACTCCAGCAACCCATCATCTACTTACTACTCTCCAATGCCTTCCTCTAGGCCCAAATATGGTGAAGTGTTATGTATTCGACGTTCACATAACACCACTAGAGGAAAATCAACATACAACATATCAAAATACTGAACAAATACCAAATTCACATGACTATTATTAGCATGACTTATCCCATGTCCTCAGGAACAAAAGTAACTACTCACAAAGCATAATCATAATCATGATCAGAGGTGTAATGAATAGCATCAAGGATCTTAACATAAACTCTTCCACCAAGTAATCCAACCAGCATCAACTACAAAGAGTAATCAACACTACTAGCAACCTTACAAGTACCAATCGGAGTCGCAAGACGGAGATTGGTTTCAAGAGATGAACTAGGTATTGGAGAGGAGATGGTGCTGATGAAGATGTTGATGAAGATGCCTCCCCTCCAACGAGAGGAGTGTTGGGGATGATGATGGCGACGATTTCCCCCTCCGGGAGGGAAGTTTCCCCGGCAGGACCGTCCTGCCGGAGCTTTAGATTGGTTCTGCTCAAGTTCCGCCTCGTGGCGGCGGAGAAACCACGAAAAAGCTCCACCCTGATTTTTTTTTCCGGGCGAAACCCTTCATATAGCAAAAGAGGGGGGCCAGTGGGTCGCCAGGGTGCCCATAAGCCCTGTTGCCGCGGCCACGGGGGTAGGCCGCGGCAACCAGGCTTGTGGGCCCCTGGTTGCTCCCCTCTGACACTTCTTTCGCCCAGTATTTTTTATAAAATCCAAAAAAAATCCACGTTGCTTTTCAGGGCATTTGGAGTTGCGCAGAATAGAGCACTCAGACTTGCTCCTTTTCCATTCCAGAATTCCAGTTGACGGTATTCTCCCTCTTCAAATAAACCTTGCAAAATAAGAGATGAAAGGCATAAGTAAGGTTCCGCAAAGTATAATAATAGTCCATAAAGCGATAAATATCAACATGAAAGCATGATGCAAAATGGACGTATCAATTAGCTAATCATATTTACAAAAGCAAAATAGGTCGAGTTCATACTAGCTTTTCTCCATCTCCGTCACTTCATCATATATCGTCATTATTGCCTTTGAGTTGCACGAACTAAGCATGTGAATAATAATAATAGGAGTGTCTGTGCATTGGACTAAGGTGGAATCTGCGAGCAACAACTCAAAGGAGAAGACAAGGTAGTCTGGACTCTCTGATAGATAAATGATAATAAATATGAGAGCCATGATACGTCTCAAACGTATCTATAATTTTTGATGGTTTCATGCTGTTATCTTGTCAACTTTTGATGTTTTATGTACCTTTTGTATCTTTTCTGGGACTAACTTATTAATTCAGTGCCAAGTGCTAGTTCCTGTTTTTTCTGTGTTTTTGACTCTTTTCAGATCTGACTTTGGAACGGAGTCCAAACGGAATAAAATCCCCAAAATAATTTTTTCTAGAATGGAAGAAGATCAGGGGACAGAAGGGGCTTTAAGGCACGCATCATTTTGTTGCCATCAAGGGTAACAAGATGGGCTTTTATCGTAGATATGAGATTGTCCATCTACATCATGTCATCTTGCTTAAGGCGTTACTCTGTTCTTTTGGACTTAATACACTAGATGCATGCTGGATAGCGGTCGAGTGTGGAGTAATAGTAGTAGATGCAGAAAGTATCGGTCTACTTGCTTTGGACATGATGCCTATAGATATAATCATTGCCTTAGATAACGTCACGACTTTGTGCGGTTCTATCAATTGCTCGACAGTAATTCGTTCACCCACCGTCTACTTGCTTTCATGAGAGAAGCCACTAGTGAACACTACGGCCCCCGGGTTTATTCACAACTATCGTTTCCACTTTCACTTTTACTTTGCTCTGTTTACTCTTTGCTTTAAGTTCTCACTTTTCAAACAATCTATAAGGGATTGACAACCCCTTCATAGCGTTGGGTGCAAGCTCTTTGTGCTTGTGCAGGTACTTGTGACTTGACGAGATCTTCCATTGGTTCGATACCTTGGTTCTCAAAACTGAGGGAAATACTTACCACCGTTGTGCTACATCAACCTTTCCTCTTCAAGGGAACACCAACGCAAGGCTCCAAGGCCGCGGGGAAATCCTTTGCATATTTGCCAAGGAAGTCCCTAAAGGCGTAGTCGTAGCAGTAGGATTCCTGGCGCCGTACCAGGGAAGGTCTGTTGTCGCAGTAGCAAGCCACTCAGCGTATCATCGTGGTCTTCTCTTTTTGACCCAAAGAAGAAAGAAAAACTATTTACATGGGGAAGCCCCCAACAAACAAAAGAAGAACGAAAAATATTTTTGGGTTTTTTTTAGCACTACAACTAAACAAACTAGAAGGTAAGCTAGAACTATTTTTTTGGATTTTCTTGAGGTTAATGAAACACACAAAAAAGAAAACAAAAATAAGAAATAAACTACCATGGATGGTACAATGAAAAAGTATAAACACCGACAACTGGAATGAGTGTGTGAACATGAATGTAATGTCGGTGAGAAATACGTACTCCCCCAAGCTTAGGCTTTTGGCCTAAGTTGGTCTAAGGCCATGGTTGGAAATAACCCTCTCCTGGATACTCCGGAGGATAGTGAGGGATCCGCTGGTCTGCGAGCTCGTGCGGCTCCCACTGAAAAACTGGAACTTGATACAGATCAAGGGTTGGTGCAGGCTCAAGTGCTGGGGGTTGCGACAACCCCCAATATTTGTAAATGTCCTCGGGCATAATAGTGTACTTTCCTGTATGGATATTGAACAAAAAAGGAGCAGGCAAAGTAATAATATCACAGGTACCCTGACTAAATACTAAGTTATAAAGCAACCTCCTACTATTATCTTTCTTAATAAAATCATGTGCTACCATCCTATCATAATCTAAATATCTCGTAGGCAGTCGCATTTCCTCTTCCTCGTTGAGCCTAATAGGTATTTCAAAGTGTTTAGCTAAACGAGATGCATAGATACCTCCAAACATAATTCCCTTCGAACGGTTTAAATTCAACCATTGAGCCACTATAGCGCCCAGACTAAAAGTGCTATTAGCAAGTAAAGTGTGGCGCAGAATAGTGAGGTCGGGAGCACTGAGTCTTCCACTCTCACCGCGACCAACTAAACATATCCCTACAAATAATGAATAATAATGTAGAATGGGAAAATGTACGCTGTCCGCTCTTGCCTTTGACACACCTCTTTCTTCTCCTCTAGTGATTACAGGAATAAAATCTTCCATGTCTCTAGGACGTGGTTCACTGATGCTGCCCTCAAAAGGTAATTTGCAAACATAGCAAAAATCATAAAGTGACATTTCCTTAGGCACATCATATAAATGAAATTCTACCATGGGAGGATTCTTCCTAGGATAAAAGTGAAAATTTTGCACGAAAGTATTAGTAAGTAGGAGATACTGGTCACACTTATCGTTGAGTAAGTCGGTGATGCCTGCATTTTCTCCTAGGTAGTAAAAATCTTCATAAATTCTGTCCGCCCTCAAGAATGCCTCACTTGGCCATTCACATGGTCAAACTTCCGCGGTGCGACGAATATTATATCTAGGCTTCTCATTTACATTTTCTTTAGAACCCCGGCTTGAAGAGACACTTAACTAACCCCTCATCCTTTTATTTTTCTGAAAAATAATCTTAATTTATGAAAAAAAAACTCAATCAAACCTTATAGCAACTACTCCCACAGGTTCTTAGAACGTATATCATGCATCAAAACTACTTGGGACCCTACAAATTTGACATTCAAGCTCAAGAACAAGGTCACCACAACAGCAAGATTTAGCAATATATAAAACAGCAGAACAAAAACTAATTGGACCATTGGAGGAGTCACATACCAGTGAACAACCCCTAAAATAGTTTTGCAAATGAAACTTTGAGCTAGGAGATCGAAAATGGCAGCAATATGAGCTAAAACACGGGTTTGAGAAATGGTGGTGTTTTTTCTGGAGGAAGAAGGAGTGGATGTGTACTGGGATAGGTGAAGGGGCCCCATGTGGGACCCACAAGCCAGGGGGCGCGCCTAGGGGGTGGTTGCGCCCTGTAGGCTTGTGGCCCACTGGTGCAGCCCCTGATGTGTTCTTAGTGCCAGAAATTCTTAAATATTCCATAAAAAAGCATACTAAATTTTCAGGGTGTTGTGAGAACTTTTATTTTCAGGCCATTTTTCTATTGCACGGATAAAACAGAAAACATATTTTTACCAAAGTGAAACTGAGAAAACAGGAAATAAAAAGTTAGGTACAGAAGTTTGTGCTTTCTAAATTCACCCATCTCATGCCCGTCAAAAATGAATCCATCAATAAGATTGATCAAGTCTTATTGACAAACTTTTTTCGCATGACATGGGACCAGAGAACTTTCGAATAACACTTGATTACCTCAATGGGGATATGCATGTCCCCAACAATAAGTATATCATATTTCTTCTTGGCAGTAGGTAGAGGGAATTCAAAGTCTCCAATAATGAACGTTGGAATTTTTTCAATGGAGTTGACGCTATGAACTTGAGATTGTTTGTTCGGAAAGTGCACCATATGCTCATTACCATTAACATGAAAATTAGCATTGCTTTTCTTGCAATAAGTAACAACCCTGCTGTATTCAGAAAGGGTCTACCAAGGATGATTGACAAACTGTCATCCTCGGGGATATCAAGTATAACAAAGTCCATTAGGATAGTAATGTTTGCAACCACAACATGCACATCCTCACAAATACCTATAGGTAAAGTAGTTAATTTATCAGCCATTTGCACAGAGATTTCAGTAGGTGTCAACTTATTCAAGTCAAGTCTACGATATAAAAAGAACGACATAACACTAACACCAGCTCCAAGGTCACATAAAGCAGTTCTGACATAATTTCCTTTAATGCAGCATGGTATAGTAGGTACTCTGGGATGTCCTAATTTCTTTGGTATTCCACCCTTAAAAGTATAATTAGAAAGCATGGTGGAAATCTCAACTTCAGGTATCTTTCTTTTATTAGTAACAATGTCTTTCATGTACTTAGCATAAGGAGACATTTTTAGAATATCAGTTAAGCGCATACGTAAGAAAACATGTCTCAACATTTCAGCAAAACGCTCAAAATCCTCATCATCTTGTTTCTTGGATGGTTTAGGAGGAAAGGGCATGGGTTTCTGAACCCATGGTTCTCTTTCTGTACCATGCTTCCTAGCAACAAAATCTCTTTTATCATATCTCTTATTCTTAGGTTCTGGGTTATCAAGATCAACAACAGGTTCAATATCCACATCATTGTCATTACTAGGTTGAGCATCAACATGAACATCATCATTAATATTATCACTAGGTTCATGTTCATTACTAGATTGTGTCTCAGCATCAGAAATAGAGGTATCATTTGGGTTTTCATGTGACTCTATAACAGGTTCACTATCAGCATGCAAAGTCCTATCATCATTCTTTTTCTTTTTATTAGAAGGAATAGGTACATTAATATGATCTCCCTGGCATTCTTTCTCAATTATCTTAGGATGGCCCTTAAGATACAAGGGTTCCTGAGTCATTCTACCACCTCTAGTCACAACTCTAACAACATGATCATTACTTTTACTAATCATCTCGTTGAGAAAATCATTTTGTTCCTTAAGTACATGTTCTACCTGGGTAGTTACCATGGAAGCATGTTTACTAATAAACCTAAGGTCATTAACAACTCTACTCATATATTCACCCAAGTGATCAAGCATGTAAGCATCGTGTTTCAATTGTTTACTAACATAAGAATTGAAATTTTATTGTTTACCAACAAAATTATAAAATTCATCCAAGCATTGGCTAGCATACTTATTATAAGGAATATCACCTTCATCAAATCTACGAAGAGAACTTACCTCTACTACCTGTGTCGGGTTATCAAGACCATGTATTTCTTCAATAGGTGGTAGATTCTTGACATCTTCAGCTTTAATACCCTTTTCTTTCATAGATTTCTTTGCCTCTTTCATATCTTCAGGACTAAGGAATAGAATACCTCTTTTCATCGGAGTTAGTTTTGGAGGTGGTTCGCGAATAGCCCAATAATTATCATTGCTCAATATATTATTCAATAGTAGTTCAGATTGTTCAACAATTCATTCCCTGAAAACACAACCAACACAACTATCTAGGTGGTCCCTAGAAGCATCGGTTAGTCCATTATTGAGAGGGTGATCAGGCAAAGCATTAACGTAACGCCCAAGATGCGGTTCTATCCTTATTTTCGTGCGAGGGCCTCGACAGGGATGGAAACGCATCTCGTCATTTCGCAAGAATAGATATCGTTACAAGTACATGTACTGAAAAGATGAGTATAAGGAGTTGGCTTACACTCGCCACAAGCTACATCAGAGTCACACCAGTACAATGCATACAATCATCATGAAGAAGAGCTGGGTCCGACTACAGACGAAGACAAACGATAAAAGAACGACGTCCATCCTTGCTATCCCAGGCTGCCGACCTGTAACCCATCCTAGATCGATGATGATGAAGAAGAAACTCCAAATGAACAATCATTGTGCTCACGTCTTAATCACCTTACCTGTACCTGCAACGGGTGTTGTAGTAATCTGTGAGCCACACACGACTCATCAATCTCATTTCCAAAGGAATCAAGACTAGCAAAGCTTAATAGGCGAGGAATGGTTAAGTGGTGAGGCTGTAGCAAGCGACTAAGCATTTATTTGAGGTGGCTAACTTACGAGTACAAGAATAAGAGAGGGGGGTGATCTACGCATAGCGGACGTGAACTACTGATGATCAAATGAATGATCCTGAACACCTACTTGCATCAAACATAACCCACCGTGTCCTCGATCGAGAAGGAGCTCACGAAAGAGACAATCACGGTTGCGCACTCAGTTGGCAAGTTTTAATTAAGCTTACTTCAAGTTATCTAGAACCGGATGTTAAACAAAGTTTCTACGTTGCCACATAACCGCGTGCATGGATTTCCGAAAGATTTTACCCTGTAGGGGTGCTCCAACTAGTCCATCACAAACTACCACACGCTGCGATGGAATGACCTCGATCAGGGAAACACGTGATCTCCTCAAGTTCCTATTGGAAAATCTCAACCTCGAGTTAGCTCAAAGCATCCCCGGAATCCCTCGCACGAGACGCTCGATAAAGGTAAAGCAAGTCCAGCGAGGCCCCCCGACGTGTCGACGAACCCGATAGGAGCCGCATATCTCGTTCTCAGGGCACGACCGGATGGGAAAGCCTATGAGTAAACCAAACCTTGGGTTTCCCGACGGTGGCCTTGCAGTCTGCACGTTTGGGACCAACACCATCATCACTGGCCCCCCTGTATTATGTTGAATTACTCCTCGGGTAGCGCTAACTCCCTATGTTTTTCAGTATTAACAAAGTTATTATGTTGGGCAAATATAGTACCAATGTTGGGCCTTGCCAGATGAGCTTTATCCTAAAATGAGAATCTAGGGGCTCCCCATAACAACCCCAAGCATGTTTGGAGCGCTCATTTATGGAACATAACACCAGTAGCCGAAACTAAGGCGGCAAAGGTGGAACAAAACACCAGGCTAGAAAGGTCGAGCCTTCCACCTTTTACCAAGTATATAGGTGCATTAATTTAAAAAGCATTAATATGGTGATATAACAAGGAACCCATGTTATCACATGGAAGCAACTGCACCTGCAACTAGCAACGCTAACACATGGTTAAGCAAGAGGTAACATAGCCAATCAGTGGTTTGCTAGGTTGTGATCAGGTTGAAGGTTTTCATGGCAATGTTGAGAGGCTGATATTTAACAGGTGGTAGGTAGCGAGACATAATGATAGAAACAATACAACTAGAATGACAATGATAGTAAAGGTATCTAGGGAAATGATCATCCTGCCTGAAATCTCGCTTGGACGAAGGTTGACTCCTTGAAGCAAACAAACCGACATAGTCGAACGGATCCTCACACTCCGAAGCGGTCGAAACTCTATCGAGACGAAGCAAACCGAAAATAAGAATCAACACACGGTATTCACCATGGCACATGCACGACATAACGCACAACACATATGATGCATGAATGGTCTAATGCAAGGCATGACAATCACAACAATCAAACACTACACATTAAGTGAAGCTCGATATGCAACGAGTTGCATATTGACGAAACTCCACATATAATTATTTAGTTCACTCTTGTTTAGGTACACGCAATATTAAATGTTTTGAAACATGGCAAGAGGTGAAGCGGAATAAACTACCTATCTAGGCAATTTAAATGAGGTCGGAAACGACATATAGAATCTCTGAAATGACCCCATGTGTTAATTTCTAAATCTGTACAGATTTGACCTAAACACATTTTATGTTTGTTAAACGGCAAAAAAAAGGGGTTCACGTGAAATTACATGTCGTTCTAGTCCATTTACATATATGGAACATCTCCAACGGGGCTACAGTTTAAAAGATATGATCACCGCAAGATATGATGCCATGAATGTAATATGTATGCGATGACAGTCACAAGCTTTCCAAAGCATCCAAGCAGCAAGATAATATGAAGCTACACGATATTCTAAGCAAGTTCCATATAGGACACGATCAAAACGAAGCAACGGTTCAACTACTACAAGCTAAACAAAAATAGCTACAGTCTGCCGAAAACAGCAACATGGCATATTCTACACCCTAAAACAACAAGCTACATAATTCTAAAATGCTCAAACAAGACATGAGGCAGTAGTGGACAAGATGCAATTCAACACCCTACTAATGACATCTAGAATGGCAGCATGGATCACTAGGAAAATGACTCACAAAATGGCATCTCACACACAATTTCAGACTTGGTGAAAATCACACTGTTGATAGTGTAGTTTTCGATCTGAAGGCATATTGACAGCAGCAAATTTTTTGCTACAGAGCACCGAATGGCATGAAAATTTACATAATGCTAGAGAATCTTAAGGAATACAAATAACTCCATTAAACCAACCTCAAAGGAGCTGTAGATCACTTGCAAAACTCATGGCAAGACAGCAACAAAATATAACAGATTTCAGACTTTGAAATATTTCAGCATCTCCAAATCAACACTATTTTCTAGCATGTTGGCAACAAGCAAACAACACAAAAATGGATTTACATAGCAACCAAAAATACCGGGGGCTAGCCTACATATCCAAGAGCATATCTCTAGTTCACAACTAATTCATATCATGCATGGAATAATCACACAAGATAATCAAAAGGGCAACATGGCAAAATATCATGCACGCAAACTTACTCGGAATGTCAAACTAAATGCATAGTTAAATTCTATGGATTTTTCTACCGCGAAAACATATATAATATGTGGGGTTGCAAAATAAAACTAACGCCACACATATATGCAAGAATATGTCCTAAACACGACATAACAAACTATTGACAGCTCCTACATGCAAAAATGCAAGCAACTACTCTAAAATATATATAAAGGGTCATGAACATTTTGAACATTTTTATCTATGGTATTTGAATAATCCGGACGCGCACAAAAATATCTATGGAATATTAACCTATTAGGAAAACACGCAAATCTAGGCAAACGGCGGGTCGAACAACTTCAAAAATCTATGCAAGTTACATATCTAAATCATCGAAATCCGATGCATAGTTTAATACCTACGGGAGTTTTAAAATGTCCTAATTACATGAAATATTAAATCGTTGGAAAAAAATTCTAAATACTAAACGGGCCTGATCTGATAGCGCAATATAACTAACTGACGCCCGTGGGCGTGGGATAGGGCGCTGGGGAGCTCACCTCGGCCACTTGGGCCGGATCTGGCCGGAGGGAAGGCGCTTGGGCCGCGGTCGACGCGGTCAACGGCCCACGCGGGCACTTGCATCGGGTGGGCCATGGGGCTGACTCAAGCCGGCCCACGCGCGAAGGAGAGGAGGCCGAAGGTGGCACTTGGCCTCCCTTCGTCTCGCACGACCGGATGCCATCGCGAAGCAGGGGACGCCGGCGTGGGGGACCACTGACAAGGACGGGTCCCGGTGGCAGGGGAGCTCGATTCCGGCCGGATCGAGGCCGGGGAACTCGATCTCGGCTAGATCTGGGGAGGCAGACGCGAGTCATGGCGGCAACGGGCTGGAGCCGACCTCCATGGCAGCGGCAGGACCCTCCCATGGCGAGCAAGAGGAGAGGCGAGCAGGGGATGGCGGCGCGGGGAAATCGCCGGAGGCGCGACCGACGGGGCCGGCATGGTAACAGCGAGCCAGCTGTGGCGAGCAGCTAGCCGGAGGCGAGGTGCGGGGTCGGCGGCGCTGGACCAAGGAGGCACTGGCTCGGTGCCATGGGCAGGAGCCCGGGGGAGCTCGCGGTGGCTGCGGATCCGGGCCCGGGGCAGGCTTGCTGCAGGCCTGGCGGGCCCTGGCGGCTGGCAGGAGGTGGGTGGAGCTGAGTGGCGGCTAGGGTTTGAGGGGTGGCATGGATTTCGAGGTTGAGAGGGGATTGTTGTCCATATATAGGAAAAACAAGCTAGGGTTGCAGATTCCAGCTTCGATTTCGACCGTAGGATCGGAATCGAACAGTGTCGCACGCAGGGACAGTATAGGTGGCTGTGAAGAGTGGCTAGGTGGGGATGAGAGGGAAATGGTGCGGCCCATGACACGAGTTTTAAAATACCGAAAAACGTCTGACGAATAAACTGAAGACCGTGCTGCTACGGTCAACCGTTCGGGTACCAGACGGACTCCGATTGCGACGAAAATTGGCAGGCGGCCTCCCTATATTAAAATAAGACCGCACGCGAAGTTTCAACCCAATCCGAGAATATTTTAAACACACTTTTAAAACAAGATTCAAACGATACCGCGGGTGCGTGCGAGTGTGGTCGGGCTAAAAACGGACAACGACGGAAACAGAGAGAACCAGCAACTAATAATGGATGCAAGTTTTAAAAACTAGCAGCAACGGAGTGCCGATGCAATGCAGATGATGCACATGACACGATGATGAATGCGGCAAAAAAATAATAACACGGCGAAACAGAAAAGAGGGGAATCTTGTGGAGCGTCGGTCTCGGGTTGTCACAATTAAGTAGCTGGAGAAGCCTCCCCCAGGCTTGTGGGAGACTCTCTTCTTCAATTTGCACAAAGTTAAATATTTCCTGCAAGGCAGCTTGTTTCTTACGGGCAGGAAAATATTTTTGAGAGAAGTAGTAAATCATATCCTGGGGACTACGCACACTACGAGGAGCAAGAGAATTAAACCATATCTTAGCATCACCCTTTCATGAAAACAGAAACAACTTAAGAATATAATAGTAATGAATTGTTTCCTTATGAGTAAATAGGGTGGCTATATCATTAAATTTAGTAAGGTGTGACACAATAGTTTCAGATTCATAACCATGAAAAGGATCAGATTCTACCAAGTAATTAACTCATGGTCAACAGAGAATTCATAATCCTTATCAGTAATACAAATAGGTGAAGTAGCAAACTTGGGATCATATTGCATTCTAGCATTCAAAGATTTTTTTCCTTCCACTTGCATAGCAACTTCTTCAGATCATCTCTATCCTTACAAGCAAGAAAGTTCCTAGCTACTTCTCCCTCCATAACATAACCCTCAGGTATATTAGGCAATTCATATCTAGGAGAGCTAGGTCTAGCAGGTGAATCATAGTGTCCAGTTTCATTAGATGCAGCAATATTATGAGTTTCAACAATCACTCTACCAATTTGTTCATCAAGAAATTCACCAAGCGACATAGTATTATCAAGCAAAATATCATCATAAGCATCATTCATAGCAGAACTAGCATCATCAATTACTTGCAACATATCAGATTCAGTAGGAGGTGGTGGTGTCGCAAATTTACTCATAACAGACGGTGAATCAAGTGCAGAGCTAGATGGCAGTTCCTTACCTGCCCTCGCAATTTAGGGGTAGATCTTGGCTTTAGCGTCTTTCAGATTCTTCATGGTGATCAACAGATATAAATTCCAAGTGACTCAGAGAATAAAGCTACGCTTCCCCGGCAACGGCGCCAAAAAAAGGTCTTGGTAACCCACAAGTATAAGGGATCACAACAGTTTTTGATGGTAGAGTATTCAACCCAAATTTATTGATTCGACACAAGGGGAGACTAAGAATGTTCTCGAGTATTAACATGTGAGTTTTCAATTCAACCACACCTAAAAAACTTTATATCTACAACAAAGTATTTAGTAGCAAAGTGGTATGGAAGTAACGGTAACGGTGGCAAATGTGACAACAGCAGTTTTGTAGTGATCATAACAATAGCAACGGAAAAGTAACGTAGCAAAGACCAATATGTGGAAAGATCATAGGCAATGGATGAGTGATGGATAATTATGTTGGATGGCATTCATCATGCAACAGTCATAACATAGGATGATACAGAACTAGCTCCAATTCATCAATGTAATGTACGCACGTATTAAATATATAGTCATACATGCTTATGGAAAAGAACTTGTATGACATCTTTTGTCCAACCCTCCCGTGTCAGCGGGGACCTAATGGAAACTAAGGGATATTAAGGCCTCCTTTTAATAGAGAACCAGACCAAAGCATTAGCACTTAGTGAATACATGAACTCCTCAAACTACGGTAATCACCGGAAAGAATCCTAGTCATTGTTACCCTGGGGGATGCGGATCATAACTCGTAATAGGTTTCTATGACTTGCAATATAGCATCAAGAACACATATATATTCATGAAAACATAATAGGTTCAGATCTAAAATCATGGCACTCGAGCCCTAGTGACAAGCATTAAGCATAGCAAAGTCATAGCAACATCAATCTCAGAACATAATGGATACTATGGTTCAAACCCTAACAAAACTAACTCGATTACATGATATATATCATCCAACCCATCACCGTCCAACAAGCCTACAATGGAATTACTCACGAATGACGAAGAACATCATGAAATTGGTGATGAAGGATGGTTGGTGATGACGACGGAGTCGATTTGCCCTCTCCGGAGCACAAATCAGACTCCAGATCTAACCTTTAGAGGAAGAACATGATGTGGTAGCGTCTCCGTATCGTAAAACACGATGAACTCTTCTCTATGATTTTTTTTCTCCACGGATGGGAATATATAGGAGTGGAAACAAGGTCGGTGGAGCACCAGGGCCCCCAAAAGCCACGGGGCGTGGCCTAGGTGTGACGCCCTGCAGGCTTGTGGCTTGGGGTGGCCCCTCTCCGGTAGATTCTTTTGCCAGTATTTTTTATTAAATCTAAAGACGATCTCCGTAAATTTTTATATCAATCTGAGAACTTTTATTTCTGCACAAAAATAACATCAAGGCAATTCTGGTGAAAACAACATCAATCCAGGTTAGTTCCATTCAAATCATGTAAACTAGAGTCCAAAACAAGGGAAAAAGAATTTGGAAAAGTAGAGACGTTAGTGACGTATCAGCAGGAGGCCGAGGTAGCTCAGGAGGAGATGCTCCACCTTGAGCGAGAGGTTGGGGTAATCTTTCTATCCCCTTGCTTTTCTTTTCGCTTTGCTTCAGAGGAGGCGCACCAGCGCACCCACTGGGTGTAGCCCCCTGAGAGTTGGGCCGGCTGGAAATCAGCTGGGTTGAGTCTTACTCGAGGCGAGCTGTTTCTTTTTTCTTGCAGTGGGGGTGCGCGAGCGCACCCACTGGGTGTAGCCCTCAATAATCGGGCCAGCTGGAAATCAGTCGGGTTGAGTCTTACTCACGACTAACTCTTTTCTTCTTATGGTGGAGGACCATCACGATCGCCAAGTGCTTGCCCATAACATGTTGTTGGGCCAGCTCAGGGAGGCGGAGAGCCAATTGGCCGATCTTCTGGGCCGGCTGGATCAACCGGCCCGGAGCGGGACGCCATGCGAGATGAGGGCGCCCAGCTACGCCAGGAGGTGGAGCTTCTCCAGGCGGAAAATAAGAACCGCGAGGCGGCTCACCTGGCGGAGTTGGAGTAACTGTGCGTTGCCCATCACGACGCCATGGCATAGAAGGAGGCGTCCCTCCATGACACACTGTCGGAGAAGGAAACGTCCCATACTGACGAACTAGAGCGGTTGCATCGGGTCCACCGTGAGGAGTTTGCGAAACGAGATGCATCTTTAAAGGAAAAAGATGATCCGCTGGCGAAGGATGTCGAGGCGGTGCGGGTTGCGCGCGATGAACTCGCTAGTCGGATCCAGGCACATGCGGCCCGGATCCTCCTCAATAGTGAGTCCTTTGTGACTTGAATTACAGTCCTAGTGTTGATTTGGTTCCTATTTCTTTCTTCTGACGCCGCACGACCATTTTTGATCCCCAGATCTCTTTCCGGGGACGTCGGAGGCGACGGATGTGGCCATGGCGGCCCACCGCGAAGAGCAGCGTCCAAGCAGCGACGGAAGCTGGCTGGACCATTTACGAAGTAGCGATCGCCGCCAAAGCTCACCTGCGTGAGCTGCCGCGATTCGTGGCTTGGCTCTAAGATGTCGGTCTAGCCATGTTTCACACTCTTTGGCCGGACGCGTAGGAGCTGACGATGATGAGCCGACTGTCCTGGTGGCTCGAAACAGGGAGTGCCTGGTCGAACAGCTGGCGTGCTTCGACGGGTTGGGTTGGCACGTATATGGCGCTTCGGGTTGCCAAGTCTTGGTACTTTGACCTTGACTTGGGCTTTCTTGCGGCACCGCACGCTGACAAGGATGCGAAGTTGGCCATCGTCATTGCTTCGTTCGCTGCATGGGACGAGTACGTTCTAGAGAAAACTATTGATGGCAGTCCGGTTCCACAGGACAATTTCCAGCTGGCTCTTGGCGATCCCGACGGTAGCACCGGTGAGGCGGCCCTAGATGATGCCAACTCCAGCGATGAAGCCTATGCCGACTCCATGGCCCGGGGTGATTCGGCAGCGAAGGATGACGCGGGACGCGCCAAAGCAGATGACGGAGCGTCCGCCTCGACCATCATACGCGATGTCGGTGCCAAGGATGGAGCCGACACCGACTAAAGTTTTATCTTTTTCCTGCATTCATAGTTAATTCGCACTTCCACCCACTGGGGGTGTGTTGTAATGAACCTCGGTCATGGGCCTTTTGCACTTTCGTATAACATATGCATGTTCCGAATATTTTTCTTTGGAAAAATTGTGCTTGCCGACTCATTTTTCATCTTTGTCACCTTTTGACTTTCGGCTACCCATAATTGTGCTTACCCAGTCCGATAGCCGTGAGTCGGTCTGTGACTGGGATGGGGCTTCTTCCTTTGGGGGATCGGCCGCGGGCTTCCGGTAGTTGCAAGAGCACTTAGACTTTAGAACGTGTCGCCAGAGGCCGGCTAAACAAGGGACCGTAGACGGTTAGACTGTCCCGGGCCGATTACTCCTTCGTAGTCAAATTTTGCGAGTGGCAAGCTTTTTGTCCTAGGTACCCGCTAGCCAGAAAGCCAGGAGCGGGACTGTAGCTAGGCAAGGTGGTAAGGGTTTCGGCTTAACACGCTCCATGTATTCGGCTACGAAAATAGAGAAGAAGCTCGGGCCGGCCAGCTAGCCCTCGGGTCCGAGGAGTCGGACCGAGGGGTTTACTCGGAAGGCAACATTTTGTGAATTGAAAAGCTATGTGTAGAGCATCGCCTCAGCACACCCACTGCATTCATTTAGGACCAAAAGGGTAGGGGATACATACATACACTTGTTTCTCTCTTTCTCCTAGCAGTAGAATGGGCGAAGGAGTGCCGCCTTCCATGCATGCTCCATCTTCTCGCCGGAGGCATCTCTCTTGCGCTTCTGCGGCGTCTGAGCGTCTATTAGATAGTACGCGTTGTTGTGCAATGTCTTGGTGACAATGAAGGGTCCCTCCCATGGGGAGGACAACTTGTGCTAGTCGGCTGTTCGCTGGATTCTTCTAAGCACTAGGTCCCCCTCACGAAAGGAGAGGGGCCTGAACCTTTTGGTATGGTAGTGCATCAGCATCTGCTGGTAGATAGCCGTTTGGCTGAGGGCCAGCTCGTGTGCCTCTTCGAGTTGGTCGACGTCGTCTTCTCTTGCTTCTCTTGCGTCCGCCTCTGTGTACAGGGTGATGCACGGCGAGTCGAATTAGACATCTGTGGGGATGACCGCTTCCGACCCGTACACGAGGAAGAATGGTGTGAAGTCGGTCGACCGATTCGGTGTTGTGTGGAGGCTCCACAGTACAGCCGGCAGCACTTTGATCGAACACTCGGCCGACCTGATGAGAGGCGCCACAAGTCTTGGCTTGATGCCGTGTAGAACCAGGTCGTCTGCCCTCTCCGCCTGGCCATTTGACTATAGGTGGGCGACCGACGCGTGGTTGAGCCGGATACCCTCCTTTGCATAGAAGAGCGCCATTGCGCCTTTGGCGAAGTTTGTGCCATTGTTGGTGATGATGTTGTGTGGAACGTCGTAACGGACCGTGATGTCCTTGATGAACCGGACAACTGTGGGCCGTCTAGCTTCTTGATGGGTCTGGCTTCGATCCACTTGGTGAACTTGCTGACAACCACTAGGAGATGTGTCATGCCACCTTGGGCCATCTTAAATGGCCCCACCATGTAGATCCCCCAAACGGCAAATGGCCACGAAAGGGGGATGGTCTTAAGGGCTTTAGCGGGCAGATGGCTTCGTGTGCCGAAGCGTTGGCATCCTTCGCACTTGTCGACCAAAGGGGTTGCCTCCTCTAAAGCCGTGGGACAGTAGAATCAATGGCGGAATGCCTTGGCCACCATGGTTCTGGAGGCGGTGTGATGCCCGCACTCGCTCTGGCGGATGTCTGTGAGTATTTCATGTCCCTTTTCTGATTCGACGCAACGTTGAAATACGCCGGTTACGCTGCGCCGAACCAGCTCGCGGTTGATGATGGCGTAGGGGGAGACCGGCGTTGGATCTGTCGGGCCTCGGCCTTGTCAGGCGGGAGCTCGCCATGAAGGAGGAAGGCAAGGATGGGCTTGGACCATGTTGGTGCCGAGACAGGAGCCGGCTCTGACTCGGGTTGAAGGCCAGGGGCCACCGGAGCCCCTGGGTTTGTTGTTTGAGTCCACGAGAGGGAGCCGTCAATCATCGGGATTAAGGCAGCAGCTGGCTCACCATCAACCTCCATGGCGGGTGCGGGTTCGGAGCTGGGCAAGCTGGGCGTGGGGTTCGTCGCAGCCAGTGATGTTGGAGGAGCCGACGGAGCTGGTGGAGCAGGTGGAGTCTCCAGACCCGAGGCTGTCGCGCCAGATGGATCCACAGATAAGAAAGTCAACGTCGACTCCGGAGACGGCTGGATCGATGGCTTGTGTAGCTCCTCGAGGGTGACACCGGATGGGATTGTTTGTTGGTAGAGCCAACTTTCGCCAGTGCATCCGCCCCTCGTTGTCCGCCCGGGGGACATGGTGGAACTCTCAACCCTCGAAAGGGCCGCTGAGCTTTTGGATGAGGAAGTGGTAGGTGGCCATGTTGGTGTCCCATTCGCCAGAGACCTGTTGTACCACAAGGTCGGAGTCACCGATGCAAAGGATTCGTCGAATGCCGATTTCTCTTGCGAGCCGGAGACCATGTGCGATTGCCTCGTACTCGGCCATGTTCTTGGAGGCGGCGAAGTGGATCTGGAGGGCGTACTTGAGCAGGTCCCCTTTCGGGGACGACATGACTATGCTGGCTCCCAAGCCGATCCACATCTTGGAGCCATCAAAATGCATCCGCTGATGCATAGAGTCAGGAGGCGGTGGTAAGAACTGGGTCTGGGCCGAGTCGACGAGGAAGTCGGCCACCACCTGGGACGTGATGGCGGTGCGCGACTAGTAGCAGTTGTCGTGGTCGGCCATGGTGATGACCCATTTGGTGATCTGGCCGGTGGCGTCCCTGTTGCTGATGATCTCTGAAAGTGGAGCCGTGCTCATCACTGTGATGGTGTGTGCTACCTCTTGAGCTTGCGTTGGTTTTTCCCTTGAAGAGGAAAGGGTGATGCAGCACAGTAGGAGTAAGTATTTCCCTCATTTTGAGAACCAAGGTATCAATCCAGTAGTAGAATCAAGCCAAGTGTCCAGAGTACCTGCGCAAACACAAACGAGCTTGCACCCAACGCTATAAAGGGGTTGTCAATCCCTTCAAGATTGATTGCAAAGTGAGATCTGAAGGCGAAAGTGCAACAAAGTAAAAGTGTAAGGCTGAAAATATGATGTGAAGTAGACCCGGGGGCCATAGTGTTCACTAGAGGCTTCTCTCAAGATAGCAAATATTACGGTGGATGAACAAATTACTGTCGAGCAATTAATAGAACCGCGCAAAGTCATGACGATATCTAAGGCAATGATCATACATATAGGCATCACGTCCGATACAAGTAGACCGATAGTTTCTGCATCTACTACTACTAGTTGAGTACCCGTGCGTTGCCACGGGATATAAAATGTGTTACGAAAAATAAATAAAGTCATAATTCGAATCATGAATATTATATTTAATCTCGACTCCCTTACTCAAACACCTTGCAGCCCACCTTATGCATCGGACTCAAAATATCTTGACTTTATACATCATTTTAGAAGGGACCAATATTCCTACCAGCAGCAACTGAATAGACAGAAGCTAATTAAGCATCTAATTCCTACAAGAAAAAAAGCATAAAAAGTCAAAACGAAAAAGAGAAAGGCATTCACTAATTTGTTTTCAATTAAATTGTTCGGATGAACCAAGGTACATTATTGCTACTCCCTTGAGGTTGCGTCCTTGCATGGATGTGTTTAGTTCAAGAAGCAACCTTATTATCTAATAACTTGCCTGAATTCTTACATGAGATCCACTTACTGATGAAGACTTTTGAGAGACAATGCTAACTGTTCATTATTCTACCTCAAGTACGAAGTACATCCTACTTTCTCTTCCATTAGCCATGTCCAATTGTAGAATTATAGCTGGACAACCATCATGGTATCATGCAACGCAGCTAATTATATATCTATTCTTCCATCAGCAAATCATGAAAGCCGTCATTAAGAAACATACGAATATCCTCCAGAAATGCAGAACCACAATGTTATGTCATTCTCAATAATTTCTTGGAGCAACCTGAACCGAAAAACATTTCATGTATCAGATTTAATGAAACTACTACCTGTGTAAAGAAATATAAGGGTGTTTTGATCACAATAGTAGTGATCTAAACGCTCTTATATTTTTTTTACAGATTTCATTATTTAAACAATGTACACAACATGGCTGAAAGTCTGAAACACCTGCATATATATCATAAAGAACATCATTAGAGTAGCAGAGATGTCACCTTTAGAACAATTGGCTGAAAGTCTGAAACACGCCAAGGTTCTCGGCATCTTGTATGTGATGCAAGAAGAAGCAGGAGGTCGACGTTGCGTCCCTGCCGATGCGTCCTTCGCTGCAGCCCGTAGGGCTTCATCCAAGATCAACAGGTCACCGCGATGGGGCCACGGGGAGCAGGAGGAGCACGACGATGAAGAGGGCACAAACGACCTCACCACCTCCATGTCACAAATTCCTCTTATCAACCTACAATATATTAATCCAAAAGACAGAAACATTTCAAGGAAGGAAAAGGAAACATGAACACTTGGAGGTTTGTTACCTTTTTTTGCAAAACTTAATTGCGTCTCTTTCTTGAGTCAGACCATCCAGATGAGGTTGGATATATTCCCTTGCCGGAACATCATCATCTTTTTTTCCATCCCTATTAAACCAATCGATTTTTTTTCCATTCCTCCTTAAACCAATCAATTAAATACATAAAATCCGGTTCACAGGGTAAAAAGCAACCGCTGCCCTCCTTCCCCCAACCCCACCCCCCGCTCCTCCTCCCCCGATTTTTTTCCCTTCGAGAGGGTTCGTTCGTTCGTTCGCTCGCTCGCTCTTCCATCTCTTCCTCGCAGCAGCTCTTCGATCTCTTCCTCGCCATGCCTCCCTTCCACGATTGCCGTGGTAAGCAAGGGCCCCGAACTGAATTGGGATCGCCTGCCTGTTTGTACGTTGTTTCGCCGGAGATCTGGAGGAATTTTTTGCTTCGGCGTGCTGATTTTCTGTGTGTTTGTTTGTTCGTGTAGATGGCGGTCTGCTTGTCCTGGACCCAGTTGCGGAGGCTCTGTTCAGTGGCATGCGGCATCGGAAGCGTGCGCGCGTGACGGCCGTGCACCCCCGCGTCTTCGCCGCTGCAGAGGAGGCGCTCCGGGCGGCGCCGGTGGCCAAGAGGCAGAGACTAAGGGAGGCGCCGACCCTCGACGCGCTCCCGGACGGGTGCCTCTTCGAGGTCCTGCGCCGCGTGCAGGGCGCCCGCGCGCGGGGAGCCTCCTCCTGCGTCTCCCGCCGCTGGCTCGCACTGCTCCGCGGCATCCGCGCCTCCGAGATCAAGCGGGCCCATGCCCACGCCGTGCCAGACCTCAACCAGGTCTTCGTCTGCGAGGATGAGGACGAGGACGAGGCCGGGGCCGAGGCAGCCTCCGCGCGCCCGGGCCGCTCTGAGAGGACCCTCGAGGGCGAGGTCGCCACGGACGTCTCCCTAACCGCGGCGCCCGCTGGTCACCGACAAGGGCCTCGTCACCGTCGCTCAGGGCTGCCCGGATTTAAAGATGCTCACCATTGAATCATGTTCTGGCGGTGCCAACGAAGGACTCAAGGCCATCGGCAGGTACTGCTCCAAGCTGCAGGCCATGAACATCAAGAACTGTGCGTATGTTGGTGACCAGGGAGTGTCTGGTCTCATCTGCTCCGCGCAGCCTCGCTTGGCAAGGTCTGACTTTAGAGTTTGAGCATCACTGATGCTTCTCTTGCTGTGATTAGGTACTACGGAAAGGCGATCACAAACCTCACCCTCACTCGCCTGTCATCGGTCGGCGAGAGGGGTTTTTGGGTGATGGAAAACGCCCTTGGCCTACAGAAGCTGATGTATGAGCATCACCTCCTGCTCAGGAGTCATCGAGCTGGCACTTGTTTCCATTGCCAAGTTATGCCCGAGCTTGAAGCAGCTTTACCTCAGGAAGTACAGCAAAATTTCGGATGGTCCTCTCAAGGATTTCGCAGAAGCATCCAAGGTTTTGGAGAATTTGCAGATTGAGGAATGCAACAGGGTTACTCTCACAGGCATCCTTTCTTTCCTCCTGAACTGCAGCCCAAAGTTCAAGGCTCTCTCTTTGGTTAAGTGTACTGGTATCAAGGACATTTGCTCTACACTTGCACAACTCCCCGTTTGCAAATCACTTCGGTCCCTTAACATGTTTTTTGGCTGGATGGTTTTGTGCTCTGCTCCATACAGTCCAAGACTGAGGCAGCGTTCCCACAGGCGAAGGGACAGCAAGCAGAGAGCCGAGCAGAAGCAAAGATGAGACGAACCCAAGGTCTACAATGCCGGATCTCATAGCAAAGAGGTAATATTACAATTTATACATCACAAGTTCAGTACCTCTATAGTAGTACTCCGCATCACAAGTTTCACATCAAGAACGTCCATCTTTGCGCACCGTGTAGCATCTTCTACCTGAACCAGAATTCAGCGCCACAAACACATTCAGTCAGACCAAGAGCAACTTCTTTTTTGTCTGAAACAAGACCAAGAGCAGTTCTTAATCTCTACGCTATTTCTGATGCTCTCGGCGACGTGATCCATGCCGCGCTGCCCGTTTGCTGTGGATCGTTGTGTGGGTTTCAAAAAATGAAAATTGCAACAGAAACTGTTTATGGTACCACTGCTGTTACCGACCTGCTGTGACTGAATTGCAACTGTCCCAATGGAGTAACCCCAGATTTGTAGACTGCTACATAGTACATTTATCGATAAATATTCATTTGCAGATGAATGGGATTATGGGAGGATTCTTTTAGGAGAAAATTGTGGTCGTTCAGCTCATGCTATAGCTGCTGTAATATTTCAGGTTTAGTTTGAAGAATGGATTCATGTTATTAGTGATCTTTAATAGTAGAGACTTGGGTTGCTGAAGTCTAAAATAACTGTTTTTATCAATCAGGATCTTTATGTTAGAAATGTTAACAAGGCTTGCAATTGTGCAAGCTTGGACTACAAAATAACAAGTTGACATCCCGTGTTCCATGTCATCTCCGTAATAACATGATATGATAGAATTGCATTTGATTATCTGAATGCACAACAACCCCATACGGCTTCAGTAATGGAATTAAACTGATCTCATAAACAGAGATATATAAAATGAATGAGGGGACGCTAAACCATCTACAGTAGATTGCATTAGAAAAGGAACGCTGAGAAGGGGACAACATTGCCCATTGTCCTGGAAATTAAGTTCATTATAGCAATCAGCTGAGCATTTGCAGTTCCATATAATGAAACCTATATATGTTGTCCAACTCCGGCAAAAATTCTAGCCAAACGATAATACTAACACCCAAATTTAGGGCACACAATAAGGGAACACAATGATTTGCCACTTCAAAGAATGTCTACTAATGATATGGATATGCTACATTTTTTCTTGCAATCGAGGAATACCATATAAATTTCTTTGGAGCAGATTATTGTTGGCTTTCAGCTTTTCTCCAATAAGAAAGACAGCTAAACAGACGACAAAGTATAATGTAAATGCTAACATTTGAGCCTAACATGAAAATACTTGTAAGTTGTAACTGTAGCATTACCTCAGTAATAAGCTTGACTTCTTAGTTCATTGATCCACGACACCTAAACAACCAGCACACAGTTAGCAAGTGAAGGAGAAAGAGAAATATCCTAAAAAAATGGCACAACCAACTATCTCAAAAACAATAAGGATAAGATTAAAATAAAATAAAATTGAATGGTAGCATAAATATTGTATCAGATGAATAAACACACGAAATTATTCTACAGGCACTCCCAAGCTCCAAAAAAATTGAGTTTGAGTACAGGCTATTTGAGCTCAACTCCACATGACGGTGAGACGGTCAGCGGCAAGCACAGAATTTGGGAACACATCCCAAGCAATTTTGCAACAGATTAATTCATATGTATGTAGATTATAGTTTCTTGTTGGCTAATCAAAGTGGGTAGTAGGAGTATTGCAGTTCCTGATGAGAGCTTGTTTCCAGCTGTCAATTGCTCTGTACTTTATTCGCTATTAGATCATACTGAAACTTACATAATGTTGAAAGTTTAAAAGAAGAATGAAGGTTCACAGTTATCAGAGAAGTAACCAATACTGTGGAGGTGTAGAACATTTGAATGTTGGTCATAACATAAAACAAGGATTATTGTTCTTTGAATACTGTTCTTCATATGTATTATTAATACTAGCAAAAGGGACCGTGCGTTGCAACGGGAGAAAAAATACCACACGCTTTTAATATTTTTATAATCGTTTTGATTTATTAAAATAATAAGCTAACTAACTAATGTAGTCAGTCGTATCCTATTTTGTTGAGAAATCAGCCCATCCATTCTTAATTCCACCATGATGAGAAATTAAGCGGGACAAGCAAAGCAAAACAAAGAGGCTACGTGAATTGATCAATGGACTGTTATCTTATTTCACTCATGGGGTAGAGAATGTGGGATGAGATGAAAAATTGAAGGTGGTGTTCCATTCTCTGTCTCTACAACAATACAATCTTACATTCAATACATTCATTCATCAGCAAACAAATCCCCACAAAATAAAATTTCTTGCCGGTGCTTGGCACACGGTTGGAGGCATGGGGAGGGGATCTCACCAGATGATGACTTCGTGCCGGAGGAGGGGATACGATGAGGGAGAAAGGGTTAGGCGCCTCTATATGTCCATAAGGAGTCGCCGTTGCCGCGCCATAACGACGGAGTTCCCCGTGTGAGCCATGGAGGCCCGCCTCCACCTGCAAGTACTTCGCTCCGCCGCGCCGCCGCTATTCTGCATCGAGCAGACGCTTCATCCCCAGCCAGTGTAGCTATCGCGTTGATTTGATCCAGAAGCTGTGCTCGAGCACCAAAACGGGGACAGCAAGCGGGCAGAGGTACGACCGCGGAGGCGGGTAGGTTGAGATCGACAATAGTGGTGGTTGAGGTCAGCCGCGGCGGCGAGTGGTGTGGCAACGGCCTGGGCACACGCCAGGGTGGACCAGGGTCGATGCGATGCGCTCGAGCACCGCAATGGGGGCAGTGAGCGGGGAGATGTACGGCCGCGGAGGCGGGTGGGTTGAGATCGGCAGCGGTGACGGTTGAGGTCGGCCGCGGCGGCGAGTGGTGTGACGGCGGCCTGGGCACAGGCCAGGGTGGCCCAAGATCGATGGGAGGAGGCGATGCGTACGGGTATAATTTTTGCAGCGAATCGTTTTATCCTTTTGCGTTGCAGATAAATGATGGAGCGCAGGTTGAATAACAAAAGTTACAAAGGCTTTTTTATAAAAATGCCGCGGTGAGTTTTCCGACGGAAGCAATAGCCTCTTTATTATTATGTATAGATGCAGAAATAAAATTGATCTCTATGTACATGACGTGATTTGTTGTTTCCATGGTGTTGTAGCCATAACACGGTTATGATTCCTGACAATGTACATGATACCATGTTTGCCTTGTACTCCCTCGGTTTTTAAATAAGTAAATATGCCCGTGCGTTGCAACGGGTTACCTAGATGCAGCAAGCATATCTAGTCATGTGTATGCAATTAAGCTAATTGATAACTGAAGAAGAGCATAATATATGAAACTTCAAGAATTACTCCAGCATCATGCCCAAAAATTACCGTAACCAAGTCAAACCCACAATGTTCAGGTATATGTAGCCAGCAACATGAAATTTCTTGGTCTAATCCTTGGCTAGTAAGTAGTAACAATATTTTTTCAGAAAAAATAAACTAAAACAGGGGCCTGTATCATATCAGCGAAATTGAAATTGTGAGCAATCGAAAGTAGCATCAATTTTCAGAAAAATAAATAAACTGAAACAGGGGTAGATCCAAGGTGGGGGGATCAATTACATTCATTATACAGTAGGGCAAACAAAGGAAAATTGGTTGAATTCATGCAACAACGACCTACATGACCTTTGGTAACATCTAAATTTATCAAATTAATCATGTATTTTTGTGCAACATCTTCTTTTGGAATAAAAAACTATGACCCACTAAATATGATAATTCGAACTTAGTCTTACCAACTCACATGTTTTTTTGGAAATCTCTACTGATGATTGTAATAACAACACAAAAGAATTTAGTCGAAGCAATAAAGTCAGTCATTCATGTACAAAGGGCGGCAATAGCAGATTAACATTACAATTTGTGCTTGTTTGATGTGTCAACAGATTAACATTATAATCCTAACTACACTCATCCATGTTGTACCAGTCTTAGTATATGGCCAGCATGCCCCCTCTCTCTTTAATAGGACCCAGTCACTTAACTCTGAATCACTTAGCAGTATACATTATTATTTTCCTGTTCTTAACGCAATAACTTTAAGACAGCAACATGCTTCACAACTATGTAAATGCCTGTGTGTGGTCTGACTAATCTAATACGTACACAAATGATCAATCCAGCTAAGCACATTCAGATTCCAACCATGCAAGGTATGAATCCATTGATTCTAAGCATCATGTAATTCCATTTGTTAACCAACAAATACTAACGAATGGGAACCCGTGGAATTGAGAAAGAAGATGACCAGATCTAAAGACCAGATCAATCGCACGCGCACAAGTCCAGCCGAAAGACAATCGCGCCCTCTTCCTGAAGAACAAGCAGCCGCAATGGAAAAAATAGAGCGAACAACACAGTCGAGCTCAACAACGGCAACAGAAGAGAGGGGAGAGCATGCAGGCCGACGGCGAGGTGCTATTCCTGGGCGGCGTCGGAGAGGTCACCGTCACCCTCGGCCACGACGACCTCTCCTTCCTCTGCTCGCCGATGCTATTGTCAGATTAAATTCGTTTTCTAGCACTCACTGTACTTTGAAGGAACTTTGTGTTTTCTTGGTCGAATTGTACGGCGGACTGTAGATTTGCAGCTTTCGGGGTTGAATCAAAGTGTTGGGTGGCAGATAGGTACACGGATAATGGCGCAAGTAGTTCATCCGCCGCGTCGCCGGATCCATGCCAGAGCAGCCGGATTCGCGGCCTCATACCTCGCCTGTCTGGCCCTCTCCTCGTGCGCCCCTCTCCCTCCCCCCACTAGAGCCCCACGTCCCCAATCCCCGAGTCGGTCGATCCCGTCGGCCTCCGCTGCTTCGCCTGGCATCGAGCAGCAGCAGTTTGGGCAAAGGAGGACGAGCAGCAGCAGTTTGGACAGAGGAGGACGAACGTGAGGTGAATAAAAAAACTACAGGGTTTATAATGCAAAAAACTACAGGGTGAAACGTTTTTTCACTTAAAAAGGGACTGCAGGTTGAATACACAAAACATCAGGGGCTTTATTGCAAAAACGCCACGACGGACGGCAGAAGCACTGCGTGCTTTATTAGTAGGTAAAGACTTGATTAATTGAGATAGGAAGTTATTTATTTCCTATCTCTGCATACAAGTGGCATCTAGCACGTTTGAAAATGTGTCCATGGTTGGGGTGAAGTATAGAAATATGTCCGTGATTTTGTAGCTATCAACAGTGCGGTCAAAATTCTTCCTGTGCAACTAATCCCTTACCATTTATATACAATTAATTAGGGGGGCAGACCTAAGATCTGTACAAACTATAAAAAAATGTATTAACTTCTATGGGATAAGCATAAGCATAAGCAGCAATTACCAAAAACAGAAGCTATCATGTAAAAAATATCTAAGCGATTTACCTTTGGGAACCAGAGTGGCATGGTATCTTCTTTTCTTCCAATGGAAATTTGCAATTGTATGTCAATTCTTCGCCAGCATATATACGCCTCTTTGCATAAATGAGAATCTTCTTGTGGCCCTCAAGAGTAATTACTTTCGTATAACAATTCGGCTGGCAAGGAAATAGTCTACTCCCTGATGTGGTCTATTTCTAGCATCCCATATCGGTCCTCGTTCAAGCCGGTCCGGGCCGTGCTGGCCACCTTCTGTGTAATACTGACCCCTTCATGAGCGAACCAAAGTTTCATGAAATTAGCCACATACTTGTATGGTCATGCAACAAAGAGAGAAAACTAACATCGGGCATGCTTATTCTTCTTATTCAGGTGAAGCCGGTGCTGAAGAGGGTGAAGTTCACCCTGGTGGGTCTTGCACTGTCGCTGACCCTCTGGATCCTCCTCTACGCCAACACGGAGAAGCCGAGGGAGCCGCTGGAGAACCCCGCCGACGGGAGGGCCATCCCCGGGGTGTAAAGTGACGCCGCCGCCAGGCTTGTCGTACCCTTCGGTGAGCGCGTCCTCCGCCTAGAATATCTGCTTGCTAAGGTTGTCGATGAACCTCGCCACGACCTCCTCGACGCTGGTCGCGTCGGCCGGGAACATGGTGGGCATCTCCACGTCCATCAGGGCCTGTTGCGCGGCATCGTCGGTGACTACACCGACTAGAGCGTCCGTGGCCAGGTCGGCGGAGACGGGCATCAGCGGCGGGTCGACCCCGGCGCGCCAGAGGGGGTCAGGAAGCTCGGCGGCGGACGCGAACCCCCGCACGATGTCGTCCGGCGCGGTGGCCTATGGGGAGAGGATGGCGGAGTCGGAGAAGAGCGGGCGGTCAGGCACGGCCTACGCAGCGAGTGGGTCGGCGGTGAAGGACCTGAGCGCGCTGGCATCGACCCTCCGCAGCGCCCGTGTGTCGGCCGCGGTCACCGGGAAGTGGGGGAGCATGGGGTGGGTGCGACGGAGCAGAAGGGCAGAGCCGATGCGACGCCGGGATTCGTTGATCTGCGCGCGACACTGGATTGGTGCTGGGATGGTCGGCGGCGAGGGGGTCGGGGTAGGCGGCGAGGCGTGGGTTTTGGCGGGGCTGGGTTTGCCGGCGGCGAGGGGGTCGGGGTGGGCGGGGCATCGTCTTCTCGGGAGAGAACGGGGGCGACGGGGCCGGGGGTGATTGGATCGTGGGTTCGTTGCTTCTCGTTGTTTCTTTTTCATTTTTTTCTCTCTTATCGTTTTTGTTTACGGGGGAAGGAGAACGACGACCGAAGGGTGGTGATTCCAGGTGCCATGTAGGTTTTTTATTGAACTAATCGGCTGGTTTATTCTCTGGTTTATGGAGAGATTGAAAAAAATCGGTGGAACGGTGGGAAGGCCAGCGGTAGGAGGGGGATTGCTCGAGGTCGAACCATCACGACGGCAGATCCCCCTTTAATAGTAGAGATTACTCAACACAGTGACCGCTATCCAGCATGTATCTAGTGTATTGAGTTCATGACGAACAGAGTAACGCCTTAAGCAAGATGACATGATGTAGAGGGATAAACTCAAACCAATGATGTAAACCCCATCTTTTTACCCTTGATGGCAACAACATGATGCGTGCCTCGCTAGCCCTTCTGTCACTGGGTGAGGTCACCACACGGTATGAACCCAAAACCAAGCACTTCTCCCATTGCAAGAATCATAGATCAAGTTGGCCAAACAAAACCCAGAACTCGAAGAGAATTACAAGTATATGAAATCATGCATATAAGAGATCAGAAGAAACTCAAATAAGATTCGTAGATAATCTTATCATAAATCCACAATTCATCGGATCTTGACAAACACACCGCAAAAGAAGATTACATCGGATAGATCTCCATGAAGATCATGGAGAACTTTGTATTGAAGATCCAAGAGAGAGAAGAAGCCATCTAGCTACTAGCTATGGACCCGAAGGTCTATGGTGAACTACTCACGCATCATCAGAGAGGCAATGGTGTTGATGAAGAAGCCCTCCGTATCCGAATCCCCTCTCCGGCAGGGCACCAGAACGTGCCCCAGATGGGATCTCGCAGAGACAGAAGCTTGCGGCGGCAGAAAAGTATTTTCGTGGATCTCTCCCGTAGTTTTGGATTTTTTGGGGATTTATAGGCGGAAGAAGTAGGGCAGACGAGCCACAGGGGGCCCACAAGCCTGCTAGGCGCGCCCCCCTTGCCGCGCCTAGGGGGCTTGTGGGCTCCCCTGATGGCCTCTGCCTTGGTTCTCACGTCCCCTGCGTATCTTTTGTTCCGGAAAAACAAATTCGGAAGTTTTATTCCGTTTGGACTCCGTTTAATATTCTCGTGTGAAAAGGGTTAAAAACACGGAAAAAATAGGAACTCGCACTTGGCACTAAGTTAATAAGTTAGTCCCAAAAAAGATATAAAAGGCATACAAAGCATCCAAAGTTTGACAAGATAATAGCATGGAACCATCAAAAATTATAGATACGTTGGAGACGTATGAAGCATCCCCAAGCTTAACTCCTACTCGTCATCGAGTAGGGAAGTGATAAAGACTGAATTTTTGATGTGGAATGCTACCTAGCATATTTGTCCTTTGTAACTTCTTTCATGTGACATGAATGTTCAGATCCGTAAGATCCAAAACAATAGTTTGCTATTGACATGAAAACAATCATACTTCAAGCAAACTAGCAAGGTAATCATGAACTTTCGAAATAACAAGGCCAAAGAAAGTTATCCGGACAACATATAGTATGGCTATGCTCCATCATACCCACACAACTAATTTAAATCATGCACAACCCCAGTATTTTCCAAGTAATTGTTTTCGCACTCTTACTTTCTCAAACCTTTTTCAACTCTCACCCAATACATGAGCGTGAGCCATGGATATAGCACTATGGGCGGAATAGAGTGTGGTGGAAGTTGTGAGACAAAAAGGAGGAGATGGTCACATTGACTCGGCGTATCAATGGGCTATGGAGATGCCCATTAATAGATATCAATGTGAAAGAGTAGGGATTACCATGCAATGGATGCACTTAGAGCTATAAGTATGTGAAAGCTCAAATGGAGAACTAGTGGGTGTGCATCCAACTTGCTTGCTCACGAAGACCTAGGGCAATTTTGAGGAAGCCCATCATTGGAATATACAAGCCAAGTCATATAATGAAGATTCCCACTAGCATATGGTGGTGACAGAACAAGAGACTCTCAATCATGAAGAACATGGTGCTATTATGAAGCACAAGTGTGGAAACGATAGTATTATTGTCCCTTCTCTCTTTTTCTCTGTTTTTTCTCTCCCTTTTTTTTTGTTTGGGCTCTTTGGCCTCTTTCCATATCTCTTATTTTTGTGGGCAACTTTGGCCTCTCTTTTTTTCCTCACATGGGACAATGCTCTAATAATGATGATCACCACACTTTTATTTACTCACAGATGAAAGCTTAGAACAATGATGACTCTATAGGAAATGCCTCCGGCAGTGTACCGGGATGTGCAACGATCTAGCTTGGCGTATGACGTTGAAACATCTCGCTAGCTATCTTACGATCATGCAATGGCAATATGAGAGGGACGACACAAGTCATGAGACGGAACGGTGGGAGTTGCATGGCAATATATCTTGGAATGGCTATGAAAATGCCATAGTAGGTAGGTATGGTGGCTGTTTTGAGGAAGGCGTATGGTGGTTTTGTGTACCGGCGAGAATTGCGCGACACTAGAGAGGCTAGCAATGGTGGAAGGTGAAAGTGCATCTATACCATGGACTCACATTAGTCATGAAGAACTCACATACTTATTGCGAAAGTTTTTATTAGTAATCGAAACAAAGTGCTAAACGCATACTCCTAGGGGCAGGGTTGGTAGGTGTTAACCATCGCGCGATCCCGACCGCAACACAAAGGATGACAATCAATAGATCAATTATGCTCCGACTTCCTAACATAGCGGTTCACCATACGTGCATGTTACGAGAATCACTAACTTCAACACAAGTATTTCTAGATTCACAACACCCTACTAACATAACTCTTAACATTACCAAATCCACGTCTCAAAACTAATTGAGAGGAATCAAACTTCTCTTTCTAATCAATGCACATGCACATGGAAGTTTCATTGTATCCTCTTTGGGTGCCTATCACCTTTGGGTCTACTTTCACAGCACAAGCCAACTACCAAGTTACTCACCGCCGTGCTCTAAAAGATCTAAGTGAAGCACACAGAGCAGAGTTATCTAGCTCAAAAGATACAAGTGAAGCACATGTGAGCTAAATTGCCTAACTCAAAAGATATAAGCGAAGCTCAACGAGTATTCTAGCAAATTCACGATGAGTGCATGTCTCTCTCAAAAGGTATGCAGCAAGGATGATTGTGACACAACAAAGAGAAAAGACTCCTACGATACAAGACGCTCCAAGCAAAACACATATCATGTGGTGAATAAAAATATAGTTCCAAGTAATGTTACCGATGGATTAAAGACGAAAGAGGGGATACCTTCCCGGGGCATCCCCAAGCTTATGCTTTTTGGTGTCCTTGAATTTGGCTTGGGGTGCCTTGGGCATCCCCAAGCTTGAGCTCTTTCCACTCTTTATTCCTTTGTCCATGAGAACATCACCCAAACCTTGAAAACTTCACAACACAAAACTTAAACAGAAACTCGTGATATCATTAGCACAAGAAAACAAGCTACCACCTCTTTAGGTACTGTAGCAAACTTGATTTGTATTTATATTGGTGTTAGATTACTTTATTCTCACTTTTCCATGTCTAGTACCCCCCCCCCCCCGATACTATCCATAGTTTCATCAAAACAAGCAACCAACACAACAAAAACAGAATCTGTCAAAAATAGACCAGTATGTAGCAATCTGTATACTTCGTATACTTCTGGTATCTCAAATATTCTGAAAAATTACGACAGTTTGGAAAAAAGGCATATCAACCAGAAGCAAAAAGAATCAACTCAAAAGCTCAATATGGATAAAAATGAACAATAATTTCGTGAGCGAAAAGTTTCTGTCTTTTTCCAGCAGAATCAAACAACCATCACCAAACTAGTCATAAAGGTTTTGCTTGGCTCAAACACAAAAAGAAACACAAAAAACACAATCATAACAGAATTATGATGGTGTGGACACAAAAAAAACAGAAAGCAAAAAATCAAAGATAAATTCATTGGGTTGCCTCCCAACAAGCGCTATTGTTTAACGCCCTTAGCTAGGCATAAGGTGATAGAATCACGTATCGTCGTCTTTGGTACTCAAATCATAAGTAGGGTGAACACTCATCATCTTAAGGTCTTCATCTCTCTTAGTAGATGGTTCACCACTATTTTTAGGAACAAAAACAGACTTGGCGGCCCTATTGTGGGTAAAATTTGTAGTATTCTGCACAACAACAAAAGAGGAACCCAAGTTGGTTATGACATCCTCTAGTTTGCCAATCCTAGCGGAATCATGACCTAGTTTTTCATTAACTATGGGTTCCCTCTCCTTTAAATTTTTCATAGCCATTCCCACCTTGGATACGTACTGAGTGATTTGATTGTGGATCTTTTTATCCAAATTCTCAATGAGTTCGATCGTAGCAACTTTATTTTCAATTATATCCAGCCTACGCATCACATGTTCCAGAGTTAAGGTAGTTCCATTAACCTTGAGTGGGGTGAGCCTACCAAGTTTACTAAAGCACCATAAGAATCAACGGTATGGATCCCCAAGAAATTTCCTCCTACGATGGTGTCAAGAACATACCTATTCCAAGGGGAAATACCCACATAAAAGCTGCAAAGTAGGACGGTAGTAGATTGCTTGCGAGTATATCTACTCTGAGCATTGCAAATCCTATACCAAGCGTCCTTTAAGTTTTCTTCCTCATTTTGTTTGAAATTGAGAACTTCGCTCTCGGGAGTATCATTCGAAGCGGTAGGTCTAGCAATGAGGACAGGTAGACTATCCCACTCAAGCAGGCAGAAAGTAAGCGAAAGAAAAGGGCGAACGAAAAAGGCAAAAAAAATGTAAATTTTTGTTTTTCAGAAGTGGGGGACACTTACTTGGATAAGCTTCGCTTAGAATAATCCCCAGTGCCAGAAATTGACACGTTGACGGGAGACTGTTCTTGACTTGATCCTCCCTGGCAACGGCGCCAGAAATTCTTCTTGCTACCTCTTGAGCTTGCGTTGGTTTTTCCCTTGAAGAGGAAAGGGTGATGCAGCATAGTAGTAGCAAGTATTTCCCCCAGTTTGAGAACCAAGGTATCAACACAGTAGGAGAATCAAGCCAAGTGTCCAAAGTACCTGCACAAACACAAACGAGCTTGCACCCAACACTATAAAGGGGTTTTCAATCCCTTCAAGATTGATTTCAAAGTTAGATCTGAATGCGGAAAGTGCAACAAAGTAAAAGTGTAAGGATGAAATTATGATGTGAAGTAGACCCGGGGGCCATAGTGTTCACTAGAGGCTTCTCTCAAGATAGCAAATATTACGGTGGGTGAACAAATTACTGTCGAGCAATTGATAGAACCACGCAAAGTCATGACGATATCTAAGGCAATGATCATACATATAGGCATCACGTCCGAGACAAGTAGACCGATACTTTCTGCATCTACTACTATTATTCCACACATCGACCGCTATCCATCATGCATCTAGTGTATTGAGTTCATGACGAACAGAGTAACACCTTAAGCAACATGACATGATGTAGAGGGAAAACTCAAACCAATGATGTAAACCCCATCTGTTTACCCTTGATGGCAACAACACGATGCGTGCCTCGCTACCCCTTTTGTCACTGGGTGAGGTCACTACACGGTATGAACCCAAAACCAAGCACTTCTCCCATTGCAAGAATCATAGATCAAGTTGGCCAAACTAAACCCACAACTCGAGGAGAATTACAAGGATATGAAATCATGCATATAAGAATCAGAAGAAACTCAAATAAGATTCATAGATAATCTGATCATAAATCCACAATTCATCAGATCTCGACAAACACACCGCAAAAGAAGATTACATCGGATAGATCTCCATGAAGATCATGGAGAACTTTGTATTGAGAGAGAAGAAGCCATCTAGCTACTAGCTATGGACCCGAAGGTCTATGGTGAACTACTCACGCATCATCGGAGAGGCAATGATGTTGATGAAGAAGCCCTCTGTATCCGAATCTCCCCTCCGGTAGGGCACCAGAATGTGCCCCAGATGGTATCTCGCGGAGACAGAAGCTTGCGGCGGCGGAAAAGTATTTTTGTGGATCTCTCCCGTGGTTTTGGATTTTTCAGGGATTATAGGCGGAAGAAGTAGGGCACACGAGCCAGAGGGGCCCACAAGACTGCTAGGCGCGTCCCTGGCCGCGCCTACGGGGCTTGTGGCCTCCCCTGGTGGCCTCTGCCTTGGTTCTCAAATCCCCTGCGTATCTTCTGTTCCGGAAAAAATCTTTTCGAAAGTTTTATTCCGTTTGGACTCCGTTTAATATTCTCCTCTGAAAAGGGTCAAAAACACGGAAAAACAAGAACTGGCACTTGGCACTGAGTTAATAAGTTAGTCCCAAAAAATATATAAAAGACATACAAAACATCGGAATTTTGACAAGATAATAGCATGGAACCATAAAAAATTATAGATACATTGGAGACGTATGAGTGTGCTCCTGGAAGTATTGCTTTAGCTTCTTTGCGACAAAGTACATGCCATACCACATCTTCTGGTAGTGGGGGTAGTTCTGCTTGGAAGCGGAAAGGACTTCGCTTAGATATTAGATAGGGCGCTGCACCGGCAGCACCCTGCCCTCCTCCGGCTGCTCCACCACCAGAACGACGCTGACCACACGAGTGGTGGCCGCGATGTACGCGAGCATGGGCTCTTTCTCAGTCGGTGCAGCCAAGATGGGCATGCTGGAGATAGCACGCTTGAGGTCACGGAAGGCCTTGTCCGCCTCGTCATTCCACTCAAACTTGGTTTTCTTCCTCATGAGTTGGTACAGGGGCAACGCCTTCTCACCCTGCCGTCTAACAAACTGGCTGAGGGAGGCCAGGCAGCCGGCAAACTCGTGGACGTCGATGAGTCAAGCCAGCCTGGCCATGCGCTTAGAGTCCTTGATCTTCTCGGGGTTAGCCTTGACGCCGCGTGCCGACACAAAGAAACCAAAGAGTCGGTCGGCTGGAACTCCGAAGACGCACTTCTCCGGATTGAGCCGTATCTTGTATTCGCGCAAGTTGGAGAAGGTCTCTCGCAGATCCTAAAATGCTTCTTGGTCTTGACAACGATGTCATCGATGTAGACGTGTATGTTCCTGCCGATTTGCGACAGTAGGCATTGTTGCATGCAACACTAGAAGGTTGCGCCTGCATTCTTCAGGCCGAAGGTCATCGTTGTGTAGCAGTAGTCTCCGAAGGGGTGATGAAGGAGGTTTTGAGCCGGTCGTCCGGGTCCATCTTGATCTGGTGGTAGCCGGAATAGGCGTCCATGAAGGACAGCAAATCGTAGCTAGCCGTGGAGTCGATCATTTGATCTATCCGTGGTAGGGTGAAAGGGTCATTTCTACATGCCTTGTTCAGGCTTGTGTACTCGATGCGCATGTGCCAGGTATTGTTTTGCTTCAACACTACGACTGGGTTGGCCAGCCAGTCCGGGTGGAAAACATCCATGATGAAGCCGGCTGCGAGCAGCCGGGCGATTTCTGCTCCGATGGTGCGCCACTTCCTCTCGGCCAAGCAACACAAGGGTTTTTTGACCGGCTTTGCATCCGGACGCACATGAAGCTTGTGCTCGGCGTACTTCCTCGGGACATTGGGCATATCCTTGGGAGACCATGCGAAGATATCCTGATTCTCAGGGAGGAAGTCGACGAGCTCGCCTTCCTATTTGGGGATGAGGTTGGCCCCAATGGTGACGCATTAAAGGGGGTTAGCCGGGTCGAGTGGCACCTACGTGGTGTCCTTGGATGGCTCAAATGTGGCCTCACTGGCCGACTGGGACGGGGGAGTCGGCACGGCCTGCTGCTCGGTGGCCTGAGCCACGAGCCGGCCAAGTTTCCTCTTCTCCTCCGCGATCACCAGCGCTTTGACCAGCTGGCTCCTTTCACGCGCGCATTCGATTGATTTCTTGTATTCACCGGCCATGGTGATGATGCCTTTGGGCCCCAGCATATTCATCTTGACGTAGGCATAATGAGAGATCGCCATGAACTTGGTGAGGGCTAGCCTATCGAATAGCATGTGGTAGGGGTTGTCGAGGTCCACCACCTCGAACAAGAACAGCTTGCGGCGGAAATGTGCCTTGTCGCCGAAGAGGACTTCCAGCTGGAGCAGGACTGCCCCGGCACGATGCCGTGGAAGACAGTCCGGGTCGGTAGCAGGTCCTTCACCTTGAGCCCCAGCAGGATGTCGCGGTAGAGAATGTTGACACTGCTACCGCCATCAACCAGCACCAGTGAGAACCAGTAGGTGAGTCTCTTGGAGTCACTGGTGCGGTCGAGGACGAGTGCATGGCTGCGAGGATTTGACATCATTACCAGATGGTCTGCCCGGCTCCAAGTGACTGGCTTTTCGGACCAGTGCATGTATTTGGGAACCGAGGGAACCATGGTGTTCACCTCATTCCGGCGTTGGCGTTTGTTGTGCTTGTTGTCGCCCTCACTACTGAAGACGACATAGGCCCCGTCTTCGTCGGGGAATTGATCGCGGAGGCGGCCGTCATTGGGGGTGGTGGAGCCGGAGCCGGAACACGAGGAGCCGGAGGCGAAGGAGCCGGCAGGCCCTCGCCCGAGGCCAGGTGCTGCGAGAAGCTACACTGCCGGAGCATGTGGGTAGCCGGCTTCGTCCCGGTTTGCATCTTGCAAGGCGCATCGAGCATCTCCTCGAAGGTGAGCTTGGGCTGCTAGGCGGCCTTGTCGGTTCGCTGGCGCTAGTTGCCGACCTGAGAAGCCGGCTGCTCCTCCTCGACAGTCGCAACCTGCTTGCTCCCGTGTCGCAGATCCGAATGGTCAGACTTGCGCTTGTTGTTTTGTTGGCCCCGGTTGTCGCCAGCCGGCCGCGTTGTTTTGTTGGCCCCAGTTGTCGTCAGCCGGCCACGTTGTGGCAGGCGGCTGGACGGGCTTGTGTGTCGCACTGACCTTGATCGGCATAGTGGAGTTGGCCGTGGTGTATTTGTCCGCCTTGGCCATGAGCGCCGCTAGCGTGGTGGGCTCGGAGCACATGAGTTTGTGCTTGAGGAGGGTGCCGTCTCGGCAGCCCTCGATAAACTACCGGATGACCTACACCTCATGCACTCCCTCGCGGGAGTTGCGCAACTCAGTCCAGCGCGTGATGAAGTCGCGGAGGGGCTCATCGGGCTTCTGGATGCACATGGCTAGCTTGCGGGGATGACCACGATGCTTGTAGGTGCCGGTGAGGTTGAGGACGAAGGCCTCCTCGAAATCTACCCAAGTATTGACGCTGCCGCTGATACGTCTCCGTCGTATCTACTTTTCCGAACTCTTTTGCCCTTGTTTTGGACTCTAACTTGCATGATTTGAATGGAACTAACCCGGACTGACGCTGTTTTCACCAGAATTGCCATGGTGTTGTTTTTGTGCAAAAATGAAAGTTCTCGGAACGTCCTGAAAATTTACGGAGATTTTTTCTGGAATAAAAGAAAAATACCTGCGCAAAGATCCACCAGAGGGGTCGTGCCAGTGGGCCACAAGCCCACAGGCCGCGGCCACCCCCTATGGTCGTGCCATGCAGGCTTGTGGGGCCCACGTGGCACCACCGCCCCCAATCTTAGTTCTATATCTTCTGTTTCGCCTGGAAAAAAAATCAGAGAGAAGGTTTCATCGCGTTTTGCGATATGGAGGCGCCGCCACATCCTGTTCTTCATCAGGAGGGCAGATCTGGAGTCCGTTTCGGGCTTCGGAGAGGGGAAATCGTCGCCATCGTCATCATCAACCTTTCTCCATCGATAATTCCATGATGCTCTTCATAGTTCGTGAGTAATCTCACCGTAGGCTTGCTGGACGGTGATGAGTTGGATGAGATCTATCATGTAATCGAGTTAGTTCTTGACGGGGATTGATCCCTAGTATCCACTATGTTCTAGATTGATGTTCCTACTACTTGGCTATGCTTAATGCTTATCACTAGGGCCCGAGTGCCATGATTTCATATCTGAATCTATTATGTTGTCGCCAATATATGTGTGTTTTAGATCCTATCTTGCAAGTTGTAGTCACCTACTATGTGTTATGACACGGCAACCCAGGAGTGACAATAGCCGGAACCAGTGCCGGAGATGACCATAGTATGAGGAGTTCATGTATTCACCGCGTGTTAATGCGTTGGTCCGGTTCTTTATTAAAAGGAGAACCTTAATATCCCGTAGATTCCATTAGGACCCCGCTGCCACGGGAGGGATGGACAATAGATGTCATGCAAGTTCTTTTCCCTAAGCACGAATGACTACATACGGAATACATGCCTACATTAGATCGACGAACGGGAGCTAGTTACATATCTCTCCGTGTTATAGCTGTTACATGATGAATCACATCCGTCATACTCATCCATCACCGATCCATTGCCTACGAGTCTTTTACTACTGGTTCTCGCTATGTTACTTTGTCTAGGCTTGTCCCTTGCTACAAAAGGGATTGGGCCACTTTGCCGTCACTTTGCTGTTGCTGTCACTACTGCTGTTACTTGTTACTTTGCTACTGCTGCTACAACTGTTCCTTACTACTCCGCTGTTACTTGTTGCAAGACTTTGTTGGCACCGACATCCCGTCAACAAGGCTTTTTACTGGCGCCATTGATACAACAGTTAGGAATAGTCTGCCGTCAACAAATCGTTTCTGGCACCGTTGCTATCATACTACTTTGCTACTGATACTTTGCTTGCAGGCACTAATCTTTCAGGTGCGGTTGAATCTGACACATTCAGCTGCTAATACTTGAGAATATTCTTTCGCTTCCCATCGTGCGAACCAACAAATTTGGGTTGAATACTCTACCCTCGAAAACTGTTGCGATCCCATACGCTTGTGGGACATCACCGGTTGGCAGGCTGTTGAGCCAGGTCCAAGCCGAGCCGGTCAGCATGAGTGGCACGTAGCGGACGACTATGGGCTTTTCTCTCTAGGCGATACTGACTGCAGTGGTATAGTCGATCAGCCAGTTCTCCGGATTGGCAGAGCCTCTATATTTTGGAGTGTCGTGGGGAGGTGTGAAGCCGGATGGAAATGGTTCCTCACGGATCTGGGGGCCAAAGAACGCCGGATCGATTGGACCCTCCTCCTCCAGGAGGGCCGACTGCGACAGCCGGTCGAGGCGAGTGCGAGAGTCATTCTCGTTGCCGGGGACGCGCGACCCGAGCTGGGCCGCGAGCTCGGTCCGAACAGGAGGCGTGGGCGTGCGTGCCTCCTCCTGCCGTGGAGGTGGAGGAACAATGCGGACCGATTGGCCGCCCTCGTCGGGCCGACTCACGGAGCCAGCTGGAGACCGCCGATTGCTCATCTCGGTGCTGGGAGCACCGACTTCGACTCCCCTTTGCCCTCTGGTAGGAACCGTGAGGGGAGGAAGAGTGTTGGGCTAGCTGGCGGCCGCTGGACGCGCGGTGGCCCTAATCATCAAAGCGAGGCGATTTAGAGAAGGTGTGATCAGGATCGAGACGACCCTGTTGCTCGTTGGCGGTTGCGAGGAGGTCCCGAACGTGTTTCTCCTACCTCTCACGCTCCTCACACTGCATGGTGGCCATCTCTTCATGAGCCACCTAGGCATCCCTCATGTTGTCCGCGGGAGTGTCATAAATGGGGAGGTTACCGTCCAAGATATCAGCGACAACATGGCCACGACCATGGACTTCACCCTGCCGGCTAGGCCTGTCGGTAGCTGGAGTGAAGCCGTAGGGGGAGTTGTACTCGCGCTGCTCGGCCTCCATCCGGCGCTTGGCAGCGTCAAGGGTGATGCCTTCCGCAAACATCTATTTGCGAGCTTCCTCCATCTCGGCCGTGGCGGAAGCCGGATTCGTAGATGGCGCGATTGGGGTGCTTAACTCTTCAAGGGTGGCGCACAGAAGGTCGGAGGGACCTCGAGGAGCCGTGGCAGCGTCTGCCGCGACCTGTGCGCAGCCCAAACTAGTGTTGGAGCCGGTAACCATCACCTCCATGTGGATGGAGGAGACGACAACGTCATGCGGGGCGGAAGACCCCGCAAACCCCAGTGGATCGATGCAGTCCAGTACCTCGGCGGGGTACTCGTCAGGCGCAGGGACGTCGTCAAGGTGCAGCGTGTTGAAGAGCGTGCAAAGAGCGTTGATGTCGTCTACGATGGTGCGGTGACCAGGCTTGTCGTCAAGGCGCAGCTCACCGAAGGAGACGCAGAGGTTGCCAACATCGGTGGCGAGATCACCACGGCAGGGATCGTCGATGCGATCGGCGGCAGAGCCTGCAGGGCAGACAGAGCCGGCGATCAGCACCACGGAAGCCTCCCAGGGGCCCAGCTCCACGGACGGTCGATCAGTTCAGACGCGATGCGTCTGGTGGAGTTGTCGAGGGGTCCCGCCCGGAGTGTAACTCCGACCGGTCCTCTGGACGACCCATGGTGGGCACCAGCTGTCGTCGTTTTCTCACAACAGATGACATGGGTAGGCTTATCAAGAGTAGTTGGGGCCGAAAGGACACAAGCGGGCTCCGAGGACGAGATTGGTAGCTAGCGATGTACGACACACGAGGTAGCCACGTTCGGGGCCCTCCATCGGAGGTGACACCCCAAGTCCTGCCGGAGTGGTTGATGGACCAAGAGAACTACAAAGTGCTCCTTGAGTTGTTCGTCAGAGGAGGAAGAAAGAGCTATCCGGCTCGTGTTCTCCCTCTCCTATATATATGTTCATGCGTAAGAATGGCTGGCCCTCTGCATGGATGAGGGCCAGGGGGTTTATAGGCGAACGCCCGGCATACAATATGGATATATGGTACTATGGAGGGACACAGTTGGTAGCTTCTCCGCCCAGCCAGAGGCCCCCCAGCTCAGAAGTTTTTTCATGTGCGGGTCCTGCCGGCTGCCGGGTCGCATCGAGTGTTGGGGCCCGCCGGCGCACTGATACGTCTCAAACGTATCTATAATTTTTGATGGTTTCACGCTGTTATCTTGTCAACTTTGGATGTTTTAGTTACCTTTTATATCTTTTTTGGGACTAACTTATTAATTCAGTGCCAAGTGCCAGTTCCTGTTTTTTCTGTGTTTTTGGCTCTTTTCAGATCTGATTTTGAAACGGAGTCCAAACGGAATAAAATCCCTGAAATAAATTTTTCTAGAACGGAAGAAGATCGGGAGGCTTGAAGGCCAAGGCAGGGGGCTCTCTGGGAACCCACAAGCCCTGTTGTCGCGGCTAGGGGGCCCCCGCGGCAACAGGCTTGTGGCCTCCCTAGCGCTCGCCTGCCCTAGCTCTTTGGCCTTATAACTTCCCTAAAAATCCAGAAAAAATGAGGGCATCCACGAAAACACTTTTCCGCCGCCGCAAGCTTCCGTTTCCGCGAGATCTCATCTGGAGACCCTTCCCGGTGCCCTGCTGGAGGGGACTTTGGAGTTGGAGGGCTTCTACATCAACATAATCGCCTCTCCAATGACTCGTGAGTAGTCCACTTCAGACCTACGGGTCCATAGTTAGTAGCTAGATGGCTTCTTCTCTCTCTTGGATCTTCAATACAAAGTTCTCCATGATCTTCATGGAGATCTATCCGATGTAATCCTCTTTGGCGGTGTGTTTGTCGAGATCCAATGAATTGTGGATTTGTGATCAGATTATCTATGAATTATATTTGAGTCTTTGCTGATTTCTTATATGCATGATTTGATATCCTTGTAAGTCTCTCCGAGTGTTGGGTTTTGTTTGGCCAACTAGATCTATGATTTTTGCAATGGGAGAAGTGCTTGATTTTGGGTTCATACCGTGTGGTGACCTTTCCGAGTGACAAAAGGGGCAGCAAGGCACACATCGTGTTGTTGCCAACAAGGGCAACAAGATGGGCTTTTATCGTAGATATGAAATTGTCCATCTACATCATGTCATCTTGCTTAAGGCGTTACTCTGTTCTTTTGGAATTAATACACTAGATGTATGCTTGATAGCGGTCGACGTGTGGAGTAATAGTAGTAGATGCAGAAAGTATCGGTCTTCTTGTTTTGGACGTGATGCCTATAGATTTAACCATTTCCATAGCTAACGTCACGACTTTGCGCAGTTCTATCAATTGCTCGATAGTAATTCGTTCACCCACCGTCTACTTGCTTTCATGAGATAAGCCACTAGTGAACACTACGGCCCCCGGGTCTATTCACAACTATCGTTTCCACTTTCACTTGTACTTTGCTTTGTTTCCTTTGTTGCTTACAGTTCTCACTTTGCATACAATCTATAAGGGATTGACAACCCCTTCATAGTGTTGGGTGCAAGCTCTTTGTGTTTGTGCAGGTACTTGTGGCTTGACGCAATCCTTTCTCTGGATCGATACCTTTGTTCTCAAAACTGAGGGAAATACTTGCCACCGTTGTGCTACATCACCCTTTCCGCTTCGAGGGAACACCAACGCAAGGATCCAAGGCCACGGGGAAATCCTTTGCATATTTGCCAAGGAAGTCCCTAAAGGCATAGCCGTAGCAGAAGGATTCCTGGCGCCGTTGCTGAGGAGTATCAAGACAAGAACAGTCTCCCGTCAACACGCTTGTTTCTGGCGCCGTTGGAAGGTCTTTTGTTGCAGTAGCACGCACCGCTGGGATTGGTGCGTGCTCCCCATGCTAGGCATGGGCCACACTGTAGCCATCGTCTTGCGGATCCCGATCGTGGTCAGCGGTACGACCGCCTCCACTATAGCCACGCCGTGACAGGTAATGGAGTGGGTGGAAGTGTGCCGGCACTATGTGAGGTCGATAGGTTGTAGCCGACGCCGGTCAGTGGTACGGCCGCCTCCACTGCAGCCGCGCGTACGTCATTCCATGGTACCCGAGTTGACGCCCTTTTGCCTTTAGTCGTAAGCTCACGTCCTATCAGGGGTGTTGATAGTACTGGTGCTTACCGTCTGGTTGACGATTGGCCGTCGGGCCGGATGCCGGCTAAAGCGTTCCTCGACGGCGCGGATTGCGCAGCCGGCATACGAGGCATCATCTACCCCGTATGGAGCCAGTGTGTGAAGGAGTGGGCCCGATGAGCTAATCTTTCAAAGATCATCATTGATTGCTTTTAGAAACTCATGCTCTTGATCTAAATTTAGCTTCTCGAAGCGTAGCTTCTCATGAGTTCTTGCAAGCTCTCTATGATCTTCTAGAGTAGTTTCATGAGCTAAGTTAAGAGTGATTAATTCTTTAGTTAGTCATTCAATCTCTTTCTTATCATCATCATGCGACTTCTCTTGACTAGCATGATTATTATCAAGTTTGTTTTCAATTTTATCAGTAGTATTATCAAAGAGCAAGTCATCATCTCCTAACAAGTCATTCTCATCAGTATCAAAGTCAAAATACTCGGGGTGTGATACCTTGGGGCCTTTTACCATGAAGCAGTTTCCAATCCCTTCATTTGGTGAATCAAATAAGTCGTTGGAGTTGGAGGAAACGAGTGCAAGACCGGCAACAGCTTCATATTGACTATCGTTGGAGTTCGTAGCTTCTCTCGGTTTGGTTGTCGGACTCCGAGCCGGATACCCATTCACCAACGTGATCTTGATGTCTTCTTCTTGAGCTGCTCTTGGTGTACTTGACCTTCTTCTCCGATTCCTTGCCTCTCTGGAAGTATCCTTGTTCATAACGATATTCTCTACTCCTCTCTCTGCGAGGTGGATCATCTCTCGAGCTTCGTCTTCTGGGCGACTCTTCTCTTCATTTGTGGGAGCCGAGCACTCATTGGAATAGTTTCCGGGTTTTCCACAATTGTAGCAGTTTCTATCATGACTAGACGAACGATTCTTATCATATATTGAGCTTGAGCTTCTCTCTTTGCCTCTACTCTTGTAGAACTTGTTGAATTTCCTAACCATGAAGCTTATCTCTTCATTGGTAACAGGGTTTTCATTTGAACTAGTGGGAGCATCACTTGAAGCTTTGTAAGCACCGCTTGACTTGTTGTGCAACTCATCTTTGTCCTTGAGTGACATTTCATGAGCAACAATCCTTCCAATGACTTCAGTAGGCTTGAGATCCTTGTAGTTTGGCATCGTCTAGATCAATGTGCACACGGTATCGTATATTCCATCCAAGCCTCTAAGTATCTTCTTGATGATGAATTTGCCGCTCATCTCTTTGCTTCCTAAGGCAGCAATCTTATTTGTGATGAGAGCTAGCCTAGAGTACATCTCAGCGACTCCTTCACCGTCCTTCATCTTGAACTTATCAAACTGACTTTGAAGCACATCCAACTTAGATTCCATGACAAATTCAGTACCTTGGTGCATATAAACTGAAATATCCCAAATTTCCTTTGCATTCTCAAGGCGGCTGATTTTGTTGAATTCTTGGAGGCAAAAGCAGTTGAACAGGATGACACATGCTTGAGCATTGTATTGGAACATCTTCAATTCTTCCCTTGTCCCATCACGATCCGTTCTCTTCCTTCTCCGAAGAAATCACCTTGCACACCAACACGAACAACAACCCAAATGATAGGCTTATGACCAAGAATATGCGTTTTCACCTTATGCTTCCAACTAGCAAAGTTTGTACCATCAAAATATGCACCTATACCATGATAATCTCCCTCACTAGACCCATACTATCCTAGGTTGTGAAACCATTGCAATGGAGACTAAAGGTCTTATACCACTTGTAGGATTCGATGTATGTCTAGAGGGGGGTGATTAGATTAATTGACCAATTAAAAACTTAGCCTTTCCGAATTTTAGTTGTGGGCCCGTTTTAGCACTTATGACTAGTCAAGTTCACCCTACACATGCATATCTAAGAGTATAGCAGCGGAATGTAAAGACATGGAAAAGTAATGTAGTGGGTAGGGAAGGAAGCTCAACCGCAAAGGTTGGCATAGCGATTTTTGACATGGTTCCGATAGGTGGTGCTATCGTTCGTCCATGTTAGTGGACACTTCAAACCATGGAGGGTAATGGTTGCGAGAGTCCATGGAGGGCTCCACCCACAAGGGGTCCACGAAGAAGTGGCCTTGTCTATTCCACCATGTCTTATGTCCACACAGGATTAGGCTCACTCATGATAGATCTTCACGAAGTAGGCGATATCCTTGCCTTTACAAACTTCTTGGTTCAACACCAAAGCACGAAGTAGGAGACTCCCAAGCGACACCTAACCAATCTAGGAGGAAACGCGATCCAAAAGTTAATATATGCGGTAGAACGATGAACTGCTTACTCTTGTGCTTCAAAAGATAGTCTCCTCAACATTCAATCACTCTCTCACATTTTTGGCATGGCTAGGAGAGATTGATTTTGTGGAAAGCAACTTGCGGAGGCTAGAGATCAAGTTTCAAATGGTTGGACTGGAATATCTTGATCTCAACAAATAAGTAGGTGGCTCTCTCTCGGAAAAATGGATCTCGCAAGTGTGTGTGTGTGTTCAGAGTGCTCCCTCTGCGAATGAGAGATGCTCGAGGGATATATATAGGCGTCCACCAAAATCCAACCGTTACAACATTATTTCCCAACTCGGTGACGCCAAAATGAATGTCGGTGGTACCGAGTTGCAGTAAATGAGGCAACTCTTGAATTCTCGGTGAGACCGATATATGAATCTTGGTGGTACGGATACGATGACCTGGAGCGGTTTCAAAATCTCGGTGAGACCGAATCCAATCTCGGAAGTTCCAATTCTTGGAATTTCCTCAACATAAAATTGGTCACATGCTTTCGGTGGCATCGATGTGAAACTTGGTGGTACCGAGAGATTAGGGTTTGGCAAAGGATTTGTCACTCGGAAAATCGGTAGAGCCGAACGGGAAAACTTGGTGGCACCGAGTTTGCTAGTTTGGCTTGGGACAAAGATATTTGTGGGAGAATGAGTGACTATTTTTTGTTGGCTATCTCTAAGCAATTGAGCAACCAATTCATCATTTGACGGGGGGATAACCCCGGGGTAGGCTCATCGAGCCTATTCCTTTGCATCCAAGTATAAAGGGAATCTTGAGCTTCTTGCAAATGGACAACTCCTCTTGGCCGGCTAGGAAGCGCCTGCCGGCAAGGGACAAGACAGCCACTCCTCCTGGCTGTCTAGGAGACGCCTGTCGGCTAGGGGCGAGACGACAACTCCAAGTCCGACTAGCGAGGATGCTAGCCGGCTAGGGAGCCCTAGTCACATCAGATCCTAGGCTGTGACGAGACTCTATGATTAGAGATGAATACGCGTCAGCATAGGTACAAAGTTGGGGCGCACGACAGATACTGTTGGGGAACGTAGCATGGGAAACAAAAAATTTACTACGCACAAGCAATACCTATCCATGGTGATGATCATCTATGAGAGGCGAGAGTGAATCAACATACCCTTGTAGATTGCTAAGCAGAAGAGTATATAACGCGGTTGATGTAGTGGAACATCTTTACGATTCAAATCGTAGCCCGTCCCGCGATCCCATCACGATCCGTCCCGCGATCGCATCACGATCCATCCCGATCTAGTGTCGAACGGACGGCACCTCCGCATTCAGCACACATATAGCTCGATGACGACCCCCGCCTTCTTGATCCAGCAAGAGAGACGGGGAAGTAGATGAGTTCTCTGGCAGCATGACGGCGCGCCGGTGATGCTGATTATCTATTCCTGCAGGGCTTCGCCTAAGCATCGAAGAAATCTTATCTAGAGGAAGAACTACAAACTAGAGGAGAGGGTAGCACGTGGCTCAAATTGTGTGTCTCAAAAACCCTCAATACCTCTAGTATATATAGGAGGGAGGGAGGCGAGGAGGCAGCCTCAAACCCTCAATGTTTGGCCGAAATTGGAGGTGGAGGAGTCCTACTCCAATCCTACTAGGAGTAGGATTCCTCCTTTCCACTTGGAAACCCTTTCCATCTTCTCCACCTTTGGGTTTTTGCCTCTCAAACCTCATGGGCCTTAGTGGGAGCTTATGTTAGCCCACTAGGGGCTGGTTTGTCTCCTACCACAGCCCATAAGCCCCCTCGGGGCGTGACACCCCTCCCGATGGTCCCCGGTACCCTCCCAGCACTCCCGGTACACTACTGATGAGCCCGAAACTTGTCCGTGACCAAAACAGGACTTCCTATATATCAATCTTTACCTCCGGACCATTCCGGAGCACCTCGTGACATCCGGGATCTCATCCGGGACTTCGAACAACTTTCGGTTACCAACACCTATAACTCAACTATACCGAAACATCACCGAACCTTAAGTGTGCAGACCTTGCGGGTTCGAGAACTATGTAGACATGACCTGAGACTTTCTTTGGTCAATAACCAATAGCAGGACCTGGATGTCCATATTGGCTCCGACATATTCTACGAAGATGACTATCTGTTGAACCCCTATGTCAAGGATTCAGTTAATCTCGTATGTTGTTCCCTTTGTCCTTTGGTATGTTACTTGGCCGAGATTCGATCGTCGGTATCTCCATACCTAGTTCAATCTCGTTGCCGGAAGGTCTCTTTACTCGTTCCATAATACAATATCCCGTAAATAAATTCTTAGTCACATTGCTTGCAAGGCTTGTTGTGATGTTGTATTACCGAGTGGGCCCCGAGATACCTCTCCGTCACACGGAGTAACAAATTCCAGTCTTGATCCATGCCGATCCGACAGACACCTTTGGAGGTACCTGCAGAGCATCTTTATAGTCACCTAGTAACGTTGCAATGTTTGATACACACAAGGTATTCCTCCAGTGTCCGGGAGTTGCATGATCTCATGGTCATAGGAACAGATACATTGACATGCAGAACAACAGTAGCAATTAGCTGACACGATCATATGCTACGTTTATAGTTTGGGTCTTGTCGATCACATCATTATCCCAATGATGTGATCCCGTTATCAAGTGACAACACTTGTCTATGGCCAGGAAACCTTGACCATCTTTGATGAACGAGCTAGTCAACTAGAGGCTCAATAGGGACAGTCTGTTGTCTATGTATCCACACATGTATTTGAGTTTCCAATCAATACAATTCTAGCATGGATAATAAACGATTATTATGAACAAGGAATAATAATAATAACCAATTTATTATTACCTCTAGGGCATATTTCCAATAGTCTCCCACTTGCACTAGAGTCACTAATCTAGTTCACATCACTATGTGATTGTAATGAACCTAATACCCATACAGTTATGGGGTTTGATCATATCTTGCTTGTGAGAGAGGTTTTTAGTCAATGGGTCTGAACCTTTCAGATCCGTGTGTGCTTTACAAATCTCTAAGCCATCCTATAGATGCTGCTACCACGGACCATTTGAAACTATTCCTAATGATTTCTCCACCATATGAATACGGTTTACTACTTAGAGTTATTCGGATTAGTGTCAAAAGCTTGCATCGACGTAACACTTTACGACAAACTCTTTAATCACCTCCCTAATCGAGAAAATTTCCTTACTCCACTAGTTACTAAGGATAACTTTGACTGTTGTTCAGTGGTTCAATCCTGGATCACTCTTTGTACCCCTTGACAGACTCATGGCAAGGCACACATGAGGTGCGGTACACAACATGGCATACTTTAGAGCCTACGGCTAAGGCATAGGGGACGACCTTCCTCCTTTCTCTTTCTTTTGACGTGGTCGGGCTTTGAGTCTTACTCAAATTTACACCTTACAACACAGCCAAGAACTTCTTCCTTGCTGATCTGTTTTGAACTCCTTCAAAAACTTGTCAAGGCATGCATTTCACTGAAAGTTCTATTAAGCGTTTTGATCTATCTCTATAGATCTTGATGCTCAATGTTCAAGTAGCTTAATCCAGGTTTTCCTTTGAAAAACACCTTTCAAACAACCCTTTACGCTTTCCTGAAATTCTACATTTTTTCGGATCAACAATATGTCTACCACATATACTCATCAGAAATCCTATAGTGCTCCCACTCACTTCTTTGGAAATACAAGTTTCTCACAAACCTTGTATAAACTCAAAAGTTTGATCATCTCATCAAAGTGTATATTCCAACTCCGAGATGCTTGCACCAGTCCATAGAAGGATCACTGGAGCTTGCATACTTGTTAGCATCCTTAGGATCGACAAAACCTTCTAGTTGTATCACATACAACCTTTCCTCAAGGGAACCGTCGAGGAAACAATGTTTTGACATCCTATGTGCAATATTTCATAAATAATGCAGCAACTGCTAACATAATTCCAACAGACTCCTAGCATCGCTACGAGTGAGAAAGTCTCATCATAGTCAACTCTTTGAACTTGTCGGAAACTTCTTTGCAACAAGTCGAGCTTTCTAAATAGCGACTTTCACCATCACCGTCTGTCTTCCTTTAAAAGATCCGTCTGTACTTAACAGTCTTATGACCATCAAGTAGTTCTTCCAAAGTCTACACTTTGTTTTCATAGATGGATCCTCTCTCGGATTTCATGGCCTCCAGCCATTTGTCGGAATCCGGGCCCACCATCGCTTCTCCATAGCTCGTAGGTTCATTGTTGTTCAACAACATGACCTCCAAGACAGGGTTACCGTACCACTCTGTAGTAGTACGCGACCTTGTCGACCTACGAGGTTTGTAGTAACTTGATCCGAAGCTTAATGATCACTATCATCAGTTTCCACTTCAATTGGCGTAGGCGCCATAGGAACAACTTCCTACGCCCTGCTACACACTGGTTGAAGTGACGGTTCAATAACCTCCCCAAGTTCCACCACCCTCCCACTCAATTCTTTTGAGAGAAACTTTTCCTCGAGAAAGGACACGTTTCTAGAAATAAACACTTTGCTTCCGGATGTGAGATAGGAGGTATACCAAACTATTTTGGGTCTCGTATGAAGATGCATTTATCCGCATTGGATTTGAGCTTATCATGCTGAAACTTGTCCACATAAGCTTCGTAGCCCCAAACTTTTAAGAAACAACAGCTTAGGTTTCTCCAAACCATAGTTCATACGGTGTCATCTCAACGGAAATACATGGTGCCCTATTTAAAGTGAATGCGGTTGTCTCTAATGCATAACCCATAAACGATAGTTGTAATTCAGTAAGAGACATCATAGTATGCACCATAGCAAACAGGGTGCGGCTATGACGTTCGGACACATTATCACACTATTGTGTTCTAGGTGGCATGAATTGTGAAACAATTTCCACATTGTCTTAACTGTGTACCAAACTCGCAACTCAGATATTCATCTATATGATCATATCATAGACATTTTATCCTCTTGTTACGACGATCTTCACTCTGAAATAGCTTTGAACTTTTCAATATTTTAGAATTGTGATTCATCAAGTAAATACTCTTGTATCTACTCAAATCATTAGTGAAGTAAGAACACAATGATATCCACTGCGTGCCTCAGCACTCATTGGACTGCACACATCAAAAATGTATTACTTTCAACAAGTTACTTTCTTGTTCCATCTCACTGGAAAACGAGGCATTCAGTCATCTTGCCCATGTGGTATGATTTGCATGTCTCAAGTGATTCAAAATCAAGTGAGTCCAAATGATCCATCTACATGGAGTTTCTTCATGCGTTTATACCAATAGGTATGGTTTGCATGTCTCAAACGTTTCAAAAATGAGTGAGTACAAAGATCCATCAACATGGAGCTTCTTCATGCATTTTATACCAACATGACTCAAACGGCAGTGCCACAAGTAAGTGGCACTATCATTACTACTTTGTATCTTTTGGCATCAATACTATGAACATGTGTAGCACTACGATCGAGATTCAATAAACCATTGAAGGTATTTATTCAAGCAAATAGAATAACCATTATTCTCTTTAAATGAATAACCGTATTGCAATAAACACGATCCAATCATGTTCATGCTCAACGCAAACACCAAGTAACAATTATTTAGGTTTAACACCAATCCCGATGGTAGAGGGAGCGTGCAATGTTTGATCACATCAACCTTAGTATTACTTCCAACACACATCGTCACCTCACTCTTGCTAGTATCCTTTTAATCCGTAGCTATAATTTCGAGTTACTAACACTTAGCAACTGAACCGGTATCTAATACCCTGGTGCTACTACGAGTACTAGTAAGGTGCACATCAATATGAGGTATATCCAATGTACTTTTGTCGACGTTGCCAGCCTTCTCATCTACCAAGTATCTAGGGTAGTTCCGCCTCGTGACCATTCCCCTCATAACAGAAGCACTTAGCCTCGGGTTTGGGTTCAACCATGGGTTTCTTCACTAGAGCAGCAACTGGTTTGTCGTTTCATGAAGTATCCCTTCTTTCCCTTGCCCTTCTTGAAACTAGTCGTTTTACTAACCATCAACAATTGATGCTCCTACTGGATTTCTACTGTCGCAGTGTCAAACATTGCGAATAGCTCAAGGATCATCATATGTATCCTCGATATTTTATAGTTCATCACGAAGCTCTAGTAGCTTGGTGGCAGTGACTTTGAAGAACCATCACTATCTCATTTGGAAGATTAACTCCAACTCGATTCAAGCGATTGTAGCACTCAGATAATTTGAGCACATGCTCAACGATTGACCTTTTCTCCCATACTGTCTAGACAAAAAATCTTGTCGAAGGTCCCATACCTCTCAACAAGGGCACGAGCATGAAATCCCAATTTCATCTCTTCGAACATCTTATATGTTCCGTGACGTTCAAAACATCTTTGGCGCCTCAAGTCTAAGCTGTTAAGCATTACACACCGAAATATCACGTAGTTATCAAAACGTGTATGTCAGATGTTCGCAACATCCACACACGATGCTCGAGGTTCATCACACCGAGCGGTGCATTAAGGACACTAGTCGTTGACCCGTGCGTTCGCACGGCCCCTGTTATAATCATGACTAAAAATAAATCTTATTATGTATTATAAATTTGTTCGCTTATTATCATTTCAGAGAGTAATTAAAAGTCATTGGAGAGGAGTGTAACTTCAAGAAAACATTTCTTAAGACGGTCAGATGTTAGTCGAAAGAACATCCATCATTTATTAACTGACTATTCATGAGAAAGAAAAATATAATAATTGTTTGATTTCAAAAAATTAAACCGGAAAATCCATGAGAATATTTGCAACATACATCACACACTTCAAATGTCGCTAATAAATGATATACATGAATCTTGAATTTCTTTTAAAGAGCTTGGACCAGTAACATTATAAAATAGAATAGATGTTAGACATAATAAGTAATATTAATACACAGTTCAGGATGCATTCGATAGCATGCATAAATTATCTAAATCTAAAAGTATGTAAACCAAAGGGAAAGGGTAGCTACTGTACCTCCATACCTATGTTACACAAAGATCCTCCGTGATTTTGTGCATTAATCATTTTCGATGCGCTAAATTAATACGAAGAACGAACTGAAGGAAGGGGTGTGAAAAAACCTCTCTACATATAATTAGCTAGCATTGTAATCATATCCTTTAAAATTTATTATGGTAGTTGTGTAAAGTTGATACACTCAAGAGCTGAAAAAAACGAAAGAAAAGGTGTCGGAGCTGCTTACTAATTCATGTAAAAAGGAATGTCGGATAGTGACCTTATACTACCATACCTGAACTGAACTTTTGCTGCTCTAGCTCTCCAAATGTTGTTCCAAAGAAAGAGAATGACTTAAATCTTAATTGCCATCACCTAAAATCACAATCATAATCTAAGGCCGGAAGCAAATTCATCCATGCCAGAAAAACATATAATTAGCACATGGTTCAAAGGAAAATCTACTGCTACTGCTAGGCCTAATATGCAAGAAGATGTCCTATTAATTCGTGAAATATCTATTTTCACACTTTGGAATTCAATTAATAGACCAAAAAATATTATCAACAATTTGCAAATTGGTACTTTTGTTTTACAATGGCGTAAACAGCATCTCGGGTATTAAGAAATAAAAGTATGAAACCTCAACATTATAGATACGTCAGCCAGCAAAATCATACTCTCTGGCTTTGTGCGGGAAAATACGCAATACTTTTGTGTGCAAAATATAAGGGTAACCACTGTGACGTACCTTATTGTGTATCACCAGTCTAGACAAACAATATTCTGAAATTATTTAAAGTGGCCTACAATGCAACAAAGATGGAATTATACATGTAATTTGCAAATAAATGCATGTAGTTTGTAAAGACTGTCAGTGAAGATCCTAATTTGAATTAGAAGGTACAGGGTGTTGGCGCATCTCCGATCGATGTTGTCTCTCGAACTTGCCGAGTTTTTTTCAGGTTTTCGCAGACTGCATGGCGCTATGCTTGTTGGTCGCTGCTTTTTGTGAGGAGGAAATAGCATGTACATGAAGAATAGCAAGTAATAATCACGTACGTGCAGTCCCGTACAATCTCCGTATACGAAGCAGTCAGGAACAATCATTATGGATGACATGATGACCAGCAGCAGCCGCCGGAACCTGTGGCAACAAATTTTAAAAGACCGATCAAGACTTGAATCATATGGTGATCAACAGCGGCCGAGACCTATAGCTCCGACGTAGTCTGTCGAGCTGACCGTGTTATTTCCGGCCGTACGCGGACTGCATATGCACTATACGATCTCCTCACTGGTCACTGCTTTTTGCATGTGAAATAGCACGTACGGGAGGTAAGGAGGTTGATCGATCCCTTCGTCGGCTAATTGATGGATGGATACTGTTGATGAGCACGTATACAAAGAAAATCTTGTACGGATCAATTTGATTATGATCAGATCTTTGTTGCCGCCTGAAAATCCATCCTCACATGCTTGCTTCTAAATACTTAGATGTTTCTTCGGTGATCAACAGCCATTGGGGCCTGCATAAAAAACTCAAAAACGCCGGAATACGCTCACGCCGAGATCACCGGCGAACATGGCTTTTCCTGCCTCGGTTGCAGCTAGGTTTGATGCATTGTTTTTTCTTTTGTCATCATGGGAATAGGGCGGAGCATAATAAGACTCTTAGATAAAACAAACTGATTCTTAGATAAAACAAACTGTAATTAACACACATTGGATCTGAACCATTATAATTCAGACCCACCAAATCAATGGTCTCTATTTTTTAATTTTCTATAATTAACATGGGATTTCATTGAAAGTGCCTAATTAGTATAAGTACAGATAAGCTTCTGTGCGGCAATGAGAACAATCTTTAGCAAACTGATTCTTAGATAGTCCGCATAATTGTTACTATCATCTTTGAACTAAATTTTCTTTAGGAACATATAATAATTAGTAGAGCTACAACGCAAGCTACAACATTATTTATAAAGATCTTTTGACTATGTTCATGATAATTGAGTTTAGCTAATCATATTACTAATAACTCCCACTCAAATAGACATCCCTCTAGTCATTCGAGTGGCGCATGATCCAAATCCACTAACTCAAGTCTGATCATCACGCGAGTTGAGTATAGTTTCAGTGGTGAACATCTCCATGTTGATCATATCAACTATATGGTTCATGCTCGACCTTTCGGTCTCTTGTGTTCCGAGGCCATGTCTGTACATGCTAGGCTCGTCAAGTTTAACCCGAGTGTTCCGTGTGTGCAACTATTTTGCATCCGTTGTATGTGAACGTTGAGTCTATCACACCCGATCATCACGTGGTGTCTCGAAACGACGAACTATCACAAGGGTGCACAGTCGAGGAGAACACAATTTTATCTTGAAATTTTAGTGAGGGATCACCTTATAATGCTACCTTCGTTCTAAAAAAATAAGGTGAATAAAACGATTAACATCATATGCAAATCATAAGTGACATGATATGGCCATGATCTTTTGCTTCTTGATCTCCATCACCAAAGCACCCGCATGATCTTCATCGTCACCGGCGCCACACCATGATGTCCATCATCATGATCTCCATCATTGTGCAACCATCGAGGTTGTCGTGCTATCTATGCTATTACTACTAAAGCTACTACTTAGGAATATAGTAAACGCATCTGCAAGCACAAACGTTAGTTTAAAGACAACCCTATGGCTCCTGCCGGTTGCCGTAGCATCGACGTGCAAGTCGATATTTGACTATTATAACATGATCATCTCATACATCCAATATATCATATCATGTCTTTGGCCATATCACATCACATGCATACCCTGCAAAAACAAGTTAGACGTCCTCTAATTTGTTGTTGCATGTATTACGTGGCTCCTATGGGTATCTAGTATGATCGCATCTTACTTACGCAAAGCCACGACGATGATATGAAAATTGCTATTTAACCTTCTCCAAGGACCGCCTCGGTCAATTCCGATTCAACTAAAGTTGAACAAACAGACACCCGTCAGTCATCTTTATGCAACAAGTTGCATGTTAGTCGATGAAACCGGTCTCTCGTAAGCGTACGAGTAAGGTTGGTCCGGGCCGCTTCAATCCAACAATACCGCCGAATCAAGAAAAGACTAAGGAGGGCAGAAAATCGAACATCAACGCCCACAAACTCTTTTGTGTTCTACTTGAGATATCATCTACGCATGAATCTAGCTCATGATGCCACTGTTGTGGAACGTAGCATTGGAAACAAAAAATTTCCTACGCACACGTAATACCTATCCATGGTGATGATCATCAACGAGAAGGGAGAGTGAATCTACATACCCTTGTATATCGCTAAGCGGAAGCGTATATAATGCGGTTGATGTAGTGGAACATCTTCACGATTCAAATTGCAGCCCGTCCCGCGATCTCATACGATCCGTCCCGCGATCCCATCACGATCCATCCCGATCTAGTGTCGAACGGACGACACCTCCGCGTTCAGCACACGTACAACTCGATGAGGACCCCGCCTTCTCGATCCAGCAAGAGAAACGGGGAAGAAGATGAGTTCTCTGGCAGCGTGACAACGTGCCAGTGATGGTGGTTATCTATTCCTACAGGGCTTCGCCTATGCACCGTAGAAATCCGATCTAGAGGAAGAACTACAATTAGAGGAGAGGGTAGCACGTGGCTGAAATTGTGTGTCTCCAAAACCCTCAATACCTATAGTATATATATAGGAGGGAGGGAGGGGAGGAGGCAGCCTCAAACCCTCAAGGTTTGGCCGAAATTGGAGGTGGAGGAGTCCTACTCTAATCCTACTAGGAGTAGGATTCCTCCTTTCCACTTGGAAACCCTTTCCACCTTCTCCACCTTTGGGGTTTTGCCTCTCAAACCCCATGGGCCTTAGTGGGAGCTTATGTTAGCCCACTAGGGGCTGGTTTGTATCCTCCCACAGCCCTTAAGGCCCCTCGGGGCGTGACACCCCTCCCGGCGGTCCCCGTTACCCCACCGGCACTCCCGGTACACTACCGATGAGCCTGGAACTTTTCCGATGACCAAAACAGGACTTCCTATATATCAATCTTTACCTCCGGACGATTCTGGAACTCCTCGTGATGTCCGGGATCTCATCCGGGACTCCGAACAACTTTCGGTTACCAACACCTATAACTCAACTATACCGAAACGTCACCGAACCTTAAATGTGCAGGCCCTATGGGTTCGAGAACTATGCATACATGACCTGAGACTTTCTCCGGTCAATAACCAATAGCAGGACCTGGATATCCGTATTATCTCCTACATATTCTACAAAGATCTCTATCGGTTGAACCTCTATGTCATGGATTTAGTTAATCCCGTATGATGTTCCCTTTGTCCTTCGGTATGTTACTTTCCCGACATTCGATCATCGGTATCTCCATACCTAGTTCAATATCATTACCGGCAAGTCTCTTTACTCGTTCCGTAATACAAGATCCCGTAACTAAGTCCTTAGTCACATTGGTTGCAAGGCTTGTTGTGATGTTTTATTACCAAGTGGGCCCCGAGATACCTCTTTGTCACACGGAGTGACAAATCCCAGTCTTGATCCATGCCAACTCAACAGACACCTTTGGAGATACCTGTAGAGCACCTTTATAGTCACCCAGTAATGTTGCAACATTTGATACACACAAGGAATTCCTCTGGTGTATGTGAGTTGCATGATCTCATGGTCATAGGAACAGATACATTGACATGTAGAAAAACAGTAGCAATAAACTGACACGATCATATGCTACATTTATAGTTTGGGTCTTGTCCATCACATCATTCTACCAACGATGTGATCCCGTTATCAAGTGATAACACTTGTCTATGGCCAGGAAACCTTGACCATCTTTGATCAACGAGCCAGTCAACTAGAGGCTCAATAGGGACAATGTGTTGTCTATGTATCCACACATGTATTTGAGTTTCCAATCAATACAATTCTGGCATGGATAATAAACGATTATTATGAACAAGGAAATATAATAATAACCAATTTATTATTGCCTCTAGGGCATATTTCCAACAGATACAGTGGCAGCGGCCATGCCGCTGACCTAGACCGACTCCGATCCGGCAAGCCAGCACAGTACCGGCCCGTCAGCACCCACTCCATTACCAAGCTTGGCATGTTAAAAGTGGAGACGGCCATACCGGCGACCTATGACGAATCTCGCAAGACGACGCCGGGCTTACCACACGTGTCCTGCGTCGGCCTTACGCAAGAGCTCCATTGGCAGGCCGGCGGGTCCATGTCTAGATGGGACCTCGCAGCCGGCGGCGCCCTCCATAGACAAGACCAGACCACTTTGGGCCCCTTGGCCAGCCGGCGAGGCTTCCAGGCGGGTCCCTCTTATGTACTTTTATCCATATTGTAGGTCGGTGGGTTCGTCTCTAAATCTCCCCGATCGCTCGCCATGCAGAGGGTCGGCCAACTTAGCTCACACACACACCCACTCATACAAGAGAGGTAGACGCGAGTCGGCTGCTCCTTCTTCCTCCTCCGTCGAACAACTCAAGGAGCATACTGTAATCCCTTTGGTTCATCAACCATTCCGGCAGGACTAGGGGTGTTACCTCCCATGTCGAGCCCTAAACCTGGGTACATCATGCATCTCTCTCGCTTGTACCAATGCCGCTCCTGGAGCCCGGCAGTGTCCTTCGGTTCCCACCACTCATGTTTAGCCTACCCATGGCTGATGTCATGAGTAAACACCGACAATCATAATGCCTCATGACCTTTTAATAGTATTAGCTTTCCTATGGACTCAAAAGTGATTTCTCACAAATGTAAAATGTAGAGTCCTCTTGATTGAAGCATGAGCCAATCCTATTCGTTTCCTTGCATCAAGGGTTTCTCCTTGCAATCGTATGGCCAATGCATCTTTGAACTTTTCTGAAATATACTTGGATAAGATCATTAGTTCAATGATACATATGTTGTGATTAATTACCACAACGACCATACGGAGCAATTGTGCTTTCACCGCTCGCACTGACCTTTCTCAGCTCATAGGGCCACACTAAAGCTCCGCCGACACCACCTCCCATCCACTAGCACTGCCCTACACGCCCTGCACTGTCCAGCACCACCGTGATGTCTACTATGCAACTTTATTCTTGTAGACGTTGTTGGGCCTGCAAGCGAAGAGTTTTTTAGGACATCAACAAATTTCCCTCAAGTGGATGACCTAAAGTTTATCAATCCGTGCGAGGTATAGGATGAAGGGTGTCTCTCTCAAAAAACCCTGCAATAAAATATAAAAAATCTCTTGTGTCCCCAACACGCTAAATACACTGGTAAATTGCATAGGTGCGCTAGTTCAACGAAGTGATAGTGATACAAGTGTAGTATGGATACTAGAAATATTTTTTTGTATTCGTAAAATATAAAAACAGCAAGGTAACAAGTAGTAAATACTGATGAAAACGGTTTATCAGTGTTTGGAAATAAGGCCTTAGGGTTCATACTTTCACTACTACAATCTTTCAACAATCCTAACATAGTAGAATCCTATCATCATCCCTCAACGTGCAAGAGAGAATCACTCCAAAGTTCATAAGTAGAAGAGAACATCAGATGAAATTGGTGTAGGTAGTAGAACCACATCAAAGTTATTCTTCGTCATCAATCTTTTGAGCTATTCCTGTATGTGTAACAAACGGCCCTAGAGTTCGTACTAAAATAACACTCATGATACATATCAATCAACTCTAATGTCACCTAGATAGTCGAATGTCACCTCAAGTATCCGTGGGTTAATTATACAACATGCATGAAACAATTTCAGATTCACCATATTCAATGCAACACAAATAACTACAGAGAGTACCCCAAGATTTCTATTGGAGAAAGCAGTATGAAAATGTGGAATCAACCCCTATGCATAGATCCCCAAGGTCACCGGAATCAGCAAGTTGATGCCATAAAATCTATCAAGTGAATCAATAGAATACCCCATTGTCACCATGGGTATCCACATTTAAGACATACATCAAGTGTTCTCAAATCCTATATTTAATCCAACATAACGAGATCTCAAAGGGAAGATTCAGTTCATCACAACATGATAACAAGGAAAAAATACCATAAGATCGGACTATATTAACAAAGCCCGCGATATCAGGATCGTGCCATCTCGAGAACACGAGAGAGAGAGAGAGAGAGAGAGAGAGAGATCAAACACATAGCTACTGGTACATACCCTCATCCCCGAGGGTGAACTACTCCATCCTCGTCATGGCCTCTGGCGGGATGATGAAGATGGCCACCGAAGATGATATTCCCCTCTGACAGGGTATTGGAAAGGCTCCAGATAGGGTTTTTTCATACAGATAGTTGTGATGGCGGAGGGGAAGTCCTCTTTTTATTTTTGAGGATTTCTGAATATTTTTTGCCGTTCGAATCATGCTAAATGGAGCCATGTGGGCCCCACAAGCCATCATGGCGCGTCGTGGTGGCTTGTGGCACACAGGTGGCTCCCCTCTAGTGATTCTTGGCTACGGTATTTCTTATTTCCTCTAGAAATATCATAAAAAGATTTGTGTGATTCCGAGAACTTTTATTTTCGGCACAAAAACCAACACCATGGTAATTCAGCAGAAAAGAGCGTTAGGTCGAGTTAGTTCTAAATAAACCATATAAAATGCACAAAAACCATATAAAGGTATTGTAAACATATGCAATCATGGCATGCATGAATACTTCATAAATTATCAATACGTTGGATACGTATAAGCATTCCAACCTTAATTTCTATTCGTCCCCAAGTAGGTAAATGATGAAAGAAATAATTTATGAAGTGTGATTTCTAGCATAGTATATAAGTTTGATCAATGATAATTCCAATTTCTTTTTCTAGAATCATAAAAACAACTTTTTCTCATGAAACTTGGCTCAATAATTTCGATGCAAAAGTAGTATGTCTACCTAGTACGAAGTTTTGGCTAGCAAATGGTTCTAAACAAGCACCACATGTTGGAGGATCCATAACAATATAACCTCTACGCAAATGTACCCAAACATAACCATTACTTTGTTTTCCTTGTCCAACTTAAACTATTTGATCAAGGTTGAAATAATTAATGGGTATTCACAATCATAAAATATTTCCAAGATAATATATTTGTATGGTAAAATTCTCTTTCTTATAATAATCATTCATGAATTGCTTGTATGAAAAATATTGTGATTGCCAAAACTTCAATAGATTTTACCTTATGAACCAAATGAGAAACTATTGTTAAGAATATAGCACATTAATAATTTTATATTTATGATATTTCATTCATTCACAATTTACTGTTAGGATATAAGTGGATCACAAGAGTAAACATCAAACTACTCTCAAAAGACATAAGTGAAGATCAATGAGTAATTAAACAATCAAGTACTATGTGAGAACTCTCCCTCAATAAAGATTTTCATATATGATATTTATTTAAAACATAAATTAAAACAACATACACTCCAAAAATAACACATATCATGTGAACGTATAAAACTTAGGCTCTACATAGGCTAACCAATATTTGTCGACGAAAATAGGTTGGATGCATAGCATCCCCAAGCTTTGATGCTTGAGACTTTTACTTGGGGTGCCTTGGGGATCCATAAGCTTGAGATTTTGCATCTCTTTCAATACTCTCATATCCGGTTTCACCTTAGTCTCAAAAACTTCATCCACACAAAACTTGAAAAGAACTCGTGAGGTAGTTACTGCACATAAGAATAAATCAACACTTCATGTACTGCCAAGACAAGTTTCATAATAATTTAAAATATTAGATATTGTATACTATGATTTCCACAACCTATATCTATGAATATAAGCCATGAAAACTCTAGGTTAAGTACATAACAAAACTATGACAGCAATCTGTCCAAACAGAACAGTGTGTAGCAATCTATTAAAACAGTGTACTTATGTAAATCCATAAATTATGAAAATTTAGGAAATAACAAAGAATTTGTGTGACAGTACTTCATAAAAATTTCAGAAACTTTCAAAATTCCAATAAAATCTGACAATTCAAATACTATAGGAACAATTTCTGTTTTTGTACAACACACATCACACATGCAATTCAAGCATTCTAAAGGCAAGTCTCGATAGTTTTTATCGAAAAACAGGATTATAAATAACAGAATAAAAAATACTAACAAAATAAAATTATACTCCAAGAAAAACACATATTATGTCACGAATAAAAATACAACTCCAAGATATACCGATAATGTTGGGGATGAAAGAGGGGATGTCTTCCGGGGCATCCACAAGCTTAGAATCTTTAGTCTTCCTTGGATATTACCTTGGGGTGCTTTGTGAATCCCTAATCTTATTTTCTTGTTGCTCCTTATTCATCTCTTATTGTTATCGCACCCCAAACTTATAAACTGCAAACACAGAAAACTTAATAGAACTTCGTGAGACGGGTTAGTGTAATAAATATATTTTATTAACTTAGGTACTGTAAAGACAAGATTCATATTTTTGATAAAATAATACCTAATATATTTTTCACTCCCATATTTATATAACTAAATATAAGCTATGGAAACTATAAAATAAGCAAACGATGCATGCAAAATAGAATATGTGAAAAACAAAACAGTCTCTGAAGATCTGAATGAACACCATACTTCCCTCGCTCTAAAAATTATGAAACATGAGAGAATTTGGATGGAAATTTTCTGTAAAAATATCATAATTTTTTGACTTTCTAGTAAAATCAGAGAAATTCTGCACTGGCGTAAAAGTTTCTGTTTTTGCACAAAATCAAACAAACAAGTATCTGCACTATCCCAAAGGCTTTACTTGGCACATTATTGAAATAAAAGACACAAAACATGATTAGTACAGTATATTAATCATGTGAACAGACAAAAGCAGTAGGTAGAAGTATTGGGTTGTCTCCCAACAAGCGCTTTTCTTTAATGCCTTTTAGCTAGCCATGATGATTTCAATGATGCTCAGAATAGAATAGTATTTGAAACATGCAAGGGAGCATCCTGAACCACATGGCAAGATGTCGGGACCCCGATCCTAAGCCATAGGAATCCAGCCTGTAACACATCGCATCCCTTTGTGGTCTCACGCACGGTTAACTCCACGGCTGCAGCCTTACCTTAGCCGGGACCGTTTGCGTCTTTTGACTCACGTATGCGATAGTGTCGCTAGCAATCCAATGTCAAAGAACCCGGATCGACATGTCTAGTCATAAACCAAAGTGGCAGTACCGCACAAGGACAGGCATACATGACCCAACAAAGCAGGTGTCGGTCATCAGCGAATGTAGATGAGTCGTAGCAAGCTACAAGGACTCCCTTACATCGCGTGACATTTCCTCAAAGAGGACATACACAGCAGCTAAGAAGGACACATGCCGGTCAACCAATGTGTCCGGAGCAGTAGCGAACTACCAAGGCTCGTTGGATCACAAAGGGGCATTTCCTTGTAAGGAGTGCTACTAAGGTTCACGACTAGGTAATCGAACCCCATACATATCAAGCATGACACACGTACGCATGGCATACCGATATGTATAGATACATCGATGGTATCACAACATAACCATAAACATACAAGCTTTATTTAAGAGGCTCGGAAGAGCCACACACATAATATTACACATTAAGGGTCTCACGACCCATAATAGCAGTCATTCAGTTACAAGCCAGCGGAAGAGTTATAAATTGTCTGAGTACAGACAGGGCAACTAGAAGGCACATGGCCTGACTATACTACAGATCCAACGTAGGGCCAGATCGTAGCTGGGACACCAGCTACTCGTCGTCGTCGATGTCTACGAAGAACCCTCCATTAGGGTCATTAGCAACCTCTACAACATTTTTTAAGCAAACATGAGTACGAAGGTACTCAGCAAGACATTAGGATAACTAACTACTCATGCAAGGTATCAAAAGGTATTGTGGGGTTTCATGCGGAAAGCCAGCATTTGACTCGTGGCTAGACAACTTGCATCTTTAAATAATTTTTACAACTTGATTTCTCGTACACGAGTCCACTAACACCACAACAATACACTATCGTGGAATCATTCCGTCTCCAAACGGAAATGCTGTCCACGACACTCACGCTTATCTTGGCAATTTTATGAGTAGCCATTGAAGTTATCTATGAAGAACATATGTCTCCAAGTAGTCCATATCCGCGGACGCGGCTATTCGAATAGATCATAACCCTGCAGGGGTGTACTTCGTCACACACGGTCTCGCCACTTATCGCCATGTGCACGTCATGCACCTCGGCAACCTTCAAGCGGAAGCCCAGCGAGGGAGTCGGCCACGACCGTTAACCACACTAATACCTAGTCCAGGTTTATCGCCTATCTGAGAGTAACCCGTACGGAAGTCCGGCCGAGGTTTCCGCCACGGCCTCAAACGATGTGCGCAGGGTTCCCAAGCCCATCATCCGGGTGCCACTTGGTACACCGTGCCACTGCCTACCGCATAACGGCCCACCTCTCAGGTCAGCACCATGCACGGCCTCCAGCATTACTATAAACACCAGAAACTACTTGCAACTCCTGGACCGAGTACTACGCGATTAATAGGCCGAGCGGGGTCATATTTCAGGGCCCAGCATGTGGTAGTATCTAGTCTTGGATTACATACACGGAACTCAGTTCCTATGGACGGTTCCAATGAAACAACCCGCCATGTACACCTACACAGCCTTTCACCGGTACCTTTACCAAGTCAGGTTTAACACACAATCCTTGCTTACCGAACACATTCTCACAATTCTGTTCATCTCCCAGATGATAGACCATACACAACGCTAAGCATAGCATGCATAGCAGGATAAGGCACAACATAGATCAAGCAACTACCAGGTATGCTAGGTTGCAAGGTTCGGCTATTTACTGTGACAAGGTTAGGTCATGCAAAGGAAGTGGGTTCAACTAACGTGGCAAAAGCAGTTGAAGCATTTGATCCTAATGCAATAATAAGTGCAGGAGCAAGAACATGGGAATTATCGGGATGATCAAAAGGGTTGCTTGCCTTGTTGCTCAGAGGAGGGACAATATCCGTCAGACGGATATTCGGTGGAATCCGATGGTGCGGAGCCTACCGAAATGAATGGCAACAATCAATAACAATCATATGCAAACAAGATGATGCATGAGCATGGCATGAGAATGCAAGGTGATATTATTATAATCAACATGTGTTAGGTTTGAAGTTGATTTGAATCACATTCAAAATCAATTCAAACGAGGTATTCTCGAATACCGATTTAATTGATTCGACCTGATGCTCAGATCAACTTGATGTTAACATGCATGAGATGTCATGTTAGGGTGCTGATTTGAAATTAGGACAGTGTGTGATCATGTCATTCATGATGAAATTTGAATATTTTCCAAATTCCTTTTTATAAAGTATTTATAAGAATTGGCTTATTCATTAATCTACATGTTTGGGTTCTGTAACTTTTTCAAACATGAATGAAAATAGCATATTCAGATTCCTTGAATTTTTCTGATACTTTTTCATATATAAATTATTTTCATTGGAGTTACAGATTAATTTCTATGAATTTTTGAAGTTTTAAACATTTCTGGAATTATTTTTATACTGGAAAATACTTTTATTGCATCAGCATGACATCAGCAGGTTCATCTGGCCGTTGAAAGTAAAACCTGACCAGTGGGACCCACTCGTCAGTCTCTCTGGTCAATTTTAGATTAAGTTTAAACTTAATTAACTGATTAACCTTGCTGGACCCACATGTCAGTGACTGATTAACTTATTTGATTTATTTTTATTAACTTTAAACTTGCCAGAGGCTGGCCCCACCAGTCAGTGGCTCAGGCCAGCCGAGATCCTCCGGCGGCGAGGTCGTCCTCGCCGGCGGGGAGCCTCCGGCGACCACCAGCACGGCGGAGGGGCTCGGAAACGGCGCACAGGGGGCCAAATGCTGCGCGGAGAGCACCAGAAGAACGGCACACCTCTCGCAGCTCCATTTCTGCACTTAGATGGGGCTGAACTGGCCGGAGATGACGCCGGCGACGAGCTTGGCGGCGGCCAAGGCACGGGCGTCATCGGGGTCTTTGATTCAGAGGGAACTACGCTCGGTTCTTAGCTCCTACAGCATCTACGCGACGACCTGAAGCTGCTGGTGCCCTCGGAAGGACGAGCTGATCATCGGAGGGCTACCGGCGACGAGCTGCAGCGGTGGATCTTGTTGGGCTCCGATGAAACTAGGGCTAGAGGAGGGGATCGACGGGGAGATCTTAGGGGAAAAGACCGCATGCTCACGGGGAGTGCAGTGGTGGCGTTAGTCTGCTTGGGGACGGCCTGGAGAGGGAGAACGTCGGCGGCGATCTTCGGTGACCCGAGGAAGAAGACGACGTCTGCGCGTTGATTCACTGCATCTGGGCGTCGGGCTCGTGGCTAGGAAGCTTCAGGGGGTTGCGGCGGAGCTAACGCGCGGCTCAGAAGGAAGGGAGGTCGGCTAGAACGACGACGAGCTCGAGCTCTGCTCGGGCTCCAATGGCGGCAGAAGGGGGAGGAGAGATCCGAGAGGAGGGAGAGAGCTGACGCTGGGAAAGGATAGAGGAGGCCTCGGGGAGCTTATCCCCGGCCTTGCCAGCGCGAGGCGGCGGCCAGGCAGGCGCACAGGTGCGTGGCCGCGCCGGAGAAGGCGGCGGCCACCTCCTGCTCCTACTGGCGCGAGGGAGGAGACGACCAAGGGAGATGGGCCGGGCCAGGCTAGGCGACAGGTAAGAGTTTCCCATTTTTTTTTCTGTTTTTGTTTCTGTTTTAGCTACTTCAATATTTTGCTATATATTTCAGCTCCAAAACAAATTGTAAAATCTATGTTAAGCACCCTAGAATATTTGTTGGAATATTCCCAATCATTTCCAAAGTTTTCAACATTTTTGAAAATTTAAAGTTTCTGATTTCAAATTCAAAACTTGAAACCAGTAGCTTTTTGCATTTATTTAAAATGCTTAAAGTGTCAAGAAAATAGTTTTCTCCAATGCTCATTTACTTTCATGATTTATCAGAAAGTTTGAACATTTCTTGAGGCCATTTTGGGTTCATTGATCTTAACTAGTTTGAGATTTCCTTTATTTAAAGTAGTGGCTAGGGTTTTGAGTTTTTCCTTTGCCACTTTCTTGTTTTTGTTGAAAATTCTTAGATGCAAATGCAAAGAAGACATGAGCACAAGACTAACTTGCTTAAGGTGTCAGGGATGTGACACAAGAACATTGAAGTCTAACCCACTTCCGATGACTAGGGATTTTGTGAGAAAACAATTTATGGGAGCAAGAATAAACTAGCATAGGAAGGCAGAACAAACATATCTTTTTCAACACATAGGGAGGAAACTTGATATTATTGTAATTCTTACAAGCATATGTTCTTCCCACATAATAATTTTCAGTAGCATCATGAAGGAATTCAACAATATAAATATCACAAAAAGAATTCTTTTCATGATGCACAAGCATATAATTTTCATTACTCTCCACATAAGCAAAATTCTTCTCATTTATAGTACTAGGAGCAAAGTCAACAAAACAACTATCATGAGATACTTGATTGGCATACTCCAATTGAAAATTAAAAGCATGATGACAAGTTTTATGGTTTTTATTACTCTTTCTAACATACATTTCATCATCATAATCATCATATATAGCAACTTTGTAGTCATAGTCACTTGAAGCCTCTTCCAAAATAATGGAATCATCACTAAATAAAGTCATTACCACTACAAATCCACTTTTGTCATTATGAAAAGATTCAACAACCTCCAAAATTTTGTTATCATTATTACCTAGAGTTGACACTCTTACAAACCCACTTTCATTAATATAATAATCATAAATAAGAGGCATGCTTTCATTATAATAAACTTACTCATAAAAACTTGGGGGACTAAAATTATCATCTTCATCAAACATGGCATCCCCAAGCTTGCGGCTTTGCATATCATTAGCATCATGGATATTTATAGAATTCATACTAAAAGTATTACTATCATGCTCATCATTCAAAGCTTTCACATTAAAAAAATCATAAATTCTTCCTCTACGAGTTGAGCACAATTTTCTGAACCATTATCTTCATGAAAGACATTATAAAGATGAAGCAAATGAAGCAACCTAAATTCCATTTCTTTTGTAGTTTTATTTTATAAAACCAAACTAGCCATAAACTAGAAACTAAAAGATATATTTGAAGATCTAAATATATACCTTTAGGCACTCACCTCCCCGGTAACGGCGCCAAAAAAGAGCTTGATGTGTACTACATAACTTTATTCTTGTAGACGTTATTGGGCTCCCATGTGCAAGGTTTTGTATGACATCAGAAAATTTCCCTCAAGTGGATGACCTAAGGTTTATCAATATGTGGGAGGTGTAGAATGAGTATGGACTCTCTCAAGCAACCCGACAATCAAATACAAGAAATCTCTTGTGTCCCCAACATACCCAATACAATGGTAAATTGAATAGGTGCGCTAGTTCAACGAAGAGATAGTGATACAAGTGTAGTATGGATAGTAGAAATATATTTTTGTAATTGGAAAATATAAAAATAATAAGGTAATAAGTAGTAAACAGCGAGCAAAACAGTATACCAATGTCTGGAAATAAGGTCTAGGGTTCGTACTTTCACTAGTGCAATCTCTCAATAATGCTAAGATAGTAGAATCATATGATCATCCCTCAAGGTGTAACAAAGAATCACTCCAAAGTTCATAAGTAGCAAAGAACATAAGATGAAATTGATGTAGGTAGTAGAATCACATCAAAGTTATTCTTTTTGATCAATATTTTGAGCTATTCCTCTAAGTGTCACAAATATCCCAATAGTTCATACTAAAATAACACCCATGATACATAGCAATTAACCCTAATGTCACCTAGATACTACAATATCACCTGAAGTACCCGGGGTTAATTATACGACATGCATCAAACAATTTCAGATTCACCATATTCAATCCAACACGACGAACTTCAAAGAGTACCCCAAGATTTCTACTGGAGAACGTAGTATGAAAACATGCAATCAACCCCTATGCATATATCCCCAAGGTCACAGAAATCCCCAAGTTGATGCCATAACATATATCAAGTCAATCAGTACAATACCCCATTGTAACAATGGGTATCCACATGCAATACATACATCAAGTGTTCTCAAAACCAATATTGAATCCAATATAGCGAGATGTCAAAGGGAAAGATTCAATTTATCAAAACAAGATAACTATGACAGAAACCATATTATCCGAACATATTAACAAAGCCCGTGATACATCAATATTGTGCCATCTCTAGAACACAAAGCTACTGGTACATACCCTCAACCCCGAGTGCGAACGACTCCCTCCTCGTCATGGCCTCTGCCGGGATGATGAAGATGGCGAACAGAGATGATCTCCCCCTCCGGCAGGGTACTGGAATGGCTTCAGATGGGTTTTTCATCAATACAGAGTGTTGCGGGAGCGGAGCGGAAGTTCTATTTATTTCTAAGGGTTTTTGTATATATAGGATTTTTTGGCATTGGAATCCCGCTGAATGGAGCCACGTTGGCCCACAAGCCATCAAGGCGCGCCTAGGGGGTTGGCGTGCCCTCTTATCTTGTGGAACACAGGTGGCTCCCCTCCGGTGGTTCTTTGCTCCGGTATTTCTTATTTCCTCAAGAAAAAATTATAAAAACATTTGGGTGATACCGAGAACTTTAATTTTCTGCACAAAAAACAACACCACGGTAATTCTATTGAAAACTGCGTTTGTCGAGGTTAGTTCTAAATAAATCATATAAAGTGCATAAAAATATATAAAAGTATTGTAAAAAAATGGACAATAATGACATGAATACTTCATAAATTATCAATACGTTGGAGACATATCATATTGCTGTGGCCACAGTGGCGGTAAGCCACCATCCGCCACGCGTGACACGCCACCAAGCCCCGAGCGCAACCGTGCTTATCCCCTTTCCCGTGTAACTCTGCCGCCACCCCACGTCCCTAGAAAGTGTAGTGCTCCGGCCACACTAGTGGTGAGCCATCGTGGCCGCTTTTTGGAAGCGGTAGAACCAACGTTGCTGCCTATAACCCCAGGCTCTCTCCGGTCTAGAACACGCTACCCTCTCCCTCTCTATGGTCAGTGACGTAGCGAATCGGCGGGAGGTGGTCGTCTTCCACATCTCCGACCAGTTAGGACGCTGCCACTACTGTGTTAAATTTCCCGTAGCCGAGCCATCCTCTCCACCAATCCCATCAGCAACATTCCCCTAGTGACCCAGGAACCCATTCCCCTCGTCAATTTGAACAGAGATGCCATCTCAAAGGAGGCTCCCTTTTGCTTCCACCGGAGTTCTTCGGATAAGTTTTCCGTCGATGATGTGATGAACCACGTGGTCAAGGCCTAGCACATCCGATCCATCTTAGTCAACAGAGCATGGTGCATGTTAAGTTCATCGAGCGAAGCCTCCGTTCGCCGGCGCCGGTAGCCGGAGCCTGATACTTCTCCATCGTATCTATAATTTTTGATTGTTTCATGCCAATATTCTACAACTTTCATATACTTTTGGTAACTTTTTATACTATTTTTGGGACTAACATATTGATCCAGTGCCCAGTGCCAGTTCCTGTTTGTTGCATGTTTTTTGTTTCGTGGAATATCCATACCAAACAAAGTCCAAATGCAATAAAAAACCTACGGTGATTTTTTATGGAATATATATGATTTTTGGGAAGAAGAATCAACGCGAAACAATGCCGGAGGGGGTCACAAGCCCAGGAGGCGCGCCCCCTAGGGCGCAACAGGCAGGCTTGTGACCAATCCCTAAGGCGGTTGGGTCCCTTCTTTCGCTGCAAGAAAGCTGATATTCGGAAGAAAACCGCGTTAAAATTTCAGCCCAATCGGAGTTACGGATCGCTGGGAATTTAAGAAACGGTGAAAGCCAAAATCTAGGAGCGCACACATAGAAGGACATAGAGAGAGAGATCCAATCTCGGAGGGGCTCTCGCCCCTCCACCATCATGGAGACCATGGACCAGATGGGAAACCCTTCTCCCATCTAGGGAGGAGGTCAAGGAAGAAGAAGAAGAAGAAGAAGAAGGGGGCTCTCTCCACCTCTCTCCTGGCGGTGCCGGAACACCGCCCGGGACATGATCGTGTGACGGCGATCTACACCAACACCTCCATCACCTTCCCCATCTATATTCAGCGGTCCACTCTCCCGCAACCCGCTATACCCTCTACTTGAACATGGTGCTTTATGCTTCATATTATTATCCAATGATGTGTTGCCATCCTATGATGTCTGAGTAGATTTTTGTTGTCCTATAAGTGATTGATGAATTCCTATGATTGGTTTAATTTGCTTGTGGTTATGTTGATGTCCTTTGGTGCCCATCATATGAGCGCGCACGTGGATCACACCATAGGGTTAGTAGTATGTTGATAGGACTATGTATTGGAGGGCAAGGGTGACAGAAGCTTCAGCCTAGCATAGAAATTGATGCATACGGGATTGAAGGGGGACCAATATATCTTATTGCTATGGTTGGGTTTTACCTTAATGAACGTTAGTAGTTGCGGATGCTTGCTAATAGTTCCAGTCATAAGTGCATAGAATTCCAAGTAAGGGATGACATGCTAGGAGTGACCTCTCCCACATAAAACTTGCTATCGGTCTAGTAACATAGTCAATTGCTTAGGGACAATTTCACAACTCCTACAACCACTTTTCCACACTCGTCAAACTAACGTAATTGTTGCTTTATCTAAGCAGCCCCTAGTTTTTATTTATGTGTTCTTTCTTTTCTTGCAAACCTATCCTATCACTCCTACAAAGTACTTCTAGTTGCATACTTGTTCTAGGTAAAGCGAACGTAAAGTGAGCGTAGAGTTGTATCGGTGGTTGACAGAACTTGAGGGAATATTTGTCCTACCTTTAGCTCCTCGTTGGGTTCGACACTCTTAGTTATCGAGAAAGGCTACAATTGATCCCCTATACTTGTGGGTTATCAGAGCCCCAACTCTATTCCACCACGGGGGAGAAGGCATGGGGTGACTAGTCAAATCTGATGAGTGGCTAGGCGGGCCCACTATCAGCGACCCCCACGTCACCGTGCACTAGCTTAAGAGCATGGTTAATAATATAGCCAACAATCGGCTATAAGGAGTTGCCATGTCAAATAGAGCCAACCTAATAGCCGGTATATACAATAGTAAGTTTTACATGTGTACTACTTTAGTAGTAGTTGGCTCACCTTACAATCTCACAAAGTGTCTTGGGTCTCGTGCTGCAACTGGCTACTCACCAAGAGCCCGCTTATCTTCTCTCTCCTTCTCTCTCTCCTCCAAGTAAGCAAGGATATAATATTCTAATCCTTATAGCCTGCTTATGTCACCTTATTGTACTTGCTCTAAGTGAAAGCGTACCACCAGAAGTATGTGTTACTTTTTAGAAAGTGTATTCATTGCTCAAACGTTTCCTTTTATGTTTTTATTAAAATAATAAAGTTGACCTAAGTTTTACTAGCCTTAATTTTTAAACTATAACTCCGAATGATTTCATTCTTTTTCCCACATTCCTCATATTTCATCTCATTTATTTCAGTATTTCTTTCAAAAATATCCAAAACAACTCTTACATTTTTTCGAATTGTGTGTTGATTTGAATATTTTGAAAATAGGAAAATGGAGGGAAGAATACTTTCAATTTTTTTGGTGTGCACCCAACCTTTCTATATACTCAAGGCAAGCATCTTGAACACTGATATGATATAAATTTGTTGATGTTTGCTATGGAAAATGAATTCATGACCATGTTAATTGAAATAGAACTTCACATATGAGGAAAATATGCATGCATGAATTTCTTGGTAAAAATTCTTCTTTCTTAAACATAAGATACATGTGATAGGAGTGAGTACCTTATGCCACACATGCCTATGCTAGTTCGGATGAAATCCGGAGGAAGGTTTTGTCTTGGGTAGACAAGACGGTGGTACTCACACCTCGTTGGGATGAGGATGACAAGTGAAGGCATGTTGGGGCATGATAAGTAGTGACTTTGTCAGGTACTATGAAGTAAATGCGTTATGCTAACCATGTAGGGAAAACATAAACCTCCTAGGTCGACCTTAGATCGAATCTTGTTCTAGTAACCCCCATACTTGTTTTCATACTACCACTTGTCTCTACCATATGTAGGGTACAGTCTAGTAGGTCATCAACCCTTTCTTGCAACACACCATACTGAGAGGCCATAGTGAAAGATCCAGTTTCCCCTGGTAGGCATGTCCCTTGGTCCGGGGCATGGATGTTCCGGTTGGACCAAGGGGGTAACGCTCGTGTTTGCGTGCGTTATACATATTTTGGTCCCATGCTAATGGAGATTGTGGTCTACCAACTTAGAGTGTTACTTAATGATTATCGTGGGTGATTCCAGGCATCAGGAAGTTGACCTGGTGTGTGCAGATCTGGTGTGTTTTCAACTCAAACACCGTAATCAGAAATAGCCAACGTCTCGGGTTGAATAAAGAAACCCATTACCCGTGGGTAAAGAGTACACCCTGTGCAGAATATAATAACTATTCAAATAACCTTGTCCGCGGTTAAAGGACTATAGTGTCGGTATTCGGAGGAAGTTAACTAAACCATGATGCTGATCACGAATCACGGCAGATGATCTTTATTGTCCACATTGTCATGTACTAACCTTTTTATATGAATTGTTTAGTATCCTTGGGAAGGTTATGCCACATGGATACTCGTGCGAATATTTTCAATATAAGCCCTTTACGTGGTGTCGCTCCAAACGCCCGACTATGGAAATTCATCATATTGTTGTTCTTATAGGCCCTTTATGTAGTGTCGCTCCATACGTCTGACTGTGGAAATTCATATTATTATATTCCTTTAAATCCTTTTATCTGGTGTCTCCCGAGATGCTAGACTGTGGCACTCATGAATTTATTTACGATATAAGCCCTTTATGTGGCTTCACTCAGACATGTTCTGCATTTTCCTTTTGAGTTGTCGCTTGAGACACTCGATTGGTACATTTTATTTTCTTGGAATCCACGGGGGAATGCCGCCCAATGTTCCATTTTTATTTCACCTTCCTTGGTTATTTGTTTATTCTCAAAGTGGATTAATTAACTACATACTTGCACTTATGAATTAACCTTATGGCATTTTGAATGTCATTAAAATTCTAGTGCACGCAAATCACCTACTGTATTATGTCTGTTTTCATGATGTTTGTGAGTACATTCAAACTTACTCACTATCTTGTACATATCACATAGTTGGAGAGGAGCATTATGGCAGTAACCCCACAACCTAGGCATCAAAGATAATAGCTCTGTGATATAGGAGTTACCAGGTCAGTTGTTCCTATGGGAATGGAGTCCCATAGACGCTGGAGATACACAAGTCGCTTATGCCATCACCCACTAGAAATCCTTGTTATACTCCATGTACCATCATGGTCTTGTACTCCAATTTATGTAATTGCTTGGAAGTTTTGTATCAAGGAAGTGTGTGCCAACTAACAGTAATTCTGGGGCTGGTGAGCACAACAGTCATTTGCTCGGAATTTTATATCCTAGAAAACCAACCCTCACATCTTTGGTATCAGAGCCATGCTGACCATTTGCTAATACTATCTAAGTCGGGTTAATAACCCTAGGTTTCCACACAACCCAAACCTTACCCTATCCATATCCAAGCTTATCCTATCTGATAGCCTGCAAAGTGACAACTGACACTTTTCGGCACTTGGTGCCCAACCTAGCAACCTAGCCCCGCGGCAGCGCACTCGTGGCCGAGACGTGACTTGTCCCATCCACAAGCGTATGATGGAAGACTCCATGTTCACCCCAACCCAGTATACCACAACGACCTTCCAAATCCCAAACCAACAAGATCTGAGCTTGGATATTTTGTAGTCGTTCTCGCCAACCTCACTCACCGTGCCTTTGCCTTAGAAGAGCCCCAATAATATGTTGTGTACCAAGAGCACATGAGTGATGCAATCCATCACTTCTAGGCCATGTTGCAAATCTACTACACGGGTATCTCACCAGAACGCCCCTACCGGTTCACTGGAAGGAGAACTTCCTACGAGCCACAAGCCATCCATCTAGCAGCCCGAGAGGCTATAGTTCAACTCCGGCATCTATCGCCAAGGGTTTACAACCACCCTTTTTACTACTACCCTAATAGTGAAGGTTATGGTAAGCCGACCCATATCGCCAGCACAGACTATGAGGTGCACCCTACCCTATTGCACCTTGTGCGCTACCTAAGGGCACAAGAGAAGCTGTTCGAACAAGTCACCCTCGACCTTATTGCAGCTCGCGGGGCCCCAAGGAGACTTGAAGTTGCACTCAACACCAACAACACAGTAGTGCTGTTCGAAAGACTGATCGAACCCTTGAGGTTTGCCTCTCGGGCCGACCCGAAAAATGCGTTCGTCACTACGGAAGAGCTTTGTTGCCTCTTGGGGATTTTCTCCAATGGGACTGTAGCCACTACATGCCGCGATGGTCATCATCGCTTCTCCAACCTTGTAGCTCAGCATCCTACCCCGGCCAACTCCGATGCTAAAACCCCAGGAGAAGCCTCAACGTCTAGGAGACCCACTTGGCTGGATGTCAACTAATCCTACGCCTTGTAGTAACTATACCTTAGTATTCCTACGCCTTGTAATATTGCGAGCTTGTATTGCAATAAATAAGTTGCAGACTGCTTGTATGCCATTATTTTAATGGTACCACTTGTGGCTATGCATAAATCTTTTGGCTTTTGATTACAGAGGAAATTTTGGGTGTAACTTCCAGGAACCACCCTAGCCGACAACCACAGTAACCACAGGAAAGTTGAGCTGGTGTGTGCGGGTGAGGTGTGTTTTGAACTCAAAATCCGTAATTGGAATTAGTCAACGTTTCGGGTTGACTAAAGAAACTGTTACTCGTGCGTAAAGAGTACACCCTGTGCAGAGTATAACAACTATTCTAATAAATGAGTCTGTGGTTAAAGGACTACAACCTGGAATAGGACAAGTGTCAGTCTTAGTGTCGGCCTTCACAGGAAGTTAATTAAACCATGATGCTGGTCACAAATCACGACGGATGATCTTTATTATCAACTTCGTCAAGCACTAACCTTTTACATGAATTGTTGAGTATGTTGGGAAGGTTATGCCACCTCGATACTCATGTTATTATTTTCAATATAATCCCTTTATGCGGTGTCGCTCCAGACTCCCGACTGTGGCAATTCATATTATTATTGTTCTGATAAGCCAGTTATGCATTGTCGCTCCAGACACGCGAGTGTTGCAATTCATATTATTATATTCCTTATAAGCCCTTTATGCGAGGTCGTCCCAGACGTCCGACTGTGGCACTGATGAATTCATTAATGATATAAGACCTTTATGTGGCATCACTGAGACGCCCGATTGAGGTAAGTTATGCATTTTTCTTTCGAGGTGTCGCTTTAGACACCTGATTGACACATTTTATTTTCTTTGGATCCTTGGGAGGACTGTCATTCAATGTTCCATTTTTATTTCACCTTCCCTTATTATTTTTTTATTCTCAAAATTGATTAATTAATTGCATAGTTGCACTTATGAATTAGCCGTATGGCATTTTGAATATCATTAAAATTCTAGTGCGTGCAAATCACCTGTTGTGTTATATCTGTTTTCATGATGTTTGCGAGTACATTCAAAAAAACTCACGGGCTTGTCCCTAGCTATTGTCCTGACCAGATCACGTATTTGGAGATGAGCATTTCGACGACAACCCCGCAACCTAGGCATCGAAGATAGCAGCGTCGGGAGGTATCTAGATCAGTTGTTTCTATGTGGTCGCTTCTGCCATCTTCTACTAAAAATCCTTGTTATACTCCATGGACCATCATGGTCTTGTAATCCAATTTATGTAATAGCTTGGAAATTTTATCAAGGAAGTAATCCTAGGGCTGGCGAGCACAAGGGTCATTTGCTCGGAATTTTATATCCCGGAAAACCTGTCGTGACACCTTGGGGAAATTCTTGCCCGAAGAGTGCATCTTAACGTAGGTAATGGTGACCTGTATGGAGGATTTTATGCCTCCTGCATAGTTGTAGAACTAGGAGATTAACCTTGACTTAATGACCCTATGCTGCGTGAAAAATATTTACATTTTGAAGCCATGCGACATCATGATTTTATTAAGAACAATGCAGAGGGTTATGAGTATAAATTAATATTTGATAAATATAACCCTGTCGATGGTACTTTGCATATGCGTACTATCTTTGATGTTTAGAACAAACGGAGATATTAAGTTCTTGAGTATAACAATGCACGTGTGGAGGCTACACACTTGGTTGATGAGGCGACATGAACGCCTCTACAAGCTACCACTTTGATTATTATCCAGACTAGTCGCGGTGATTGCCAACCTAGGAAAAATCCTAAGCTTGGGGGAATACGTATTTCTCACCAACATTATATTCATTCTCACACATTTATTTTTGTTTTTTTGTTTCTCATTTAATTAGTTTTTCTGTATTAAAAGGAAAACCTAAAAATTTACTTTGCATGTTTAGCGCTTTTCCGTGTAAATAGTTTTTCTCATTTTTGTTTTTCCTTCGCTTATTTGCTTCCTTCATCAAAACCAAAAACACCAAAAATAATTTAGGGTGTTTCTTTGAATTTATTTTTTGTTTGTTGATTCATTAAAAGGAGAAGACCACGATGAAAATGTTGAGTGGATCTCATATGCATTAATGTTGATCTATCAAAAAGCCAATATTAACATGTCTTCTCCTTTGCATAAACTATTTCGCAGATTCCAGCTTAGTCCACATCACTTTCACTATTATTATCATCACATCATTCGGTTGTGCAAGTGGAAGGAAATAATGATGATATGTGATGAAGTGATCATGTTAATGGAAGCTGGTATGAACTCTTCTCATTCTCCATTTTTTAAATATGTTTAGCTCGTCGATATTGATTCAACATATTATGAGTAAGCATGTTTATGATGACAACCAGAGATTATAGTTTCTCATGACATGCTTAAATAACTAGAGGTGGATAATGATTTATCTTATGCATCAAAATTCATTAAAATGGTTATGACGTGGTATGGTAGTATGGTTTTTCCCTCTGAGTAATTCGAGAGGCTTAACTTGGCCCATGTGCAAACATGTAGTTGATTCAAAACCAATGCAGCCTTCATGACATTTAAATTTAGAGTATCCATATCCTAAACATGCTAGCGTTCAATGTTAATTATTTCCAATGCATAATTATGACTGTTTTCTCTCTCTATCTGGTCGCTTCTCAATCTATTACTAGCCTTCACTTATATAAGCGGTAATACTGCTTTTGCATCCAAAATATTAAACCCAAGTTATGCCAAATGAGTCCACCATACCTAGCCATATGAGGTATTACCCTGTCGTTCCAAATAATTTCCATGTGCCACCTCTAAGCATTAAAATAAATATATGTTTTTGTGTGCTTGTACCACTCATGGAGCAATGTTGCCATCGGTATCTTCCATGCTAAGAGGGTTATTCTCAAGATAGACATTTATTCACCTATCATTGCATGAGAGAGCGTAGTAAAAAGGATGCCCAGTCCTGCGTAATAAAAAATAAACTAAACTAAACTCCTGGGATAGTTGATATGTTGGAGGGCACCAGTTTATTTGGTCATCCATGGCTTGTGTATGAATGGTGGATAGGAGTAAACTTTATATTTCTGTTTGGGAATCTCCAATAATGTGTTTACCATGGAAGATAACGAAAATTCTATCATGACATTGACAGGAAAAGCACACCGCCCGAAATTACAATTTCATCTTTGTTTTAAATCTTGAGCTCTCGCACCTCTACAAATCAATGCTCTCGCACCGCCCTTTATTTTATTTACTTTCATGACATTTTCTTTTATTTGAGTCATCGCCCTCTTACTAAAAGCACTAGACCTGAGACCACTATTTTCATTCTTATGCACTTAGTATAGTTAATGTTGGATGTGAGCATGGCTGGATCTTTTTTACTATGAATTACAATGTTCATTCGTTGCTTTGATCTCACAGGTGCTCTTCATTTATGTTTTGCTGTCTCATAAAGAGCTAGCTGTTGGGTAACGTAGCATAAATTCAAAATTTTCCTACGCCATATTCAAATCTTCCTATGGAGAGCCCAGCAACGAGAGAGGGGTGAGAGCATCTTCATACCTTTGAAGATTGCTAAGCGGAAGCGTTGCTAGAACATGGTTGATGGAGTCGTACTCGTGGCGATTCAGATCGCGGTGTGATTCTGATCTAGTGCCGAACCACGGCACCTCCGCGTTCAACACACATGCAGCCCGGTGACGTCTCCCGCACCTTGATCCAGCAAGGAGGAGGGAGAGGTTGGGCATGATCTCCGGCAGCACGACGGCATGGTGTCGATGGAGAGACGAGGTCTCCCAGAAGGGCTTCGCCAAGCACCATGGGAGGAGGAGGAAGGAGAGGAGCAGGGCTGCGCCGAGGGAGAGAAGAAACGGTGTGCAAAACAGCCCCAAACCCCTAGGTATCTATAGGAGGAGGGGAGGGGCATGCCACCTCTAGGGTTCCCACCCTAGGTGGTGTGGCAGGCCCCCTAGATGGGAGGTGCGGCAGCCAGGGCAGGGGGAGGGGGTGGCGCATACCTAGGTGGGCTTTAGGCCCACCAGGGCCTAGGGTTTCCCCCTCTCCACCTCCCGCGCCTTGGGCCCCTTTTTGGGGGGCGCACCAGCCCACTTCGGGCTGGTTGCCCTCCACCTTTTGGCCCATGCTACCTCTTGGGGCTGGTGGCCCCATCCAGTGGACCCCCGGGACCATTTCCGGTGGTCTCGGTGGTCCCGGTACGCTACCGGTGACGCCCGAAACATTTCCGGTGTCCAAAACCATCCATCCTATATATCAATCTTTACCTCCGGACCATTCCGGAGCTCCTCTTGACGTCCGGGATCTCACCCGGGACTCCGAACAACTTTCGGTAACCTCGTATAACAATTCCCTATAACCCTATAGCGTCATCGAACCTTAAGTGTGTGGACCCTACGGGTTCGGGAAAGAGGCAGACATGACGGAGACACCTCTTCGGCCAATAACCATCAGCAGGGTCTGGATACCCATGGTGGCTCCCACTTGCTCCACGATGATCTCACCGGATGAACCACGATGTCAAGGATTCAATCAATCCCGTATACAATTCCCTTTGTTTGTCGGTATAGAACTTGCCCGAGATTCGATCGTCGGTATACCTATACCTTGTTCAATCTCGTTACCGGTAAGTCTCTTTACTCGTTCCGTAGCACGTCATCCTGTGACTAACTTCTTAATCACATTGAGCTCATGATGATGTTCTACCGAGTGGGCCCAGAGATACCTCTCCGTCATACGGAGTGACAAATCCCGATCTCGATTCGTGCCAACCCAACACACACCTTCAGAGGTACCCGTAGTGCACCTTTATAGTCAGCCAATTACGTTGTGATGTTTGATACACCCAAAGCACTCCTACGGTATCCGGGAGTTGCACAATCTCATGGTTGAAGGAAAAGACAATTGACATTAGAAAATCTTTAGCATACGAACAATACGATCTAGTGTTATGCTTAGGATTGGGTCTTGTCCATCACCTCAATCTCCCAATGATGTGATCCCGTTATCAATGACATCTAATGCCCATGATTAGGAAACCATGATCATCTATTGATTAACGAGCTAGCCAACTAGAGGCTTGCTAGGGACACATTGTGATCTATTTATTCACACATGTATTACTGTTTCCTGTTAATACAATTATAGCATGAACAATAGACGATTATCATGAACAAGGAAATATGATAATAACCATTTTATTATTGCCTCTAGGGCATATTTCCAACAGTCTCCCACTTGCACTAGAGTCAATAATCTAGTTACATTGTGATGTATCTAACACCCATAGCATTATGGTGTTGATCATGTTTTGCTCGAGGAAGAGGTTTAGTCAACGGGTCTGCAACATTCAGATCCGTGTGTACTTTACAAATATCTGTTACTCCACTTTGGACATGGTCCTGGATGGAGTTGTAGTGGCGTTTGATGTGCTTGGTCTTACGGTGAAACCTGGGCTCCTTGGCTATGGCAATGGCCCCAGTGTTATCACAGAAGAGTGTCATTGGACCCGACACGCTTGGAACCACTCCAAGGTCGGTGATGAGCTCCTTCATCCAAATTCCTTCATGAGCCGCTTCTGAAGCAGGTATGTACTCCGCTTCACATGTAGATGCTGCCACGACTTCTAGCTTGTTGCTGCACCAGCTCACTGCCCCACCATTCAAAACATACATGTATCCGGTCTGTGACTTAGACTCATCCAGATCTATATCGAAGCTAGCATCGACGTAACCCTTTACGACGAGCTCTTCGTCACCTCCATAAACGAGAAACATCTCCTTAGTCCTCTTCAGGTACTTAAGGATATTCTTGACCGCTGTCTAGTGTTCCATACTGGGATCACTTTGGTACCTCCCTACCAAACTTATGGCAAGGTTTATATCAGGTCTGGTACACAACATGACATACATTAGAGAGCCTACGGCTGAAGCGTAGGGGACAGTACTCATCTTCTCTTTATCTGCTGTCGTGGTCGGTGACTGAGTCTTACTCAATCTCATACCTTTCAAAACTGGCAAGAACCCCTTCTTTGAGTTTTCCATATTGAACTTCTTCAATATCTTGTCAAGGTATGTACTTTGCGAAAGACCTATGAGGCGTCTCGATCTATCTCTATAGATCTTGATGCCTAATATGTATGCAGCTTCTCCAAGGTCCTTCATCGAAAAACTCTTGTTCAAATAGGCCTTTATGCTCTCCAACATCTCTATATTATTCCCCATCAATAATATGTCATCCACATACATTATGAGGAAAGCTACAGAGCTCCCACTCACTTTCTTGTACAGACAGGCTTCTCCATAAACTTGTATGAACCCAAACACTTTAATCACCTCATTAAAGCGAATGTTCCAACTCCGAGATGCTTGCACCAGCCCATAGATGGAGCGCTGGAGCTTGCACACTTTGTTAGCACCCTTAGGGTCGACAAAACCTTCTGGTTGCATCATATACAACTCTTCCTTAAGATTCCCGTTAAGGAAATGTTGTTTTGACGTCCATTTGCGAAATTTCATAATCATGAAAAGCGGCAATTGCTAACATGATTTGGACTGACTTCAGCTTCGCTACGGGAGAGAAAGTCTCTTCGTAGTAAACTCCTTGAATTTGTCGAAAACCCTTTGCGACAAGTCGAGCCTTATAAACGGTCACATTTCTGTTTGCGTCAATCTTCTTCTTGAAGATCCATTTATTTTCTATGGCTCGCCGATCATCGAGCAAGTCCACCAAAGTCCATATTTTGTTCTCAATCATGGATCCTATCTCGGATTTCATAGCCTCAATCCATTTGTTGGAATCCGGGCCTGCCATTGCTTCTTCATAGTTCGAAGGTTCACCGTTGTCTAACAACATGATTTCCATCACAGGGTTGCCGTACCACTCTAGTGCGGAGCGTACCCTTGTGGACCTTCGCGGTTCAGTAGCAACTTGATCCGAAGCTTCATGATCATCATCATTAACTTCCTCTTCAGTTGGCGTAGTCGCCACAGGAACAATTTCCCACGCTGCGCTACTCTCCGGTTCGAGAGGGGGTGTAATTACCTCATCGAGTTCTACTTTCCTGCCTCTTCTTTCGAGAGAAACTATTTCTCTAGAAAGGATCCGTTCTTGGCAACAAAGGTTTTACCTTCGGATCTAAGATAGAAGGTACACCCAATAGTTTCCTTAGGGTATCCTATGAATACACATTTCTCCGCTTTGGGTTCGAGCTTCTCTGGTTGAAGTTTCTTTACATAAGCATCGCAGCCCTAAACTTTAAGAAACGACATCTTAGGTTGCTTGCCAAACCATAGTTCATACGGTGTCATTGTTGGAATTATGCCCTAGAGGCAATAATAAATATAGTTATTATTATAATTCCTGTATCAAGATAATCGTTTATTATCCATGCTATAATTGTATTGAATGAAGACTCATTTACATGTGTGGATACATAGACAAAACACTGTCCCTAGCAAGCCTCTAGTTGGCTAGCCAGTTGATCAACGATAGTCAGTGTCTTCTGATTATAAACAAGGTGTTGTTGCTTGATAACTGGATCACGTCATTAGGAGAATCATGTGATGGACTAGACCCAAACTAATAGACGTAGCATGTTGATCGTGTCATTTTATTGCTACTGTTTTCTGCGGGTCAAGTATTTATTCCTATGACCATGAGATCATATAACTTACTAACACCGGAGGAATACTTTCTGTGTATCAAACGTCGCAACGTAACTGGGTGACTATAAAGATGCTCTACAGGTATCTCCGAAGGTGTTCGTTAAGTTAGTATGGACCGAGACTGGGATTTGTCACTCCGTGTGATGGGGAGGTATCTCGGGGCCCATTCGGTAATACAACATCACACACAAGCCTTGCAAGCAATGTGACTTAGTGTAAGTTGTGGGATCTTGTATTACGGAATGAGTAAAGATACTTGCCGGTAAACGAGATTGAAATAGGTATGCGGATACTGACGATCGAATCTCGGGCAAGTAACATACCGAAGGACAAAGGGAATGACATACGGGATTATATGAATCCTTGGCACTGAGGTTCAAACGATAAGATCTTCGTAGAATATTTAGGATCCAATATGGGCATCCAGGTCCCGCTATTGGATATTGACCGAGGAGTCTCTCGGGTCATGTCTACATAGTTCTCGAACCCGCAGGGTCTGCACACTTAAGGTTCGACGTTGTTTTATGCGTATTTGAGTTATATGGTTGGTTATCGAATGTTGTTCGGAGGCCCAGATGAGATCACGGACGTCACGAGGGTTTCCGGTATGGTCCGGAAATGAAGATTGATATATAGGATGACCTCATTTGATTACCGGATGGTTTTCGGAGTTACCGGGAATGTACCGGGAATGACGAATGGGTTCCGGGAGTTCACCGGGGGGGCACCCACCCCGGGGAAGCCCATAGGTATTGGGTGTGCCGCACCAGCCCTTAGTGGGCTGGTGGGACAGCCCAAAAGGGGCCTATGCGTATTGGGAAGAAATCAAAGAGAAAAGGAAAAAAAGGAGGAGGTGGGAAAGGGAAGAAGGACTCCACCTTCCAAACCAAGTAGGACTCGGTTTGGGAGGGGAATCCTTCCCTCCTTGGCTCGGCCGAACCCTTGGGGGTTTTTGGACCCCAAGGCAAGGCTCCCCCTCCCTCTCCTATATATAGTGGGGTTTTAGGGCTGATTTGAGACAACTTTGCCACACAGCCCGACCACATATCTCCACGGTTTTACCTCTAGATCGCGTTTCTGCGGAGCTCGGGCGGAGCCCTGCTGAGACGAGATCATCACCAACCTCCGGAGCGCCGTCACACTGCTGGAGAACTCTTCTACCTCTCCATCTCTCTTGCTGGATCAAGAAGGCCGAGATCATCGTCGAGCTGTACGTGTGCTGAACGCGGAGGTGCCGTCCGTTCGGCACTAGATCGTGGGACTGATCGCGCGACGGTTCGCGGGGCGGATCGAGGGACGTGAGGACGTTCCACTACATCAACCGCGTTCACTAACGCTTCTGCTGTACGGTCTACAAGGGTACGTAGATCACATATCCCCTCTCGTAGATGGACATCACCATGATAGGTCTTCGTGCGCGTAGGAAAATTTTTGTTTCCCATGCGACGTTCCCCAACAGTGGCATCATGAGCTAGGTTCATGCGTAGATGTCTTCTCGAGTAGAACATAAAAGTTTTTGTGGGCGGTGATGTGAGTTTTGCTGCCCTCCTTAGTCCTTTCTTGATTCCGCGGTATTGTTGGATCGAAGCGGCTCGGACCGACATTACTCATACGCTTACGAGAGACTGGTTTCATCGCTACGAGTAACTCCGTTGCTCAAAGATGACTGGCGGGTGTCAGTTTCTCCAACTTTAGTTGAATCGGATTTGACCGAGGAGGTCCTTGGATGAGGTTAAATAGCAACTCATATATCTCCGTTGTGGTGTTTGCGTAAGTAAGATGCGATCCTACTAGATACCCATGGTCTCCACGTAAAACATGCAACAACAAAATTAGAGGACGTCTAACTTGTTTTTGCAGGGTATGCTTGTGATGTGATATGGCCAAACGATGTGATGTGATATATTGGATGTATGAGATGATCATGTTGTAATAGATAATATCGACTTGCACGTCGATGGTACGACAACTGGCAGGAGCCATAGGGTTGTCTTTATAACTAACGTTTGTGCTTGCAGATGCATTTACTATTTTGCTAGGATGTAGCTTTAGTAGTAATAGCATGAGTAGCACGACAACCCCGATGGAGAAACGTTGATGGAGATCATGGTGTGGCACCGGTGACAAGAAGATCGTGCCGGTGCTTTGGTGATGGAGATCAAGAAGCACGTGATGATGGCCATATCATGTCACTTATGAATTGCATGTGATGTTAATCCTTTTATGCACGTTATTTTGCTTAGAACGACGGTAGCATTATGAGGTGATCTCTCACTAAAATTTCAAGACGAAATTGTGTTCTCCCCGACTGTGCACCGTTGCTACAGTTCGTCGTTTCGAGACACCACGTGATGATCGGGTGTGATAGACTCAACGTTCACATACAACGGGTGCAAAACAGTTGCGCGTGCGGAACACTCGGGTTAAGCTTGACGAGCCTAGCATGTGCATACATGGCCTCGGAACACATGAGACCGAAAGGTCGATTATGAATCATATAGATGATATGATTAGCATAGGGATGCTTACCACTGAAACTATACTCAACTCACGTGATGATCGGACTTGAGCTAGTGTAAGTGGATCATGAACCACTCAAATGACTAGAGAGATGTACTTTTTGAGTGGGAGTTTAGCGAATAATTTGATTAAGTTAAACTCTAATTATCTTGAACATAGTCTAAGTCCACTTTGAATATATTTGTGTTGTAGATCATGGCTCACGCGACAGTCATCATGAATTTTAATACGTTCCTAGAGAAAGCTAAGTTGAAAGATGATGGAAGCAACTTTGTAGACTGGGCTCGTAATCTTAAGCTAATCTTACAAGCTGGGAAGAAGGATTATGTCCTTAATGCTGCGCTAGGAGATGAACCACCCGCTACGCCTGATCAGGATGTTAAGAACGCTTGGTTAGCACGTAAGGAGGACTACTCAATAGTTCAATGTGCAGTCTTGTATGGCTTAGAACCGGGACTTCAACGTCGCTTTGAGCGTCATGGAGCATTTGAGATGTTCCAGGAGTTGAAGTTTATCTTTCAGAAGAACGCCCGGATCGAGAGGTATGAGACCTCCGATAAATTCTATGCTTGCATGATGGAGGAGAACTCGTCTATCAGTGAACATGTGCTCAAAATGTCTGGGTACTCAAACCGTCTAGCTGAGCTAGGGATTGAACTCCCGCAAGAAGCTATCACTGACAGAATTCTTCAATCACTGCCGCCAAGCTATAAAGGCTTTGCGTTGAACTACAACATGCAAGGGATGAACAAGTCTCCCGGCGAGTTGTTTGCGATGCTGAAAGTCGCAGAGTCTGAACTCCGTAAAGTGCATCAAGTGTTGATGGTGAATAAGACCACTAGTTTCAAGAGAAACGGCAAAAGCAAGAAGGGGAATTCGAAGAAGAGCGGCAAGCCTGTTGCCAATCCGACGAAGAAACCCAAAGCTGGACCTAAGCCTGAAACAGAGTGTTACTATTGCAAGGGTATGGGTCACTGGAAGCGCAATTGCCCCAAGTATCTGGCTGATAAGAAGGCGACAGGTATATTTGATATACATGTTATTGATGTGTACTTAACCGGCTCTCGTAGTAGTGCCTGGGTATTCGATACCGGTTCTGTTGCTCATATTTGCAACTCGAAACAGGAATTGCGGAATAGACGAAGGCTGGCGAAAGATGAAGTGACGATGCGCGTGGGAAATGGTTCCAAGGTTGATGCAATCGCCGTCGGCACAGTCTCACTTCAGTTACCATCAGGATTAGTTACGAACTTAAATCATTGTTATTTAGTGCCTGCGTTGAGCATGAAAATTATATCTGGATCTTGTTTATTGCGAGACGGTTACTCTTTTAAGTCACAGAATAATGGTTGTTCTATTTCTATGAGTAACATCTTTTATGGTCATGCACCCAATGTGAGAGGATTGTTCATATTGAATCTTGATAGTGATACACACATACATAACATTGAGACCAAAAGAGTTAGAGTTAACAATGATAGCGCCATATTTTTGTGGCACTGCCGCTTAGGTCATATTGGTGTAAAGAGCATGAAGAAACAACATGCCGATGGACTTTTGGAGTCACTTGACTTTGATTCACTTGACACGTGCGAACCATGCCTCATGGGCAAGATGACTAAAACTCTGTTCTCCGGAACAATGGAGCGTGCAAGTGACTTGTTGGAAATCATACATACCGATGTGTGTGGTCCGATGAGCGTAGAGGCACGCGGCGGATATCGTTATTTTCTCACCTTCACTGACGATTTGAGTAGATATGGTTATGTCTACTTAATGAAGCACATGTCTGAAACATTTGAAAAGTTCAAGCAATTTCAGAGTGAAGTTGAAAACCATCGTAACAAGAAGATCAAGTTCCTATGGTCTGATCGTGGGGGTGAATATCTGAGTTTCGAGTTTGGTGCTCACTTAAGACAATGTGGAATTGTTTCACAGTTGATACCGCCTGGAACACCACAGCGTAATGGTGTGTCCGAACGTCGTAATCGTACTTTATTAGAGATGGTGCGATCTATGATGTCTCTTACCGATTTGCCATTATCATTTTGGGGTTATGCATTAGAAACAGTTGCATTCACTTTAAATAGGGCACCATCAAAATCCGTTGAGACGACACCATACGAACTGTGGTATGGCAAAAGGCCAAAGTTGTCGTTTCTTAAAGTTTGGGGATGTGATGCTTATGTCAAAAAGCTTCAGCCTGAAAAGCTGGAACCCAAAGCGGAAAAGTGCATCTTCATAGGTTACCCAAAAGAGACAGTTGGGTACACCTTCAATCTCAAATCCGAGGTCAAAGTGTTTGTTTCTAAAAACGGAGCTTTTCTCGAGAAGGAGTTTCTCTCGAGAGAATTGAGTGGGAGGAAGATAGAACTTGACGAGGTTGTCGAACCTCTCATCCCTCTGGATGGTGGCGCAGGGCAAGGGGAAACCTCTGTCGTTGCGACGCCGGTTGAGGAGGAAGTTAATGATGATGATCATGAAGCTCCGGTTCAAGTTTCTCTCGAACCACGCAGGTCGACGAGACCATGTGCTGCTCCAGAGTGGTACGGCAATCCCGTCTTATCGATCATGTTGTTAGACAACAATGAACCTGCAAATTATGAAGAAGCAATGGTGGGCCCAGATTCCAACAAATGGCTAGAAGCCATGAAGTCCGAGATAGGATCCATGTATGAGAACAAAGTGTGGACTTTGGAAGTACTGCCTGAGGGCCGCAAGGCTATTCAGAACAAATGATCTTTAAGAGGAAGACGGACGCTGACGGCAATGTGACCGTTTATAAAGCTCGACTTGTGGCAAAGGGTTTTTCACAAGTTCAAGGAGTTGACTACGATGAGACATTGTCACCCGTAGCGATGCTTAAGTCCGTCAGAATCATGTTAGCAATAGCTGCATTTTTTGATTATGAAATCTCGCAGATGGATGTCAAAACGGCGTTCCTTAACGGTTTCCTTAAGGAAGAGTTGTATATGATGCAACCCGAAGGTTTTGTCAATCCTAAGAATGCTAACAAGGTGTGCAAGCTCCAGCAATCCATTTATGGACTGGTGCAAGCATCTCGGAGTTGGAACAAATGCTTTGTTGAGGTGATCAAAGCATTTGGGTTTATACAAGTGGTTGGAGAATCTTGTATTTACAAGAAAGTGAGTGGGAGCTCTGTGGCATTTCTAATATTATATGTGGATGACATATTGCTGATTGGAAACAACGTAGAGTTTTTGGAGAGCATAAAGGATTACTTGAATAAAAGTTTCTCTATGAAGGACCTAGGAGAAGCTGCTTACATTCTAGGCATTAAGATCTACAGGGATAGATCAAAACGCCTGATAGGACTTTCACAAAGCACATACCTTGATAAAGTTTTGAAGAGGTTCAAAATGGAACAGTCCAAGAAAGGGTTCTTGCCAGTTTTACAAGATACGAGATTGAGTAAGACTCAGTGCCCAGCAACTGATGAAGATAGAGAGCATATGCGCTCCGTCCCCTATGCTTCAGCCATAGGTTCTATCATGTATGCAATGCTGTGCACTAGACCGGATGTTAGCCTGGCCATAAGTATGGCAGGTAGGTTCCAGAGTAATCCAGGAGTGGATCACTGGACGGCGGTCAAGAATATCCTGAAGTACCTGAAAAGGACTAAGGAGATGTTTCTCGTGTATGGAGGTGACGAAGAGCTCGCCGTAAAAGGTTACGTCGATGCAAGCTTTGACACAGATCTGGACGACTCTAAGTCGCAAACCGGATACGTATTTATTCTTAATGGGGGTGCGGTAAGCTGGTGCAGTTCCAAGCAGAGCGTCGTAGCAGATTCTACATGTGAAGCGGAGTACATGGCTGCCTCGGAGGCAGCTAAGGAGGGTGTCTGGATGAAGATAATTCATGACGGATCTTGGAGTGGTGCCAAGCGCACTGAATCCAATAACCTTGTTCTGTGACAACACGGGTGCCATTGCCCTAGCAAAGGAACCACGGTTTCACAAGAAGTCCAGACACATCAAACGACGCTTCAACCTCATCCGCGACTACGTCGAAGGGGAGGACGTAAATATATGCAAAGTGCACACGAATCTGAATGTAGCAGACTCGCTGACTAAACCTCTTCCACGGGCAAAGCATGATCAACACCAGAACTGTATGGGTGTTAGATTTATTACAATGTAATTCGCATGATGATGTGAGGGCTAGATTATTGACTCTAGTGCAAGTGGGAGACTGTTGGAATTATGCCCTAGAGGCAATAATAAATATAGTTATTATTATAATTCCTGTATCAAGATAATCGTTTATTATCCATGCTATAATTGTATTGAATGAAGACTCATTTACATGTGTGGATACATATACAAAACACTGTCCCTAGCAAGCCTCTAGTTGGCTAGCCAGTTGATCAACGATAGTCAGTGTCTTCTGATTATAAACAAGGTGTTGTTGCTTGATAACTGGATCACGTCATTAGGAGAATCATGTGATGGACTAGACCCAAACTAATAGACGTAGCATGTTGATCGTGTCATTTTATTGCTACTGTTTTCTGCGGGTCAAGTATTTATTCCTATGACCATGAGATCATATAACTTACTAACACCGGAGGAATACTTTGTGTGTATCAAACGTCGCAACGTAACTGGGTGACTATAAAGATGCTCTACAGGTATCTCCGAAGGTGTTCGTTAAGTTAGTATGGATCGAGACTGGGATTTGTCACTCCGTGTGACGGAGAGGTATCTCGGGGCCCATTCGGTAATACAACATCACACACAAGCCTTGCAAGCAATGTGACTTAGTGTAAGTTGCTGGATCTTGTATTACAGAACGAGTAAAGAGACTTGCCGGTAAACGAGATTGAAATAGGTATGCGGATACTGACGATCGAATCTCGGGCAAGTAACATACCGAAGGACAAAGGGAATGACATACGGGATTATATGAATCCTTGGCACTGAGGTTCAAACGATAGGATCTTCGTAGAATATGTAGGATCCAATATGGGCATCCAGGTCCCGCTATTGGATATTGACCGAGGAATCTCTCGGGTCATGTCTACATAGTTCTCGAACCCGCAGGGTCTGCACACTTAAGGTTCGACGTTGTTTTATGCGTATTTGAGTTATATGGTTGGTTACCGAATGTTGTTCAGAGTCCCGGATGAGATCACGGACGTCACGAGGGTTTCCAGAATGGTCCGGAAACGAAGATTGATATATAGGATGACCTCATTTGATTACCGGAAGGTTTTCGGAGTTACCGGGAATGTACCGGGAATGACGAATGGGTTCCGGGAGTTCACCGGGGGGGCCACCCACCCCGGGGAAGCCCATAGGTATTGGGTGTTCCGCACCAGCCCTTAGTGGGCTGGTGGGACAGCCCAAAAGGGGCCTATGCGCATTGGGAAGAAAATCAAAGAGAAAAGGAAAAAAAAAGGAGGTGGGAAAGGGAAGAAGGACTCCACCTTCCAAACCAAGTAGGACTCGGTTTGGGAGGGGAATCCTTCCCCCCTTGGCTCGGCCGACCCCTTGGGGGTTCTTGGACCCCAAGGCAAGGCTCCCCCTCCCTCTCCTATATATAGTGGGGTTTTAGGGCTGATTTGAGACAACTTTGCCACGGCAGCCTGACCACATATCTCCACGGTTTTACCTCTAGGTCTCGTTTCTGCGGAGCTCGGGCGGAACCCTGCTGAGACGAGATCATCACAAACCTCCGGAGCGTCGTCATGCTGCCGGAGAACTCTTATACCTCTCCGTCTCTCTTGCTGGATCAAGAAGGCCGAGATCATCTTCGAGCTGTACGTGTGCTGAACGCGGAGGTGCCGTCCGTTCGGCACTAGATCGTGGGACTAATCGCGGGACGGTTCGCGGGGCGGATCGAGGGACGTGAGGACGTTCCACTACATCAACCATGTTCACTAACGCTTCTGCTGTACGGTCTACAAGGGTACGTAGATAACATATCCCCTCTCGTAGATGGACATCACCATGATAGGTCTTCGTGCGCGTAGGAAAATTTTTGTTTCCCATGCGACGTTCCCCAACAGTCGTCTCGGCGGATTTAGACGGTGCCTTATTTAAAGTGAATGCTGCAGTTTCTAATGCGTATCCCCAAAACGATAGCGGTAAGTCGGTAAGAGACATCATAGATCGTACTATATCTAATAAAGTGCGATTATGACGTTCAGACACTCCGTTGTGTTGCGGTGTGCCAGGCGGCATCAGTTGTGAAACGATTCCACACTTCCTTAGGTGTGTGCCAAACTCGTGACTCAAATATTCTCCTCCATGATCAGATCGTAGACACTTAATTTTTCTTTCATGTTGATTCTCAACCTCACTCTGAAATTCCTTGAACTTTTCAAACGTCTCAGATTTGTGCTTCATCAAGTAGATATACCCATACCTACTCAAATCATCGGTTAGAGTGAGAACATAACGGTAGCCACCGCGAGCTTCAACGTTCATTGGACCACACACATCAGTATGTATTATTTCCAATAAGTCGGTCGCTCTCTCCATTATTCCTGAGAATGGAGTCTTAGTCATCTTAACCGTGAGGCACTGTTCGCATGTTTCAAATGATTCAAAGTCAAGAGACTCTAATAGTGCATCAGTATGGAGCTTCTTCATGCGCTAACACCGATATGACCAAGGCGGCAGTGCCACAAGTATGTGGGACTATCATTATCAACTTTACATCTTTTGGTACTAACACTATGAATATGTGTAACATCGCGATCGAGATTCATCAAGAATAAACCATTCACTAGTGGAGCATGACCATAAAACATATCACTCATATAAATAGAACAACCATTATTCTCTGACTTAAATGAGTAGCCATCTCGCATTAAGCAAGACCCTGATACAATATTCATGCTCAAAGCTAGTACTAAGTAAAAATTACTAAGGTTTAAAACTAATCCCGACGGTAGATGTAGAGGTAGCGTGCCGACGGCGATCACATCGACCTTGGAGCCATTCCCGACGCGCATCGTCACCTCGTCCTTGGCGAGTCTCATCTTATTGCGCAGTTCGTGCTTTGAGTTGCAAATGTGAGCAACAACACCGGTATCAAATACCCAGGAGCTACTACGAGCGCTGGTAAGGTACACATCCATAACATGTATATCATATATATACCTTTAACGTTGCCGGCCTTCTTGTACGCTAAGTACTTGGGGCAGTTCCGCTTCCAGTGACCTTTTCCCTTGCAATAGAAGCACTCAGTCTCAGGCTTGGGTCCATTCTTTTTCTTCTTCCCAGCATCTGGCTTACCGGGCGCGGCAATGGCTTTGCCGTCTTTCTTGAAGTTCTCCTTACCCTTGCCCTTCTTCAAACTGGTGGTCTTGTTGACCATCAACACTTGATGCTCTTTCTTGATTTCTACTTCTGCAGACTTGAGCATCGAGTACAACTCGGGAATGGTCTTCTCCATCCCTTGCATGTTGTAGTTCAGCACAAAACCTTTGTAGCTTGGTGGGAGAGACTGGAGGATTCTGTCAATTATAGCATCATCCGGAAGTTCGACTCCAAGCGAAGTCAGACGACCGTGTAACCCAGACATTTTAAGTATGTGCTCACTGACAGAATTATTCTCCTCCATCTTACAGCTAAAGAACTTGTCAGAGACTTCATATCTCTCGACATGGGCATGAGCCTGAAAAACTAGTTTCAGCTCTTGGAAGATCTCATATGCACCGTGTTGCTCAAAACGCCTTTGTAGCCCCGTTTCCGAACTGTATAACATGCCACACCTAACCAGGGAGTAGTCATCACTCCGCGTTTTCCAGACGTTCAGAATGTCCTAGGCTGCTGCGGGAGCAGGAGGGTCACCTAGCAGCACATCAACGATATAAGCCTTTTTAGCTGCTTCAAGGATGAGCTTCAAGTTGCGGACCCAGTCCGCATAGTTGCTACCATCATCTTTCAGCTTGTTTTTCTCTAGGAATGCATTGAAATTGAGGTTGACGTTGGCCATCTACAATATTTATACTCCCACTTAAGTTCATTTAATCAAATTAAGTATGTACTCCCACTTAAATCGACATCCCTCTAGTCATCTAAGTGATACATGATCCATGTTGACCAACCCGTGTCCGATCATCACGTGAGACGGTCTAGTCGTCTAAGTGAGCAACTTCATGCTGATCGTATTCAACCATACGACTCATGTTCGACCTTTCGGTCTCTTGTATTTGCGGTCATGTCTGTACATGCTAAGCTCCTTGAGTCAACCTAAGGTTTTCGCGTGTGTAAATCTGGCTTACAGCCGTTGTTTGCGAACATTAGAATCTATCACACCCGATCATCACGTGGTGCTTCGAGACAACGATCCTTCGCAACGGTGCACACTTAGGGGAATACATAAAACCAGAGAATTTTCGAATAATCACTAGGTTACCTCAACGGGGATGTGCATATCCCCAACAAGTAAATCATACTTCATCTTGACAGTAGGTATAGGGCATTCAAAGCTCCCAATAAGAATTGATGAAGTTTTCTCGATAGCATTGATGCAATGTACTCGATATTGTTTCTTCGGAAGTGCACCGTATGCTCATTACCGTTAACATGGAAAGTGACATTGCCTTTGTTGCAATCAATGACGGCCCCTGAAGTGTTTAAAAAGGGTCTTACAAGGATGACAACCATGGCATCATCCTCGGGAATATCCAAAATAACAAAGGCCGTTAAGATAGTAACATTAGCAACCACAACAAGCACATCCTCGCAAATGCCGATAGGAAAAGCAGTTGATTTGTGGGTCATTTGCAAGGAGATTTCAGTGGGTGTCAACTTATCCAATTCAAGTGTACGATAAAGAGAGAGAGAGACAAAACACTTACACCAACTCCAAGATCGCATAAAGCGGTTCTAACATAATTTCCTTTAATGGAGCAAGGTATATAGTGGGCACTCCGGGATCACCTAGTTTCTTAGGAGTTCCACCCTTGAAGGTCTAGTTGGCAAGCATGGTGGAAATCTCAACCTCAGGTATCTTCCTTTTATTGGTCACAATATCTTTCATGTACTTAGCATAAGGAGGCATTTTGAGCATATCTGTCAAACGCATTTGCAGAAAGACAAGTATAATCATTTCAACAAAGCGCTCAAAATCCTCATCATCCTTTTTCTTGGATGGTTTGGGAGGAAAGGGCATGGGTTTCTGAACCCATGGTTCTCTTTCTTTACCATGCTTCCTAGCAATGAAGTCGTTCTTATCATATCTCTTGTTCTTAGGTTGTGGGTTATCAAGATCAACACTAGGTTCAATCTCCACATCCTTATCATTACTTGGTTGAGCATCATCATGAACACCACTATCGATATTAACACTAGGCTCATCTTCATCACCAGATTTTGTTTTAGCAACAAAAACAGAGATATCGTTTGGATTCTCAGGTGTAACAGCAACAGGTTTTCTAGCATGCAAGTTCCTATCATCTTTCTTTTTCTTCCTATCACTAGGCTGACTAGATGCATCAGTGCTAACTCCTTGAGAATCTTGTTCAATTCTCTTAGGATGGCCCTCAGGATACAAAGGTTCCTGAGTCATTCTACCACCTCTAGTGACAACTCTAACAGAATTGTCATTCAACTCTTGAGAAAGTCATTTTGAGCCTTAAGTACTTGTTCTACTTGAGTAGTGACCATAGAGGCATGTTTACTCAAAAGCTTAAGATCATTGACATTTCTATCCACACAAGCACTTATATGACTAAGCATACGAGCATTTTGTTCCAATTGTCTGCTAACATAATCATTGAAACTTTGTTATTTGGCAACAAAATTATCAAATTCATCTAAGCATAAGCTAGCAGGTTTATCATAAGGAATATCACTCTCATTGAATCTACGAAGATAATTTACCTCTACTACCTGTGTCGGGTTATCAAGACCATGTATTTCTTCGATAGGTGGTAGATTCTTAACATCTTCAGATTTAATACCTTTCTCTTGCATAGATTTCTTGGCTTCTTGCATATCTTCAGGACTGAGGAATAGAATACCTCTTTTCTTAGGAGTTGGCTTCGGAGGTGGTTCGGGATTAGTCCAAGCATTAACATTGCTCAAGATATTATTCAATAGAATTTCAGCTTGTTCCACAGTTCGTTCCCTGAAAACACAACCAGCACAACTATCTAGGTGGTCCCTAGAAGCATCGGTTAGTCCATTATAAAAGATATCAAGTATTTCAGTCTTCTCAAGAGGGTGATCAGGCAAAGCATTCAGTAACTAGACAAGCCTCCCCCAAGCTTGTGGGAGACTCTCTTCTTCAACTTACACAAAGTTATATATATCCTACAAGGCAGCTTGTTTCTCATGGGCAGGAAAATATTTCTCAGAGAAGTAGTAGATCATATCCTCGGGACTACGCACACAACCAGGAGCAAGAGAAGTGAACCAAGTCTTAGCGTCATCCTTTAGCGATTAAGGAAACAACTTAAGAATATAGTAATGGCGAATCTTTTCCTCGCTCCTGAATAGGGTGGCTATATCATTCAACTTGGTAAGATGTGCTACAACTGTTTCAGACTCATAACCATGAAAAGGATCAGATTCAACCAAAGTGGTTAACTCAGGATCGACAGAGAATTCATAATCCTTATCAGTCACAAAGATGGGTGAACTAGCAAACTTAGGATCATATTTCATTCTAGCATTCAGAGATTTTTCCTTCCACTTCTGCAGTAAATTCTCAAGATCATAGTTATCCTTACAAGCAACAAAGTTCTCAGCTACCTCTCCCTCCATAACATAACCCTCAGGTATATCAGGCAATTCATATCTAGGAGACCTAGTTCTAACAGGTGAAACAACAGGTTCTACTTCAATAATTTCAGCAGTTTCAGAAGTATCATCACATTCAGCAGCAACTCTAGCAATTTGTGCATCAATAAATGCACCCAAAGGCAAAGCAGTATGAAGCAAAGCATCATCATAAGCATCATGGATAGCAGAAGTAGCATCATCAAGCACAGGCGACACATCAAAATTTCTAGTACGACGATGGCTCACCCAGTGTCACAAAGACGAGGACGAGCGGCTCGACGGAGAGGAAGAAGCGGCTCGAGGCGCCCCGCGGCGGAACTCTCTCCTGCTCCTGCAACGGCGATGCGGAGGCGACGCCAGGGAGGGCTCAGGCGTCCCCTAGAAGCGGGAATGGAAAGACGATGCCACCTGTATCCTCGCGGCCATCTTGGATGCCATGGGGGAAGGATTTCGGCGACGAGGAGATGGCGGGGACGCGGCGGCGCTCTCTCTGAATCCTCTTTCTCTCTGAATTTCTCTCTGGAGTCTTACCTGCAGAGGGGGAACAAGGAGGGAGAAGGAGGTGGTGGCGGGGAGAAGGAACCCTGATGGCGTTGGCACGATGCTCTCTCTCTCTCTCTGAACCCTGACGGAAAGCACACACGAGGGGGACATCGTTAGAGGAGGAAGAAGAGAGACGGGGATAAGGCCGCGCCGGCGAAGCAAAGGAGGCGAGGCCTAGGTGGTGAAGGAGTAAGCCGGCCCACCTGGGCTTCTCTCGCGCCTGGGGCGAAAATAAAAGGGGGTTTTCTTTAAAAAAATAAAAGCCACAAGCAAAAACTCACAGACACAAGTAGAGGGGTTTATTTACAAAAATAAAAATAGCTAGGGGTTGAGGGATTTACGCCCTATTTAAATAAAATACAAACCAGATTTTTAGAACAATTAAATTATACACAAAACAGAAATTATAGTGTTGTTTTTTTAATAAAAACCCCATGGACCTAAAGGCTAATATAGCAATGAGAGTTACCCCCTCAATCACAATTAAATACTCTAAATGTTTAACATTTTTAAAACAGGTTCAATCAAAGTATAACTCACAAGTTTAAAATACAAAGGGGGAAGGGCTTTGCATTGTTTTGAAAAGCATAGATGGACAGCATTGTTTGAAAACATCACATCATTTCACACCACTCACAAACAAGCTAGCACTACCATGATGGATAAACTCCTAGCCACACAAGAAGGAACACAATGCAATTGAAAAGGATGCCATGATGCAAAATGATGACATGAAATGAGGCCACATGAAATGATAACTTTATATAATATCCAAAGCATGGTTACACAAAATAGGAAAGGATCCAAATATGGAAAAGATTACATCTGGGCTGTTACAAACTCTCCCACACTACAAGAAGATCTCGACCCGAGATCTAGGACTGAAAGAACTCTGGAAATTCGGAACGGAGGTGATCCTCGCGCTCCCAAGTGGCCTCTTTGTGGGAATGGTGTGACCATTGCACCTTGAGAAACTTGATTGACTTATTGCGGGTCTTGTGCTCAGTCACCTCAAGAACTACAACTGGATGCTCACGGTAAGATAGGCCGGGTTGAAGGTCGATATCCTGAAGATCAGTTGTGCGCTCGGGAGTCTTGAAGCATCTCCGGAGCTGAGAGACATGAAACACGTCATGCACATTTGAGAAGTTTGAAGGGAGCTATAATTGATATCACTACAACAGGAACCCCCCCCCTATAGTAACGCATTTTTCCGTATCCAAAAGACCATATATGCGTTGTTAGTGTCTTTACCAACGGTTTGGGATGTGTTGCCTTATCCGGCGTTGCTAGCGCATAATGCAATGCTTATATTGCCGTTGGTAAAGGTGATCGTTGCAAGAATACAACACATAACACACACTTGTGCAACAATTATATATGTTGGTGCTTAACATACATGAATAAAAATCCCATTGCTCAGGAATGAACAATTTGCAACGCTCAAGTGTTTCTCATATATAATGTGAATAATATTAATTTTATACATACTGCAAGGAATTTAATTAATGCTTCACATAATGGTGATAATTGTGTATTTCAAGTGAAGAAAAACAAGATAATATACTCACGGGAGGAAGAAATCATATATTAGATAAAATTATCATATTACAATAGTGGATATTACACGAGGAAACTCATCAAAATGGGATGCATAATTTAAATGTTTTCCGCACAGTGAAACTTAAATTGAAAGCATCCATCAACATCCCTACAACTTAACTAGAACATAATCGAGGATCACAACATCATCCCTACAACTTAACTAAAACTGAAAGCATTTGTCTTCATCGTCTAACAGGAACACCAATCATCATCATTGTACAGTACTTGTGAGTTGCCACAAACACCCATATAATCATCCATTTATCTTTTGAATCTAGAAACAAGACAAAACAAAATGAACTGTTAACTAACAATGCATTGACATGGTGCAAGGAGTGATAGAGGCAGGATAATATTCACTTACAAAGGTCGGCATGCGGAAAAAATATACATTACCAAGAGTATTGTAGTTTTTGCGACTCCGTACCAAATCTTCAGTTTTCACAAGTGCCATATTGACATGAACTGCCGACAACTCATTAGTAATTTCAGCACCAGCAAGTTCGAATTTAGGTCCAGAAACTTACAACTGTACCAAGCACTATGTCTCTGATATGATTTTTTAGGCTCATTAAAAATACTTTTAGTCCCGCCTGTTTGAGAAAATTCAAGATACCATAGGCAGAATAATGTCGAGCAAAATAATTAATAGAAACGTGAAATATAACAATAAATATCGAGACGCCAAGAACTATCATGTTTGCATCTTTTCATATAATATATGCTCTCCTATGTTGTCCCGTGAGATGTCGTCTTCTAAGTCTTTCAGGGGCTAAGAGATTATAAGCCAGCTAACAGTAAGTTATGTTGTCACCATGACACACGTACCTGCCTGCTATTTAAAGGACATAACAATATAAATGCGGCAACAAATAATAGAAGCATGTAAATAACGTAAAATGCTCAAACGATGCCACATTGTAAAATACAGGTCTAGTCAATGCACATAGAAGAAAATGGAAGGAAGCAAAGAAGAAAAATACAAAGCCTTTCAGCATACAACAGCTACAACCCAATATCACACACGTCATATGGTTATGAATACATTCTTCTATAGGTTAATCTCATGATATGCAACATCTATGAAATTATGTGAAGGCTTTAACTACTAACAAATTTGTTTTGGTGATGAATGCTTAAAAATAATTAAACTTCATATGACATCTTCAGTGTAGAACACAAATATATACATTTTTATTCTAGTATCAATATGGTATGATCGAGTGTACGTATAATTCTAAGGCACCTACTGGAAGATACTGAAGCAGTATGTTTTACCATTAATCAAGTAATAAGATATTATTATATCAATACTTGGGACATATTAATCCAAAAGAAAATTTATATTTACTGAACTAGTACAAAAAAACATATTAGACAATAAAAAGAAGCTTCAAAGCATAAGATCCATCATAAATGAGGTACTCACAGTAAACATTTTTTGTTCATAAATTATATGTAAATCACAAGATCTGCTTGCATAAAAAAATGATATGACATGCAGCTCATATATATATGTATCTTTTTAAATGGAAAGCATAGCTCATGGTAGATGTACTGAATAATATTTTTAGAGTTCTGTGACAAGCAACAAAGATTGATCATCGGATTACCTTCCTCACGCTCTTGAACTACAATTGTAGTTGGGAGAAATCCTTATGCAGCTCTTAGTGCTAATGTCACCAGATACTCGGCCTTGACATGCCTTGCACCGATGTGCATCTCCCCCAGCGGCACAGCAACCTAGTCGACCGAGCTGCGTAAAGCTATCAAGGAGTTCCTCAATTTGTAGTAGCAGAGAACATATAGAGATCTAAATTGTTTTTTAAGAAAATGAACATATGTAATAAAAGTTACTGAACTGTGCCTCAAATAAAATAGAAGGAGAAAGTTTTGGGGGTCATGTCCATTACATCATATTCATTGCTTGAGTGCAACTGCATTTGTCTGCACCGGGTGGAGGTGATCATTACTTAGTAGAGAAATTTGATATTGTAAGCTTCTCTGCAGTCTCGGAAAGGAATATGACCATATGATGGAGTGACTGATCAGGCCTACAACGTAAGCAAGTGGCGTCTTAGCAGAAAGTGGAACTGTGAATCGTCAACATCAACTACGAGATTAAGACAAAAATACAACCAGTCAATCACATAATCAATAAAAACAACCAATGACTACACAATCAAGTTTCACTTCCATGGGCTGGTGACAAGCTCCTAAGCCATAACTAGAATCAATTCAATCACATGAAGGGGCTTCATCTCGAAGCTCCCCTCCACACCAACTAGTTGTAATTCACTCTGTCCGTCATTATCAGGGATTGGCAAGTCGTAAGTAGCAATTCCCAACTAGACTGGCGTAAAAAATAGCATGATGGAGGAAACAAAATTGGGAGAAGAGAAGCATCCCTGCTCATCACGGTGGCGCGATCGCGATGATGGTTGTAGCTGCATCTCTCCCTGTAGCCACAGGCCCCCGTGCGGAGGTAGTAGATGGAGTTGGTCGCAGAGGAACGATGACGAGGGGCAGCGCGCCGGGATGCAGGGTATCAGGGGAGTGGTGATGAGGGATGGCGCACCGAGATGGAGGGTGCAAAAGGGAGTGGGGGAGTGGTGATGAGAGATGGTGCACTGGGATGGAGGGTCGCAACCAAGTGGTGAGGGGCGGCATGCCGTGACGGAGGATCTCCGGTTTGCAGGTAGGTCGAGGGGCGGCGGCCGGTGTGGAAGGCTGGAGAGGAATATAAGATGAGGCTGGGGAGAGGCAATGATCTAGGTTAATCATGGCAACCAACTTGGGCCAGGCTAAACAAGAGTCTTAGTGTATTGGGCTTTAGTTCGAGTTATGGCAGGTTGCAATCTATGTACCACAAGCTACAAGCCTATAACACATATGTTACAATGCTTATATGTGTATCTACCGTGAATTTTGCAACCCATAGTCAAAATTTTGTAGAATATTTGTTGCTTTATAGGGGTTATCCTTGTAGTGTATGCAAGGTCGCCTCTCTTGCCAACAATTCTGAAAGGCCCAACAAACGAGGAGCAAGCTTTCCTTTAATGCCAAAACGCTGAGTGCCCATCATAGGAGACACTTTGAGATAGACGAAGTCATCTAGCTGATAAACCATGTCACGATGCTTGCTATCGTAGTAGCTCTTCTGACGGGACTGCGCTGCTTTGAGATTATCCCGAATGACACGGCACATTTCTTCTGCTTCAACAATCATGTCATTCCCAAGAATCTGATGCTCACCAGTCTCTGACCAATTGAGCGGGGTATGACACTTCCTGCCATAGAGAATCTCGAACGGAGGTTTGCCTGAACTTGCCTGATAGCCGTTGTTATATGAAAACTCAGCAAAAGGTAGGCAGTCTTCCCACTTCATGCCAAAGGAAATGACACAGGCTCTTAGAATATCCTCGAGGACCTGATTGACTCTCTCAACTTGCCCACTAGTCTGAGGATGGAAGGTTGTACTGAATCGAATCTTAGTACCCATCATAGACTGAAATGAACCCCAAAACTTGGAAGTAAAAATGCTTCCTCGATCCGCAGAAATCAGCATTGGAACACCATGCAACAAGACTACCCTTGGCGTATACAGCTCCGCAAGCTGAGCTGTCGAGATAGACTCCTTGACTGGAAGGAAATGAGCGACTTTGCTCAACTTGTCGATGACGACAAAGATGGCATCGTTGCCTTTCTTGGACTTCGGAAACCCGGTGATGAAATCCATCTCAACATGGTCGAACTTCCATTCGGGAGTGGGCAAGGGATGCAAAAGACATGCTGGACGTTGATGCCCTGCTTTCACCCTTCGACATACATCACATTCATTTACAAACTGAGCAATTTCATGCTTCATGCAAGTCCACCAGAAGGTTGGTGACCCACAAGTATAGGGGATCAATCGTAGTCCTTTCGATAAGTAACAGTGTCAAACCCAACGATGAGCAGAAGGATCTGACAAGTGGTTTTCAGCAAGGAAATATCTGCAAGCACTGAAATTATCGGTAACAAGTGATTGTGTGGTGAGATGATTCGTAGCGAGCAACAAGTAACAAAAGTAGCAATGGTGCAGCAAAGTGGCCCAATCCCTTTTGTAGCAAGGGACAAGCCTGGACAAAGTCTTATAGGAGGAAAAGCGCTCCCGAGGACACACGGGAATTTCTGTCATGCTAGTTTTCATCATGCTCATATGATTCGCGTTCGTTACTTTGATAGTTTCATATGTGGGTGGACCGACGCTTGGGTACTGCCCTTACTTGGACAAGCATCCCACTTATGAGTAACCCCTCTCACAAGCATCCGCAACTACGAAAGAAGAATTAAGACAAAGTCTAACCATAGCATTAAACTAGTGGATCCAAATCAGCCCCTTACGAAGTAACGCATAAACTAGGGTTTAAGCTTCTGTCACTCTAGCAACCCATCATCTACTTACTACTTCCCAATGCCTTCCTCTAGGCCCAAATAATGGTGAAGTGTTATGTAGTTGACGTTCACATAACACCATTGGAGGAAAAACAACATACAACACATTAAAATATCGAACGAATACCAAATTCACATGACTACTATTAGCATGACTTATCCCATGTCCTCAGGAACAAAAGTAACTACTCACAAAGTATAATCATATTCATGACCAGAGAGGTAATGAGTAGCATCAAGGATCTGAACATAAACTCTTCCACCAAATAATCCAACTAGCATCAACTACAAAGAGTAAATAACACTACTAGCAACCTTACAAGTACCAATCGGAGTCGCAAGACGGAGATTGGTTACAAGTGATGAACTAGGGTTTGGAGATGAGATGGTGCTGATGAAGATGTTGATGGTGATGAGTCCCCTCCGATGAGAGGAGTGTTGGTGATGACGATGGCGACGATTTCCCGCTCAGGGAGGGAAGTTTCCCTGGCAGGATCGTCCTACCGGAGCTCTAGATTGGTTGTGCTCAAGTTCCGCCTCGTGGCGGCGGCGAATCCACGAAAAACCTCCTCCTTTATTTTTTTTCCGGACGAAACCCTTCATATAGCAAAAGAGGGGGGCCAGGGGGCCAGCAGGCTGCCCACAAGACCCCTAGGCGTGGCTAGGGGGGTGGCCGCGCCTAGCAAGCTTGTGGCCACCTGCATGCGCCCCTCTGGCGCTTCTTCGGCCCAGTATTTTTATAAATCCGGAAAAAAATCCTCGTTGATTTTTACGGCGTTTGGAGTTGCGTAGAATAAGCATCTCAAACTTGCTCCACTTTCAGGCCAGAATTCCAGCTGCCGGCATTCTCCCTCTTCATGTAAACCTTGCAAAATAAGAGTGGAAAGGTATAATTATTGTACCATGAAGTGAAATAAAAGCCCAAAAAGTGATAAATATCAACATGAAAACCTGATGCAAAATGGACGTATTAACTCCCCCAAGCTTAGACCTCGCTTGTCCTCAAGCGAAAGCCGAGCTCAATAAATATGTCCACATGTTTAGGGAGAGAGGTGTCGACAAAACAAAATACGAACATGCATGCATCATGATCATGATCGGGACAACAATATCAACATATAATCTCTCATGCTAAAGTGATAATTCCTTCACAAAGTAAAGCATGGATGACGAACCTTACCGAGAAATAACAACCGATAGCCTGTAGTCATTGAAGCAATTGCAATTATTCAAAACATCAGAAAGAGTCAAATAAGAGCTTCTAAAGCAAATCCACACACTCAATCATCTTTTTATTCTCTACAATTGCTACAACTCACGTGGTACTCATGAGATCAAAGTTTCAGCTGGACACAGATAAAGATAGGGGCTTATAGTTTTGACTCCCAACTGCTTACCTCAAGGGTAATGTCAACAATAATAATTCATGAATGCTTACCTCCAAGTTTACATATGAATATAGATCTTTCCCTAGCATGTGACGTTAGCCAAGATAAAGGAAAAACAAGGAGTTGGTGAAGATCACCATGACTCTTTCAAGGACAAAAAGTAAAGGTACAAGATAGGCCCTTCGCAGAGGGAAGCAGAGGTTGTCATGCGCTTTTGAGGTTTGGATGTGTGTCCTCTTAGTGCGGTGGAACGTCACTTTATATTGCCTCCTGTGATAAATAACTTTATTATGCAGTCTGCCGCTTTTATGTCTTCCTCATCACAGGTTCGTACAAAGCTTATTGTCCACACACTAATAGATCATACATATTAGGGAGCAATTTTTATTTCTTGCACCGATGACAACTTACTTGAGGGATCTTATTCAATCCATAGGTAGGTATGGTGGACTCTCATGGCAAAACTGGGTTGAAGGTTTATGGATGCACAAGTAGTATCTCTACTTGGTGCGAAAGTTTTGGCTAATATGAGGTGGAAGCAATCGTCACATGCTAAGGGATCTCTAATCATATAACATTGTTCAGAACCAAGCAAACACAATTCATTATGTTGTCTTCCTTGTCCAACATCTACTCTTAGGCATGCAATGGTTTAGTGAGTGTTCACAATCATAGATGGTGTCAAAGATGATATATTCATATGTGAACCTCTCCTTCCTTATCACTTCCTATTAATTGCAACAATGACCAAGGTCTACGTTTGTCTACCCTCAACAAGTTTCAATCAACATTCTTTTTATATGTGAAGCCATCACTTCCCATAAGATCATTACATGATCTTTCATGTTTCTGTTTTTTTCTCAATCTATTGATCATGGCAAGAGGCAAAGCCCTTCAACTAAGACACTCTTTATTATATGGCTCACGAGCTCGAATACATCGGGGGCGACTCAAAGCAAAAATCAAGACTAAACACTAAGACTTTTAAACTACTAGAGAAAAATAAAACTGAAAAGGAACAAATTAAAACAAAGGTAAAGGAAAAAGATGTGATGGTGATACGATACCGGGGAAACTCTCCCAAGCTTAGCAAAGCCAAGGGGATTGCCCATACCCATGCTCAGTTGTCTTCCTTTGGATGTGGTGGTGGTGGAGTTGTTGCACAGGTCTTGAGCTTGTTTAATTTCCACCTAAGCATAAAATTCTGCTCCCTCAGATCATCATTTTCCTCTTCAAGCTTCAACACCCTCTGGCATAATTCCTGCTTACTCTCCTGCAAGAAGCGAGAAGGGATAAACAAAGTCTTAGGCTTCTTCCTTGAGTTAGGGAGGCTCGACTTCTTGAACTCCACATGCGTGTGTCCAGGTTGAAATAGAGGAGCCTCCTCTTCATCGGAACTTGTTTGTTCCTTCCCCTTGGGATCATAATCTTCTTCCTCATCAGTGGTCCAGCCATAAGGATTCAAGTACCCATAGACCTTGGGATTAGCGAGGTAATCAGCCACATAGCTCTCTCGCTCTGAATCCTGAGAAGACATCTTGACCTAGATCTGCGACACAAGACAGGCTTGAATCGAAAACAGAGGAAATCTGCGTGATAAGATGGTTAGACCTTTCGGGAGAATATATATTGATTTTTTCCAGACCAGAAGGAGTACTCTGCACGAAAACGGAGTCCGGGAGGCGCACGAGGTGGCCACAAGCCCGCCAGGCGCGGCCAGGGGGTGGGCTCGCGCCTGGCAGGCTTGTCGCCTCCTCGCGCTCTCTACGGACTACTTCCAGTTTTTCTATTTTTTCAAATATTCTAAAACGGAGAAAAAATCCTATTGGAAATATTTTGGAATCTGTTTTCTTACCAATCACATACCTCTTTGTTTTCGGAGTCTGAAACAGGCTGATAAACATCCCTTAGGCATTAATCCGGAGTTATGGTATTGATGATATTGCTTTCAACATTTATGGGAGTACCTGAGATATAATGTTTGATTCTCTGCCCATTTACCACTCTCAGACAATTACCTTCCGTGTTGTTGATTTTGATAGCAGTAGAACAAACTAATACAATATAGGGACCTTCCCATTTAGAGAGAAGCTTGCCTGCAAAGAATCTTAAACGAGAATTATATAGCAAGACATAATCACCTACATTGAACTCACGCTTTTGTATCCTCTTATCATGCCACCTCTTAATCTTCTCTTTGAACAACTTGGCATTCTCATATGGCTGAGTTCTCCATTCATCAAGCGAGCTAATGTCAAATAACCTCTTCTCACCAGCAAGTTTGAAATCAAAGTTGAGCTCTTTGATTGCCCAATAAGCTTTATGCTCTAGCTCAAGAGGTAAATGGCATGCTTTACCATACACCATTTTGTACGGAGACATGCCCATGGGATTCTTATAGGCAGTCCTATAAGCCCACAGTGCATCATCGAGCTTCTTAGACCAATTCTTTCTAGACCTGTTGACAGTCTTTTGCAGAATCAGTTTGATCTCTCTATTACTTAGCTCTACTTGACCACTGGACTGAGGGTGATAGGGAGACGCAATTCTATGGTTGACATCGTACTTAGCAAGCATTTTACGGAAAGCACCATGAATGAAATGTGAACCACCGTCGGGCATTAGATATCTAGGGACTCCAAATCTAGGGAAAATAACTTCTTTAAGCATCCTAATAGATGTGTTGTGATCACCACTACTAGTGGGGATAGCTTCTACCCACTTAGTGACGTAATCAACAGCAACTAAGATGTGAGTATACCCGTTGGATTTTGGAAAAGGTCCCATATAATCAAAACCGCAAACATCAAATGGTTCAATGACAAGTGAATAGTTCATTGGCATTTCCTGAAGTTTATCGATATTACCTACTCTTTGACATTCGTCACAAGACAAGACAAACTTACGGGCATCCTTGAAGAGAGTGGGCCAATAGAAACCTGATTGCAATACCTTGTGTGCAGTTCTATCTCCCGCATGGTGTCCTTCGTAGGCCTCGGAGTAACACTTCTGTAGGATATGTCCCTATTCATGTTCAGGTACACAACGTCTAATAACACCATCTACTCCTTCCTTATAAAGGTGAGGATCATCCCAAAAGTAATGTCTCAAGTCAAAGCAAAATTTATTCTTTTGCTGGTAAGTGAAACTAGGTGGTATATATTTGGCAACGATATAGTTTGCATAATCAGCATACCACGGTGCACTACATGCAGTATTGATGACATTCAGTTGCTCATCGGGAAAGCTATCATCAATAGGTTGTGGGTCATCAAGAACATTCTCCAACCTAGACAAGTTATCTGCTACTGGCTTATCAGCATCCTTCCTGTCGACAACGTGCAAATCAAATTCTTGTAGCAAGAGAACCCATCTGATAAGTCTAGGTTTAGCGTCCTTCTTCTCCATGAGGTATTTAATAGCAGCGTGATCACTGTGAATAGTGACTTTGGAATCAACTATGTAAGACCTGAACTTTTCACATGCAAACACGACTGCTAAAAATTTCTTTTCCGTAGTAGCATAGTTTCTTTGGGCACTGTCTAGAGTTTTACTAGCATAGTGAATAACATTCAAGTTCTTGTCAAATATTTGCCCTAGAACAGCACCAACAGCATAATCACTAGCATCACACATGATCTCAAAAGGCAAGTTCCTATCAGGTGGTTGAACAATAGGTGCAGTTATCAAAGCCCTCTTAAGTATTTCGAAGGCTTCCTCACAATCATCGTCAAAGACAAAAGCAATATCCTTTTGCCAGAGATTGGTAAGAGGCCTAGAAATCTTAGAGAAGTCTTTAATGAACCTTCTATAGAAACCAGCATGACCAAGGAAACTTCTTATACCTTTGATATCTGTGGGGCATGGCATTTTCTCGATCGCATCAACCTTAGCCTTATCGACTTCAATACCTCTTTCAGAAATTTTATGTCCTAAGACGATGCCTTCATTAACCATAAAGTGGCACTTCTCCCAATTCAAGACAAGATTGGTGTCTTTACATCTCTGCAAGACTCGATCAAGGTTGTTGAGGCAATCATCAAAGGAAGACCCTTAAACGGAGAAGTCATCCATGAAAACCTCAACAATCTTTTCACAAAAGTCAGAGAATATAGCCATCATACATCTTTGAAAGGTGGCAGGTGCATTACATAAGCCAAAAGGCATACGTCTATAAGCAAAGGTACCGAAAGGGCAGGTGAAAGTGGTTTTCTCCTGATCAGATTGTGCAACTGGTATTTGGGAGAAACCAGAATAACCGTCTAGAAAGCAGAAGTGTGTGTGTTTAGACAGTCTTTCTAGCATTTGGTCGATAAAAGGCGAAGGGTAATGATCTTTCCTAGTGGCATTAGTCAATTTCCTAAAATCGATCACCATCCTATAGCCAGTGATAATCCTCTGTGGGATCAATTCATCCTTATCATTAGGGACAACAGTAATGCCTCCCTTCTTAGGGACGCAATGCACCGGACTCACCCAATCGCTATGAGCAATAGGATAGATAATACCCGCTTCCAGGAGCTTTAGTATTTTATTTCTCACTACTTCATCATCTTAGGATTTAATCTCCTTTGATGATCAGCAACTGGTTTGAAATCAGGATCAGTTTTAATCTTGTGCTGGCATAGAGTGGGACTAATGCTCTTAAGATGATCAAGAGTATATCCAATAGCAGCACAGTGCTTTCTCAGAGTTTTTAGTAACTTCTTTTCTTCATGCTCTGAGAGGCCAGCACTAATAATAACATGATATATCTCTTTTTCATCAAGATAAGCATACTTAAGAGTATCAGGCAACTATTTGAGCTCGAACACAGGATCACCCTTTGGTGGGGGTGGATCTCCAAGCAGTTCAACATGCAAGTTATTCTTAAGAATAGGATATTGTTCTAAGACAACTCTATCTATCTCATCCCTTTCAACCATGTGCATATCATTTTCATGCTCAAGCAATTATTGCTCTAAGGGATCAGTAGGAGGCACGGCAATAGAAGCTAAGGAAATAGTTTCATCCTTACTAGGCAGCTCTTTTTCATGAGGTTGTCTACCAAACTTGGAGAAATTGAACTCATGTGACACACCTTCAAAGACAACATTGACAGTTTGCTTCTCACAGTCAATGTGAGCATTGACGGTATTGAGAAAAGGTCAACCAAATATGATGAGACAAAAGCTATCTTGTGCGGTAGCAAGAACGAGGAAATCATCAGGATACTTCGTTTTACCACACAAGACTTCAACATCCCTAACAATTCCCACAGGGCAGATAGTATCTCTACTGGCAAGAATAGTGGCATCAATAGGCTCTATCTCAGCAGGTGCAATCTCGTATTTGATTTCATCATATAAGGATTGAGGTATTGCACTAACACTAGCACCCATGTCACATAAGCCATGATAACAATGATCTCCTATCTTAACAGAAACAACTGGCATGCCAACAACATGCCTATGTTTGTCTCTAGCGTGAGGTTTAGCAATTCTAGCAGCATCTTCACGGAAGTGAATATTATGTCCCTCAACATCATCGGACAGAAGATCTTTGATAACAGAAATTCTAGGTTCAACTCTAATTTGCTCAGGGGGTGTAGGTGTTCTAATGTAGCCTCTACGTATCACACTTGAATCTTTAGAATGATCCTTTATCCTAACAGGGAAAGGTGGTTTCTCAATGAAAGCACTGGGAACAATAGGATCATTATAGGCAATGACTTTCTCTTCAACTGGATTGGGTTTATATACACTGACTTGTAAAGGAGGAGGATATTTAAACCACTTCTCTTTGGGGAAATCAATATGAGTAGCAAAAGATTCACACAGTGAAGCTACTATCTTAGAGTCAAGTCCATACTTAGCGCTAAAATCACTAAAGGTATTTGTTTCAACAAAGGATTTAACGTAATCAAACTTGAAATTCATACCTGACTCCTTACCTTCTTCAATCTCCCAATCTTCAGAGTTGCGTTTAATTCTCTCCAATAAATTCCATCTGAAGTCAATATCTCTCTTCATAAAAGAACCGACACAAGAAGTGTCAAGCATGGTGCGATCATCATGAGAAAGCCGAGCATAGAAGTTCTGAATGATAATTTCTCTCGAAAGCTCATGGTTGGGGCATGAATATAACATTGATTTAAGCCTCCCCCAATCTTGAGCGATGCATTCTCTGTCACAAGGCCAAAAATTATAAATACAGTTCCAATCACGATGTACTAAATGCATAGGATAAAACTTTTGATGAAATTCCAATTTCAACCGATTGTAGTCCCATGATCAAGTATCATCACATAGCCTATACCATGTCAACGCCTTATCCTTAAAATATAAAGGAAAGACCTTCTTCTTGACCTCATCCTCGGGAAAACCTGCAAGCTTAAATAAACCACAAACTTCATCTACATAGATTAGATGCAAGTCTGGATGTGATGTTCCATCTCCTTTAAAAGGATTAGCCAGTAGTTTCTCAAGCATACCCGAAGGAAAGTCAAAGAAAATATTTTCAGTAGGTGCAGCAGGTTGAGGAGCAACTATTTGTGCTTCCATTCAAGGTGAAGATACCTCGAACAAGCCCCTCAAAGGATTAGTATCCATAGTGACAAGTGAGAATAAATTTCAGCACATTATATGAAAGTTTCCTTACCAATTTCCACTTATCAAAGGCGCTTCACTCCCCGGAAACGTCGCTAGAAAAGAGTCTTGATAACCCACAAGTATGGGGGATCAATCATAGTCCTTTCGATAAGTAAGAGTGTCGAACCCAACGAGGAGCAGAAGGATCTGACAAGTGGTTTTCTGCAAGGTAATTTCTGCAAGCACTGAAATTATCGGTAACAATTGATTGTGTGGTGAGATGATTCGTAGCAAGCAACAAGTAACACAAGTAGCAACGGTGCAGCAAAGTGGCCCAATCCCTTTTGTAGCAAGGGACAAGCCTGGACAAAGTCTTATAGGAGGAAAAACGCTCCCGAGGACACACGGGAATTTCTGTCATGCTAGTTTTCATGCGTTCGTTACTTTGATAGTTTGATATGTGGGTGGACTGGCGCTTGGGTACTGCTCTTACTTGGACAAGCATCCCACTTATGATTAACCCCGCTCGCAAGCATCCACAACTACGAAAGAAGAATTAAGACAAAGTCTAACCATAACATTAAACTAGTGGATCCAAATCAGCCCCTTACGAAGTAACGCATAAACTAGGGTTTAAGATTCTGTCACTCTAGCAACCCATCATCTACTTACTACTTCCCAATGCCTTCTCTAGGCCCAAATAATGCTGAAGTGTTATGTAGTCGACGTTCACATAACACCACTAGAGGAAAAACACATACAACACATCAAAATATCGAACGAATACCAAATTCACATGAATACTATTAGCATGACTTATCCCATGTCCCCAGGAACAAAAGTAACTACACACAAAGCATAATCATATTCATGACCAGAGAGGTAATGAGTAGCATTAAGGATCTGAACGTAAACTCTTCCACCAAATAATCCAACTAGCATCAACTACAAAGAGTAATTAACACTACTAGCAACCTTACAAGTACCAATCGGAGTCGCGAGACGGAGATTGGTTACAAGTGATCAGGTAGGGTTTGGAGATGAGATGGTGCTGATGCAGATGTTGATGGTGATGAGTCCCCTCCGATGAGAGGGGTGTTGGTGATGACGATGGCGACGATTTCCCCCTCCGGGAGGGAAGTTTCCCCGGCAGGATCGTCCTGCCGGAGCTCTGGATTGGTTTTGCTCAAGTTCCGCCTCGTAGCGGCTGCGAATCCACGAAAAAGCTCCTCCTTTATTTTTTTCCGAATGAAACCCTTCATATAGCAGAAGAGGGGGGCCAGGGGGCCAGCAGGCTTCCCACAAGCCCCCTAGGAGCGGCCAGGGGGGGTGGCCGCGCCTAGCAGGCTTGTGGCCACCTGTTGGCGCCCCTCTGGCGTTGTTCGGCCCAGTATTTTTTATAAATCCGAAAAAAATCCTCGTTGATTTTTACGGTGTTTGAAGTTGCGCAGAGTAGGTATCTCAAACTTGCTCCACCTTCAGCCCAGCACTCCAGCTGTCGGCATTCTCCCTCTTCATGTAAACCTTGCAAAATAAGAAAGAAAAGGCATAAGTATTGTATCGTGAAGTGAAATAACATCCCAAAAAGCGATAAATATCAACATGAAAACATGATGCAAAATGGACGTATCAAAGGTCTGTTTCAGATCCTGGTACATCTTGGAACTTCCTGGATGTATCAAGAGAAGAGAGTTATGAGCTTCTTCCATGATAACCTTTCTGAGATTTCCTTTCGGAATGACAAGGCGATCCTCAAAGAACAATGTATCTCTGGCATCAACAGTGAAGTATTTATATTTGGGAACTCCCTTTGCCAAGCCAATCTTAACTTTCTTCGCCATTGCATCAAGAAGTTGAGCTTGTCGGACTTGGTCTTCCAAGGTAGGAGAAATCTGAAGATTAGAAAGAAATCCCTGAGGTACTAACTCAAGGTTGAGCTTTCTGAAAGAATCATAAAGATCAGGCTGGAGAGGCTTCAAAATGAGACTGTTGCAGTAAGCCTTCCTGCTCAAAGCATCTCCAACGACATTAGCTTTTCTTGGAGTGTACTAGACGCTCGGATTAAAATCTTGGAGCATTTCCACCCAATGAGTTTGCCGAAGATTGAGGTTAGGCTGGGTGAAGATGTATTTGAGACTCTTGTGATCGGTGAACACTTCAACCTTTCTTTCCAACAAAAGGTGTCTCCAAGTCATTAGAGCATGTACCACTGCCGCCAACTCAAGATCATGAGTGGGGTAATTCTTCTCACTTGGCTTCAACTACCTCGATGTATAAGCTACCACTTTCTTGTCTTGCATCAGAACTGCACCAAGACCTTGAAGAGAGGCATCGCAAAACACTTGATAAGGTTTTGAGTCATCAGGAGGAACCAAGACTGGAGTAGAAGTGCTTCTCTTTGAGTGTGTAGAAAGCCAACTGACACTCTGGAGACCAAACATACTCCACACCCTTCTGAAGAAGACTTGAGAGAGGCTTAGCAATCTTGGAGAAATTCTCAACGAATCTTCTGCAATAGCTTGCAAGCCCGAGAAAGCTTCGAAGCTGCTTCACATTTTGCACAGGTTCCCACTCAACAATGGCCTGCACCTTCGACGGATCAACTTTGATGCCCTCGGCAGAGATGATATGCCCAAGGTAGACAACTTCCTTCAACGAGAACTCACATTTGGAAAACTTAGCATAGAACTTATGCTCTCTTAGCTTATCAAGCAGCAGCCTGAGATGTTCATCATGCGCTTCCTCAGTTTCCGAAAAGACCAGAATATCATCAAGATACAACCAGACGAATTCATTCTTGAATGGGGAGAAGATATAATTCATCATCCGACAGAAGGTCGGTGGAGCATTGGCCAGACCGAAAGACATCACCGTGTACTCATACGAGCAAAAGCTTGTTCTGAAAGCAGTCTTTGGAATGTCCTCTTCGCGAATGCGAATCTGATGATAACCCATCCTGAGATCAAGCTTCGAGAAGATCTTAGCCCCTTTAAATTGCTCAAACAACTTATTGATGTTGGGAAGTGGATACTTGTTTTTGATCGTCTTCTTATTCAATGGACGATAATCGACACTGAGTCATTCCGTACCATCCTTCTTCTTGACAAAAAGAACTCCACAACCCCAAGGAGATGAGCTTGACCTGATCAGACCCAGACGCTCTTGTTCATCAAGTTGTTTCTTCAGCTCCTTCAGCTCTTTTGGACCCAGTTTGTATAGCCGTTTACACATAGGATCAGTACCTGGTTCAAGCTCAATTACGAACTCAACTGCTCGGTGCGGAGGCATTCCTGGTAGTTCTTCCAGAAAAACATCTTCATACTCGCAGACCACTGGGACTTGCGATATTGGAGAGATCTCACCCTTCTCATTCATGGAAAACAGACGGACCGTGTCATCACGCGCTGCGAAGAGAATCACGTCCTCCGAAGAATGAGTTAGCTTCACTTCTTTATCTTCACAATCAATAGACGCCTTGTTCATAGCCAACCAATCCATACCAAGGATCAAATCAATATCAGAGTTGCCAAGGACAATAGGAGAAGCCAGAAAGGCATAATCACCCATCTTGACTGACATCAGGAACAACCAAACGAGAACTCATGAGCATCCCTGCAGAAACAATATCTAAAGACTTAGGCCACTCTTTAAGATGAAAATCATGCTTAGCCACAAACGGATAAGATAAGAAAGAATGTGATGCACCAGAATCAAACAACACATTTGTAGGAATATCATTAACTAAGAGATTACCCATAATCACGTCTGAGGAGTTGTTTGCTTCAGCTGCATTCACCATATTGACTCTTGCAGTCCTGGGGTTGAACTTTACCATAGCATTTCTTGGGGGCTTTCCTGGAGGAGGGGGCAGAAGACGCAGCTGAGAAGTGCACTTGTTGGAGTAGTGACCCTTCTGCCCACACTTGTGACAAGTAACATCTGACAACGGACGGAACTGCACCTGAGGATTCCCTTGCTTCTGCTACTGAAACCTCTGCTAGAAAGTTGGGTTGGGTGGGTGGGAAGAACCACGACCACCTGACTGCTTGAACTGCTGAGTCTGCCGAGGAGGAGGAGGAGACACCCAGTATTTCTGCTGCTTCTGGACCACCTGAGTTGAGGGCGACGAGCTAGAATCCCTGAAACGCTTCCTCGATTTCTCCACCCTGAGCAAAGCTGCCTCAGCCCTGAGAGCCAAGTTATAGAACTTATCAAACTCATCGGGATCGTGCAAGGCAAGGGCCAGATGCAAGTCCTCTCTCAGGCCACCTCTGAACTGATAGATCTTGCTCTTCTGATCTGGAATGTTCTGCAAGGCATATCAAGCCAGCTCATGGAACTCGACGTTGTACTTGTACATAAAGGAACCACCTTGCTTCAAGCATCTGAACTTCTCACACATATCTTCCACAAAGCTAGACGGGATATAGTGCGACCTGAAATCTCTGCAGAAATCGTCCCAACTGATCATTCTGCCTCCCCTAGAGTCCTTCAACTGCTGCCACCAAACTGTTGCCTGCCCCTTGAGCTGAAACGTTGCAAACTTGACGAAGTCCTCTCGACGGATGATGACCCACAAGTATAGGGGATCGATCGTAGTCCTTTCTATAAGTAAGAGTATCGAACCCAACGAGGAGCAGAAGGATCTGACAAGTGGTTTTCAGCAAGGAAATATCTGCAAGCACTAAAATTGTCGGTAACAATTGATTGTGTGGTGAGATGATTCGTAGCAAGCAACAAGTAACACAAGTAGCAACGGTGCAGCAAAGTGGCCCAATCCCTTTTGTAGCAAGGGACAAGCCTGGACAAAGTCTTATAGGAGGAAAAACGCTCCCGAGGACACACGGGAATTTCTGTCATGCTAGTTTCATCATGTTCATATGATTCGCGTTTGTTACTTTGATAGTTTGATATCCGGCGCTTGGGTACTGCCCTTACTTGGACAAGCATCCCACTTATGATTAACCCCTCACGCAAGCATCCGCAACTAGGAAAGAAGAATTAAGACAAAGTCAAACCATAGCATTAAACTAGTGGATCCAAATCAGCCCCTTACGAAGCAACGCATAAACTAGGGTTTAAGCTTCTGTCACTCTAGCAACCCATCATCTACTTACTACATCCCAATGCCTTCCACTAGGCCCAAATAATGGTGAAGATTTATGTAGTTGACGTTCACATAACACCACTAGAGGAAAAACAACATACAACATATCAAATTACCGAACGAATACCAAATTCACATGACTACTATTTGCATGACTTATCCCTGGTCCTCAGGCACAAAAGTAACTACTCACAAAGCATAATCATATTCATGACCAGGGAGGTAATGAGTTGCATCAAGGATCTGAACATAAACTCTTCCACCAAGTAATCCAACTAGCATCAACTACAAAGAGTAATCAACACTACTACCAACCTTACAAGTACCAATCAGAGTTGCGAGACGGAGATTGGTTACAAGTGATGAACTAGGGTTACAAGTGCTAATGAAGATGTTGCTGGTGACGATTCCCCTCTGATGAGAGGAGTGTTGGTGATGACGATGGCGATGATTTCCCCCTCCGAGAGGGAAGTTTCCCCGGCAGGATCGTCCTGCCGGAGCTCTAGATTGGTTCTGCTCAAGTTCCGCCTCGTGGCGGCAGCGAAACTACGAAAAAGCTCCTCCTTGATTTTTCCTGGACGAAACCCTTCATATAGCAAAAGAGGGGGGCCAGTGGTCCAGTGGGCTTCCCACAAGCCCCCATAGCGCGGCCTAGGGGTGGCCTCGCCGTGCAGGCTTGTGGGCACCCCCAGGTGCCCCTCTGGCATTTCTTCGGCCTAGTATTTTTGATAAATCGGGAAAAAAATCCTCGTTGGTTTTTACGGCGTTTGGAGTTGTGCAGAATAGGTCTCAACTTTGCTCCACTTTTAGGCCAGAATTCAAGTTGTGGGTATTCTCCCTCTTCATGTAAACCTTGCAAAATAAGAGAGAAAAGGCATAAGAATTGTACCTTGATGTGAAATAACAGCCAAAGAAGCGATAAATATCAACATGAAAACATGATGCAAAATGGACGTATCAACGGACATTGCTGCACTCAAAGTGTTTGATCATGTCCCGAATCCAGTCCTCGGCATCGAACGGCTGGTCACAAGACGTGAAGGACTTTGGCTCGTTCGCTGGGAATTGATTCAAAGATGCAAACTGATCACCACCATGGTTGAAATTGCCCTGCTGTTGATTGGTCCTCTCTTGCAACAGCTGGATTAACATATGGGTGTTAGCATTTGTCGCAACCATCACCGCTTGCCAAGCCTGTGCAGGAGGAGGCGGCGGAGGAGGAGGAGGTGGTGGCGGAGCATCATCACCCTCGCGACCCGGATTCTGGCGAGTTGGTGGAGCCATCCTAAAGACAGACAACACATTAGACCAGAGAATAACGTTCAAGGTAAAGCTGAATCAATAGGAAGAAATATCTGACCAAGAATATTTAGCAATTTCACTCGAACAAAATGGTAAGAATGCTTCCTCAAAGTGACTGTCAACAATATCTGATTAAAGACCACTTGCAAACCAAGTATGAGCTAGAACTGCTCGGAACAAACGTATCATAGAGATTCCATCCGATATCTTCGTGGATATGGTCGCACGGGCTCGCATTTACAGTAGACATCCTGTGCAAGGCAGTGCACACGACTTACGAAGCGCCTTGAGTCTTAGCAATCTATAAGGACTCTTTAAGACACAACGAGAACCGCTGTAAGAGGACCATGAACAAACGTACCCACTGAATGTCAAATCCCAACCTCACATCATGCATCTGTAGGAAGATTGTCCTATAAGTCACTAACTGATATCCCACTTATGAATTCCTGAAATATCACAGATTCTGGGACTTAGTGAAAATCAAGAATTTTCACCAGCTGCTTATGCTCTGAAGCATTTTGGTAGCCTCCAAAATGATATCTACAGGAAGTGTATAAGCATGAAATTTAACAAGGAGTTAAACAAACATAAAAGCTCACAAACATTAGTTTGTTGCATGGGCTAATTCGCAACAAAGGAGCTAATTCACACAAGACAACACGGGAAGGAAATAACATCAGATTCCCAGAGTTAGTGAAATTCACAGGTTTCCACAAGTCTGACAGATTCAACCAAGTGTCCACTTTGACAGGGCACAATAGGTGCATGCAAGTCCCTAAGAAGAAAACAAAGGCCCCATGTTGTAGAGGGGTTCACCCACTACCATTACATCAAGGAATCATCCACAAGGGGCCAAAGCACCACCTAATGTAAAGCCCTAAACATGGCATCATATCAGAAAATAACAGGTTTATGAAGT